>NC_138763.1:30985231-32417731 GCF_965113315.1 Podarcis vaucheri | reverse complement strand
TCACCAGTTCTGAGGGAATTAATATTAACACGTCATTTCACAATGTTATTTAACTAGATGTAACTAATGTTGTAGAGCTGGTCCCTTCTTAACAATTTTAGTTTACTTTTTTTATAAATCTTGACAGGCCTTTAAGAGAACGAAAAAATCTCAGAAGTAAACGGATGTTTTAGAAGTATTTCATGCAACAGATCTCTCTCTTAGAACCTTTTTGTCCTGAGCAGACCTGCAAAGTTATACAAACCTGCTAAGTGTTATATTTTGGCTGCAATCTATAAACTATTTAATTCAGAGTAGTCCTATTAAGTCTTGTTAGAACTCGCAGGTGTTTAGAGGTTCTGAAATCTGGCCTCTGAATTTGCTCATATTGTAACTTACCTTGTTTAAAAGTCTCTAATATTTAATCTTTTAAATGCATCCTTTGGGATGCAAAAACAGAATAAAGTGTTGTTTTCTGTCTTTAATGTAGTAATTCAAAATGTTTTAAAAGAGGAAGATGTGGGACTTTCCTTCCCCCTCTGTTTAGTTGAACCTAGGGCTCTAGTGGAGTGCATTTAATTTGAAAACGATCCCTTCTGCAGCAAGGATTTAAAATGGAAATCAATGCAAATCTGAAAATGCTCACATTTGACAAGAATTCTCCCCCCCCCCAGTTTGGTTGTTGCCTCACCCCTCTGCCACTTAAAGATCTATTGGTCCCACATAAAAGAAAGTTTGAAGAGGAGAAACAAAATCATCCGTGGACAGAGACGAAACAACTACACAACTGAAACACGCAAAATTTCAAACCCCCAACATCAGGGGGCCGATAAAAAAATACTATTAATTGCAAAAACCTTACGACTTAAAAATGTATTTAACAACTTTTTCAAAAATGTCAACTCTTTAGAGATTTTGCAGGTCAATGCCTTTTAGACAATTGTAGATTGTGTAACTTATTTCTATGTTGCTTTCTTGCAACATGCTCTGAAAATATCTATTACAGCCATTATAATATCCACAAGTATTGATGCAGTCGATCAATTAACAGCTGCTGCTTTACAAAATCTCCATGGGCCTTGCCTTAAGACGCAACAAATGTTAAGTAAAGAGAGCACAGGATGCGGAATGATTGCCATCCAAAGAAAAGTCCAACCGAAAACAAGGGAATTTTGAAGCGTAGTTCTGTACTTAGATCGCACTGATTTCAGTGCAACATGTACAAGTTCACTTTGTCAGGCATGCGATCACAAAACTGCAACCCTCCACACAGCCCAACGCTCCAGATCTGTGCTATGTTTGGCTTTCCCTTACAGTGTTCAAGGCAGCAGCACCCAACCCCAAGTCAGCCAACTGCTCTTTACACTTGCAGAATAAAGAATTTTTGCAGTCCGGGTCTAGGAGCAGACACAGTGAAATCAAAGACAACAACAAGATTGCGTGCCTGCTGTCTTTTGTGGAGGCATTGTTAAATCCTTTGGCTCTTGACAAAAGTCTACAATGTTTTTAAAACCTTTGAAGCAGGCCTAGGGGACTATTAAGTGACAAATTACACCAAAGTAGTTGTATTGATACCAATAGGGTTGCACCAGCCTATATGATAATTGGATCCTACTTTTCATTATTTCTTTTCTTCTGACTTAATATCAACTCAGATTTATTCCTGGTGTAATTTTACTGAAATCTCTGACTGTCTATTTATACACAAAGTAACCTCTTTTAATCACGAGGCAAAACACTTTCCCAGTAGGGATCTGATGTACGTAGTCAGAATTTTCCGAAGCCTCTAATCAGTAAATGTAACTTTCTAGACTATTAAAGTAGGCTTTACCACTTTACAAATATAATCTGCATTGTAACGACAAAGAACTCTAAATATTTTAACCGAAAACACATGTGAAGCTCCAGTACACAACTTGATTTAATGTATTCTGGAGTTAAATAGAATATTAACTCATCCTCAAACCTCTACCAGCATTTTGCTGAAGGAAGAAAATAAGAGACACCAAAGAGAAATAATTACAGGAAACAAAATCCTGTAATGGATGTTTTCAAAGTTGGCTATATGACCTCCCCTAGGGAAAAGTCCCTGAATTACTTCTCTTGCTCAATCTATATCAAACACAAATATCAGGAGATTATTCTGACCTGACTCACAGTATGAGTAAATCGGGAATATCCAAAAATGGATTTAACAGCAAATTCAAAATGGTGTAACTAAAGCCAGGGTGTGGCCATTAATATTAGTTTTCTAGCATGATTCAGAACTGGTTTCTCCGGGCAATTTGTTGAAAAGCAGCTGGGCACCTCTTTTGTAATAAAGCTATTCAGATTATTTTTACAAATGATCCCACTAACTGATAGCCTAATTAGGTTTCATAAATATATTTATACCTAAATAAATCAATAAAATTGACCAGAAGCACCTTAGAGACCAACTAAGTTTGTTCTGGGTATAAGTTTTCATGTGCATGCACACTTCTTCAGATACCTGAAGAAGCTTATACCCAGAACAAACTTGTACAGGCCAGGAATAATGACTCTGGTGCAATATTAGGGGCTTTCCCTGATAACCAAGCAATTTGTCTTATTTAATAGTAAAGGAAAAATACCTTAGAAGCACACCCACAGTCAGTCGGTTCTGTGACACACCTAACACATGTTGCAAAATAAGAACACAGCCAATGCCTCCAGCAGTTGGGTCACTAGTGCAAAGCCAGAGCCAAACCGTCCTTAATACTGTGAGTGAAACAAGTGTTTCAGACCCATCAGGAAACAGCAAGGGGCATTTCATAACAGTTTTGGCTAGTCATGAATGGCAGCTGTGTCTCAAAACTGGTTTGTCTGTCTGTGGCCTCTTTTGGAACCTACAGTTCAGGGCTGGATTGCGTTCCCAAACTACTTGGCTGCAAAGTGTCTTTATTCTGCCAATGCGACAGTGTTCACTCTCCAGGCAGATTTGAACCACTGACTTGCAGGTAAATGGCTTTACTTTGCAAGGTTCTTTTGCAGAGTCAATAACTTCAGCTGAGTCATTTTCAATGCCTAGTTCAGAAGTGAAATGCTTAAAAACAGTTCAGAGAAAAGAAGCATCACTTTTTTTCTTTTTTATAAGATATTTATTAAAGATTTTCAAAATATTACAAAAGAAAAATAGAAAAAAGAAAAATACAAAATAAAAATAATTAAAAACAACTCAATCTTTCCATTACTTATTTTTCATTAGCTTGTTTCCCGGACCTCCTCACACCTCCCTTTTTTGTATTCCAGTTCAGTTTGTTGGTTCAGCAAATCCTTCCCCTCTTTGTTTATACTAATCTTTAATCTTAAAATATTATAACATTAAATCTTTACCTATTAGTAATCCATTTTTCATATTCCCTTATAGTATTGCAGCTAAAAACCCCACTTTTTTATTTTTCTGACCTTTGGGGCATCTACAGTGTCATCAGCTGTGTGGGTTTTACCTCAAAGACAACTCATTTTTGATTAACCAGTGCAGAGGATCATACATGTACACACCCCATATATATGCATGTGTCAATGGAGGATGGTCCATTAGGGTGAATGGGGCACTGCCCCACTAACCTTCCCCCAGCCACCCTTACAACCAGTCCTGAGGGCAGCACTGGCTATTAACTTCCTCCTCCGTCTCAGTGCTGCCTTTGTAGAACTCACAAGGAAGTAAAAAAGAGTAGAACTCAATCATTAGTTGGCTTTGCTTGTTATTGTCTCTGGCTCCATCTCCTGTTGGCTTCCCTCCCTTCCCTTCTACTTGTCCCACTGGGCATCAGCCCCCACTGGCATGCGCTCACGTGTACATGCACTTTGAAATGGAAGCACAATCAGCAAAAGAAATCCCATATGTGATCATCTTTACTTCCTTGTAAAGTATTAACATGGCGTTCTGTAATGGCTCTCAAATTTAACAGGAGCATGCTGAAAGGTTTCATATAGTTAGCTCTTCCTCTTCATTATGCAAGTATTTCTCCTAACCATTATTATGTATATACTGGGCAAATCTAAACACTATCTCAATGCATGTTTGCTACACATGATATTATTATATAAAGGACTTATGATGCATAAGGACATGGAAGCAAGTTCTATCGAAACCAATAAAATTAGCGGGGTTGGATTTGGATTGTTTTTCTTTATGCAATTGTTTTAACTGTTGTCATATATGTAATGTTGTTTTTTTGCATGTGCAGTTGTTTTATTTATTTTTATTGTGCTATGTAATTGCTTCAAGATGCTTCATAGGAAGTGATTTATAAATGAAACAAAATAAGTAATTATAGTAAGTGTCTAAGTCAATGTGTTTAAGATTTTGATGTAAGCAAACTTCCCTGCTTTCACTAACTAGCTATTGGGGTCGGTGAGGCAACAGAATGAATTTTGGGAGAATCATGAATTATATACGCTAAGAACGCAATTTGAAAAATATGCAACACCTTCTACGTAAGGAGCAAACTTATGCACAAGAAACTGGCATAAAGCAAGCCAGTGTAAGTTAAGCCGGCACAAAGTTACACCAGATTCAAAGTCTGGCAGAGAGGAAAAACAGTGTTCTATGCTCAGTTGCCAAGTGTCAGGGACTGACTGGATGAGGAGGAGTGGGGGGAGGCACTAGCTGGAGAACTCCCTAGGAAAGCCTTGGAAGAGGAAGGCTCAGAGCCAGGGGAGTGGTGGTGGCACACAGAAGACAGGTCAGAGGATGACAGGGGAGTGCAGAATGGCTGGATGCTGAACAAGCAACGGGCTTGAGTAAGAGAGAAGAAGAAGAGGCAGAAAGCAGTGCAGATGTAGGACAGGTAGCTGGGGAGGAAGTGGGGGCTGAGGCTTCAACAGATTCACAGCCAGTCCTACTGTATTCATCTCCCTTGTATCCAAGGGCATGGAGAGCTTTGCACACAGCAGAGCCCCTCTTTGATGGAGTTTAAGACTGCTGGCAGGGGAGGAGACTTAGGGGAAAGTGGGAGGCACAGGTCATCAGGTCTGACAAGTGTTTTACCAGGGCCAGTCTTGCCCATAGGTTTCTGTTTGTATTCTGTTTCCTGCTGCTGGACCAGCAATGACACCAAGTGATGTGACCAAGCTAAACAGATTTAGTTTCCAGCCCAAGCCCCTCTCCCTCTAGTTCCACACCACCATGCCCATGATCAACCTTTTGGGAGGACATACACTGGCCTCTGCTCGGAAAGCTTTGGCTCAGCTGGCTGAGCCCAACTGAGCAAGTGACACTGATGTATTTTCAGCTCAGCTGAGATTGGGGGTGTAACACCAGCTGAGCTGGGAAACAGCTGGCTGAGCCAGAGATCTGCTGTGTCCTAAGCTGCTCATCCTGGCGGATCTTGCCATAAGATTGTCCCTTAATGTGTTCTGGGTGTATATGCAGGTCAGAAGCATCATGTGTAATATGGCATAGCAGTTGCAGCAGGTGAGCCTTGCTTGCCACAGCTTCTCCTTTTAGCATTACCCTGTGCTGCCCTGTTGCCCCAACCCACATTGGGAAATGCATGAGTGTGAAAACTGGGATGTGGCTGCACACTGAATTATTTTCTCCCTGCCTTTTTGAACTGCAGTTTTTCTTTCCAGCCACATACCATTTGGGAGTCTCACCTTATGAGTAAAAGTAAACACCCTATGGAATATTGAGAAAGAGTTGGAGCATGTCATAGCTACTGATTCATCCAATGACACATCAGCATACTGGGAGGGGGAGCATATGTTAATGTGGCCTCCTGTGAAGCTCAATTAAATGTCACAGGTCGGAAACCACCAAATTCGTATTTCTGGCTACAAAAATATAATTCAATTTTAATGCCATTTTAGAAAGTTGGGCTTTCAAATTCTGAGAGTTTTCAAACTCTGCTACCAACATACAATCAGTCATAACTGGACATTTGTTCGCTCTTTTCTATACTGACTTTCTCATCCAAAGATCCCACAGCATAGGCTAAATCACAATATCCTTGGGGGTGGAAATAGTTAAAACTGTTCAAGACTAATACCATAAAGAAGACTCCATGTTCAAGAGAATGGATATTGGCTACTGTGTTCCAGTTTTGCCACCACATTTATGAATGAATGGCTACACATTCCACTTTAGATTGGATACTTGGTCTAGAACAGATGTTTGCACTGTTTCTTCTCACTACCTACTGAATATCTTCCTCCTCCAACGAGCCTTTTGAGTGGAGTTCATTATCCTGTTCTACATCTGTATAGGAATTGTTTTCAACTGAATCTATATGTGGAGTCATGTTTAAATGTTTGTACTTTCTTAATATACGGAAATGTTTTTAATTAATTTTTCATTTTTATTGTTTTGGGGGAAGGGGCTAAACTGTTTAATATTTGTATATTTTATTGTGGCAACCCATCCCAGGGACCTTATAGTAAAGGGCAAGTAAAAAAATAAATCTAATAAAATACATAATTAAATGGTTTAAATGTTTGGATTCAATTCTGAATCTAAGTGGGGAGAATAGCATGTACCTGAAGAGTTGAATATTTGGGGTATTATTCCTTCTTAGCATTATTCCTTCTTCACACTGGAAAATGTACATGCCTGCATCTCTTTCAAAGTTACAGAAACTCATGGAAGCGCCTACTAACTCTCCTGTGAGTCTCTGAGGTTCTTCTGGGACTGATTGACACTCGCCCATACATAACTGGAAGAAAAGCATTCCATTGTACCAAGTGCATTATTCTCAACAACAAAAGATTCCTAGGCAACTTTTTTTTTTTATCACACCTCGTTTTAGGGCATAGTAAACTGTGGGCAGATCTCTGGCAATTTGTGGCTTGTCCTGACCAACAAACTATTCGATTTTGTACACTGATGGTAGAGAACAAAAAAAAGCTGATGCACCACAAGTCTTAGTCTTTAGGGGCACACAATGTTTGCCAGTAAGTCGTGTAATTAGATTCGCAGATCGCCTATCACATGCATTTGATAAATGAGCAGGTACATATCTCCATTCTTGGAGGCTCACATATTTCACTCATTTCCGAAGCCACCCCACAAAAAATTTCTAGTGTTCTTGGTTAGAGCATTATCAAAACATCAAAGAAGATTCAGATATGTTACCATGGCAATTCAATAAGCATAAACAGCACCTCTGTGTTCCAACCACACCCAGTTCTGAACAGTTCCTTTTTTGTGTAAGAGATTTATTCACATGTACAGTACATAAAAAAACATTCAAAAAACCCATAATATGAAAATGATACATGAATTCTACAGTGGTGCCTCGCAAGACGAAATTAATTCGTTCCGCGAGTTTTTTCGTCTAGCAAATTTTTCGTCTTGCAAAGCACGGTGTCGGAAAAGTTTTGGAAAAGCTTCAAAAATCACCAAAAACATCAAAAAAAGGCTACCACACCGCGTTCTATACACCGCGTTCTATGAGTTGCTCCTCGAAGTCAAGTCACAACTGTATTAACGGTGTTAAGAAAAAGGAAACAAACTTGCAAGACGTTTTCGTCTTGCGAAGCAAGCCCATAGGGAAATTCGTCTTGCGAAGCAGCTCAAAAACCGCAAAACCCTTTCGTCTAGCGAGTTTTTCGTCTTGCGAGGCATTCGTCTTGCGGGGCACCACTGTATTTGGATTCATAGAGATGTGATAAGAACCTTAAAGAAGGGACTCCTGCATTAGGCCAATGACCCCTCTATAGTCCAGCATCCTACCAGTGGCCAACCAGATGCCTGGGGGAAACCCATAAGTGGAACCTGAGCAGAAGAACTCTTTCCCAATTATGTGAAATACCTGTGGGAAGAGAAGGGGTACATGGCTTTCTGAGAAGCCTGACTCCTCCTTCCATCAACCAATATCTCACAGAAGCCATTGCATCAAGCTCATCAGGGGAGCGGAGGGAAAGAATCTTTCCATCCTCATTCAGCAGCCCAGAGGCCTAGTGAAAAATGACATCTCTTCCATTTCAGTCCATTACTCTATTCTTAGGGTCGCATTGCAGCTAGTGTCTGAGGAGGGGAAGGGCTAGAAGTTGAAATGCCAGCCTGACCAGACCTGACATTGGTTCTATCCATCTGCTCAAGTTTGTTATGGAGGAAAAACAATAGACAGACTGTAAAAAAGGACAATGCAGCTAGACTCACACCACATTCAGCAGAGCTGATGGAATAAATATATAATGAAATCACTTTGCATATGCTCAAAGGCACACTAATTTGTTATTACTACACATGATCCATGGCTGATCACAGTTACATACTCTCCAACATTTCTCTGATGAAAATAGGGACATCCTATTCCATAATAATTATAATAATAATTCTATTATTTATACACCACCCATTAAACATTAAAATCATTCCAATACAGGGCTGCCTTCAATGTCTTCTAAAGGTTGTATAGTTACCGTACTTATCTCCTTGGCTCAGGGGTCGCATAACTCCATACCCTCCAATATTTCTCAGATGAAAATAGGGACGTCCTAAGAAATTATGGGATCAGATCAGAAACTGGAACAAGTTTCTGCAAATCCGAGACTGGAAAATAGGGATATTTGAAAGTGCAGGGATATCTGCAGTTACTGTTTCAGGACAAAGTTTCAAATCAGTTTCATTTAGACTAACTTTGTAGTCTTTTATTAATGTCTTTGTGTGTGGACAGTAAATGGGACAGAAGTGGAAGAGAGAGAAAATGGTAGACTTCTCCCAAAGGCTTCCACTGCTGAGTTGGCAAGGAAAGGAAAAGCCAGCCCCCTCTTTTCCACTTGCTCATCTGGCCAAGCACAGAGCCTCAGGCTTCTCATTCTGCCCTTTAAAAATGGAAAGCAGCACATCTTCGGGAGGCAGGCAGAGTAACCTTAATGTGCTGATATCATATAGATATGCCAGGATCATTCACACAGATAAAGTATTATTTCAGATGTAGCATTACAGCGTTTGCATCTTACAACTAACGGAACCAATTAGCTTTTACTTTATCAGGAAATATTGCCTCTCAAGAGATAACACCCACAATCTCGGCATACTTGTGAAACATCCAGTGCGAGGTCAAAATTGAACCACAGCAGAAAACGATCTCCCTTTGAATTTAAAACAGGGTAAAACTGGTAGATATTTTGTGCATTGAACATCAAATGGCAAATGCGCACATGTGGATGGAAGTACAAACTCCATTCTTTCTGCATGGCTGCTCCATAGATCTTCAAAAGGAGCAGGAGCAGGACAAGGGCTTATGGATAATCTAAAAACACCAAGAAAATGTACTAATATACTTGAAGTACAATGGTTGGCTGGTTGGTTTCTTAACAAAATATATTCAGATAATCAGACAATGCTTAGAGAAGAATTAAGGCTGGTGCTTTGGGGAGAAGATGTGGAGTTCAGGGGTAAAGGATATGTTTTGCACACAAAAGGTGTCCACATTCAGCTCCCAGCATCTTCAGATATCACAGGAGGGAGACCCTCTTAGTGAAACTCTGGAGAGCTACTGTCAGCCAAATGCACTAATGGTCTCACCCAGTATAAAGCAGTTTCCCATGTTCCTTTTTTTAAACAAATAATTTTATTAGGGTTTATAGAGGAAAAATACAAAACTTATTATCAAATATGTTTTCCCATTTTTGTCCAAACTAAGACTTTGATCTAAATACAATAAAAAGATAAAGAGAAAAGATGGGAGAAAGGGATAAAGAAAGAGAAAGAGAGAGCTAAGGAAAAAGAAATTGAAAAGAGGTTAAAAGAGAGAGAGCACAAAATAAAATTCAGAAGGTAAGAGACCTCTGAATCTTCATCTGTCCACTATATATAAACAGTATTCACTTTGTCGACTCCAATATAACACCCAACGAAGCCATTTTCTATAAACAAACACTATTGTCAATCCTCAAATCCAAATGTCTTTTTTTTTTCACACAAAAAGTCTATGAGAAGTTTTCAATATTTAACAGAAGTTAACAATGATTAAATTTGATTTTGTCATCTCAGCTAAGTCTGTTAGTTTTAACAGCCATTCTTCCATTGTTGGCAATAATGGGTCCTTCCACCTTCATTCCATCTATATTTCTATGTAAGTAGTCCAAATAGGTTGCTCACTATAACTGACCTAAGGCATTTTTGCTAATTATTATTATTATTATTATCTGGAAAGTAAAATTTATATTGAACAGGAATGTATATAAAAATTGTTCTTTTCTTTGTGCTGTATCAACAACATTCACACAAGGCACAAAGATGAAGAGGGAGCATCAAAAATGTTTTGTAGTATCATTTGTTAAAACAGTCATAGTCAGCAGACTTTGTTCTGTGTCAAGTCAGCAAGCTGTCTGACCTCCAGAATGTCTATTGCCCATTGTTTACTTTTCATGTGATATTCACAACACCATGATGAGCTACTACAAGTCTCACAGAGAGATAGCTGCATATCCATTTTTGAACTTTATTTTTTTTAAAAAAAAGTGACACACAATGGATGTACAAATTCTTAACAAGGCCCTCTGTAACTGATACATGCAGGACTGCAAATAAATAAATATGGAAATGAAACCATGTATTACTTATCCATTTGGGAAAGAGAAATAAAGGAAACTCAATCCATGAAGTTTTTAAACTGTGCTGAAGTCTAGATGGAAGTCATTTCATTCTCTTCGTTTCTGCAGAACTATTTAAATTGATTTCTAAGAAAGTGACTAAGGATCACAGTTAAAGTCCAATGCACACTTACTTAGAAGGAAATCCCAATTGACATCAGTATGTTGCACATCAACATAAAATCAAAATGACATAATCTATCCAAATGGGACTGGAAAATATTTGTATTTGACTGGATTGTGCCCCAAGTATTTTACAGTGTGTATTTGATGTTTAAACTAGATTCAATTGTGTTTACTCCCAGATAAGAGGACTGACTCTTTAACCAATTTTTAATCAGGAAATGAGACATACCAGTGAAGCCCAGTGATGTATCCAGCACTTTGGGAACTGAAGGCCTTCACTCAAAACCTTCTGTTCTATGAATACTTTGTTTTGAGAAAAGAACTAGTGATCGCATTAAATCTGAACACAAACGTACACAGCAAATGTTTGTAAGGAGTGTTATTCCACTGAAGGAATTGCTTGAAGTAAAACAAATGCTAATCCACGACATTTAAAAGTCATGTTTGTAAAAGCAGGCTTTAGAACCTAACTTTTACCCATCACAACTTCTCTTGTAACGATTAAAGCTCTACACTATTAGACTATACTATGAAAAATTGATCTCCAGATTCTCTTCCTGAGCCTTTCTCACCCTGTGTTTTGCTGTGTTCCCCCACCCCACCCCTGAAGATGCCATCTGATAAAAAGCTTCTGTGTCATTGTTTCCAAAAATAGGAGTCAAGCTGTATACATTGCATCAGGCTGTACATTCACCGTTTGATTGCATAAGGCACATACTTCACCCTTCATAAGACAAATGTTTGTTTGAATTACACAGCTCGGAAATTGCTTACTTTCCAGTGCTAAAACCTGTTTGTTTTCCACATGACTACTCCTGTTAGCTGTGTGGCACAGAATTCTGCAAGGGGGCAGTACATGAATCCTCAGGAAATGACGCATAAGCACATAAGTGGATGTATTGTATGTTGCATTGACAAAATTCCACTGAGACCGCATCCACCACCCAGCTGCCTGTATTCCCACCTGAATGTCACCTTGAGTACAATTGGAAATGCTGAAAGTCCCTGGGAAAAGGCAGCAGAATTTCCTCCCAAGATATCACACACAAAGATGCTAGACATGCAAACCACAGCCTTCCTGTGCAGTTCTGCACTTGCTCCCAACAAGGCAAGCAAGAGACTAATCTGGGCTGCCTCACCCAGTATATGCAAGCTGCAGGACCCCATCTGGCCTAGGAATAAGCATCATGGACCAAAATGGATAAGAATGTTATGATATGGATAAAAATGTATAACTGGTTGGAAACCAATAAAATTTTAAAATGCAAAAAAAAAAAAAGGAATAAGCATCATGGATGCAGGCTAGTAGGCCAACTTCTAAATACCTATGTCTTCTGAGACCATTTTTAATGTTCACTTGCATATAGTACAGTAGTTAATCAACCTACTTATGCTAGAGCAGTTGCATCGACTGTTCTAAACCACCCAGTGTAAACCTGAAACCTGCTTGATCATCACTGCTTGCTCAGGGTCAGAATCTGATGGGCACTTTCTAAAGCCCTGGAATTTGAACACTAATCTGAGAGACAGTGCATACATAGAAACAACCCTACCAGCATGATGTGCTGAGAATTGGGCCAAGGATGCACTTTGCTGAACACATGAGGGATGCTTTTTCTTGGTGCACATTAGATCAAACCTTTATTAAGTTGCTTGAGGAGTGTGGCTGTCCCTACCACATGGTTTCATCACACACTGCTCTAGTGACGTTCTAAATGCAAAACCAACATGGAAAGGACACATGATGTGGTTATGGCCATCTGTAGCTTCATTGGCTTCCAGTATTAATCACATGATATGCCAAACCTACTTTAATATCAACTTATATTAGCTTCTTGCAGCTCAGTTCTAAATACATTTGCTCAATAAGTTAAGTCTCACTGCATTTTTAAGATCAGGCTCTTGAACTTATAGGCTACCTTTATTACTGGCTTAAATTAGTTAAAAGTAAATTTTAAAAGCATTGTTATTCCTGTAAGAACTCTACTAATACACACAAAAAATGCCTGCTCATGTAATTTCAAAATAAGTGACAATGAAACTTTGTTTTAACTGAAGATTAATTGGGCTGCCCGGCATCTATACCCAAAATGAATTGGATATAAATAGAATAACCTCATATATGTATAATTACATTGACTGTTAATATGAAGGATATGTATACAGACTCTCTTTAATCTCATAGATCGCCATAGGCAATGCAGTCATTAATCCATGGAGGGTTAAGGACACAAAGAAGGATTTTCCAAGACAGATAAATTGAAATGACCCTTCTTTGATCTCAGGAATTACAATGGAGCATCAACAGCCAGGAGAGAGTGAGCTACTATCATGTTAGTAGCACTTAAAGTTATCCCCAAATTAGTACATAATTAATATTTGCCAGGGATGCTGGAACTTCCTTTTCAGATTGTAATTCTTACTTGTAAATAACAAGAGGAGCACCCAGAAAGATAAGATATCCAACTGACTGCTTAATTGCCTTTTACTGCCTCCTTAGTTACAGGTGTAAACTCTGGATCACTCTGAAAACTTTCGCACCCTTAGAATTATCATGTAGCCTTTCGTGGGGCATTTTGATGTGCAACTAATTAAACAGCCATCTCACATCACCCTATTAAACTGTCATAGGTCTGTTGTGAGTTTTTAATGTTGATTTCACAATATTTCAGTTTGATTTCCTCTAGTAACATGAATTTCAAAACTGAATTAGGGAAACAGCATGTGATAGGACAGAGTACCTCAGGGCAAAGACAAGAAAGGGGTGCCCCACTGGCTATTAAACAAAGCCTTGCGGGACACACTGTCTTGCTGTATATCATGTTTCCTAACAAAATGATCCCTGAATTTGGCAAGCAATTTCGAATTCTTGTAAATTGGATTGCCTGTCTGCTCAGTCCTTACTTTTGTTCCGTGCAATAGAAGATGGCATTTTACAATGAGAAGCCTACACTGACAAGATTGCTCTGATTTATTGCTTTGTGTTTCACTCAATTTCTTCTTAAATTAACCATTGAGTACTTTGTAGTTCTGCTTCATTTCCCACTGCTGTTTTATAAACTGCCCCTGGGGGACTCCTGACGATCTATCAAGCTCAACTTTGCTTGATCTCTTCTCCCTAAAGCATATTACAATATTAAACACTAAACTAAACCTAATCTAAGGTGAACTAGGCCCTTGCCAAGCCTACACTATTCTAGGTACTGGAAATATCTCAATCTTTCAATGCATCTCAGAAACTTCCTAGAATTACACACACACACCTTTAGTTTTGCAATGGATTTGATGTGTAAGTCTGATTAGACTCCTAAAACATTACATCCTGTGTAGTGCTGAATTTACAAAAAAAAGTTTAGAATAAAATACAGCAAATGTTTAAATACTTCAGAATGCTTTGAATGGAATACTTGGTGGGTCACCCCACACTTCACATCGCAGCAAAACCAGATTTGCCTCAGCATTTACACTCTACAAGGAGTTGTGACCATTGAGCATACCCTTCTATCAGGAGTAGAGAAACTTAAAAAAACAAAATCATTCATACAGTCAAGACTGTCAATTCCAACAGTGGTGTTGCTTTGTTTAAATCGTTCAGCAAAGTTGCCAAGATTATCAAAGAAGATCTGTGAAATAGTTTTATTCACTCGATTAGGCAGAGTGAGGTAGCCCCCTCAGGCAGCTGACGCTGAGGAACAGGGGGTGGCAGCAAGGTGCCAGAGGACAGAACTAAGGGTGCCCTATCCCCACTGAGCTAGACTGCCACCCTCGGGACAACACAGACCTTCCACCAGTGCTGAAACAGGATTCAACACTGTTTTGTCCTTAGCCTCAGTCAGACAGCAATGTGTATGCTTTGAGTCAGCCCTGGTTTCTCTGAAGATGTTCATGTTAAGAACATAGCTGATTTACCCTGTAACCACACACACACACACACACACAGCTTTCTTATAAAAAGTTGCTTGGAATCGCAGGTAGGAAGAGCTCTGTTGCTCTCGGGTTTCACTTGCAGGCTTCCCACAGGTATCTGGTTGGCCATGAAGGAAGAGTCTGCTGGACTAGATGGGCCTGTGGTCTGATCCAACAGGCTCTTCGTATGTATCAAGGAAGGCCTACCAGCATATTTGCAGAAGGACAAACACACCCAGACCCCAACAATTCCCCACTTTCCCCCCTATTTCTGGACTCCTCTCATTAGCAAATACTGTTATTTTTCTTTCTGCGATCTTAGCATATGGGACACAACTCTCCCACCTAGAAATATGCTTCCCCTCTTTCTTTCCTGATGCCACCACATCTTCACACAAATATGGCACACATAGCTTGTCACTTGATCAGTGGCGTAGCGTGGGTTGTCTGCACCCGGGGCAAGGCAAGTAATTTGCGCCCCCTAACCCGTGGATTTGCGCCCCCTAACCCTAACCCCCAGATGTTGCGCCCGGTGCGGCCGGCCCCCCCTGCACTCCCCACGCTACGCCACTGCACTTGATCACTTCTGCCGCTTGAATGGAGTACACATGAAACAATCCTTAAAGAGGTAGCAGTAGAAAATGAAAACGATCTATTCCCCCATTCAGGACCAGTAAGCTCCTCTGTGATAATAAAAAAAATGATTAATGACAGCCTGGGATCTGGATGTGACAACGTTATCTCCGCTTTGACTAGTCATTGCAAAATATTTATATGCTTTAATGAGCCAAAAAATATCCTTAAAAACCCATGCCTAGCAACAAAACCCTAAACATCTGATCATCCATAGAGGCCCAACAGTCTCTTAGATCATGTGCAACCACTTCAAAGTTGGCGTATCAAGTCAGTAATTGTAATGCTGCTTCAAAATGTTTAAGCTAGAGGCCGGTTGTCGCGTGTCCCATTTACAGTCAGCATCTGTCCTCTGGTTCTATTAGAGCACAAAGCAAAAAATGTTTCCCCAAACTCACAAACAGGAAAAGCATCACCCAGCTAGAGAAGCCGCATTGGTCTCAGCTTTTTAGTTACTGAGCGGGCCTTTTGTGTCCGCATCTTTTTTCTCTCTCTCTCTCTCAAAAAGAAAGAAAGAACCCTCCACTCCACAACACACACACCCCTTCAAAATAGTGGTGGCTGAAGAAATTGCACTAATGTGTGCCTGGGGCAAAGAAGAAATAAAGAGAAGGGAGGGAGGGCTTGGCCGAGATGAAAGTAAGAGAGAAAGAAAGGAGGCAATTTAGTCTGCTCCAGCCTGAATTGCTCTCTCACTGAAGCCAAGGGTAGAGGGTTGGGATGAGTAGAGCTCTTTGGAATAGTGCACATGACTAGGGAACAATTCATTGTGACCATGCCTGCAGGCCAATTCCACTGGGTCAGAGAACAGAGAGTGCCATTCAAGCGCCGAGCAGGAGGAGTCACCCAGCGCAGCAGTAAAAGAAACAGCAATGTCTCGCAAGCACATGCTTCACAAGGAGCCGGGAGAAGGCCTAGAGAGGATGGTTGTCTATCTCCTTTTCACTTGACCAGAGCTTCCATTCCAGGCTAAAACCACATCATTTCCCAAACTTGGAAACAGGCAAGGGTGATATCCACAGGTAAGCCAGAACAATACAGGGTCAAGGAATTATTCATTTTAAAAAAACACCACCATGTGTCACTGAATGCTTCTCAGGTCAATACAAAGGCTTCTCGTCCGCTTTATTTCTTTAGCAATTGCAAGAAGACTATCAATGTGTCCCTCAAATGCACCACCATATGTGCCCATGGTTGCAGATTCTAGTATGATGCAACTCCCTGTAATTGTTTGCCATAGGTGGCAGTGATGCTGACCCCCCCCCAATCCCTTTTCTAACTGTGGTAAATTTTGGGGAAGGGCAGTAGAAACTTATTGCAATGTATTTTGGGATCTTAGTGGTGATCTGTTTACAATGTGCAGGTTCACAATGTATTGCAGAGGTGCAGAAAGAAATGCATGAGCAGTAAACCAATTCACAGCAACATCTTCAGGAGCCTTCCCCGTCCATCCCTACAGTGTGTGCTGCTTTGAAGTTTTCTTCGTAACCACTCTGGACTCAGACAAGCAGGTTTCCAGTCCTGCCCTTGCAGTACCAACACCAGCATGGCAGCCACTTATTTGAGACTCACTTCACATTTTTATAGCAGGGGTTCCTCCCACACCAATCCTTACCCAGCCAAGAGCAATGAGTGGACAGGAAATATCTACATGATTGATCCCAGGCCTGCAAATGGTATGGCCATTTGAGATGAAGCCATGTATTATTGCTGAAAAGGAACTTCACATACATGCATGTCCAGTGGCTCACATTTCACATATTGGGAGCTGGGGACTGCCCATCTTAGATATTCAATTGTGTTGTCTTCCAATAGATTGCCAGTATACAGACCCTCCCTCTCAGTACATGCAGAACCAGAGACAAGGGTAAGCCTTGCAGGCTGTTGGCACCCTGAACTAAGGCTGGAGGGGCTTTTGTTCAGAGGAGCCGTCCCCAGATTGCTGCCTTCCAGATGCTTTGGACCACAATTCCCATCACCTCAGTGGGTTATCCAAAACATCTGGAAGGCACTATGTTAGGGACGGCTGGTTTAGAGGGATAGGATAGGCCTTCCAATAAGCAGCAGTCTCAAATGGAGACCCTAAACAAACTGACTCGAAATCAAGCAGAACTTTGTTGTTTTGCCAAAAGTGATAACACTCCAAAAAAAATTATACGCTTAAAAAAGAGAGACTATACACTGGTCCACACAAATAATTAGTTAAGGCATCTTAGTCATATCCTTCACCATCAATAGCATTAGTTTGAAGACACTGAAATCTAATCTTAGATGCTGCCACAAGAAACATTGCAAGCCTCCAAGGAACGAAATGCATTCATACACTGTAACTACAGGAAATAGAATTTATGGAGTGCATTTCAAAAAAGCAAGAATTTAAACCAAGAATACCACAGAACTATTTTTCTTTAGGAGACCATTATAGAAAGCAAACCCAAAGGTCCTTTCAACTGCAAGGTCAATGAAACACAAATCATGGGATGGAGGCAGCACTGTTATCCATAGAACACGATTCGTGAACAGGGGTCCTTATAACAGGTTGGTGAAGGGGTCGGGAGAGAACCTAGTCCACAGGCCTGATTCAACCCCTCAAGCAACTTATTTTCCTCTTGCCCCCCAAGAATCCATTGATGTTTGGCAAAAAGAAAATAAATTAAAGTTGTGACTGTGCTGCACTAAGTGAAGAGGTTTAAACCTCAGCTGCAGAGGGAACATCTGAGACTGTGTCTGTGTTTCTACTGTGTGTGTCCACAATGTGGGTTCCCAGTGTTGTGTGTGCAGACTGGAGGTGGGAAGACCTAATGCTGACATGTGGCCCTCGAAGGGAGGGTTTGGCAAAGGTTAATGTGGCCCTCAGGTCCAATAAGGGTAGTCATTCCTGTTCTAGAACTATATGTGAGATGGTCTGATTGGGAACAATAAGTGTTATTTGTAATACACAGGCAACTACCCTGGGATCATTGTCCGAAGCCCTTATTTGTGTGCTTCCTCTGCAAAATATCCGGAGGGTGGCAACACAAGAACAGGCCTTTTCTGTGGTGGTTCCCCACTTGTGGAATGCTCTCCCCAGGAAGGCCTACATGGCATCTTTATTACATATCTTTAGGCAACAGACAAAAACATTCCTCTTCTCTCAGGCCTGTGGCTAATTAAACAATCTATGGCACTTTAAACTGGGGGGGGGGGTTATTGCTTTCTTTGTTACTATGTTATGTATTTTTGTATTTTTTATAATGTAAACTGCCCTGTTTATGGGTGCTACAGAAACTTTAACAACAACAACTAGTGTGCATTTTTTAAAATGTAGCTAGGAAGGCTCACACATAATCAGATAATCTGGTCCACTTCACTGTGAGTATCTGAATACTTGTATTTTGGAAAAAAAAATTGAAATCTGTCCTGTTGGTTTTTTATTTTACCTGCATAAAAACCCTACAAGATGGGATATGCAAAGTAATGCCCAAATCGGAAAATCAGAGATTTGAGCCTGAGTTTCCTGCAACCAGCAACGCAACAAATATCACAACTCCACTAGGTCAAACTGACTTCCGGGGAAGGGGCGTTGTTATTTATTCTTCTTAAATCACTCATAATCGTAGGAATCTTTCCCAAATTAGCAGCTGCTTACATTAACAAATACCTTCTTCCTTCGAGATTAAGGCTGGGATTGAATAATAAGTACTAGTGTACAGCAAAATCTCTTCATGTGCTAGTAAAATACTTCAACCACATCCAGCACTGAAGAGTACAATTTAAAATTTCAAGAAAAATATGTAATCAATTTCTGTCTTAACTCATCTCATCCCTAGATGTCAACATGTCTGAGAACAAAGTTATAGTGAAAGACTTAGCTGTGAATTATGCAAAGTTCTCTACGTTTTCCCAGAACTGTTTTTGTTTTGTTTTTGTTTGGTTTTGGTTTGTTGTTGTTGTTGTTTTTTAAAAAAAAAGGTTGGAGATGCAGAAAGCCAGCTCTTTCTGAAATGTGTGAAGCCTACATTTCATAGAGATCGCTGGACAAACATTTCATGAGAGGTCATTGCACCATTCATAACCATGGAGTTTCTACCACAGAAGTTTCTGTTCATAAGTCTAAAGTTTCCAACACAGAACCAAGAGCAAGACCAGTCATAAACCAATGCCTTCATAAAGGAAATCTAAAAGAAAGCTTATGATGCAGTTCGTAAGGTTATCTGAGCTCCAACTCAATAATAATTACTTCTGCACAAACATGTTGCGATTCCGGCAAGTGTCTTAAAGATTCATTTCATACATAATGTTTTCAAAACAAATCCACTGATACCAATTCTTTTGAGCATTTAGAAACAGCCATCAATATTATATAATGGCAACAATAAATCTCCATTTCTTGAGGCTCAGAAAATTAACCATATTCCATTTTTCTCACTGTTATTAGTTGCAGTAGTTATCAGCTTACTAAAGACACATTTAGAGTTAAAAGAAACAAAAAAAATGATTATCCTTTAAGTTTTGCTCTGACAAAAAAAATCCATTTATTTCACAGATATTGAAGGAACAAATAGCAAGACTTCCAATAGCCTTTGCAAATATGTTTATGATTAAACTTCCTGATTCAATTCAAAACAAAAAACTGTTTGTCACTTGGAGTGCCTCCATTTTGGGGAATATGTGTTCTGAAATGCCAAAAATGATCTGAAATGCATTTTGTTAAGGACTGAATAAAATAAATAACAGTTATTCGGT
Source organism: Podarcis vaucheri (assembly GCF_965113315.1). Classification (NCBI taxonomy): domain Eukaryota; kingdom Metazoa; phylum Chordata; class Lepidosauria; order Squamata; family Lacertidae; genus Podarcis; species Podarcis vaucheri. Next base: position 32,397,796 of record NC_138763.1, on the reverse strand, counting down.
GTTCTTGAGGTTTGGCACCATGACTTAGCCCAGAACCAAGACACCTCCATCCAAAGATCCTTACCTAAGTTTTAAATCAACAAGGTTCATTTTCAAATAAATGAGCGCAAGACTGGGCACAACGCAAGGAAAACAGGCATTGTCATTAATAAAAATGTGTTGGCCATTAACATTAGCTGTTTCTTCCCTAGCCATCCTTTCTTCACCCCACATTTTATTCCGCTGCTAAGATTTAAGAGAGTGGAAATCTACATTCAGTGCAGAGGCCTCCTGCTCAGTGACCAATCTGCCTTTAAAAAAATAACAAAATAAACCCATGAACCTGCCGGCATTGTTTTTCTCCATTTGTGCCTCTCTTTCTTGACATATACATTTGAACACTGTGAAGATGCAGCTCTCCTTAAATCTCTAGTAGGCTTGAGGGTGTCACCTCCCCCTCCCCTCTCTTTTTACAATGTGGAGGGATGCTATAGTCTTAAAGAATGGTTTCAGTTGTCCTTCCTGAATGGCTGTCGGCATCTCTAGCCGTCTAGAAAGGCTAGAGACATTTTGTAGGTGAAAATAGCCACTTTTTCCACGGTGGAGAGTCCATAAAACTCCTCAGAGCATTGGCTATTGGGGCTCATTGAATAATTCATCCCTCATTGCAAGCCCATAATGTCTTTTCTGGCCCTATTGTAGGGCCTGTTTTCTCTTCTTTTCTCCTTGAATTATAAAAAGGTTGCCTTCCTTTGTCCACATCAAGCTGCTGCGAGCTGAACCTTTGTCTGGCCAGAGCTAAAGTGCGAGTTTCAATGGACTCTCCCCTCTTTGTTTTCCAAGTTCATCTCCAAGTGTAGATTGTGTATAGAAGGCCTTCTTTGTAAAAGCTGGAAAAGTTGTACAAATGTTTGACCAGCTCATTTGGTACTTTTTGTCTCCTGTTCTCCAGGGCCTACGGTGGATGTGCAAGGGGCAAGCTTTGGAGGAGGAGTGCGAGGGGAACCTCAAACAACAAGTCATCCCGGCACTGGCAACAGCCCCGTCTGCCGACTCAAGCCATAAGGTCTTGGAAAACCAACTCCAACATCAACAACAGACAACCTGTAGAGAAGTGGATTAAGGATCCTCCCCTCCTTTAGATGGCAACTGCAACAGACTCTGAATTTGGGGGTGGGGTGGGGAAGAAGAACCCTACTGAAGCAGATGGAAATCGATCTTGCACCCTGATCCAAAATGCACTTACTTGGAAGTCAGCTCTATTGACTCCTGTTACTGTGTTAATGCAAAGCTGCAATCTTTCTATATGTAGTAGGTCTTATTGAAGCAGGATTTGCAACAGACTAAGCATGCACAGCAGAGGTTCAAAATAGAATCATAGCCCCAGACTGTGTATTAATCTAGCTATGGTTTGTTTTTCACATTAAATGTGTATGTGCACGCACATGTGTGTACACAGAGAGAGAGAGTTCCTTTTTTTCAAAAAAATCTCTCTTTATTCTTTCACTTTCTTCCCTCTGTTGCTAGAATAAAACTTGGAAGTTCTATAAATCAACAACCCAGGTAGCCTTTGGAGGAGAGCAGCATATAGATATTGATATATAGATCTGGTATCTTCCTGCGTTCCTGCCATCTCAAGCCTATTTATTTTTACTTCAAAGTAAGCAAAGCCCACTACAATAGTAGTAAAGATGGCTTATGCACGCTACTATCCTACTTTAACGGGCAGGATCTCTCGTTTGACATGAAGCCCGGGGACGGGGGGACGGGCAGGATCGCGACCTTCTCTCAAGGACTTCTCTCCCTCCTCCTCCTCCTCCCCCCTCCCCTCCCCTCCCCCTTTTTAGTTAATGACTTCAGCTTGACTAACCCAAAATATTGTTCAGATTTAAGGACACAGGGGGGAAGGGACTAAACGGCTCTGGCCACACGATTGAGCAACTAGCTTTTCACAACGAGTTCAGACAACGAACCTCCCCTCTCTCCCCCCCCACTTCCCTCCCCCCCTCCTACCCCTACTGGGAGCCTCTTTCCCCCCAGATTGCGAACTCTTCATAAATAACGCCAATTGAATACTGTGAGATTTAAAAGGCGGGGGAGGGAGCCTTGCTTTGTGGGGGAGGGGAATGAAGTTTTGGACGTGCATCCTTATCTGCTTCTAGATTTCACACACACGCTTGCTGATCGGAACATCAGACTCAGAACTCTTCCCACTTTTGGGTCGAATTTGCGAGATCGCAAGTTGTCTAATAACATGAAATTAAAGTGAATAAGAGACTAGAACTCTCCAACTGGGCTGTTTAGAGACCATGGAATTCACACAACTGGGTGTCCTCCATCCATTCCTCTCTCTTTCTCCCTCTCTTCGGCTCACCCAGAAATACACAGAATTGAATCGAGCGTTTCTGGCAGCCCATTCCATAACCCACACATGCCGATAACTTTGTTGTTGTTGTAACCTCCGGTTCCGTCCATTCATGCCTGTTCCAAATTTTAGTCAGAGAAAAGCTTTCCTATGCCTGTTCACCGGCTAAATTCAATCTTGCTCGCTTGCTTACTTGCTTTCCTGGGCGCAGGATCGCGCTGTCTCTCTGGCAAAGATGCTCAGCGCTCCAGCTTTGAAATAAAGCGCCCCTGGGATGCCGTGGGACTCCCTTGGGCTGCAATCCCAGGCGCACTTACTAGGGAGTAAAGCCCTATCGAACGCCTGGGGACTTTCTTCTGAGTAAACGTGGATAGGATCGCACTATTACTTCCTTGCGCATAAAGGTTGCTAGTACCGGGAGGCCTACAATGCAACCCCCCCCCCCCAATTCCTGCATTAAAACACATTGCCAGGCCGGTTCTGCAGCGCAAAAAGCGCGCATCCCGACGTTTTCAGATAAGTTAGCTCCAAGCGAGCGTGTTAATTTGCAACAAGAGCCCAGCAAAATCGACTTCCTAGCAACGGGAGTAGAGAAGACGAGAGACGAGAGCAAATCTTACTCAGGGTCAGACAGACTGTCATCTTTCCGTCCCATCCTAGCCTAACACGGATGAGCCGGAGAATAATAACTCTTCCCTGAGCCACGGGCGTAGGGGGGGCCAGGGAGGCAGCTGCCCCCCTCCAAATCAAGTAAATAAAAATAGTTAACTAACTGACCAATTGCATCACAGATAACTCGGTCCTGCCTCCCCCATAATGCCTGCCCCCCCCAAAAAAAAAAAAAATCCTGGCTACGCCAATGCCCTGAGCTCTCTTACTTCGGTTAAAGAGCAGGCGACGACCCTGGATGCAGACGGAAGCTCCACGGAAATTAGCGGACTTGCTTCCAAGCAAGCAAACAGGCAAGCAAGCTGCAAGGACACCAATTTGGAAGTCGTACCATCGGAAAGGATGGGACTTTGTTTCTTTTTTTGTCTGACAAGTAGCATTTAGGGCCCTATCCCAGCTCCCTGTTTCCTCACAAGTAAGTCCCATTGAGTTCATCGGGTGCTTTCCCCTGGGCAACTGTGCTCAAGATTTCAGCCCGAGATTTTCAGCGCACCGAATGGGTGTGGGACTTCAAGCAGGCGTAAAATATCAAAATGAGTTGTAGTCAGTGTGTTTACATTTGAAGGGGGAAACTGGGCTACAAGTTACAGGCTGACTAGATGGTCGATCAGGTTGCCACCTTTCTTCCCGGCCCTGATCCTGTGCCTTGGGCAGCCGCCTCACACAGAAGTGAAACTTTGATCCCTGCTCTTTCTCCATCCTAGGAAGAATCTCTCCCTGCTTTTATTTCTGCCTGTGTCAGGCGCCAGACATAAGAAAAGGACAAGAGGAGTACAGCAAGTATCGTTGTCTGTACTGCTGGAACCGCGGAAGACATGACCACGGAAGACATGTTCTTTCAGTGGGGATGTCCTCTTCCTGAGGCAGATCTCGCCAAAGATAGTACTGCGACTCCCAGACAAAAGGTAGCATAAATACAGTTAGGCGGAGACTAGAGTCTGTCTAAACGCAAGACCTAAACCTATATACATAATTCCATCCTGCAAAACTCCCAAATAAACCTGTTTAGGACAGTTGTACCGCCAGGATGGGACTGGGGCAGACGTCCAGGGCCCCCGCAGAGTGGAATGAGCTAGTAGACAGGGGAAACGCAGCATGTTTTTAAGTAAGTGCCGGAGTGACGAAGGCCCTTAAGTCCAGAATCAAAATTTACCCAACTGCACCACTTGTTGGCCGAAAGAGTCACAATATCTCGCTGAAACTGACATGCACCACCAATAGATAGGCAGACAAGGAGAGCAGTCATCTCAACCAACTTCTCTTCAACCGGGAAACCTTTCAGAGGCTTGGGAGCTGGGGACCTATTCGTGGTTCTCTCTTTCCTGAAGCTACCTAAAGCTGCCGCCCAAAAGTCTCACCCTTAAAGGGTCCTCTTTTCACAATCGCGAAGGAGGGCTTCTCCGCCGACACCTGGGTAAGCCCATCTCCATCCCTCCCCTCCAAAGCCAAACACCACCGAAGTGTCTCTCCCGGAAATTCTCCTAAATGGAAACGGAGCAGCCAGTACTGCCCTTTCGACGCCGCCTAACATCCCCCTTCGATCAACATGCTCGACGGCTCCCCTAGCCTTTCTACATCTTCCTAAGTCCCATAAAGCTATAGGCCCTGATCAATCATCTTTGCACTCTCTAACGGCGCCTCGGTCCCCTCAAAGAAGAAGAAGCCGGCCGCCCTTTACCTCGTTCGCTGAGGATGCCGTCGATGCTGTGCTTGGCTTTCTTCTCGCTCTCCTCCACTTCCTTCCTCTCCAGCTCGGCTTCTTCTTCTTCTCCCTTCCCAAATTTGCTTCTCAGAATACGGCTGATGGAGCTCACTTGGGGAAAGAGGGGGAAATATAACTGAAGGCAGAAGCTGGATGGAGGCTGCAGCAGCAGCTGCAACTAACTATGGAGAGCATCCTTTGCTTATGTGCTGAGGGGTTGGCAATGAACCTCCTTCGGGACTAGTGGCGTTTGGCAGTCTCGGGGCGAATCCTTTCGGATCCCTCGCTCATCACAGAAAAGTTTAGCGCTCCTTCTGTTTTGTAGCTTAAAGGATTACGACTGCTCGGCCGTTTATTGCATTTTTACGATTCTGTTGTAAACAGTCTTGACATATAATTTTTTAAAAAACTGAAGGAGTGAATGTATAATTCTTCCCACCCACCCCCAACAGAAACAAACGAAGAAATAAATAGGAAAGACCCCGTGCGCATTTAAAAGCGTTAATATGATCAACAGCTGAAGCGCGAGGAAATCAGGATTTCCACTCCAACTAAACGAAAGATTTAAAGAGAGGTTGGTACCCTACATTAAAAAATAATAATAACCATGTAAAAGGTTGTAATTGTATGAACACTGCCTTGAGAGAGCCACACTGAGCACACCTCTGAATGCGCAGTGCAGATTGACTTCCGAATAAACTCGCAAAAGATCCGGATCTTGGAGCTCTGGAAGCTTTGCAGCCCATTCCTCTGCAAGTTTACTTGGAAGTAAGTGTTCATTAGGGCTTAACCCCACCCCCCCCCACCCCCAAAAAGCGTGCATAGAAATGCAGCCTCACGTCGAAGCCATTTCGAGTTAGGTTAAACCTTTGTTGCAAAACAACAGCGAGCAGAATATACTGTATGTATTAACCCTATGGGCTTCGGGTGCATCTGGCTGGGTGGAGTGAAAGTCCTTCTCCTCCCATGGATTTTCACTCTCATCGATCTCAATGGAACTTTGTAAAGGTTCTGGGGTGAACTTGAGTTCAAATCCAAAACTTTCGCTTCCCAAAACTGGTTGCGGATCAGGCCATTAAATTCCTTTCTTTTTGCTATAGGCATGAACTTGCCTGGGGAAGGAAAGTTGGATATTTTAACTCAGCGCACCGCATTTTTTCCGCGCTGGACCATCAAAGAACTAATTCCTTCCAAGTCTTGACTATGTGGGGGGCCACCACCAATCAGTCCTTCCACGTTCCCGCGGGCTTCTCGCCCACCTACTCCCCGCACCGCTTCCTGATCTAAAATAGCTTACAATCCACTTCTTGCGACGGTTCAGCGCGAAACGCCTCGATAGACTAGTTCTGGAATTCTTCCGAGGAAGAGTGATCCCCCCCTTTCTTTCTCAGAGGATGCGCGGAGTAGAAAACAAGACGGCACAATCGCATCGCACCGTTTGCAAAAGCCCTTTTCCATTCCCCAATGAGCAAAATAAATAAAACATAAAGAATGTCCTTGTGCTTCTTATACATTGTGCTATTTTTTAAAAAAAAAGGGAGGGTATTTTTTCCAATCCCTGGCCTGCTAAACATTCCCGTCCCAGGATTGTTGCTCTGGGAGGAAAGGAATGAGAGAGAGAGAGAGCGAGAGAGAGAGCGAGAGAGAGAGAGCGAGAGAGAGAGAGAGAGAGAGAGAGAGAGAGAGAGAAGCGGAAAGCGATGCTCTAGGATGTTAATTAAAAACAAACCTTCCCAGCCCGATGCTTCGACGCTACATGTGCTTCAGTGGTGGTTAATCGGATCACCCGGATTTATGAGAACTCAAGGAAATGACAAGCCACGAAGATTGCTTGTCTTCTTTTACTACGTCCCACTACCTAGCCCGGCTCGCAGCCTTCTCCCCAACGCTACACGATCTCTTTCCCTCGGTTTCTTTCATCCAATGCCTATAAGATAAAGCCAGATCATAGACACTCATCCAGCAAGTCGCGCAAGGCCCCACAGGGCCCGTGAAAGCCTGCAGTCTGTCGAGAGCAGCGTCGTTTGATGTCTCTTATGGGAACTCAGGGCGGGGGGAGGAAGGCAGGGCGAGCTTCTAAAACAATCACATATATATATATGATATATAGATATATATATATCTGGTGTTTAAACCGACCTCGATCCGGCCTGCAACTTTAATTGTGCTATTTGGTGGGGGAAAGTTCCAATGATATCCATGGGAGTGAAAGCTCCGGTCTTTCTTAGACTTTTCGTCCACTGAATTAAGTGCGGCTTCCTTGCGAGTAAAGCCGCTTAGGATCGAGCTGTAATAACGACTGTCTGTAAGGAAGTATTTTCAGGGCTGAGTTGACAATTCCAGCGAAGTTTTCGAGGGCACTAGCCTCTTTCCTTAGAGGCGTTCCCCTAATTTCGATGGCACCTTCCTCACACTTACCTGGGAGCTGGTGTACCAGAATCAACTGAATCAACTTCCCTATCAATATATTTTAGGAAGATAGATCGCCTTAGGCAGACCATTGGTAGCTCAGTATGGTCTTACACTGGCCGGCAGAGGCTCTCAACCCTTCCTTGGGGGTGCCAAGCAGATGCTCTGCGCTTGAGCCCTTTCCTGCCATGCCAGACGTCGTCGATCTGTGCAATCGGCTTAAGTGGGTGCAGGATCCAGAAGCTGGTGAACCCCAAAGGCATTTTGAATGAGTCCCCTTCGGACTTACCTGAAGGCACAGTGTTTCTATCGCACACGCCGTCCTTCAGCAGCTTGTCCCGGATCTCCCAGCTGAACATGCCCGCGTTGTCTCGTTTATATTCCTCGATCTTCTTCTCGACATCCGGCGTCGTCACCTGCTTTAATAGAAAGGACCCAGAAAGGAACAAAAGTTGGGACACTTTGCGGGGAGAGAGATGGGAAAGAAAGCGGGGGTGGGAGAACCCGGCGCTCCACGAGGATGAATGAACATCGAGGGCTCAGCCTAGGGGTGGAATCAGACTGATGCTGTTGAAAGTCAGGACCAATCCCGGATACTTCCTGAACAAATCCTTCATCTCCTCGGCTTTGCAGACCCTGGGGTGCCAATTTGACAGAAAACAGCTGAAGCAAAGATGTGAAATGACTCGAACATGGGCTTTTAAAATTAGCAGCACTCCCCATAAAAGGAACTGAGCATGGGGGGGGGGGGCTAAAGAATCAGGACTCACGTTTGAAAAAGAAAACTGAGAGCCCAAGAAACGCTGTCTTCTGTGTGACACGAAACAGGCTTGCAAAAGGATTCAGAGCAAAATTACATAGGAAACCCTCCGGTAGCTTCCTAAAGCCATAGGCTGGCAATCAAGGTCGATCGGAATCGAATAGGACTCCTTTCAAAGAAATGTATCGGGGTGTAAAAATGAAATGCCAACAAGGGAGAAGAGGGGGGGAGAAGGGAAGGTGGGGGGGATCCCATTCACTTTATGATTAGAACAAAACATCATTAAAAAAGACCTGAAAGTTCATAGAAACTTTTGCCAAGCAAAAACAGCCAAATCCCGGAAAACCTAGAAGAGGAGCTGCTGCAGCCAACAGCAGCGTCCTATTTCTAAAGATTCACGAAAATTTGCTGCATGCATGAAGCCTTTTATTAAGCGGAAATTAATATCCCCTTCTGTTAAAAGATGAAATAAGATTACTTTTAATTTTATGTATAGAAATATAAATACACACACAGGGGGAAAAACCCACCCTAAAATGCTGTGTATTCGCGTTGATGTTTCAAACCTATCTGTTCTTTTGCCATTTAAGATGGGGATGGGGAGGGAATGGCGAGGACGGGGCAAAAAACAAAACCCAGTGTCAGAATAAATTATTCAAAGTTGGGAAATGGTTTCGCAGACAAACTTTTATTAACATTAAAATCAGACTGGAAGCGGGGACGTGACTGTTCGATTTAGTATCTTTCTGACCTCTTAACGTTTGTATGTAAACAGTTTGGGAAACTAGTAATTTATACGCTAGACTGCGCAATGCACCTCGGAGGAGAAGGCTAAGGAAGGAATAAAGCGCTTGGCTCCAAAATTCATTTACCCGGATTACATTGAATTCAGTGATAATTAGTTTCCAGAGAGGGAGGAGGAAGTATATTTGGGGGTGAGATGAGAATGCAACGTTTGTAGCAGAAGTTGGACGACAGAGACGGGTAGAATGGAAAGGTAAATTACTGAAATTCAAGTTTCTCTTGGATACAGTCCACTCTCGTTAGTGGTGTGATCCAAAATCAATTAAACCTCCGCGTTTATTGGCACACTTGTCCCAAGGCCATTATCAGCCTCGCGGATTCCTGCCCTGGTTAAGGAAAGTCGTTTAGGATCCCAGCCTTCGCTAGCATCGCAGTGCGCTGATCCCGGTTCTGGGCTATAGTCCCCTTCCCCTTCCCCTTCCCCTTCCCCTTCCCCTTCCCTTTCCCCTCCCCCTCCTCCATCACCCGCCACTGCTTCGAGGGATCCGCAAGGTCTAACAACTGTCTGTCTGAAAGTTACTTTGGCCTGGAGAGAATTGGACTAGTGCACGGTTTACTTTTCTAGATCCTACTTAGAAAAAACGGCGCATGCTTCTTGAGGGTGGCTGGGTAAGTGTGCAGCAATATGCGCGCGCTAGAAGGGGGTTGGGATCTGTATCTCCACAGGGCTAGGGTGGTTGTAAAGGGGTGTAAGGAAAACCGAGAGCGTTCCAACTAGGAGAGGGGGGGAGGAATGCGCTGCGTTAAGAGTTCCTGCGCTCTGCCAGGCCCGTTTGAAGCAGTGAAGAGTCGGCGCTGCAAATCCCAGACACAGCGATGTCAGGATCGCGAAGGCAGCGCACCAACGTGGACCTGCGGGAACCTGTGCGCTAGCCAAGGAGGTCAGAACTGGTTGGAACTTTAGAGCTGAAGTTCTGCACGTCTGTCCCTCGCCCCCCTTAATTAACAGAACCACCCAGTCCTTTCTTATTCCATATAATCCGAATCCGGATGCCTTGCTACAAGATCCCAAGCGCCCGGGAGCATGCACTGGAAGGGAGGGAGAGGGTGATGCACCCATTTTGTAGGCCTTTGGATTGACCAGGTTCTGAATAAAAGCGCAACTGAGTTCTTCAGGTCCGCGGCCCGAAGCTGCCCCCGCCAATTCCCGCCCCCCTCGCCTAATCTGGCGGCGCTGCGCCTTCCTCACCTTGGGTTTGCTGCCTCCGATTGCCCCCGGCCGGATGGAGCCGGTCTCCTGGTACCTGCAGAGGATCTTGGAGACGCAGCCGTGCGAGACTCGCAGCTGGCGAGAGATGACGCACGGCCTGATTCCGTGGTGAGCCATCTCCACGATCTTGTGGCGGATGTGGTTGGGCAGAGGCCGGCCGTTGATGAAGACGCCCCCGAGCTGGTTGACCCGGCCTTGGCCCAGCGGAGTCGACACTGGACAGAGGGGGGACAAAGAAGAGAGGGCTCCTTCGGTATCCGAGCGGCCTACCTCACTTACACGCAAGGTACAGTGACAGTTACACACGACACACAGGGACGCGCGTTCCAGGCAGCTTCCCCTCTCCCTTGCGTTTGGTGGCATCGTTTGAGCCTGGCACACGGATCCTGAAACACTTTCGCTTGGAACTTTTCGCGCACGTGTTCAGGATTGGTTAACAAACGGGTTAGTTATTCCCTGATACCGTTTGCTGTCTCTGTCGTAGCAAACAGAGGCTAAGCCGTGGCAAAACTGTGGGCTTTCTTATATCTGTAAGAGATATATAGTTCTGGGCGAAGCGGGCATTTTGATCTGTTTTAAAAACCGAACCGCGAAGGTTATATTTATTCTCGGTCGGCTTCCACTGAATTTTCTTCCGAGAAAAAGTGCTTTGGGTATCAGTTCAATAAATATTTCTTCCTAGGTTGAAAACTCCCTAATACAAGCCGCGGTTGGCGTTTGGAAGTCTTTGGCTACCGCAGGTATTTTCCTTCTCTTAAATCGCTCTTTCTTTTCCTCGGAAGGAAAACATAACAGTGTTGACAAGTGCTCTAAGTAATCGGAGTATCGCCAATTCCCCCCAAAAAAGAAGCAATTTATGATTCAAAAAGATCCAGAAAAAAGGGTAAATTTAAGTAACAGCAACTTTTCTGCAACTGGTGCTCCTGCTTCTCACTGCAGGGAGAATCTAAGCATCGTAGACATTTAACCACGGGTCTTCTGAAGTCTGCTAGAATGTGACAATCTGCCCCATTTTGAATAAACACAGTCTTTTTTAAAATAAAAAACCCCCCACAACTTTAATATTTACTTATACTGTTTGCGTTTCATATGTCGGGGCAGTTTTGGAAGGGAAGTGGTAGGCACCATGCATTTGGGAAAGGAATAGAAATGTTAATGTTAAGAGTCACAGGAAAACCCGATTTCGAAAGACGTTTGGTGTTTTGTTTATTTGTTTGCTTGTTTCCGATTAGTTCGCTTTCTTGCCCACCTGTTTGTGCATCCCTTCTCCAGATCACACTGACTCGTTTCGCCCTGAAACAATTTGTACAGTCTTGTTTCATCGCTTGCTTCAACCACCTTTAACGTTTTCGTAAACTCGCTGAAGAGTTGCCAACTTTCTTGCGTCCTGTCTGAGCGGATTATACGAAAATCAACAGGCTAGGAAAAGATCCCACCTGTTTTCAGTCTCTCTTGCAAGAGGGAACAGAAAAGTCCCCCACATTTAATAATGAAATCCTAGTTGGAAAGCTCTTAAGATTCAATTAATGGAAGGGAGTTTCTTGACATGTTTTGGACAAACTGCGAAGGTCCACACGAACCCTGCTGTGTGTTGCGCGGGTGTGTGCCCACATGCACGAAAGTGAGAGTTTGAGCTGAGTTGCTCGACAGCACTTAAGGCGTTTTTCTACCTCTTAATGTCCCTAAACAGTAGTCGTTGGAATTGCTAGTTTTGTGGTGGCATTACCGGCTTGTGCTTGTAAAGGAAGCAAGGCAAAGCCGGATGAAAGTCCTGTAAACTTCCCTTATGCAAGGGAGTTTCTGGCGGAGTTAGAAATTTGGGGTGCCCTCCTGCTCTGACACTGCGACCAGGTTGAGTGACTCGCTCACCTACAGTGCTTACCAGCCAGGTGACCATTCCACCCTCCAAGTGAAACCGACATGAAAAGCAAAGAGGGAAATAAACTCGTTTGGAATCTGCGCTGCCTCTGCCTTCTCCAGTGACCTCCCTGGTTTTTTCCCTATCTTCTCTCCTTTCCCCCCAAATTTTTAAAAAGTTGACATAAAAGTAATACGTATAATTCGTGGGTGTGTCGAGAGAAGGGGACATTCCTGTCTGCGCTTTTCCATGCTGTTGAAACTAGGCTACGCTCCAATCCAGTCTCCTTGGAAAGGAATCCCTGTTAATTTCGCTGGCACCTACTTCCAAGGAAGCGTGCCTACAATGGCAGCTGAAACCTTCTCTCTTGCTCACGACCCGCTCCTTTCTAAGCGTGTGCACATCAACTTGTTTTTCCGCAACTCCACGAACTCAGGAGTTCAGGTCCACAGCCAGGAATACCCAAGTCGGCCTCATTGGCACCAAAGCAGGCCACAGATTCCCCCACCCCCTCCTCCCCACCCCCACCCCACCCCAACATCCCATTTTCCTGCTCCACGGTCTTACCTTCTAATGGGAACCCGCTGCGAGGATAATTCTGTCCGGGAGCTGGTCGCATCATCCTTGGGACAGCTCCACCCAGACTTGTCATTTTGAAGGCAGCTTGACTCTCTTTCAACGTATTATATCCAGGTATGGCGGAGGTTAAGAGGAAAGGGCAAACGCAGATCAGCTCTGGGAAAAGATCCGCAGAGAATGAATCGAGTAGATTTGTTGCTGTTGCTGTTGTTGTTGTTGCTGCTGCTGTTGTTGTTAAAGAAGATATTAATAAAAAGGAGGGGAAGGAGAAAAGGGGGAAGGGATAAATCTATGGGAAGGGGGGAAGGGGGGTCGTTGTCCCTGGTCTGTTTCTCAATCAAACGTGGTATCTCGAGTCAAAAATGTGGCCGAGAGAGAAAGTGAGAGCGAGGGAAAGAGAGAGTGAGCAAAGGAAAAGGAGGTGGGGAAAGTTTTGCCCGGAGAAAAAGGCTGCCGAGGAAGCCGCGAGGTGCCTGGTCCCTGCCGTGGGATGAGCTCACTTTGCTACGAACTGGGCTTGAGTGGCAGGAATGATTTCTTCCTGTTGTTGATACGAAGTGAAAGGAAGCTCCGCTCCGGAGTATTTATTAGTTCTTTCACCCCAAGCTTCCTTAGGATCTCTGCGCCGCGATTGGCCAGCCTGGAGACTGTCCCGTCTGGAGAAGACACGAGCTGATTGGACGACAGCGCCAACTTTCTCTTCTCCTCCTGACAATCGAAGGGCTCCAGCTTAGGAGGGTGACCCGGGATTTGCCTCTCTCTTCCCTTGATGAAGTGCCTTTTCTTTCAGAGAATGGCTGGACAGGAGAAAATCCAAGAGGAGCAGGGGAGGGAAGCGGCGGAGGAGGGAGGAGGAGGAGGTGGGGGGAAGGACGGTCCCTTCCTTTTTTTCCTCCCTTTTTTTTTACAACTCCTCTTGGCACAATGCCACTGTGCGAGAGATTACAATGAGGAAGTAGCCAACCTCTCGCATGGCTTGAAGTCAGTATCTTTCTCTGCCTCTCTGCCTCTCTCTTTCTGGGCCACCTTTTCTTTCTTCTACAGCGAGGTTGTAAATGCGCAGCTGTACGCAGGGAAACTCCAGAGAAACTCCAGCGTTTCTCTCGAGACTATCCTTTGTCCTTTCAAACTCCAGACTAGATTCCCCTGGGCGTGTGTCTGGCATCCAGCAAAACTCTCTCTCTCTCTCTCTCTCTCTCTCTCTCTCTTACTTAGCCCCCACTCAACCCCCTCCCTTCTGTTTTCAAACTTTTCAAAGCAGCATTTGGAGGGAGTGGAAACCCAGCTTTCGGTGCAATCGTATTTTTAAAAACAAAACAAAAACCAAGACAGCGACGGCGGCAACAGGAATCTTTATAGATCCCCCCCAAACGGATTCTTGCTTTTAAAAACTGGAAAGATAGGTAGGAGTCGGTCTTTGTGCATATTTACGGGGCCGTGTGCTGTATATATACACACACACATATATATTGCACATTCCTATATATGTTTGCCAAAGTGAACTTTGCTAAGAAGCAGTTCTTCCCAGGAATTTATTATAGCATTGAAACTAAACTGCTGGGGGAGGGGAAGGGTTTTTTTTTAAAAAAAAAGAAAAAGGAAAAAGGAAAAGAAAGAGGGAGAGAAAAGACTGACTAGGAGCTGAAGTGACCACAGCAGGATATGACGCCAGGAGTGTTGTAAAGACTGTCTGTCTTTAAAGAAGGTACTATTGTGCATGTCCTTTTATTTATAACTTAGTAAGTGCCAGCAAACTCGCCTCCTTTGCACTCTGAAGTGCCAGCCCGGCTTTCCACAGGGCTTTTTTTATTTGCAATAGTCTATTCAGTAACTGTCACTCTCAAGCCTCAAGTTATTCAAGACCTTAATCAATCAAAAGGATGAGAATCGTTCAGGTTTTCCCCCCTTTGAAATAAAGGAAACAATGAGTTTTAGGCTTCAAGTCCCTCCCCACCCTACTCCTCAACTTATGATACATTTTATAATTTCTGAGGGGCGGACAATGTTTGCCCGGTTTTCTTCCAGTCATATAATGAAAAGTTACCCGTAAATATAGAATAAAGTAAAAGCTGGTAGAAGTCTTTAAAAGGCGGGTCAATTCCTCCCTCAGTGATAACTTAAAAGGAGTCCATGTGCAAAAGGAGTCCAGTATACGGTGGGGGTTTTTTCAAAGTACTGAAGCCAATGCAATTTGAGTCTAGTCATTATTATATGGGTGGGTGCGCTCGCGGGTGCGCGCGTTTATATTGCCTTAAAAATATTTTGCTTTCCTAGTTAAAAGTCTCCCGACCGGTGGCTCCCAAAATCACAGAATTCGTAAACAGATCAAGGTACAGCAGATTATTTGCCACTTTTAAGACGAACGCGTTCGTAGAACATTGTATTAATGTGTGGCTTTTGTGCGTTACAAAAGCGCTAACCTGGCCCTGAAAGGTAATGAAAAGTAAGGAAAATATGTCCCTAAATATATTTTTTACAAAAGTTGAAAAAGAAATAAAACCTGCCGTTATTTTTGCTGTCGTCTACATATCATGGCCTGAGAGCAGACCCAATCCAAGCATGGCCTTTACTCCCAAGTAGCGCATTTAGGATGGAGGTGCCTGCGCCTTGTTCTTCCACAGGCACCCGAGGGCAGTCGGGGGAGCTAGCCGGATCTGGGAAATACGCCATGGTAGAAGAATTGTTGCTTCACAAAATACTTCGAATTTTCCAACCTACCTGGTTGGTTTGCAAAGATCGCTTTTTATTAAGTTTCGAAAAGCACGCCTCTAGCCTTTTCTGAAAATCTCCAAGTTTTACTCAAGCCCTCCTGTTTTTGCCATGGCATTTGAAAGCGACTGACTGAACACTGAGAACCGTATTGCTTGAAGGGCCCAGGCAACAGATCTTGAAGCGCCAGGATAGTGAATAGATGTGAATTGAATTGAGGCACATTGTTTGTTTGGAAGCAGTTTCCATCGAACCGAATTGCGTTTAAGATCAGGGTGGGTGCCAAACATTGATTTCAGAGCTGCTGAATTAATAGCACAGTCCTAGAGGTGTAACTCCACTGAGACTTACACCTCATAAAGTGTGCATAGGATTGCAGCCTTAGAGTGAAATCTTATCTATGTCTACTCAGAAGTAAGCCCCAGGGGACCAAGGGACTCACCTGGGACTTACTCCTAGGTGTGTATAAGCCCAGTGATCCTCCATTGCGCAGAAAATATCTTCCCATACATTATTTCCGTGTTCCTCGTCAACACTGTGACTAAAGGAAAATCATCTTCCTTTCCATGGGTGTGATGTCGTTTTATTTTTTAACCAGCTCAACCACATGGGCGCGCACACAGGGTAATTACTACACCTATGAACATGGGGGGGGGGGAGGATTGCACTATACGAACTCTAAATGGCAGCAATTATTAACTGATTTGATTCAGAGTAGTCCTATTGAAGTCAACAGAACTCCCAATGTGTATTTTTTGTTTTGTTTTACGATTCCCGATCGATACAGATCAATATGCAGCCGGGATTCTACTGATGTTTAGTCGGAAAGAAGTCTTGTTGAATGAGACTTACTCCCCAGTAAGAGTGCATAGATTGTTGCCTGCGTTTCAGCCTGAAGTGCGCAGAAATCAGACGTGCCTTAAAGGAATGGAACTAGAGCGCGTGTTATATACCTAGCATATATAGACTCGTCAACAGATTCGTCAACTCTCCATCCTCAGCTGTTTACTTGAAAGTAAATCGTCAGCTCTCTATCTTGATCCTCAACTATTTACGTGACACGAAATCCCCATTGATTTCCTTGCAATTTAGTTGCATCGGAGAGCCTGAAAAGCTGGAAGTGCGGTATATTGTTTCTCTGTCTTCCACCGTTTTAAAAAGAAAATTGTTTTAATTTACTATTAGTTCCGCCCTAATGACATCTCATTGCTCCCAACGCCGAGATCTATATTATTCGCCTGGTGTGTGTGTGTGGGGGGGTGTTGTCTGCGTGTATAACATAAGCTCATCACAATTGATCCTGCAGAGATAATGAAAGGGAGTCATCTTGCCAGGCCACCTTACCTTGCCTGTGCAAAACCAACTCTGAACCAAATTTGGCTGCCCCTTAAAAGCCAAACTAAGCTGGTTCCGGTTTGGACACAGTGCTTCGGGAAGCGATCCTGCCTAACTCTTCACCCTCTGGCATTGAAATGAATACGACCTTGCGCAAGCTCCATTATTTCCTTTGGGGCTCGTGGATGAGAATCTCTCGGTGGGTTGTTGTGACCTCTGTTCTTTAATTAGCTCCCAAAAGTGCTCATCCCCCCTCCAGCCTACAGGCCCAAAGCACCGGTCGGAAGAAAGGCTGCATTGGCCTTAAAAGAACATTGAAATTCAAACTCGTGGAATTGGGCAGCTCGGGCGTATGATTTTGTAAAAAGTTATGACCAAAACTTAGACATAAAATGAAAGTGTCCCTTCTATTGCAGTGAAGCCCCAGGCCAAATGAACCCTGCTCCAGAATGCAGTTTTGGATTCTACTCCTCTCCGAAACACATTTAATTGGAGGCTTCCGATATATTCCACTCTACCATAAAGCAAGGTTGCAATCCTGTTGTTGGTTCTTACTATATTGAAGCGGCCCAATTCAAAGCACAATGAAGGTTTAAATCACCCTGTACACACTTACTTACCTGAGAGTAAGGCTCAATGAACTCAACAGGACACGCTCTTGAGTATCCATGCATAAATAACACTGCTGTTAGACTGCAATCCTATGCATATTTACCAGGAAGGAAGATCTACTGAACGGCGTAGGACCTGCTGTTGAGTAAATATGCCTAGAATTGCATTATAAGGCTCTTGTGCCTATTTACCATTAATATTAAGGAAATGATTTCTGAATCAACGTGCTTGGAAACGGGCAGGATATCCATGTTCAGGATGCGATCTTAATCATTGTTGAGTGGAAGTAGATTCCACTGAAATCACACAATCATATAGTGGGAAGGGACCTCAAAGACCTTCTAGCCTAACCCATTGCCTGAAAGTCACCTCTACTGCCTCTGCTTAAAAACATCTGGGGAAGAAGCACCTTCCAAGGTAATCCATTCAATCCCTTCCATCAACAGCTCTCAGGAAGTTTCTCCCAGTGCATGAGTGAAAAACAACAACTTTCTTCTCCTTAGAAGAACGCATGGACTCTGGTCCTACCATATGGGCAACAGAAAAGAGACTCGCCCCATCCTCGAAGTGGCCAGCCTTTCATAATAATAATAATAATAATAATAATAATAATAATAATAATAATAATAATAATAATAATATCCCGCTCATCTGGTTGGGTTTCCCCAGCCACTCTGGGCGGCTCCAAACAGAATATTAAAAAACACAATAAAACATCAAACATTAAAAACTTCCCTAAACAGTGTTGCCTTCAGATGTCTTTTAAAAGTGAGATAGTTGCTTATTTCCTTGACATATGCTGGGAGGGCATTCTACAGGGCAGGTGCCACTACCGAGAAGGCCCTCTGCCTGGTTCCCTGTAACCGCACTTCTCGCAGGGAGGAAACCGCCAGAAGGCCCTCTGAGCTGGACCTCAGTGTCCGGGCTGAAGGATAGGGGTGGAGACGCTCCTTATACTGGGATTTGTTTCCCGGTACGTTAGGTGCGGAGTGCAGGTCCCAGTAACAGTTTCTTGGATCCTAGCCCCATTTCTCTGGAAATCCGTCCGGAGGGATTTACACACAAGGAAAGCCGCGACGCCTGGAACAAGCTGAGAACTGGATTGCCCAACAGTGTCCTCTCTGCATTGCTCACTCTCACCGCCGCCTCCCTTTCACTTGGGTTCGAGCCTGTGGCCACTGAGCCACGCTGTGGGCCACCAGCCTCTCACCCTTCGTTCCCCACCCCCAAGCCCAGTGTGGGCCGTCTGCCAGCTCCGGGGATCCTGTGCTGTTGTTGCGTCCCGCTTGAATCCGCCGGGTCTCCCTCCCCACCACTAGCATTAAGATATCTTCGCCCACGATCGCGCCAGCAGTGCCAGGCGCAACGCGACGCTGCTGAATAGCTCCATAGAGCAGAGCTTGGCTGGAGCTGCAGTTTCTAATTAGAACATTATTGCCCTTCAGGCCCCTCCGAGCGCAAAAAAAGGGAGAGGGGAGCGCCGGTCTCCGGCAGGTCTCCATGCAGTTTTATAGCTCAGCATGCAGGAATTCAAGCCTCGTTTTCCAAGCGGCCTTCCGTTTGTTACAAGAAGCTCAGGACTGTATTCGGTAGGTATATAAAGAGAAAAGGCCCGGGCATCTGTGCGGCAAAGCTGGATTTTAAGATGGACGTGCAACAGGTCCTCATGATCTGTATGGGGAATTGCAACTCCCGTCTAATGGAGGCGGGCGCAGTTCGGCCACCTTGAAGCACCTTGAAGCCCCGTGGACTTTAATGGGCGAGAGAGTTAAGCAGGCACTTAATTTCTCCCCTGCTAAAGTCACTGGGACTTAGGACTGCAAGCCTAAAAGCAGTCTTTCTGGAACTCCAGTAGAGCTTATCTCAGAGTTAACCCGGGTGAAAGTGAAATTCAAGTACTGATTGGGGCTATTTTATAGCTATAGAAGTCCTTTTCAAACGATATGATGGGGGAAATTATCAGGATTTATATACTGCTTAATCATCAAAATCTGAAAGCGGTTTACATAAAATAACGCGAGGGCAGAGCGCGTGGCCTCTATAACAATTTCTCTCCACGTGTACTCGGAGGCAAGGAATCTCCGCAAGCACACGCTTCCACCTCTTTGGATCCTGTTCTGAGGCATCCTCCCTCCAGACGTCTGAGCGCTTCTACAGTTATTCACGCGCCAGGGCGTAAGACCTTGTGCAGGCTTCCACACTATATGGAGGGTTCTCGATCGCGTGGTTTCCCTGCCGCCTTTCACACGTTTACGCGCTCTGAGTGGACGCTAGCAGGAGGTCTACTCGCGCCAAACCCTCTCATACCCTCTCCTCGCGTGTTCACATTCAATGTCAGCAAACAGCCCCTCCCCCCAACACGTGCCCCGCTCCATTTCTGAACTCTTGTTATTAACATGTGCTGCTGTTTTTCTTACTCGCCCACCTAGAAATACACTTTGGCTTTGCTAGTCCACCCCATAGCTGTCAACGTTTCCCTTTTTTAAAGGGAAATTCCCTTATTCCGAATAGGATTCCTCGCAAAAAAAGGAAAAAGTTGACAGCTATGGTCCCCCTCCCTCCGATTTTCTTTTCCTGGTGCCGTCACTATCAGCATAACACCTGAAGAGGGTTAATAATTTTCCCCCAAACAGTAAATGCCATCCCCTCCGGAGACAAGTCGCTAATTTAAGTGCTTCTCCCCATAAATTAGCAAATTCAGAATATGCACAACCAGCCAGATTGTAGTTGCAGATCATTTGCAAATAACCAAAGGCTTCACTTCTTAGGTATCAACCCTGATATAAACTCTGAACAAGAAGTAAGGCTGGAACCTTCAGATAATTTCCTTCCGAGGAGCCTCACGACAGGACGGATAAGATCTGAATTTCTGAAGGTCTGTTGTGCACAATCTTACGGTGATCTAATTGTCAAGAACTCTGGATGGAGTCCAGAATCAATGCAGTCATAGGAATTCTATCATTGGCTTTAATGATGCGAGGACTGCATCCCAGATAAACAGCTCGGCTCTTCCCCTTTCTCAAAGTGAAAAGAAGCCGGGCAAGGCTATGGTCTCGTGGTCCTACGAACGGCTGACCGGACAATTATTCACGTTTTCCAAACGAGGCCGGCTACCGGCTAGATGGAGACATCCCTTCGCGAGTTTCCCATCGGACAAAGTGGACCCGTCCTCCCAGGGCCGTGCATGGCAAATTGTCGACTATGCTTGTCTTACACAACCAGACGTTCCTTTCACGGGACACAAAGAAAGGGTTTCATTTCATGGGGATTCAGAATTGCCCCACCAACCAGAAAGTTTGCGAAACCCGGGGGGGGGGAGGGTTGGGAGGGAAAGGAGAACAAACACATGTAGCATCATTCTGCCGAGAAAAAATGGCAAGAATCGTCTGTGTGTGTGTGTGTGTTATTGGCTATCTGTGGTGAGTCTTTGGTGATAATATTGTGAATGAAAACGCGAGACCTCTGAGAAATGATGGCCTCCCTCGAAAGCAAATATCATTCTATTTAGGCTTCTGCTGCCTAAACAAAAAAAAAAATGTGAACGAATAAAACAATCACACCAAGCGCGGTGCGGGAGGGAGTCCTTGGGACGTTCGAAATGCTCCCATTGGCTGAATCGGGCCCTCCGGCGTTCCATTGGAATTCTCCGTGCACTTTGGCATGAATGGCTCTGGCTACCCCTGCTGTGCGTAAAAATCTTCTTCTCTCTCCCCCGCCCCCAAGCCACCAGCAAGATCCTGGGGACCCGATCCCGTCCCGTCCCGGCTATTTGAGCGAAGAAAGGGCCGCCGCCCCTTGGGCCTATGGCTTTTCATTTCCCAAGAGGAGACAAAAGTCGCTCAACTTCTTCCCCTGCCCGGGAACTTGTTCACATTCCAGGCGAACGATTAGCCACGAATGCCTGGACCCCCATATTAGCCCAGCGGAGAGGATTTCACGCCTTTCCAGTGGAAATAGCTAAAAATGCTCCTGCTAATTATAGAGCTCTTCCAGGCCAGGTGCACTTTTAATTGGATTAGTAAGTGCTCAATATTAAACCTGCAGCACATCAAATGGGCAGGGAAAATTAGAGCTATTAACAACACCCAGGCAATTATTTATGGACGGTAACATTAGTATGTTTCTCCCCTGTTGGAAGGAAAAATATCAATTATGCTATTTAGCAGGCTTCCCACCCGCTCTCAAATACAGTAGAAAGCTTTCCTATTCCAGTTTCTCATGATTTTTCTTTAATAAAAAAATAGAAGTCTAGCATAAAGGAACTTCTAAGCTGTTCGGGACAAGAATAACCTGCCAAATCACCTCCCGCCTCCTAACCTTTGGAGCATCTGTAAGTTTTTGCAAATAATAATTCCAGTTGCCAACTTGGAAGAAAGATCTCTCCCCCCCCCCTCAAAATTAAGGGAATTTTGTTTCCGGGTAGCTGCGTTTAGGCTTTTAGATTGCAAAGAAGAAAGAAAGAAAGAATTGGCGTGGCTGATCCTGCGAAAGATTCCCTTATGGACCAGGCAGTTTTATAAGAGAAGAGCACGATTCTGAAAGGTGCCTCTCTTTATTGCACAACTCAGGCAGAAAACGATATAGCCCAAGTCAAGAACTTTCAATTTATGTTGATTTCAACGGAGAGTTAGACATGCACCTAGAAAGTCTTTTCTCCCCTAAGTTTAGTTTTCGAAGCTTAGTTTTAGCTGGATCGTAAGTTCACAATTTCAGTTCAGTCTTAGTTATTACTGGTTGTAGTTTAGAGGACCGTTTAGCGTGGTGAGTGTTGGTTTGCTTTTGTGAGTGTTTCTTTTTGAGCGACACACTCATTTTATTGCCTGCTTTTATCCCACGATATAGATTCATGGCAGACTGAATGAAAAAGAAGGCATGCAAAGTACCTTTTAAAAGTTATTTGTCTATTTTGAAAGTAAGGGTTGCTGATGGGGATTCCGCCCCCTCCCCCCAGATCTGCAGCTCTTGGGGCGCACGTGGATGCATTTTTTCGTGCGCTGGCTAAAGCTATTTTGTTCCGGTGCTTGCCTTCACTTCGCTGGCTTCCTGAATAGGTAGGAAAACGTCGCTCCTGCCTTCCAAATGAAAGTGTAACGTCTAGAAGAAATTAACGCTGCGATTTGAGCAAAAAAAAGTGGGTGTTTTCAGTACAAACAAATGGAGCCAGCTAAGGAAACATAGGGGACGCTGGTGGCGCTGTGGGTTAAACCACAGAACCTAGGGCTTGCCGATCAGAAGGTCAGCGGTTCGAATCCCCGCGACGGGGTGAGCTCCTGTTGCTCGATCCCGGCTCCTGCCAATCTAGCAGTTAAAAAACCACGTCAAAGCGCAAGAGTCCTCCGCGACTGGACCTAATGGTCAGGGGTCCCTTTGCCTTTACAAGGAAGCATAGACTTCTCTGAACCTAGTTGCTTCAAGTTAGGAAATAGGAACTTTAGAAAGAAATCCCAGTGGCGGCAGGGTGGGGAACTACATTTGCCAACCCACTCAGTGCTTACTTGGAAGTAAGTCCCACTGAGATTAATGGGGCTTACTCCTTTGTGTATTTAGGGTCACAGCCTAATGATTTCGTATTTTCGTTTATTTATGTATATGAAGAAGCACAACCATCCCTATGAACCGGTTAAAGGTGGGCTAAGTAGATGTAAACCTTTTGGTCCTGTTTCCATCCACCAGAGTGTATGCATGAAGTTGGGACCCTATACAGTGGTACCTCGGGTTACAGACGCTTCAGGTTACAGACGCTTCAGGTTACAGACTCCGCTAACCCAGAAATAATACCTCAGGTTAAGAACTTTGCTTCAGGATGAGAACAGAATTCGTGCTCCGGCGGCGCAGCGGCAGCAGGAGGCCCCATTAGCTAAAGTGGTGCTTCAGGTTAAGAACAGTTTCAGGTTAAGAGCGGACCTCCGGAACGAATTAAGTTCTTAATCTGAGGTACCACTGTACAAGCTTTCTGAGAAGTAAGTCTCACTGCATTGGAATAAGCTGGACTTGACTTTTGATTGGAATGTTAGACTTCTGAGAAATCACACCCTGGATCCATCTGCAGGTTCAACGTTCTCAGGCACGCCGAGAGATCCTCGGCAAGTTTGCGTGGAGCTAACAGTCCCACAGAGTTTGATTTCCCTGCCACATTGCTTAGACTTGCACGCCCCAAACGCTTCGGCGTCGTAAACAGTAGTGGGAATTGAGACGCAGGTTTAACTTTTGACTCCCAGCAAATTGCATGAATCTCCCGCGCTTTGAAGTCAGTTCCACTGGACCCAATAGGAATTTAATTTCCAAGTTAAGGTGTTTGGGATTGGGGCAAGGGTTTGGAATCTCTCCACCACTGCCACCCAGTTATTTGCAAGCACTGAGGCTGAAGCTGTAAACAGGAAAACAACCAAGCAGTTGGGAAGCTGATCTTAAATACGGCGTCCTCTTTTGTATTAAACATCTTATCTGGAGGATCACTGATTTCAACGGGACAAACTTCCAGGCAATATTTTTAGGATAGGACTTCCAAGCATGAATTGACCATGTCTAACTCCCAGATAGATCCATCACTAACAGCTCAAGCCCTATGCATGTTTATTAGGTGGAAAGTCAGCCTTAGAAAGTTAATTCCATTGACACTAATGCCATTTAATTGGACCTACTACTCTTTGGTTTTCTTCCACAAGTAAATATGTTTACAAACTGATATTAAATGCGAAAGTTTCGCCGAGTTGAGATGAGATGTTCAAGACGTTGCATGCAAGCTTTACTTTTAAAAAAGTCCCACTTACAACTTATTCTTAAACATGGAAGTTTAAGCCTCACGGGCTTCAAAGGGACTTACTCTCAGGTAAGTGAGTATAAGATTACATACAATCTTAATTGAGTGGAGTTTACTCCAAAGTAAATGTGCATGGATTGCAGATTTACCTCTTGTGAGCAAAAGAGCTGAAGAAATGCAAGCCGTCCAATTCTATCCATGTTTACTCGGAAGTCATATGCAGACTTATACATAAGCTTGTATGAATTAGTTTGCACAGGACTGTCCTATGCACATAAATATATTTGCAGTGCACTGTCACTGGAGCTGCATGCCCTCTCTTTATTTATTATAGTTTTTGCAAGGAATCAGAAGGGGTAAATCCATAACTAGCAGAAAACAGCAGACCCTAGCTATACAGCTAGGGACTAAATCTGCCATTCTAAGCAGACTAACATGGGGGCGTGTTTATTGAACACCGTGGAAATTACTTCCATCAAGTTAGGCATAAGCTCAGGCTTCACAGTTCAGTTTTTCACATTATATCCTGGTCTGAAATCAGTGAGACAATTGCCAATTTAAGACGTCTGAGCTTATGGCACTTGTTGAGATTCCACCCGCGTAACCCTCAGAATATTCGCTCATAAACTGAGTTCAGTTGGACTTACTGTCTGGTAAATGTGTATAAGGTTGCAGCCTTACGTTAATATCTCAGCCCCAAATATATAAAACCACTGAAGTGCATAGGGGGGAATCTTGAGTAAACGTCCTTAGGACAGTGTGAAAAGCAAGCTTTAGGGGGGGGGGGGCGGGAATCAGCTACCCTCTCTTAGTTTTATAACGTACGTAAGTATTATGTAGCTGTGCGTAAAGCATTACTACTCTCCGTGGGGTATATGCATTGGAATCTGGGCTTTAGCCTGCAAATAAAAATTCCTTTTCAGGATTGGGTGGGGCGGGGGCGGGAAAGAGAGATAAATGGACCCCTCTCTGCAGAAAGTAATGATTAGCGGACTATAAAACGAGCGCAGCGGTCTTAGGGTACCCCTCTGTTTCCAAGCGAAGTCAATTTCCACAGCCAACCGACGCTCACCAGGCTAGAGGCATTTTTATGACTCCGGTCAAGTGGCACCATCTCTCCTCAAAGGGAACCTCGCCTGAAAAAGCAGCAGGAAATTCGTCAGGCCGGCCCTGCACGAGGTTTTGAGCAGCGGTCCTTGGATCCTTTGCAACGTCCTGCAGCGCCCAGATAATAAATTCCCTACGTTCTTCATAGCGAGACGATCTTCTCCAGCAATGGAACCCATCACTCCAGTTATACCCAACATATCAGATCTCATTCGCCTGGCTCTGGTTGAGGGCAAAGACAGTGGCGTAGCGTGGGGGGTGCAGGGGGGGCGGCCGCACCGGGCGCAACATCTGGGGGTTAGGGTTAGGGGGCGCAAATTCACAGGTTAGGGGGCGCAAATCCACGGGTTAGGGGGCGCAAATCCATGGGTTAGGGGGCGCAAATTACTTGCCTTGCCCCGGGTGCTGACAACCCACGCTACGCCACTGGGCAAAGATAATACACACACCTCACGGATTTTATTGGGATTCCCTTCCGAGAAAGTGTCCTTTTGGTACGATGCCTTCGTCAGCTCGCGTCCCAAAACGCACTTGAGGGCGCATGTTCTATTGAAATAAAGGGGGCCTGCGGTCCAAGGATCAGAATGGTAGGTTAGAAATTCCCAAGCACTCTTACACAGATGTATATATGAGATCTGAGTATCCTTGCATCCCAGTTCAACAGCGCTTACTCTTAAGTGTACAAAGATTTTTGTAATTTGGGCTGTTGGGGGCACCTTTCCTCGAAGGACAGCGGACAGTCATGCTATAAACTTAGGTTTTACAACGAGAGGAAACTTTATAAAGCAATCGCTGGCCACGTGCAATCCCAAAGGACTGGTAAATGGCAATTTTAATTGTTGGTTGCAGTAGGAACAGATCTGCAGTCACTGTTTAAAAAATAAACACAGAAAGGCTCTTTGGTGCGGGACAGACTTCGCGCAGGTCCGTACCTGTGCACAGCCTGAATTATTCTAGAAAATAGAATAAACTAGGTACACTTTTCCTTAAATATGCATGGAATTGCTGTCTAAAGCTGCAGCGTATGCTCACTTATAACGGGATAAATCTCACTGATTTCAGTGGGCCTTATTTCCGAGGAAACATGCATAATCTCTTAAATATTCAGTAGAGCGCTGTGTGAAACTTTCTCCTGAAAGGTTGCAAAGATGTCAGAAGTCCACAGTAACTCGGAGCAGGACTTTTAGTGTGGCTGTCCCTGTTCTGTGGAATAGTATGTTCCTGTTCAGATATGACAGGCGCCCGCTGGCCGCTATCTTCACTTTCCGGAAACAATTGAAGAATTGAAGACAGCTGGATAAATGAGTCTTTTCCAGGAGTGTCTAATTTGTATTACTTTGGTTCTGTATTAAATATAACGGCTGTTTTGTGTTTTAAACTTTTTCTGTTGTTATTGTATATCGCCGTGGTACATATCCTTGAGGCAAGTGTGTAGAAGGGATGATGGTGATGATGATGGTGATGGTGATGGTGATGGTGATGATGGTGATGATTAGGCTGCATGACTTCAATCCTATGCACCCCCTTTAGGAGCAAGCCTTACCGAACTCAGTGAAACTTCCT
The DNA here is from genome assembly GCF_965113315.1 of Podarcis vaucheri. Taxonomy (NCBI): domain Eukaryota; kingdom Metazoa; phylum Chordata; class Lepidosauria; order Squamata; family Lacertidae; genus Podarcis; species Podarcis vaucheri. Next base: position 32,371,375 of record NC_138763.1, on the reverse strand, counting down.
TCCCAGCAAACATACACAGATAGGATCCGGTTTCACTTGCAAGTTCCACAACAGGCAGAAAACGCAAGAAAACTGACGCCACAGAAATCTAAAAACTGAAAAACTTTTCAGTAAATCCTGATCGTTCGATTTTATTTTTTTTATCCAACAAACCCGTTGGGGGCGGAAAGGGAAGTGTTTGATGAGTTTTTAACGTGTTTATGTCTAAATGATTTCGGTAAGAGCCTTAAATACTCAAAAGCTTGCAACAAGTGTGTGACATTTTGGTTGGTCCTAATACAGTGGTACCTCGGGTTACATACGCTTCAGGTTACATACCCTTCAGGTTACAGACTCCGCTAACCCAGAAATAGTGCTTCAGGTTAAGAACTTTGCTTCAGGATAAGAACAGAAATCGTGCTCCGGCGGCGGGGCAGCAGCGGGAGGCCCCATTATCTAAAGTGGTGCTTCAGGTTAAGAACAGTTTCAGGTTAAGTAAGGACCTCCGGAACGAATTAAGTACTTAACCCGAGGTACCACTGTAAAGGACAGATTTTTGAGCGATGTTTTTCCAGGTATTTTGGAGGGTTAATTTTTTTAAATGGACGAACTAGGCTACAGTTGCTTTCTTTGAGTTCAAGAGAACTCAGTCTTAGGTAGCAATGTATAGGTTTGCACGCGCCATTAAATGGGAAACTCTCATTTTGTTTCGGTGGAAAATGCTTAACAGCCAAGTATGCCCGCCTGGAGTTTCGGTGCCTCAAAGGTGAGAAAGTGTGTGTGTGTGTGTGTGTGTGTGTGTGTGTGTGTGTGTACACAAACACAAATACTGGACTGGCATCCAATATATTACCAAGCTAAGCTTCCAGATATTACTGTGAACATCCTAAATGACCTGAAGGACACCGGCCAGACCACTGCGAACACTGTCCCCACTGAAATCCAAGCATTTTTGAGAAAATGAATTGGAATCGGTGCTGGTCATTTATTCTGGATATTATGCTATTTAAATGCCTTTGCTGCAGGTAGCCATGATTTTTCATAATGAGAAGGCGGTATAGAAATAGCTATATAACTAAATAAGCAACACGTACAGGGGTGTGTGTGTGTGTGTGTGTGTGTGTGTGTGTGAGAGAGAGAGAGAGAGAGAGAGAGAGAGAGAGAGTGTCCTGGTGTGCTTGAAGGAAAATGTTTCCAAGGCTGAAATCTAAATACTTAGGGATAAATCCTGCCGAACTCCGAGGCCCTTTGCATGGGACCGGAGTGGACGTCAACAAAACACGACCCATTGGGCTGGAGTTCCAAACTCTTCTAGATAGACTCCCATAAAGCGCGCAGCCCTTCCCGCTTCCCCTCCCTGTTTCCCCGTCCCGGGTAAATGTGACACCCCCTCCCCAAGAGAGGGGAGCCAGCCTTCCTCTCCCCCTGCCTTTAGCCTTTTTTTTTTTTTAAAAAAAAGTCCTTCTCAATCAAGTAGCCCGAAGATTAATTGTTCGGAGGGTTCCTTTCACCTCCCTCGACTGCCGAAACATAATATGAGATGGCGAAAGAAAGGGGGGGGGGAATTAACAGTCAGGACCTAGAGAGAAAAAGTGGGGGGAAGATTAACATTTGGGATCTTATGAAATGTAATCTGCATATCTAATTGATTCCCAGCATATCAGTTGAAAGGATAAAGATGTATATCTGCGCGATGGAGATAATTGCATTAATAGCCACATAAATAAAGGTTGGAAAGTCATCAGGGGGCCCTTTGAAGCTTGCGCCCCGCGCTTTTATGGCCCTGACACACTTTCGCAGCGCTCCCTCGAAGGACCGCCTTCGCTGAAGAAGAAGAAGAAGAAGAAGAAGAAGAAGAAGAAGAAGAAGAAGAAGAAGAAGAAGAAGAAGAAGAAGAAGAACAACAACAACAACAACAACAACAACAACAACAACAACAACAACAACTCAGGAACCGAAGCATCTTGGTCATAAGAGAGAGACAGAGGAGGTTAGCTGGGCTTTCCCTGTTGCTCGCGGGCTGTGGACAAGGCAGGTGCGCTCAAGGGTGAAGAGCCTTCCGGGATCCCATCATCAGCGAAGAAATCAAGCGGAGACACAATTGGGGAGCCAGATATGTTGCAAAGAATTGCCAAAGAATCTCTCCCCAATCTCGCTTTCCCTCTCATCAGCTCCAAGGCGAAAAGGGAAAGGAGGCTGGATTTTACTGATGGATGGATTGGCCGCTTCATGACAAAATGAGAGATCTATGCCCTTTGCGAAATATATAAAACAGTCCCACGGCCGTTAAAATAGTCGACCCATCAGTAAATAAAACACAGAGCAAAACAACCCGGTGAAAAGAGTTTATAGAAATAGCTTTCCTCTACAGACACACTTTGAAGAATGGACCATGCCTGAAGCAGATCCAGGCTAGGAAGCGCTGCGGAATATTGGTTCGATTCCTAGGAGAGGCTGATCTTGAAAAGGAGATCGTGGGACGCGAGGAAATAGAGGTCGTCTGTGGGCAAGGCTAAGTGGGATAAAATGCCGTGCAGGGTTTCTGCGGTCCTGTAGACTGGGGGGGGGGAGAGAGAGAGAGAGCGAGCGGGCAAAGAAGCTGGACGGATTGCAGAGCTCAAATTCGCAAACGATGGGGGAGATTCGGGGTTTTAATTAGGCAGCCGAACTGTATTTATAAAATCATGCGTGGCATGAAGAAAGAGGACAGAGAAATGTTTTACTCCCTCTCTAGAACTCGTAGTCATTCAATGCAGCGGAATGTTGGAAGAGTCAGGACAGAGAAAAGAAAGACCTTCACGGAACACATAGTTAAACTACGAACTCACTTCCACAGAAGGTAGTGGTGGCCTGGATGGCTTTAGAAGAGGTTTGGACCTTTAGAAGAGGTTTAGACATTCTTGGAGGAGACGGCTATTGATGGTTATGCTCTGCGTCCATGGTGGAAGGCAGTACAGTGGTACCTCGGGTTAAGAACTTAATATGTTCCGGAGGTCCGTTATTAACCTGAAACTGTTCTTAACCTGAGGTACTACTTTAGCTAATGGGGCTTCTTGCTGCTGCTGCGCCGCCACCGCTAGATTTCTGTTCTCATCCTGAAGCAAAGTTCTTAACCCGAGGTACTATTCCTGGGTTAGCGGAGTCTGTAACCTGAAGCGTCTGTAACCCGAGGTACCACTGTAATGCTTCTGAATACCACTTCCTGGTAACCGAAGGAGGGGAGAGTGCTGTTCTGCTTGGATTCTGCTTGCAAGTTTCCCACAGGTTGGGCTAGATGGGCCATTGGTATGATTCAGCAGGCTCTTCACCTGGCACTGGTGAGCAGCATAATGTCCATCTAGGTGTAAGTAGATCTCCTAGGATCTGGGAGACCAGGGTTGTTGGAATCCCCTCTCAGCCATGAAGCTCACTGGGGAACCCTGGGCCAGTCACTGCCTCTCAGCCTAACCCAGAACACAGCTTCTACCCAGAACAAACTTAGTTGGTCTCTAAGGTGCTACTGGACAATTTTATTTATTTATTTCTACCTCACAGGGTTGTTGTGGGAAATAAATGAGGAGGGGATGAACAATGGACTCCATCTTGAGCTTCTTGGAACAAAGGTGGGATATAAACACAATAAATAAATAAGCCAGAGACAGTGCTGTACATGTGCGCTGCAGGTGTGTGTTTTCATGCACTGATGAGTGTGCAAGTGTGTGAATGATGAGTGAAGTAGGATGAAAGTGCCTGTAGGGTAAGTGTATATGTGTGCATAAGTTTGGCCTTCTCTACCCTGTTACATTATAGAGTAAGAAGAGTCTTGCTGGATCAGGTCAAAGATCCATTTGGTCTAGCATCCTGTTCTCACAATGCCCAGCCAGATGCTTGTGCACTGATGGACCTACATTTTGGGGGCCCTGAAGCTTGAACTGTATAGGGACCCCTTCGCAACCAGCAACAAGGTCTGATTAACTCCTGTTATTGTCTTCAAAGGGGTTGTTCCACAGCAGATTGCCACATTTCCCCCATGAGTTTACATTTTTCCCTATCCACTCAAGTACTTTCATGAACTCATTGTTATTCTTCTCAGGTCTTGACCTCTGTCAAAAAAAAGGGGGGGTTACATTTGCCACAGCAGAAGAGCCAATTTAGCACAACACTTCATCTCTATAACACCTGTGCTATTGAATCTCAAGCTTTGGGATTCTTGAAATTCATACAACAACAAAAAACTAAGCAACTTGTGATACTCAGATTGGGTCTACTAGACTTACGGGATAGATTCCAGGTGTATGTATTTTGTAACTTAAGTCTGCCTTCTGGGATCCATCTGTGAACAGAATGTGTGTGAGTAAACTCTTTTATACTTTTATACAAGACTATGTCGTGTCTAACCTTTTTATGAGGGAATAAAGGGGAATTATCAGGAAACTTATTTTAGAGGCTTATACAAGCCTGGCAAAAATGTTATCCGCTGTACAAGTTTAAAAAGGGGAATGTTACTCTGCTAAATTGTAGAACTTGTTAACACAATTTGGGAAGGATATAATTAAACATTATATCTTCTCCTGCCTCCCTGAACGTTCCCTCAGGAAGCCCATGAGTGAAACAGGGCTCTCCCCACCTATGATTCCCAATGTCTAGGGAAACCTCTGTCTGTGGTGTTCTAGATCTGTATTTCCCAGCCTGTGGTCACAAAGCCCATGCAAGTGGATTATGGGCTTTAGAAGCACATCCAAAATAACCCCTTACAACTTTTTGTTTCGTTGACATATTATAATGCCATGTTGACACTTTTAACTGAAGTTAAATCAGAGGGCAATTGGCCACAAAGGGCTCATATAAGGCGCTGCTTGTGTAACCATATGTTTTAAGAATACATTTTTTATAACTTATGAAGCAGAGTCCTGCAAAGAGAAGGCTGGCACTCTTACACTCCCATTAAAAACTGTGAATAACTTTGTAAGCAATATAAATATTTCAACAAATTCCACCTTAACAGGGCCATTAAGCAAACTTCTGCTTGGATGCCTCAAGGAGTGGTTAGGAAACAGGCGAACTTGAAGTCGAAATGCACAAAACCAAAGGCTGCTGAAGTCCTAAGGTCCGAAAGTCAGATGACAATCAATGGATTTGGAGCAATATTCTAGATGGAAAACGAATTCTAGGTGGAAAACGAATCTGTCACACCTGCAAGACATCACTTGATGTTGCAGTCAGACCTCACCGTCCGTGTGACTAGGACGGTCTGTGATAAGCCACCAAAAGTTAAGCTAGCAAACGGTACACAAAGGCAGCGTGAGTCAGTACTGCGCCGAAGTTTTTGGAATACTTTTAAAGTGGATGTGTTTTAAAGCAAATCTCTTCGATTTGCTTTGCATTAGTGCCGCGCAATGTTTTCCTCTGCGTCAGTGACCCTGTGCTATTTAATTGCAAGATAGGCTGATTGAATTTACTTCCAAGTTAACCCTCATAGGAGGCAGGGCAAAATGTTGCCTATCCTCATCCACCTCTAATGTCCTTTGCTTTGAACTCCTCTGCGTGAAGAAGAATGCTGTGTAACGCCAAAGCTGACATCCACCCTGGTCCAGCCAAAGGCTCTGCCTTTGGGTTTTGTGTCTCCCTGTTTGTTTGTTTCAGTCCGCGGAACTAAATCAGCTACTGCCTGTGATGTCCTCGCTGCCGCTACGAGGGACCAGATACGCCTCCCGTCCTTTTTCGAGCAGCCTCGGTGCAGTGAGATCCGTGCGAGAAGCGAGGCCAGCCCTAGAACAGTAGCCGCTGCCGGTGTAGCTTATCTCCGGCGTTGACTCAGGGCTGAAGAACCTGGTCTGTTTATGAATGGGTGTTTGGTTTGCTGGGCGGAGCGCCGACTAGCTGCATGGAAGCGCCAAGGCGGGCTGGTGTGGAATCTCGGAGTGGGGTCACGACCTGAAATCACAAACCAATTCAAAATGTTTATTTTAGTCTCTCGCAGAAAGGCAGCGAGACCGCAGCGGGCAACCAAAATAAAGAATAAATCACAAAAGGAACACAACGGGCCAACCAGAAGAAAAACAAACTGTATTTGGTCACACCACAAATGGATACATTGGGTTCCTCCTTCTCCTCCTCTCCGGTCCTCCTCCGTCCTCCGCTTGCTTTTGGGATGGCGCAGAAGCTGGTGACGGCCATCACCACCAAAGGGTCCAAGCTTGTCTCTGCTGCTATCACTTATTCAAAGCCTCGCCTAGCCACTTTTGGTACTATGCTAAAGTTGAATTGGCTGCTGAAATTCCTAAGGCTACTGAGGACATGAAGGGATTGCTGAAGAGCACGCAGTCTGGCCGCCTCAAACAACAGCTCACCTTCAAGGGAGCTCTAAGGAACGGCTAACGAAATCGTAGGCAAACATGGCCTGGTTGGCTATAATGTTTGAAAGTTTTTGTTTTTTGGTTCCTAACAGTGTCTTAATATTAAATTATGGCGCAGAGATGAAATTGTGGGGGTCTCTACAAATATCATTCCGACTGGGGCAGAATCAGACGATGGTGACGTGAATGCTGACGAGGATCCCTAAAATAGTCCTTCTCTTCCTCCTCCTGTTGGGGGGTAGGGGGGCTATTCAAATAAATGCTGCACAAAGAAAAAAACACACAAAATAATAAAAAATACAAATGGATACATTGGAAGAAAGCCTCCTCAAAATGCACCCCCTCCTTCCCCCTTCTTTCTGAGGATGCCTTGCTTCCAAATCAATAGGACCATCTTGTTCTTAAAGCTCTTTTGCCCACTCTTTCAGCAAGAAATTAGAGAGAGAGGGAGAGAGAGAGAGAGAGAGAGACCATATATGAGCAAGAATCCTAACTTTATTCTCAGAGAAACCACTGGGAATATTTATACTATTTATACTGGTCTATAATGGTTTCTTCCTAAGCAGAAGTAGCAAAGCAGTCCTATAATCTCTACTCAGAAGGAAGCCCTATTATTATTATTATTACTCAGTCAGTAGAGCATGAGACTCTTAATCTCAGGGCTATGGGTTTGAGCCCCACAATAAGCAAAAGATTCCTGCATTGTAGGGGGTTGTACTAGAGTACCCTTGTGCTGCCTTCCAACTCTATGATTCTATGACATTTATTTACTATATTTACATCCAGCCTTCCTCCCAAGTTGGAATTCAAGGGTTCCCTGGTAAGTGTGCAGAATGGCAGCTGTTGTGTGCACAGGATCTCAAAATTGTGCAAGGTGTCACACTTCCTCATGTAAACATCTGAGGGCTGTCTTCCTTCTCATGCAAAATACTTGAAGTCTCTGAACTTCCATGGCCTGTGTAATGTGGAATCAGCTCATTTTATTTCCGTGGGGAGTTTTCTTTCTTTCATAAAGTTCACTGAATTGGGTGGGATTTACTGCTGGGTAAAATAAGAGAGAGAGGTTTGCTGGGAACACTTCCCATTTACAAACTTATCCTTTTTGGCTACACGGAGTGCAAGGGCTGCACGTCCCTTACTTGGTGTGTTGCCTTTATGGGTTTATGGGGTTGCGGGTGGGAAGATTCTGGGTGCTGCCTGGGAAAAGCAGAGAGCTCCAGAAGGGTGTGGTGTCATTTGACCTCACCTTTTGTTTGGAGCTTAAGTTAGGAAGGGATAGCAACAGAAGTGAGGGTGCTCTACATAAATACATGCTTGTATACTTGGTGGGTAGAGCTGGTTGTGTCTGTTGTATTTGTGGGAATTTTCAGGGAGGCAGGAGAGAATATATTGTTTAATTATATCCTTCTCAACTTGTGTTAACAAGTTCTATAATTTAGCAGAGTAGCATTCACCTTTTTAAAAAATTGCACAGCGGATAACATCTTTGCCAGGCTTGCATAAGCCTCTAAAATAAGTTTCCTAGTAATTCCCCTTTATTCCCTCTTAAAAGAATAGACACAACAAAGTCTTGTATAAAATATATAAAATAGTTTACTCACATTCTGTTCACAGAAGGATCCCAGAAGGCAGACTTAGGTTACAAAATATATAAACGTGGAATCTATCCCATAAGCAGATACAGTGGTACCTCTAGATGCGAATGGGATCCATTCCGGAGCCCCGTTCGCATCCTGAGTAGAACATAACACGCGTCTGCACGTGCGCAGGTCACGTTTCGTCGCTTCCACGCATGTGTGTGATGTCATTTTGAGCGTCTGTGCATGCGCAAGCAGCGAAACACAGAAGTAACACGCTCCATTACTTCCGGGTCACCAAGGAGCGTAACTTGAAAATGCTCAACCTGAAGCATATTTAACCCGAGGTATGGCTGTAGTTCCTTTGTCCTCTCTTGGCTGAGAGCATCTCAGGCTAAGGAGATGTTGCTTCTTCAAGGAATGGAGTCAGAGAGAGATGGTTGCCTCCCCTGTGCTATTTTGTTATCTGCACTGGTGAGGTCACACCCACCTCTGGTTACATGTAGAGGATGTCTGTTCGAGCCCAGGAGGAAACAGGAAGTTCTGACTGGCTGGCCCAGACACCCCCTTTTATCTTCACTCTAGGAATGTTGTATTTGACTGCTCTGTGTTTCACACCCCACAGTATTTTGGATCTGTTAGTAGTTATTATAGTGATTATACAAGGTGTTACCTGAAAGTTCGGTGAATGGTCACAGAAACCAGACAGTGAGAAATATTCAAACTTACATACCTTACAGGCCTTCAAAGTAGACCTCCTCTGATACAATGCACCGTTGATAACGTTCGTAGAACTGTTGGAAACTTCTGGAAAAGTCCTCTTTTTGGACTGCTTTCAGTTCCCTCGTCACAGCAGCTTTGACATGTAAAATGTTAGAAAATCTGTGACCTTTCAGTAAAGATTTCAGTTTTGGAAAAAGAAAGAAATCCAGTGGGGCCAGATTGGGAAAATATGAAGGATGGGACAACTCAGTAACCTCAGTAACGATTTCACACAGAAAATGCAATTCTTCTGCCATCATTCAGACGGTCAAATGCCAATCAATAACTCACAGACTCTGTCAACATTTGCCGCTGCTCTGGTTGTTGACAGCCTGCCAGACCAAGGGCTATCTTTGATGGTTTGCTGCCCTTCACGGAAACGCTTAAACCACGCACACACTGTCTTTCGAGTTACAACTTCATCTCCATACACAATTGTGAGCATGTCGTGGGTTTCCAATGCCAATTGTATGTTCAAATATTTCTCGCTGTCCGATTTCTGTGACCATTCACCGAACTTTCTGGTCACACCTTGTATATTATTGTTGTTGTTGTTGTTGTTGTTGTTGTTTCATGTTTAAGAGGATATGTGCACCTCTTTTAAAAATTGTTCTCTTTTAAAATTTGATTTTTACTTGTGATGTTTATTTGAGGTGTGGTGGTTGGGGTTTGGACTAGGACGAAGCAGAACAGGGTTCAAGTTCCCACTCAGCCATGAAGTTCAGCTCTTGGGTCAGCCTAATCTACTTCACAGGGTTAAGTAAAGGTAAAGGCACCCCTGACCATTAGGTCCAATTGTGACCAACTCTGGGGTTGTGGTGTTCATCTCGCTTTATTGGCCAAGGGAGCCGGCGTACAGCTTCCGGGTCATGTGGCCAGCATGACTAAGCCACTTCTGGAGAACCAGAGCAGCACATGGAAACGCTGTTTACCTTCCCGCCGGAGCGGTACCTATTTATCTACTTGCACTTTGATGTGCTTTTGAACTGCTAGGTTGGCAGAAGCAGGGACTGAGCAATGGAAGCTCACCCCGTTGCGGGGATTCAAACCACCGACCTTCTGATCGGCAAGTCCTAGGCTCTATGGTTTAACCCACAGGCAAATACAGAGTCACGCATACCACCTCAAGCTCCTTGAAGCAAAAGGTGAGATAGAGATGCAATAATAAATAAAGTATTTTTAGGACTTTGTAACCCACTTAAGAGCTGTTGTTTTTTTTAATGTGAAGTGGCAGACAAAAAAGTCTGCCCAGGACTGACTTTCACATCCACTGACTTTGAATCTCCATTGATTCCATTTGGATTGTTTCCAAGTGAGATCTTGGTGTTCTTGAGCTAGTACACATTCTAAGCACAATTTGGAAATTGGGCTCTATTGAGATCAGCAGACTGGCTTCCAAGGCCATGTGGGATTCGGGTTGTTAACGGGCTTCGACCCAATAACTCTCCCCTTAAGTAAAATGGGGACTAAGCATTTATGATTAACAGCCAGATGCACTTACCCATTGCACCACAACTAATCAGTTACTTTTTTAATCCAGCAAATTAACATCTAATTTCACATAGTATTAGAATAAATGGTGTTTTTTTTTTTAATGTGTGCTGAAGAAAAGCAACAAAATCTTGATGTTGCCTCTTGCAATTAGAAACGTAAGAAAGTAGAAGCCAGAAATTACAACAGTGGGTCATTTGGATCCCCTCCAATCTACTTGGTGGGTTGGTTATTTTACTGTTAAATTTATCATGGGTATCACATTATCCCTCAGTACCAAGTAATACTTTGACTGGCGTGGAACTGCACGTTCTTCTCACATTCACTTTTAAGCACAGTATCCTCCCTTGCGTTTGTTTTGGAGTGACGTCATGTGCTTTGGAGCAGCAAAGTTTTTCTGTATACATTGTAATGCTTCATCACAAGAGGAAAATAGATGCTTGGCATTCCACTACTGAGAAGGAAGCCTCATGAATCTTTATGGAAACTACATTTTAAAAAACTGAGTTTAATCCTACAGTATGAGAAAATAAAATATTTCGGTTACTTCTGGTAGGGAAACTACTAGTAGGGCAGTAGTACTACAATAACAGTACTTTGTTGGGAGAACTATATGAATTTTCTGCTGGAGAGAAAGCGTGAAATCTTGGCCCCATCCAAGTCAATCACAAATTCCCTTTGACCTCAAGAGGGGTCACAATTTCACCCCCCTCTGCCCCTTCTGTCTTTAAAAGGACAGAGCATATTTTTAGAGGATTAACTGTGTAATCTACACGGCTGCCGGACTTTCTGCTTCTTGAGCTGATTCCATCAGCTTGGCTCCCATTTGTGATTTTTAAATCCCAGTAGAAGACAATCACCTCTCAGTTTACTGCAGAAAGGGAGTCCCTAGCTCAGGAGTCTTTTGTTTGGTGAAAGCAAGCATTCTGTTTGAGTTTCAGGAATTCTGTTCCTTCTGTCGGAAGATCATCTTTAATACCTCTACATTTTCAGACCCACAGACTATTTACCAGATCTAGATAGAAGCAATGTTGTACTATCAACCATCATGTCGTCTATGATATCCATTGTAGAGCACTGGACTATGGTCAGCAACATTAGCTGGCAGCGCACAGGTGTAATAAATGTGATACAATCCATCTACTGTGTTAAGCATTGATGTGGCTGGCAGGCTGGCAAGACAACAGATGGACTGTCTGTTTTACACACTGGTTTCCAATAGTGTTGTCACACAATTTTTAAAACATAAAAAAAATACTAATCATATGAGTTTTAAAGATACATTTAAGATACCTGTAAATGTCTTCTCTAAAGACCTATGCTAAAGTTTTGTGTTAGTTTTCTGCTGCCTCCCACAAGTGTGCATTGACATATCCAGTTGGAGTTTGCAGTTAATACCTCCCAAAATGGTCAGATCTTCTCCAAACCTGTGCCAGAGTTTGGGGTGCATTTTGTGCTGTTCAGGGTTCAACCACAAAACATGAGCATTTTGGGGGGGGATCAGGACCAAATTTGGAGTTTCATAGTAAATGGACCTGGGTTTATTAGTCCATGGCATACTTTTTGCATAATGGCAAGCCCAATAGTTCTGAATCAAGGAGAATACTTACCGTACTTTGTAAATGATGTGTGCATGTGTGGAGGAAGAATTCCTATCTTAGAGAAAAAAGACAATGCTTCTTTTAAATATGGTGCTTGCAATCTTCTTTTTGTATCCCCATTGTGTGTGTGTGTGTGTGTGTGTGTGTGTGTGTGTTTGTCTACTGCCTAATTAATCAAAGACACCTTTAGGGTGTTGTTGTTCATGCTTATTGACAGCATAATCCTATGCATATCTACTCAGAAGTAAGCCCCACTGAGGATGTGTTTCTTGGTTGATGTCTATGGGATTGCACTATAACATTTTAAAAAGTTGCTGTTCAAAAGACACTTACCAGAGAATATATACCATCGAACACAGTGCCAATTACTTATCAGTAAATATACTTTAACATTGTAACTCAAATTTCTGGATACAGAAAACTTGTTCTGGCTTAATAATATATTCTAAGCTAACCTAACCTAATCGTGAAAAATTTTGGTTAACAATGGAAGCAGTATGATTCATATTGAATGGATGGCATGGTAGTCTTGGAGAAAAGGATGTTCTGTTCTATAAAAAAAATTTAAAAATCTGCTAAGTAATGGCCGACAGAGGGCAGCCTTCAGCAACAGTGCCATTTGAACTTCTGAGGTCACTTCCAGATGACCTGTTTCATACGCATTCAACCTGATTTGCTTGTGGGGAGATTAGACAAAGTTGCAAGAAGCAAGGGCTACCGCTCATTTTTATGTGTATCTTTCCGTATAAGGAAAAGTATGACCTTTTTGGGAAGCTGATTTTGAAGCACGGCGTTTCAAATCAGCTTTAATTGTGCCGCCTGCATCTGCTGGGATGTGATTGAATCCCATCCCCAATAGTGTAGCTGTAGGTGCTGATTCTACATCCTCAAAGTGGAAGAGAGAGCATGAGAACATTGCAGGCCTGAAGACTTTTTGTCTTATTAAGTGTTCGTTTTAATAACCACCTTGCTGTTTATTCTGGCCTTCTCCTAATTGGAAGGTGAAATCTACACCATCAGTAGAATGGAACAGTCACACATGTCCCAGACTGTGCCACTTCAGAAGTATGAGTGTGACTGTAAAATTCTATATCTATATCTATCTCCTTGATATACTGTCTTGATTTGCTGTCTGTCAGGAGACGGAGTCAGGAGTAGGTCAGTAATAAAACACCCAGTGTCAGTGAAGTTAACTCTTTATTCAGAAAAACCAAAACAGTGCAGGCCTGGTGACCACAGCAACTCTTCCCAGTAGGTCTTGCCCCAATGAGGCAGTTGTGAGGACTGAAGGTCCCTGTCTTCCCATTGCTCCCTAAGACTCACCCTCCCCTTTGTAAGGAATCTCAGGCTCCTTACTCTCTTATTGCTCTGCTCTCTTCACTCCTCTACATGTTCTGGGAGACCAGTGAGAAGGGGAGCTGGTCATAGTGGGGGTAGGGGCACGGAGTCTACCAGGCTTCTTCAGCAGCCGGTCTCATCTCTGTCTCTTGGACCCCCTTCTCTCCTGTCTCTGATTCTGGACTGCTCTCTGCCCCAGCCTCTCCCTGCTCACTATTCCGTTGTCTCTTCAGCTTCCTCCTCCTCCCAGTCTGCCCCCTCTTCTCCCTCTGACCACTAATCATCATCCCTGGTGGACTTTTCGGAGCTAGCCGACCTGATCGGAAGAGTCCGTGAGCAGAAGGAGGAGGAGCACCAGGAAGAATGGAAGAACTTCAAAGATTATTTACTTAAATATGTTAAGATAAATTAATTAGAAATACTTGCGGAAAAAAGATAGGCTAAGGATTTAAATATATGAAGTTATAGAATATTATGTTTAAAGCAAAGATGAAAAGAAACAACGATGTTAAGAGGATTAAGTAAATTTTATGAGATTTTGTTTTGGAAAACTGTTACAATGATATATATTGAAATTCAGTCAAGGGAATTTGAGGAAGTCACTTAACAATGTTATTAAGATTGGATTAAGTACTGTTATGATGTGTGTGTTTTTGTTTATTTAAAATTTTGGAAAAGTAATTTAAATTTTTTAAAAAGAAACTAATCATAATCCCCACACCAATCCCCTGGCTCTGAACCTTCTTCCTTTGGGGGTTCCCTTGGGGTTCCCCAGATGGTGCCTCCCAACACTCCTCTGCATTCAGCCAGTCCATAACACTATCAATATGTAGGGTAGATGATGTCTCTGCCACTGAAGCATCGTGAGAGGTGGCAAGCAGTGGGATGAATGAATCAATCTGCCATGTACCACACCTTCCCTCTAGTATTACAGTGACACTTCACTTTCTGCTTTGTTCCAGTTTCCAGAAAGTATGAATCTAGTGCCTTACAGCAAAATCCAGGGTAGGTGTGTTCAGGTAGTTGAAAGCCCTGAGACGTTTCCAAAACTACTTGGTAAATACCCATGTAGGTCTTTGGAGAGTTTGGGCATATTTTAGGAAACAAAGTGTGAAGACAATTAACTAAGTGGTTGTGCCCAGCTAGGGAAAATGGGACATTGACCCAGCAAGCTCAGCCTGCCCCAACTTGCCTGTCTTCTTATTTACAACAACCAATCAGGTAATGGATCTTCCTGCCATTGGCTCTGGCTCCACCTACTCTTGAGCTCCCTGCCTTCTGCCCTGCTGGTCCCAATGAGCATCAGTTTGTGGCACCAGTTGTGCCACAATTAAAATTGCAATTACATGGTCAATCAGGATGTAATTACAACAGGGCAGGACTTGGGGGTGGGGGGAGACATCCAGGACTGCACTCAGCAGAATGTAAAGGGGGATCCCCAAGCACAGTAGAACTGGCCATGTGCCACATTTTAAAGTAAAAAGAGAAATAACCCCTGGATGGTTAAGTCCAGTCAAAAGGCGACTATGGGCTGCGACACTCATCTTGCTTTTCAGGCCCAGGGAGCAGTGTTTGTCTACATGCAAAACAACATCAAACCTAGCGTTACATAAAATACATTCAACAAGCGCCAAAAAAAATATTAATAATAATGTACATCTATGGTATAATTGTTTATATTATTCTTATTTGTTAAAATATGTTGAAATACGATATTATATTCATTCATATTATCTAGAACGTGTATAACTAATGAAGCCCAGGAAGGCGAAACAAGGCATTATTCCAGAAATTCTTGTCAAGATTCTGTGGAACTGTACTAAGCTCGCATTTGGATTTTATGAACATACAAAGACATACGTGGAACAGAAACTAGCAGACATTTGGACTCTGTGAATGAACTGATCTATTGGGACTTCCATTTATATTGTTGTACTTTATGTGTTGATTATGTGCAAGAGAAATATTTGATACTGTGATAAAAACACAGAAGAGAATTGTTTATGTGAATGCACAGGCGGTTACGTTTTGTGTGTGTTTGTTGAGCATTTGTCTACAGACAGCTTTCCAGGTCATGTGGCCAGCATGACTAAACTGCTACTGGAGCACAGAGGACCGTGACAGAAACCAGAGTGCATGGAAACACTGTTTACCTTCCTGCCACAGCAGTACCTATTTATCTACTGGTGTGCTTTTTGAACTGCTAGGTTGGCAGAGGCTGGGATAGAGCAACAGGAGCTTCCGCCCCCCCACCCCCACCCCGTTGTGCAGATTCGAACCACAGACCTTCCAATCAGCAAGCCCAAGAGGCTCAATGGTTTAGACCACAGCACCACCCGCTCCCTCACATTTTAAAGTACACAAAGTAATACATATTACAATGTGAAGAACTCCCACCTGTATGAACATTTAGTCTGGAACATAAAACTATGCAGCTGCCTCCCAATGAAATTCACGAAGTGTGTATGCAGCTAAATTCTGTGCTATTCTGCAGTTCCAAACACCCTGCTGTGCTCAGTGGATGCAAACACATAGCAGCACTTCTGAGTTGCTAAATGTGCATGCTACGAGCCCTCCCAGTCTTGACTTGGCACACTGATAACCTTAACAAATTGTAATAGTAATCAATGCTAAAGGTAGAGGTGGAGACAGTTTATTTAATATATTGACCACTTAGGGTTTCAAATGTTGTCACCAGCACTTTGAATACCGTCTGGAAAGAAAGAGGCAGCTAATGAAAGGAGCACTGAGATATTATGTTTCCAGAAAGCTGGTAACTCACCCCAGAGAGAATACTAGATGTCATCTGAGTATAGAGGCCACTGAACACCATTTCTCAAGATGATCTCATCCCGTGGCCTCATATATACACTGACAAAAACGGACAGAGTCAAGCAATCTCTCCTGATCACTTGGGAGTTCAGGAAAGACTCTCTGTCTCTGTCTCTCTCCCTCTCTCTCCCCCACACCAAACAAACACAAAAACTGACTCAAGGGTATTGTTTTGCTGCTATTAAGTACAGCAATCTCTTCAAGCATTAAGCATGAAAATGAGAGCCTTGTTGTCCAAATACCAAAGAAGTACGGCACACACACACACACACACCAATGGTTACAGCATGGTGCTAATAACACCAAGGTTGCAGGTTCGATCCCTGTAAGGGACAACTGCATGTTCCTGCACTGCTGGGGACTAGACTAGTTGATCCTCAGGGTCCCTTCCAACTCAATGATTCTGTGGCAGAAGGCTTGATGGTAAAAAGTCATAAAAATATTAATTGATTTCAGTAAGAAAATCTCAGTGATAAGGATATGGTGGGAAAGAGACTTGGGACACAGCATTTCTGAGCACAAAATGCTCTGAATTTACCAGTTCAGGAAGCTCAATATAAAGTGTTATTATGCTGGTACTCAATGCCATCCAGGCTTAATAAAATCTGTTCAGGTGCATGTTTTAAGGGAGCAACCTTTTAACAAGATGCAGTGGCTCTCCAGTTCAGCTGAGTTCAGCTAGTCCGGATGCAGCCCATTTGCCATCTCAATCCGGCCCACGGACGGTCCGGGAATCAGCGTGTTTTCACATGAGTAGAATGTATCCTTTTATTTAAAATGGGTTATTTGTGGGGCCTGCCTGGTGTTTTTACATGAGTAGAATTTGTGCTTTTATTTAAAAATGCATCTCTGGGTTATTTGTGGGGCATAGGAATTCATTCTCCTTCTTTTTTTTCCAAAATATAGTCCAGCCCACAACATGGTCTGAGGGACAGTAGACCGGCCCACAGCTGAAAAAGGTTGCTGACCCCTGAGCTAGTCCCCAACCCAACCCAGCTCAGTCAAAGCCTGCTAAACCAAGGCTGATGAAAGTCTCCCCCAAGGAGTGTCCTGGGGGCATGGCAGGGGCAGAAGCAGAGAGGGAGGACTTCTTGGACTGACACCTGATTCCATTCAGCTCAGTCATGTGGCCTGACAATCTAATGCAGAACACTGTTTTAAAGGCTTGTTTTCCAAGGCTGACGCAGAACCCCATCTTAATTGACAGTGGCATGATTTATGCCAGCTTCTTCTGCATAGGATTGCTCTGAGTGGTGTTGCTGCTTGCTCCCTCCCGGGCCAGCAGCAGCGCTTCCCGGGCCACTAGCTGACTGTGTCGTGGGGCAGACACGTTGGAGAGAAAGGCCAGGAAGAGCTGCATGTAACCCTCTCGTAGTTGAAGGTGCAGGCGGCACAGTCGGAATGTTCTGGCTAGCTTGGGGAAACTGGATTAGATGACCTTTGTGGTCCCTTCCAAGTCTGCAATTCTATGATTTCTGTCTGTGCCCTAGTTGCAGAAAAGGCGGCGGCAAGAAATCTCTGCTGGCTGCAGAGACGGATGTCGCCGAACGAGTCGTCGCTCTGCTCCGGCAGGGGGCGCCGGACGTTAGAACAGGAGACAGGTGGCGGCCGCGGACGGTGTAGCGGCGAAGAAGACGAGGGCGGGCCACCTTGGCGTCGAGGAGCTGCGCGCTCCGCCATCCCACAGGGATGCCCGCCAAGGACGTGACGCGGACGCCACCGAGATCCTCCGCGCTGGTCTTCTTCCTGCCTCTGCTTCGCGCAGATGCGGCGCTCGCGCTCTCGGAAAGGGGAGGAAGGAGGGGGCCGCCCTCGCTACTGGGGTTCTTGGATCGCTTCCTCCTCCTCATGCTGGCGGCTGTTGCTCTCCTGGTCTGTTTGCTCCGCCTGTTCTGCCGTCAGAACTTCGTTTCATCGGAAGGCTTCGTTTTCCCGACGTGGGTGCAGGTGCAAAGGGCCAGATCTGGAGGCGACGCGGTTCTCCCCACTCCATGATGCGTGCGGGCAGCTGGCTGCAAACGGGCGTGCTTCTTTGGCTGTTGCTGCTGGTGGCTCCTCACCCACCCCCCTCAGATTTCTCTCGCGGCTCCACGCCCCGCCGTCGAGCTTTACCGACGGTGTTACCCAGCACAGAGTAGCGCCCAGGAGTGCCAGTTTGGCCTTGCGACCGTGGGTGCCCGCGGTCGTGGGTGCCATGCAGCGTGCATGGCCCTGGCACCGAAATTTGTGGGTGCCCTGCCCTTTCATGAGAGTCACCACCTATGGCACCTATGGTAGCGCCCCTTCCCTGAATATGAGCGCCCCTGTGATCGCATATCTCCGAAATTGTGCGTTTGGAAGTGCCTCCTCCGCTGCTAATGCCCTCCCCCAAAGTGGGGTTCCTGATTTAGTAGCCAATATTTTCTAACGCCTGCGTCTGCATTATTTTTATTATTTTATTATTTTATAATAATTCTCAACCACGGAGAACCTTCTCTGGTTCCCAGTACCTCCCCAGTCCTGCCATACTGACTACACCAGCCTTTTTCATGGCTATACATCTCCAAGCCTCTTTCTCTCATCTGTGCCAAATCTTTTCTCAGAAAGTCATCTCTTGGGGCATATATCTACTTGCTTCATTTCAGCTACCCTTTGGGAACCATATAAAGGGGGGGGGGCACAAGTCATTAATGAGGCTGGAACCCTAAACAGCAGCAGCCACCCTGCTACACTGGGGCTGGGGGAGAAACTTGGTTTCACAGGTGCCAATAGGGCACCAATCAAATACACTTTGATTTGCTCAAAGTGTATTAGAACATGGACTGATTCCTCAGGAGTCATCATGATGTGAAATAATCAGCAACATTTCTGCTAAATGCTTCAGTTATTCTACTTCTGGGAACTTGTTTCCTGTTTGGCAGGGGGTTGGACTCGATGGCCCTTGTGGTCTCTTCCAACTCTATGATTCTATGATTCTATGACATGTACTCAGCTCTATACTAAATCTTCTGAAAACAAAATTTCCTTGCAGTCTCTATCTTATTATTGTGGGATGTGAAACACATAGCAGTCAAGTACAACATTCCTAGAGTGGACAAATGGAGGAATGTTTGCACCAGCCAGTAGGTAAACTTCCTGTTTCTTCCTAGGCTGGGGCAAACTTCTTCTGCATGTGACTAGAGATGCCCAGGTGACAAAAGCACCTGGGACACAGCCCTCTTTCTCTCTCTCTCTGACTCCATTCCTAGAAAAAGCAACATCTCTTCAAAATGGGTGGGTCATGGTAGTAGGTGAAAGGTACCTCTGGCCAATGCCACCATCTAGGTGTGTAGACTAGTAAAACAAGGGACATCTTATGATACTATGCCTCAGTCTCCAGACCAGGGTGAATCCATCGATTGTGGAAGTTCCAGTATCTTTTACAAGGGCATATTGATCTCAGCACCTGATTTAGGGAGGTGTAGGTGGTTCCCCCACCCAGGATGCTGAGCCAAGTGGGCACAAAATTGAGAAGATCCATAATTGAGAAGATCCATTTGGGGATGCCAAATGCCGGCCTTATACAGGGCGTCATATTATGAAAGATTACCTTAACCTGCCCCTGCTTCACCTAACTTCCAATGTTTTCTATGCAGCCAGTCTCTAACCATGGCCAGACAGTGGGAAAGCACTTGGCTCTGGATCAGATGAAAAGGAGAGGTGCAGATGAGTGTCACCATAGTACTGATAGCTCCTGAACACCATGTGTTCATGCGGTCTCACTCAATGGCCTCATCTATGCATTGAACAGAACAGGGAGCAAAACCAAGGAATAATTCACAGTCCAGAGGTATAACCACACACAAACGTATCTGACTCAACTTTCATGTATTGTTGCCATTAAATACTTATTCATTCCTAGTAATAAATTAACAAGCTAATGAGGTTAAAACATAAACTGGGCACTGAAAGACATACCCTGCAATGCACAAAAATACTTGCATATCAAGTGCTAATTAGCAGGTTGCACAATCACTGGTGGCATTTTTAAATGTACAATAATCGCTTATGAAAGAGAGCAGTTAAGTAAAAATCCAAATCTGAAGGGTACAAAAAGTAGCTTAGGTATAAATCTGTATTATAGCATTTAAGCATGTCAAGAAGGAGAAACCACCCTAAGCACATTATAAAGGGGCTATCCTATGCACAAGATGCTGGTGTAATGTTAAGCTCGGTCAGGGTTAAGTATGGCAGATCCAAGCTTCATTCTGGAGCAGGGCTACTGCTGACTGAGGCAGCCTAAGACTGGCAGAGGGGAAACAAACCATAGTTACACCACTCTTTTTGCCAGTTTAATTGATGTCAGGGTCCCAGGTCACATGACCAAGTTGAATGGGCTTAAGATCAAGCCCAAATCCCTGCTCTATGGTCCCACCCCCAGAATGCCCCTTTCCCAGGGCTTAACACTGGCTTAAGACCTGCTAGGCTCCACTTAGCTGGCTTTGTCCTGGCTGAGCTGAAATGAGGGAGATAGAATATCTCTGTCTGAGCTGAGGATAGGGAGCTACACCAGCACAGCCTGACTGCGCCAGGAATCTCCTAGCTCAGCTAGAGATCCACTGGTTCCTGACCATGTTCATCCCGCCAGATCTTGCTATAGGATTGCTCCTTTGATGTGCAAAGAATGCTTTTCTATTTCACTTATTATGATTCAGGTCTACCACACAAATAAGATGCCAGTGCACATTAGAATACATATCTCATTCAAAGCAACACAGTGTAAACAGGCTATCCTCACTCACATGTCCATTCAGTTGTGATTTAAGTGCTGGTTCTCAAGGCAGCAAGCAACACACAATTACTTGTAGAGTATAAAATACGTTTTTTAAAAACTCCCTATCAGTGAATACTTTGCTACAGAAGGCGTGATCACCCATGTTAAGCGATGACCGTCTATGATTAGCAGCCTTCACCACTAATGGAAACTGGAAGAAGGGGAGTGCTTTATTTTACTTTTGTGTAGTAGCAAGAAAAACAAGAATCTGCCCACATATCACAACGGTACAAAAATGGTAAATATTTCCATCCAAACCTTTCCAATTCTATGTGGATTGTATTGGTTGTCAGTAGTCTACTTGTAACATCGAATGGTAGCTTCAGTTGCATGGTAAGCTTCAGTTGCATAGACTCCACGTGTCTGTTATAATGAACAGACAAATCTGGGACTAAGGTACACCCCTATAATCCATAGAAATCCACCTAACTGCCTCACAACTAGCCAGCCTGCCTTCTACAAGGCAGCTGGTAAGGGGAAGAGAAAGCATCTCTAGTAGTTCCATGCAGACCCAACATGGAAAAAGTTTATAAGCTCTTGGTTCCTGTGCAAGACTCATTCAGTGGCCCATCTCTTGGAGTGCTAATGATGCTCTCATGAGACCTTGTGAAACAATCTGACTTTTTGCAAGATCTCGTTAGAACATCCCCACCTCGCCTGAGAATAGCTAAAACCACATACGTTGAAAGTGTGTAAGAAGCAAGCATAGTGTAATGACAGAATCCAGCTGAGCTGACTCACCTTTAATATAGGTCTGTGGGCCTATATTTAAGAATAAGCCAACTATCCACAGCCAATTATTCAGTCAGCAGCAAACAAAAACAAAACCTGATAAAGATTAAATAATCTATCATAATCACACACACTTTAGAGCTTATCTACACAGAAAAAGCCGGTCATAGGGTAATGCAGTTCCTGGACATTTCAAATTTCAATTGGGAGGTGGGACAAAAAAAAAAGGAAGTCCCCTTCACATTGATAGCTGTAGAGATTCCCTGATATCAAATTTTCTTTGTGAAGGGAGATTTTATAAATGAATTAATGGGAGGGTATTTTAACATTTGGGTCTCACATCAGCCTGAAGTGGTACAATCCAGGAGCAATTTTACCATGCTTGAGAGACATGTAGACAAAAATATATGTCACATGCATGTTCAGAGGAAATTCACACTTGTGTGTTCATCACTATTTCTGTAGGTTCGCACACAAACCTAATTTGAGTACTGACAACTGAATGTGTGAACTATGTCTGAGGTGTGATCACTGTTCTGAAGATTCTACTGATGATTCTACATCTGTAATGGCTTGTTTACATACGAAAGTCACCACAACACTGCAGCCATGAGCATGCACGTTTGAACAAGGCCTATTTGACTTTTTGGTGGCAGTAGCCCTTTTAACTTTAGCATCAAGCAATGGCTTGCACATGTGGATTGGCAATCACATATTAATTGCCACAGACAGAACTTTAGTATTATCTACTGTGAAAACACACACAGTATTTTCAGTGGGGAAAAGGCATGCATTCTTCAGAGAGCCCCCAAATATATGATGAATCAATACAATGAAAGGCTGGTACCTGGATGTCTGACCCACCCAACCCAAAAAGTGCATTTGGTGCAAAAAAAAATTAAAATAACAAATCACTAGCACTCTTTTAGTATTTTTCCCTGGGTGTACTTAAAAAACAACTACTGATCTCTATACTCTGGCTTCTCTTCAGATTGTATTTTTCTATAGCACTTGTTATTCTAAAGTGCTTCCTCTCCTCAACAGGTGTGGTCCACATCCAGACAAATGTGTCTCGGTGATTTGTATGGACCTGGATAACACCCAACATAGCATCTATCTTAGTTCCAATTCTAACAAATAGCAGGGCCTTCTTCAGACATTATGTTCCTTATGTGACATGGGAGGGAACAGGGATGAGCTCGTAGTCTCCACCTCCTCATTGTCCATCCCCACTGCACTCCATAAACTGAGAGCTTTCTGTCTGCATTGGGGAGCCTTATCTACTTGTCTGCCTCTTCTTTTTTTGTCCTGTCTTCTGGATCAGCAATTCTCAACCTGTGGGTCCCCAGATGTTGTTGGACTACAACTTCCATCATCCCTAGCTAGCAAGGCCAGAGCTCAGGGATGATAGGAGTTGTAGCCCAACAACATTTGGGGATCCACAGGTTGAGAACCACTGTTCTAGATTGTAAATTGAGGGAAGGCACTGTCTTGCTTTTATTGATCTGGACTACTACTAATAATAATAATTTGTTTATACCCCGCCCATCTGGCTGGGTTTCCCCAGCCACTCTGGGCGGCATCCAACAAAATATTAAAAATACAATAAAACAACAGACATTAAAAACTTTCCTAAACAGAGCTGCCTTCAGATGCCTCCTCTGCAAGCCTTTATTTATTTATTTTTGGCTGAAGAGTAAGGCAAACGTTCTTTAAACAAATAAATAACTAAATACTTGCTGGTTATGATAAAATAGTCTTAAGGAACTTTAAACATTGCTTTTTTTAAAAAAAATGAATAAAGTGTCAAACAATTGGTCAGAAACTCAAAAGATGCTAGCAGAGTAGTATCTCCCTATATACATAAGAACATAACATGTTGGCGGCCATGCCAACTGCAGCATGAGAAATAACAGGCCAGCCCAGGCACAGTGTTTAATAGAGCCTTGGTTAAATGTACCCACAGCAAGGTTTAATGGAGGGCTGAGGAGCCCTTAACCCAGCAGTTTAGCAGCTCACTGGGCAAAGCAACTCACGTCCCCATTAAACACATCTGTAGGGAAGAGAGGCATTTCACAGAGCAGTTTAGTGAGCTCTGTTAAACCTTGAGTTGGGTGGGGTTGACAAGCTGATGGGCAGATGGGATCTCACATCCAGCCACTCCCGCATCTCCTTCAGACCTTCACTGAAATCTGAAAGCTCTGTGCTTCACTTTGAAGTCCTGACCTCACTATGACATTAGAGATTGACAATTGGACAGCATGGGGGTGGAATGAGCTCAGTGAGTGAGTGGAAGGAGACGGGGAAAATTTTTGGGAAGGTGTAAAGAGTAAGTGGAGTTGACAAGAAGAGTGAGCACCAGTGGAACCCTAGGTGATGACGACAGCAACAGCTCTAGCTCTGCTTTATCTATTTGATTGTGTAGTTGGAGCGGGAAGTGAACTGTCCTCTTCATTGTCTTACAGATGCAGTGGAAGGGCATTTCCTCTGAACTCATACAACCCCTAACACCAAGCCACTTCCTCAGCCTTATCCAGGTTTTTCTTATTTGGGAATAGTCTCATTCAAGTACTGTATGTATGCAGAGTCGACTTTCCCATAGGGCTTAGTGGTGCGTCGTGCCAGTGCGCTGGCCTCTCAGGGGCGCCCCAGTGAGTGGGGGAGCTGCGCGGCTTTGCCAGCGGCCTCCCCTTTCCCTGCATGCCCACCAGCTGTGCCCTGCCAACCATATGGCTGGCGGGCATGCAGCTTGCCTCCCAAGCCTCTGTAGGGATCGCTCTCCCATGGCAGCATGGGAGAGAGTTGCAAACCCCACCCCACCCCGGATGACTGGCAGTTCGCAGTTTCACCGCCCCACCCCCACTATCCGTGGTAATTTGGGGGTGCTGGGCAGATATTTGCACCCCGGCGCCGCATCTGCTAAAGAAATGGTAACATAAGAAATGGCAGTTTTACACATTTCTTATTTGCATTTCATAATGCTAGCTCCAATTCTTTTCTCATCTCTGTGGAAATATGAATGGTAAAGAACTCCCAAGGAACAATAAGTGGGTCTGGTTTTGCCACACCTTGCACATCAGAAAGACATACAGTTGCAATCACTTTCTAACCACTTCTTTCATTTTCAAAGAACAAGAATAAAGGAATGTGACATGAAAGAGCTGCCTATTTGAATGGCCTATCCCATACCCCAGCTTTGCTCCAGCTTTAACCACAAAAATATAGCAACACATATGATTCTACATCATGATCAATTGCATGGGGTGCCACACAACAAATACCACATTTCTTCAGTATGTCTTGGGGGAGCAGTGCATAATTTCTGAGAGAGGAAAGCATTTGTCTGCCTTGGAAGGTGCACCATCTAATCTAGGATGTGCATGAGGATTGTCCTTGGAAGAAGTGAGAAAAGGCACTCTACAGAAACTCACTCTGCTTTAAACATTCCTGGAGTTTTAACTTTGGCACAACAAAGAGATGGCAGGGCTAAGTCCAGTCCAGATGCAAAAAGGAACTTTGCAGGAGAGGTCATTGGCCTAAGACTTTTTTCCAGCCCATCATTCCTTCAGGAGGATGAAAGTTTCATTCTTTTATTTCTCTAACCCCTGGGACCCTCCCAGCTTGTGTGGCAAGCTGGGAGATTTCTTCCTCATGGCCTTCCCACAAGAACGTGGGGAGCTGCCATTGGACAAGTATTGGCCACTTCACTTCTACTGAGTCTTCCCCAGCCCTACACAGAGCAAAGGGTAGCCCATAAGAAGAAGAAATCAAAAATCATATTAAGGCAATGCCTTTATTAGACCAGAGCAGTGTGGAAACTTCCAAGTTCTCCAGAACTCTTCAACCATCCAATCACATGGAAGAGCTCAAAATCTCACACACTATTTTGTGTCATTTGGGTTGGCCCAATAAATACATTGCCCTAATGTGGATTTTGGAGTTTTCCCTGCCTACCTACTCAAGGTCCCTTTAACTAGTGTTGAAATTGTGATCTGCATGCAAAGGAGAGCTAGGGACCCCTCCCTCCCCCCCAAAAAAAACTTCCCACCTAGCATGCAAATCAGAAACCTTGCCAGGGGAAAAGGTGGCAACCCTGCCAAGGGTAGGAATCGCAAGCGTCCGGGTTGCCACATCTCTTGTTCTAACCAGGCTCCTATACCTTTAATAGTCGCCCGACGTGAGAGACATTCGGAAGAGAAAGCTTTTCCCAGCCCGGCTGTGCAAATGTGGCGGGGAAGACCCCACCTGCTTAAACATCATGCAGCTTATCATGCACCGGAAATAAAGGAAGGAATAAATAAATTAAAAGCGGAGAGGCCGCCCCAACCCCGCCAGTCTAGCAGCGGCTCCTGCCCTCGGCAGCCACGCGGCCTGCGGGAGTGCTGCGCCCCGACGCCACCTCCCTGGAGCCGCCGGCCGTGGCTCTGGCGAAGAAGATAGTCCTGGGCTCGCTCCTGGATTTGTAGCTGTACATGAAAGGCACGGTGGAGGCGAAGAGGAGCACGAGGGCCACGCCGAGGAAGATGGAGCCCGTCAGCCACTCCATCCACGCGAAGCCCAGCAGCACCATGGCCAGGAAGGTGAAGACCAGGCAGACGCATCCCGCCTTCCGCCGGCAGGAGGCGCAGCAGTGGCCGTCGCCGGGGTCCTCCGAGCAAGAGGCGTCCGGGCTGCCCACGGTGACCGTGGCCGCGCCGCTGCTGCGGTCCGACGACGGCGAGGGCTGCCGGGCGGGGGGCCGGGGCACCTGCAGCAGCAGCAAGCGCTGGGCGCGCAGGTCGCGCAGCAGAGGCGCCCAGCCGCGCAGCTGCTGCAAGATGCCCTCCACCAGCTTGGTGTTGACGGGCAGGCTGTGCACGCGGCCGTCGGGCAGGGCCGTGCGGTGCCGGCACACCGGGCACGTGAGGTGGGAGTCGGGGGGAGCGCCCCGGCCCCGCGGAGAGTGCTCGCCGCCGCGCAGGTGCAGCTGCGCCAGGCAGTCCTGGCAGAAGGTGTGCAGGCACTCCAGCAGCTTGGGCGCGTGGCGCTCCAGGTCGAAGAAGTTGTAGCAGATGCGGCACTCGTACTCGCCCGAGCTGAGCAGCGCCTCGGGCTGCGGCGGCGCGGAAGGCGCCCGGATGGCAGCTTCTGCAGCAGCAGCAGCAGCAGCAGCAGGAGCAGGCTGCGCCTCGATCTCTTTCAGCGCCTCCCCCTCCTTGCCATCCTGCCGAGCCCCTCCCTCGAGCTCGCCTGGGTTGCAGGCTTCCTGCTCTGCCTGCTGGTCCATGCTGTCCTCTTTGCCTCCGCGCATCAGGGGGCCGGGGCGGGAGATGCTCACTTTCCCCCTCCCCGGGATTCCGCGGGCTCTTCACATGCTCAGCTGGCCGCAGTTGCGCGTGATGCTCCCTCCCCCTTCCTTCCTCTCTCCTTTGCCTGGCGAAGGAGGCTTCGGCACCCCCTCGGGATGGCTTGGATCTCAGCACGACTCCCCTCCCCTCCCCCGCCTCCGGTGCCCCTCTTAAGGCTGCTTCTCCCCAGCCCGGTGACGTCACGCGGGCAGCCCCCCTCCCGGGGCCCGAGCGGGCAGAGGCTCTCTCCGGCGGCGGCGGCGGCCCCGCCACTCCCTCTCCGAAGCAGTCGGCCTGCCTGTGCGTGAGCTCATTTCCTCGGAGAGGGAAGCCGGAAGCTGCCGCCTGGCTTAAGGGGGCGGGTTTGGGGGGAGCACCGGCACGAGCGGAGGAAGGGGAGACGGCGGGGAGCGAGACCCGCACCGAAGTGCTGCTATGCGGACAAGGCGTTCCACCCCATCCCGTGTGTGTGTGTGTGTGTGTGTGTGTGTGTGTGTGCGCAAGTGCTTTCAAATCCATATGTATATTTATATAGGTATAACAGAGAAAGGTAAAGAGGCAAGAGAGCCTCCCTTCCCCACCAGATTAGTTGCACAATGCATTAAATTCACTAATTCAAAACGCATTCAAATAAAGGTGCCGGTCCACAGCCTCCCGTGAATGCCAGGAGGTTCCCATGCTCCTTTGGAACAGTTTGTGAAATAAAGCTCATTTAACAGCACTATTCTTTTAGAAGTGTTATGGGAGAGAGCGAGAATCATAGAGTTGGAAAGACACTCCGTGGGTCATCTAGTTCAATGCGGGAATATTTTGCCCAATGTGGGGCATGAACCCACGACCCTGAGATGAAGAGTCTCAGGCTCTACCAACTGAGCTATATATAAGGGAGCCTACACTACGTTCAGCTGCCTGCTTTTGTTGTTGTTTCTCTACCATCAGGTATCTTGCTGTTAATTTATCCACCAAGTCCCATGTTTGTATTAGCCACACTTGGTAAAAGTTTGGGTTCAGCTGTGCAAATGTTTAAATAATACCTGCACTTAATAAGAGGCTGCAAATCATGCCATGCACATAAGGGGGAAAAACAAACTTTGCATTACAATTTATAAAATTCAGTATTGTCAAAAAAGAGTGATGGGGGGAAAGGTAAAGGTAAAAGGACCCCTGACCATAAGGTCCAGTCGCGGGCGACTCTGGGGTTGCGGCGCTCATCTCGCTTTATTAGCCAAGGGAGCCGGTGTACAGCTTCCAGGTCATGTGGCCAGCATGACTAAGCCGCTTCTGGTGAACCAGATCAGTGCACGGAAACGCTGTTTACCTTCCCGCCAGAGCGGTACCTATTTATCTACTTACACTTTGACACGCTTTCAAACTGCTAGGTTGGCGGGAGCAGGGACCGAGCAACAGGAGCTCACCCCATCGCGGGGCTTCGAACTGCCAACCTTCTGATTGGCAAGCCCTAGGCTCTGTGGTTTAACCCACAACCACCCCCTAAAGGGGAACAACATTATTTTTGTTAAGAACAGCACATACAATTTTGGCATGTATTTATTTTTTTATTACCTTGGGTTGAGGGTAGATGTTCTAAGGCAGGGGTGCTTAAACAACTACCTCAGTTTCATACACATTGCCATCTGAAGAGGGCAGACCATTAAGTCCAGAACCTAAAATTACCAACTGCACATCTGTATCCCTGTCCTTGCAGTGATGCTGCTGCCTGCCGTAGAACAGCCAGCACTAGACTGTATGGACCAAAGGTACCTTCTTATGCACCTTTTTCAGGCTCCACTGAGTAGCATTGTGGCTGGTTGGTTTTCATTTTTAAAGCATATAAAACATTTTGCCGCATCTTTCTTCCAGTGGTGTTCAAGGCAGATCTTAACAAGAAAAGATTGAAACAAAATTCTAATACAAAGCAAAAAACACACAAACAAAACCCAGAATGATCCAAAGCCACAGACAACAAATAACAACATCCATTAAGACCAATTTCCAGCAACATTAGAACAATTTTCCAATCAGACTTAAAACACTTGGCGCCCAAAAGCCTTCCTAAAAATGCTTCAGGGGCATTAGCAAGAGATCAAAGCAGACTTCCCTTCAGAAAGAGTTACAGAGTTACAGAAGAAAGGATCCTTCAGATCCTTCAGTTCCAAAGGACTTGTGGCCCTTCAGGTGGTGTTAGACTCCATGTTCCATTAGCCTCAGCCAACATCTGGATGACCACAGATTACCAGTGCATGCCATACATAAAGTAATATAAAGTAACAAACAAGATGAACTTTAACAGGGAGAAATGTAAAGTATTGCACTTGGGCAAAAAAAATGAGAGGCACAAATACAAAATGGGTGCCACCTGGCTTGACAGCAGTACATGTGAAAAGGATCTAGGAGTCTTGGTTGACCACAAACTTGACATGAGCCAACAGTGTGAAGCGGCAGCTAAAAAAGCCAATGCAATTCTGGGCTGCATCAATAGGAGTATAGCATCTAGATCAAGGGAAGTAATAGTGCCACTGTATTCTGCTCTGGTCAGACCTCACCTGGAGTACTGTGTCCAGTTCTGGGCACCACAGTTCAAGAAGGACACTGACAAACTGGAACATGTCCAGAGGAGGGCAACCAAAATGGTCAAAGGCCTGGAAACAATGCCTTATGAGGAACGGCTAAGGGAGCTGGGCATGTTTAGCCTGGAGAAGAGGAGGTTGAGGGGTGATATGATAGCCATGTTCAAATATATAAAAGGATGTCACATAGAGGAGGGAGAAAGGTTGTTTTCTGCTGCTCCAGAGAAGCGGACACGGAGCAATGGATCCAAACTACAAGAAAGAAGATTCCACCTAAACATTAGGAAGAACTTCCTGACAGTAAGCGCTGTTCGACAGTGGAATTTGCTGCCAAGGAGTGTGGTGGAGTCTCCTACTTTGGAGGTCTTTAAGCAGAGGCTTGACAACCATATGTCAGGAGTGCTCTGATGGTGTTTCCTGCTTGGCAGGGGGTTGGACTCGATGGCCCTTGTGGTCTCTTCCAACTCTATGATTCTATGATTCTAATCATCAGTATTTTGATTTGAAACCAACTGGAAGCTATTATCAATAACATGGTGTTCTATGTTCCCAACAGGCAGCCTGCTGTGAACAATTTCAGGCTAACAATCCTAACCTGCCCCCATTGACAGTGCTTGGCATAATGGCTGGGCTACTACCACATCCTCAGCCCTACTGATCATAGAATTGTAGAATTGTAGAGTTAGGGACCCTGAGGATCATCTAGTCCAGCCCCCTGCAATGCAGGAATATGCAGCTGTCCCATACAGGGATCCAACCTGCAAGCTTGACTTATCAGCACCATGCTCTAACCAATTGAGCTATCATGGCAGCCATGGTGGAAGGTGAAAGAGGAATGATAAGGGCTGATGTCTTCACATGGCACTTAAGAAAACAGCTCAGGATCTGTCCCGTCCCCACCCTCCAAACACCCCATTTGGGGGGTTTCCACTGGTTCCCACCAGCAGGGAATCTGCCACCATGGCACTTTCCCATCTTGCAACTAGTGGGAAGCTGGCTGAGCCAGGGTAGTTGGGCAGAAGGACACCTACCAAACCCACCATCCCTAGTCCAGCACAAGGGGAGGATTGCATTGCTCTGTTATTCACCACTTTGTGGACCTGTTAAAGCTCCTGGACACAGGAGGCAGCCTCAGAGTGTGCTGCAGTGGTCCACATTTGAAAGTGTGTGTTATCTTCAAGTTCTAGGAACTGACACACCTGGTGGAGAAGCCTAAGCTGGGCAAAGATGCATCTGGCTACAGCCATCACCTAGACACCCAAGGTTAAGTCCAGGCCCAGAACCACCCATTCCACAAATGGGGCACAAAACGGCTTAGCAGAATATCATCAAATAGTAGCAACATAAAACGTTACATGAGAGTTCTTTCTGCCTTATTTGGAAAAACTTGCAATGGCTCACTCACTGTTGACCTTCAATCGCACACTCTATTTCCTTGGCAGATCTCGTTCTAAAGTGTTCCCTTACACAACAGATGCAACCCACATCCTAACTGCAAGAGGCTCATTTATTTTAATGGAACCGAATCGCACTCCATGGCAGCTTTTGCTAATGTGATACAAAAAATAAGAATTTTAATTCTCTTGTTTGCTTTGAGGCAAAATGAATAATAAAAAACCCATTGTGACCTATCCAAAGATGGAGAAAACAAATATGAAACAGGTTCTAACATGCTGTGACAGACACACTCACTGAAGGTGGGTGCTGGGTAATGTGGCTGATTTTATGGGTGTATTCATAGGTTTAAAAAACCCTCCCCTTTCTAACCTCAGAAGAGGTCTATAATTAACTATTTCTGGTGATGTTTTTATTATTATTATTAAACAGCAGCAAAGTTTTGTGCTTCTGTGAAGGCTGCCTGATAGCCACTCTTCCCCCCATCCAGTGGGTGAAAGTATGAGAAATCACTTCTGCAACAAAACTGAATTGTTTATTTATTTACACTCTATGAGGGTTTAAAGTGTGATAGCTTCACAAGTGAGGACAGAGCTTCTTTTAAGACACACATTCATAACAGAGAATTTCAAAGCAGCACTTGTTTCCAAACCAAGTCTCAGGAAGACTTTTTCCACCTGGAATAGCTATCAGTGTCCTAACTAGCAACACCCACGTAGCCCCTTCCAAGATTTAGCTTCCTCTCAGGGAATCCAAACTGAGTTGCACTACCTGGCTCACCCCACTTAGATAGTCCAAGCTCCCAGCTCCCCACAGTAACATTTAGTCCCTATCTACACCCACTGACAGGTAATCCCTGTCTAAGCCCACAGAGATAGTCAGAACCCCCCAATGCCCACACTGATGGAAAGTCCCATCTATCCTCAATGACAGATAGTCCCTATCTGAACCCTCTCAGTCAGAGACATCATCTGCCCACAGTGACAGAAAGTCCCTCTCTCTCACTCCTGATAGGCTGGGGGTTTCATCAGCTCTCGATGGTGGCTCCATCACCAGAGGCTGTCCCAGGGCCTCCCCACCACACATACATTCTTTGAAAACTAGTATGAAACCACATGCTTTAAATACATTTTCCTGGATGTGCGGTATACTAATGGCCCCTAATATTACTAGACAGGATTGATTCCTTGCAATGAAACAATGGACATTATTTGGCACTTATAAAAGTGCCAGTTCCACAGATTTAAATGTTGAGAGGATAATGTGTTCCTTAAAGTAAACTGGCCCCATTGGGCTCTGAAGGTAACACATTGGTAAGGTTATTTATAAGCACTTCAACAATTTAACCTCTTAACTCTCCACGACACACCCCTTCCCCCCACCCAAAAAACTGAATGACATCAGAGGGTGCGTATGCTATGTACAAAAGGACTGCAGTTATGACAGTCACAATCAAACATATTTAAGTATCATAAATACTACAGTACAGAGAAAAAACAGCACACTGAAGCATGCATTCTAAGCATGGCGTGTTCCCTCCTTCTGCATAATCTAAAATGAATGTTTAAAAGGACCCTTGAATTCAAGCTCCCATGTACAGCCTTTTATTTTACAAGTTGTGTACGAGCAAACCCTAGCCATTGTCACATGGCTAACAGGCTGCAAATGTTACACAGTTTCCCAAAGTTCAGATCATTGCATATGAAATCTCAGATTCAGACAGGAATATTTTAGAGCATTTATAGTTTTAAATCTCAAAGCACAGCAAGCAGGACTTCAGATTAAGCAGCATTTGGAGTTTTACTTTCAAAAGGCATTGCGTGTAAACCTAAGGTAGGAACAGTTTGGAACAGTTACAATGCAAAATATACAGGTACTTATCATCTGAGTATACACGTTCAGTTTACAGAGCTCCTTTACATAGCATTTATCCTTAATCTTTACCGTATTTCTCTTTATTTATTTAGTTTAGCATTGCATTTAAATCCTCCAAGGAACTCAAGGCAGTATAATACATAGTTCACCCCCTTATTCAGATGATCCATTGAGCTTCATGAATGGAGCCATGAACCCAGGTCCTAGTCCAATATGCTGACTCACTCAAAGGGGTCAGCAAATGTACAGCACACTCTGACACAGCAGCTTGGAAACTATAGGAGCTTCAAGACAGACTGGGCCATTGTCATAGCTTTCCTTAGGAAATTAGGTGGATCTAAGGCATTTCCCCCTTCCCTCTTGGAAATAAGCTGGGAGAATCACAACTGGAACTTTGCTCACAAGGCACTCTGAGTCCCAGACCTCATTTGGTGTAGCTGCTTCTTCAGAAACAGGAATGGGGTTTACATTTGCTTTAGGCACTCATTGTTGTTGAAAGTTCTAGCAAGACTGGGAGACTCTGACCTCAATGAGATAGCTACTGCACGCTCAAAATGTTGTACAGAAACACAATAGTCCATGTTTGATTTATTAAATTTTATCCCTGCAACTTGGTAGGTTATGAGTTTGAGGTAAGGGGTTGTTAACCAGTAGCCCTCCCATCTACAGATACATACTACAACTTCCATCATCCCTGACTTTTATCATTCTGGGTAGGAGCTGATGGGAGCTGGAGTCCCACAACAATTGGAGGGTCCCTGTTTCCCCATCCCTGCTTTTGATCAACACAATGATCCATTCAAATTCCAGTGGATACACAGCTCCAAAGCTAGAGTTTTTTAAAAAACACAATTGCATCTGTTGTGGGAGTGATAATGGGATCAGGCCACACATGAATTGAGGCTATGACAACCTTCTTTCTTCCTCTGCTGCAGTCCTGAGGAAAATCAGCTATTTGCTTTGGTGAGGGGCTTCCTTTAGTTGCAAGTCCCCACTTGCATATATTTAGCAATCTCAGTTCTTTGAGTGCTAGTCCTTATGTAGTACTGTATGTACCCAAAAAGGCACTGTCCATGCAGAAGAGGGAGCTTTGAGCAGGTTTAGGGGAAGCCCAAGGCTTGCAGAAGTATAGAAAGAACATCACAGGGAGGACAGAGTATACTCATTGGCAGTGGAATGCTGACTGGATGTTGCCAAGAGAGAAGGAAAACCAGGGGAGGAGTTAGAAATGGACTGGATTGTCCTGGAAGAAGACAGGGCTGCAGCTAGCCAGCCATGAGCAGAAGCACTTCTTGCTGCAACTTTTTGTTGCAGGTTCCCCTTGTAGATATTAATAGCAAAATCAGTTCTTCGGGTGCTGGTTCTTATGCAGCCAAAGTGTCATTACCAAGAACAAGAAGGGGATATCAACACATTTAGGAGAAGTACAAAAAATATTTAGGGAGAAAAACTATGGGGCAAATGTCTTTCCCACCAAAAAAACAAAACGTCCAAAGGAGACTGTACACGCAGAATACTGTCTGACTGCTGGTGAGAAGAAGAGAAAGGAGTGGAACCCTGAAGAGGAGCATTGCCACACTGCAAGATCTCATACATACACATTTATGTACATTTTATACAATGTAACTCATGCTATAAGATGCTATTTTTGTAGATGCATCATATGCCTTGTGGGTTTTTGCATGAACATGTTAATGATTTATATGAATGTTTAATGGTGTTTATGTTTTTAAGTATAAACCGCTTTGAGATCTTGGTAACAAGTGAGTAATAAACCTATTGACAACAACAACAACACTGATAATTCTCTATATGGAGACAAATCCCTTTAATTTCTGATTTCAGCAGTCTTTTAAAAGTTCATTTTCTTCTCTCACAGGGAAGAAGTGAGAACTGGTCAGAGAAATCAATGGAGAAATCAAATATTTTACTGTATCTGTGACCAGGCTCCAGCCTGTTCACCCCAAAACAAAAAGGTACAATCAAAAATAAAAGTTCACATTTATTTTATGTGAAACATTTGATTTTTTGATATATATTTTTATTTAGTTGTGGAATATTTAAAAGTGTGCCTTTTCTGCAGGCAAGGCAGTGGAGCACTGGAAGTGACTTGGAAGGACTGGGTTACACTTTGCATGAGCTGTTTTTTGACTGTGAATGAGCCTCGGCCCCACTTCTTACCAGCAATATTAACAGTAGACTACAGTGCAAAGCAATCTCAAACTAGTGTCTCTGAGAGCAGCTCCACAGCCTTCAATAGGGGCATAATAGAGCAGACTACCTTACACAGTTGCACTGTAACCTTGGCTGACTCCCAACTTGTAACAGGTGATATGATGTAACTGGGCAACATGGGAGGGTTGTTGTACACAATTAATTCAACTCCTAACAGCAATATAATTTCAGAATTGACAGGGCTGTTGTAAACCATTATCTCTCAGCCACAACCCCTTCCAACACGGGAATGGATGCTTTTGCATTGGTATTTGCAATGGCAGGGCAATTTTTCAAAGGATGATGATGATGATGATGATAAAGAAATGGCTTAAATGCCTCTCTTATTATTATTTGTCTGGGGATGGAAACACATTAAAATCTGTTCCATTGATTTCTACGGTTATCTCCCACTTGTACTGGAGGGGTGGGGTCCATATTACAATGAGAGTCAGAAAATGGGAACCGCCCAAAATCTTGTGGCATTTTCAAGATTAA
The DNA here is from genome assembly GCF_965113315.1 of Podarcis vaucheri. NCBI lineage: Eukaryota > Metazoa > Chordata > Lepidosauria > Squamata > Lacertidae > Podarcis > Podarcis vaucheri. Next base: position 32,336,060 of record NC_138763.1, on the reverse strand, counting down.
CATATTTATTATAGATCATCTGCTGCCTTAGATGGAGCATAAAGTGCCCCTCTCCAAATTCAGGGTGCACAGTCAAGTCATTTTGGCAGCTTAGGCAGAAATACCAGCATGGACCTCTTCCCCCCTCCCTGGCAATAAAAAAAACACAGCAATCGTTGCTGAGTGTACATGGCTCCCCTAATAGGGCCAGCCTATTAGGCAGAGTGAGGTGTGGGCAGGGAGCAGTTGGATGGTGCTGAAGGGCAGAGCTGTGCGTGCCATCCAGTCTCGTCCTACCCTGGTCAACACCCTTTAAGTTAGTCTGCTGTCCCTTCACCAGTGCTGAAGTACGATGCCGCTGCTAGCCTGGTTAGTTTCTGTGCATGGAATGGAAAGGCTTCCCGAAGTCAGCATTCGGCTGGCCACCGTGAGAATAGGAAGCTGGTCTGCGATGGGCCATTGACCTGATCTAACAGGTCTCTTCTGACGCTCTTTGCCTAACGGTAGGGCCGGTCCCCATTAAGCCCTTAGGTGCCAGAAGTCCACCTGAACGTCTTCAGATGCAAGAACCTAAAAGGGAAGGACCAGGCAGGGTGGGCAAGGAGGGGATTCCCTCTGGTATCTCCTAATCTCTGTGTAGCAGAGGATGAGGCAACAGGGCAGGATGCAGCAGAGGGAGGCCCCCAGGAATAGGACCCACGGGCTCCAGTTCCACAGTAGAGCGCTAATGAACGCTATGGAGAAGAACGCCCCGAAGAGGAGGCAGAAGGCGACCCACACCCAAGGAATTTTCTCCACGAGCCGCTGGGGGCGCCCGGAGCAAGTGTGGCATCCCGAGCCCGGCTCCGCTTCTCCGTCGGGAACTGCAGAAGCAAGCGGCTGGGGCGCCGTCCCGTCGCTGCTACTCCTGCCGCCGCCCTGGTCCGGCAGGGGGCGCTGCTGGGCAGGCTGGGGTGCCGCTTGCGAAGGCCGAACAGGCTGCAAGGGCTCTGGAGGCAGCGGGCAGCTTGTGGCGGCCAGTGCGCGGTCGACGGGCAGGTTGGACACGCGGCCGTCTGGCAGGGCTGTCCGGTGCCTGCAGAGCGGGCAAGTGATGGTGGCCGCGCCGGGGTTACTGTGGCGGAGGCCGCGCCTGCAGCGCTCGGCTTGATGTACCTGGCTCAGGCAATCCAGGCAGAAAGTGTGGAGGCACTCGAGTTGTCGGGGAGGGCGGCACTCCACGTCGAAAGGGCCGTAGCAGATTCGGCATTCCTCCGTCCTGGGAGGGGCGGACACCCCCGCCGGCTCCCCTTGGGAACCTTCCGGCTTCCCATCCGGACCAGCTTTTGCCTTCAAGCTGTTGTCGCCGCAATCGTCTGCGGTGTCGTCCATCGTCTCATCCGAGGGGTGGGGCGCCTCTCAGGAAACCTCCTGCCCTGTCCGGCCTTCCTCTCGGCTGGCTCGACTCCACGGGAAAAGGGGGTGGTGGGAAAAACCGCAGCTCCGTGGGTGGAAAAGCAAATGCTGGGCGGGGGGATATTGGCGGCTGCGGAGCGCTGAAGCCAAAACAGGTGGTCGTTTCTCTCTCCCTCTGTCAATGCATTTCAGGTTGCGTGGTTCCCCCTCCCCTGTCACTGCTTCCGGGTCTCTTAGATCCTATAGCGGTCCTTTCCAAGTGTAGCCACAGGATGCTCCCCCTCCCCCTCCATCATGAGCTGGTCGATGATGTCATTCGAGGGGGTTCTGCATGGATTGCGGACATGCCAAGCAGTGATTCCAGCGTCAATTCCCGGAAACGATCATTCACTATGTAACCCTTCCATCTCCTTCCTTCCCCTGCGGATAGAAAGCCTGCATGTGGCAAGGATTTTGGTTGTTTTTTAAAAACAAAAAACAACACACACACACACACACATTTGAATTTCGATAAAAGAGGGCTGGCTCTCCGGACGTTCTATGAAAGCGTGCAATATGTGTTCATCTTCTGGAACCCCTCCTAAAATCTGAAGGTGGGAAGGAAGCACAGAAAATCACCCACATATGACGCTGAGGCCCTCAAGGCAGAACTGGGGAACCTACCGCCCTCCAGATGTTGTTGGAGCCCAACTCACATCATAATAGAATCATAGAATTGGAAGGAATCCTGAGGGTCATCTAGTCCAACCCCCTGCAATGCAGAATTTCAACTAGCTCATACATGACAGGGGGACATCCATCCTCAGCCTAAAAACCTCCAAGGATGGAGAGTCCACAACCTCACATGGAAGTCTGTTCCACTGTCAAACAGCTCTTATCATCATAGAGTTCTTCCTAGTTTTCAGTCAGTATCTTCTTTCTTGTAACTTGAATTCATTGGTTCCGGTCACAACCTCCAGAGCAGGAGAAAACAATATTGCACCATCTATCATATGGTAAGCCCTTTAAATAAACAGGGGTACCTTGAGTTATATACGCTTCAGGTTACAGATGCTTCAGGTTACAGACCCCACTAACCCAGAAATAGTACCTTGGGTTAAGAACTTTGCTTCAGGATGAGAACAGAAATCGTGTAGCGGTGGGGCGGCAGCGGGAGGCCCCATTAGCTAAAGTGGTACCTCAGGTTAAGAACAGTTTTAGGTTAAGAACGGACCTCTGGAATGAATTAAGTACTTAACCCGAGGTACCACTGTATGAAGATGGCTACCATATCTCCACTCACTCTCCTCTGGCCAGGGAAGACGAGAGTTGAAGTACACCACCACCACAGGGCCAGAGGTTTCCATCCCTCTGAGAGTGCACAGTAGGAAGAGCATTGTGGTTCCTTTTGGCTCCCATCCACATTCTTTCAATTCTGCCTTACTATTCATGTGGTTCAAAGAGCTGCCCCTTCAATATTATTAAAGCAGCCAAACCTTCAATCAAACCCAGTGTACCTGTGCATCCTCTGCCCCATCTTGTCTGATGAAAGTGGCATTCAGATCCCGAATAGCTAACCTGGTTTGCATCTGCAACACTGGTAGATGTTGCAACCACACTATGACATTTCGTTTTGTGTCCCTGTGCTTGATTGACTAAGTCTTATGACTTCTTCGCACATTACTCCTGAAACATACACTTTCTCCTGGTGATGGGGAGGAGAGGATTCATATGAGAAATGAAACTTTTTGTGTTGGTTTCAGAGAAAAGATGCACAAGCTTAAACATTATTTCAAGAGTTCTGACCAAAATTTGTCAATGAAAGACCTCTGTAAACAGGGATTAGGAGCACAGGAAAGTTGCCTTTCCTGGGACAGACCAGTTGGCTATCCCTAGCTGGCAGGAGCAGTGATCAGGGATGATGGGAGTATAGTCCAACAACATCTGGTGACCCAAGGCTGAGAAAGGCTGGTCTACACTAACTTGAAGAAGCTCTCCTGTGTCCCAAATGAGAGTCTGTCCCTGGCCCACTTGGAAATCTCCTGCGTTTCAGGTAGGTAGTCCTTACCAGCCCTGCCTCAGGATGTTGGAGATTTGACCTGGGACCTTTTGCATGGAAAGCATGAGCTCTACCACTGGGCTATAATCCTTCTTCAAGGTTGGGGCAAATTCTGTGATGAAACCTAAATAAAGGCTAGCATGCTCTGTCCAACAGATTATCACAAAATGATTAAGTAAATCAGTTAGAGGTTGTCATGATTATAATAGAAACAAATAGAAAAATAGACAGACAGACAGACAGATGGATGGATGGATGGATGGCCTGGATAGTCATTTTAGGATGAAATAAGTTCAATGGGTAAGTACAAATGCTGTTCCAAACCTATTAGGATTTTGGCTGTGCCGTTTATGGAGAATGTGCCTATCATTGATAAACAAATTGACTTCGCTTTCTCAAAGATGACAAACAGCTGTTGCTTCTTTGTCCCAGAATCCAAGGGTGTGACCTGATATTTGTAGCACCTGGGAGGAACTTTTTCAGCCTACGGTCTCCTTCTTGGGCCTAAATCTACAAGCTGATCTCATGGATGCAACACCAGCTTTATACCCGTCTCCCCCTTCTTGCGTAGCATCTTGCCTAACTACAAGATCTGGAGGACTTGAAAGCTTGTCACATTTTAGGGATATTTGGGACATTCCCAATAAAGATACAGTGGTACCTCGGGTTACATACGCTTCAGGTTACATACACTTCAGGTTACAGACTCCGCTAACCCAGAAATAGTACCTCAGGTTAAGAACTTTGCTTCAGGATGAGAACAGAAATCGTGCTCCAGCCGTGCGGCAGCAGCAGGAGGCCCCATTAGCTAAAGTGGTGCTTCAGGTTAAGAACAGTTTCAGGTTAAGAATGGACCTCCTGAACGAATTAAGTACTTAACCCGAGGTACCACTGTATTGCCTAGCTGTGCATTTTGGAATTCTTTTCTTAATTCAGCCTAATGCAGCTACTTTTGCTCTCTTTTTCATTGGTTGTAGACTTTAATGAGAGAATATTAATGCTGCTTCATGGTTGGTAGGTTTGGAAGATGGAAGGTGCAGAGAAACAGTTTGATGGGAGTTTGAATCTGAACAGTTGGGTTTTTAGTGGGATGGTAGAATTAGACAGATTCATGGAAGACAAGGCCAACTATTGCTACTAGCCACTACCTCCACAGTCAGACACATTGATACTTCTGAAAACCAGTTCCTGGGAAATGCAGGAGGGGAGAGGGCTCTTGTGCCCGGGTCCTGTTTGTGGACTTCCCGCAGGCAACTGGTTGTCCATTGTAAATACAGGATGCTGGACTAGATAGGCCACTGGCATGATCCAGCAAACTCCTCTTATGTTCTTAACTGGACTGTAAAAAGCCTGGGAGGCTGCAGGAATCCTACTGTTCCGGGAATCTGATGTGGAAACAGTGGGCGGTTTTAAACTAAATGGTTATGCCTGTACAATCACTTCTAGCTGTGCAATGTAACTTCTTCACACACATCCTAAATATGCTATTGGGTTTCTCCAACCCTCTGGAGCAGATTCAGGGACACAAAGTGAGAAAGAAATAAAATCCTGTAATGCTAACTCTGGGCTTTTCATTGCTTGGGGAAACGAGAAGCGCACTACTACACATAACAGGAATGAACAACACGCACTTTCAGTCATTTTATTTTCTTAATACATGGTTTGTTTGTTTTTAAATGGCTTATTGCATAATCCAGGGAGTATCCTCCAAACTGGATTTAGAATTGCAGGGAAAGAACTGGGATTGCAAAGGAAGAAGGATTGAATATGCTACTATTCCCACCTCAACAACCACACCCCAACCACAGCTGCTGGCAGCAAAGGAGCATCAGGGACTTCTTACTCATGAGTAGGCCGATGACTCTGGGGCTGAAGATGTATGCTGCATCATTGTTCTCCATCCCGAACCAAAGCTTTTTACACTGGCGCTGGGGTATGGCGGATGGCTCCATCTCCTCCTCTAACAGTTCCTGAGGTTCTTCATTGGCTATCAACCCAGAAAGCCACTGAAAGGGATGCTCAGCATTGGATTTAGGGGGCCTTCCTTCTCCTCAAGATCTTTGACCCACAGGGTGCCTGGTTCATTCTCTGAGACGTCAGTGTCTGGCCCTGGTCAGAGCTAGGCATGGCAGCTTACCATTGAATAGGTACGGACAGGAGGCAAATTCACATGCCTAGCTAAGCTGATGCAGCGAGCCCTGCTGTCTCTCTCTGAGGTGAACAGTTCGCATAGACACTTCTGGGAAGGAATGTGCCATGTGGTTTGCTGGTCCCAGCTGAGCCAGTGGAAGAGTCTTGCCGTCTCACCTCTTCTGCACATAATGCAGGCAGATAGAAATAAATATGTATCAACCAGAGAGACCTCTGCTTTAGATTTATTTTGTAGCAATTTATTTATTTCATGTATATACCACCTTTATCTTCCAATGATATCAAGGTTGTTTATGTCAGGAGCTCGTCCTACACTCGAGTAGGACCCTGGTAGAGACACATGCCTGACTGGCATGTTCTCTCCCTCCTGGTCATTCGTTCAGGAGCTTCAAAAGCTTTCTTCAGCCCGAACATCACAGCAACCGATGCCAACAGACACCGGCACACTTAGGGTTCCGCAAAGTCTTCACAGCTTGCGTAACAGACCTCAGCATTTTGGCTAATCTACTGTATTTACATATAAACACACACGGAGCACTGCAACATGGCTCCCCCTCTCTCTCTAGCATCAGACAGCAAAGAGAAAAGGACAATAGTCTCACTTCATGGAACACAGTAACACAAACATCCTGTCTCTGTCACTTCCCACTCTGTGGAGTCATAACATACACCGTCATGTGATAGACAACAATCCCATGACTGCAGTCATGGAGCAGGAATTCTAACAGTTTACATGGTTCTCCTTCACATTTCATCCTCACAACAACTCTGAAAAGTAGGCTAGGCTGAGAGATGGTGACTGGCTCAAGGTCACCCAGTGAGCTTCATGGCTGAGTGGGAATCCAAACCCTGATCTCCAAAGTCATCGTCCAACACTCTAACCATTACATCACAGTGTTTTATTGTGAACCAAGGAAGACATCAGACACTCTTGGAAGATACTTTTCGGATTGAGGAACCACTTATTTATATTCTGCCTTTTTGCTGCTTGACTGCATGACTTGACCACAGCTAGAGTTTACGTGGTGAAGGGGAACCTGCCTTATCTTTTATTCATGATATTTGCTCACATTTCCAAGAATGAGAAAAGGGGCCTAACTGCCTTGTGATGAGTATAATGGCTACCTCAATATTTTCATCCCATATATTACAAGTCCTAAGTGCTCACAATGACCTACATGATAAACTTCTGCTTCTGTCTATAAACATACATATTCCTCAATAATTTATACTTAAAAGTGCTTTTGAGCATCATTTCCCATATTTGGGACACAAGTGTGCATACTCCTAACTGGACTTAGAATTGCAGGGAAAGAACTGGGAATGCAAAGGAAGAAGGATTGAATATGTCTATATTCCCATAAGCCCTCCATATATATTATTCAGTACCGTCTCATTCATTCCACTGTTTAAACTGAATGGCAGCTGAGCCCGACTTTCCATTCTCTCCCTTTACACTCAGTACTGAGCTATTTTTGAAAGCCTGAAAATAAAACCTTCTATAGCTCAGTTGCTTTTCCAATTCATGATGGCCTCGGCTTTTCCTTAAGATTTTCTCATTCATCCAAACAAGTATTCATTTGCTCTTGGCTGTGCATATCATTGCAATCTTTGCTGGAGAAACATGCAAAGGAAACATTTGTCATTTGGGTTCTCAGTTCCCACAATTTGTCTTCTTAATTCAGAAAGCAGTTGGCTCCATATGTTCCAGAAAAAATCTCCAAAAACTGCTATGACTAGGCCGAGAAAATTCAAGGCAGAGGACTCTAGCTTTGCAGAGAGGCGGGAAGTATTTGGACCTTATGATGGTTTCAGAGCCAGTCTCATCATGAATTTTAACAATGACATCTTATTTGTATGAACATCTTTGTATAGTATTATTTGAATGAACATCTGCGTGTGTCTGGATGCAGAAATTGAGAAATAGAGGGGTTGAGCATGGTAGGAGCTTTTTGTTGTTGGTTGAGAAGAACAGAACAGAGACTCCTCACCCCTAAACATAGGCTAAGATTTGTAGTTGTTGTGCACTTATTTCAAATAGTTTCGTCTGCAATTGAGTCTTGCCTATCCTTGGTTATTCAGAAAGAGGATGATGATCCAAACCTGATTGTAATGGTTCTAGGGGTTGCTCGTGCGTAAGCACCTGGCTGGCTTGCCTGAGTGAACCTTTTCTGTCCAGACAGCCACTCACCCGTGGCTGTCTCAATCGCTGGCAGAATCCGTCAGTGGGTGTTTCTTAAACTTCTTCCAGCAAAGAAGCTCTTTGACGCCTAGTCTCCTCCTACTCTCTCTGCGCAAAAGCCTTCTGCGCAAGGAGGGCGTAGGTAGCGGAGGACCTCTACTCTCCCCGCTGGTCCTCGGCAAGGAGTCATGGGACCGCCTCACCGCTTCCTCCACCTGCCCCCCTTCTCCACTGGTGCTATGCTGATTCTCTTCCCCAGAAGATGGGCTGCCTCTCCCAATCCCGGGATGCTCTCTGGAATCCCTCTGGATTTTGCTCTCTCCCTCCGTCACTGATGGCAGTTCCCTGACACTGATCAACCAACAGCCGGCCCTATCAATTGGCACAGTAAGGAAGCTGTCTCAGATAGCAGTTATGGAGAAAAGGGATTGTCAGCAGCCTCCCTCTGACCTCCCTAAAATAAGCTGTTACTCTCAGGTGTGGGGTAGGACGCTGTCCCATCACCAGTGCTAAAGTAAGATTCAGCTACTCATTTGTATGTGGAATTGGCTGGGGTGCCATCTTGTCCTTTTCTTCAGGTGGCAATGAACCGTGAGCAGGTCCTGGTTCAACCACTCTTTGCTGCTGAAGCAGTCATGGAGACTGGATTGCAGAGAAGAAGAACATGACTTGCCACTACATTCTTTTCCAGTGTTCTACAAGACTTCCTTGCCCCAGTTGCTTTAGGTACTAAGAAGAGAAGAAGAAGAAGAGTTTGGATTTGATATCCCGCCTTTCACTCCCTTTAAGGAGTCTCAAAGCGGCTAACATTCTCCTTTCCCTTCCTCCCCCACAACAAACACTCTGTGAGGTGAGTGGGGCTGAGAGACTTCACAGAAGTGTGACTGGCCCAAGGTCACCCAGCAGCTGCATGTGGACGAGCGGAGACGGGAACCCGGTTCCCCAGATTACAAGACTACAGCTCTTAACCACTACACCACACTGGCTCTACTAAGAGAGGTGAACAGCCTCAAGCCACACCTATCCCTGAACCAGTCAAGGGTTGTTGTTTTTTTAATCATCCAGGTGCTTTGTTATCCCAGCACCAACGGAGAAGAATCCATGTGTCAAGTACTTAGAACAGGTTTGTCATTTTTTGTCCTCTGATTTCAGTCTGAGCCTTTGATGACCTCTGCATGAATTCTGCTCCAACTTGAGTGGTGGTGGGGAGGCTTGGCTTTAAATGCAAATTATTTCACATTTCTCCTTCCATCCATAGTAGGGTGTAGGGTCTTGATGCACTTACCTTACCTATGAGGTGGCCAAGGGGACTTTGTAAGTGTCCTTTCATTCTTCAAATAATATCACAGGAACATAGCAATGTGGGAAGGAAGGTGCTTTATACAGAATGAAACCACTGGTCTGTCTAGCTCAGTACTTCCTACACGGACTGGCAATGACTCTCCAGGGTTTCACATGGGGCTCTAACAGTGCTACCTGGAGATGCCAGGGATGGAATTTGGGCCCTTTTGCATGCAAGGAAGATGCTCTACCATTGAGCAACTATTACGCAGAAGCAAACACACAGCTGCTTCTGCATAACACATGAAACACTTCTCCATGGATTAAAAAACAGAATCATTTGGGAAGGTAGGATTGGGTTTTAAAAGGTAATGAATCCTACTATTTCATCATTGCTCAGGATAGCGTAGGAAGAATTTGTAAAGTATGTTTTCGCTTTTGTGGTTAAGACAATTGCTACCTTCCACTGCTTCCATCCTACCTTTTAAAATTATTATTTTGCAACCGTATCACTGAGCACATACATTGAGGGGGGAATTGCTTTGGAAAGTCTTTTTTTTTCCAGAATTGTGTTAAAACTCAACCAGCCATACTTCCTTATAACATTAAAACAATTTGGAAGAGATTAATTATTTTAAATGGCCTGCAAAACTTCAATGGAAATTACCCGTACCGTTTCGTGCAATGCAAATCATACATAATTACATAGCATTATCTGGTTACTTACCACATAAACAGGAAAGTTAATTGCTTCTATCTGAAGCAGATAAATATGCAGCAGGCAGCTGCTGTACTGCTCACCCTTTTTACTATTTCACAGGATATGTTTACCTCACAATAAAATTCACTTCTTTTGTTCTTATGGTACCTTGAAATAGAAGTGGATGCCAAATGCAAAATAAGCATGCTAATGAGCAGAATTAAAAAATATCCCAGTAACTATTAGATCAAAAAAAGCAAAATCTGAATAAAACTATTTAAAGAACAGATTTAATTTGGGGGGGCTTACTCTATAAAAAGTGGGCACAGAGTAGTCTGTATAATTCATACTGCTGTGGTCATCTGCTATCTGAGGTAAGCCAGGGTGGTGTAGTGGTTAGAGTGTTAGACTTAGGAGACCAGCGTTCAAATCTCCACTCATGAAGTTCACCAGGTAACCCAGAGACAGTCACAACCTCTCAGCTTAACCCACGTCACAGGGTTATTATAAGATAATATAGAGAGACAGGGGAAACACGTATGCCACTTTGAACCTTTAGAGGAAATGTGGCATGTAAGTGCAATGATATATAAACCTTTGAGAGCTCCTCAAACCTGCATCCTAATTATTGCAGCAAATAGGTTTCCTGTTTTGAGTCATCATTTAATTTCAGAATCAAGAGAGAGATTTCCCCCTTGTGAACAGACTTGCAAACCACAGGCTGTATTTAACAAAGTCATGTTCAAGTCATGCTCAATTGAAATTATGGACATGACTAAGGTCCATGCACTTGGAATCCTCTGCCCATTGGATATAACCCGCAGTCATAAAAGAAACAGAAAAAACCCATAAGACGAACCCTAGTGGTCAGACCAAAGGCTCATCTATTGCAGCATTCTTTTCTCACAATGGCCAACCAGATACTTTGGAGAACCTCCCTAGTAGGACCTGAGAGCACAGCAGTCTTCCCACTTGTGGGACCAGGAACTGGTATTCAGAGGCAAACCACCTCTGAATGTAAAGGTACTATAGCCATCATGGCTAGTAAGCATTGATAGCTTTGTCCTTCATGAATTTGTCCAGTCCTCATTTAAAGCCACCCAAGTTGGTGGTCATCAGTACCTTTTGTGGGTTAAGCCAAATTCCATCATTTAAGCCAAGTGTTGCTTGAGGAAGTTTGTTTTCTTTATCTCTCCTGAATCTTCCAACATTCTATCTGATTGGATGGTCCTGAGAGTGGAAGGGAAAACAACAACCCTGTCCACTTTCTACACAGCATGCACCATCATATACACCTCTATCATGACCCCTGGAAAATATAGCATCAGAGGTTAGAACACCAGGGTCTATGGGCAGACCCACACCATACATTTAAAGCATAATCAACACTCATTTTAAAGCACATGGCTTTCCCCAAAGAATCATGGGAACTGTAGTTTGTAAAGAGTGCTAGGAATTGTAGTTCTGTGAAGAGAAATCTACCATCCCCATGATTCTTTGTGGAGAATCACATGCCTGAAATGTGTATTGAAGGTGCTTAAATGTTTGGTGTGGACCTGCCCCATTTATTTGCTAACCGTGCCTAGTCCTCTAACTATACTGCATGACATTTCATTTTTATTTGTTTTTATCCTTGAGGGTAGTATATCTTATACCCCTCCCCATTCATCTTGAGAACAAGCTTATTGTGGGAATGTTCTGGGGTGCAGGAGAGGATATATTGACTAATTATATCCTTATCCAACTTGTGCTAACAAGTTCCCAAAATATCAGCAGAGTTTATAGACATTCCCCTTTAAGTTCGCAATGGTAACGTCTGCACAGGTTTGCTAGAACCTCTATAATAATTACTCTGGACTTCCGGGTTAGCGCCTCCGGCAATGGCAGATTTCCTCTGATCGGGAGGAATCTGCTTCGTGGAAATTAGGGTCTGGACTGCCACGGCGAGGCGGAGACCCATCAAAAACCACAGGCGGGAGAAGCCTGTGGACGTGGGATTCGGCAGGCACCTTTTGCGCCTCCCCTACTCACGGGGAAACCCAGTTTTGGGGATCCGGAGCGACGTGGGGTGAGCGGCACGGTGCTTCGAATCGACTGCTCTTTTCACGGAGTGAAGCCACATTGCTGTTGCCGGAGAGCGCTGACTTTTTCCTGTGGACAATTGGACTTTAAACAACTACCCGTGAGTAGAACGGAAAATTGGACTATGAAACATCTTAATTTGGCACCTAAGCGGGAAGGTTCTAAACAGGAAGTCCGCCTTCCGCTTTTGTAAATAGATTGAAGCAAAGACATTGCAAGCTAAAGTCTGGAAAGTCTTTTGTAAAGGATTAAATCTCCATCGGCTAAAACTACTAAACCCCCCTTGGAAGCAGGAGAAGAGGGGGAAAGTTTAGATTGTTTAAGCCTGCAGGAGAGAGAGTAAAGAAGATAAATTTCCACCGCTTTGAACCTGGGAACGGGTTGCTAGGAAGACAGACGTTTTGGGAAAGTTCATTGACTGTGAATAAAACGTTTGTTGACAGATAGTTAAAAAAGAGAAACATATAGATTCCAATGTTTCCTTTTGCATTTAAAAGGAACAAAATATTTGAAAAACGAAAGTAATTTTGTTGCTGGATCTGCTTTTAAAAGGACGGATACAAATAGAAATTGTTTCCCCTAGAGGGAGCTTTTGAAACTGTTGTTGGAGTCGATCTGGGGAATTCTCCAGCTGTAGAGATTAAAGATCGTGAGAACCAGACATTGACCTTGAACAAGAATGTGCCCAGAAGAAGCCTTAGTGATTGATTTTTGCAAGACAAGCGCTTTATTGGAAGAGCTACATGAGAAGATGGATTTGATGACTGTTGCAGTTAATAATTTTGGACAAACAGTGAATACCTATATAGAAACCTCTCAGGAACCGACCCAGGAATCTGCTTTGACAGGGCAAGTCGTGCAGAAGACAAAGGAGGAGGTTGCTGTTGAACCTCAAGTAATACAAGTGGAGAGAGCCGCGGCCTTGCAGGAACATAAGCTGTTGTTTTTGAAGACCGAACCTGGAGAAAGTCAGATTTGGAGAGATGGAGTCTCGTTTGGATTGGAGATGGGAAATTGGATAGATCCTCCTATGCAGGGCTGTTCCGGCTTCTGGGATCTGGTTCTGCGCCAGGGGGGGTCTGGAGTTGTCGGGGCCTTTAACTTTGGAGGGACTTTGAAACATGCCTTGAAATACCTTTTGGATTTTAGTGCTGACTATGGAGAATGGGCTGACCTGTCGAGAAGGGATAAAGACATTGTTAGGTTGGAGTCTCCCCGAGATCTACTCCTCAGCGATAAAGGAAGGAAATTAAGAACAAGATCAGCAGAAGACAAAGTAAAGTGCAGGTATAAATATGAAGAAGATCTGCAGAAGGGACATGGAAAAGAGTTAAGAGCCTCGGATAGAAGATCACCAGGTTGATGGACTAAATGGAATGGACAGAAAGGACTGATAGAACCCGAGACCAGGAAGAAGAGACGGTGGATGAAGATTGGCAGAAAGTTTAAAAATTCATTTAGAGAAATATTGTAAAATTAATGAGTGTTAGAAAAAATGTTGGAATGAAACTATTTGGCTTTAGTAGAAATGCTATAAGGAGTTATGTACAAATAAGTTTTAAGTTTTAGGGCTTTTAATGGTAAGATAAGGTTAAAATAAATTAAGACAATTTAATGACAGAACATAGTGAAAGATGCGAGGATTTGCTGAGATAATTAATAACTAGAATACAAAAAAGGGAGGTGTGAGGAGGTCGATGAAACAAGATAAGGAAAGAAAAAGATTTGGGAATATTGGATTTGTTTTTAACTTTTTGTTCACCTTTGTTTTTGGTTTTGATGTATTGTGTGTTTTGTTCTCTTCTTTCTTTTTATTGACTTGTATTGTTTAATTTCTTTTTTTCTTTCTTTTCTTTTTCTTTTTTTCTCTGTAATTTTAAATTCTCAATAAATATCATTTTTTAAAATATATATATATATAATAATTACTCTGGTAATTTCCCCTTTGTTCCCTCTTAAAATACAAGACACGACACAGTCTTCATAAAAGTATAAAAGAGTTTACTCACGTTCTGTTCACAATATGATCCCAGAAGGCAGACAGGCTTAAAAAGGTTACATACATTCAGAATCTATCTTGTAGCAATATAGTCCTTATCTCCTCCTCTCTTGGCTGAGAGCCAAGAGAGCATCCTTAAATGTTGCTTCATTGAAGGAAAATGGCAGAGAGAGAGGCAAGAGAGAGAATGGCTGCCTGCCCTGTGCTTTTATCATTACCTGCACAGGTGAGGCCACACCCACCTCTGGTCACATGCGGAGGAAGTCTGTCCCCAGGAAGTTTACCTGCTTGCTGGACAGACATCCCTCCCCATGTTCTAACATGTACACTCTAGGAATGTTGTCATTGACTGCTCCTGTGTTTACATCCCACACTTATAAGGAAGGTGAGGCTGAGAGAGACTGAGTAGCCAAGGTGATGGCCCATAGTTTAGTGATGATGCACACTGTTTTGTATGCAGGGTTAATCCCTTATATCTATTTAAAACAGGGGTGGGGAACTTTACTTTTTGTTGAGGGCTGCATCCCCACAGGGGTTAATTTGTAAGGGGCTGCATGCCAGCTGGTGGGCAGAGTTTGAGCTGCTGATTGGCAAAGACATTCCTTTTTTGATGAACTAATCCCAAATAACGGATCACCCTCGTTCAAATTTACCGGTACTTCAGATTAGAATTCCCAGTCCTATTCAGGTCTACGCAGATAAGCTCTACTGGGTTGGAAAAGGTTACAGTAAAATAAGCATACGGAGGATTTTGATTTTTTTCTCCAATACAACTGACCATACAGCTACATACACACACACACACACACCTACCAACTTGTTCTCAGATAGATGGGGCACTATTTCTTTTCCCCAAAGTCTTGCAACCAAGGAAAAAAAGTTCAAAAAGCAAACATTGATTTATTTCTATTCAATAAAATACAGTGGTACCTCGGGTTAAGTACTTAATTCGTTCCGGAGGTCCATTCTTAACCTGAAACTGTTCTTAACCTGAAGCACCACTTTAGCTAATGGGGCCTCCTGCTGCTGTCGTGCCACCGGAGCACGATTTCTGTTCTCATCCTGAAGCAAAGTTCTTAACCCGAGGTACTATTTCTGGGTTAGCAGAGTCTGTAACCTGAATTGAATGTAACCTGAAGTGTATGTAACCTGAGCTACCACTGTACTGCCCTTTCCAGTTGTTCTGAAATTACATAGAAAGGAGCAATTGCACAGGAAGGAACTCTGACAGGATGTGAGAGTGGGGCAGCTTCAGGAGACATTGAGGCTAAATAAAATGAGGCCTAAATAACTTGTAGCCCATGAGAAGCAGGGTGCTCACCTGTGATGTAAAAGCATCAGGTAGGAAGTGATGGCGCAGACCCTTCTCTAAGCCCCTGAAGAGCCACTTCCATTTGGAGTCAACAGTACTAAGCTAGATAGATCAATGGTAGCTTCCTGTTCCTATGGTTATTCAGCAAACATGTGACCAAGTAGCAAATTCCATCCTGTCTGTGTCTGCCTCTCTGTCCACTATAGTTACGTAACTGATTCTTATACAGGGAGAGAGATCTGAAAGTAGCCCTCTGGGATAACAAATGCTGGTGGCTTTGTTTCCAAGAATTGCAGAAACCAGACTTTTCAGGTTTTTCTGCTGTCATGATCACCACCGCTCACAACTTGGATCTCTCTAAGGCAGCATTCCCAAACCCGGCGCCATGCTGGCTGCAGCTAATGGGAGTTGTAGTCCAAAACACCTGGAGGGCACAGGTTGGGGAATGTTGCTCTAAGGGCAGCAGAGTGAGTTGTATATGGTTGGAAGGGGTTCTTTTCAGGCAGTTTGCAGAGCTAAACCTGCTTAACTCAACAGTAGAAGGATGTTTACTTCCAGGCCATTCTGTGGGTACTCCTTTTTACAAACAGATTTGTTGGGGAAAGGGCTGGAGTTGTTGCTTTTATATTTTAAAAAAGAGGGGCATTAAGTTTCCTGAGGTTTCTAGGCAAAATGTCTGTGATGTGTCTTTGCAAAGTTTCCACACAAAAATGTATATAAAAGATGAATCAAATACTTAATGTTCCATGATTTTAAATTAATGCTTCTTGGAAGTATCCTGATTGCATTTATGCTGTGATACCATACCAAATAATTTCACATTAAGCTTAAGTTAAACTCCGTTAACTCTGGTTTCCTAGAGCAAGGTCAGCAAAATATTGAATATATTTCAAAGGAACTGCATATAACACAATACTTTTTTGTGTTAATTGGCACTGTCTGTTCTACAGGCATACTGATGTTTTTATTTATTTATTTGGCTTCCTTGATTGTGGCACACTGTCCTCTGGGTTATGCACCTTTACAGTCCAATTCTATACAAGCGTACTCAGAAGCCCACAGAATTTCATGGGATTCCCAGGAAAGCATGAATAGAATCGCAGCCTTAATCAGTGGGAAGGTGCTGTGTGAACGAGCTTTCTTTGGGGCAGTAGTATAGGTGCAAATGGGGGTCTCTCCTTACGCTTTGAGCAGAAGACCCTCTCTATTCTGTGTGGCAGAATGCTGGGACCACAGTGAAGTGCACAGCACAAAGCTTTGGAAAGACAACAGCATCAAAATGAGGGCACCAGGCTGTGCTAAGAGCAGTACTCTGTAAACAGGCCCATCTGCATTGCAGTCTTGTTTAGCCCCAGTTAAAGCGGCAGCACAGCCCAAAGTAGATAAGTAGCACCTGCAAAAGGAAAGAGCGACTTTTTCTACAAAATCAACAATAGACTCAGAGCACCACTTGATGAGCTTTTGATGTTATTTAATCAGCCAGGACAAATTAAAGGTGATCCTATTATTTCAAGATGAGCATAGCAATACAAAGCACTGCTTTATGTGGGTCCCAAGTGGCAGATGTAACGCAGCTGTGTCAGACTTATTGGACAGCACCTCTCCTGATTCTGGCTGAGACGCTGGAACTCATACATACTAGTGAATGAACTTTAACTAAGGCTGCAGTCCCAAGTCCACTTACCTTGAATTCAAAGGGGAATCTGAGCAGAAACTGTTTGGCTCATGCTGTAAATTTAGCAAATCTCTTACCTGGATTCAGTAGCTTTCTTTGGCCCTAGCACACCCATTGATTTTGTTGGTTACATTTCTATTCCACTTCCTTCTTATGCTCAGTAACTAAGGCTATGGCCCTATACAATTTACACAGCAGCAAGCCTCACTAAACTTAGACTCATAGAATTGTAGAGTTGGAAGGTACCTGGAGGAACATCTAGTCCAACCCCCTGCAATGCAGAAATATGCAGCTGTCCCATATAGGGATCGAACCTGCAACCTTGGTGTTATGAACATTATGCTGTAACCAAACCGTAAAAGGATTTCCTTCCGAGTGCACAAGATTACTTGGGACAGTATGTCCCTGCATCCCTTCTCTTTGTCCTCACACAGAGAGGTTGCACCTAGGGGCTGGTTTGGTTGGCCCTTGCCAAAGGTCCAGGCCCAAGGAGGGCACAAAAACCAAACCTCTCCACTCGGCTTAGAGTAGCTAGAAGCCAGTCTGCCCATCCACGCACTGCCTGGACTGCCCTTCTGCTGCTCTGGTCATCTGGACAAGGTTTTCAAGCTCCTCCAGGTGCCATGGTGGGGGAATCCAGTCACTGGTATGGGGCATAGGAACAGCTCTGCGGGGCCTCCCTCTCAGTTGGCCAGCAGTGCTATTAGAAGTGTGAGTGGACTCAGAGGGGAGAAAGAGGGAGAGACTAATAAGAGTTGCCAGAGGAGGGAAAGGAAAGGAAAGGAAAGGCAGAAGGAGGAAGAATGGAAAGCAGTGAGTGGAAGAAAGGAGGAAGGCTGGGAGGCAGGTAGACAGACTGATAGAGGAGGAGGAAAGGCAGAGTAGAGCAGACCCAACCTTGATGGCTGTGGACTTTAGGCTCTCAAATTTCAGCGGTGCCCTGTGTGGTACTAAAATTCAGTGCCCCTGTCTCTCAGGCTCCATTCTACAGCATTGTCACAGCGCCCCCTGCAGTGTGGCACCCAGTGCTGCTGAACCAGTTGTACTGCCCTAAAACCGCCTCTTCATGGAGGAAGTCACTAGCAGAGCGCGATAGGCAGTGAGAAGGAAACTTTTGGGGTTTCTGGTCCTTGGTCTCTGATACAGCTCATTGCCAAGGGCACAAGAGCTGAGGTACACCTCTGTCCCTGAAACAGCCTTGAAGGCACGTTCAGCTAAGAATCAGTGCCTTGTCCAAGTTCCTTCAAGGAGCTTCCTGGCGGAGTGGCGATTTGAACCTGGGTCTCAGCCCAACATCTAACCACCACCAGAGCAGATGCTCTATATAGCCAGAAGAAAGATCATTTGCAGTATTTCCCAAGGAAGATAGGGTAGTCAGGCAGGCAGGTGTGGAGTTGGCTAGGTTTGAATGGCATTGGTTTCAGCTCCACATGGAGCAGGTTCCTGCAGCAATCTTGCGCTCCTGTCGGACTAAGAGATCACCCTGTCACCTCTCCCGCCTTCGTCATGCAAGGCGGGGCGGGGCGGGGCAAGGAGGGTCGTGGGCAGCGGCAGGGGGTGGGCGGGGCCTGGCCGCCTGCACCTGTCCGCGGGGCGCCGGGAGCCCCGCCCTTTCTCCTTGGCTCCTCCGCAACGCGGTGGCCGGCCGGCCGGGCTGGGCTGTGTTTGCGCGCCGCGCCTGGGCGGGGGAAGCGAGTCCCCAGCCGCCGGGAAGGAGGATGGCCTGCCTGCTGGACTCGCAGCCCGTGGCCCGCTTCCAGCGCTGCTGCGGGCTCTTTCCGGCCTCCGAGGGAGCGGCGGAGCAGGCCGGCAAGGTGGGGAACGGCAGCCCCCTCCACCTGCCCGCGAGGGACGTCGCCAATGGGCGCAGCAGTCCGGCCAAGCAGCGCGCCCATCCTCCGGCCCCCGGCGCCGCCAGCAACGGCTGGAAGGTAAGAAAGTTACAAAGGGAGAGGAAGGGGTTAATTGATACAGCGGCGGGGAGGGGGAGAGGAAAAGGTCCCGGGGCTCAAGCTGTAGCCTCTGACCCAGAAGCGCGTCCTAGAGACAGATAAGGAGCTTGGCACGTTGGACGAAAGAAATGGCACCTCCTTGAATGCAGGTGAGTTGCGAGACCGCGTGAAATGCTTGCTATCCCGAGGAAATGGACTCTTCTCAGTCTTGCGCAGGTTTCCCCTGTCCGGGTCTCTCGCCCCACTATCTCGCTCCTTTCCCCCCCTCTTTTTCTCGCGGAGGCAGATGGATTTCCTGTTGTTCAAGTGAGGAAGGTTAAAGGGAGGGGAAGAGGAAAGAACTGCAGCCCCCGTTCCTTAGCTCAGCAATAATTGAGTTGCAAGTCTAGGCAGTGGCGTAGCGTGGGTTGTCAGCACCCGGGGCAAGGCAAGTAATTTGCGCCCCCTAACCCGTGGATTTGCGCCCCCTAACCCTAACCCCCAGATGTTGCGCCCGGTGCGGCTGGCCCCTCCTGCAACCCCCCGCTACGCCACTGAGTCTAGGACATCAGGGATAGCCGAAGATATTGTGCAGGACGCTTTTCATTTCAAGCCGAGCACCACAGCCTTCGACCTCGGTTGTGCTGAGCTCGGGTTGACATGGCAGAGCACAGATAGGGAAGGCAGACTCTGCAATATCACGGAACGAGATTGTTGCAGAAGAATTTGGCAGTGTTATACCTACCTGACTTAATATCTAGCAAATTTCCTAGGCTGCTTTATTTTTCAGGTTAATTTTAAATGAAAGCAAATTGGGTGATTATAGGATAACCGCCCCCCCCCCAAAGAAAAGGACTAGCGGGTGATGAGATACTTGCTTCAGGATTTGTGAATGAGTTGACACTTTCCAAAGAGTTGCTGATTTGCATTCATTTGAAATAAAGTACAAAATCAGGGCCTAGTGTGACAGAATTGAATTTGACCTTACATAGGTAGGGTGATGGCATTTTCAGTGAGAAACTAGGTGAAGAATTGGACTCCGCCCTTCAATAAAACTGAAAAAATGAACATTGTATTCCTTCCTGCTCCCAGAACTGATTAACTTCTATGATGTCAGAAGAAAATTATAATAAACCTCAGATATTGTGACATCATAAACCTATTGGCTTGGATCAAAAGATGTAAACTTTAAAGGAGTTCCTCCAATTTAGCCCTTACCCCAGATTGTTTAAAGGCTCTGTTGATCCCAAAGCAATACTTTTGGGCGGGATCACAGGTGGTTATAGGGAAGAGTAAGGACTGAGAAACTTTCCTATTGTACAGTTCCTTAAGTAACCTTCATATCCCAGCCATTGATTTCCTTTGTACCACCAGACTGGAATGATTCTGTACTAACGCAAGCAGGAACTTGATAAGGTAATGTTGGCTTACTCTTTGAAACTGTAACGCTTCCCTTGAGCATGGCAAGGCTGCTTAAGTGTTAAGAGATCTTCCCCCCTCACAGTACTATGTCATAGAATTCCATGGAGACCATTGTGCACAAATAGAAACAATATGACTCTGTGATAATAGCTATCGTGATATGCCCAAACTGAACTCTGTTGAAAAGAGACACAAATTAATTAATTCTGATTGTGTGGGCACTGACGCACCAAGAATCAAGTGTGCTACCTGCGTAGCACTGCTAAAGAGGGTGTATGTGTGACTTTTATGAAATACTTCACTATTCAGGTGGACTTTGTAGATGAGCTAGTAATATCTGACCACTTCAATTTGTTTATCCTCTTGTCTCTAAAGGCTGGAGATTTCTGAGCAGGGATCTATCACGTAAATGTACCAAAAGTCTCTTCCCTTTGTATTCTGTCCTCCCATGCTCCATTTATTATCTTATTTGTTTCCAGCTTATTGCTTCTGCACTTTACAGCGCAGTCCTACATACATGTTTCCTTGGAATCAAGTCCCATTACGATCCACAGGACTTATTCCCAGAAAAGTGGTTCTAGGGCTGCAGCTTTAATTTTTCTTTCTTATGCTATTGTTGTTCCTTCATAGGAACACAGGAACTTGTCTCATGCCAAGTGCAGCTCTTCAGTGTCTCAGACGGGCAACGTTCTGAGCCCTATCTAGAGATGTCTGGGCTAATAATAATAATAATTTATTATTTATACCCTGCCCATCTGGCTTGAACCTGAGACCTTTGGCTTACAGAGCGGATGTTGCAGCCTTCCCTGCCTTCCCTGCCTTCCTCCTCTTCCTTTTCCAAAATTTGGTTTGTTTCTTGTGTCATCTCAGCCAACTACTTTCCTCCTGAATCGAGTTCATTTTCCTCCCCCCCTCCCCTTCTTTTGTTCCATAGCTTTCTCATTTTTTCCTTTCAGATGCTCTCCAATCCAATCCAAGCAAGCCGGTCTTTACTCTGATGTGAAAAACCCTTGAGTCAATCCAACAACACTGGGAGGGTGAAAGGTTCTTCATTCACACTCTAGTGGGATAAATGAGCTTTTTCATATTCAGAATAATGGAAACATTAAAAAAACTTCTTTCCACCTTAAAGATCTCTATTGCCTTGCTCTTTCCTACCATTCCACTTACTCTGTCCTTCACATGTGTTTTTTAAATATATAACACACATACTCTATGCTGGTGTGCAGATTTTGTTTCTCCCCCACCCCTTCTCCAAGATGCTTTTCCTCCCTCAATCAGCACATTAGCTTAGAACTATGCAGAGCAGCTCCAAAGAGCAAATTTCTAACGCAGGTGTGGAGGTTTGGCCCTCCAGGTTTGGCCCTCCAGGTGTTGTTGAGCTGCATCTCCCATCAGCCCCCACAAGCATGGCCCATGGCCAGGGATGATGGTAACTGTACATCTGGAGGGCCAATGGTTCCCCATGAAAAAGATGGGGAGTCACTTAATTTCTCTCTTAGAAAAGCCAGGCACTCACATCTGAATGCTGCGGTTCATGGAGAAAGTTTGGGCCCTGTCAAAAGGAGGTGGGGAATAATTCTACCCTTCCTTCCTCTGGTGTGGCAAGCAGCTGATTGGAAGAATCCAATTCTGTTTCTTCTCCATGCCTGGTTCATTTCTGGTGCTGGGCTTTGGGTTTGGACAATTGACTTCAGGAATGATGATTCAACTCTCTCCCTTTTGAGGTTATAATTAGATGGATACAATTATGGATAGACGCATGAAAGTGATGGTGTCTGCCACTGTTGCATCTAGTTTGGCCCCCATAAAGGTAGTTCTCCACTTAAAATCTAGCAAGATCTCGTATAGGGTCTGCTTATGCTATGTGAAACTGACGTTGCCTTGTAGGTGTCTTAAGACCCTAGCTGCCACTTTTACATGATTTCAAAATCGTTAAATAAATCTGCAAGGTATGCTAAAATCCTACTTGCCTTCAGTCCTGCAACATTTGGTAACTGCACAGCAGAGCTAATGTATTTCAAATCCTGGAGGCCATAATATCTGAAAGACTTGCTTAATTTTGGATTGCATTGCCTTCAGCATTTTACAGAACAATATTAATTTGGCACACAAATTATAGTTACTTTAAAAAATAAGCCTGACTAAGTAGAGTCAGGATTGGCTATTGTGCATTGTGTGGGTCTGATTATGAGTAACACTCAAATTCTAATCCCAAATCTGAAAACACCTATTTACTTGCCTTCGGCAACTCATTTTTCTACATAAAGTAGGGGTGATGGCTACATTAGAGTCGTGGAGCTTAATTTATTAATGTTGTACAACCCTTTGAAGATACAAAGCTCTAAATGAATGCTGAGGATTAGTATTGTCGAATCATGTTCCTCAGTTGGGTATTAAACTATAGAAACTCAATACAATATTGCAATTCTTGTGCTGGTGAAAGGTGAGGAGGAGGAGCAGGTTTGAAGTTTTATGGCATTATGTTTATTGCTGAAAGCAGAACAGGTAGGGGTATTTGTGTAGAAATGCATGTGTTCATGAAGAAAAAATCTGGTTTACAACCACACGTTATAATCTTCTGCTTTAGATGAAGGCTGAGCCAGATCTGATAAACTGATGCAGCAGAATTTTGTGGCACACAGACTTTCCTAAATGGAAGGGAATCACATTTTTGAATGCTCCATGGTGACAAATAGTCCCTGTGCATTGAAAACTAGCATGTCTTTTGAAAATTATTCTTGAAATT
The DNA here is from genome assembly GCF_965113315.1 of Podarcis vaucheri. Lineage (NCBI taxonomy): Eukaryota > Metazoa > Chordata > Lepidosauria > Squamata > Lacertidae > Podarcis > Podarcis vaucheri. Next base: position 32,313,164 of record NC_138763.1, on the reverse strand, counting down.
ACTGTCCCTCCCGCGTCTGGAGCTGAGCTCAACTGAATACTGTTTGTAACTAGATCATGTGTTTAATACTTCATAAGGGAAATTTAATAATTTAAGACACATTCATCCTTCAGTAAAGTATAACCATTTTTAGATTGCTATGGGAGTCTCACAAAGAATTTAGATTTAAACATCCATGTAACATCTCTGGAAAAATGCAGGGATGGTGAGTTTAGACATGTCTGCTGCCTAGAACCTGAACAGAGCCTTGAATGCACACATTTTTCATTCTTGTGGGAGACTTGAGCCATTGGGAGTGCCTACAGTCCTGTTTTCACATCACTTTTCAAGGGAACAGGTTGTGAAATATACCAGGGAACGGTCCCATCTACACTGCCACAGCATCTTAGGAAGAGGACAATCAATTCACAATTGTTGTAATATCCAGTGACAGCTGGAGGTAAGCTTGCAAGTTGCAGGCATCTAGGTGCAGCCCTGGGTACAGTGTGTGGCTCTTTGCCCATCAGAGATTTAAGCTTCTCTCAAAGTCCTGTTGTAGCTGGTCCAAGATAATGTTACAGGATAACTCATGTGCATCACAATAGGAGAGCATTCCCTACATGCTTCTTGGAGTCAGAAAACAGAAAGGCTTAATCGCTGCCAATGGTGGCAAGGTGCTTATATCTGGAGGCTATTCACAGAAGTCATTAAAAACTTGTTGCCAACACAGCTGCCCTGCTCTTTAGCTGTTTTCCCTTCACCTTTATCTTAACCACACACAACTCCTCTTGTCCCTGGGTTCTGTGGGATTTCCCCACAGCCTATTGTTTTTCATCTCTCTCCTTTTTTGCACCGCTTCTCATCCTCCCATATTTTCCATCTGTCCTTTCATCATGTCATACTTCTGTATCCAGGTCCTCTCTGACCATTGTTGAGCTTCCTGCCCAATGTTCTTTGTAAACTGCTTAGAGGTGTTTTATGCTAGTAAGTGGTGTGCATTTTTTAAAAATGCACACATTTTGTTTTTATTTATTGCATGTTCATCCTGCCCTTTCTGCAAGCAACCTGGGATGGTCTACTGTACATAATTTCCCACATTTTGCCCTCAAAATGTTCTTACCCTGGTAGGTAGAGAGATGAGGGAGAAATTCACTTTGCTTTTAAAGGCAAACCAACCCAATGTTCACCAACAATACATGAACCAACTGTTTGCAAGCAATGCATGAACCAAAGCGCAGTCGTCTTTCAAAATTTGCACTACTCTGAATTTTGCAGTGCAGTGTTCCCACCAAGCAGTGAGTTCAAAAATACATATTCCACGCTAAAGTGTGCATGAAATGAAAACAACATTAAAAAATGCATTGTATTGGGGAAAATTGCCTTGCAAAAATGTGCATATTAGGCTAAACTGCATTAAAAAATGTTTATTTTGAGAAATTCACACTTAAATGCCTACGAATTTTCAAGAGGACTTTAAAAAAATCACAAACTGATGTGAAAATGTAAAGAACTGAACTTAAGAATGGAAAACACAGAAACTAAGAGAGATCAAAATTGTCTGTTTCACCTATTCCTTGTGGTAGACTTTGCTGAGAGAAGAATGCATTAAAGTCACACACTGAGCTTTGTGGCTCAATGAGATTTGAACAGCCACCATACCAGACTGGCTGGCAGTTTACTGCTCCCAGGGCCCCGTTTCCATTTAGCTTTACACTTCCTGTTGGCATCCTTCCTCCATGGAAAGCTGCCTTTATACTGAATCAGAGCATTGGTCCATCTTGCTCAGTATTGTCAACACTGACTGCTAGTGGTTCTGCAGGGTTTCAGGCAGGGATCTATCCCAGTGCTACCTCTAGTGCTTGGTGTTTTTGGAGTATACAGTCATGCTGGCTGGGAATGATGGGAGTTGTGCTTCAAAATCTCTGGAAGACACATGGTTAGCGGATGCTGCTTCAGACCATCGTACAAAAAGGAGAGACCTTACGAAACAAGCTGCTGTCGCTACTCACTTTGTTGTTGTTCAGGCTGCTTATCCAGTCTGACCTCAGAGCTCAGTTCAGATGAATTTACCACTGTTGAAGTCGTGCCCCAAAAGTGTCTTCAGTCTATTTGCTTATTCCATTTCGTTGTGTAAAATAACTTATTGTGTAAATATTATGTGTGGAAATGAACACTGTGATGAAGCGGTGCTGTTGCCTGGAATGAAAAGGAAGTATTAAAAATGGAGTTGCCTTGAAGGAAATTACTCTGAAAATCAAGCAGGAAGAAAATATAATTAACGCCAGTTAAGTTATGTGGTTCAAACTTCCCCGCACAATGCATTTCATAACTTTGCATTTGTTTGGTTTCTGGATGGACAGCCCCCCCCCCTCTCTCCCTCTCCCTCTCCCCCCTGTTTTCATTAGATTTGCATAGCTTGTTCACTTAAATAAAACTGAGCTTTCCCAAATATAGTTAGAAGGGGACAAATAAGGCCAACCCATCCGTGAGGCAAGGAGAGGTGACTGCCTCAGGTGGAAGGATTCACAGGAGCAGCAAATCTGGCCTTCAAGGAATGCATCTCCTGCTGCCACTCCTGTGGTGGCAGCTATGGCTGTGGCATGCTCCTTGGAGACTAGATCTGTCTCCTCCCTTTCAACACCTTGCCCACAATGATGCCTCTACCTGGTGGCTTCTTGGTGAATAGGAGGCTATACTGGTCTCATCCCACCCTATGGGAGGAAATGGTGGGGGCTCCTGGGCTCTGCACCCCCTGGGTGTGATTCAGAGTGGGCCCCTTCCCACGATGGCCTTTGGTTCCACTTCAACCATTGGGTAAGGTTGATTTGAGTGCCCCCTGTTCTCAGTGTAGATCTTTATTCCCCCCCCCCCCCGCTCCATGTTCTTGACATAAATCTTCACTCACATCTTCTTCCCTGATGGGGAAGTCACCATTTTGTGGTTCCTATCTGATGTCTTTCTTATCTTGGCCTATATAATGTTTATGTTTCTTTGTTTGTTATTGTTTTATATCATCCTCAGCAGGATAAGTGTTTCATTAATCGTTGATGGCTATATTGATTTTTAAATCTTGTATCCTGGAGTCTTTTGTCCAGTGACAACTAGATCTAGTGATGATGAAAAATGAAAAGCATCGCATCTAGCTTGGCCTTGAGAACCCAAGAACTGGCTTCCTGTCTTGGGCCAGAATTCCACCCAATCTGGTTTCCTGTCTTCAAAAGTGCCTGGCCACATGCCCTGCAAAACCTGCAAGTACAGTGGTGCCTCGCAAGATGAAAAGAATCCGTTCTGTGATTCTCTTCGTCTAGCGGTTTTTTTGTCTTGCGAAGCAAGCCCATTGACGGATTAGAGGATTAGCGCTATTAGCGCTATTAGCGGCTTTTAGCAGCTTATCAGCTTATCGGATCAGCTGATAAGCAGCTTAGCGGCTTAGAAAAAGGGGGGAAAGAAAAAAACACCCTGCAGGAACTCGCAAGACATTTTCGTCTTGCGAAGCAAGCCCATAGGAGATTCGTTTTGCGAAGCACCTCCAAAACGGAAAACTCTTTCGTCTAGCGAGTTTTCCGTCTTGCGAGGCATTCGTCTTGCGGGGCACCACTGTAATGCTAGTTTTTGTACTGGCAACTTTGCCCCTCTTTATAGTGCCTTGGGGAGGCAAGGATGTCAGTGAGCAAATGCTCAGTCTGCTGTCTCAGTCACTGAGAGTAAGATGTCTGCATCTGCCTTTGCAACTATCCATGCCACCTTAGAAAGGTGTCCCTCGTCCTTTGAGAGCAGTTGGCTGTTTGGGAAGGCATATGCCTAAGTGGAGATTTTCCTTTTGTTTTCCAACGAACAGCTCCCCCCCCCAAAAAAATACGAGAAGCAAAGGAAAACTTAAAGGAAATGCTGTATCCTGTCCTCTGCCCCCACTGCCTGCACACATCAACACTCACATAAGAACTTTGTTGATTTGTGGGTGTTAATGGTATTCTCAGACAAGAAAAACGCTTTTCTGTTGAGAAAATAAATACTGGTTGCTTGTATCTTGTCCAAGGAAGAAGATTTTCATTGTGTGCCATTCACTGCGATATAGTAACATTTAGATAATATTGCAAACAAAATGAAATGAAGTCTGAGGTTTTAAATAATCAGCCCTATAAGTTTTTGTTCTGATCACAGGGACAGATTAAATTATGGTGTCTTGGTTCTCCTCCTTGTTATGTATTCAGAACAATACTTTATCAGCATGGTATCTTGTACAACATGGATTTGATTCATTATTTGCTTATTATTTAGTTGGTTTTAGCTTAGGAGCAAATAGAAAGCAGGCTGTTACTTCTTGAGCTACGTTAGGCTTTTAAATTTTTTGGTGTATTACCAGCTTTGTTTGTTTTGCATGATGTAATAGATTAATGTGGGTTAAAAGACATTTTTAACAAATTAATTTTTTTTAAAAAAGGCCAGTTAGGCAGGAAATGCATTGCACCCATGTGTTAAAACATGAGGACCCAAATGTCACATGCGAAGAGATCATTTGAATAACAAATTAGTTTCTGGAGGGCTGTTAGAGTGGCGAAGTAACATTGGTTTCTCTTCAGCAAAACATATTAACCTTTACAAAACAATTTCTCTTAGGACTGTTCACAAGAATACGTTGTAAAGAATTATTTCTACTACTACCTGTTCAGGATTTCCGCTGCAATGGGTCAAGAGGTTTTCTACATCACATTCCTCCCATTCAGTTACTGGAGCATTAACCCCTATGTTGCCAGAAGGCTGATACTTATGTGGTCTGTAAGTATTGCTCGGATTATTACTATATATGTTCAAGTTGTTGTAACATTATCAGCTTTTTTTCCTCTACCTTTCTGGTTGCCAATCAAGCTGTATAACTTTTGACATTTCTAGCAACGAAAGATCTAGGGACACCCTAAAGACTAACAGCTTTCTTGGACTAGACTCTACTTCATCTTGCATCTAAAGGGAATGGGTTCTAGTCAATGAAAATACCTCATACCATAATAAAATTGGTTGGTCTTTAAGATACCACAATACATGCTTTTGTTTTGACTGCAACATAATAGCATGTCCACCACTCTGGAAACAGAAAGGATGATAGTGTGCCTTCTAAAAAGGTAACATTAAAAAACAGTACTTATTTTATAGGTTGAGCTCGATTTATATGCAATTATAATTTTTGTATTAAATTCATTTTTTTGAAAAGTTTCACCTGAAGTTCAAAGTTCTTGTCCCCAGTTTGGAATGTACAAGTGTCACACTTTACACAACTGGTATTGCATCCAGTTGGTGGTTGATTCCTAGCATGTGTTCATACTGTTTTGGGATACACCAGGATAAAAATTTAGCAAACATAACTGCTTGCTCTTGCAGTATTTGAAAATCTGTGGGGGGGGTGGGGGGGCGTGTTTGTATAGTTATGGTGGACATCCTTAAGTTCAACGTTGTTTGGTATCAAGTAGTGCAAAATTAGTCAGTGGCACTTATTTCACTGATTTTTGAATCAGCCCTATACAAGACGTCATTCCATAGTTTTAATATACTGCTTTGAAGCCATAAAAAAGAAACATGGCACCAACCAATCCAACACTTTCAACTCCAACCCAAACATTCCATTGTGAAGTAGATGCAAGAATCTGTACAGGCATTCTTGCACCAGCACTGAATAGCCTTTTGAGAAAAGGTAGAGCTTACCTTCATTAATATTCACCCCTGACAGTGTGTGTCCAATGTCTCTGCAGGAGATGGTTGGTTGGTGAGTGCTGTTGAAGGCGACAGCCCTAGCCACCAACTGAACTTTGCACACACACCTGATAGACACCTGGGCACATAAATTGTGTGCATTGGCAGCCTCTTTTGCACTGTGTCGAAGCCAGCAGGGAATACTTGGCAAGAATCCCTGTTTCTGTGCCCAGACCTCCCTCAGTGAATTGGGGCAATAAAACACTCAGTTACAGAACTTCCGAGCCATGTTATTGCTTCAGTTTTCACATGGGTTAACGCTTGTTGCAAATTTGCACATCTCTTAAATGCTCCCCACGCTCCATGTTCTAAAGACAAACAAACAAACAAACCCACCTTGCCACATGAAAATGGAGATCATATGATCCTCCCATGCAGCTGTACGCACCTCAGTGACAGACACTGTAAATTGGCCTTCATATGCTGTAGCTGAACTGAACCTGGCAAACCTTGCTTTTTAAGTTGAAGTACTCACGCCAGTTGGTTGCACTGGTTCTCCCTCATCGATGATTTTAGACTTGCTAGCTTTTCAGGAGTTTTAGGCCCAGGCTTTCTGGAGGACTTTATTCATCCACACACACCTGCCTGGGCTCTGAGATCTTTGGGTGAGGCCCTTCTCTCAGTCCCACCACCTTCATAGGCGCACTTGATGGGCATGCGGGAAAGGGCCTTCTCAGTGGCTGCTCCCAGGCTTTGGAACTCTCTCCCTAAAGAAACTAGACTGGCTCCCTCATTGTTGTCCTTCCGCTGGTAAACAAAGACTATTTTATTTCAAAAGGCCTTTGGGGACTGTTTTTTTTAAAAAAAGAAAAGAAAAGAAAAGAAAGAAATAGCTTTGCTGTGCTGTACTGTACTGTTTTTGGTATGTATATTTTAAAAGGTTTAAATTCTGTTAGATAGATTTTAATTACTTTTCAGCTATTATCTTTTAGCCTTTTGTATTTTATCTGTGTTGTTTCAATTTGTGTAAGCCGCCTTGAGTCTTGCTCTGGGGAGGAAAGATGGGATATAAATAAATGTTATTGTCATTGTTGTTATCAGAACTGGACACAGAATACAGGGGTGCCTCGCAAGACGAAATTAATTCGTTCTGCGAGTTTTTTCGTCTTGCGAATTTTTCGTCTTGCGAAGCACGGTTTCCCTGGGTATTAACGGTTTTAAGAAAAAGGAAACAAACTTGCAAGACGTTTTCGCCTTGCAAAGCAAGCCCATAGGGAAATTTGTCTTGTGAAGCAACTCAAAAAACGAAAAACTCTTTCGTCTTGCGAGGCATTCGTCTTGCGAGGTACCACTGTAGTTTGGGCTAACCGACTGAAAGCAGACAGTGAGCTTTGTCCCCCGCTCTATATTCATTCTCCAAAATCCATATTCATGCCCGTATTTTGAAGCTGCTTAATAATATAATTCTTGACATAAACTTAAAACTTTTTGCAGCTGTGTGTAGTAGTGACCTCTGCTGGAGCCTGCTGGGTGTTACTAAGAAAGACCAAACTGATGCATGGAGTGTGTTTCACCCTCTGTTCTCCCTCTCCCTTGTAGTTCAGATGTTTTTTGAAAAATCTCAAACAGAAAAGATGAGGGGGAGAGACCAATACGTTCCATTTTTTTTTTTGAGTAAGATACATTACTTTAGGCAATATCTCTGGGTCCAAAGGAGAGTGTCTCCCTGCTAGAAATAGACATCGTTTTCATTCCCTGCATGCTGGAGATAATATATAGGTACATTCAATAGTTTCTCCCAAGGCTTGGTGCATTCAAATGGCCATTCTTTGGTTAACACACAGGCAAGCCAGTTGCTTAATTTGCTAAGTTAAAAAAGTATGTGGAGTTGTGACTCAGTGGTGGAGAATCTGCTTTGCATTCAGAACGTTCCAGGTTCAATTCCCTGCATCTCCACATAGCACTGGGAGAGAACCCAGCGTGAAACCCTGGAGATCTGCTGCCAAGCTGTGTGGACAATACTGAGCTAGGAGCATTGATAGTCTGACTTGGTTTATGGCAGCTTTCTAGGTTTCTAATTTTTTGGGGGGAGGGAGGGGGCATTTTTAGGCTTGTCAGTATATCACAGCGTTTAAGTATTGGGAATGATGCAGTAGCCACTTCTGTCTGAAAACTATATTTCTGCTAGAATTAACACACACAAAAAGTGAATATATAGGTAACTTGTGTTTAACAACGTTCTACGCTGCCTGGTATTAGGAGATGTTGCTGCTGCACTCCTACATGTTCCTCAGATAATGCCATTCGACATTCCAGAGCAAAAACTATGACGTCTCCCACTTGGGGAGACAAACCTAAAAAGTATTGTGGTATGTACCTGCTTTCTCACACCAGCCCTGACATCCTCTGCTTCAGGAATGTCTTGAAAACCTCAATTTCATAAGGAAATGAGAAGAGCCTGATAGATCTTGCCAACAGCCCAACTAGTCAGGATCCTGAACTCGCGGTAGCCAACCAGATGCCTGTGGGAAGCATGCAAGCGGGATGCGAGCACAAGATCCCACTGATCTCCTGCGGTTTCTAGCAAAAAGGAATTCAGAAGGATTACTGCCTCCCATTGCTAAGAGTCATTAATAGCCTTGTCAGGAGTTCAGCCTACACTCGAGTAGGACCCTGGCAGAGACACATGCCCGACTGGCATGTTCTCTCCCTCCTGGTCAATCATTCGGGAGCCTCAAAAGCTTTCTTCAGCCCGAACATCACAGTAACCGATGCCAACAGACACCGGCACACTTGAGGATCCACAAAGTCTTCGCAGCTTGCGTGACAGACCTCAGCATTTTGGCTAATCTACTTTATTTACATATAAACACACAAGGAGCACTGCAACATGGCTCCCTCTCTCTCTCTAACATCAGACAGCAAAGAGAAAAGGACAATAGTCTCACTTCATGGAACACAGTAACACAAACATCCTGTCTCCGTCACTTCCCACTCTGTGGAGTCAAAACATATACTGTCATGTGATAGACAACAATCCCATGACTGCAATCATGGAGCAGGAATTCTAATAAGCCTTCTCCTCCATGAATTTGTTTACTCCCACTTTAAAGCTCTCCAAGCTGGTGGCCATTGCGGCTTCCTTCCTGTGGGAGTGAGTTCCATTGTTTGTCTTAAATCTCCCAACATTCAGCTTCACTGAATACTCACAAGTTCCAGTGTTATGGGGGAGGGGGACATTTCTCTGTGAATTTCCTCTATGCCAGGCATAATTTTATCAACTCCTATTGTGTCACCACTCACCTTGTCTCTAAACTGAGAACTCCCAATTGCTGCAAGCTTTCCTCATAGGGAAGTTGCTTCATCAGCTTTCATCAGCTTCTTCCAATGTTAACTTGGACATTATATATTGCCTCATTCTTCACATGACAGGAATGGTTTTAGCAGGTTTTGTTCATGAGAAACTGAAGTTCTGAGCAAGTAACCTAAATGGAATGAACTGCCATGCAGTTTTCCAGTTAAATTGTTGATCTTATTTGACTGCATTGACTTGGCTAGAAGATGCAAAGCAGTCTTTAAAGATAAAGGTAAAGGTACCCCTGACCATTAGGTCCAGTTGCGGACGACTCTGGGGTTGCGGAGCTCATCTCACTCTATAGGCCGAGGGAGCCGGTGTTTGTCCACAGACACCTTCTGGGTCATGTGGCCAGCATGACTAAGCTGCTTCTGGCAAACCAGAGCAGCGCACGGAAACACCGTTTACCTTCCCGCTGGAGCAGTACCTATTTATCTACTTGCACTTTGGTGTGCTTTTGAACTGCTAGGTGGGCAGGAGCTGGGACCGAACAATGGGAGCTCACCCCGTCACAGGGATTCGAACCGCCGACCTTCTGATTGGCAAGCCCTAGGCTCTGTAGTTTAGACCACAGCGCCACCTGCGTCCTAAAAGCAGTCTTTATTTGTACTAAATTAAGACTGGTGTGGAAATATGTAGGCTTTGGAGTTTTGCAGCAGCACACACCCCTCCAATGCCTTAACAGGCATGTATCTAAGTTTTAGCAGTTCCTTAGCAATTTGGAAATTGTTGCCACATTGGTGAAAATAAGAGGGCTTTGCTCCAATCTCCTTGATTTGTTTTATTGGAGATAAGAAATCTGGTTTTGAAGAATCTGTAGTTGGGGAGGAAACTGAATGACAAAATGATCAACTCTGAAAAGCAGGTGGTGTAAAACATATATATGTATTGCATTAGTCTGTGTCCCAAAGTTTACTGGAACACTCATGGATCAAGGAAGTTGTTTTTCCCATTGCCAGGGTGCACAAGGAAATGCAGAGAACACAACTCCTATTCGAAACAGGCTTTTAAAGCATGTGGGAGAAGAATTTTCCACCTGCTTAATCTCAGTGCTATTGTAAGCAGATTGTTAAGCTATTTGACAATCATGGTTCACCATATTGTTCAGAACCTGCGGGGACAGGAATTGCTCCATAGCAGGAATAAACCTCCAGATCTCTGTCCTTGGCTTTCGGAGTTCTGCCCAGGTTTCACCCTTCTCCACAACATGCCCAGTTTTGCACACACTGTGAGTGCTTTTACCTGACTGGACTCAGAAGTTTTTGGGTGGTGGTCTAGAAACCACACTGACCTTTGTGTATGAAAAATTCCTCAGGAGGGAATGTGGCCCTGAGGCTGGCAAAAATTCCACACACCTCCCTGCTTTATAGATTTACAAATGCACACCAGCATGTGCTGCCAGCTCAGGGACTCAAGCAGCATATATATGTGTATCTATGTTGAAGGGCTGAGCAGTGTGGACTTTGGCAGGGGAGTGTTTCATGTAAACTGATAGATTGCAGAAAAACAAGATGCCTGGCAGTAACTGGTGGAGAAATATTAGTGGTTGGACGATTTATTCCACCCCACCCCACTCCAGAAAACCAAGAGTGTCTCTACAAAGTGTGCACTGAGGTTTTTTCCAGCATTTTCATGATTGATCTCATTTTTGCTGTTCAGAGCATCTGTTCAGACCCCTCAAACATTTCATCAACAATGAATGTGCCTCATTGTATTCAATCATTAGATTTTAGAAGTGTGTGTCCTGCTTTTTGATGTAAAATACAACCATTGCAACTGTGTCAAGAGTAATTTTGACACAAATTTTAAAATGAGGCTTGTCTCAAAAGTACTATTTTACAACATGCAGAGAATAATATGCATAAACGAAACAGAGAGAGGAGCTGAGGGAAGTCTTTGGAGGCTGGGAGAGGGAGGGGGAAAATGTAATTAGTTACATTTGATTCATAATTTGATTTGTTAAATTTGTTTAATAAAAAATATTTTTTTAAAAGTACTAAAAAGCCAGAGGCAGCAATGCAACTAAGTATTCTTTTTTAAAAGCAGGATACAGAATTAGAACAAATGTTTATAAAATAAAAGACTCTAGCATGCAGGATTGTTGAAAAGTCTCTCTCTCTCTCTCTCTCTCTCTCTCTCTCTCTCTCTCTCTCTCTGTGTGTGTGTCTCCATATTGAAAACCTTGTTCATAGGACTCCTTCAAAATAAGAATTAGAACTCGAGGACCACGGAATCCACCAAGCTGATTGGTTGCTGGCCACTAAATTCATTTCTACAAAATCCCTATTGAGAGTAAAATTACAACTGAAAATTATCTATCTGTACAAATACAAAAACCACTGCATTAGTGATCCTTCCCATTGATCTGTGCTGGTAAATGGCATTAAGCTCTTCAGGTGGGCATGCTCTGTGGTTTTTTAAATAACTCTCATAATCATGAGGTCAGATGATAGGTTTCCAGAAAAAGTCTCTCAAAATTTCAAAAGAGCTTTCTAATAGAAAAGCATTTCACAAACTTGAGAGCATCAATACATTGCTTCCCCAAGGAAGAAAAGAACCAGCAGCTTGCTAATAACTGTGGGTTCTCAAATAATCCTGTGCATTAGGTCCCCTAATTACAACTGTGTGTTCCAATTTTGTATCGTACTTGGAATATTTAATTCCATTTGCCTCTGGTGTGTGTCACTTCTTGGGGGTTTTAGAGGAAACCTGACATCATGCGGTCAGTGTAATTGCATGCAGTCACAAGAGGAATTCCCACAGCCTCCAATTGCTAGTCAACAAATGCACCCTGCCTCAAAGCCCAGACAGTTAATGCAGAGAAGGGGACAGCATTTCTGGAGAAATGATCCCAGTGCAACGTGTCTGCTGGAGAAGGGATGAAGGTCCAAAATGTTATTGGACAGAGCACGGGCAGCTAACACCTGGCCCAGGAACCCGATTAAACCCTCAAGCAAAATTTTCCAGCACCCCAAGATCCCACCAGTTTTGGTGGTGGTGGTGAAAAACAAAACAAAAATAATAAAGACACAAGGTTGTGGTGGGGCAAAAGGTTTGAACTTTTCTGAGCTTGGATAAAGATGCAAATTGCACCTTTCTGGGCCACCAGGTAGGTCATTTGAGAAAATAAGAGTTGGTAACTGGCTCTCCTTGACTGATCTACTTATGCTCCTGTGTGTACACATGTGCAGGAGTGTGGTGTGGCCACAGCTACTTGTGGCATGCAGTTTCCCAGAGGTTTGACCAAGGGGAAATATGGTCCTTGAGATAGAGGCAAAGAATTGGGAAGGGAACAGTGCCACTAAAAGAATAGTATGTGGGACCACAAGAATTGTGCTGTCTGTGGCGCGAACAAGGCAGTGAATATGTGGTGGTTGAAAAGTGCTGGAAAATCTATCGGGAGAAGGCCATGAGGAGGAAAGGCATCTTTCAAGTTGATGTGCCACTTTTCTGCCATCGTTGGTAGAATCAAGGCAGCTTAATAGACGGTCATAAACACAATGGAATAAGAACTCCTGCAACATGATATGATATAATTAATGGCAATGCAATCAGGAGAACAGGCCATTCTTACAGCAATAGGAAAAGCAGAAGATCTGCTCTACCTATCCACCCACCCAAACATTTACACAAGAATGAAGCAACATCTGGAAAAAGGGGTGCATCTTGGAGTATTTTAAATTTATTTTCGAGACTTCGTTAAACGAATCCTGGTGATTCAGCAGCACTCTAATTAGCCATCTTGGAGAGCACATAAACATCTAAATGCAGCTGTCTTCTGTTACAGTAAATGTTTCTCTCTCTCAAATTAGGCCCACTTCCAAGTGGAAAAAGCCTTTGTGTTGAAGGTTGCATTTGAACGCCGACTAATTGGTTAAGAGCCTATAATTCGGTATTGGGTAGGCAAGGAAGGAGGTCGGGTGTGTGCTTCCACTGCTTGGATTTGAAATCTGAGACCAAGTAATTCCTTGTATGGATTAGAAATTTAAGTATATAGGAGTTGTGAGAGAACATGAAACCAAAGGTGCAAGCAGCGTTTATATCTAAAGTAATACAAAAGTGAGGGGGAGGGAGCAAGAAATCCCTCTCACTCCAAACCCAAAATAATTAAAATAAGTGAACAGGGAAGTTCTGCCACATGTCTAACTTGACATGCTCTTTTACTCCTTTACTGGTACTCTAAATTATGGACTATATACCAGATTTGTTTCTAATCTTGGGCTATCAAAATGGTCCAATCACATTTAGGCTGTCTTCATATATATTTCAGAAGTTCAGGAGCTTTCCTCTGTATTTCTGCTGAAAGAGGAGAGAAATATGTTGCCTTTTGTATTCCCATATTTCCCCCCCTTTGTTTACTGTAGCGCCTCTTTCTCCTTCTGTTTCCTAGACCTATACTTTGACCACACCACTGTACCTTCCCCCTCCTTCCAGTCTCTTCCATACATACAACACTTCCTGTTTTTAGATCTTGGGCTGCAGCGTTCCTTGGAAATGAAGGAGTTAAAACTGAGCTCTAAGAGGAAGCAAAGCATTGTGAGGTGTTTCTGTGCTTTACTTCAGTTTTCTAAATGTTGTGCAGAAAATTAGTCATGCTTTTCCCCCTCAGTTTTTGTGAGTCACACATTTTTAATCCCCATGCATTGCTTTGAAACTGTCAGCCCTGCTATCTTGCACTATCCATTATGTTTCCATTTTGCTGCTGCGGTAATGGGACCAAGAGCTCTAAATTCATTCTCTTCCAGTGCAAAAAAGAAGCATGAAAAGCATACTGTTTGTATTCTAGTTGCTCTTTAAAAATTCCCCCTGTAGTTGGTCTGCATGGGTCAAGATCTGTAATGAAATAATAATAATAATAATAATAATAATAATAATAATAATAATAATAATAATAAAATTTATTTATACATACATACATGCCCTACCCATCTGATTAGGTTTCCCCAGCCACTCTGGGCAGCTCCCAACCGAATGTTAAAAACACAATACAACATTAAACATTAAAAACTTCCCTAAACAGGGCTGCCTTCAGATGTCTTTTAAAAGTCAGATAGTTGCTTATTTCCTTGACATTTGCTGGGAGGGCGTTCTGCAGGGCGGGAGCCACTACCGAGAAGGCCCTCTGCTCGGTTCCCTGTAACATCACTTCTCACATCACTTCTCACAGTGAGGGAGAAGGCCCTTGGCGCTGGACCTCAGTGTCTGGGTTGAACAATGGGTGTGGAGACGCTCCTTCAGGTATACAGGGCCAAGGCCATTTAGGGCCTTAAAGGTCAGCACCAATACTTTGAATTGTGTTCGGAAATGTACTGGCAGCCAATGCAGGTCTCTTAGGACCAGTGTTATATGGTCTCGGCGGCCACTCCCAGGCACCAGTCTAGCTGCCGGACATCCTTTAAAAAAAAACCTTTGACAGAAAGTCTTTAAAAAGAAGAAGAGAGAGACTTGGAACACTAGCTGTAAATAAAAATTGCTTTGAGAAAGAACATAAGACTCTTCATATTTGCAAAATCACTATCACCTCCATCATGGGATCATGGACAATTCTGTCCCAAGAAAACATTCTATAGTGAGAGGACACGGGGTAGGAAACCTCAGACCTGGGGGTGACTCTCCAGGCCTCTTTACCTGACTCATAAGATTCTCCCCAGGCCACACACTTTCCCCTCACTAGCCCTACTTTCCACTCCCCTTGTGAGTTTTTCGTTGGCTGGGATGCATCCTCGAACTCACATAATGATTGCCTGAGTACACGTTTTGTTTGTGTGTGTGAAGAAGCCAGCCTGCCTATAGTCCAAAGGCAAAATCACATTTTGTTGCTCTGCCCTCTTTTGCCTCTGGCACCATCCCCACCACTGGCATGTGGTCTGCAGAAGCTTGCCCCCAAGGAAATCAGGTCCCACTAGCCAGAAAAGGATTCCCCAGTCCTGCTAATATGGTTTTCAGGTTTTGACTTGTAGAGTGACTTAATGAGCAACAGTTGGATTAAAAAGTTAAAAACAAACCTGTCTGGCACCAGCATCTAATTTTGCACGACCATCCCCAGGGATGGGCCTTCATGTGCAAACTGGCATACAATTCCTGCCCAGGAATTTCCTTGTATGGAAGTTTCACACTCTTTCAGGACACACAGTAAGTGCATCCATAGCAGGTTGTGGTTCCACAAACCATTCATTGCTCATGCTTTCAATTACAATGGTACCTCGGGTTACATCTGCTTCAGGTTACATATGTTTCAGGTTACAGACTCCGCTAACCCAGAAATAGTACCGTGGGTTAAGAACTTTGCTTCAGGATGAGAACAGAAATTGTTCTCTGGCGGCGTGGTGGCAGCAGGAGGCCCCATTAGCGAAAGTGGTGCTTCAGGTTAAGAACAGTTTCAGGTTAAGGACGGACCTCCAGAATGAATTAAGTACTTAACCCGAGGTACCACTATATTACTATTCATTCAATTTATATCCCACAGTTCCTCCCGTCGAAGCCCAGAGCAGCAAACATAGAAATAATTGTGATATTAAACGGTTATTATCTTATCTTGACTAAAGCCTTATTAGTAATTCTGCTTCTCTCACACACCGGGGGGGGGGGGTTTGCCCTCAAGAGTGGCATTTCAGGTCTACTTTGTCATGAGCCAGAGTCACTTGCCCATAGTTTCCTTCCATTCATCAATGGAAGGAATCATCAAATGCCTAAGTAAACAGAACAGCTTTTTAATCTCCCCCCCACTTCCTGAAAATCAGTAATCAGGAAGACAGACCGACCTTATCAGGGAGGGCATTCCACAAACAGGTAACTACCATTGAAATGGCCCTGTCATGCCATGTTCAACATCACCTGGGCAGCCCATTTGTGTGATGTAAGTGCATCTTAAAGCTATCCTACAAATTAGTGGCCTTAAAAAGAGCAAAGACTAAAGCCAATGGTTTTCCCAGTAGTGATGTATGGAAGTGAGAGCTGGACCATAAAGAAGGCTGATCACTGAAGAATTGATGCTTTTGAATTATGGTGCTGGAGGAGACTCTTGAGAGTCCCATGGACTGCAAGAAGATCAAACCTCTCCATTCTGAAGGAAATCAGCCCTGAGTGCTCACTGGAAGGACAGATCGTGAAGCTGAGGCTCCAATACTTTGGCCACCTCATGAGAAGAGAGGACTCCCTGGAAAAGACCCTGATGTTGGGAAAGATGGAGGGCACAAGAAGAAGGGGACGACAGAGGACGAGATGGTTGGACAGTGTTCTTGAAGCTACCAACATGAGTGTGACCAGGAGGCAGTGCAAGACAGGAGTGCCTGGCGTGCTCTGGTCCATGAGTTCATGAAGAGTTGGACATGACTAAACGACAACAACAAAGCCAATGGCAGCTAAAAGATGTTGCCGCTAACTAAACTTGTGACATCAGCTTTTGAATTCTCAGCCATCCAACAAAATACAAGAAGTGATTCGCTTTGATATCATCGCTGGCTACGTTGTACGTGACAGCAGTAGTGAGCCAGAGTACTGATCACTTTTTAAGTGTTTTGAATCCCAGTGTCTTGTCTTCAACCATTCTGCAGTTGTGGTTCTGAACCAGAACAGTCGCTTCTTGTTCAGCAAAACTCATTTGTAAAAGTGAGGACGAAATGATGACAGAAGAGCATTCACACAAAAAGCTAAAATCCTCCCCAAAGATGCTGATGTGACCTGATGAGAAAAGACCTAGTTAGCCTTTTGCTATGATCTTGACCTCGTGACCCAGTTGAAAAAGTCACTACAGGCACTGTCCGTTACTAAATGTGTCTCATGGTCATCAAAGGAATTGTAACACTTCAGAAATGAGTGATTCATGCAGGAATTGAAGGCAAAAGCTGCAGTTCATGGGCCTTCAGTCTTGATTTTGGGATGGGGATGGGGTGTTCTTCAATAGTTCTGTGACCTTCACTGCTGCATGTGTGAGAGCATTCTGGGAATGTTCCTTGTACATGACAGCCAAATATTGACACTTTAGCACCACGTCTCTATTATTTAAGACCTTCACAGACATATTTAATCAAGATTTAATCAACTTAAAAGGAGCTGCTTAAAGGCAGTATAATATATTTGGGGTTTTAGCTCAGCAAGGAGGATTGTGAATTAAACACAAAAGGAGGCCAGGAGGAGTCTTGGAAATAAAAGCAGGAAAATGATATGAAACTTATTCTGGAGGGGGATATCTGAGAATGTATAGGGAGTCCCAGGGAGAGAGAGATTTCATATGGTGCTTGGTAGGGAAGAAGCAGGGAGATAGAAAACACAAATCCCATGGATAGCAAACCACTGAGAACCTCTATGCCAGGCATAATTTTATCAACTCCTATTGTGTCACCACTCACCTTGTCTCTAAACTGAAAAGTCCCAAATACTGCAAGCTTTCCTCATAGGGAAGCTGCTTCATCAGCTTTCATCAGCTTCTTCCAGTGTTAACTTGGACGTTATATATTGCCTCATTCTTCACATGACAGGAATGGTTTTAGCAGGTTTTGTTCATGAGAAACTGAAGTTCTGAGCAAGTAACCTAAATGGAATGAATTGCCATGCAGTTTTCCAGTTACATTGCTGATCTTATTTGACTGCATTGACTTAGCTAGAAGATGCAAAGCAGTCTTTATTTGTACTAAATTAAGACTGGTGTAGAAATATGTAGGCTTTAGAGTTTTGCAGCAGCACACACCCTTCCAATGCCTTAACAGGCATGTATCTAAGTTTTAGCAGTTCTTTAGCAATTTGCAAATTGTTGGCACATGGGTGAAAATTAAAGCGTTTTGCTCCAATCTCCTTGATTTGTTTTATTGGGGATAAGAAATATGGTTTTGGGGGATTTGTTTAGTTGGGGAGGAAACTGAATGACAAAGTGATCAACTCTGAAAAGCAGGTGGTGTAAAACATATATATATATTGCATTAGTCTGTGTCCCAAAGTTTACTGAAACACTCATGGATCAAGGAAGTTGGTTTTCCCATTGCCAGGGTGCACAAGGAAATACAGAGAACACAACTCCTATTCGAAACAGGCTTTTAAAGCATGTGGGAGAAGAATTTTCCTCTTGCAGTGAGATATGCTAGCACAAATTGTTATTTTTTCAGGTCTTTAATAATCTAGCTCTTCATGGCTTGCCATATCTTTACCCAAGGCATATATTTGCACAAGAAACTAAGTTCATAAAAAGTGGAGCCCCCTTTTTTTTCCTTTTAAAGATAAAATTTGCTCTTTTTGTTTTGATGGTCCCTGCTGTGAAGTTTAGCATTTTTAACCTGCTTCTTTCTATACACTCCAGTAATATTTCCTGTTGTTATTTCGTTCACAGCAATATAAACTACAGAAAGCCAGAGGTAAATTATGCAATATTGCTGGTGTAACTTACCTCTTTTCCAAACTCTAAACAGGAGCAGGGGCTCCCCTAGCAGAGGGGTAATAATCCCTTAAAACAGACTTTGACATACACCACTTTTTTGCCAGTATAACTTTCTCTGGGTTACTTAGTCACATGTCTCTCCCCGCACCCAGTGTCTTGTCCCCACCATTCCCCTGAAACTTCCTTTTGTGGGGACTTAATTCAGTGTCAGCTTTGCTAGCTGAGCCCCAGTTGAGCTGGGATCAAGGAGCTATGCTGGCATATATCTGGCTGAACTGGAGAGATGCCTATATGCTGGTCTCAAAAGTACCATGCCAAGATGACAGGAGTGAATTGCTGTAACTGAAAATGTGTCTGAGACTTGAGGGGGGGGTGCTACTTGGGTGAAAGGCAGGGTATAAATGAAATGAAATAAGCACATCTCTATTATCTGTGTGCTGTCTCCAGGTGGTTATGTACATTGGCCAAGTCTCAAAGGACCTGCTCAAGTGGCCCCGCCCTTGTTCTCCACCTGTTGTCAAGCTAGAAAAAAGGACCACTGCAGAGTATGGAATGCCATCCACACATGCAATGGCAGCAACCGCCATTTCTTTTACATTTGTGGTTACAACTGTGAACAAGTACAAGGTAGGCATGCAGTGTGGTATGCTGGATAAGGCAGATCTTTCCAAACTTTTCGTGTTGGTGACACACTCTTTAGACATGCATCATTTCATGACACAGTACAGTAGTACCTCAGGTTACAGACGCTTCAGGTTACAGACGCTTCAGGTTACAGACTCTGCTAACCCAGAAATAGTACCTCAGGTTAAGAACTTTGCTTCAGGATGAGAACAGAAATTGTGCTCTGGTGGCACGGCGGCAGTGGGAGGCCCCATTAGCTAAAGTGGTGCTTCAGGTTAAGAACAGTTTCAGGTTCAGAATGGACCTCCAGAATGAATTAAGTTCTTAACCCGAGGTACCACTGTAATTCAGTTTTACTAGCAAACTGGAGGTTAAACTAACCCCTTTCCAGCCCAAGAAAGTGTAGCCTCTCCAAAAACTTTGGCTTAAATCTAAGAAGTGTAGGCTTGGTGTGTTCCCTTTCTCTCCCTCCCACACCATCTCAGGCAAACTTGCCCCACTGATCTTGCCACACAGGGGCAGCTCTAGCTGAATCCAGCATGATCTAAAAGCCTTTCCCTTTTACTCTGCAACCAGACCCCACATTCTACACATTCATCTGTATAATGGCATCATGACCACTTTGTTTTCAAGCCATGACCTAATAGTTTCTGTTATGTGCCTTTTCCAGTGATCTGAATCTCTCTTTCTGACGTGAGCTTTTCGCTCAGATCATTCCTAAGGATTTATAGCCAATTTGTTTGTTTGTGCTGATGTGAAGTTAGAATATTCTGTTCCATTTGGCTCCTGTCTGCTATTCTGTTACAGGAGACCTTATTTAGGAGCCCTTCACAATTGAATTTTGTATTCTTGACTGACTTTGCCATCTGCAAATGTGGCTACATCCACTGCTTGATTCCATATATTTATGAACAGGTCTAACAGCACAGGTCCAAATACGGGGGCGAGGTCCTCTTCACAATCTGTTGACTTCTTCATCCAGTGTTGGTCTAAATAGAGTGCAGCTTTTGCATTTTCCATTCCTAGGGCTCAGTAGCACCTGTGGAGGTTGAAATTTTATCCTTTCCCAACAATTGTAGGTGATGCATTTATTCTAAGGATAACATTACAAATCATCACTGCTAGTCCAGGTTGTTTGGAAATGTTACTTGAATACATCAAACTTCTGCTATTCCAGAATGCAGTTGATTCTGAATTAGAATGGCCTGGCCATTGATAAAAGTCTGATGGTGCCTTATTTGATTCTTTGTGATATATGCAACTGCTATTAATGTTTCTTTCACTCCCCTTTTATGTTTACAGTACCCACTTGAACTAGGCCTGCTGGGAGCCTTCTTATTTTCAACTCTGGTATGCCTCAGCAGAATTTACACTGGAATGCACACAGTTTTGGTAAGGTCTCTCCTTAGTTTATTGCCCATTTTTAAGGGATTTATATCCTGAAGCATGAACATAAACCAGTGCACGTTAAAAGCAAATGGCACACAAAAACTGCCTAAATTGTAGTTATGCCCTCTTCTAAAATTAGCACATAAACTTGCAGCTCAACCTATTCTGCATCCATTTTCTCTCTTTTCGACCTATCTTTTCCATGCAAAGCTCATGTATGTAACATATAATAAACAAGTAAGGCTGTTGTCATGTTGCAGTTCTCTTGGTGGCTGACAGGTGGCTGCTGCGAATAACAGCATGATGGTAAACTTCTGATAGCTGTTGGCCATTGGATGAGGAAGACAGAAGAAGGCAGGTATAAATAAAGGGAGGGGTGGCTTTGGTGGCCTCTAAATGGAGCGGGTGGGGTAGATGGGGTTGGTAAGTGAAGCAGAGGCACAGCCCCTAGTTTATAAATAACATCCTATGCTTGAACATCATCAGCCTCTCTCACTGCACGCATACATTGAGCACCATTCTTTAGGCATCTCTTGTTTTTACTGTAGTTACCCCTTGGGGCAAAGCCTTACTGGTAGAATTAAGTGCAGTAGCTTGCTAGCTTAGTGGTGAGCTGGACTTTCTGCTCCTCCTTCTCCCAGGGCTACAAGTATTTCTGGTGACTGGGAAGGGCTGCAAAGCTGGGTGATTTGCTTGCTGGAATGCATAATCTTGACTCATAGTATGTTATATGACTACTCCTGCATGTAGCCTCTTTCACTGAAAATTAGGCCTGATGTAGCTACTGTAGTGAGAAAAGGTGTGTATCATTTTTCATAGTGCCGCTAGCTGATTCTATACCATGAGCCTCCTGGATTCACACATGACATTTGCTTGTTTACCATCCTCATCAGGCACATTGGTAAAGGTCTTGACCTCAGTAGATCAAACCAATAATTTGAAAGGGAGGATGTCTCCAGTCTAGATTTAACTAATGACCTAAAGTCAGACAGTAAAAATTCTCTGCATATTTCCCTTGATAAGTGATAAGAAGAGACTTTTCTAAATTCAGATGGGGTTGGTGGTAAAGAAGAGAGAAGCCTTTGTTGACATTCTTGAAAGAACAAAGCTACTTTAATTTGGGTGGGGAGGGGAGTCCCCTCCTTTCAGTAGATTTAAATTATAGTTCTGTGAGATTTTTTTGCTATCACAAGAACATGAAATACAGTGCAGTCCTGTGCATGCCTATTCAGAAGTAAGGTCCATTCCATGAGACTTAGTCCCAGGTAAGTAACTGTTGAATTGTAGCCTTAAAAGATTTTAATATGGTTGCATAATTGGTTTATATATATTTTTGTAAGTCACTTAGAGGCCTACTGTGGCATTTAGCAGTATATAACATAATAAAGACTAATAATAATAATGTAGCAGCAAAAAAATGTTCTGCAATTTAAATCTATTTGAATAAACTTAGTTATCTATATCTAATGTAGAAGATTTCTTGAATCTTGTCCTGATCCTAGAATAACTTCCATTCTTCTCTCACAACACCCTGGAATGTTGTAGATTCCAGCATCATGGAGGATGTAAAATGGTGGTCTGACCATCAACACAGTTGCTGCTACTATCACCTACAGTGGAAAAAACAAAACTAAAAAATAGCAAAATTGGAAGTCTGTGCTAATGGTGAATTCCATCCCTGAGAAACTGTTGGAGAGATTCCTTGCTTTGCTCTTGCCCTAAGAAATTCAACAGTGCCCACAATATATTTGCATCTGCACCCAAATATGGAGAATTTCAAGAGGCCATTAGTGCATAGCTCTAGGGTGAACCACTTGGAGGTTCTGTTTACCATCAAGTGGTATATACATTTTGTTTAAATAATAAGTAGCATATTATTACAAAAGTTGGGTGTCACCCCCACACACACACTCTCTACCAAGCCGTAGCAAAATTTCAGGGGGGTTCCAGGTGCTCACTCAGGGTCTGTGCTCCTTTGGAAAATTGAAGATGTGGTGGAGACGGTCTTAGCTTTAAGAAATATGATGATTCAGCTATTTACACCTTCATTCTGCATGGCGGGAGTCAAGCTCTTACAGCATAGCCATCTCAAGCAGGGCTTGTTTCCCACAGCAGTGCAACTTTGGAGTCAAAGGCATCACAACCAGTCAGCCTTCGGCCAGCCGTCCCAAGATGGATCTCAGTCTTCTCTTTCCACCCCCTCTCCTCTTCTCCTCCTTTTTTTAAACTAAAAATCACTCTTTTCCTGTTACCGCTCACACATACCCCATCACCTTGGCAACCTCTGCCTGCCCAGGTCCAAGAAGGGCCATTAACACCTTTTGTCATGTTAATGCCTCTATCCCAGGTGAGCCCCTGGCTTGGAAAGGAACCTTAGCCTATATTTATCCACTGGCCTGCAATCTTGCCTTCAATACTCCAAATAATTAAAATCAAAATTTCTAGGGTTTAGCTCCCCTGCACCCTGCATACCGATAATATTCTTCATTTTACATTCACCATGGACTGCAGATGTGTTGACATGATTTTAACATTTTATTCTTCTCGCATGTAATTGACAGTAGCTGAAGTCCTCTAAATGGTCCTTTCTTTCTTTCTTTCTTTCTTTCTTTCTTTCTTGCTTGCTTGCTTGCTTGCTTGTTTCTCTTAATAAATTCCACTCTGACCTGACAAAGCTGGTTTCGGGCTGCTCAGCAGCAATCCAGACTTCAGTGTTAACATATGTTTTTGCCTGAAGATGCCTGTGCTGATCTACGGAGAGGCATAACTTAAATCCTTTGAACTGCATTCATCTACTTTTGTGATGGTTTTCTCCTTAATCTTTTCATTAATAGAGCTTCCTCCTTGTGCAAAAGTGGATGAAGGAAACATAATCCTCCTTTGAAATTAAGAGATTTAACAGATTATGGGCGGGGAAGGGCTTGGCATGAACAGAAACCTGTTGTTTAAACTTGCTTTAGATGTGTTCCTGAAACTATTTGCTTCAGTGAATTTGTCGCCAGTTTTTATTTGGGGGTTATATTGATGGTTTCATTGTCCTTTGGCCAGCAAAAAGAATGAAAATATCTATAGGGTTCTCCATGTGTACGGTGTGTACCAGAGGGGCCAGTATTTGGGCACACTTAGATATTTTTGAGTGAGCACTGTCAGCATCACTCTGGTCACTTCTGCCCCCTTATCCCTGCCCCACACACAGCAGGAAGAGTGTGTCAGCAAACACACTTTGCTTTTACAAGGGCTCTGGGTTAAAGTCAGATCTGGTAGACATGATGTGAGCCTTGAAAAGCACCCATAGCTGAGATAGAAAATGCAAAAGACTTTGATTCTTCCAGCTTTCTTCTTCCTTCAGCTGCATGCACTTTTTCAAGGGAGAAAAAGCTAACACCTTTGTGCTGGTACTGCAGCAGAAGTTTCAAATATGACCATAAACTCAATAGCTTTAAAATAATAATTATAACAACAATGGGAGCACTATGGAGGAAACAGAGAAATTCATAGAGGCTTGGGAAGAATGTAGTCTGGATTCTCTGGAACAAACTGAGAAAGTACTACATAAATACTCGGGATAAAAGTTCTCCTCCTTTTTGTTTTAGCCTTTGAGTTTTGCTGCATAGGAATATGGTTGCTGCTGCAAATACATGAAATGGTAGGAAAATTTTAGCAAAGAACTGGTGCAGAATGCACAGAATGTTACCAGGCAAGGAAATCACCTGCAAGGAAAAAAGTTTTCTGGGTTGAAATCTCTCCCACTCGCCCCTCCCCCCCGGTGTTTGTCAACTTGAACTAAAAAAGGTAATTTATTTTTTGTGCTGCCAGGTAGATGAACCTATATGCACACTTTTCAATGGGCATGCAGTTGTTCAAGTCCTTATCCAAATGCATTCTAAAGGAAGTGATTCATCTGTTAATCATTAACCTGGTAATACATAAAGCAAGATGACACAAGTTTCAGGGCCATAGCCTCAGAGGTCAAGGGTTGCTATGAGACTTTAGAGCCCTTCCTGAATTTTCAGCATTTTATTATTTCATTTGATTAAAGTTAATCTTTAGCCCCTGTACTTCATTCTTGAACAACCATGCATGTTTTCCCTTATATGCCCGTAAGTAAACGGTGGCCCCACCTTCCTCTGCCCCACCTAACTGGCTTGCAAAAGGCACTAAGAGGAGACGAGCATTTGAAACTTTTTTGGTTATGAAGTTATACATTTAACTTAAATTAATTTGCTTAATTTGCCTGTATTTAGGCTTCCTGGGTAGCCTTAAGGTCCATTTAATTTGTCAGCGGTCTTGCGAAGCTCCAAAATGCATTAACTTCAAAACAATTTGGCTCTGTTGTTCATAGGTTTTCTGCTCAGCATAGTTACATGTTCAATATACATAATATGCTCAAGCATCACAGCTCAGTGATCTTTAGCAATTCATCAGGTACCCATTCTTACAGTTACTTTGGGAGAAGGATGGTCTGCTTGAAGGAAATGAGAATGCGCTGTATGCCTAACACCTCTATGTCTTTCTAGGACGTGATTGTTGGCAGCCTGATCTCAGCCATATTAACTGCTCTGGCTTATCCAACTTGGGACCTCCTTGATCACCTGATGCTGACCAGCCCCTGGTGCCCCATGTTCTGCATCGTTGTCCCCCTCATCTTATGCTACAACTACCCCAAACTGGATTACTATAGCCCCACTAGGGCAGACACAACCACTATTCTGGGAGCTGGAGCTGGAGCAATTACAGGGTTCTGGATAAACAACCACTACGTTTCAAATGTTTCGGCTGAAGAAGCGACACACAGCATCCCTTCGGTCACTGGCGAAATGCTCTTGATGGTTCTTGCACAGTTTTTGGTGGGAATTGCTGTACTGCTGATTATACGGCAGATCATCAAAAGCCTGGCTCTTAAATCACTGTGTTCTTGGTACAAGGTTTCTATTAATGACATTGAAGCTATGCAGCAAATAGAAATTGAAGTGCCCTATAAATTTATAACCTATTCTACCATCGGCCTGAGTGCTACAGTGCTTGTGCCATTGCTGCATAAATTATTGGGCTTAAACTGAATGGTGCATACTTTTTTTTAAGAAGCAGTCCTGATTATAGAGTGCAATAAAAATGCACACAGAAGCAAAAACTTGAGCAGCAAAGTGTTGTGCCTTCCTGCATAGCTCTACAACATAGATAATAGTGGAGATCTAAACTGAGTTTCCAATAATTTTTGTTTGCTGCAATCTTTTAACACGCTGTGGCTGCTTCAGCGACTATGGCTGTCTGAGCTAAACATTTAGTGCGACTAGAAGCCATGACAGACAGATCTGTTCTTCCTAGATCTAGTGGTTTGAAGAGGTTCTTCAGGGTTGTCAAACCTCAAAACAAGCCCTTCAAGGGATGCAGCCAGATCAGGGTAGTTGGAGAATAGCCTCCCTTTTAGAAGACAAAGCAAAACTACAAAGTAATTATCCTTACAAGCTTAACAGTCTGAGAATTGGGAGGAAGATAAGCACTCTCAGGGAGAAATAAGATGCTGTAAACAGGGAAACTGGGTTGGCACTGAATCTGGCTGCCCATCTAGCAGGATGACGAACACTGGAGTCATATCTTGCAAAACAGACTCCGAGTCATACAAATTCACATGTATGGGTATAATTGTGTTGTGTTCTGAACATATCCATGTTATTAAATTAGGCTGTGTCATGTCTGAAGCTGTGCTCTGGTATGGTATGCTATGGCATTGGCCCAGAATGTTGAAAACAATCACTGCTGCTGTGACTTGTAGGCCACCAAGAAATGAATTGCAAGGACCAAGTAACTGATGGCAAGTGCAAATGTGATTGCAGATTTATTTTTTAACTAATAAGATCTTCATGTCCTCTTTGTTTCCACTAATTGCTCTTGTGCAAAGTGGTATTTCCCATTGGCAATGAAGGCTCCAGCAAGACCTGTGAAACAACTGTTGCCCTGTTTGGAGCTTGAGGACAGGATGAAACTAGCATTGGTCTGACTTTGACGCTGCCATTCCAGGTGTTGGTAACTTGCTATCTGCCTGCTGCTTTACATAGATTCCCACTGTAGGGAAGCAAATATAGCACTTATCAGAGCCTTTAAATGAAATGCTGCTTAGACATGCAGATTTGAGAATTAATGTCTAAATGTTAACCTAACTTTAATATAAACAACAACAACAACAATAACCTAAACTAGGAATGGCTTAGGATGGGAGAGGGCTATTCTGTTCATGTCTTGCCCACGGGTTTCCAATAACGGCATCTGGTTAGCCACTGTAAGAACAGAATCTTGGAACTAGAAGATGCTTCCTTCTGATCCATTAAGACTGTACATATATCCTTAGGCTTCAGTATTACATTAAGGGTATAACTCCTACGTATATTCCTGCAATTTGAACTTGTCCTATAAGAAATACAGGGCTCTCATCTTTCCCGCCATGCTCATTCTTTAGTTAACATGTTCTGTAAAATGTGGGGGTTGTATGAAGGCAAAGACCTGAAACCCACGGGGAGTCTAATGACAATACAGAATTCCCCTGGAGCAGAATTTTTCAATATAAGTGGGGTTCTCTTCATCATGCTAAAGTAGACGCACTTGCAAGGTAGTGCTGGTATATATGGTATACTTGCTAAACCCCTCAATCTTCATCTAAATTGGAGGTGAATCTGTTGAGCTGGTAGGCAAGAATATGGGTTGTAAGAGAATATAAGGGTCCCTCCCATCTGCCAGCTACTGCATTCTCAACATCTCAGCAAATTATCGGTGTAACAGCAAGCTTGCACAGAACCGTGTGGTTGGACAGGGATATATATTGGCAAATAAATTTATGTGTCCCCACCTTTGCAATGGCTTCAGATTTAGCTGTAGCTCTAAAACTGCTCTTTTAAATGCATCTATTTTATTCTTTTATGATCACATATGTATGCTGCGATTTATAAACCACAACCTGCACAATTTCTATTTTTTATTGTTTTACTGTAAGTTGTAAAGTGTATTCTGAAAATTCTGACTTTATTCAAACTGAAAATGTTTCCAGAAACTATTTTTTATTAAAGCTTATTTTGTCACATACATTGCAAGTGTATTATATAAAGTAGGCGGCTTCTATGAAGCAGGCAGGCATAAATGCCAAGTGGGCAGAAGATTGAAGGGCAACCCACTATTTTCATGCAGCAGATTTTTTGTTCATAGAATAGAACTGTAGAGTTGGAAGGGGGTCTTCTAGTCCAACTGCCTGCAATGCAGGAATCCCAACTAAAGCATCCATGACAGACGGTCATCCAGCCTCTGCTTAAAAACCTCCAAGGAAGTAGAGTCCACCACCGCCAGAGGGAGACCATTCCAGTGTTAAATTACTCTTACTGTCAGAAAGATGCTTAGTTGGAATCTCCTTTCTTGTAACCTGAATCCACTGGTTCAGGTTCTACCCACCACAGCAGAAGAAAACAAGCTTGCTCCATCCTCCATATGACAACCCTTCAGGTATCTGAAGATGGTTATTGTATCTCCTCCCAGTCTCCTCTTATCATACCCAATTCCCTCAACCATTCCTCCTAAGGCTTGGTTTCCAGACCCTTGATCATCTTTATTGCCCTCCTCTGCACAAGTTCCAGCTTGCCAATGTCCTTCTTAAATTGTGGTGCCCATAACTAGACACAGTACTTCAAGTGTGTTCTAACCAAGACAGAATACAACAGTACTATGACGTCCCTTGATCTGGACACATAACTTCTGTTGATGCATCCTAGAATAGCATTAGCATTTTTTACAGCTTCATCACTGTTGATTCATGTCATGCTTGTGGTCTACTAGGACCACTACTTGCCTACTGGCAAGCCAGATGTCCCCCATCTTATATTTGTGCAGCTGGTTATTCCTATTTCATTTTGTTAGCTTTGGGCCAGTTCTCCAATCTGTTACGGTCATCTTGAATCCTGAGTCTGTCTTCTGCAGCATTAGCTACTCCTCCCAGTTTGGTGTCATCTGCAAATTTGTTGAGTATCACTCAATTCCTTCATCCAAGTCATTTATAAAGGCGTTGAACAACAACAGACCCAGGACAGAACAAGGAAACATTAGGGGGTACTCTTCGGGTTCCGTCAGCCAACCAGCTACAAATCCAAGTAACTGTCCAGCCCACATTTACCAGCTTCTTTGCAAAAGTATCATAGGGAACTTTGTCAAAGAATTACTGAAATCAAGATACACTACATCCACAGCACCCCCTGATCCACCAAGTTTATAACTATATCAAAAAGAGAGATTTGTCTGGCATTACTTGTTTTTGAGAAACCCATGTGCAGCATTCTTTTTAAATTGGTCACACACTGACTAATTGCTCACATTACTTCTTCCCAAGGTTCTCAGTACAGTGGTGCCCCGCAAGACGAATGCCTCGCAAGACGAAAAACTCGCTAGACGAAAGGGTTTTGCGTTTTTGCGTTGCTTCGCTAGACGAATTTCCCTATGGGCTTGCTTCGCAAGACGAAAACGTCTTGCGCTTTTTTTTAAAAGCCGCTTGAAGAGGCGCAGTTGCGACGGACCGTGCTTCGCAAGACGAAAAACATCGCAAGACGAAAAGACTCGCGGAACGAATTCTTTTCGTCTTGCTAGGCACCACTGTACTTCCATTTTGTCGCAGTTCCTTCCTGTTGGTGAGGACCAGGTCCAAGATAGATGAGCCCCTTGTTGCTGCTTCTACCTTCTGGGAAAGGAATTTGTCAGTGAGGCAACTGCAGAATTTGCTGGCCCTTACATTCTTGGCAGAGTTTGAGTTCCAACAAACACTGGGGTCGTTGAAATCTCCCATTACTGCCTTCTCTCTCCTTTTTGAACGTTTGGTAATCTGCCGTTGGAAGGCATCATCCAAGTCATCAGTCTGGCTTGGAGGTCTACAGTATACACGTTGTTTACATACAATGCTATTTCTCCTCCCCTCCTGTTTGGTCTCCTCCTTTTCAACATGGCAACCCAAAGAGTTCCTTTAGGTAGATGTGATAGCTTCCAAAAATGCACTGGGGCTTTCTCATTTCATATTCCAGTGGCAGTTTCTCTGCCAGCACATAAGAAGTCAGGAGGGTGATAAGATGGTGTTCTGGCACACAGGTCCAGTTTGAGCAATCTCAGCCCTATGACAGAAGCAGTGCTCACCACACCAGTCTTTCTCATGGGAACTTAGGTGTATATAAATACAGAACCTTCAAGTTTTATTTTGATCCCTTCTTTACAATAAAACAGGTTAACATATAACAGTATCTATTATAGAAATCTTGCTTTAAAACTGCTGTACTTTACAAGAAATGCACATTTCTCAACCCTGAAGAGTTCATATCAACCCTATACAAAGAAAGCTTAATTCCTCAGTTCTGTTCACATTTGTTCAACATTTGCTATAATCAATTATGTTATTTCATGCAATAAAAGAATGTGATTCCTGTTATGCAGCTATAATCTGTTACAGTTTGAGATTCAGCCTCTGGAACATTCTCGAGAACAGATCATGTTCTTTGCCCATATATATTCATGGTAATATATTGAACTTTTTTATTTTTTACATCTGACTGATGGCTCAATCTGTTAAGAAAAGCCCTAAAAAAAAACCCCTGAAGGCAGTATTATTGCACTGAAGGAACATTTAGCAAAGAGCAAAATAAGACTTGTCTATTTCATTGCCTAATTTATTAAAATTAGGGACAGTGCCCGATGGTAGAAACAGACCATCTTGGAAACAGAACTATGTGGACTTTTGCGGGGGGGGGGGGAGGAAACAGAACTATGCGGACTGAAGAAGCATGCTGTTGTTAGGATTTCACACGAAAGGCTCAATTGTGATTTCTAGGGCAGAGCAGGGCATGGTGAGCTCAAATTGGGTGACGACGTCAGGGTGGAGTACTCCTAGCTTCCCAATAATCTGCCCTTTTGCAAAGATCTCAGCACAGCGTCCAGGGAAAAAAGCAGGGTCTGAAAGAAAAGGGGGGTGAAAGAAATGAATGTTTCTCATAATAATAATAATAATAAATAATTATTATTTTATTATTTGTACCCCACCCATCTGACTGGGTTGCCCCAGCCATTCTGGGCACTGAACCTCAAGTAAACATCAAGAGCAGAAGGGTGTGTTACACGAGAATAATTTTTGCTAAAAGAATGAAAGATTGCTTCTCTTATCATAGCCCAATTTTATTAATGCTAGAGAAGAAATATTTCTTTGGGGGTGGGGGATGAACCCTTAAGTAGACCTGCTTCACATTTCCAGGGCGAAGTGTAAGGGGTTGGACTACTAGACGATGCCTTGGGGATCCTTCAACTCTACAGTTCTTTGATTCTACATTCGGTGTACAGGTTACAAGCTTTTGCACAGAGTGAGTAAGAATGATGAATCCACCAAAGCTGCTTCATGTATCGTGAAACAAAATATGTCAATGCTTGGACAAATCATAATTCAGCTAAATAAGACTTATGAGCCCCTGTACACAGCTGCTTGACCTTCTCTTCATGCAAGAGGAGAAACAAGCCATGGAGCCAGACTTAATACTAAATGGCTGTTACATTCAAAGCATGGAAACTGTGGTTAATGGCTTCCAAGCAAACAAGGATATGAAGACAACTTCATATCATGACTTATTATCCTGGCTTGTTTGGAAGCCATTAACCGTAGTTTCCCAAATGCACATGTTAACAGGCTGCTATAGTTAACTGTGATTCCTGGCTTGATTCGCCGATTCCCACAAAATAAGGAAGGAAGTCATTCACATATACGTGGGCAACGTTCTGTGGGCCAATGATGATTAGTGAAATGGAACTACTAGTCTTAAATAGACAAAATGGCACCAATAAAGGCTTACCCTCTTGCAGTTTAAGTGATTTTGTCTCTTGCTGCACCCCTATGTGTAATCAAAATCTCCTGTAACTCATTCAAATCCTCTGAAACTAATAAAACTAAACGACCAATCCATGCATTCTTTTTCTCACGGTAAAGTCACACAGTAACTTTACCATGTAATTCTAATGCAGTGAAATGTTCATGAAACACATGGGAAGAACGCTATAAGATGAGGTCATTTTTAAAAATCTTTCCTCACCCCCGAAAATTGTGGTGGATGTTTCATAGGAATCTATTGTCAAACAAAAACTGTATTAATAGTCATTCATCAAAGACTTTCCTGTGTTAAAGAGAGCAGAAACTTGGGGGTGGGCACTGGGTCCAAAGCTACGACCTTCACAATCCCTGTAGATGAGAGATCGCCAGAGGTGTATCTAGGGGTTGGGTAAGTTGGCCCCTGCTAAGGGCACAAGTCAGGGATGGGGTGCACCCCTCTCGGTGCCTCACCAGAAAAATCTGGGCACTGCCGTGGGCTGTCACTACAGCCCTGTAGAGCTCCCTCCCCAGTCGGCCAACAGCGCTGGTGGTTACTTTGTGCAATGAGACTCCCCCATGAGGATGTTGCCACCTGGCCCTCCCTCCTAGCACGACCGCTGCTTCCTGCCCTCCATTCCCCCTGCTTGTCCCGAGAGCAGACTTTCAGCTGATGTAGTAACTGAGAAACGTTAGGTGAGGTTCTGAATTTACCACAGCCGAGTCACTTTCCCCTCGTTTCTTTATGGCCTTGACCAATTTCCATCATAAGAATATTCAGATGTTTGAATTTTACTTTGGTGCCCACAAAATCAAGTTCTTATTGCCACAGGCAGAGAATATTTAAAGTGTCCCAGGGCACCCCAAAGGTTGAGGCATGAAGGTATACCATCTCTATAATCTGTAACTAAAAATGGGCAAGGCACCAAGTAGTTTGTAATTAATTCAGATATACACACACACATTGTGGGAACAGAAACTCTAAAACTAGTCTTGTCGTAGGAACACTACATGCAAGCAAGAGACAAAAATCACAGTTCATAGTAAGATTGTCACTTCTAAAGTGCTTTGAAGTTCAAAGAATCTGCTATTAAAGCTTTTACACTATGCCCCTAAGAACCAATAATTGCCTGTGTGTTCAGACTGCAGGACCGCTTTGATTATTCAGGGCATAATTCTTTGGCCACTAATCCAATCAAGTACCTAGTCTTTAGCACATTTTCTGGCTAATTGACCTTCAAAGGGCTTGTTGAATTCTCTGTGTGCTTGCCGGTCAAACACCTTGCATGGCTTTTCTTCTCTTCCCAATTCCTTCCCTTCTCCCCATGTTTGGGAGAAGAAGATTAAAGGGATAATATTGGGTCAGAGTTGGGAAAAGCTTTAGCGATCATAACAATTATATTCTTATAAGGGGATGGGGGAGAGTATCACAAATCAACACTTAAGTAACTGAGAAGCAGGAGACATTTTATTCAGCATGACTACTGAAGTCCTGGTCACATTTTCCCTCAGATAAATGGTTATTTCCTGAACATAACTGGAACAAACCAGATGACTGAAATATGGTGTATACAAAGAAACAGTGATAGTCATGCCAGCAAATAACCTATTCTCTGGTGGTTCTCCAGAAAGCCTATAGAAATCCTCTATGGCTGCTCCTGTTCCAGAAGTTTAGCAAACTCTAACCACGCAAGTTACATCCATAAAGCTTAGATTTTGAAGAGTTTACACCCAAATATTTTGTAATATGTATCGAAATGTGACAGTCAAAACTCTGAAATGTCAGTTCACATTAGAAAAAATATGTTACTAAATACATGAATTGTCTTCAATCTTTCAGGGATTAAAATGTAATATCTTTATTTGTTGCTCATTTCATAGCAAAGTGTTTAAGCTTTCCTAAATTTTACTATGTAAATTATTGTTTGATTTTTATCCTGCCCTTCCTCCCAAAGGAGCCCATACATAAACAGAAGTTACGTATTCTCTGCTGCACAAAAGCAATACTTTTACTGGTCATTCTATACGGCATATAAATCTTGTCCATGATTAAATATGGTTTTGCAAGAGAAAACACTATACTCTGCGCACTCAAATATTCCCAAACTGGCATTAGTTACACACTGTCATAAAAAAGAAGAAATAAAAAAAATTACCACTTGCAGAACAGGAAATCTGATCTGAGTAAATGGCTTATGCTGGAAGTGAAACAGTTAATAGCCCCCAAAGTTCTTAATAAATGCAAGCCTAATCCCTCAATTCAAGAGCAGCCTCTCATCTCTTTTCATCTCTTTTCATCTCTTTAAGGAACATCAAAAAGAAAAAAATATTTTACTATACATCTGAATCAGTGGGACAGGTGTAGTAGTCTCAACAGGTAAGAAGATACAAAGTGAAAAGGAATAATTGCCTAGTCTGTCCATTCTGGAGTTAGGGGACCTGAACTGTCTTCAAGAAGCAAGAGGTTTGTGCTGCAGTTCTTTGAATAAGTATTCTGTGAACTGCCCTGAGACCTCCAGGTATAGGGCGGTATATAAGTTCAATAAATAATAATAATAAATAACTGTTCTGAAACATCTATAAGGAAGTTTGTTGTTGAAAACATGCCAAAGTTTCCATTAACTATTTCCCAACATCTGAAATTCACTACCTTCCTTCTGCACTTTCCCAGTGTTAACTCCCTGTAAAAGAATTTAGCTTATGAACAATAATCGCAGTCGATCAAAAGCAACCACGGTTTACAGAGACAGTAAAAATAAATTGCCCACAGACTTGGTTTTCCCAGGCAAAATACTAGAGTTGCATTCTTCAAATGCAGAATCCTACACACTTCTTTACTTACTTGCAATGAACTTATTGAAGGAAAACATATTACTGTAGTTCTGGGCAGATGACTCAAAACTTTGTACAAAGCCAACATGTGGAAAGAGTGAGAGGGGGACTGAGGCAACAGAACGCACCCACAATTTCCACCCATAAATCATACCTTATACACAGAGCTGCTGGGTGTCAAATGGGTACTTATATTATAGGCAGCTTACTTCTCTGTGGAGTGTAAACAGACAGTATTTCGGAGGTTGGTTTGTTCTTCCTAAGTATGTCTGAAGTTCTCTACCCTTGTGATCCCTAAGACAAGATGTACTCCATGGATGCAGAAACACTTGCTAGTTACCTTGAATGCACAAGACTTTTCATATAATTTGAAAGTACCAAACAAGATAAAGTTCTCCACTACAGGCATGTTGTGGTGCTTCTATTTGGTGGTGCTGAAGACAATAAGAAACATTAGCATATAAAGATAACTGCTTCACCATCACTGTCTGAAGAGCGCTAAATTTTGGTGCCTATCTACAAACAATTTGAACAGAAGTGTCAAAATTGTTCAAATAAGTATACTGTCAGCCTCATCAAGAAATGAACCCATGCATAGACCCTAAGTGATACTGGAATAATTATTCATTCTAAGGAAGTTCAACTGGTCCATTGGATCCAAATGCTAGGGTAGAATTCGTATCTTTAATATCTTCAAGGTGATGCTGACAGTTTAATGGGAAGGTCTCAAAGCACAACTGGGGCTTGTGTGGGAAGATGTCTCAGTATATTGATGGATTTTGCTGATGGCTTCAGCACCGTGTGACTTGCCTAGATTGGCATGGAGATTATATTTTAGGGTCAGAATTTTGACACACCAACATATTTAACAAGAACTATGCTAGTATTTTTTCAGTGGCTTCAGGGACAGACAAAGCCTCACAAACACTGTGCCAGCTTTCCACTGATTTCTTGTGAGCCCACTTCACAGGTAGGACTGTCTGAGAACGACAAAAATATGACAAATCAAATCAAGATATGAACATGAGCCATGTTGGGCTGGGACCTGGGAGACCAGGGTTCAAATCCCCACTCAACCACGAAGCTCACTGGGTGGATTTGGGTCAGTCACCATCTCTTATAATAATAATAATTTATTACTTATACCCTGCCCGTCTGGCCGGGCCTCCCCAGCCACTCTGGGCAGCTCCCAACAGAATATTAAAAACATGATAAAACATCAAACATTAAAAAATTCCCTAAACAGGGTTGCCTTCAGATGTCTTCTAAAAGTCAGGTAGTTGTTTATTCCTTAACATCTGATAGGAGGGTGTTCCCACAGGGCAGGCGCCAGTACCAAGAAGGCCCTCTGCCTGGTTCCCTGCAACCTCACCTCCTGTAGTGAGAGAACCACCAGAAGGCCCTTGGAGCTGAACCTCAGTGTCCGGGCAGAACGATGGGGGTGTTGCCAGCAAGACACAGGCAATCAGGTAGGCCTGCATCGTCGTCTCTGGACGATCTCCGTTCTCCCATTGGAACAGTATCAATTAGCGACACGAGCCTCAGACACATTCCAAGACTCGTGCACACACTTTTTGCAGAGTTTCCACAATGGAAGATTCACCCAGAAGAGCATATTTACAGCTTTATTCAACATTGGTCAGAACAAAGGAAAAACATGACTGCTTGCATTCGGGTCACAAGATGAGGCAACCTTGCTTAAACTAAACAGTTCTGAGACTGGATGGGAGGCTATCTAGAAAGTTTCTATTCCATGATGGAACTCAATACAGTATATAGAAACTTTCTAGATAGCCTCCCATCCAGTCTCAGAACTGTTTAGTTTAAGCAAGGTTGCCTCATCTTGTGCCTTCTGACAATGTCCTGGGACCAGTTAGAACCAATTCATAACAGGATAGGAGAGATTATATGTAGCAGTAGGTGGGAGGTTCTCTCCCTTTGTATCACCCTAAACACTTGCCATTACATAAACATTTAAGCTGGTTCACCAGCTTGCAGTTGCTCCTATAACTCAAGTTACTGTAGGATTTATAAGGTTCAGTAGTTCATTTTTCAGGCTTTAAGAAATATAAGAGATTTGTGCTGCAGTTCTTTAAACAAATATATATATATATATATATATATATATATATATATATGGCAGAAAACTAGCTTATTAGGTTTGCATAATGCCTGACTAAAACAGCCTGCAACACATTTGTAACGCAAAAACCATTACAAACTATAGATTATAGTGTGACAAATCAAATACAAATGTTTCATATTTTGGTTTCTTTGTTAGGAGTTTATTACTAACAGCATGCTTTTATTTATTTTTTTTCTTTTTAAAAAAAGTTGCAGCTTAACTTCTGACACATCTTACCAATCTCCAAGACTCCAAGGAAAAATGGCAGGATGCAGAAATTATTCCCCAGCAAACTGCTTTGTGGCCAATCAAAGAACTAGTTGTGGACCTGGCAATAATTTAACTACCACCACTGCATGGAGCCCCAGCATGACCTGTGGGAGATTATACGGAAAATGGCCATAGGCTCAGAAATGGAAAAAAACAACAACTGAGGTGTAATCCCTCCTCTGGGAACACGAGAGGGAGGGGTGGGAAATCCCTTTCAAATTACCAACTGTCCCCCAGTATAATAATCAATGGAGTAAACTGAGAATATATCCTATTGTGAAAGGTCTCAAACAGCATTGAGACTGGTTGCTTCTGAGACTATGATTTAACATTTTCATCAAGTGCTAAGTGAAGCATGATCAATGGGTATGGCCAGGTGGACATCTCAAAATGACATTGAGATTCTTGGAACATTACAACAAAGGTCATATTGTAGTTGTGAGAGTTGTTTTCCATTTTATGGTAATACAAATGTGCAGCGCATATTTCAAAAATTGCAAATAACTCTTACTGCCAGACAAACCTTAAATGAAAAGCTGTCATTGCGATTTACTGTCATTAGGATTTTCCACACTGCGCCACACCTTCAATTAAACAAATGGAGCCCAGAAATAGAAAGAAGTGGAACACTGCTGAGATGCATCACCAGCGTTATTGCACAACTTTCCCAATGAGCACTGAAGAAGGTCCAAGACTTTAGAATGAGGCATTTACATCTCAGCTGTCAGGCTTCCAAGCGTATCTACATTATTAGGGCCACACATGGAACCTGATGTTCATGCAAAGCAGATCCTACAAAGATAGCAGAGTCTGCAGGCCTGATATTTTTCTCCTGCCCACCTGCCAGCCTCAAAATGCTCTCCAGAACACTAAGAGGCCTTCCTGAACTGCAGTGTCTGCAGTACATGACTGCTTGTGACAGAATCAACTGAAACCTGATGAAGGAACCTTACATAACCAAGGAGCTCTGCTTGTGCAATGAAAAGAGTAGATATCATCTCCTCTGCCAGTAACTGCCTCTAAAGCCTTATGCTGTGATTATTTCTAGATATGAGAGATCCTTTTAACTGGAGAGGATGGGGGGGCACCTTCTGTTTTGAGCAAAGATCTCTACTTTTTGAAAATCATGGGAGGATTTTAAAAATGTATTTCTTCCATTTAACCCTACCTAACCCTGCTCTTCCTCTGAAGAGTTCAATGATGCTTAGATATGGTTCCCAGACAGCTTTCTATCCAAGCAGCTTACAGAACCAGACATGCTTTGATTCTGTGTTAGACTGTATCATGTACCTTTGGACAGTTCTTAGGATCTAAAGTGGCAGTCCTCATGCATATACCTGGCAGAAGAAAGGACATGCCCGAAAAGGGACTTGAACCCTGAATACTAAGATTTCAAGGTTGATATTCTAAAAGTTTAACAATTCAGGCCTTTAGACAGAAAAAACAAGTACGGGAAGGGGAGGCTTCTCGTCCATGTGTGCCCATAAACGTATATTTAATCTATTTATGGATCAATCAAGGAACACTGAATGTAAAGACAGCACGTGACAGTCTCTAAGCTACGCAAAATGTAGTTTACAGTAATAGTCTGCTAATTTCAACGGAAAGCTTGTTTCCTATCGTTTAACAAATTAATTTAGAAAATTGCAATTAAGTTTTTGAAAGGGGTGCTAAATTTTGGAGATGTATTTATGACTCTTAATAAGTGTCAGATGGTAAATATTTGGGATTGTCCCAGAATCCTTTCATAAAGGAGTATGGTTTCATCTTTAATAAAACTTGATCACTCAAGGCTAAAATTCTCTCCCAATATACTGCAGGGCTCCAGTTACACTAAACATCAGTGTGAAGGCCTGGGGAACATCACAATTTCACCCATATTTTCAAGCATCTGTAATTGTTGCACAGGTGTTGCTGCAAGGGCAAAAAGGTTGTGACCCTGAGATTAACTTAATGGATATTTAGGTATTACAGGAACAGAAGGTGATCTAATAACCGTGGTGTGCACATATGGAACAAGAACGAACATATACAGTAAACAGACACCTTTTCTAAATTATGAAATGAGCCAAATCATTACACAGATCTTAGCAAGGCTTTTATATTAAAAATGTACAAAGTTTTAACTGAAGTCACATACTTGCAACATACACACTGAATGAAGTACAAGAATTAAACAAAAGAGCATCCTTATTGCAATTTATAGGGCAAT
Source organism: Podarcis vaucheri (assembly GCF_965113315.1). Taxonomy (NCBI): domain Eukaryota; kingdom Metazoa; phylum Chordata; class Lepidosauria; order Squamata; family Lacertidae; genus Podarcis; species Podarcis vaucheri. The sequence continues at coordinate 32,274,471 of NC_138763.1, read as the reverse complement.
TTTAATGACAACTACGCAGCTAAGCTTCATTTTCCTCCCTCTTTTATAAAAGCTACTAGAAATTTGTAGCTCAACCTAACTTTGAGAGACAGAGGCACTTCGTCATCGCCCATCACCCCCCCCCCCCAGTTTAAATATAAACACACCTCAGAGAGCTATTTACAGCTCATTTTTAAAAGTGCATTAGGGACTCTCATTCTTATGGATAAAAAAGGATGGCCTCATGCTACTGTCCATTGGACATTCAGTTCCTCATGTTTCATTCAAATGGTATGAAGTAAAAAAAAACCCGCTGTACTTCACAAACACCTGAGGTTCCACGAGGAAAATTGTGGTGCAACACTGTATCAACCTTTGTGATAAAATACCTACCATCTGTATTGTTAGAAAGATCACTTCGCTGCACTGAAGAACTACAGAGCGACCAGAAGGAACATTGCCTCCTTACCCCAATTTTGGGAATTTACCTCTCTTCAATGGCCATGTGGCCCCATCTCTCTCTGTTCAGGAGAGTTCCCCCAAACTTCTGAAGCTTTTTGGGAGGTGAAGGGGCTAGAGAGGGTGAGAAATTCATTGCTGCTTCCTTCTGCTTGCACTACAAGACAAGTCATTGTCTCCAAATAATTGCTTTACTAGATAGGCAGTATATAAGGCTCTGATCCACCTGCTCAGCAACTACATGCAGGTAGGGTCCCTGGCATTTTCTGTGCTCCCCTTACCTTCAGTTGCTTTAATATAATATCCCTTCTCTTTACTTGGTGGGATATCCAGCAGCTGCATGACTCTATCCAGCAACCCATGAATTATCTCGAAACCAGGGTTTTTGTTATAGTAGACAGCACAAAGATGCCTATGGTTTCTTGTACCGACATCTGGAGAAGAAAGAGGAAACCAAAATTATTGGCTTTGCACAGACTGCATTTTATTGCTCTTGCCTGCTTTAATCCAATTTTGTATCAGTGTTTATTTACAGTTACACACTGACCATCTGTAGATCAAAAGAAAAATACAGAATGTAATAACTTATTAAATAAAAGTAAACAAATAAGAACAAGCAAAAATAAAAGGTCTTTTCCGAGGCTTAGTTCTTTTGCAGTATAAAACTCTGTTTGAATTGTACCACTTCAGACTAGTTGTGAGCGTTGTCAAGACTGAATCTTTGACTTTTTTTAAAAAAAAGAACATTCCAACTCATAGAAATCTAGCATGTCAAGAAAATGCATTTTAGCCTAGCCTTCTCCTTGGCATGCTGATTTTTGCTATAGTGTATAAACGCCACAATTATACACAGTTTAGTGTGATCTGAACAAGGCCTCAAAGGGCCTCAGGCTCATCCTCATCAATGGAAGAATGAAGCATATAAAATGCAATGAAAAACACAACTAGCATATACTGTAACAACAACAACAAATTTAAACCTCCACCTGCAGTCTGAAATGACACAGTCCAGGCAGAGCTTTATTACCACAGAGAGTACTCGGCCAAAGTCTGAGTCATATCCAGGCAGTACTAACAGCTCTAGATGTCTCTCCCTCTCTCTCTCTCACACACACACACTCATGACATCCAGATTTGAAATATTGTACTTGATTACGAAGTTCATTCATTACAGACCAAATAGAGTGTTTGCTGCCAAATCTAAGGTAAGCTTTCTCAGTTCATTCTAACTAACTCGAAAACTATGGCGTCATTCCACAAAACAATTCTGCTGTGTTTTAAAAAATGGACCAGCCAAATATATTAACATAAATTTCATATGTATTGTAGTGACTTCAAAGCACTGTCTGAAAAACCTGTTTAATACAATTTGCAAGCCAAGAAAACGCAATGAGAAATAAAATTGGTAAACGCTGCCCTCTAGCAACAAAATTTCATAAGACACTTGCATTTGGGTGAAGTACATCTTTTTTTTACCATGTTGTTTTACAAGGTCTCCAAATGATTAGTTAAGACCCATGAATGATCTAATTGCAAAGCTCTACATAGGGCTCCTGAAACATGGCGGATAGAATAAGTAAAAGGACACGTGATTTAAAATATCAATTCAAAAGAGAGACATTTCAATAAAAACAGAGAGCTATTGTATAATCATCAACTTTACCCACTGAGTAAGTATATGCTGAAAGCATTTCAAAATTGAGGTATCATCCAGTCTAGTACAAAAGCAGAGCGGCCACCTGCAAGGGGATTCCCTGACATTCAACAGAGCCCTGTTTCTCCTTCTGCACCTATGTGGATGCATGAGAGCACTCAGCTAGTGCAACAGGCCATGGCAAGTCTATTTGTGCCTTCCAATGCATACCTCTATGCTGTAGCAAGCAGAGCGGAAAGGCTGAACAGGGATATGGTACTTCTCATTCCTCCTGATGCACTGGCTGAGCACACCCATGTATGAACCCATGGCAGAGGGAAAACAGGAGATCTATCAGTGCGCTCAGGTGGGACTCAATCATGCCCTTGATTTCTGAAGACATTAGCATTTACTGAGATTATCTTACCTATGGTGGAATCTTTCACTACAATGTCAGAGATTTCAAAGAGTTTCAGAGGTAGAGGCATTTTCCTGTTAGCGGCAATAGTTTTCAGAAGACCAGGCAAGAGAGTAGTGCGCGCCACCTGTAGGGCACATAGGGAACTTTATATATTAAACTTGTCTCTATAGGTAAGAACAGGGGTCAGCAAACTTTTTCAGCAAGGGGCCGGTCCACTGTCCCTCAGACCTTGTGGGGGGCCGGACTATATTTTGAAGAAGAAGAAAAATAAATGAATTCCTATGCCCCACAAATAACCCAGAGATGCATTTTAAATAAAAGGACACATTCTACTCATGTAAAAACATGCTGATTCCCAGACCGTCCGTGGGCTGGATTTAGAAGGCAATTGAGCCGGATCTGGCCCCCGGGCTTTAGTTTGCCTACCCATGGGTAAGAAGATATCCAACTGAGAGCAAGACGTGGCAACATACACAAGAGTCATGTATCAGCATTAATAGGAAATATATTTATTTCTCCCTTATTTCTCCCCTACACTTCAGCAATTCCCAGCCTCTTACAGTCCGCCAACACAGACCAACATTTGCAGGACTGTCTATGTAGTAATTATCTAAAACAAACTGCCTGTGGAAAAAAGCAATACTATTAAACTGGAGAATACAAGACTGAAATTAAATATTGCAAAAGATACTCAGGACTGACCACAAACAATGCTACCTATAAAACATGGCCTATGAAAGGCTTCTGATTGACATATTTCATACTTATATGCCACAGTAAATAAAAGTTTTTCATTGGCCATAACTCATTTAGAGTTACAAGCAACAAGCAGTTTTGTATTCTAGCCTAAAACTCAATTTATAATCCTCACCTGAAATTCTGCTGTTTTGGGATTTGCTATATGCACAGCTTTCGTTGTAGAGATGTCAACTCCCAGTTTATTAGCAATGTCTTCTTGGGAACACTGATATGAAAAGAAACAAATTAATTTAAACCCAACCAAGTTAAATAGAACTCAATTTCAAAAATTACTAATAGCAAAAAATAAATATCTAGGAATGGTCAGGATATGAAGGCTGGCAACACTAAATCTAACCGGGCTGGTCTGTGTTTAACTTTTTAAATTTGAACATGTAGTGTTGCATTTCAACACTAGTTATGTTATCTATTAATTTAGTACATTTGTTAGCCATTTTCCGGCATAAGCTCCTGAGACGGTGCAATCTTAAAAACACAAGAAATCTGAATATAATCCAGCCAAACCATAAAACAACAATGGAAACTAGCTATTCAAGATACTGGAAAAATAGAAGCATTTGCCTGGAACCAGAAATTCATCAAACTTCTTGTCCAGTGAGCTTCACTGGTAAAGCATGCCAAACGCAGCACACCAAGCCCTCCCTTGGGTCACCAACTGCCTCCCCTCAAATAATGGCAGAACTCAAAGGAGAACCTCTGATGAAGAATATATAGTTTTGGACAGATTTTTTAGGACAAAGGCTGGTCCTTCAGAAAGCCAGGTCTCAAGTTGCTTACAGCTTCAATAGTTAACATATTTAACAGTGAACTGTGCCTAAAAATGGACATTGCAGCTCTTTTAAGAGCAGGTGAGATGTTATCTGTAAGACTGGGGTGTGGAACGCATGACCCTCCAGACGTTATTGGACTGGGCCTGAGGAGTTCCTTTTGGCTCAGGTATTAGCAGATCTATCAGTCAAGCTCCACTAGGACAGGACCAGCATAACTTACTGCCCCTCCAGAAAAGATGTTTCCAACAGGGCCTCAGTTCTGCAGAATCACTCTTAACATCATTGTGCAATGGCCAGCTTGCTCTCTTACTGGCCACAACCTTCCAAAAAGGAAGGTTCTTTATTTTTCATTTTCTCTCTTCATCCTGCTGATAAGCTCAGGCAGGGTCTTAGAACTCAAAAAACCAGAGCAACTATTCCTTTTTCACAGCTGTGAAATTTGTTTACACTGAAACATTAGCAAATCAGAGCCTGACAAAATGATCATACACCACTGCTGATGCCTGACTCCTCATTGAGATTATAGCAGTCTTAAATAGTTCTTTAACACGCACCAGAGAAAAAGTGAGCACTTCGGTAAAGCCTGCCGCTGCCAAATCTTGTCTCAGAAGTTCTGTGAGCTTATTGAGAGGAAGCTAGAGGGAACAGAAAATAATTTTGTCATCTTTCAGCTCAATGAATATCATGGAGATGACTGCGAGAACGGCTTTTCAAAAAAGGTGATCCCAAACAGCTACATCTGGCCTTGACTGAGGAAATGCAGTTCCCAGTTAGAGATTTAATATGGCCTCCAGGTTTAAACGTTGCCCTCCCCCTCACCAAGCCCATCCACTGCAGGTCTTTGGAGTTTCTCAGATCAGTTGGGCATCTGTTTTGTATCCCTGCTACAGTAAACTCCCATTGCTAGAAGACATGACAGAATATTGTTTTAATTCTTAGGCGCAGTTTTCTTCTAAGAACCCTTCTGGCATACTTCTAGCCTTTAAACTGACAATACAGACTGTTTACTTAAGGGTGCAATCTTACTTGATTAGCTATGGTGTATGTTTTCGGAATAGTCATCTGAATGTTATTATAGCCATACGCTATTGCTGCGTCTTCTATGATATCACATGCATGGATAATGTCAGCTCTGGTAGGAGGGATTTCAACCTCTATATTGTTCCCATTCGCTATGACGTGTGACTTCAAACACATCCTGGTGAGCAGCTTTGCAAGGTTTGATGGAGTCTCACTAAAACATAAGCAAGAGTAATTTTTAAAGGAAAATATCACATGGTTTCATTCTGAAGCCACTGCCTTTCATTTTCACAGCGATCAAGCTAAAAAAATGCCAAGACTCACAAATCAATCCAGGAGATAAATAGTAGTATTTTTGCTGCACAACAGCAAACCTTATGATACTTGGTGTTGAACAAGTCCTTAAGACCTTTAAAAAACAAAACAAAAAAACTGGCTTATAATTTTCAAACACCCGCATTGGCATTTCAAGCAAATATCGTTACCCCCTCAACTTGCACCAACATTTATCCTCTCACATTTATGAGAGGAAGTACACAAATAGGAGTTTGAAAAGTTGCACCCCCCAAAAAAGTGTGAAGTAATTAAAATGCCCCAGATCTCAAACAGACTGGTTTCATCCAATAAAGTGAAGCCTAAGTAAAAGATGAATAGTGCCTGTTCCTGACTGGAGCTCCTGCTAGAATTATATTATCTGGTGTGTATTTTCTTTTTACTTCTCGAGGGCAAGAGATCAGGGGTTGTATGGTGCAGTGCAGCAGTGTATAATTATGGTGTTGTACAGTACGATCACTGTTGAAAGGTACTATGCAACTACAATGTCCCTGACAGATGGTCAACCAGCCTATAATAGAAATAGGCTACTTTGCAATGGACAGCACATATTTGGATACAATTAATCAGCATTCCCTATCCTGGTGTCTTCTAATCGATTTTGGACAACAGCTCCCATCAGCCCCAGTCAGCATGGCCAACTATCAGAGATGATGCAAGCTGTAGTTTAATAACATCTGAAGGTTGGGGAATAAAGGGCAATAAAGGCACACAGCACCTGATGACTAAAGGCTCAAATGGCAACATGGTTGTCCCCTCCATACCTAAACCAATGCTGTGATACAAAACAACATACCATCTCCAATCTCCCAAGTACCTTAGAACTGGACACCTAAATTTCGTACCACTATCACCAAAATGGAAGAGAGCAGTCCCAGGAGCAGAAAGGTTTTAGAAGTTCAGCAGAGACATACACCTTAGTATGGGTCCCAGTTTGGCCCATAAGGCCATTTCCCCCAAACTAAACCCACCCACCCCACACCTGATGCCAGCTGCCAATCCTAACCACGAGCCTTAAAGTGTTTTCCTGATTGTGCATTAACAAGAGAGGTTTGTCCTCACTGTCAGTCAGGGGCACACAGCAGTGCAACTGATCCCAGAAGAAAGCAGGTCCTGGTGGCAACTTCAAGCTCCCTGGAATCCCATGGGGAGCTTCATAGCCAGTCAGTCTTTGAAGGGATTCTGCCAAGAGCCCTGCTCAGTACTATCAACCAGCTGATCAACAGGACCTCAAAGCGCCGTGCCGGACTCTTTGCGACATCAGGTGGTTGACTAATTTGACCTGCAAATGATATGGGAAGGAAGGACATGGCCCAATAGCCAGATCCAATTCCCAGCTCCTGTTGTACAGATTAAGATTTCAGGTGTGGCATGGGTGGATGAGATCATGTGCCACTGAATCCGAGCACCGACATATGGGAGATGATTGGCCTTTGATTTATTTAATTTGTATATTGCCCTTCATCCATAGATCTCAGGGTAGTTCACAACATAAAAATACAATATAAAAACACAAAACACATAGTAGAAACAAGAGCAACCCCCCCACACACACACACAAACGAATACCCCTGCTCCCTCACCTCCTTCCACAAACACATTTAAAAGGGTATAGGATGTTAATCAGCCAAAGGCCTGGTTGAAGAGGAACATTTTTGCCTGGCACCTGAAGGTGTATAATGAAGGTGCCAGGGTGGGGAGCGCATTCCACAAATAGAGCCACTACTGAGTGACAGATTTCCTGGTAGCAATGCTATAGCTAAAGAAGTATTTCAGTGGAACAGTAATACAAGTAGAGAATGTTGGATGTGTTGGGATTCCATTCCACCCTTTGCTGCAGACATGGGTTTTTTACATGCCACATGTCTGTTTACATTCCAGGACAAATTGCTGGTGTGAGCGGAACTTCCGCTCTGTATTGCTTTTGTTTTTAATCTCTCTCTGAGAAGACGGCAAGGAGAGATGCCATGTTTTCTTTGTCCTGAGTTATGTATAATAAATGCGTAGTTTAGTATGTGACTAAAGCTTCAAGCCTCTTCTGTTGCACAGTTCACACTGCTGAGTAATGTGTGCTCAAGTCTGCAAGCTTGAGTCACTGATGTACATCGGAGCAGAGGTCGATGAATCTCCGGATCGGCAAGGCTGAGGGGAGATGCTCCAGCTGGGGCTGAGCCAGCTGGCCTTTCGACCCCGATTCCAACAGGATGGGTCCATACTTGACTTCATTGTCAAGTGTTTGTCTTTGTTCCTCCCAATGAGGAAAACTGTAACTTGCATTTCTGTCCCCAAATGAGTCCCACTAACACGACACATGGCAAGTGCTTTGGAATATCATGATATAGTACATGGCATCTTAGATTGCTTTTACGGGATGCTATATTATGTGATAGGTTTAATATGGTTGTGTTTCAGTGATGCATCAAGACCGTGTTTCTCATCTTAAGTTTATGCATGTTGTTGAACTGCTCCTTTGTTTTAACAAAGGGAGATATGTAAATAAAGCAGCAACAACATCAAATAAAAAGGTACAGCTTTGGAGCAACAGTACACATCCATTCAGAACTATCCAAGGAGAACGATTACTGAATGGTGGGTGCAACATTTATTCAGAGCACTAGTTGGCACTGTGGTATTTTGTAACATCATCATGATAGTTCTCTGGCCTGTAGCATCATGCACTGAGTTCATTAATATGTACAACAGACTTGAAGTTTAAATAAAATGGCATCTACGGAATTCTTGGCTCTACCAAACAAATTTTCATTCTGTTACTATTTTATTTCAGTTGGATTTTTTGTTGTGTTTTGATTTTTAACTGTATATCCAAAAAGTGGGTTATATATCATAATAAAATATGGATCTCTAGGGTTTAAGCACCTCTCTGTATTCTAACCAGATCCTAAAAATGTATAAACCTAACAAGCATTAAAAATGTGACACAAATGCTGTCAATGGAACTATGTGCACCCTTCAAAGCCAAGAAAAAGCCAAGAGAAGAGCCAAGAGATTTAGCATACCTAATTCCGATTTTCTTATTCAGTATTTCAGGCTTTATCTTTTCCCGACAATAAGCCAGTTCCTGCAAAGAAGAGATTAAGTTTTAAGTACAGAAATCAATTTTGTCTCTAAGTGTATCACTCTCCTACATGTGTAATTAAAAACCTACAGGGCATTTATGTGCCACTCAGCACCCAGAAGAACAATCCAGAGCATGTTGGTGGAAGACCAGAAAGCCTACCTGGACAGAGTGAAGCAAGCTGCTTGAGGTGGCAGGATGAAGGTAGGGGTGGGAGTGGCAGAATACACAGGCTGGTGCAACAGGTCATTTTAAAGTACTGGCCCTTCTAGGGAAATATTTAGGCTCCACTTCAGGTTGCAAAGCGTCCTGGCACTGCACTTGAAGATGGTAAGGGGGACAGTTTTGGGGAAATAGTTGGAACATTACCCTGTAAAAGAACTCTACGATGTGCAAGGGAACAAACAAAGGTACCCAAAGTGCTCTGCAGCAGACATGCAAGCCGGGAAAGAGAAAATACACCCTGTCTTATGACTCCTTTCAAAAAGTGGATCCATCAATGTGTATTTATTAGTTTGCATTTATGAAAACAAAGCTCCGGTTGCATCACTTCTTCAATACTCACTGGAAAATTGTAGCTTTTTCCATTAGGGTAAGTTACTTCTGCTGCTTCAACACTGGAGGAGGGAAAAGCAAACAATGTTTAACTTGCGGGATACAGAAGACATGAACATTTTTGGTTTTGGTTTTAAGTGCTAAGGTTAACTCATGTGAAGTCAAATCAGTAATGATTAAATGGGCACAGGATTTAGGTCACAATATACAATCTGAAGACTGGATAAGACTTTGGAAAGTGAATTTGAAATTTACATATTGTATATTGTTGAAAGAGAATTACATGAAAATGATGTATAGATGGTACATTACACCAGTAAAACTGGCAAAAATGTATAGAGCAGAACAAAAAAACTGTTGGAGATGTAAGGAAGGGGAAGGTACATTTTATCATATGTGGTGGGATTGCAGAATCATTAAAAACTTTTGGGAAATGATAATGAATTAAAAAAAATGTTTAAGGTTATATTTGTTAAAAAACCAGAAGCTTTTATCTTAGGTATTTTAGGATAAGAATTGCTGAAAGAAAAACAGAATCTATTTATGTACATGACAACAGCAGCAAGAATCTTAATAGCTCAAAACTGGAAGACTGGAGAAGTACCATCAAAAGCACAACGGCAAGAAAAGTTGATGAACTATGCAGAACTGGCCAAGTTAACAAATTGCATGAAAAGGATAATAGTGACTTTGAAAAAGAATGGGAACCTTTTACAATATATTTGCAGAAACGAGAAGAAGAAATGATCTCGTTGGCTGGATTTAAATAAACATTTACAACTTTATTTACTGAGAACAAGAACTATAACAATGTGATAACATATTAAAGTATACAAACAGCAGAATGTATTATTTGATGTAACAAATCAGGAATGGTAGTTGATGGAAGTCAACAGGGAAGGAGAAAATTGGAAAATGTATGTTTAGTAATGTTATTGGTTATTTGTTATGAGAAAAGAAACTTAATTTAAAAAAAATTTAAAGGTTAACTCACGTGAATGGCTTCTGACAGTATTCACTGAACATTGTGACAAGGATGTCAAGGACAATCTTCGCCTTTAAGAAAGATTATATATATACTGTTTAGTTTCATGTACATATTTTAAATACAAGACTACAATGTTAGCTCACAATAAGATACTAAAGCAGTGTATCACCTTAAAAAACTAACTACTCCCCTCCCTGCCCAAAAAGTGAGGCAAGAGTTACCCTACCCAACCCAATCCCATTGGTTGAAGTCAACAGATTTTCCTGAAAATGAAGTGAGTGGATGCCTGTGGCTGGCAGACGAGAGCATCAAGTGGGTTATCGCTCTAAAATTAGATGTCCAAAGGAACAATCAGTCCAACAACTATGAGATTGTAGGATCTGGTGACTCCATAAAACACCACCCTAAACTCTCATATAGACTTTGCCGAATATATATTTCTAGAGATTAATGTATGCTAGCAGCTTAGGTCAGCTTCAAAGATGAACCATTTCCAATTTACTTTGCAAATCAGAATTATACTTTCAGCAGAATTATGCTGTTCAGCATCTTGCTGCTTTATCAAGATTATTTACCTTGGTAAGATCTGTGGCTGTACATTCAATGAACACATTTCTGGTGTTAAGACTTATTTTTGTATGGTCCCCTGGAAAATACAGATACAGACATTTGAAGTTGTATGATGCCGCAAAAGTGCTTTTATTTAAAATATGGGCAGGCTTCTAGACCTTGCCAATTTTTTTCCCCATACAGCAAAGACTTCACCTCAACTGAACACTGAAATTAGAGTTACAATTTGGTCCTGACAGGCATACTGATATAATATGTACATTTCTGAACAACACTTTGTTACATTTACAGTCTACATTTCATTTTCACAGATTTCTACACTTTCAAAACAGCTTATATTCTTCTTTTAATATAGATTTGAGAGAATCAGACTGAGAGAATAGATGAAAAACACCCTCAAAAACAGAAAAGGTTAGTATGCAACAGAGGTTTCAGCAAAGAGGTAATATCATAACTGTATTGGTATAAGCAAAATAATGAACTTCACCAGACCCTAACAGAAGAAGAAAGTCATGAGGTAGCAGATAGAAAGTACTAAATTAACACAAAATAAGAAAAGCACAATCTTACCATTAATTATCGGTGGCATTGAAAGCACAACACCATTGCTATCATAGATAACTGGGTAAAGGGGTTCATTTTCAATAATGTGTAGATAATGCCTCAGATGGCTATCCGTCTAAAACAAATAAAGCAGAAATATTTACATTTCTTTCCTAAGCAGTTACTGCAAGGTATCATCCTGTGATTGTAGCACCATGATATTATTTAAACAAAAGGAAAACATAACACTGCTGCTTCTAACAGATGTGTTTCATTCCTAGGATAAATAAACGAAAAAAACATATGCTGAAGTTTCTCCAAAGAAAACATGCATGGGGGAAAATGTGAATTGAGCATCATTATGATGTTTGGTTCAACAATGTAACTTTCTTCCATGTATTTTGCTCTTGTCATATTTTTCTTAAACTCCCTATCAGTTCCAAAACTGGTTTCCTATGTAGTATGGGGAGCTAATGGGGGGGGGGAATGAAACCTCATTGTACACAGAGTACTAGTTGCATCATCTTCCAAATTCGAGCAGTCCAAATTTTCATACCAAGTGGGCCACAAGAGTAGATCAACACACACTGGATTAAATTTCCATATCATAAATTAAAATGCTCACAATATATGTAAAATTAATATACACAATTAATATTGTGTGTGTGTGTACAGTGGTGCCCCGCAAGACGAATGCCTCGCAATACAAAAAACTCGCTAGACGAAAGTTTTTTCCGTTCGCGATTTGCCTCGCAAGACGAATTTCCCCTATGGGCTTGCTTCGCAAGACGAAAACGTCTCGCGACTTTTTTTCTTTGACTAAAAACAAAGACATGTTTTGTTTATAAAGTTAATTTATTTTCCCTTAAATTTTTGAACGGCTCTTTACAGTATGTGTGACTTTAAAGAGCAGTTAATAAACTGTTGTTGTACCAAATTTGGCTTGCTTTGGACTTTTTTTGACCATAGGAACGCATTAATTGATTTTCAATGCATTCCTATGGGATTTCGTGCTTCGCAAGACGAAAAATTCGCTAGACGACAAAAATTGCGGAACGAATTAATTTCGTCTTGCGGGGCACCACTGTACACACAAGCACACATAATTAATAGTTAATTATTTAACTATTAATTAAATAGTTATATTTAATTATTAAACAAATTTAATACACAAATAAATGTGCTTTCATGAATAATGAATGACACAAAAATATTTTTTAAAGGCTTTAAGTTTTTTTTCTTGAATGCCGCTGAGCGCTGCCAAAAAAGGCCTCGCAGACCACCCTGTCTAAATTGTGAACAATGTGTCTCTGCACCTGCATTTTTCTTGAAGATACATCTTATTGATTTGTAGTCACCTACCCTGTACAGATCCATGATTTCAGAAGCATTGTATTCCTTGTCCTGATTCAAAGGTTTGAATTTAATTTCAGATGGCGGCTTAGCTGTGTATGTAAATGGGCCAGAGATTGTGTCAAGATCATGGGTACCAATTGCTACCAATGATCTTTTCCTATAAAATGAAAACAAGACAAATTAGCAATGAAGATTCCAACCACTGCAGAAATTCCTCATTAAAATATACAGATATCACAGAGGGGAAGCAGGCAGAGGGCCTTCTCAGTAGTGGCGCCTGCCCTGTGGAATGCCCTCCCAGCATATGTCATGGAAATAAGCAACTACCGTATTTTTCGCACCATTGGACGCACTTTTTTCCTCCTAAAAAGGAAGGGAAAATGTCTGTGCGTCTTATGGAGCGAATGTGTGGTCCCTGGAGCCAAATCGCTGTTGCCCTACGCTGCTGGGCTGCTCTTCGGGGATCGGGGGAGGAGCCACGGTGCTCTGCCGGCTGCCTCCGCTTTCCCCTGAAGCCCCGGCAACGTTTGCAAGCAGCGGGAAGGCTGTGCGTCTTTGCCCTGCGCTCCTGGGGTGCTCTTTGGGGGTGGGGGAGGAGCCACGCTGCTCCGCCTATAGCTTTTGCATTCCCCCTGAAGCTCCGACAAGGTTTGCAAGCAGAGGGAAGGCTGTGTGATCCTGGGGTGGAGGGGGGGAGGAGCTACACTGCTCTGCCTACAGCTTTTGCATTCCCCCTGAAGCTCCGACAAGGTTTGCAAGCAGAGGGAAGGCTGTGCGTCTTTGCCCTGCGCTCCTGGGGTGCTTTTGGGGGGGGGGAGCCACACTGCTCTGCCTATAGCTTTTGCATTCCCCCTGAAGCTCCGACAAGGTTTGCAAGCAGAGGGAAGGCTGTGTGATCCTGGGGTGGAGGGGGGGAGGAGCTACACTGCTCTGCCTATAGCTTTTGCATTCCCCCTGAAGCCCCGACAAGGTTTGCAAGCAGAGGGAAGGCTGTGCGTCTTTGCCCTGCGCTCCTGGGGTGCTTTTTTTGGGGGGGAGCCACACTGCTCTGCCTATAGCTTTTGCATTCCCCCTGAAGCTCCCACAAGGTTTGCAAGCAGAGGGAAGGCTGTGTGATCCTGGGGTGGAGGGGGGGAGGAGCTACACTGCTCTGCCTATAGCTTTTGCATTCCCCCTGAAGCCCCGACAAGGTTTGCAAGCAGAGGGAAGGCTGTGCGTCTTTGCCCTGCGCTCCTGGGGTGCTTTTTTGGGGGGGGAGCCACACTGCTCTGCCTATAGCTTTTGCATTCCCCCTGAAGCTCCCACAAGGTTTGCAAGCAGAGGGAAGGCTGTGTGATCCTGGGGTGGAGGGGGGAGGAGCTACACTGCTCTGCCTATAGCTTTTGCATTCCCCCTGAAGCCCCGACAAGGTTTGCAAGCAGAGGGAAGGCTGTGCGTCTTTGCCCTGCGCTCCTGGGGTGCTTTTTTGGGGGGGGGGGAGCCACACTGCTCTGCCTATAGCTTTTGCATTCCCCCTGAAGCTCCCACAAGGTTTGCAAGCAGAGGGAAGGCTGTGTGATCCTGGGGTGGAGGGGGGGAGGAGCTACACTGCTCTGCCTATAGCTTTTGCATTCCCCCTGAAGCCCCGACAAGGTTTGCAAGCAGAGGGAAGGCTGTGCGTCTTTGCCCTGCGCTCCTGGGGTGCTTTTTTTGGGGGGGAGCCACACTGCTCTGCCTATAGCTTTTGCATTCCCCCTGAAGCTCCCACAAGGTTTGCAAGCAGAGGGAAGGCTGTGTGATCCTGGGGTGGGGGGGGGAGGAGCTACACTGCTCTGCCTATAGCTTTTGCATTCCCCCTGAAGCCCCGACAAGGTTTGCAAGCAGAGGGAAGGCTGTGCGTCTTTGCCCTGCGCTCCTGGGGTGCTTTTTTTGGGGGGGAGCCACACTGCTCTGCCTATAGCTTTTGCATTCCCCCTGAAGCTCCCACAAGGTTTGCAAGCAGAGGGAAGGCTGTGTGATCCTGGGGTGGAGGGGGGAGGAGCTACACTGCTCTGCCTATAGCTTTTGCATTCCCCCTGAAGCCCCGACAAGGTTTGCAAGCAGAGGGAAGGCTGTGCGTCTTTGCCCTGCGCTCCTGGGGTGCTTTTTTTGGGGGGGAGCCACACTGCTCTGCCTATAGCTTTTGCATTCCCCCTGAAGCTCCCACAAGGTTTGCAAGCAGAGGGAAGGCTGTGTGATCCTGGGGTGGAGGGGGGGAGGAGCTACACTGCTCTGCCTATAGCTTTTGCATCCCCCCTGAAGCCCCGACAAGGTTTGCAAGCAGAGGGAAGGCTGTGCGTCTTTGCCCTGCGCTCCTGGGGTGCTCTTTGGGGGGGGGGGAGCCACACTGCTCTGCCTATAGCGTTTGCATTCCCCCTGAAGCTCCGACAAGGTTTGCAAGCAGAGGGAAGGCTGTGTGATCCTGGGGTGGAGGGGGGGTGGGGAGCAGCAAATTGCTTTCTCTCAGTGCCTCCTAATTCAACTGCAAAGGATTGCCTAACCGGATTCTGAGCTCCGTTTGAAGTTTAAAAATATTAAGTTTGGGGATTTCTTCAGGTAGCCGTTTTGCAGAAATAGTCATAAATACATGCAAAGCATTTCCACAATTCAGTATTAGTGAGCTCAGCTAAAACCGAGCAGGCATCTGGCTCAGTAACAGTTTAAACTAAACAACTATAACCAAAATAAAAAAAATTCCTTCCAGTAGCACCTTAAAGACCAACTAAGTTAGTTCTTGGTATGAGCTTTTGTGTGCATGCACACTTCTTCAGATACACTGCTCTGTATCTGAAGAAGTGTGCATGCACACGAAAGCTCATACCAAGAACTAACTTAGTTGGTCTTTAAGGTGCTACTGGAAGGATTTTTTTTATTTTGACTATGGCAGACCAACACGGCTACCTATCTGTAACTGCAACTATAACCAGACATCCTGTGTGTTTGTGTGTGGACCATGTTTCTAGCAGCTAATCTTTACTGCTGAAAAGAGGCTCTGATATTCCACTCCAACTCTATAATTCATTATACAAATTCTTACAAGTACAGTCCACCTATACCAAACCAAAAACATTGTGTTCTCTTGGTATTGAATGGAAGCTATTTATCTGCCCTCTTTTCCTCCTCTGTTCTTTGCTCAGTCACTCCATTTTGAATCTTCCTTTCAAAACAACCAGGCCTGTTTTGAGAAAACTTCAGAGATTTAGGAACTGGAGCGCAATCATTTGATCTCTTTGCTGTTCCTCCATACTCCAAGCACTTCTCATTTGCACAGCCCTGGTTTCTCTCCCTGACTATAAATATTCTTGATTAATAACAGTAAAATGCTCAAATTTTAATTTTTGTGACTGCTGCCAATACTGACTTCCCAGTGATGATGAAAACAGCTACATTATAATGGAATGTCTGTCCTTTTTCCATTCTCTTCATTATATATTGTGGCTCGCTTTAAAGCAGCAAAGTGGACAGGAGCCACCCACTTTGCTGTTTTAAATAGTTTAGTACAACATTTGAGTTGGATTTTTTCTTCTTATTTTCCTGCTCTAAAAACTTGGTGCGTCTTTTGGTCAGGTGCGTCCTATGGAGCGAAAAATACGGTATCTACTTTTAAAAGACATCTGAAGGAAGCCCTGTTTGGGGAATTTTTTAATGTTTAATGCTGTACTGTGTTTGCAATATTCGGTTGGAAGCCGCCCGGAGTGGCTGGGGAAACCCAGCCGGATGGACAGGGTATGTATAAATAAATAAATAAATCATCTTTATAGAAATATTAAATCACTTCTGCTCAGTGGTCCAGTTGTCTTAAACAGCCTTCAATGTTACACAATAATATGCATATCAAAAGAGACCATGAAAAAAAGATTTATCCAAGAAGCTTCTTCAATTAGCCCTGGTTTTTTTTTTAAAAAAATAGCTAATTGCTTTAAAATATAATGAAAACAGGGGTGTGGGTGGCACTGTGGGTAAAACCTCAGTGCCTAGGGCTTGCCGATCGCATGGTCGGCGGTTCGAATCCCCGCGGCGGGGTGAGCTCCCGTCTTCGGTCCCAGCTCCTGCCCACCTAACAATTCGAAAGCACGCTTAAGTGCAAGTAGATAAATAGGTACCGCTTTATAGCGGGAAGGTAAACGGCGTTTCCGTGTGCTGCGCTGGTGCTGGCTCACCAGAGCAGCTTCATCACGCTGGCCACGTGACCCGGAAGTGTCTCCGGACAGCGCTGGCCCCCGGCCTCTGAGATGGGCGCACAACCCTAGAGTCGGACACGACTGGCCCGTACGGGCAGGGGTACCTTTACCTTTTGCCTTTATAATGAAAACATAAAAGACCACCTTCTTCTTCAATCACAACTTTTCCAAGAAATTGATCCAGTTGCTCGTCCCCCACTCTTGCTGCTGCGAGGCAGCACTGTATTTGAACCCAGGCTCATGGCTTTTTTCTCTCTTTCTGACCAAACCATAAGCAGTAGCAAGCGTTTGGTCTTGGCTTACTGCTCCTGGTTTGCTTGAGGAAAACAAACTGTGAGCTCAGGATTGGGTGTTAATGTCAAACCAAACCATGATGTAGCTCCCAGCAACATGGCAAGGGAGGAGTGAAGCAGCAGTGATTTGCACACTGTACACAAGATTGCTGTGTGTTCGCCTTTACATTACAGTGAAGCTTAACTATGGTTTAACACAATGTGTTAAACCATAGAAGCGGACACGGAGCAATGGATCCAAACTACAAGAAAGAAGATTCCACCTAAACATTAGGAAGAACTTCCTGACAGTAAGAGCTGTTCGACAGTGGAATTTGCTGCCAAGGAGTGTGGTGGAGTCTCCTTCTTTGGAGGTCTTTAAGCAGAGGCTTGACAACCATATGTCAGGAGTGCTCTGATGGTGTTTCCTGCTTGGCAGGGGGTTGGACTCGATGGCCCTTGTGGTCTCTTCCAACTCTATGATTCTATGAATGTGTAAATGCTGCCAATGATTCATAATTCACCATTTAAAAAACAACAACAATGTAATTTGTTCAACTGTATGCAGTATTGCCAACTAACCTGCATATATTTTGATGTAATTTTTCTTGAAGATCAATAAGGCTATCATAGCAGTCCTTGTCAAGAGTTATATTACGAAGCACTGCAGCCACAGCATAAGGACGGACTTGGGTAGTCTGCAATGTGTAAGGGTACATTACGAAGATTAGGGAATTTGACAAAGCGGGGTGGATTCTATTGTGCCACTAGGAAGCAATCCCAAAACACAGAATATCTTGCAATTAATTTTCACTTTGGGGGGTGGACTCCACAAAGAAAAAATTACCATATTCTATCATGAAACTCTACCTAGGAGCAAGAAAAGGTTGACCAAGATCCAAAGAACCATGGAATGAGTTCTGGGATCCCTCAAGGTTGCTTTACATTTGCTTTTTATCAAACTACAAACCCCATCCCTGCAACCCACCACCTATACAGTAATATGGTAAACTGTGTCTGAAACTGAAGAGTTTTTCAAAAGCAAGCTGCTGTAACAGCACAGAATTCTGAAATCCAAAGATAAGAAGTGAGCATTTCACTGAAACAGTACAAACTCCTTGCTTGGGGTTTAAACTGTGCCAATATTCACAGATTAATTTGTCCTCTCACATGCATATATTCCTGAAGATACACACGGTGACCAAAAGCCTTACTACAGCTAACGCCAAATTTTACTTTAAATCCAATAAAGCATAGACTTCAGAATTCCTAAAGAGAGGCCCCATCATCATCACTTATGACAAACATTCATTGAAGTGTTATGTTGAGATGTAATTATGTTTTATTTACCTCTTCAGTGATGGTCAGCTTTTGAATTTCACCATTAGGTGGTGTGATCTTCTTGTATCTTGGAGCCCTAATTCTAAAATATTAAGCATTGAGATTAACATTCAAGAACAACTTTTACACATATACCAAAAAAAAGTAACAGCACTGAACCATGAATCCATGTTGTTCTCCAAACAACATATGCAACTCCTAAATATCAAACTCCCTTCTGCCACCTTCTAGTCAGCCATGCATACACGTGCACATAGGGCAAGAAGAAGTCTGTACCTTAAATATTTTAAATAGAACCAAACTTGAAGTGTTATTCAATATTTTAAAGCATCTACCGTATTTTTCGCCCTATAGGACGCACTTTTCTCCCTCCAAAAATGAAGGGGAAATGTATGTGCGTCCTATGGGGCGAATGCAGGCTTTCGCTGAAGCCTGGAGAGCAAGAGGGGTCGGTGCGCACTGACCCCTCGCTCTCCAGGCTTCAGGAAGCTCTGCGCAAGCCGGGGGAGGTCTCCCGCGGCTTGCGCGGAGCTGCCTCTTATCCCGAAGCCCTGGCGCGCTCAGCAGTCACGCCGGGGCTTGGGATAGCTCCACGCAAGCCGGGGGAGGTCTCCCGCGGCTTGCGCGGAGCTGCCTCTTATCCCTAAACCCCGGCACACTCAGCAGTCACGCCGGGGCTTGGGATAGCTCCACGCAAGCCGGGGGAGGTCTCCCGCGGCTTGCGCGGAGCTGCCTCTTATCCCTAAACCCCGGCGTGCTCAGGAGTCGCGCCGGGGCTTGGGATAGCTCCACGCAAGCCGGGGGAGGTCTCCCGCGGCTTGCGCGGAGCTGCCTCTTATCCCGAAGCCCCGGCGTGCTCAGCAGTCGCGCCGGGGCTTGGGATAGCTCCACGCAAGCCGGGGGAGGGCTCCCACGGCTTGCGCAGAGCAGCCTTTTCTGGGGGCTGGGGTCGGGGGAAGCTCGGGCTTCCCCCGCCCCAGCCCTGCGCGGGGGGGGGGAATAAAAATATTTTTCTTTATTTCCCCCCAAAAAAACTAGGTGCGCCTTATGGGCCGGTGCGTCCTATGGGGCGCAAAATACGGTAAATACAACTGGAAACAGTTGGTACCTTTTTTTGCTAGAAAGTATTAAAGTGCAGAGGTTGGATGTCCATCCATCATGGATGCTTCAGTTGAGATTCCTACATTTGAACTAGATTGAACTAGATGACCCCTGGGGTCTTTTCCAGCTCTACAGTTCTATCATTTTATCATTAGAGATAAGTCTTACTGGATTCAATAAGTGGCTGAGGAAATATGTGTAAGATGTAATGGGTGCTACTATCAACACATTATTTTGCAGGAAAATGTTGCTCAAATATAAACAGACATCCAATGAATGCAAATACAAGTTACATAAAACAAATAGAACAGAGTAAAATCACTACGTTTCTAATAATACTCAACTTTTCCTTGAAAACATTAGAAAATAGTGTGAGTTGGACTTAAGAGTATGTGTGTAAGTCAATACTCTTGCTTCCTAACGCATTGCAGTGCATTTGGAGTGCTCTGTAGATCTGCTTTACTTGCTTTTGAAACTTCAGCATCTACGGCCTAGTTCAGGGGTCTGCAACCTTTAAGACAAAAAGAGCCACTTGGACCCGTTTCCGAAGAAAAAACAACAACTGGGAGCCGCAAAACCATTGCAACATTTAAAACAAATATATCTCCAGAGCCACGATCTGACAGCGGGCGGGAAGGTGACGTCGGGACGGTGCGTGACTAACGCACGCAGCGCACACATGCAACGTCACAGCCAGTACAGTGCCCGCCACAGTGAGGAGTGTCGGAGCGCACAATGCGCCTCCTCCCCTCGCTAGTATCCGCCCCGGAGCCGCAGCAAAGATGTAAAAGAGCCACATGCGGCTCCAGAGCCGCGGGTTGCAGACCCCTGGCCTAGTTACACAAATGCTTTTCAGGAACAGAACAAATGGAAGTGTTTTACCTAAGCACTTATTAGTAAACGAATAAAACAGGTTTGCAACATCTCCAAATACTACAGTACCTTTCTTTAAAGACCTGAAGTCCTCTGACGAGACCTTCTAAGCAAAGAAGGTCATATCGGTTAGCAGGAACATCAATCTTATAGAGAATGATTTCTGATGCACCCTCAGCCTTTTCACCACCTTTCTCTTTGCTTATTATTTCCTTCTCGGAAGTCTGAAATGAAACAAGCGTACTTCATAGGAAACTGTTTTGAAATCAGTAATACATATATGAAAAAATAAAATGAGTTTGGTTAATGTGACTTTCATACAAACATGCAGATCACTAATAAAACACAGTTGTACTGAAGTTTTAAAAAGAAATGGTTGTCTATACCAGCCAGAGACATACAAATGTTTGACAGCACAACCCTAACTACTTTTACTCAGAATACCAAATATGTTACAACTATATTTTTAGCAAAATTTGTATAGTGAAGCAGCTACATAACAGTGACAAGCCAAAGACCTTTTTAAAAAAAGAAGCTATAAATTCTACTGACAACTAATTGCAGTCATTACTCATTAACACACTATTAAGTTTGACAGCAAAATAATAATACTGTACAGACTGGTTTTTCAGACCTCACCATTTGGAGAAACTTTTAGTCAATAACTTACTATAATAAAGTTCAACTACAGCCTGAACTTAGGAAAGATTATATGGAATAAAAAGTACTAAAAGTATACTAAAAGTATAGTTTCACTATACTAGTAGGCTGTTCATTGAAGAGGGTCCTAAATATTCAGGAATAAAGTTTTGTAGGATGGCAGCTGGATTACACAACAAATGCCACAAATTAAATGTCTATGCAAGCAGATATGTTAATAAAAATAATTACTTACA
Source organism: Podarcis vaucheri (assembly GCF_965113315.1). Classification (NCBI taxonomy): domain Eukaryota; kingdom Metazoa; phylum Chordata; class Lepidosauria; order Squamata; family Lacertidae; genus Podarcis; species Podarcis vaucheri. The sequence goes on along the minus strand of NC_138763.1, from coordinate 32,253,327 downwards.
ATTTCATCAAGTTCCAATCCAAACTCAAAGCATAGTTCATCAAATTCTTCATCCGCTGGAAAGGAATTTGTTTCATTAATTCTGGCATGTGCTAATATTTACAGTAAGTCAAAATGGTTCAGTCCTTGAAAAGGGCAACTGATTTCACCTGCTCGGTTACAGAAGGGGCCAGAAAGTATATTAATAACTCCAGTTCTGCAAAGTATCTAACTTCCCACTTCTACCTTAAAACATTGAAGGTATCTATACGTAATCCATACATATCATTTTGCAACTTGGTATAGTATCTCTCTTTGTGCTTCCTAGCACAGTAATTTAACATATGGTTACTAATTGCCAGTTGACAAGTATTCTTATCAGCTACATATAACCTCCCATTTGTGTTCCTCATCTAGCCCTTTTCGCACTCTATATTATACCTCTTTCCCTCTTCATTGTACCAATTACATTTACTACCTGTGCAGTTTCTATTATAGAATGGGAAAGCCCACAGCTACGACAAACAAACAAATCTGAATCTAAAACAACAACAAAAGGCACATGAAGCTACAACCTTCTTCCAAGTATGTACAGCCATAATTTTCAACCACTGGTACCTCAAATTAGGTAGAAATGGGAAAAGGACCCCTGGTGTTGAGCCTGCTTGCATTGCAAGGGGCTGGGCTGGATGACCCTCAGGGACCATCCCAACTCTATATGTACTTCTATGATTCTACAGGAACAAGGGCTGGGCAAGACGCCTTCTGCTTTTCCCAACTCCTACAGATGCATGAACAGATCATAGCTGTCAACTTTTCCCTTTTCTTGAGAGGAATCCTATTCGGAATAAGGGAATTTCCCTTAAGGAAAGGGAAACGTTGACAGCTATGGAACAGATCCAGTCCAGGAATTCACTGCTTCCTTCCTTTGGCTGTGGAATGAATGAACAAAACCTCTTTCATTCCTTCTACGAAAGATAGAGGCACGCCTCGGATTTCAGTCTGACCTGAAGCTAAAGGCATCTTAATAAATAATAATAATAAATATATTATTTACACCCCAGCCACTCTGGCCAGCTTACTGGGGCACACGCACAACACACACCCCCCACCAGGACCCAGCCTTCCCCTTCTCCAGACCCCACACCGACCAACAGACCTGCAGGAGCCTGTCATTCCTTGCTTTCCCTTTCCCTGCCAGGGACCCCAGCAGCCTCTCAAGGCCTGATCCTGGACACATTTCCCCCAGCTCGTCTCCCTGGATTCCCTCGGCATGAGGAATGCCCAAACCCCGCTGGCGCGAGAACCACCACCACCACCACCCCTCGGCCCCCGCCGTCCCCCACTTACTGTAGCTCTTGCCCAGCGCTTGGAAAAGCAAATCCCGCTTCACGCTTACAGTCGGCATGGTCAGCAAAAGAGACGACGGGGCAAGAGCACCTCACTGCGCGTGCGCCAAGCGCGCCCCTGCAAGGAAAGCCCTTTCGCCGGGTCGGGCCTCGGGCCCTTTCCTTCTTTAACGAGTGCTGGCTAAATCAATGCCTGATCCGCGCCGCGGCGCTCCGATTCCTCCCAGCTCGCCCGGCTCACCCAAGGGCATACATAGGCTGTCTTGAAGATAGTCGAGGGGCTATCGCGGCGCCTCCGTCAGCAGATGGGAATTCGCCTGCTGTTTGGGTGACCTTTGATCAGGCAAGATGAAGACAACTAAATCACGTTTGCATCAGCAACACGCTCTGCCCATAGACTTACGTAGGGCTGGAAGAGAATTGGCAGCCCCCCCCCCTCCCCGGGTTCCGGACTCCTTCAGTTCCGCCGCCTGCAAGCAAGGCAACGTGTCTGTCTCTGAGTGCAAATGTATAGATCTGCATTTAGCTGCGTGCTGGCTGCGGGGCAGAGAGCTGCGAGGGGGCGAGGGAGTTTTTAATTTAACTTTGCTGTGTTTTGCTTTTGGCTGAACTTTATGCATTAACTGCCTTTGTACCCCAGTGTGTTTTCATCGTGGTTGTGGGATGGGTACAGATGATTGACAGCGTGGGGTCCTAGACATGTCTGTAGGAAGGAAGCCCCATCGAGTTCAGCGGGGCTTACTCCCAGGCAAGCGGCCAAAGGTGTGCAGCCTGAGCACATGGATACAGTTAGCAAACTGAATTCACGTGAAACGTCTCTATATCCTGTTATATTTGTTCTGGTTTCAGGCAGGTAGCCATGTTGGTCTGACACAGTCGAAATAAATTAAAAAATGGTCCAGTAGGACTTTAAAGATAAAGGTAAAGGGACCCCTGACCATTAGGTCCAGTTGCGGATGACTCTGGGGTTGCAGTGCTCATCTCGCTTTATTGGCCTGGGGAGCCAGCGTACAGCTTCCGGGTCATGTGGCCAGCAGGACTAAGCTGCTTCTGGTGAACCAGAGCAACGCACAGAAACGCCGTTTACCTTCCCACCGGAGTGGTACCTATTTATCTACTTGCACTTTGACGTGCTTTCGAACTGCTAGGTTGGCAGGAGCAGGGACTGAGCAACGGGAGCTCACCCCGTTGCGGGGATTCGAACCGCTACCTTCTGATCGGCAAGTCCTAGGCTCTGTGGTTTAACCCACAGCGCCACCCGTGTCCCTAGTAGGACTTTAGAGACCAACTAAGTTTGTTCTGAGTATCAAGCTTTTGTATCTGAAGAAGTGTGCATGCACACAAAAGCTTATACCCAGAACAAACTTAGTTGGTCTCTAAGGTGCTACTAGACAACTTTTTATTTTTTTGTTCTAGTGTCTATGTCCTGATAGGAATTTGCAGCGGAATCCTGTATCTGAATGTTCTCTTTTCAACCAGAAAAATGGAGCCAGCAACAGTTTAAAAAACTTTTATATGACAGCTGCTGTCAGCCACCTTCAGTCTCAGCCCCAGGGCCAAATCAATACAGTGGTACCTCAGGTTACATACGCTTCAGGTTACAGACTCCGCTAACCCAGAAATAGTACCTCGAGTTAAGAATTTTGCTTCAGGATGAGAACAGAAATTGTGCAGCGGCGGCGCAGCGGCAGCAGGAGGCCCCATTAGCTAAAGTGGTGCTTCAGGTTAAGAACAGTTTCAGGTTAAGAACGGACCTCCAGAATGAATTAAGTTCTTAACCCGAGGTACCACTGTACAATTTGATGTTCAAAGTGAAGAACGAGATGGTGCACTTGCACACGGACCTATTTCTACATATAGAAACTGATTGAACTGGCATTTGATGCTTATGTTGGCACTGGTGACAGGGCAGCAGGCTCCTGAGGACAGCAAGATAGCTTAGGGAGCACAGGGCCAGCCACTTGCTACCACTCTCTCTCCCACCCCCAAAGCACCAGCTACTCCTCTTAAAGATAGGGCTAGCCCTGGCTCTTTAATAGAAAGTGGTTTTAAACGTTCTCCCAAACTGCCACATGAGGATATTAACAGCAGGTGACATTGCATTTACCTTGCATTATACGGTCGTCATATGCCACTCAGCTTCAGTTCCAGCCCAGGTTGTAATGTCAAGATAACAACCCTCATAAGCCAGTCTGCTTCTCTTACCATGCTTGCTGCTCCCCGCCCCCCCCCCAAAAAAAAATACCAGCATATCTCTCAGCCTCTCTTTCACATCACACCCATTTCACACCATGTATGGAGACAACAGCACTGGAGAGTTTATTTCTCCTCTTCTGCAGCAGGAAGCATTTGCCAGACAACTGGGCGGGGGCGGGGGCACAGAAAATTCAAATATTTAAAATGCATTAGAACAAGTTTGATGGATGAGTGCAAACTTTGGTCTTTACTTCTACTATTTTGTGAGATGGATATGTTTGTAATGGTACCAATCAGTGTAGCATTAAAGTCATAAGACTGAAACATGTCTCAGCATTTTCTGTTCCTTATTCCATCCTTGATTGATCTAACAATGAGAGCCACAGTGTCAAATAACCAAGAAATCTCATCCACAGCCCAAAGAACAAGTCGTAATTGTTATGTCTTTGCTGGTTTACCATGCTTCAAAACGCACACATCTTTCTTTCTTTCTTTCTTTCTTTCTTTCTTTCTTTCCTATGTAAAACTTTTCTGTAGAAAAATTGGACTAACTCCCTCACTGGGGGTCTTCAAGCAGAGAGTGAACAGCCCTCTGTTGGGGACACTCTCGTTCTGATTTTCCTACATTGAGCAGGATGGTCCCCAGTTCTCCAATTTGGGGGAACACAATCACTGTAAGAAACAATTCCCAAAGCTATAACAAGATAGTATTTTGATTTGTTTGTAAGGAACATAGGAATCTGCCATATACCAAGTCAGACCATTGATCCAACCAGCTCAGTACTGTCAACACTAACTGACAATAGCTCCCCAGGGTTCCAAAGATAACAATCCCAGTCCTACCTTAAGACACCAGGGATTAAACCTGGAACCTTCTGCACACAAAGCAGATGCTCTGCAGCTGAGTCTACAGCCCTATTGATTTCATGGAGTAAGTAATACTATTGCTTCATCTGGTTCAGTATCGGCTATGCTGACAGCAGATTTCTACAGTTTCAATCAGGGAACTTCACCAGCCTTTCGGGAAGTTGCTGGGGACTGAAACTATGACCACATGCATGCAGCGAAGGTGCCAGTGTGGTGTAGTGGTTAAGAGTGGTAGTCTCGTAATCTGGGGAACCGGGTTCGCGTCTCCGCTCCTCCACATGCAGCTGCTGGGTGACCTTGGGCCAGTCACACTTCTTTGAAGTCTCTCAGCCCCACTCACCTCACAGAGTGTTTGTTGTGGGGGAGGAAGGGAAAGGAGAATTTAGCCGCTTTGAGACTCCTGAAGGGGAGTGAAAGGCGGGATATCAAATCCAAACTCTTCTTCTTCTTCTCTATCACTGAACTGTAGCCTGTTACTTCCCTATTACCCCGCAGTAATGCTGCAATTCTAAACACATTTACTAGGGAATCTACTTGAACTCAGCAACAGTTACTTCTGAGTAAGCCTGTTGAGGAGTGCCCTGAAAACATAACAGTAGGATTACCATTTAATGGCTTTTTCACTGTTATCTGCCCCAGTCCTTCTAAAGGAGGGATGGTGAAATTGTAGTCTGTCCCCCCCCCCAATGCTGTTGTACTATAAGCTCACAGTTTATGTGGGGGTTACATTCCAGGGGTCACGCCTAAAGCCATAATCACAAAAAAGTAAAAACACATTGGGTTCAATGACATGTGGAATTGCCAAAGTTTTTTTTTCATGGACGCCTGCCCCGTTTCTGCACCCCCTTTTAAAAAAACCAAAAAACATTTTTTGCCAAGTGTGTTAAGCTGAATGCACACAAGTTAAATGCATGTAAGTTGGGGGTTAAAGGTAAAGGGTAAAGGGACCCCTGACCATAGGTCCAGTCGTGGCCGACGGGGGTTGCGGCGCTCATCTTGCTTTATTGGCTGAGGGAGCCGGCGTACAGCTTCCGGGTCATGTGGCCAGCATGACTAAACTGCTTCTGGCGAACCAGAGCAGCGCACGGAAACACCGTTTACCTTCCCGCCAAAGCGGTACCTATCTATCTACTTGCACTTTGACGTGCTTTCAAACTGCTAGGTTGGCAGGAGCAGGGACCGAGCAACGGGAGTCCTGTCGTGGGGATTCAAACCCCTGACCTTCTGATCGGCAAGTCCTAGGCTCTGTGGTTTAACCCACAGCACCACCCGCATTACTGTATTTCAATTCCCAACATGTAAGAGAATTGTAGTCCAGTTATATTTGGAAGACCATGGGTTCCCCACCTCTGACCTAAAGAGATCTGTGTTGGACTGCACATGTCAGATTAGGAACTGGGCATGTTCGTCTGGTGCAGCAAACACAACCAAGTGACATTGTAACTCAATTTATTATGTCATGATAAGCTTCTGTGGACTCCAGTCCACTCCATCAGTTACATCTGATGGACTCCAGTCCATGAAAACTTCTGCCATAATCAATTTCTTAAGTCTTTAAGGTGCCACAATATTTTGTTATTGATTTGCATTATATTGCTTTCAATATGAATTTGCATTCCCACATACATTCTGGCACTTGATGCAAAAAGACATTTTTAGAGCATAAGAAGACCAGAATTGGGTGTTGTTGTTGTTTTAAAAAAGCACAAACTATTGGTTTCCCCCAGATTCCACGTCTATTAGCCCCACATAAGGGAAGATGCAGAGAAGTCAGGAGTCAAAATGGGGAAGAAGCAAATGTAATACCCTGCCTTGGCTGTGGACAGGTTTGTGATCAGTAGCAGAGGGGAAGTGTGTGAGCATGAGTCTTTTTTTTTTTTTTATAAAATTTTTTATTGGTTTTACAAGAGTTTTTATAACAAACAAACATAAAAGAAAACCAGACAAACAAACAAATATAATTTCAAAATGTCCTTTCATAAACTTCTTTCCTCGGACTTCCCCATACCTCCCCTTTCTGCATCCTCATGTCCAAATTTTATAGCAACTTATAAATGTTTTTTCCGATCTTAATTCATCATAGTCCTTTCTTAATCTAATCTTATATTACTGCAACCCTTTCTCTCTGTAAAATCTCGACATTCTAAACTTCATCAAGTTTATAATAGTCCTTAAGATAAATCTTAAATTTCTTCCAGTCTTCTTCCGCAGTCTCCTTTCCCTGGTCACGAATTCTGCTCGTCATTTCCGCCAATGTCATATAGTCAATCACTTTCATCTGCCATTCTTCCAAGGTGGGTAAATCTTGTGTCTTCCAATACTTTGCGATCAGTATTCTTGCTGCTGTTGTAGCATACATGAAAAAAGTTCTATCCTTTTTTGGCACCAATTGGCCGACAATGCCCAAGAGAAAGGCCTCTGGTTTCTTAAGGAAGGTATATTTAAATACCTTTTTCATTTCATTATATATCATCTCCCAGAAAACCTTAATCTTCGGGCATGTCCACCAAAGATGATAAAAAGTACCTTCAGTTTCCTTACATTTCCAACATTTGTTATCAGGCAAATGGTAAATTTTTGCTAGCTTAACTGGGGTCATGTACCACCTATAGACCATTTTCATCACATTTTCCTTTAAAGCACTACATGCCGTAAATTTAATACCGGTGTTCCACAACCTTTCCCAGTCAGCAGACATAATATTATGACCAATGTCCTGTGCCCACTTAATCATAACTGATTTAACTGTTTCGTCTTGTGTATTCCATTTCAACAGCAAGTTATACATTCTTGACAAATTCTTAGTATTGGGTTCTAACAATTCTGTCTCAAGTTTTGATTTTTCCACCTGGAAGCCAATTTTCCTGTCTTGTTTAAAAACCTCCATTATTTGATAATAGTGGAGCCAATCTTGTACTTTGGGTTTTAATTTTTCATGGCTCTTTAATTTCAGTTTCTCTCCATCCTGTTCTAAGATCTCACAATACTTTGGCCATCCGACCTCCATATTAACTTTCTTGTGGGCCTTAGCCTCTAAGGGTGACAACCATCTAGGGGTTTTGTTTTCCAACAGATCTTTATATCTCATCCAAACATTAAACAACGCTTTCCTTACAATATGATTTTTAAAGGCACTATGCACTTTGATTTTGTCATACCATAGATATGCATGCCAGCCAAATGCATTATTGAAACCTTCTAAGTCCAAGATATCTGTATTCTCGAGGAGCATCCACTCTTTCAGCCAGCAGAATGCTGCTGCTTCATAGTACAATTTTAAGTCCGGCAGGGCAAATCCCCCTCTTTCTTTTGCATCTGTTAAAATTTTATATTTTATTCTGGGCTTTTTGCCCTGCCAGACAAATTTCGCAATGTCTTTCTGCCACCTCTTGAAACAGTCCATCTTGTCAATAATCTGCAAAGTTTGAAATAAGAATAACATTCTAGGCAGTACATTCATCTTAATCACTGCAATTCGGCCTAACATTGACAATCTCAGATTTGACCATATTTCTAAATCTTTTTTAATTTCTGACCAACATTTTTCATAATTGTCCTTATACAGATTCAAATTTTTAGATGTTAAATTAACCCCTAGATATTTCACCTTCTTAACCACCGTCAGACCTGTCTCTTCTTGAAACTTATTCTTTTCCATATCTGTTAGGTTTTTCCCTAAGACTTTAGTTTTTTGTTTATTCAATTTAAATCCAGCTACCTGTCCAAATTGTTGGATTATTTCCAACACTCTTTTTGTACTAGTGTTTGGCTCCTGCAAGGTCAAAACAAGGTCATCTGCGAACGCTCTTAACTTATAGTGTTTGGTTCCGACCTTTACACCTTTAACCTGCTGGTCGTCTCTAATCATGTTCAGCAACACCTCCAGGACCGAAATAAAAAGCAATGGGGAAATTGGGCACCCCTGTCGTGTTCCTTTTTCTATCTTAAGTTCCTCAGTTATTACATTATTTACAATCAACTTAGCTTTTTGTTCGGAATATATTGCACCCATACCATTCTCAAATCCTTGTCCTACCCCCATCCCATGAAGATTCTTTTTCATAAAACTCCACGAAATATTGTCAAAGGCTTTCTCCGCATCCACAAATATCAAAACTGCTTTAGTATTTATGTTCACCTCTAATTTTTCCAAAATGTCTATTATATTCCTAACATTGTCTGAGAGGTGTCTTTTTGGGAGAAAGCCTGCTTGGTCTCTGTGAATCTTCTCCATCAATACTCTTTTAAATCTTTTTGCTAAAATGTCTGCAAAAATTTTGTAATCCACATTCAATAACGAAATTGGGCGGTAGTTCTTCAGTTGAGTCTTTTCAGTCTCTGTCTTTGGTATGAGTGAGATATATGCTTCTTTCCACGATTCGGGTGCCTTTTTTCCCTCTAAGATCTCGTTACAAACTTCCTTTAACGGTTGTATCAGCCATTCCTTTAAAGATTTGTAATATCTGGAAGTCAGTCCATCTGGCCCTGGAGATTTGCCCAATTGCATGTCCTGAATGGCACCCTCTATCTCTTGTTCTGTTATTCTCTGGTTTAGATCCACCTTGCTATGATGAGAGATTTTTTGTAATCCATATTTATTAAGGAATTTATCTATGTCCTCTTCATTTTGTAATCCTTGGGAATAAAGTTTTTTAAAATAACTCACAAAACAATTTCTTATCTCGTTGGGTTTAGATATATTTTTTCCATCCACTTCTAGACTTGTGACTGTATTTAATTTCTGTCTTTTCTTAAGTTGCCATGCCAGAAGTTTACCACATTTGTCTGCCGACTCAAATGTCTTTTGTTTCATTTGCTTTATTTTCCATTCTATCTCTTGGTTCATCAATTCCATATATTGTGTTTGATACAACTTAATCTCCCTCAGAATCTCCTGGGACTTTGGTTTTGATCTTAATTTTTTCTCTCCTTCTTTTATCTTTTCCAAAATTTTTTCCTTTTTCTCATTCTGTTTTCTCTTCTTTATTGAATTTTGTTGAATCAAAAATCCTCGCATCACAGCTTTACTTGCGTCCCAGATCACTCTTTTTTCCACATCGCCCTTTAGATTGATTTCAAAATAGTCCTTTAGAGTTTTTTGGGCCTTCATGTGGATCTCTCTATCTCGGAATAGGGTGTCATTCATTCTCCATCTAAACTGACCAGTTGTTGTAAATTTCATTTCCATCTTCACGGCGTTATGGTCGGAACAGGTTTTTGGGCAGATTTCTACCTTCTTAATCTTCGGAGCCATTCCACTAGTAACCCATATTTGGTCGATTCTGGTCCAGGTCATCTTTGCATGGGAGAAAAAGGTTCCCTCTCTTTCAAGAGGGTTCCTTGTTCTCCAAATGTCTATTAAGTCCATATTTTCAGTCATTTCAAAGAAAGTCTTCGGGAGTCTCCCTTCTTTAGTAAGTGTCAGTCTTTGTGTCTTGTCCATGTTTGTAGAAACTACACCATTCATATCTCCCATGATTATCATATTGTATTCCAAATAATCCATCAAAGTTTCATGGAGTTTTTTGAAGAATTCTGCTTTACCTTCATTTGGTGCATAGATCCCAATTATCAAAAATTTTTCTCCTTGTACCTGAATCTCCACCGCTAAATATCTTCCTTGTTCATCTTTGAACATCATTTTTGGAGCCCACTTCTCTTTTACATAAATCACAACTCCTCTTTTTTTCACTTTGTCCGACGAAATAAATTCTTGTCCCAATTTTTTATTCATAAGCAATCTCCTGTGTGCTCTAGTTATATGAGTTTCCTGCAAGCAAATCAAGTCCAATTGTTCTCTATACAAAATATGGAATACTTGTCGTCTCTTCAAAGGACTGTTCATCCCATTACAATTCCAGCTAAGGAATTGCAGGGCCATCTTGTTACTTCTCTGGTATTCCTCCAACAGCTCCCAATTGTTGTTCCTCCTCTGTTGGTGGTGGAAGATTCTGTCCAAACGAAAGGTTCAGGATGTCTATTACACTCTTTTGCTCAGCAATTGGGTCTACAGTTCCTTTCTATAAATCTTCTTGATTTCTTTGCAGGAACCTGTCTTTATCCTGTATCGTCTTTATTTTCACCTTCTTCCCCCTATAGTCAAAAGACAGTCCCTGTGGAAATTCCCACCTGAAGAGAATGGTGTTCTTCTTCAACAGGTAAACCAAATCCTTATAAGAAGCTCTCAAGTCCAAAATATATTTAGGAATGTCTTTAAAGATCTGTATCGGTGAGTTCCCAATTTGTAAGGCCTTTTCAAAGTGCAGTCTTAGAATTTTGTCTCTTTCCTCCTTCGATCTCAAGGTAATCAGACAGTCTCTCGGCGCCTTTCTGTTCTGTCTTCTGCCCAGTCTAAATGCTGTTGTAATTTTGAATTCGTCTTCCTCTAGATCTTCCCAGGAATCAGCAAACTCTTTCGTTAAAAAGTCCGTAAGATTGTCTCCTTCGTCCTCTGGAATTGATCGTAGTTTCAAATTCCTTTCTTTTCTTTGTAGTTCCCACAATGCCAGAGTTGCGTCGTGGTCACAGACCTTCCTGGCAATCGGTTCTAATTTTTCCTGGGTCTCTCCAGCAATAGTTCTGGCTTCCTCTGCAATTTGACGTGTGGCAGAATTTTCTTGTGTAAGCCTGTTTATAGATTCTGTATTCAGGTCAAGTCTTGTTGTTAAATCTGTCAATTTCTGTGAATTCTCTGTCAATTTCTTGGTATTTTCAGCCGTCTGCTTTGTTAGATTCTCCAGAGACTGGTTTATCTTAAGAAGGGCTTGCGACACTGCATCCATGGAGACTGCTGTACCTTTTTCTTGTCCTGTTGTCACTATAGGGGTTATGCCTGAGATCGAGCCTCTTTTCTTGTGTTGCTGTAGCTGTTGTTGATATTGCCTTGTCTTGACTCTCGTGCTTATCTCATCTGCTGGGCCACTCATATCTCAAGGTCGTTTCCCACGAGAGCCTTCTCCTAAAGGAAAATTCCACTGTCCCAAAGCGTAGCAACTTTTAATTTACCCTCTAGAGGGAGCAAATCAAAATGTCCGCAAACAAAGACAAAGAGTAATTAAGAAGCAAATTTATCGGGAGGCTTCTATATGTATATTGCAACACTTTCCCAATAGATAGAGTCCCAGCCTTCCCTGATATATTGTATCCACAGAGTCCCAAAACTTTGTAACAAATAAGCAATGAGACTTCCACTTTGTTACTTTCACAGGAGTCTAAAGTCAGTTCAGTGTTCCTTTGTTTTAATAACAGTTTGTGCCAGGTTGAAGGCTGCAGAGAGTTCCCTTTCCTTTAAGTTGGTCATGCAGCTTATAAAATCACTTATTCCTCCCCTCTGCCCTGCAAGCTAGAGGGGATAATCAAAGTCCAAATGTCGGATTCAAGCAGTTAAAGACAATATCCCATATGGATGCAGCTCAGTAACTTTCGTTGCTTTAGTTGTCATGCAGTCGGGGGAAGGCAGACTTCCTTAATTTTCGCCTTTCCCGTTTTCAGCCTAATTTCAAGTAGTTTTGACACGAATAGAAGTTCAATCTTACTCACGGGTCTTTTTTGTCCAGATTATTCAGGAAGGGAATCGGCGCTCTCCACTAATGGCGACGCGGCTTCACCCTGCGGGCTGGGTAGCGATTCTCAGCACCGCGCTCCCCGTTGTCGTTCCGGAGCCTTTAAAAAGGCTCCTTCTGCGGTAAAGGGGGGCGCTTCAGGTGCCCACCGAATCTCCTTGTTCACAGGCTCCGTTCCTGTGATTTTAGGGGTCCCCCGCTTGCCGTAGCGGGTCAGACCCGAACTCGCAGAGCCGTCCTCTCTCCGGAGCTTGGAGAGGGAGCAGCCATTAGCGCTGGCGCCGAACCGGAAGTCTCTGTGTGAGCATGAGTCTTTGAGTAAGTGACAATGAATGGAAGCAGGAAGAACCCAACTTAGGTCATTATGCAAAGCATTTAAGCAACTAGGCTGAATCATGCAGATGAAGATTGTTTAAGGTATACCGAGTTGCTACTGATAAAATTAGTCAAGGATCAAGAAAAAGAAGTTTTTTGTTTCAATTTTGGAAGTGTAAATACAGAGTTTCAATGCTACGTATGTATATTTCTTTTTAAAATGTTCACAAAGGAAAATGCAACTAACTTGAGAAACCTCATGTCTTCCCAAATCTCCTATTAACCGAAAGGGAGGGAAGTCAAGATAACGAAATCAGGGGAAAGGGAATTCCATCGGTAGGCAAACTGAGCCAACTTGTAATATCACCTGGAATCCATTGTTATGCAGACACTATGGCTAGCCTTCATGAACTTATATATGGATTTATTCTCTGTTAGGGTGTGAAACCTAAGACGCTGGCAAGTTAGCAATGTCATGTGACTTTAAGTAGTCAAGCTCGTTAAGTTGTTAAGTTGCTCAGTATATAAAGAGTGTTTGTTTCTCTGTGTGTGGGGCGTGAAGCAAAAATGTCTGAAAGCTCCGGAGGTGTTTCTGTTATCTTTCTGCAATAAACCTGTCTTTGGAGAGACAGGCTCCCCTGTGTCGTTATTTCTTTGCTGCTGAGACTCTGAAGCTTGTACTGCAACAAGAATCTCTGCACTGGACTTAATTAATACTCTGCAAAGAGAGCTGTTGCTGGTGGCGCAGCGGAAGCGTTTACTGGACCAGGACACAAACTCTCTTAGGTTATGGAACCCTTCTACGTTTCTACAGCTGTATTGTGTGCAGAGAAAGTGAAAGCAGCTTTCGGATGAGAGAAGACCGGCTTGGTCATAAATCCAGTTCTTAAAGGAGGCTGGAGGCATCTGAAAAGTGAGTAAAGCAAATCCCAAGGGGAAAGGGAAGAAAGGGCACACAGAGGGAGTAGCAGCAGACCCCAAGAATGGCAGTGGAAAATTTCCAGGTTCCCTTTACAAAGTTGAACTCTGCTAATTACGTGCAGTGGTCTAAGAGGGCTCAAGTCTGGTTGGAAGCCAAAGAAGTGTGGGCTGACTATGTCCAGAGGCGAAAGCCGTTTGTGGCTGTTGCGGCAGATGCCACAGCAGAGCAACAGGCTGCTGCACATGCCCAGAACAGGGAACATGATAAAATGGACACTAAAGCTAGATGCATGTTGTTGGTATCGATAGACGATTCCCAATTACCTCATGTGGAAAATTTAAGGTCTGCATTTGAAATTTGGGAAGCTCTTAGGCGAATTCACCATAGAGCCACGCCCGGAGAGAAGGTGAACATTATACGTGCTTTGTATGAGTTGAAACTGAAGCCAGGGGATAGTGTGGTTGAACACACGTCACAGATGACTGAGTATTTCAACCGACTGTTGTCTTTAGGTGTGAATTTTCCTGAAAATATTAAAGTTTATACTCTGCTTAGCAGCCTGCATGCAGGGTTTGAAAACTTAGTACTAACTTTACAAGTTTTGCCAGAGGACCAGCTGAATATGAATTATGTGACTGGTAGATTGTGTGAGCAAGAATATCAACATCATCGAAAACGTATTGATAATTCAAATACCCCAAGGGCTGGATGTTCAGATAATTCCCAGCGTGGGGAAACTAGCAGGCAGAGCTGTAAGGAAGCCTCACAAGTGTCTGCTATGGCCAGCAAGTCATGTTTTCGATGTGGCAGCAGGTTTCATTTGATAGCAAAGTGTCCAGAAAAGCAACAGGAATTTCAACAGTCCAAGGCCAGTTTCCGGAGTTACAGGGGAAGACGACGTGAGAACTACAAGAATCAACGATCCAGAGGGGGAGCAGGTGCTGATAAGGGACTATCTGCAATGACAGCACAACAGAGTCCTAAAAGGAGCCAACAAACCTTGAAGTGGATAATTGACAGTGGAGCAAGTCACAGTTTAGTTCCAGCGACATCTAGTGGCCGCTTGATGAACTGCAAGACATTGCCAGTTGCAAAAACCGTGACTATAGCAGACAATAGTAAACGAGAAATGAACCTTAAAGGCACAATTTATGTTAACTGTTTGCAAACTAACCTTCCTGTTTTTGTTCTTCCAGGAATGAAGAATGGACTTTTGAGTGTGTCATGCCTGGTAAAAAGTGGTTTTAAGGTTGAGTTTGAAAATGATGTGTGCATCATTTCGAAACAGGGAAAGGAGCTAGTTAAAATTCCCTGTGAGGATGGGCTTTTTGTTTTGGTTGATGAGCAGTTAGCAGCAGGTAGATGTTCAACAGGTGAAGCGCAAGCTAAGTGTGTAAATAAGGCTCCTCATACAGGTTGTGTACATCTACTACACAGAAGGTTAGCTCATATATGCTTTAAGTATGTAAGCAAGATGCCAGATTTAGCTGAGGGGTGTAACATTAAACCCTGTCCAAATTTTCTGGATTGTTGTGCTTGTAAACATGCTAAGGTTAAGACATGTAACTATCCTAGATCTGATAGAGTAAGCAAGAAACCCTTTGAACTTGTGCACACAGACGTGTGTGGCCCTATGCCAGTCAAATCACTTGGAGGTGCGAGATTTATGCAAATTTTGGTGGATGACTTTTCAAGGGCTAGTTGGGTTTTCTTTCTAAAAGAAAAATCACAAGCAGCTTCCATCCTGATGGATTGGATTGAAGAAGTTGAATGTAAATTTGACACCAGGGTACGTAAAATACAATCAGATCGTGGTGGGGAATATGTGAACCACACGCTGGAGACGTGGTTAAAAAGGAAAGGTATAGTTCATAGACTTACCAATCCCTATTCACCACAGGAGAATGCAGTTGCCGAAAGAAAATTTCGAACATTACAGGAAGCCATTGCTGCTTTGCTGTTTGATTCTGGACTTCCACAGCGTTTTTGGGCTGAGGCTGCACTGTATGCGAATTATACTTTTAACAGAGTGTACAATAGCACAGTAGGCAACACTCCTTACTTCATGCTATTTGGGGAAAAAACAAAAATTGATAATCTAAGAGTTTTGGATGTCGTGCTTATGTGCTGGTGCCTAGGGCACAACGTAGGAAAGGCGATCCTAGGTCTAAAGAAATGTTTTTCTGTGGTTATCAAGCAAACACAAAAGGTTGGAGATTTGTGAATGTAGAAGGAAATCAAACGAAAATCACAATCAGCAGAAGTGCGGAATTTTGTGAACAGGATGGTTGGAATAAAATTCATGGAAATCCTGACATACTATTTGATGTGGTGAACAGTAACAATGAAACTCAGGCCCCAGGGCAGGTATTAGTTCCAGAACAGACTGAGGAATTTGAGTCTGAGGACGAGGGTGAGAAATCGCCTAGTTCACCCAAGTCTGTAAAGTCAGAATCTTCTAGCTCTAAAAGTTCACCTGTACAGCAAGAGAGACGTGTAAAGTCAGAATCAGAAAGTTATTCAACTACTAGTGACAAACAGGTGACGACTAGTGATTCTGGGTCAGAGGGGGAAACTGAAGAAACATCGCAGGAACTGTTAAGGCGTTCTAAGCGTACCAACAAAGGTAAACCTCCTGAAAGGTACCAAGCTATTAGTGTTTGGGCTGGTTTGGCAAATTGCGAACCTGAAAGTTTTGAGGAAGTTGAGCAATTACCCCAGGAGGAGGCCAGTAGGTGGCGTGAGGCCATGCAAAAGGAGTTGAATTCTATGAAAGAACTGGGTGTGTTTTCCATCACCAAACTGCCAGAAGGTGCCAAGGCAGTAAGTTGTAGGTGGGTGTACAGGATAAAGACAACAGCGATGGGGAAACCAGAGTACAAAGCAAGACTTGTAGCTCGAGGTTTTACGCAAAGAAAGGGGTTACATTATTCCGAAGTCTATGCACCCACTTCAAGGAGTGAAACCCTACGGGCACTATTAGCAGTTGCTGCCCAGAAAGGGTTCAAAGTGAATCAATTTGATGTCTCTACAGCTTATCTTCATTCAGACTTGGCTGAAGAGCTCTATATGGAGCTACCGCCAGGATTGAAAGTTGGTAAATCAAATCAGGTATGGAAACTACATAAATCTATTTATGGACTCAAGCAATCTGCTCATAATTGGAATGAGTGTTTGAATGACGTTTTGGTAGGCATTGGTTTTAGCAGGAGCAAGGCTGACAATTGCTTATATTTCAGAAGTTCAGGAGATGCTCAAGAATCTTTGCTTGTTTATGTAGATGACCTGATTTATACTTCAAAGACACAAGAACAAGTAAAAAAACTAGCCAAAGAGTTAAATAAGCACTTCAAAGTTAAGAATCTTGGTGATGTGAAGGTCTATCTTGGTGTTCAGATAGATAGGACCAAAAATGGCAGTTTTCTACTGAATCAAAAAGGCAAGATATTGCAAATGTTGAAAAAATTTAGCATGACGGAGTGTGCAGGTGTTAGAACACCAATGGAAATGGGTTTTGTAAAAGACAATGAGTTCAAGGATAGTGCTGAATTCAAGCGTGCTGAAATCTTTCAGTCAGCACTGGGAAGCTTACTTCATCTTTCGCAATGGAGTAGGCCAGATATTGCTTACGCTGTTAACTTACTCAGCAGAGAAGCTTCGAAACCTAGTGTAAATGCATGGAAAGGAATTCAAAGAGTGTTAAGATATTTACAATACACCAAAGATTTTTGCCTTGAATTGTCTTCGGAAGGACAAGCACAGATTACTTGTTGGGCAGATAGTGATTGGGCAAATTTAAAGGATAGAAAATCAGTGTCTGGCTGTGTAATAAAATTTGGTAACTCTCTGATTGGGTGGAGATCCAAGAAACAGAACCTGATTGCTTTGTCATCAACAGAAGCTGAGTTCTGTGCCTTATCTGAGTTATGTAGAGATCTAGAATTTTACAAATGCTTGGCACAAGAGATGTATGAAAAGGCCATCACTCCAATCACTGTATGGGGTGATAATCAACCGTGTCTTAAGTTAGCACAAAATGGGCAGTTTAAAGGTCGTACAAAACATTTGGATATCCGCTTTCAAAATGTTTGTCAAACGGTAAAAGCAGGAATTGTTAAATTAAATTACTGTCCCAGTCATGAAAACCAAGCTGATGGTTTTACAAAACCGCTTGGGTTTCAGCGGCATGAAAATTTTTGTGAAGAAATGGGTCTGAAGTAATTTTGTTTTTTGTATTGCCAGCGAGAGGGGGTGTTAGGGTGTGAAACCTAAGACGCTGGCAAGTTAGCAATGTCATGTGACTTTAAGTAGTCAAGCTCGTTAAGTTGTTAAGTTGCTCAGTATATAAAGAGTGTTTGTTTCTCTGTGTGTGGGGCATGAAGCAAAAATGTCTGAAAGCTCCGGAGGTGTTTCTGTTATCTTTCTGCAATAAACCTGTCTTTGGAGAGACAGGCTCCCCTGTGTCGTTATTCCTTTGCTGCTGAGACTCTGAAGCTTGTACTGCAACAAGAATCTCTGCACTGGACTTAATTAATACTCTGCAAAGAGAGCTGTTGCTGGTGGCGCAGCGGAAGCGTTTACTGGACCAGGACACAAACTCTCTTATTCTCCTCAACTGTTTGTGTACAGGGGAATACCCACTTACGTGAGGGTTCCGTTACTGGCTACCACCCACGTCAGTGGGATGAGTGTATGTGCCATCTAGTCTGCCTCCAAACTGCCCCCATTGGGTGCTGCAAATGGCACATGTCAGCAGTCGAGTGCGTTCTGATCATGCATGAGTGGGGAGGAGCCTGTATATGGGTGCCAACTTGAATAAAAATTGGGTGGAGGCCAAGTAAGCTCCGCTCTGCATAACTGATCACATGATGGGGCACACCCACACCATTTGAATGGCAATGCCCATCAACTTTCGGGTGGCCCAGCTTCTTCAACTATTTTATTGGCGGGGGGTGGGTGGGAGGGACTTTGGCCCCAGGAGTTGGCTCCTATGATACGGTTTTATACAAGGTCAATCAATATATACTCTAAATTGAGGGGGGAATTTGCACCTGAACCATGTCCAATTAAAAATTGTCCCCAAGACCCACGTCACCAGTCACCATTAACACCAAGCCTCCTAAGCCCAGCTCAAATGGCCAGTCAGTGCTAAGAGGTCCAGGAGAACCGATCTGGTCACCCCACCATCTTTCCACTCTGTGGTGTAAGTCATCCTCAGGAATGACAAAGGGCAAATCCTCACCATACTTTCAAAGCACAGTCAACAGGCATTTAAAGCACTTGACTCCCCCTCTTAAGACTCTTGGAAACTGTAATTCCCGCTCTCACAGAACTACAATTCCCAGAATCCTTAACGAACCACAATTCCCAGGATTCTCTGGGTGGGGGAGAAGCCATGTTTAAATGTATGTTGTGAATATGCCCTTTCAAGGAGGGTTCCTTGCAATAGCCAGCGGCTTCACAGGAACAAGACACTTTTGTCTTTTCTGCAGCTGTAATCGACGCCCCTGAAGCAAATTGCATTTGCACACAAATTATTGGATCCTTGAACAAAGAGACGGCTTATTGCATGGGGGAGGCAGAAAGGAGCGCAGGAGGGGGGAGAGCTGCGCCCAACAAGTAACTTACTCCATCCCGTTGTTGGAATTAAATGAAAAACACTTTTCAGTTATAAATGATAGCAATGGATAAACTGATTTGTTGAAGGCTGTGCAATCCTAAACGGGCTTACTGGGACGCTAACTGCCTCGAAAGCAGCAGGGCTTTCCTTGCTCACAATAAGGACTTCAGGGAAGATACGTTTCGAATGGATCATGTGGCAGTGTGAAATAGATCGGAGATCTAAGAAAGCCCCCACAACTTAGTTTGTCCATGTTGTGCCGCGTATGCCCTCTCCCCTTCCCCGGCCACAGGCTCCCCCTCCCCACGAGCAAGACCGCCTCCGAGGGGATCTGTTGGGGCCGCCGCCACGTTCCGCGACCGGCCCAAGGAAGCAGCCCGGCCGGCAGCCAGGGCGGATCCTTGCAGCCTAGGCGCCGGGGAAAGCGCGGACCGAGGCGCAAAGCTCTCTTCGAGGTCTCCAATTCACGATCTCGCTTGGCTCCAGGGATCGCGCCGGCGGCAGGGCCCCGCCTCGGGATCTCCAAACTTGGAAGGGGCGATGGGCTCTCTCCACTGGCCAGGCGCAGCCCGGCCCGCGAGGAGGACCCACCCCGGGGGAGGCGAGAAGCCGCGCTCACCGTTGCCCTTTGGGCGCCTTCTGGCGTGAAGCCTCTCCGGCGGCGCGCCATGAAGGTCGAGTTCGCCCCGCTCAACATCCCCCTGGCGAGGAGGCTGCAGACGGCCGCCGTGTTTCAATGGGTCTTCTCGTTCCTGCTGCTAGGTAAGCGCGTCTGCGCCCCGTCTAGGTGCCCGATCCTCGCCTAGTTCGCTTGGACGTAAACAGAAACTGCAGCAAACGGATGTGTTCGCGCCGCAGGGTAGTGAAATTTAAGCCTGGTTGAAGCTGGGAATTGTCGAGTTGGTAGGGATCACGAGGGTCATCCCCCTATAATGAAGGGATCTCTTTACCCAAGTAGGACTCGAACCCACGACCTTGAGATTAAGAATCTCATATTGTACCGACTGAGTTATCCCAGCTGTCGAAGGGGATGCATATACGATCGGGCTATAATGGAATTCTGTGCAGGCAGCTCAGTAAGTTTTACTTCTGAGTAAACATGCATAGGATGGGGCAGGGTTCGAGCTCATGCACGGTGCAAGTTGACTCGCAAGTAAGTCTCACTAAGCTGAGGTTCAGTTCCAAGCAGCTATGCTGTAAGCCTGCTGCCTTACTAAGGAGTAAGTAGCCTTGAAACAAAGCGGGATTTAGGAAACCTGAGCAGAGTCCGGCTGTTGGCTTGCGGTTCTAAACGCGTTTGCTAGGAAATAAGCCCCTCCTCACTTGATGTGACTTACTCCAGAGTAAGGCAGCAAGCCAGTGCACACGTCTCTGTGACGAAATCCCCATTTAAAGCAGTGGGGCTTGCTTCAGAGTAAAAGTGCTTTAAGCTCAGACTGCACCATCTAGAAACAGGCAAGATGCGTTCAGTGTCCCACGTGGGGATTTGGAAAACTGCCTACTGGAACTTTATACATTTGCGATGAGCTTTGCGCGCTCTCGCGGAAAGGTTGTGATGATGTGATGGCTCTAGCGTTCTAAGAGAGCGATCCTATGCAGCAGAAGCTGGCGGAAAGCTGTGTTAAGTGCTACCCCACAAGTCACGTGACAGAGCTGAATAGGTTCAGGCTCCAATTTAAGTCCCTCCTCTCTGGTCCCACACCCAGAATGCCCCTTTTTGGGAAGTAACATTTGGCCTCACTTCAACTGGCTGAGCTGGGATGAGAAAATTATGCAGGGCCATCTTTAGCATATACAGTGCCATGGTGCAAATTTTCCACCTGCCCCCCCCCAAAGTTGTTGAGGTTTTTTTAGGGAGTCTTGCACTGCTAAAAACATACCACCGATCGCGCCAGGGAAAGCAGCACGCAGGTTGCGCCAGGTAAAATAGCATATCAAAAAGCCACCAGGGAAAACAGCATCACCGGACGGAAGGGGAGGCGATGCACACTTTTGCCATTTTTCAGGAGTTTGCCATCCTCGGTGGCGTACTAAGGTCAGGTGGTGCCATTTAGGTGATTGATGGGTTAAGCAAATAAATTTTGATTACAGTACAGTGGTACCTCGGGTTAAGTACTTAATTCATTCTGGAGGTCTGTTCTTAACCTGAAACTGTTCTTAACCTGAAGCACCACTTTAGCTAATGGGGCCTCCTGCTGCTGCCGTGCCGCTGGAGCACAATTTCTGTTCTCATCCTGAAGCAAAGTTCTTAACCCGAGGTACTATTTCTGGGTTACTATTTCTGGGTCTGTAACCTGAAGCGTCTGTAACCCGAGGTACCACTGTATTTGTATACTGTATTACCAAAAGATCATGATCTAGGATTCCATGATCAGCAGAGATGTCTTTTGGAGATATTTAAAGGACTATCTATACCCAGAAGTAAAAACTGCTAGAGTACTGGTCTGCACCTAGTGACACATTTCCAAATTATTACCGGTAATTTTGGATCCCGGGGACCAATGGGCAGGTCGGGGCCGGTTGGCCACGAGTGGGCAGGCAGAGTAGCTTCATTTAGTCAAGTGGGTTGGTTGCAAGAAGAAGTCTCGCACCCCTTTGGCTCCGCAGGTTCGGGTTGACATGTCCATCATGCCTTGTACCAGATCTCAGTCTGAAAGCCAGAGCACCATCAAATTCCCAAAGTGGAAATCGATTAGGAGATGCCACAAACCTCTGAGGAGGCTTCGAAACTGGACACAAGCCCACTGTCAGTTTCACCCTAGAAGCAGGTCTTGCCTCTCAGCCCGTGTAAACGTCTTGGAGATGACAATCTCTGCAATGTCACCCAGCTGCTGCCTTGCTCCCCGAGTAAGCAGGGTAAAAAAAAGAATAGCTTTCCATCCACTTCTCCCAAGGGCCGGGTTTTACTTTTCAGCGAGCGTTCAACCCCCAAATCTCCAACTAAGGGCAGCAATTTGGTTCCCTCTCGCTTTTGTGGTGGTCAAGAAACCCCTAACACTTCACAGCAGCATCGCCACCCAAGGATTATTAATTTTGGAGGGTCACTTTCTCATAACAATAAACTATTTCCCTCCACCCAGCTAGCAAAAAATCACAGTTCTTTTCAGATGGTAACTTAACACTGCCGTTGCCACCCGCTGCTTTAGTGAACAAGATGAAACCCTTCTGAGCACAACAGGAGAACTCGCATGGTGCTCAGCCTTCCATAGGTAGGTTCTGGAAATGGCCCTGGAGGTAGGAGCAGAGCCACTGAAGCACAGGGTTCCCAAACCCCACCTCCCTGAGATGCTCCAAAAGGATACCATGGTACTGAAAACTGCCAGTCCATCACGGGGAGCAAGCAGGGTCACATTCCACCTATCTTTCTCCCAACAACTGTCATCAACCATGGTTACTAAGGCAGTTTCAGTGGCATGGCCAGTCATGAAGCCAGACTAGAACGTATCCAAGTTGTTGCCTCCAAGCAAGCCTTGGACTGTTGCCACCCTTTCTAGTGCTTTGCTCCCAAAGGGGCTATTTGCCAGTGTAATGGTTGTTTAACTACTGAGCCCAGGGAGATCTTCTTAAGGCAGGGAGGGACACAGTACTGCATTCAGAGCTACAATACCTCTCAGATAAAAAGGAACCTGTGAAATTCAGAGCTACCCAAAATCCTGTCTGGGGAGCAGATGCAAGAGTGCTGATTATCATTGTGATGATGGTTATTCTTTTTCAAATGGAGCTACTGCACCCCACCCTGGGGTCCCTTGTGAAGAAGGGTGGGCTGAAAATATTTCAAGCAAATAGCTAAATGAGGAAAGCCCTGTTAAGTTTTACAGCCTAAAACCAGTTAACAATACAAAAGATTACAACTGTTTTTCTTATAATCTGCTTCTGAAGTCAGAGCGGTGAGTCATTTTGTTGAAAAGGGGCTTTCGTTGTACTCTTTTTGCTGCCTGCTAAAAACATTTTTGTTTACCCAGATATTGAGAATGCTGATGTGTTCTTCGTTTATTGCTGTTTCCAATTCTTTGGATGTTTTAATTGTTTTCACTAATAATTGCATTGTATTATTCTTTCTGTAAACTGCCTTGGGGTTTTTTCGGGGGGGGGGGGTTTACAATCACTTGGTATATAAATTTCATGAAATAAATAAAAATAAATAAATAATATGTTTAAAAACAAACAAGCATATCTTCACCCGCATCCTAGGCAGTTCATCAACGTGGCTATTGCCATACGATTGCCCCCTAAGTAATTTATAACTGCCTGACTTTAAGACTCTTCTGTGACATACTAGAAACAGTACTGGATGTACTGGAATTATTTAGTGTGTGTGTGTGTGTGTGTGTGTGTGTGTGTGTGTGTGTGTGTAGGATAGTAATTTCTAACAGGAGAAGCTACTCTTGCAAGTTAGAATATGGAGACGAGGTGGAGTCAAAGAGATACCAAAGTTATTGTGTGAGTATAATCAGATGCGTTGGGACGCGGGTGGCGCTGTGGGTAAAAGCCTCAGCGCCTAGGGCTTGCCGATCAAAAGGTCGGCGGTTCGAATCCCCGCGGCGGGGTGCGCTCCCGCTGCTCGGTCCCAGCGCCTGCCAACCTAGCAGTTCAAAAGCACCCCCGGGTGCAAGTAGATAAATAGGTACCGCTTACTAGCGGGAAGGTAAACGGCGTTCCGTGTGCTGCGCTGGCTCGCCAGATGCAGCTTTGTCACGCTGGCCACGTGACCTGGAAGTGTCTCCGGACAGCGCTGGCCCCCGGCCTATAGATGTGAGATGGGCGCACAAACCCCAGAGTCTGTCAAGACTGGCCCGTTCGGGCAGGGGTACCTTTACCTTTATAATCAGATGCAGCTATTGGGTGGGGTGGGGGGGGGGAGAGAAGGAAAGAAAAATAATAGTAGCGCCATGGTGAAGTGCTACAGTATAACCCATGCCCTACTCCTTAACCTGAATGATGAATAGAAATGGCATTAAGAAAGGAGTGCTTCAAAAAAACATGCAAAACAAATATTTATTGTTCCTTCATTGAGATGGTTGTGCAGGGCTTCAGTAGCCAAGCCTTCCTCTTCTCCCCTATAAAAACATGACATAACCATAACCAGTGGCTACTAATCAGCTCATTATCCATTGGAAATAACCTTCTAAGATCCTTCACCATAGCTGTTGAGCCATTTGTTACAGCAAACTGAAGTCAGAGCTTCAATTTTCCAACCAAGTCTTGGTTCACTGAGACTTCTCTGTCACATTACCTTCCTCCCTTCACCCTCTTGGTGATTTTTTTTTAAAAAAGCTTTAACCACAGTTTAGCTGTAATTTTTAAGAGTAGTTTTTGTGTGAATTACCATAGATCGTTTGATGCTGTACTACTAACTGAAAGCAGGGCAAAGAGGAGTTACTAAAAATAGCCATACCAACCAGTGCAGAGTTTTATATACAACCATCCAGATGGAAAAGATCCTGTTGGTTTCCAGTCTACTGCTTGGACCAACAAAAACTGCACAGCCCACCTGTGACTTGAAAAGCTGTCTTTCTGAAAGCACTTCCTTTGATGGGAAATAAAACTTTTCCAAAGCCACAAGTTTGCTTTGTGAGCTACCCTGCGCTTTTGGAAAACTAGGCTAGACGTTTTTCTAAATAAAGTCCATGGAAAAGAATGGGAAGGAGAATAAACTTGGGTCACTCTTGGCTGCCCAGACACCAGAGTTTTTAAGAACGAAAAGTAAGCCTGCTGAAACAGGCCAATGGCTCATATAGTCCTTCATTCTGTTCTCACAGTGGCCAACCAGATGCTTGTGGGCAGCTTGCAAGCTGGATGTGAGCACAATGCACTCTGCTCACTTGCAATTTGCAGCAACTGGTATTCAGAGGCATAATGCCTCTGTCTGTAGTGGTACAGCATAGTCATCACAGCTTGTAGCTATTGATAGCCTTGTTTTAGTAATAACAACAACAACAACAATAAATTTTATTTATATCCCGCCCTCCCCGGCCAGGGCCGGGCTCAGGGCAGCTAACACCAGTAAAATCACAGTAGAAACATAATAGGAAAAAAACCCCAATTTAAAATACAGGTTAAAATGCAATTTAAAATGCAGCCTCATTTTAAAAGTAGCCCAAAGATCAAAACCATAAGGGGAGGGAAACATAAGGGTCAGACTGAGTCCAAACCAAAGGCCAGGTGGAACAGCTCTGTCTTGCAGGCCCTACGGAAAGATGTCAAGTCCCGCAGGGCCCTAGTCTCTTGTGACAGAGCATTCCACCAAGTTGGGGCCAGTTTCAAAAAGGCCCTGCCCTAGTTGAAACCAATCTAACCACCTTGCGACTTGGGAACTCCAAAATGTTGTCATTTGTGGACCTTAAGGTCCTCCGCGGGGCATACCAGGAGAGGCGGTCCCATAGATATGTGGGTCCTAAACGTTTTATAACTTTTGAAATAGTTCTTCTGAAATCTCTTGCTTAAAAGATTCCAAAAAGGGCCCTGATGATGACTGAGGTTTTCTGAGGACACAAAATGTCAACACAATATGCTAAAACTTTTTTGTATATATAGGAAATTAAGATTTGTACATTTCCTTTTGAGAAGCTACTATCTTTGCCAATATGAGTTATGTACAGCTGTTCAGTTTTGCAGTCCTAAACCCATTGATCTGGGAGTAAGTCCTACCGGTTTCAGAAAATACTTCCAATTGAATGTCTTTAGGATTACTGCCATTGCAAAACAAGAAATGTGATCCATTTCCTAAGCATAAACGTATACAGCAAAATTCAGCAGGATAAGGTTACTAGGTCACTGTTACATATGGAAGCAACCTAAAAACAACTAATTAGTGGTTTTATTAAATGTACACTACTCCCTCAGCAGCATAGCAAATACTGTAAAGGCTGATTAATTGTTTCATGCTCTGAATTGCATTCTTCATTAAAGTGAAGCACTGGACATTTGGCAATTCAGTTGAGGAAGTTTGAAGTACAATATGTGTTCCATCACAATTTGACTATACTACAAAAGGATCGCAGGAGGAGCTAAATTACATACCATACTTTCCCATGTATGAGACAACACCCCCCTCCATTTTTTAGTCCAGACTTTGGGGTCGTCTTATACACAGAGTTCTACCGTAAGTCTGTGGTGAGCTATGCGTCAGCTCAGGGGTTCCTGGCAGCTCCTGAGTCAATGAGGCTGGGCTGTGGAGGTAGCTGTGGAGCCAAGCCGAGGCGAGGGAAGCAAGATGCAAGCTCCTGCCACTATGCAGTGAAAATACAGCACTACTTCCATCAACCAGGGCAGTGGGTCATTCAGGTGATTCAAAAGACTGATTTCTTAATTTTGGGCTCCCAAAAGTAGGAGTCATCTTATACATGGGGGCCTCTTCTACACAGAAAAATATGGTAATTTTCTGTAGGGCAGAAATTAACCAAAGTGCCTTGGCATGACCAGCACATATTGTTTCCCCCTTATGCTGGTGGAGTTGTAAGGTACAAGGAACATATGTGGTGACATGAAACTATGTACCAAACTTCTGAAAGCAGGTTGTAACTGAAACTGATATTATTGCTGGCAAACAGGTTGCCCTGGATGCTAAGTTATGCCTCATCCAATTTTGACGGCCAATTCTGACCTTACTTCTCAGCCATTAATTCTATATATCTGTTGCTTGCCCCTCATCTAGTGATCTGTCAAGGGTGGAAGGATGCATCTTGTTATTCTATAGATCCATTGCTTTAAAAAAAGTCATGTTCTTTATCATTTCCAAAAAAGCTTGACTCATAAAATATGTGCCGCCAGGGTTGATGTGGACCTTACCGACTTTGCTTCTTTGGGGCCGTTTGTTATTTATATGACCGAACAATCCCATGGTTGACACATTCCCACTAAATATGAGTTTATTTGGCAACATTCATGATTATTTGGTACAAATAGGAACCCTGTATTCCCAGTCACCTGGGCGGGGTACAAATATAACAACTACTACTATTGAAAAAACAAATAAAGCAAACTGTAGTATTTACCAAAGTCTTAAGCATCCAGAGATTGTGCTGATGATGTTTACATTACTTTTATTGCTGCTGCTTACCTTGTGAGGGGTGGCCCTTAGGAACGCCAATCAAGGGACTTCAGAGAAGTCTAGTATGGCTTCGCACACGCTGTAAATTGTGAACAGCTTTGTGTGGAGTTTTCCGGTTGTTAGTACTACAACAGACTTTTGAGCCAATGTTACAAATGCAATTTCTCACTGGAGAGAATGTAGAACTTGGCTTCCAAATTCCAAATGTGTGAGGTGTGGACTGTCGCATTGTATGTCTGAGCCTGAATGAACAACCAGGAGGCACCTTTCCTTCAACCAGTGTGGCTAGTATAGGAGCAGTCAGAGCTGCAAGAGTCCCCTTCATAGCAGAGCTCTTGTGTCCTTATGAAACACTTCTCCATGGCTAATATAGCAAAAAGCCATTTGCATGAATTTGTGGAAATACTCTCTTAGAACTTTCAGCTTGTGGCTCATTTGTCCTAGCATACATCTAGTTTCTGCCAGAGGCTGCTCTCCAAAGCAGAACAGACAAAGATAGCAGTTGTTCTCTTATTAATCATCTGTAAAGATCAAGGACATGGTGACACGAGGAAGGCAACTGCATGGGGCTTCATGCAGATGAAGGAAATCAAGTCTCCCATCATTCCTGCCCGGCTCAGGCAAGTTTCTGTATATGGATGGGGCCTTACTGAGCATAGGTTTTTCCGATCTACGAATGGTTTATGTAGCGGAATAACTTCTAGGGAATTATTGGCATCTGTCTCAAAAAACAATGGACTCTGCCTCGGGGGTGAAATCAAACCGCTGGAAGATCACAACGTCTGCTGTGGCTGCAGAGACCGGTAACTCCTAACTGCTGTTTCCCAAGTTGTTTTTGTTGCATTAGCAGCACTGAAGTAACCTCTCTGGGGTGCAAGCCTGGGCAGTGTTTATTATGGAGGTCTTGGACTGTCCAGATGACAATTCCCCTCTCTTGGCCTCACTGATGTGGTCCAAAGGAAAGCAGAGCAATACATTTGGCACCAGCTTGGCTGCAGGTGTTGCCAGAAGGAGGTATGCAAGACACCATCCAGGTATCTTAGAGACTCCATTCTGGATTTGTGTAGAATTTGCTCCTTAGTCTTTTCTTCTCCTGCAGATGCCCCACAGGGTGGCAAGTACAGATATTTTTCCCCCAGGGAAAATTAGGACCAGAGTTTTCCTTCGCCTAGATGGGCTACCTTCCTGGGTTGGTGAGCCACACCTGATCCTCACTTCCCTCTATGGCACGTGCAGAAACCACCTTTTTGACCGTTGGACCCACTTTTTTTTTTTTTAAAAAAAAGATATTTATTGCAAATTTTTAAACAAAAAATCACCAAACATATAAAATACCATCACCCAAAAAGTAACAAATGAGAGAAAACAGAAATGAACTAAGAAATAGACATAGAGTAAAAAAGATACAACAAGAACAGCTATCCATGAATCATATTTCCATAACCTTTGGACTTCCTCACATCTCCCTTTCCTGCGTTCTCCATAATAAAATTATAAACAGCAATTTATTACCTTATTTCAATTCTTATATTGTAATTCTCAAATATTATGCCTCAGATTTTAAATATTTTTATCAAAAACTTAACTGCTTGGTTTAGACATAATATTACTTCAAATTTCATCTTTTTCTTAAACATCACAAATTCTCATATATCATATATCTTTCAACTAAATTGCTGATGCCCGTTGGACCCACTATTGGTCTTGTCTGCTCAATCTGCTGGAGCCTGTCTGCAGGGGAAGTCCCCAACCCACTGAGGGTTTGAGAGCCATTGGCTACCCTCCCCTGGTTTAGTCAACCAGTCGGAACATTTGCCAGAATGTGGCTGCTGTCGCATGCTGACAGCTTCTAGCAGCCACAGGTGAGAGCTGAGTGCAGGATGGGGACCAAAGGTGGGCAAGCTACCCCAGAAGTAGCACGATGCGTCTCCCGCCAGAGGTGTTCCTCCTAACCCCCCATGCACTCCATACAAGAGAATAAAATGTTGCAAATAATTGGCAAAAAAAAAAAAAAGATTGAATCTTTACCACAGTATGCAGCCTCGGTCCAGTATACCTGAAACGAGCGTCTCCACCCCCATCATTTTGCCTGGACACTGAGGTCCAGTGCCGAGGGCCTTCTGGTGGTTCCCTCACTGAGAGAAGCCAAGTTACAGGGAACCAGGCAGAGGGCCTTCTCGGTAGTGGTGCCCACCCTGTGGAACGCCCTCCACCAGATGTCAAAGAGAAAAACAACTACCAGAGTTTTAGAAGACATCTGAAGGCAGCCCTGTTTAGGGAAGCTTTTAATGTTTAACAGACTACTGTATTTTAATACTTTGCTGAAGCTTCCCAGAGTGACTGGGGCAGCCAGATGGGCGTGGTATAAATAATAAATTATTATTATTATTATGCCACTCAACGTGCCCAGTGGTGCAGGGCAGGACTTTGGGCAGAAGTTCAGGTCCTCACTCAGCAGAATGAGGAGGAGCCACCTGCCTCAAATTCAGCAAGGCTGGCTTGCCACATTTGAAACACGGCCATCGAAAGGAATTGCAATCCCACCTCTCCACATTCTTATACCATAAAGCCTGGAGTCTAAAATTACCAAACGGCTCGCTTCTTTGTCGGTGAGGATGAATTGACTTTCTGTCATTCCATCCAGTGCTCTGACAGCTCCTAAACCATTTATTATTCATTAATAGAAGCTAGAGGCACAGCCTCAGACAAGTGTTTCCTGCTTAATCCAATTAGTGTAATAATGTTTTGTTTGCTGAACACCCAGTGCGGATTAAGCACAAGGGAGACAACTTGCTTCAGTGCAATGACTTTGTGTGGTGCTTTTCTGTTAGGTTTTTCTTTTATGCGTTGGATCCCAAATAATGTTGCGCCTATGTTGTGTGTCTGACTGGAGTCAGGCTGTTTAGATGAGGAGCTATACAAGTGAGCCAAACTGGAAGTCTGGCTCCAAGCGCTTGCTTTCATGTATGTTGCAGTTCCATACAGTTTGAGGGTGAAAATAGGGATGTTGTCTGAATGCCAACACAGCTCTCTCCATCGCTGCACATTGCTGAAAGCTCTGCAATGACGCCTCCTGCCATGTAACAGAAGCACAGTTATCTTCTTTTTAAACCTGGGGAATCTCTAATCTCACTATGAATCTGCTTGTGTATGCTGTCTAATACAACAAGTGGGTATTGCAGTGCAAATAAATGTTCCAGTGTGTTGGGCTCCCTATCCAGGATTCCAGTTGCTCCATTCTTTTCCACCACCCTGAGCAGCTTGCAATCCATAGCCACTAAGCACACTTGGGCTGGATCTAGACACATCAAAGAAGTGTTTCAGTTAAACACATTGCAAACTTTGTATGAGAAATTGGGTTAGCAAAAATGGAACTCCACAGTGCCATCTGGTGTCACAGTGTTAGAATGCATAAACAATGCATATACAGTGGTGCCTCGCAAGACGAAAATAATTCGTTCCGCAAGTCTTTTCGTCTTGCGATGTTTTTCATCTTGCGAAGCACAGTCCTTCGCAACTGCGCCTCTTCAAGTGGCTTTTTTTAAAAAGCGCAAGACGTTTTTGTCTTGCGAAGCAAGCCGATAGGGAAATTCATTTAGCGAAGCAACGCAAAACCAAAAAACCCTTTTGTCTAGCGAGTTTTTCGTCTTGCGAGGCATTCGTCTTGCGGGGCACCACTGTAAAGCGATTTTTCTTTGCCAATGTAGCTGAGTCCTTGGTCCTCATAGGTCTGTTGGTGAATCACTCCCCTTCCTAGGCTTTCCCCCTGCACACTGCAGGGTCCCCAGCCCACTATCTTCTTCTTGTCTGTGAATGTTGCCATTTTTGGATGCGAAAGCAACAGCAATCACAATCTGAACATCAGAAATAGAGGAGATTATATATATTTATTATATGAATAAACACTTACATCAGGAATGGAAGTGAAGCTGATGCTCTTTTGTGAACTGGCCACTACTATTTATTTAAAGGGAATCCTCAAAATTGTTGCCAAAGCCCCCGAGAGACAGTTTTTTACTAGGAACAGGTACAGTGGTACCTCTGGATGTGAACGGGATCCATTCCGGAGCCCTGCTCACATCCAGAAGTGAACGCAACCCACATCTGTGCATCTGCGCGGGTCGCGATTCGCCGCTTCCACACATGCGTGTGACGTCATTTTGACCGTCTGCGCATGCGCGATTGTCGAAACCTGGAAGTAACGTGCTCCGTTACTTCCGGGTCGCCGCAGCACGCAACCCGATAATACTTATCCCGAAGCTACTACAACCCGAGGTATGACTGTACTGGAAACCACAGAGGGTGCAAAGTTCATAATCATAGCAACATATATTCAGGACTTTACAAGGCTGTCGTCTGCTGGTAAGTCTAGTATTCAGCAGGGAGCAACAAACTCTGGTTCAGGTGAAGGAATTGCAAGATCTAGGCTAGGGAGCACACATGTAAACACACTGGAATCCTTGAGCTCTTCTTTCCTAATAGACAGCTTGTTGTAACACACAGTACATCTAAAGTCATTGTGTTTTTGGTTCCCTAACCCACAGCCCTCAGAATATCCTTGGGGAGTCTGAAAAAGTTCCCCCACCCCTGCTCCTAGGTCATGTGGGGTATTATTTCAGTCTCACTTCCTCATTGGTCATTAATGTGTCACCTATGGCCCTGTTTCCTTCAAGCCAGCCTGTTTCCCTTAGGGAGGTAAAAACTGATGCCTATCAAAGGGAGAGGGAACCTGCCCAAACCACAAGATGTTTGTGCCCTGCCCTCAATTTCATTTGTGCTAGAGGTGAAACCCAGCAGAGGGATAACTTTAGAATACACTTTCAATAATAAGTCCTTGTCTTGGAATATCTGAGGGAAAGTGCCTCTGGTCATGAGAAACACATTTAGGTTGTGTACACATTTAAAGCACCCCCATGCCAATTGAATCTTGGGAATTGTAGTTTTCCCCTTGCAGAGCTAGAGTTCCCAGAACCCTTAACAAACTACCCTCTCCATCTCCCATTTTATCCTCACAACAACCCTGTGAGGTGGTTTAGACAGAGATAGTGGCTGGTCCAAGGCCACCTGCTTAAGATTTATGGTGTTTAGCAGGGGCTTGACCCCTGGGGAAAACCAAAGCTTGCAATTGGGTAGGAGAAATCACGCATGTGGAGAAAGTCAGGGATAAATTGAACAGGAAGGTGCAGGAACTAAACTGAAATTAAATGCAAACAAGAGTGGATGGGGCTGGTGGCAGTTGTAGTCTAAATGACTGACCATTTACTCTTTCAGGTCCCTAACATTGCTCAGAGTGACATGCAGAGACTGACCAGTTGAACTGCCTGTGTCACTGTGTTGCCTTTCGCCAAAAATATGTTGTTGTCCAAGGTTTATGTAACTTGGTCTTCAACTTGCTTTTAATCAAAGCTGCTTAAGAACTCTCTCATGTGCTTGTTGTTGATCTTTTTAAAACCATGAGCTTTGTTAACTTTGCTTAACAGGTCATTCAGACAAACACAGAAAGAACAGTGGGTGTGTTAGTTTGAGCCTTAGTCTTTCTGAGTTCATTTGGCTTCCTACCCTAAGGAAAGCAGGACGCACATCTCAGGGTAAGCCCTTGGTTAGTACAAAAGCAAACCTATCAGCTTTTGTTGCTATCTGGACTGTGTGGCAGCCTTTGTGAAGTCTTTGAACAGCCCTGCCAGGTACTAGTCATCAAACTTTGTGTGACTTTCATACCTCAAGGTCATGTTGATGTTAAGCCATGTGGAATCCTGCCAAGGAGCTGAAAGGGTAGTAATTCTGTCAAGCTGTGAGACTATATTGAGTCATTGTCATGTCAGGAACTTGCTCAGCTACAAATGGAATACGTACATCTCGGCTTTTGGAATAAGTTGCAAAACTTGTGCTGCAAGATACTTGTAATACAAGAACTCATGACCACTTGCTTGATAAATCAAGGGGAAAGTTTATCATAACTGTCCTCTCCCCTGAAACGTTCTCAGGATGCCTTTGCTTTAAGTTCTGCACGTACATGGGATTATTGTGCAGGCTCTTAATCTGTTAAAAGTTTGGCACTGGGAGAAGACTCTCTCTTTTGAAAGTGTGTTACTCAAGAAAGATCTGGCCTTCCATGTCTTTCACGCTTCCAATTCCTTTCTGTCTCCTTGTCTCTTGCCAAATAATTTCTAAATTGTGTCGGATTGTGCATCTTGGATATAAGCTATATTACAGGAAACAAATGTATTTGATTTGGATGAGAAAGAAAATTGAGAGTTTAAAAAAACAAAGTTTGGGTTTAGACAATTTCTTCTCAAGTTCATTTCCCTTAAAATGGTGAATTCCTATACACGTCTACTTAGAAATATGTTCCATTGATTTAAATGAGCTTACCGCTAAGTGAATTGATGTAGGATTGAAAGCAATGGAGCTTACTTCTGAGTAGACATGAACAGGGAAGCACTGTTGGCTGCCTATTTTCCTGATGCTCTTGTTTGCTGTATCTGCCACTGTCGTGCTAGCCCTGATATTGACTGTGGATATCTGAAAAGCGACTTTTGCATCTATTCATGTATACATGTCATGATTAGAATAGTTTATCATTAGTGTGGTTGAAAGGTTCCTTTTTATTCCCAAAGCTAAAAATAAATTATTGCCCAGCTTCAGCTTGAAACTATCATGGAATTGTAGTACCGAACTACATATTCTCAGCAGAATGATTAATATTTATCATTTTAAATTATCCAAGGCAGGACATTATGCCACTGTGCTCTGATTTCTGTTTTTATCAGGCAGAATGCCAAAAATGAAACAAAATAAAGGAGAAGCCTTTGAAAGGGCAAAATAAAACCCCCAGCATTTGATGAAGGATTTCAAAGGGTATACAGTGGTACCTCGGGTTACAGACGTTTCAGGTTAAAGACACTTCAGGTTACAGACTCTGCTAAACCAGAAATAGTACCTTGGGTTAAGAACTTTGCTTCAGGATGAGAACAGAAATTGCGCAGTGGCAGCAGTGGGAGGCCCCATTAGCTAAAGTGGTACCTCAGGTTAAGAACAGTTTTAGGTTAAGAACGGACCTCAGGAACGAATTAAGTTCTTAACCCGAGGTACCACTGTAGATTGTTAATAAGCAAAAACAAAAACCCTCCTTCTATCTCTCTGTATCACATACTGATATAACAGTGGTGACCTTAGGCATAGGAATGCAAAGAATAGGATAGAACGCTCCACTGCTGTCAACAGCAATATGGCAGTGTTATGAGTTTTGGGGACAGAGAGCAGGTTGTATGTCAGAGTTGAGAGCAGAGAGTTGCAGAGAAACAAAGTAGCAAGCTGGTGTGGCTATGGGGGAAGGACCCTCGATGGATTAGGTACAAGGAGAGAACCCTCAAGAGGCTACTGTTGGCCAGCCATAGGGATCATGATGGGAAAGGAGAAGGAAATGGCAAGGAGGTAAAATTATGAGTTGCATTCATCATATCAAATGTTTTGTGTTTTCTGTGTCTGTGTTTTTAGCACAATGCTGCTGTGGAATCTTCATGATCTTTGTGTTTGGAGATTACTGGTTTATCTCAGCTATTTATGCGCTCTGGCTCTACCTCGACTGGGAAACCCCCCAAACTGGGGGGCGAAGATCCAAGTGGGTCAGAAACTGGACTGTGTGGAGATACTTTAAGGAATACTTTCCAATTCAGGTGAGTGAAATATATTGTAGTGAAAGTTAATGTGTTTGTGTGTGCCCACTTGTGCGCTCTGCGTATGTCCCAGAGCATGGTGAGGAAAGCCAATGTAGTTGGCATCTCGTTAGGATTCCACTTCTGTTTTGTTTCATTATTATTCCTGTACTGAAACTTTGCACATGTGGATGGCCAATGTGAAGAGGCCATCACAGAAACATGGCCACACGTTGCACTAAACCATGGCTGAGCACCACATTATGGTTCTTGGGCTTTGTACTGTACACTCCCCTTCTGTCCTCCAATGTGACTGGAAGAAATGGTTTTGAAAGCTTTCAGTCCTTTTCTTTCTTAACTACAGCTTGCTATGCAATCCTAACAAACCAACTATGGTTGGCTTGAAACAGCTTGAGCACAACAGGACTTATTTCTGAGTAATTGTGCATAGATTGCATTATAACACTATGGAGCTGAGATCTCTGTGTGTATATTCTCTACAAGTTCCACCTCTATTTCTTATTTTTTAACCCAAATTGAGGTCTCTTCCAGAGAAGCTGTTCTTTGAGCAATCTTTCTTATTTGTGGGTGTGGAGGTTATGCAACAGGACATCAAGAGAGGGTGGTGTAGTGGTTAAGAGCAGTAGTCTCGTAAACTGGTGAACCGGGTTCGCGTTTCCGCTCTTCCGCATGCAGCTGCTGTGTGACCTTGGGCTAGTCACACTTCTTTGAAGTCTCTCAGCCCCACTCACCTCACAGAGTGTTTGTTGTGGGGGAGGAAGGGAAAGGAGAAAGTTAGCCGCTTTGAGACTCCTTAGGATAGTGATAAAGCAGGATATCAAATCCAAACTCTTCATCCAAACTCTTCTTACCCCACACTTTCCAGAGCATTTCCCCATAACTTTCCATCTCATCAAAATGTCGGAGGGGGGGGGGAGCAGGTTTGTTTTGCAAAAGCAATAATTAGCTTTCATTGTGGGATCTGAATTGGCCAGTATGCAATTGCCAGTCAACTTTTAAATGAAGAGTGAACTTCTTACTGAGCCTTTATTTCAGCTCATAAAAACCTCAGATTTGGATCCAAGCCAGAACTACCTCTTTGGGTTTCATCCTCATGGCGTCCTTGTCGCTGGAGCTTTTGGAAACTTTTGCACAGAATACACAGGTTTTAAGAGGTTATTCCCTGGTCTGACTCCATACCTACACATCTTGCCTTTCTGGTTCAGGTGTCCTTTCTTCAGAGACTATATTATGTGTGCAGGTAAGCAGTAAACCCTAGTAATTCAGGTGTGTCTGTTTTTCCAAAAATGGAATTGATGTACAGTATTTTTTTAAAAAATGCGACCCTACTTGATTTCCAAAGCAACCAAACACAGTTAGCATATCAGATAATAACGGTGGGCTGTATTTAACATATCACTAAGGAGAATGTTCTGCCAGTTTCAGGAGTTTTCCTTGTGCAGCAGAACATTATTCCCCTCTGCCACCCCCATACACCAAAATACAAGTCACAAAGATTCAGAACTGTAGAATAGCCATCAGAAATGGAGCTCGCAAAAAGATCATTCACCAAAGGCCTTTTCGAAAAGCCACGTCTTCACCAGCCATGGCACTGTGGGTTAAACCACAGAGCCTAGGGCTTGCCGATCAGAAGGTCGGCGGTTTGAATCCCCGTGATGGGGTGAGCTCCCATTGCTCGGTCCCTGCTCCTGCCAACCTAGCAGTTTGAAAGCATGTCAAAGTGCAAGTAGATAAATGGGTACCGCTCTGGCGGGAAGGTAAAGGGCGTTTCCGTGCGCTGCTCTGGATCGCCAGAAGCGGCTTAGTCATGCTGGCCGCATGACCTGGAAGCTGTACGCCAGCTCACTCGGCCAATAAAGCGAGATGAGCGCCGCAACCCCAGAGTCAGCCACGACTGGACCTAATGGTCAGGCGTCCCTTTACCTTTTACCTTTAATGCTTTCACCTGGCACACTTTGTTCACCTCGTAAAGTAAGCTCTGGGACGTGGCCTGATTCTCACAGCCCTATTCAGGTGTTCTCCATCTTCTGATAAACAGCATTCCACATCACCAGAGGATTCAGAAAGAGGAGATTCCGCTCTACAGATGTACTCCTCAGTGTCTGGGTAGTGAGAGGGCAGGGGGTTGCAGATGGGGATGAAGGATTTAGCTTCATTCACCCCCTCACATGATTATTAATTTCATGAGCAGGGCCGGATTTACATATAAGCTAAACAAGCTATAGCTTAGGGCCCCACTCTCTTGGGAAGCCCCCAAAAATTTAAAGGGAAAATAAAACTGGACGTACATTTCCAAAATATAAGATAAAAAACAAATAAAATAAAACCTACATACAGCAACTGTGTTTTGTGTTGTGGACAGTGGCGTAGCGTGGGTTCTCAGCACCCGGGGCAAGGCAAGTAATTTGCGCCCCCTAACCCGTGGATTTTAGCACTCGAGTCTCTTCCGCGCCCCCCCAGATGTTGTGCCAGGTGCACCCCCCACACTACGCCACTGCTCCCACCACAAGTCTTCAGGACAGCCATCCGAAGGCTGGCGCGGGGAGAAGGTCTCTCCGCCCCACCGCCAGGCTTCGGAGCAGCCTTCCGAAGGCTGGCGGCGGGAGGAGGTCTCTCTGCCCCGCCGCCAGGCTTCGGAGGAGGTCCGAGGACAGTGGGGAAGACGCGCTGCGCTTCCCCGCTGTCCCGGAGATTTCCCTATGGACTTTCGTCTTGCGAAGGGCCGGCCAAACGCCCCCCCCCCAATGTTGCGCCCAGTGCGGCTGGCACCCCTGGCACCCCTCACGCTACGCCACTGGTTGTGGAGGCTCCTATGATGTAAGTAATGGGCCCCACCTGCTAGCCTGCTCCCTAAAATATCACTGGTTAGATACCTATTAGGTCCATAAATTACCATATAGCATATATTCAACACAAGAAACAGTGACAATTTGTTGTTGACAAAGGACAGCTGGACATATAAAGGGCCCCATTACCTTCAGTAGCTTAGGGCCTCATCAAACCTAAATCTGGTCCTGTGCATGGGGGGGGGGACACCCAAACAGGGGTCATCAAATTCAGTAGTAACAACATGTAGGCTTTAATGTTTCATAAGTTAAAACGGTAGTTTGTTACAGAGCATATATAAGAAATAATTGGATATCAACTACAGATGAATCCACCATCTTTTGGGATAGCTTAAAAAAAGGACATAAGAGCAGAACATTGAAATCTAGTCAGAGTATTAATAGCAGCTAAATGGTGTACTCCCATAATTCCTACAGACCAAAAATAGTTTCAATAAAATTTGTTTTCTTGCCACAGTGACAGAATTAATGGAGCTGGTATGCTTAAGGGAAGGTAGACAGAGAAATGAGCAATTTGAGAGTCAGTGGGCCCCTTTTAAGTACATGAAATGAGAACCTCAGTTAATTTTTTAAAAAAGCTTTTCCCACTGCTGTCATATTCAATTAAGTAATTTGATCATTGATGTTGTAGATATTTAAATAAACTGTAATATGAGTTTTTAGAAAACATATTTATATTTGTCTTATAATTCATTAAGGGCACAATCTTAATACAGGATTATTTCAAAATAAACGGTAAATTAGTGACTCTTAGATTGCATTATGTAATATGTCATTTGTAGACTGTTTGCATGTTTATAATAAAGAATTAACTACTGTACGGAGCACAAATTTAACTTCAGATTTTTTCATTCCACCTGACTAATGGTTTCCATGCAACACTAATCAGTTGATTGGGTATTCTGTTATTTATTTATTTATTCACACTTTCAGGGCTGGTTTCAGCATCCAAGAAGAGTGTGTCTCATGTGCTCAGCCACGAAGGCGGTGGAAATGTTGCTGTGATTGTAATTGGAGGAGCAGAAGAGTCTTTAGATGCCCGTCCTGGAAGCTTAACTCTTAGCATCCTCAAAAGGAAAGGGTTCATTAAGGTGGCTTTGAAACATGGGTAAGTTCTATGTGTAGACCTCACCCATTAAGAATAAAGTGGTAACACCACAGGACATTAACTGGGAATCAAGAGAACTTGTCATTGAAATAAGATGGAATGTAGGTACCCAAAACATGAAATGGACTACAGTGGTACCTCGGGTTAAGTACTTAATTCGTTCCGGAGGTCTGTTCTTAACCTGAAACTGTTCTTAACCTGAAGCACTACTTTAGCAAATGGGGCCTTCCACTGCCGCTGTGCCGCCGGAGCACAATTTCTGTTCTCACCCTGAAGCAAAGTTCTTAACCTGAGGTAATATTTCTGGGTTAGTGGAGTCTGTAACCTGAAGCGTATGTAACCCGAGGTACCACTGTACTTGATAGTATTCTATATCTTGTCGTTGGCCACCGTCTGTCTCAGGAGACAATGGAGGAGTGTGTCTTTGGGGGTGAAGTCAAATGGTTGGAGAGTTACAGTGCTGTAGAGACTGATATGAGATAGACATGTTTTGTTGTGCTGCTGCAGATACACCATGGCCTTTCTTCTCTCTTCAGTCCTCCCCAGCAGTCATCCCTCCTCTGGTCACTGCTGCGGATACACAACCTACCTGTCTGTCTCTAGCACTGGGGCTGTCTGCGAGGCATTCTCCAACTTTTGCAATGCAGTTCCCCAGCCAAGTAACATCATAGTACGGAAGCACACCTGCTGTGCCACAGTGTGCGTTGACATGCATTACATTAGGGGAAATTGCTAGAGAAAATTGCATACAAAATCTGTCAATTGCAGTTCTCTCAGTTTCTCATTTTCCCCACCTTCAATTCAGTTCTCCATATTTCTGCAGCAATCTGTGACTTTTTAAAATCATCGTGAAAATTCATCAGCCTTTTAATGTGAATTTCTCCTAATACATTTTTGTACGGAGTTTCAACTTTTGCAAACAATTTCTCCTAATATAAAACATTTTTGTATGTTATTTTCACTAGTATATTCTTCCCTCCCCACCCCCCACTCGGATATGTGCCTTTTCGTAAATGTTGGCTGGAGAACTGCATCCCAGAATTTGGATAAGTGCAAATTATGAAGAATTCTCACATTGTTTTGGAAAGTGAGAAATTGATCAATTTGGCTTTAAGTGTGAATTGAATTAAAATTATCCTCCACCCCACATCTATATAAAAACGAGGGAAGAAGTGCAGCGTTGTGAAATAGATTCCCCCCCAATAACAAGAACCAAATATTCACACACAGAAAAGAGCTGTCCTATATATGTCTAAGAGTCATTTAATATGCAAGTTTGAAATTGCACATGTGGCAACTTCCTGTTTCATGACTTTTTTTTACTGTGTGCTTGCAATATTTCTTTGTAAGTGAGCTATTAGCCAACAGCAGTCCTATGGGCCATTCCCTTCCTGTGGTTATTGTTCCCGATTTCAACATTTCTTGCGTTTACTGTCATTTCTAATTTTATATCTTGGTAAAAGAGGCAGCCAACTACAATTTCGTAAAAATCCCATGCAAGCTTTTTCTGCCCTGTGCTCAATACTTCACTGATTTTGGCTGGGGAGAGGGCTGCCTGCCTGGGCATGTGCCCTGTCTGTCCATGCCAGAATGTTTAGGCCAGCATATGGGCTGGCCATGCTTAGGTTTGGCAATAGTCCACACTGGCATGTGGTCTCCACATGATTAGCCAAGGGTGAATGGAGCCCTCGGGCCAAAATAAGCTTAGCCACCCACCTCTGATGTATGCAGTGCTATTTTTCTAGAAAAACAGGTGCTGGAACTCACCATGAACACCTCCCTCATTCTCTTAGAATGGAAACAGTGCCCACATGAGAGGTGCTAGAACTGAGTTCCGGCTGAAATGTATGGCATCTGCTTAGTTAGTCCCATTGGACTAACCTGGTTTAGTCCTGGACTAATATTGCATTTAGTTGTGTAAATGGAGGCTTAGTCCTATTGCCTGTTGAGCTTTTCCTAGGAGGCAGTAGGTAGCAACATGAATTTTTAAAAACGTCTACCTGGCATCTACAGTGTAATTGTCATGAACATGGAAGGTCTGAATGCTACCATATGTGCCAAAGTTATTTGTTGTTGTTTAGTCATTTAGTCGTGTCCGACTCTTCATGACCCCATGGACCAGAGCATGCCAGGCAATCCTGTCTTCTACTGCCTCCCACAGTTTTGTCAAACTCATGTTCGTAGCTTCGAGAACACTGTCCAACCATCTCGTCCTCTGTCATCCCCTTCTCCTTGTGCCCTCCATCTTTCCCAACATCAGGGTCTTTTCCAGAGAGTCTTCTCTTCTCATGAGGTGGCCAAAGTATTGGAGTCTCAGCTTCAGGATCTGTCCTTCCAGTGAGCACTCAGGGCTGATTTCCTTAAGAATGGATAGGTTTGATCTTCTTGCAGTCCATGGGAGTCTCAAGAGTCTCCTCCAGCACCATAATTCAAAAGCATCAATTCTTCGGTGATCAGCCATCTTTAAGGTTCAGCTCCTTTAAATGGGTATACTTGTCAACCCATTGACGTGAATTATGTCAACTGCGTTGTTGCTTTTCTCTGGCAGGGCTCAACTGGTCCCAGTGTTTTCTTTTGGGGAAAATGAACTGTTCAAACAAGTTGCAAACCCCAAAGGATCAAGGCTCAGAACATTGCAAGAGAAACTGCAGAAGATTATGGGGTTTGCATTGCCTTTGTTTCATGGCAGAGGAATCTTTCAATATAGCTTTGGCGTGATGCCTTACAGGAAACCTGTTCACACTATTGGTAAGTTCTTTTTGCTCTCTTTTTGCTCTCATATGCACATGTTTAATATACAAATCTGTGTCAAGAAATAGTAGCTGCTTAGCCTTTGAAAACGGTTCCATATACCATCTAAGCACCAAATGCAGAAGAGGAAGAAGTTTGAAATAAGCATTTGTCTCTTTCCTGATCTTTTATTTATAGGTTTCCTCCTCTCCCCCTGCCCTTTGACTGTGTTGTGTTTATATGTAGCTCATAGAATTTGTCAGCAGAAAATAATCTACATAACATGCTTCAATTCATACTTTATTACCTGCATCCCTATGTTGTACGGTCGGGGTGGTATGTTGTGTTAAGAACATCATAAGAGCCTTTGTGGATCAGACCAAATTTTTTTTTTAACTATTATTTCCATTTATATACTGCTCTTCTTACAAGATCCCAGAGCAGTTCACAAGTAAAATACAAACCAAACAACTGCAACAACAAATCAAATAACATGATATATTAAAATCACCAAAGCTTCAATACAGCAGTGAGATAATAAATACTTTGATTACATATCCAATAAAACACTGACAGTTGGGAAACTCTGGCCCGCGAGCGGTCCAATTGGAGAACAGCCTTTACCAAAGTTGTCATGGACTTTGAAGATGCTCAAAGATGAAAGATGAAAGGGAGAAACGTGCTAAGAGGATAGCACATTTGGCAAAACCTCCCCATGATCAACTCCTGCCAGGAAACCTATGTCCCCACTGTGGAAGGACATGTGGATCCAGAATTGGCCTCCACAGTCACTTACAGACTCACTGTTAAGACCATGTTCATGGAAGACAATCTTACTCGGATATGAGTGATTCCCAGAGGAGGAGGAGGAGGACTTGGACCAGAGAGATTTGGGTTCCTACTGTACTCAACCAAGAAGCCCACTGGGTACACTTCAGTGATTGTGGATCCCATTATATCCCAGCTTGCTTACAGATCCCATTATCTTTCAGCTGAACTTATTCTATAGGATAATTATGAAGATAAAATGGAATAATCCCCATGCATGTCTCCTTGAGCTCCAAATAATTAGTGATTTAAAAATGTCCACTTACATTCCCATTTGGTTATCTACCAAAACCAGGTTATTTCAGGAGTTTGATAATATGTTGAGCAGTTTGTACTTTTTCCTATATTGCATTCCACCAATCCTGTACTTTGCGTAGTTTTCAAATGGTAAACTTCTAGCATCACACCATATTCTTGAGGTCTTGTGCAAGTATTATGTCAGCTGCTTTAAAATGTAAACAGAATCATAAGAGATGTTCTAACCACTTTTGTCAGGAGTGAAGAGAGGACTGAAAACCACTTCTGGCTCAACTTTTGATTAAGAGAAGTGCTCTTCTAAAAAGTGGCGTTTTGCTTGCTTCAGTATGATACGCCACAGAATATGTTGAGAGGTAGATTTGCATTTGTAAATACAAGTTAGAGATCATTAGAGGAGGTGCAGGAGAGAGGAGAAGAGGCTAAGAAAAGAACGAATGCTAACTGCAAAAACACTAGAACCTAAAAGGACAGGTGCATTCCTTTGTGCAGTGACTGCTTAATTTAAACTGACCAATGCATGAGCCTTTTAGGGTGGAGCAGGTTCCAGGTGCTGATTCAACCTGATGCTTTATGAAAGTGATTTAAAAATAGCAAGAAAGAAATGCATGGTGGATGTGACTGAACAAAATAACTAACTTTTGGAAACTGAAAAGTATACAAGAACAATTTGCAACAAAGACACAGTTCTGTTAAACAAGAACACAAGGAGATCAATTGGCATACTGGTCATTTTAGACTGTGAATGCCTAGGTAAGTATAAGGACAAGTTCTATGATGTTTTGTATGCTTTTGTATCTTTGAGTACTTGTAAACATATCCCATGCATATAATAGTGTCCAAAATTTACAAACTAGTTCTAGGTTTAGATGGCACCATAAAGAAACAGGTTGTTCAGATAGCAGCAGTCATTTGATTATAAATATTGAATAAGGGAAATGTGCCCATTTTACTAGCCCAATAAAGTACAGTGGTACCTCGGGTTACATACGCTTTGCTAACCCAGAAACAGTACCTTGGGTTAAGAACTTTGCTGCAGGATGAGAACAGAAATTGTGCTCCGGCGGCACGGCAGCAGCAGGAGGCCCCATTAGCTAAAGTGGTGCTTCAGGTTAAGTACCGTTTCAGGTTAAGAACGAACCTCCGGAACAAATTAAGTACTTAACCCGAGGTACCACTGTACTTCCATTCCTTAATAGGCAGATGCCTGTAATTAACAGAGCTGCAGCAGAAGTCCTTCCCACTTGCAAATCTATTTTCTTTGGACATATTGACATACTCTGTTTTCAGAATGGCTTCCTTTCGGCAAAAGAATCTGTCTTCAGTATGTGAGACTGTTTGGAAAAGCAGTCCGTTGGATGTAAACCACTTTGATTTAAAAAGCAAAACAAAAAACAATCGAGCAGTATATAATTTTTACGAAATAAATAAAATTGGGAATTTTACTTTTCACGTGACCATTCATTTTGTTTGTTTTCACTTGCAAATTGATATTGCCATTCATACTGTATGTACATGAAGAAGTGTTGTAAGCAGCAACGTTGTATAGATATTTGTTAACAGCTTCTGATGAAGTGGTGACACTGATTCTGCCAATTTCGCCAATATTTCCTTCTTGGACATTGCTGT
Source organism: Podarcis vaucheri (assembly GCF_965113315.1). NCBI lineage: Eukaryota > Metazoa > Chordata > Lepidosauria > Squamata > Lacertidae > Podarcis > Podarcis vaucheri. Next base: position 32,209,396 of record NC_138763.1, on the reverse strand, counting down.
TGCTCTGCACACAGAACTATTTTTGAAAAATGTATTCAGGAAACCAACATAGTAAAGGGTATCCACATGCCTCAGTGTGAGTGGTACTGAAAAATCGATAGGTAGATATTCCTAATGTCCACATTTGACAAGGTCATTTGTGATGCTCTGCTAATGCAGGAAAGTTTAGGATTTGGATAGCTCTCAAGGTCCCTTACAATTTATGAAAGATCATTAGATATTTCAGAGCAATTATACAAATGACTCTCACTGGGATTTTCTTATTTTGTTTTTGATTTTGCAGTTGGGAACCCTATTGCGGTGAAACAGAATCTGAATCCCACCGTTGAAGAAATTAATCAACTCCACGAGAAATATCTGCAGGAACTCCAGGAGTTATTTGACAAAAACAAAGAAAAGTACGGGATATCAGAGCACGCATCTCTCACATTTACCTAAATGCAGGTTCAAGTACAAGGAGAATCTGATTCAGAAGCGTTGCTTGCTGGTGAAAAGCAACCTTTTACCCCATCCAACCCTTCTCTCCTACAACTTACAAGAGTTACAATCTTCTTGTGTAGCTGGGTACAATGTGACGCATTTGCTTTAAAAAATAATGATTAGCAGTTCTCTCTGTGTTTTTGTATACTGTGTTTTGCTCTATTGTCTGGGAATGCATTTTTATTCCTTCTCTCAATGGATGCAATTCTGTAACAAAACATTGCAAATCGACAAAGAAATCCTAATGCTTTTTAATCTTGTGCTTTTTCCGAGACAGACTCAATCTGTAAGCACGGATAATTGGTCTGTACTATGTGAAGAAAGCGCTCATGGAATAAGTCTAGGGCTCCCATGTCATCAGTCTTGTTCCTCCATTTTTCCTACCTTTGAAACAGGTAGGGATTTTGCAGAGGTACGCTCTTGCAGAGTTCAGTTAGTATCCGAGTGGTTGCAGCAGAGAAGCCTTTGGTTGGTTGGTTTTTTTTGAAAGAGAACTGTATTGTGTCCATCTGAGTTGACTGATTAATTTTAAATGTTTCTGATGAATGCTCGTGTATGGCTTGTTGCCTAGCTATTGATCTGTATTTAACTATGCAATGCAATATGTGGCATATTCAGCATTCCTAAGCCATATGGTATTGTACTTGAAGTGATTTAATAAGCCAAAGATGCTCATTTAGCAGGGATGGGAACTTTGTACTTTTGTAATTGGTGTGTTTATTTAGAAGAGTAGTGTGATGAGGCAAAATTGATGATTCTCTGAAAGTTTGTTCATAGCACCCTTCCCAAATGATAATGGTAATAGAGGAAGACAAACCACTTTTGCTTCTAAAGGAGCCATGCATTGTGATTTTTTCCCTTTCAAAGCTCATTCACCAAAGAGACAGATGGGAAGAGGTGCAATTAATACTTTGCAATGTAACTTTTAAAATATTAGAACTGTGTTGCATATTCTCTAGCTTTCAGGTTGAGAGCAACAATTTCAGTGGGGCAGAAATATTTTGACAGAAAAAAGTATTTGTAAACAATCACTCCCCTCCTTTTCTGTTCTGTATTATTGTTTTCCCTGGAGGCAAGTGCTTTTGCACCTATTTCCGCCCACTCTGCACTGCTGTCTTTCCTCATTTAAGTCACATAGTGATTCCCGCTACTAGAGTATTGAGTAAACAGGATGACATCATTGCAGCCCAAGGACAAGGAACCTTTTTCAGCTCCCGGCCTGCATTCACTCTGTGGGGTCACATGACAGTGGTGAAGAGGGCCAGAGCAATGGATGGCATTCATTACCTTTCCACAGTAGGCTAGATTTTACACTCCCTCTTACACTCCTCGCGATGCTCCATCCAGGCAAGCAAGGAGCATTAGCTGAGTTCAAGGACACATTCCAGCCAGGCAAAAACTCCAAGGAGGCTGCAAAGAAGCAGTGCTGATGAAGGCCGAATGGGGTGGCTGGGGAAAGTCCCAAGAACAAGATAATAAAGGCCTGAATGGCTGCAACTGGCCTGTGGGTCCGAGATTCCTTATCCCTGTAACCAATTAAATACAGCAGTGTATTGGATGGCACTGGGATCAATTAAGAAACAGGATAATGCTTCCTAGTTTAGTCACATGAGCGACCGCATCAAATCCACTTGATTTTTTTGTTCTTTCCAAAGCACTTTTTTTAGTAATCAAAAAGCTTTTGGCAGAGGGAAAATTAAGTAAGTATTATCAATGGAAACCATGAAAAATGAGTTGGTGAAACAGCTCAGTCAGTAGAGCACGAGACTCTTAATCTCAGGGTTGTGGGTTCAAGCCTGACATTGGGCAAAAGGGTTTCTGCATTGCAGGGGGTTGGACTAGATGACCCTTGTGGTCCTTTCCAACTCTACAGTTCTATGATTCTATGATCTGAATGTGTACAATTTCAGGCATTTGTTCCACTGGAAGCATTTGTCAGTTCAGAATTACACACACACACACACACACACAAATAAATTCTAAATTCCTAATTTATAGTTGCAGAGAGTTGCACCAACCAACCAAGCATGTAGCTGTAGTTTTTCATTTGAATCGAGCCCCCAGACAACTGGATCATGCTTTGGAGGCATTGAGATTATTCCAGTGCAACTGAACAGCTGCTTGACATGAGTGATGTAATGCAAGAACTTAATTAAACAAGACTGAGAGGAAAATAAAGAGATAATATGAAAATTTGCCAATATTATTTTCCTCTACGAACCACTCATGCTTGAAGAGGGAGCTGGAAGTGGGGAGAAAAGAGCATATCTTGTCTGGTCCAGTCCTTTCCTTTTAGTTTCTGATGGGAACGCTTGCTAAGGGACAAGCTAGCTAAGGCCGGACATCCTAGCAGCTGCTCTCCCAATACACAGAAGGTTGGTTTGCTGTCAGCATTTGCTTCAATTCCCCCTTGATACCACATTCTTGGTTCTTATGTCATTCTCAGCACTGCTGGTTCACAAAATTATTCAAAGCTCATTACTTCCTCATGCACCAGTTCACTTAAAAGGAGGTGTGTGTGGGTGTGGGTGTGGGTGTGAGAGAGAGAGAGAGAGAGGGAGGGGGGAGAGGGAGGGAGGAAGGTCATGGGTCATACCGTCACTGATTGCCCTATACCTAAGACATCAATGATGGTTGGCCCCACTGAGATTGGCAGAACAGAAGGCTGGGAGTCTGACAGTAGGCAGAGTCAATGACAAGCAGAGCCATCTCATTCTAGTTTTGTGCCCAGTCCTCTGCTGAGTTTTACAAGGACAACATGGGAAACTGAAGAGAAGGAAGCTGACACGTGGGAGTGGTTAAGGGCAGATTGACATTGGTGGGACAGTGTCCTGTTCATTCTAATGGACCCATCTCCACTGCCCACACTTTCCCTTAAAACCCCCCAAGGAAAAACAGTTCTCTTACCATCTCCAAGCCCTCCCAGAAGAGAGTGACCACTTGCTAGTCTGACTAGCAAGTCTGACTTAGCAAAAGGCAACTTGCTACCTTCCAAGTGAAAGCAGTTCAGAGTGGGAGTATTGCTTCCTATAATAATCACATAGGTAATCCTAGCCAATCAAGAATAGCCCTTCAACAGGCGTTGCAGTGTGTTGAACATTCTTGCAAAATACATATACGCAAACTGCTGTTTTCTGCTGCTCCAGCCTTGTTGCTGTATTATGGCTTTTTAAAATACAGATTGATTATTTTGTTGAACGGAAGCTCAAGAAGAATAAACCATTTGGATATGAATATGTGGGTGTGCTTACATGTACTCAATCTTTTGTGTGTGTTCTTTCATAATTATCTAGCAGCCCATTGATGAAGAGATTAGCTTCATGCGGTTTTAGCTTAGCCAATGTCTTTCCATCATGGTTTTATCACAATATCTTTATGCTATTTATATTGGCAGACAGTCCACTAAGATAATCTGCAGACACATCATGTAGTTCCGCTCCATTCAAAGGAGCTGGGTGTTGGTGATTTTCATATTCTTTCCACAATGGCATGTATGCAGCATGCTGTAATATAATGAAAATGAAGAAAGAAGGAGGTTTGATTAAGGCTACAATCGTATTCCCTCTTACCTGGCAGGAAGCCCCATTGAACTCTTTGGGGCTTACTTCAGAGTAGACATGCACTGTAAATGTCTTGATGTATTAGTGTCTCATTACTGAACGAAGGAAGGAAAGGAACAGCTGCTTCCTAGTATAAGGCTCTCAAATTTAATAATGGAAGATCAACATTGCAGCTTGTTGCTATGGAAGGGGAGAGAGTGAATTATCATTTGGAATATGAGAAGGGGAGGATAATATTATTAGTGTTGTGTATTTTCAAAGTAGTCTTAAATATTAAATATCTTATCCTTTGCAACAGCATTATCCTCCTATTGTGGCTGGATTCTGAAGCAAACACAGCCTGTTGACCAACTACTTTTCTGATATATTTAGTGAAGTAAAGTGAGTGAACTACAACTCCCATCAGCCCCAGCGAGTCTGGCCATTGGCTAGGGATGATGGGAGTAGGGATGGGGGAGATATTTGATTCAGGTAGCATGTAAAGCCGAATTTATCAAATTTGCACTTTCTGAAACAATATGAAAACACAGCCATCCTTTGAAATTTGCAGTTAACTGAATTTTGGGGTGTAGTTTTCCAACCAACCAAGGTCAAACAGTGGTCAAAACAGCATACGAAATGTGTTTTATCAGGAAAAATTTGCATTAAAATGCAATTTTAAAAATCATGATAGGTTCTTCCTGGGGGGGAAAAATCTCAAATTGCTGCAGAAATGCAGAGAACTGAATTTGAGAATGGAAAAATGAGCAAGTGAGAGAACTGAAAGTGACAGAACCATCCGCCCCATAGGAGCATTATAGTTCAGTAACATCTGGAGGGCCAAAGGTTTCTACACCTGATGTTGAGGAAGAAAACTAACCGATCTCATATTTCAAGGAACATGTTGACTTTACCTTTGTGTAGTAATGCAGGAGTGGGTCATTTCTTGCAGCCAGGGCTTTTTTGAGACAGTACTTACTGGTATAGAATACCAACACCTCTATTTTGGTCCCTCATGGCAAGTATTTTGTCCTGGCACCTGCAGCACTTCTATCAGTATACCTCATATTTTACCAAAAAAAAAAAAAAAAGGGTTCTGCATGCAGTTATGCAAGACAAACACACCTGCTTTATATTTCTTTAGCTCCACTAGATGGCATATCTCCTTTCTCGCCATCCATTTGTTATTTGCCAAATTGTGGACGAGAAAGAAATAGCCTGGAGAGAGCAGAAAGTGAAAACCAACTCTCTGCTTCATTTTTGTATCATCAAAGCAAACCCCTTTCTATTCCTATGCTAAATCATCTTTCAGTGTCATGAGCAGTGGCTTATGGGTATGATTTTCACATTAGTAAAATATTCCTATGGTCTGAAGGGAAACCAGAGTTTCATGTTAGAAACACCAAGAACGAGGCCAGCACGTACATAGCCAACTCCTGAATCCACAAAGGTGCTGTCTGCAGGAAATGTTAAAAACCTTAGAGATGATTTCTGCTAAGCAAATAGGCAGGTGCCATTTAAACCAACATAAGAGAGAAAGTCATCAAAATTGGGCTGTGGTATATAGCCTTTGCCCCTGTTTCTTCCACCAAGGTCCATTCCATCATCCAATGCCAAACATAAGAAACCCTGCAACTGACCTTCTTTGCTCTGTTACTCATGAGAGGAGTAAGAAGCCTGTTTGTAAGGTCAGTGTAGGTGGATTTGAGCTGTTTGTCCATCTGCCTTCATCCCTTCTATTCTTAATAAAGCTTTATTTAATTGGGTTGTTGGAGTCCAGAATGTGTGTTTGCTAAACTCAAGGATTTTTGTAATCTCCCATGTGCCCTAACTGCTGGGTGCATTCTACTTGGTATAAGATTTGGGGTGTTAGAGAAAAGGAAGCTATTCTGATCTCTGGGAGAGTTTAAGAGCTAAGTGCTGGCTTCACTCCCCAAGTGAACTAAGAGGGATCTGGCTGGAAAATGCAGGGTATGTTGTCTCAGGATCCTTTCCCCCCTTTTTTTCTTGAGCATGCCGGGATCCTGCTCCTGCAAGTTTGAGAGACAGTGGTGTGGTAACTGTTACCGGATAGTCAATACACATCTGGCCTACTCTACAAGGCAGTTGTGCAAGGCCTCCTCCTTCCATCAAACACACCAGAACTAATGGTCCTGCTGTACAATCCTGTTGCATAACAGTTGCTTTTAGACCATCTAGTGCAAAAAAAAATATCTGTGAGCAATGCAGCACAGCATGCTTCATTCTTAAAGCTTATATCTGTAACGCTATGATCTAAGTAAATGCTAATTGGGCATATGCACCAACTTGCATAAGTTGTATGATGGGAATGATTGACATATGTGTGTGTAATTATATCTGTATTTAATGACTGGTGATTCTAACAATCAAGTGGGTGATTAGATGAAGTTGTAAGCTTATAAAGCAGCCTTGCAACTAAATTAAGAAAAGCTACCAGTTTAGCAGGGGAAAATACTAGCCTGTCCACCCAGTCCCCACTCTTCTATGTTCATACTTGTATTGATGGACGGTTGTCTTGTTTTAAAAGAACTGACAGACAGCCGGTTGATGGGAGCAATATTTGACAGTGCTAATCTGTATTACATAGGATTAACCAGGCTGAGTAATTAACTTGCATAAGCCCTTTAGGGCATTTAGAACACCCAAGGCATTCTTTATATTGTGATGTAAGGAATACTGAAAGGCAGGCAGTATTCCTTGCATTACAATAATTCATTCATTTTAGAGGAATGAAAAGCAAGGATGAATATCCTGTAGTACAGTGATTCCCAATTAGCTAAAAAAAAACACCTCAACAACTTTGCTAGTATCCGTATTTTTACATCTAGAAATATGGCAACCCTACCTAATTGGGAACCACTGCTCTAGAACAACAACAAACAACCTATATCAGTGCAAAAGACAGCAGCATGTGATCACAGATTAGCTAATTAAGATATCTCATTACCCAAACCAATCCGTTCTATTTAGTTTGCATTCCACTGGTGATCCTGCTCCTCTTCCCCTTCCAAACTTGCATATACCACCATTAAACCCCCAAGTACATGAATCGATTTCATGTGGAAGCAAACATATTGCAGTCCTATACACACCTACCCTGGGAATAAGTCCTGTTGACATACTGGGATTTACCTTTCAGCAAACATGCGTAGGATTGCACTGCAGAACCTTTTATGTTTCTTCTGAACTTACATGCAAGTCAAAGACAGTTCTTACAAGCAGCAGGGAAGAGGCATTCAGGATGTCATAGTGCTTGAATTTAGAAGTTAACTGTAAATTGTTCCACCTTCATTAATCCAACAAAATGAAACAACACCCCACCCCTGAGACACACTTGCCAATAAAGTCTGTCAATGATTGGCAACCAACTTTGCCAATAATGCCTGCCTGATTACTTCCAATGTCCTACCCTGGGGGTGGAGAACCTCTGGTTCATGAACCAAATGTGGTCCTCAATACCTCTTCAACTGGCCCATGGGACTCTCTCCATGCCATGCTCCTCAATCTACTACTCCATGCTAGCCTTGGATTTCTTTTGACTGACTAGAAAGTGTCTTGTGGGCTGTGATAATGCTTTTTGCTTTCCTTGATGGAAAGGTGGGTGAACAGAGGGGTCTCAAAACCTCCAGCTGCAGCATGAGTTGAAGGTATCCTATCGTACAAATATAAACTGCATCCATTGCTCTGCTGATTTTTGCCTCTGGTCCCCGCCCCCCAGTTATACCTATGAGGGAATGTGGCCCTGAGGCTGGAAAACATTCTCTACCCGTGTCCTACTCAAATGCTACTGCCAAACTCTGACCCTTGGGGAGAGCTGGTTGTGCGCAAGCTAATGTAATATTGACCACAAATTAGGGGATAAATGTTGAGGGGAAACTGACCAATGTAAAAGATTAACTGGACTTTCCTAGGAGCTGCCCACATAGGCATATCAAGACCCACTAAGCCGTTCCAAGAAAGACATTATGCCAAATATAATGTATTTTTACTGCCCTGACAGAGAAATCCACATCTGGGGATTGGCCAATACTGCCATCTTATCAGGTGAACTCTCACCCACTGAACTTAGTTCCTTCAAGATAAGATTTGAATTGGGCACCTCTTTGTAACTATGCAAGTTTGCATGGACTTTGACTAATGATCTTTCTGCCCTTTGAGGCTGAACATGGTTACAGACTGAGTCTACAGAGCTTTTTTTCCTCTGACATCAAGTGGGGTGGATTTTTTTGTTGCTGTTTTGTTTCATTCGCAGATCCTAGAGACTGCTTGCTGCCTGTTTACAGCAGACAGAGGATAGCCTGTAAGGTACAGAAGTGGGCAGGCAGAGACATGCACACTACTGGAGAAAATGTTATAGCGTTCTATTGGAAAAGATTTAAGCTGCATTCATTATACTAGTGCAGGGGTCAGCAAACTTTTTCAGCAAGGGGCCGGTCCACTGTCCCTCAGACCTTTGGGGGGGGGGGCTGGACTATATTTTGAAAAAACAAAACAAAAAATGAATTCCTATGCCCTCAAAATAACCCCGAGATGCATTTTAAATAAAAACACACATTCTACTCATGTAAAAACACATTGGTTCCTGGACTGTTCCCTGGCCGGATTTAGAAGGCGATTGGGCCGGATCCGGGCCCCCATGCCTTAGTTTGCCTACCCATGTACTAGGGCTCTGAGCTAACAATGTTATAGGGATTCTGACAAAACATATAATCCACTTCTGTCAAAACAACCACTGCAATGCTTGTACATCCAGATCTGGCCCCTCTTTAGGAAATTCTCCTTTATGTTTTTTTGCTGACCGGTGTTCTTGGCAACCATTCACAAACACAGAGAAGAATGAAAATTCTGTACTGAATGTTCCAAACCAATCAAATTAAAGGATTCCTTGGTCTGACAATCTGGGGAAAGAGGCAGACAGCTGTTGCTTAAGAGTGCACGTGGACAGCTGTTTCTAATCTTATGGGTGAGAGTACTGCAGCATTTGTCTGAGAAAAAGGTATGGGTGTGTGTAATACACATCTGCAAAATACACATTCTGACTTCCATCCATTTCCACCTGCTGCAAGATTCAACCTGTCTTAAAAGTAAGCCAGCTCTACAAAATGTAGGCAGTTGTTCTTAACGGTTGCTTGTATGCCAAGTGAATCATCGTGGCTGTAATCCAAAGCTCTACCACCATTAAGGTGCCCCATATTTTTCTATACTCTATCCCTGGCGTTTTTGCCAGTTGAAGACATATCATTATAGGCAAAGTATGGCATCCTTAACAGAGTTGCTTAAGAAAACCAACCAGTTTTAGGATAAAGGTAAAGGGACCCCTGACCATTAGGTCCAGTTGTGACCGACTCTGGGGTTGCGGCGCTCATCTTGCTTTATTGGCCGAAGGAGCCGGCGTACAGCTTCCGGGTCATGTGGCCAGCATGACTAAGCTGCTTCTGGCGACCAGAGCAGCGCACGGAAACGCCGTTTACCTTCCCGCCGGAGCGGTACCTATTTATCTACTTGCACTCTGACATGCTTTCGAACTGCTAGGTGGGCAGGAGCTGGGACTGAGCAACAGGAGCTCACCCCGTCATGGGGATTCGAACCGCCAACCTTCTGATCAGCAAGTCCTAGGCTCTGTGGTTTAACCCACAGCACCACCCGTGTTTTAGGATAGCTTGATCCGAAAATGGTTTGTTCAGAATGAAGTTCCATTCATTTCTATCCAATCTTTTCAAGCCACAAGCATAGGTGGGATTGTAAGATGAAACGGCTGCTACTGGTAAACCTGCGTTATTTAACTATAGTACCCACTCTTACGTTGGTGTTCAGTTCCAAGGATTCTGCTTATACATGAAAATCCCATATATTTAAACCCTTGGAGCTGTTCCACAGCTAGTGGGGTGGGGGAAGAGAATCCCCAGTACCTCCAGAGTCTGTGTGCCTAGTGGGCCTTGCCCAGCAACGGAGAAGAGTTGCTCTATGACATGGGCGTTTTTCTGGTATAAAATAAAGAGCACACAAAGCTTAAAATAAATTAAATAAGAAACTTGTTCTTCTGCAAACAATGCACTGGGTAGTGCCATAAGCATATGACAGTTACAATAATTGCACAGTTAACCACAGAGTAATGATCTCCATTTGGTAACGGCACCATGTTAGAGTCAAGAAAACAATATTGTTTGAGCATGAGGTATAGAAACATTGACATATTCAAACACAACCTTTATTACCTTGTTTCAGCAATGCTCTGCAAGCTGTGCTATATATATTTGCATATTCAGTAACTCCAGAAGTGTCAAGCTGATTTAGGCAGAAATCCTAACCCCACTCAATAGGCATGGGAATAAGTCCCATTGAATGTAGAGGGACTTCCTTCTAAGTGATCTGTTTTAGGATTGCAATATAAGTGAAGATAAGAAGGGATAGTCTGTGAAGCGCATCTAGTGTTGTGCACTGTTTCAGTTTTTTACTCTGAAATAGTGAGAGTATTTTAATATTTATGCTTTAAACAAAGGACCGAAGATGGCAAGTGTTGATTTTGAAAGCCACTAGCACTGAATGGTTACTTGTTAGCTTCATCTGTGTAAAAGTTAAAAGGCATGATTATTGATATTTCATTTTTCACTTAGGGGACTGTCTATCTTTAGAGTTATGTTGGCATGTAATGCCAGTGCTATGGTCTTAAGGCCCATAATATAGCAACCTTGGTGGAGCTAATCAGGTCTGCATATGGAAACCCTTATACATATCACATTTAACTCTATTGGAGAAAGGTGCCTGATATTGCTATGAAATAAACAAAGGCTCCAGATGGATTTGGTGCTTTTCCAAGTAAAGTATGTAAAATATATTGTTACATACCCCACCCTAATCTCTGAACAGTACAAATTCCAGGGGTTCCAGGCGCTTACCCAGGGTTCAGTTTCCTTGGAATGAGGGACAGCTGAGACTGTGGTGTCTTTTTATTTTTTATGATATTTATTAATTTTCCAATAAAAGCAAATTTATAACATCATTAAACATCAAAAACTCATCACACATCTTTTTTTCTTTTAGACTTCCATCAACATGTCTGATAATTTTCCGTAATTATCACAAATCTTCACATTTCTTAATTTATATTGCACTATATATATCTTATCTTACCATGTTGTTTAAACAATATTTCTACCAAATCTTCTTACAGAGCTTCTTGAAAACTTGCAAACGTTATATCATTATCACAAATATTTTTAATATATTCTGTAAATTTACTCCAGTCCTCAGTAAATCTTTGGTCTCGTTGGTTGCGAATCCTCCCTGTCAATCTGTCCAGTTCCACGTAATCCATTAATTTCGATCTCCATTCTTCAATCGTAGGCATTCGATCTCCATTCTTCAATCGTAGGCCTAAAGACTGTGGTGTCTTTATGGTTTATTTACACATATACACAATCCCAGAGGCTCACAGCACTAACACCCCAGAACAGGCTTCCTCAAACTTGGCCCTCCAGATGTTTTTGGCCTACAACTCCCATGATCCCTAGCTAGCAGGACCAGTGGTCAGGGATGATGGGAATTGTACTCTCAAAACACCTGGAGGGCCGAGTTTGAGGAAGCCTGCCCCAGAAGGTCTTGCTTCTCCCATAGTCACAGCTTTGGATTCTGACAGAAATCAAGCATGGCTCTCACTATCTGGCTTCTGCCAGCAGCCCACTCTCAGCTCATATATAGTGGTACCTCAGGTTACATACGCTTCAGGTTACAGACTCCGCTAACCCAGAAATAGTAACTCGGGTTAAGAACTTTGCTTCAGGATGAGAACAGAAATCGTGCAGCAGCAATGGGAGGCCCTATTAGCTAAAGTGGTGCTTCAGGTTAAGAACAGTTTCAGGTTAACAATGGACCTCCCCAACGAATTACTTTTGTCTTTCTCACTACCAGCCAGGTGAGTGAGGGGGTCCACCCATTTGCTCTCTGGCTCAGAGCCACTTCTTTTGTTATACTAATGACGGTCCCCAGGACCATTCACTCACAAAGAAACTAGCCTGACTAGTTCAACAATGAAATCCTCCATTACATTTTAACCCTTGCTGAATCCAGAACCCCAGGAATGAAAAGGGATTCAGGCATCATACATATTGACACCCTCCCTACAAAAAACTCCCAACAATATGTTCTTGCCCCGAAGATCTTATAGCTGAATTTCTATGAACTTGTAATGGAGAAATTGCAGCTATCATAACTACTGAATGACTTTTGGCTGATTTGGCTAGTGGAATTCTGTTCAGATTGCAACATACCACCTCACCATATCCACGTTTCTTATTGCTTGGTTCTAACATGACACAAGTGCTATATTTGAATACACACAAATACACACAAAGTTTTTCCACCATTTGTGGTTCTGTGATTGCAAAACTCTTTTCTGTTTTTACGCCCTGTCATAACCTGCCTTGTACAAATATTTTCTTAATGACAGGATATGAATAAATAGAACAAATTTGTACCAGTTCTTCTTTCTAAAAATGATATCTAGCTCACCTGCTACTAAATGGTAATCATATTTGCAAGTGAAAGCTGCTAAAATGTCACTCCCCCTCCTCCCAGGCTACTCTACTCAAAGGGCTGTTTCTGGGGTTTGTGCCATCCATTCAGGTGGAAAATTACTGTCGTGCTGTTGGAGTTAAGGCCTTACAATGTGAGAGACAGACTTTTGGATATTATTTGCAAACAGACGGGCAAGGAAACAAGATGGTTGTTGGAAAACTTGGAAGCCAAGACCCAAGTTTGGGGCAAGTACTCCTTGGTGAGAGATGCCCAGCAGAGATTTAACATTGCAAAACATGCAGTATAGAAAAGCATGGAAATATAGGATGTAAAACCTTAAAAATGTCCCCTTTCCAATGAACTTCCACATCCCCAGACCACGCAATTAAAAAGTTATAAAATGATTTACTTACAAAACCCTTCAAATGTCAGATTCAGATGCTTTTCCATACAGGAGTCTGAATAAGTTGCACAGGCAGTAAAATGTAGCTTAGTTACAAAATGGTACAAGTTTCTAAACTATTGGTAGGAAAACTTTAGTTTCAGACTCCATTCTTGTCTGAAACAAAAAAAAGCTGACATAATGTTTCATGAACAGTTCATCAAATGTATTAAGTGCAATCCTAAACTGGCAGGCATTGGGGGAGGAAGAATAAAGAGGAGTGAGGTTGGAGAGAAATTAAGTGTGAAGCAAATCAAGATAAAACCTACAGTGATAATTACATCAAAGCAAAATAGTTATAGTGACAATTGACACAATAATTGTTGGTGATAATGCAAACATTACACTTTATGAATCTGGTGAGAGGAAGTGGGGGAAGGGGCAAACTCGACAACCAGTTCTTAAGTCACCTGCAGACTGTCATTATTTTGCAGGAGGGATTAGAACATACTCATTGGACTTCCGGGTTGGCGCCTCTGGCAATGGCGGATTTCCTCTGATCGGGAGGAATCCGCTCCGTGGAAAACAGGGTCTGAACCGTCACGGAGAGGCGGAGACACATCAAAAACCACAGGCGGGAGAAGCCTGTGGACGTGGGATTTGGCTGGCACCTTTGCGCCCCCCTACTCGCGGGGAAACCCGGTTTTCGGGGATCTGGAGCGACGTGGGGTGAGTGGCGCGGTGCTTTGAATCGACTGCTTCTTTCATGGAGTGAAGCCGCATTGATGTTGCCGGAGAGCGCTGACTTTTTCCTGTGGACAATTGGATTTTAAACAACTGCCCGTGAGTAGAACGGAAAATTGGATTAAGAAATTTTTTAATTTGGCACTGAAGCGGGAAGGTCTAAACAGGAATTCCGCCTTCCACTTTTTGTAGATAGATTGAAGCAAAGACACGGCAAGCTAGAGTTTAGAAAGTCGTCTGTAAAGGACCAAAATTTCATCATTTAAAATTACTGAACCCCCCTTGGAAGCAGGAGAAGAGGGGGGAACCTTTTTTAAACTGTTTAAATCTGCAGAAGAGAGAGTAAAGAAAGGCAATTTTCCACCGTCTTGAACCTGGGAGCGGGGTGTCAGGACAGATGTTCTGGGGAAGTTCATTGACTATGGACAAATATTTTTGACAGATAGTTAAAAGAAGTCCATTGTTCCCCTTCGCATTTAAAAGGAACAAAATATTGACAAAATATCCGAAAAAGGAAAACTTTGTTGCTAGATCTGCTTTTTTTTTTAAAAAAAGGATGGATACAAAAAGAAATTGTTTCCCCTAGAGGGAGCTTGTGAAACTGTTATTAAAACCGAACTGGGGAGCTTTGCAGCTGTAATAGATTAAGATCGTGGGACCAGACTTCAACCTTGAACAAGAATGTACTCGGAGGCTCTGGTGCTTGCCTTTTGCAAGACAAGTGCTTTATTGGAACAGTTACATGAGAAGATGGATTTGATGACTGTTGCAATCGGAAATTTTGGACAGACAGTGGGTACCTATATAGAACCCACTCAGGAATTAATCCAGGAATGTGCTTTGACAGATGAGATGAAGGAGGAGGCTGTTGCTGGACCCCGGGTGGCAGAGATGGAGGGAGCTGTGGCCCAGCAGGAACATGAGTTGTTGGATTTGACGAATGAACCTGGAAAAAGTCAGATTTGGAGAGATGGAGTTCTGTTTGGCTTGGAGATGGGGGGCTGGATGGACCCCCCTATGCAGGGATGTTTTGATTTTTCAAGTCTGGCTTTAGGCCGGGGGGAGCTCGGAGTTGTGGGGGCCCTTAACTTTGGAGGGGCCTTGAAACATGACTTCAAATACCACGTGGATTTCGGTGTTGACTATGGAAAAGGGGCTGACTTGTCGAGAAGGGACAAAAATATTGTCAAGCTGGAGTCTCCCCAAGTGAAAGGAGAAGAAGACAAAGTAAAGTACAGGTATAAATATGAAGAAGACCTGCGGAAGGGACATGGAAGAGACTTAAGAGCCTCGGACATAAGGTCACCAGGTTGATGGACAAGATGGATGGGATAGAAAGGACTGACAAAACCTGAGACCAGGAAGAAGAGACGATGGATGAAGATTGGAAGAAAGTTTTAAAAATTCATTTAGAAAAAAATGAGTATTAGAAAAATGTTGGAATGAAATTATTGGGCTTTAGCATGAATGTTAAAAAGAATTATGTAAGAATATGTCATGGTTAAGAGAATTTGGTATAAATAAGATTTAAGTTTTAAGTTTTAGGACTTTTTATGGTAAGATAAGGTTAAAATAGATTAAGGTAATTTAATGACAGAATATTGTGAAAGATGGAAAGGATTTGCTGAGATAATTAATAACTAGAATACAAAAAAGGGAGGTGCGAGGAGGTCGATGAAATAAGGTAATGACAGTTAAGGATCTGGGAATATTGGATTTGTTTTTAATTTTTTTGTTTATTTTTGCTTTTTGCTTTTGATGTATTGTGTGTTTTGTTTTTTGTTTTTGACTTTGGTTTTTATTGATTTGTATTGTTTAATTGTTACTTTTATCTACTTTTTTCTTTCATTCCCCCCCCTCTTGGTTTTTCCTTCTTATTTCTTTGTAACCTTAAAATTCTCAATAAATATTATTTTTTTAAAAAAATAGAACATACCCATTGAAGCAAATAAAGTGGATTAAAGTACTCCATTGCCCAACTCATTAAAAAACAACTTTCTACAGTTAGGAAAGAAATGGGGCACTGCAGTGAAAAATGCAGAAAAACACATAATGAACAAGAGGACATATAAGCATCAGGCAAGCAAAAACAAGGATAAATGCTCATTGCTGTAAAGGTAAAAAAGGTAAAGGACCCCTGGACGGTTAAGTCCAGTCAAAAGCGCTCATCTTGCTTTCAGGCTGAGGGAGCCATCCTTTATCCACAGATAGCTTTCCGGATCATGTGGCCAGCATGACTAAACCACTTCTGGTGCAACAGAACACTGTGACGGAAGTCGGAGCACACGGAAACACTGTTTACCTTCCCGCCACAGCAGTACCTATTTATCTACTTGCACTGGTGTGCTTTCAAACTGCTAGGTTGGCAGGAGCTGGGATGGAGCAATGGGAGCTCACTCCGTCGTGGGAATTCAAACTGCTGACCTTGTGATTGGCAAGCCCAAGAGGCTCAGTGGTTTAGACCACAGCACCACCCATGTATAACCTCTCAGCAAACAAATCTGTACAAATGCTCAGTAAAGGGTGGACATAGCTTAACCTCCAAATAAGTGTTGTGCTAGCCAACTAGGATGAATGTTCAAATAAACAGGTTGTCTAGAGGAGAGCTATTAAATGTTAAATAGCAGTTCTTATAATGACCAGCTGAAATTGAACAGTTAGAGACAGAAGCTAGTTCTTTCAGCAGATGCTTCCCATCTCTTTCACTGCCACAACTTAGTTTTATGGTAAGAAAAATAGCCCATGGGTGGTGGTGGGAGGTAAATCCCTCTCTTCCACATGAATTTCCAAGTCTGATTTCAACCTCTGCCCCCCTCTGGGAGAACATTAATACAGCTGAGCATGATGTGCACTTTGGCTCTTAGATTACCAAGTTAAAGTGCAAGGGGATGGCATTTCATTTGGAATATGTCCCTGAGATACAAACAGTTGGACAAAGGTTTCTAACAGAGTAAAGTTCAAGTGTATTCAGCTCCATCCTGCTGGCTCAGTTTTTAACGCTGAGATCAATGTCCAGCTTAGAGTACACAGGGCATTTCCTCCCTCACCGATAGTTTGGTTATTGATAGATAGTCAAGGCTTTGGCCATAAAGAGGAAGGGTGGGTGGAAGGGAGGGAGAAAAGCTTAGTCTTTTTCACCCATGCACTGTTAATCCATATTTAGATATCTTGGCAATTCCCTTATGGTAGGAAAAGTAATCAGAAACTTGAAGAAGTAGACACTGATAGATGTGTATGCCTTTCTGCTATCACAAATTTGGCAGTGACCTAGACATTTATAATGGCACCTCCCCTTCTCTGCTGGGTCAGGTCATAGGAGAATCTCTTGACAAGATGCCGTTCAGCCTCTTCTGATGTATCAGTGCCGAGTTCACCCATCATTTGAACCAGCAGTTTTGGGGTGGCTTAATAACTGTACATATATAACCACAAAACTAGGTAAAACCACTCTGATAAGCAGAGTAGGTTGTGCTTAGATGGGAGAAAGTTCTTGCTGTATTTCATACCCTCCAGACCATTCCAGATCTGCCCATCTTCAATTTCCTGCCTTGCATCCCTGCTGGTTCTTCACTTGTTATTGTTGAGCTCAAGCAAAGGACAGGTAACTGAGTACAATAGAAGTGAAGAAATGGACTTCTTGTAACTTAGTTATCTGCTCTGAACTCAGGCAAGAGGCTGATGCACTTAAGCCAACATTCTTCTCACACCAGGTCTGAGATCTTGTGAGACTTGTCACACATTTAAAAGATTAGGATGGTTGATGCTCACACTGGTATCTTGTTCCAGGAAGCTGCCCATCATTGTAACCCATATTCATGTAGACTAGTAAAACATTTCTGGTTAACCCCAAAAAGGGATGATCTCATGATTCTTGTGGTTTAGAAGCTGCCCCAAGCATTTTATTTGCACCAAATCAGGCACAGATTTTAGACCAGTCATTGTGAGGAAGGAAAGCGGGCATGAACAGTAGAGTTAACTATCATAAACAATGTAAGAGTTTTGTGCCCCATAAAAGGCTTGTTTTATTTTTATAAATGTGTGGAAATGATGTAGAGATTGTTCCTGTTCCCAGAATTTGAAACTATGGTGGCCGAGTGTGTGTGTATCTGTATGGAGGAGTAAGTAATTTCCCCTTACATGTTTATAGTGGTTGGTTTATCTGAATGAATGGAGTTGACAATACAGGCTAATCTTGGACACAAACTGTTCACCTTAAAGCTTGAAAAGATTAATAATTATCCACTGCAATTTTTCTTAAATGCTGGTTATTATTTCAATTATTGTATTTATATTCCGTCCTTCTGTCAAGGGGCTAATGATGGCATACATCCTCCCCCTGGTCCCCCAATTTTATCTATGCAACAACTCTCTGAGGTAGTAGGGAGTGACTGGCCCACAGTCACTCAGTGAGCTTCACAGTGGCGTGATGACTTGAATCTGGGTCTTCCCAGTCCTAGACCAACATTCTGAACATTATGCAGCACCACACTTTTCGGTCTTATATTTTGTCTCTTTAGCTTACTGCTAGCATTCTCCTGTTTCTAATGCTCAATAGCCATTTGCAATGGCTCTCTCTGTACTGGGTCAGGTCATCAGAGAAACCAGCTTCTTGAGGACTTGTCCTTTGTAACTGGGGCCATGTAAATAAACCATTGACAAAGGGGCAATGATGATTAATAGTTGCCTCAACCAGCAGATTGGCCGCTAAGACTTACTTGACCTGCTGACTTTTATCTTGTCTGCTCATTCTATGCTATCTGTTGACTTTACCCTGTCTGCTGATCTTACCTTGGCTGTTACAAATTAACAGCCCTTTGGGCTGCTGCTCCCTCCACAGTCTCTACCTTGCCCCACTCTTCCCTTTACCACCACTTCAACTGGCCACCTCTTTAAAGAGACAGTAGGAAGGGCTTCTAAAATTAGATGGGAGAACAGAAGCAGCTCAGTTCCAGTGACTCATGGTCAAGACCAAGGTGCCCTCTAAGGAGGTCAAGGGAACATTCTCCACATGTTATTTCTCAGGTGCAAAGCTCTGGCCATTGGTTACCTACAGTGAGTGGTCATTGTTATCAACAATTCATGGTTGCATGCATTAGAATTATTCTTGCAAAAGGCACAAATCTCTTAAATTCAAGGGGGGTGATTGATATCTTAGGTGTTATGAGGTAATTTAACCATGCATTGATGCACTAAATGCATTATGTTGTTGCAAGCCATTCTGGGGTCTATGACAAAGAGTGAGATATTATTATTATCATCATACATGTTCTTAAGTAACTGTACATATTTGTTTTATAGTTACATTCCCATAATGATTAGTGATATAACAAACATGTGCACTTACTTAAGTTGCTACTAACTGAATTGCTCACCCACCTTTCATCCCAAGGTCCCAGAATGGGTTATAGCAATATACATATACAATACAAAAATCAGTGAAAAGTTCTAAAGAGTTGAATAAGATCAGGGGCCCATCTAGTCTGGCAGCTTGTTCTCACGATAGCCAACCAGATTCCTATGGGGAGCCCCTCAAGGAGGACATGGCGATGCCTCTGACAATGGAATTTGTCTAAACCCCATTTAAAACCATCCAAGTTTACTTAACAGGCATAATGAAAGGAAGTCAGGAGAGGATGCAGGCCATTAGAAGGAAACTCCTATAAATCCCTGGAAATCTGCAGAATCAGTATCAATAGCCAAGAGGGGAAATGCTCCTGAGCTTGGGTCTCGGCTGCAGGCATCTTGTGGCCATTGTGAGAACAGAACGCTGGACTAAACAGGCCACTGGCTTGATCCAGTAGGTTTTCCTTATGTTCTTAACCATTAAAAGTGGCTCCATGCTTTATGTCAGTTGTTTGTCAAAGGTACAATGGTACTACCCATGCTTAAACTGCCAGGTACATGCTCTTAAATGCTCATGTGCTTGGGATGGAGGGTTTAGTACAACCAGGGCTCTCAGCCCCACGTCAGCTGATACTTATGGGTGTGCACCTGTTGCTCACACGTTGTACATTTGCCCCAGAAAACTCGTGTAATATAGCAAACATGACTGATGTGTGGAGCTTCTCATAGTGAGCAGATTAGAGACTCAGACAACAGCTGCTTCCTGTACAGCTTTGCTCAGGACTTTAGCACTAAACTGAAAGTGTGGGGGAAAGACCTTAGAAAAGAGAAAGGATGTTGTGGATGGCAGTCAGTGCAACATCCTCCATTGTAGATTGTGGTATCTACACTGTCCTTCTCCTCCCCACTGCTGTATGAAGTAGCAGAGTGTTGTGTGGATCACATTTGCCACACCTATAGAGCAATTCTGTGTGACATCAGTAGGAAATAATCACCTGCCCTAAGGCTAACATCCCTGGTACACTCACCAGGAATCAGAGCATGTTCAAAGGTACAGAGCTCATTGCCAAGTGCAGATAAGTGAATCGAAAGGGTGTTGTAATTTCCATTTTAAATCAATGGCGTGAACCGCTATGTAAACATATGCAAGATTGTGTTGCCTTCTTCCTGATGCAGTTAGTAGCAACCATACTTGCTATAATATGCATAGCTGTCAACTTATGAAACATCTTAAATAAATGTCAAGTGTGAGGGGAACCCCCCCCCCCAATTTAAAATGGATTCCTTCCTTCAAATCAGCAAAAACGCTGAAGCCGAGTTTTCTGTGTTCCATTCATGGTTTTCCTGCAGTCTCAATAGTGGTTGAGAAAGAACATGTGGGGATTACATCGTTATGTAATAAATAATAACTTGCTTAGATGGTAGAATTAAATGGCAGGAGTCGAGCAGGCAAGCCTCATTGATCCGTATGCTAAACTACACACGAACCATTAATTGTATTTATTCCATTTCCTACCGGCCTTTCACCGCGAGGTGCCGGGAAGGGTTGCAACGATACAGAATAACAGCATTAAAAGTAATTAGCAATCAGAAGAATTGGGTGATTTCTCCCTCCCTCCCTCTCCCCCGTATACATATCAGGCTGCAATCCTGTGTGCATGATATTTTCTGTATCATCACATTGGATCAGATTTTCTGTATCATCACATTGGATCAGGAGCAACACATGACGATGACGAAAGTAACGCTGCTGCTGCTACTACTACTAATGCAAGAGCCGATAAGCCCACGAGAGTGTCGTGTTTATTTGCAATGCAAAGACAAGATATATATAATATTGCACTTGGAGCCTACTTTCCCCCAGCAGCAGCTGTTAATGGGTCTCCTGTGTCATTCACCAGCGGCCCGCCAGCGGCTCCCGTAACCCCAGGCCCGGCGGTGACCGATAGTAACCCTTCGCGCAGCTCCCTCGCGCAACCCTCCTCGCAGACACAGCCGTTTTAGAACGCGGCAGCGCCAGCCCCTCGCGCGCCACCCCTAGCCAGCCAATGAGGATCCTCCGCCGCGGCATATGGAATGAGGATGCTCCTCGGCGGCGGTGGCGATTGTGAGGTGCGCCAGCTCGGAGCGGAAGGAAGGGAGGGAGGGGTCGGCGAGCGAGAAAGAGAGAAAGGAGGCGGTGGCGGGGCATCTCCGCGGCCTGGGCGCCGCTCATTGGCTCCGAGGGGTTGGGCCCGCCCCCCGAAGCTGGAGCTACACAGCGCGACCGGCCGAGGCGACCCTCGGCACACGCGCAGATCCCTTCGCCGGCTTCCCCCTGCTCCGGCCGCGGCGGTGAGTCAGGGCTGTGGAGCCGGCCGGCCGGCCGGCGGGCGGGCGGGCGGGCGGGCAGGCGAGGGCGAGCCCAGCTTAGCGGGCCGGCGGGTCAGAGGCGGCGGCGGCGAGGCAGGAGGGTCTCAGGCGGCGGGAGCCTCTCAGGCGCTGGCTGACGAACAGGGTCTCCTCTCAAGGGGAGGGAAGCGCGGGATCGGGGCCCACAGCATAGGAACAGGGAGGCGGCCACGGGCCCGGAGGTGCACGTGGGGAAGGGGCCGGGGGTGGTCGCTTCGCGGCGCTAGGCCTGCTGGATTCGGGACCACCCGATTTCATTCCGGGGCGATTAAATCCCGAGTAACTTCACGCCGAGGTTACACGTCGGCACTTTCGCTTTTTAGTTTTATTTTTTTTTCGCTCGCTTGAGGCCCGCGGAGTTGGCAGCTGCGTGCACGCTTTCCCCCTCCGAGGGTTTTGCTTCCGAGCAGACGTGCCCTGGGTTGCGCCGCGGCATGTACTTACTAGGACGTCCCGCCTTCCAGGCACGTCTCTGCCGTGCCCCGGGTGGGTGTGCAAAGTCGTGCGCGGTGCGCCGGAAAGGCAGCGGCTTTTTCACACGTGCAGATCCGTCGCCTGGAACAAGAGTCCGCTGACAAATAAGCAGGCGGTGAGCTTGTGTCCGCAGAGTCGTCCAATGCAGGAGGCTCCGTTGTGGTCAGTGGGATTTAGACCCCAATATGTTTTAGGTTTAGAGGGAAAGGGACCCCTGACCATTTAGGTTTAGGGTTGCCTTAAAAATACCTTTCTTATACTCTCAGCTAGGAGGGAAAAATCAAGAGTTAGTAGAGCCTACACTCGAGTCGTGTAAACAATACTGGAGTGCATGTGCACACACAGTTCTAAGGGCTCTGTCACTTCGTGCCAGCTAGAATTACAGTTCCAATTCTCTGCTTGTGTAAAGATAGTGGAATGGCAAGGACTCCAGTTCTCTTTTAGTATGTTAGGAAGCTCTTCCAAATGTACATATAACAATATGATACTGGTTGCTGTACAGAAAATGTATATACAAGCATGGAAAGAGTAGGGAAAACCCACTTTTACACTGCTTTTCCTTTTGCCATGTACAAAAGGATAATAAAGCTGTAATCCTAACCCCTCTTAACTTGGGGTACACATAAATGAATTCAATAGGACTTGCTTCTCAGTAGACATGGTTAGCGTTCTGTCATTGGGTTAGGTTAGGTGGACCACCGCCCCTCCCCATGTATATAAAGACAACTTTCACTCAGATCCTGTTCCAAATATGCATGTTCATTGATACACATTGCTGGGGTGCATAACATGTTGCCAAGAAATGCAGATGAGGCCGCAACATGGCATCCATTCATATTAAGTAGGTTCTGGGTGTTTAGGGAAGCTGAAGACTCAAGCTGTTATGGATTGGTTCGGCTTGTTAACAGTGAAGTTGGTAGGGATTGGCTAGTGTTACTACGAGATTCTGATCTCTCACAGATCTGTCATCTCTGTTGGGTTGCAGCAACCTCTCATGGAGACATCTCCTGGTTTTTGTTTCCCTTTCTGATTCTAAAGAACAGGGAAAGATATACAATAGTGTTAGTGTGGAGGATGAAAAATGTAGCCTCCCAGTGAGACATAGTGGGCTGCAGCTTAAAACACTGCTTATAAACTGATTCTGAAAAGTTGATAATGAGAAATTGAAATGAGCATTGTAACTAGAGGATCACAGCTAACATGATTGTATTCATACTGGCTGATGAGGTATGCATTGAGTTTGTATCAACAGTGTAGAGTAGAGGCCAACCTGTAATGTTGCACTTCTGACATGATACTAGAATCAGAGTTGGAGAGGTAGTTCTTTGTTTTGAAGATGCTAATTGATTGAACTACACTGATACATGATTAATCATTAAGCGACATTGAAATCTTACTAGGGTTAATTAAATATCAACTGTTACGGTAAGCCTGCAACTTGCATGCATTTAATTTGTGCGTATTCAGCTTTATGCATGTGGCAAAACATAAAAAAATAAAATTAAAAAGGGGCAGGGTTCTGGGAAAAATGACTTTGGTAATTCCACCTACCATTGAACACAATGGGTTTTGATTATGCTGCGTGATTTTGGCTTTAGGCACAATCCCTGGAACGTAACTCTCACCCAAGTTGAGGGTCTACTGTATTGGTAAAACATAAGTACAGGATGTGCCTTCAAAAAATTCCTGCAATTTTTCCATGTAAGCCATATTTCTTAGTAGTTTTTTTCCTCATTTTCATTTCAGGACATAATTATGGCATTTTGAATAATTCAAGCCTTTTGTGTACTCAGTGGATCTTGTAGATAGGAAATTGCAGTTACTAATTTCAAATGGGCAAAAGTAGGGCTCTTAAAATATGAGATTTCACAACATAACTGATAGGCTTTGATTAGGTTGTTTCTTTGATATTATAGCTGACTATTCATTGTCAAGCTACCTCTCCATAATACGGGAGATCAGACATATTTATATTAAAATAAAACATTTGTGTAAAGAAAAATAAACAGCCAGACCATGTAGCATAGTTCAGTGGTAATGCTATTACTTTCTCTTTTTCTGGATTGCCAGAACCAGGGATGCCAACAGGATTTTCTTGGCCTAGTACACTGTATGTAGCTTGTACTTTGTCCCACACTCACCAAGGGTTATGAAGAAAGACATGAACCTTTTACATAGCTATACCCATTTTAGCATTTATATCAGCAGCAACTTTCCCCCTGAAGAATTTCTTTATCCCCTCATAAGTGTGAAAACAGTCTCCATGTTGCTACTACAGTTGTATCTCAGTTTACGAACTTACCGGTAATCCGTTCTGGAAGTCATTTCTTAAACCAAAACTGTTCTTAAACCGAGGCATGCTTTCCCTAATGAGGTCTCCCATCGCCGGTGCCCTTCCACCATTCGGCTTCCGTTCTTAGACCGAGGTAAAGTTTGCAAACCAGGACACTACTTCCGGTTTTGCGGAGTTCGTAAACTGAATAGTTCGTAAACAGGGCTGTTCTTAAACCGAGGTACCACTGTATAACCAATAAACACCTCCCAGCTGCATTTACCTAACCCCCACCCCCTCAATATGCCAGGGTTGGGCTACACTTCAGAGCTGTTAACTCTATTCCCTCTCCTCCCCAAATGGATATACTAATAATGATATTATTTTCATTGCAGGGAATTAAAATGATCGTGCATTCAATGATTGTTTTGCAAGTATTTAAACCTGAATGCAAGAGTATAAAGTCCTTGTTTCTACCTTCTTCCTTGCAGTAGCAGTTGTTTTTACTGGGCAGCAATCACAACTCTACAAGAAGAAAGGGTGGGGAACAGCTTCAGAATGAACCATGCATTCTCTTCTGTTATCTGAATCCAGGGGGGGAAATCACACACATCTGAAGGAAGACCCAAAGTCAGCTTCAAAATGATCCAGGGTTTTGAGGGTCTTCCCTGGTGGATGTTTGACTCTAATATTTTTCTCTAGCACTTGTCAGTCACACCTGTTGTTTCAAAAATTGGCTAGAAGCACTGAAAAGCAGAAATAGGCTGATGGCTCACAAAGCAGTTGTTCAGAATGGTGTCTGCATGTCTTGCTTCATAACTCTTGGTTCGTAAAGGCTAAAGACTTGTTTTTTAAAATTTTATTTGAAAATGAAGTTCAGAGTCCAAACTCTTTTGGCTTTGAGCCCAGTTTAGCAGTACTCTCCTCCTGCTGGGCCTGGAGAGGGAATTATACAAAACTGCCTCAATCTTGCTCTTCTGGTGGCACACTAAGGTTTCTATTACACAGGTGAATTTTTTGTGATCAGTGGTTTTGTCATGGTTTGGCAGTGTTCCTGCCAAAGTATATTGAGGTGTACCAGGAGTGTTATCTGTTGTTGAGGTAAACGTAATAATAGAGATAAGTGTAGGCAATGGTGCCCTACAGCATGTGTCTGGATGAGCAGGAAAGGGCATTCACCATAAATGTATGGATGGTATGTGGAAATTTCTAAAGGTTCAAAGCAGTACATTAAACAGCAAGGGTTATTAGCATGACAAAAAGAGACACGGGTGGCACTGTGGTCTAACCCACTGAGCCTCTTGGGCTTGCTGATTGCAAGGTTCGCAGTTTGAATCTGCATGATGGTGTGAGCTCCTGTTGCTCTGTCCCAGCTTCTGCCAACCTAGCAGTTCAAAAGCACACCAGTGCAATTAGATAAATAGGTACCACTGCAGCAGGAAGGTAAACGGCGTTTCTGTGCGCTCTGGCTTCTGTCATGGTGTCCCGTTGCACCAGAAGTGGTTTAGTCATGCGGGCCACATGACCCAGAAAGCTGTCTGGACAAACGCCGGCTCCCTCAGCCTGAATGGAGATGAGTGCTGCAACCCCATAGTTGCCTTTGACTGGACTTAACCGTCCAGGGGCCCTTTACCTTTACCTTTGGGTAGGCACTTTCTTCTTTATAGGAGTTCACACCAGAGATGATGAAACATACAAAGCTATATTTTTTCAGAATAAAATTGCATACTCTGGGAGGCAAACAGAGTTTCTTAAATTTGTAGGTCCTATATCACAGAACTATTACCCATATATGGTGGTGTAATATAGTGTTTATTTCTCTGCTATCACCTGCATGTGGGCACCTTTCATCATGGAAATGCTTTTCTATGTATGCCAGAAATTGCTTATCTCAGTGCATAGTCCTGTGTGTGCTGCAACATGTTCATAATGGTACCACAATTTATGCACTGGGCCTGTCCTTCAGTTTAACCCAGTAGGAAAGGCTTTGATGGTGGAAATGTTTTGTGAGCATATTGCAAAGGCTTCATTAATAAGGGCAATTGCTTATAACAAATGTTTAAAACATCATCATCTTGTTTGTGAAGGAACCCCAGTGTGTTTTGCGGAATTCGGGAAATATTTGTTGGCACATATTGGCCTGGTTAAGATGTAACATTAAACTATGGTTTATCAGTATGTGTTTGAATCTTGTCCGATACCCGTCTCCCTCCCTGTCTGGTAGGGCCACAATGAGATTAAAAGTGTCAATTAATAGCAGTCTGGTGTTGTACTTGCACCCTGAACTGTGTTTAAATCTGGGTTATTGAAACAAACAAAAAACTATGGTTAAAAATCACTTTGTCCGGGTTTGGGCATAATGATAAACCACAGTTAGTTTAAAAACAGAAGTGAAAACTTCCGATCTTGTGGCTGCAGAAAAGAGAAGGGGGCAGTGCATGACCCTGACTCTCTTACTCATATAATGATAAACCATGGTTTACTATTATCTTAATATAGTCAGTAATGTCGTGTGGAGCTCTAGTCAGACCTGCCAGCCTTCACTGTGGCCTCACATGACTTTTAGAGGTACCTTGTAGCTCTTTGGCTGTTCTCTGTAGGAGGAGACCATTTGTGTGAGCGAGATACTGTGCAAGAAACCTCAGCCCAGGCATAGACAAACTCGGCCCTCCAGATGTTTTGGGACTACAACTCCCAACACCCCGACCAATGTTCCTGTTAGCTAGGGAGTTGTAGTCCCAAAACATCTGGAGGGCCGAGTTTGCCTATGTCTGCCTTAGTCCCTATTTCTGCTTTCCTTATTGAAGAAGCTACTAAGGCTTCCTAGAACCACTAAGGTTCTACTGGTGTATAAGACAAGATATGTTTTGCTAGGATTTGCCATGGCAAACCATGGATTTTTTTGCTTTGCAATGTGTGAATTTACCCTAATTCTCATGTGTGAAAGAATGTAGAGTGCAAGGAATGCATATTTAAACAGTACAGTGGAACCTCGTGTTATGTACCGTCCTCCTTGCGAACACTTCAGGTTACGAGCTCTGCTAACCTGGTAGTAGATGCTCCTGGTTGCAAACTTTCCCCCAGGATGCGAGCGGAAGTCATGCACAGCAGCAGTATGAGGCACCATTAGTGAAAGCGCTCCTCGGGTTATGAACGGTTTCAGCTTAAGAACGGACCTCCAGAACGAATTAAGTTCGTAACCGGAGGTACCACTGTAAGAGGTTTGCTATTTTTTGTGCATTTTTATAGAACGCTTCACTAACAGTACAGGGTGAACATATAGCTTGTGTGACTTGTCTTAGAAAATAAATTTAAATGTAGCAATTAGACTGTTTTATAATTCAAACTTTATTCTTGAAATTGCATCATTGTAATTGTAGGTGAATTTGGGGGGCATCTTCTTACTTCCTATGTACATATAATGTACATAGATGGTATTGTATAAAAATGATATATATGACCTTAAGCTAGAACTCCTTAATCCAGGCATAGGCAAACTCTGGCCCTCCAGATGTTTGAGACTACAATTCCCATCATCCCTGACCACTGGTCCTGTTAGCCAGGGATGATGGGAATTGTAGTCCCAAACATCTGGAGGGCCGGAGTTTGCCTCTGCCTGCCTTAATCAGTTAATTAAAATATAATGGCATAGTTACCACCAACTGGCACAGATACGTCTTCTTTCCCCCTGTATAATCTGTAGCATGAGTCTAACGTGTAGCAAGCAGGCAGGAAGAAATGAGATTTTTACAGATGAGATGTGGGCCTTCTGAGAATTTATCTTCTAAAGTTCCCTGTAGTGTCTTGGAGAAGTTTCTGTTTGTCTGTCTGTATACCTGTGAATATCAAAACGGGAATTTAGAAGTGAGTGTGCATTCATATGGCTGCATGGAACTTATATTCTTTGCCCTGGAGTATATTATAATTATTTTAATTAATTAATTACTGAATGGCTTCTAAGCAGTTAATTAATTTTTGTTTGGATAACTTGAGTGTGTTAGAAAAGATGACTTATGCAGAGGGGTCAACAAAGATGTAGTTTCAGTGGGAGAACATTAAAAATGTGGGTACACTTATCCCAGACCACCTTTTTCTATGTGTTCTGTGTGTTCTGTGTGTTCCAGTGTTCACGGAGGGCCTGAGCCTGATGAGCTAACAATGGGTGGTATTCAACTTACTTGAAGTAGATGGATTAAAATGAATGAAGTTAGGTCCATTAATTGCAATAGGTCTCCTCTGAGTAAAGCTTAGTTGAACTTAGTTGAATAGCCTTAAAGATAGGCTAGCTACTCTGCTTTATGAGCATCAAGAGTTCATGGTTTGGGGTATTTGCTGTCTTGATTAGCACTGAAACCTAGTCCACTTGCTGTCCTTAGGTAATCACTTGTAGATCGCTTGTAGATACTTCAGACATTAAACACACTAAACTTAAATTACATTTTTCTTGTATCCGAGGTCTAAAGCACCTTCAACAAAATGATGGCATTGCATTTTCCTATTAAGGGAAGAAAGATGAAAATTACATGTTTCGTTTATGGTTTGCCAAAATCAGAAGTGAGGGGAGGGACAGAAGGGGCCTCTACTGCTGGCAGGAACTCCTAAGGTATTTAGGAAAACTCCTGCATTAAAAGAGAAGCTCCTTCAGCCCAAATATTTGTAGTTTGTGCATCTTACTGCTGGTTCACCAAGATCTAGTATTCATTTTGTGACAAACTTGTATCTGAACTGTACCACTTGCATAATTGAATGCTTTACTGTATGAAATCCTCGAGATAGTCTAATATTTTATTTGTAGAAGTGGGTGCAATATTCAGGTTTTACACTGTGAAATGCCCTGAGATCTATGGATGAAGGGCGATATACAAATTTGATTTATTATAGTTGTTGTTAATTATTATTATTATTATTATTATTATTATTATTATTATTATTCAGTTATGGAAGCTGAATCTGCAGTCTGAAGTGGCATAGTCATGGTGTATCACCTCAGTAAACACCAGGGACTTACGCAGTCTTTGCTCTTGTGGACTGGATAAGTTTGCATCTCACATCTCCCCTACCTGCAGCTTGGTCATTATTGAAGGCAACATGTCTGGGTATCTAGAGCTGGTGACTATAGTCTTCTGTTTATCCAATTAATCTTAGTCAACTACCAAGTGATACTTAGTCACAATGATGCTCTAATTCTGTAGACAAAGGACATCTGTTGTATCTATAGTAAGGAATGTTATCTCTTATGTTTGAAAGGCTTAGTAATAAAGGTTTTCATTGTTTCTTAACCATGCACACATGATGCAAGGCCTAAGCAACTTTTTGATCTCATTGGATAAATGAATTTGGTGGGAATTACAAAAGATGAAAGTGTTGGTGATGCTTGGCATCGTACAGCAATGAATTAGCACTATATACTGACCACATCTTACTGTAACATTTGAGGGTTACTTAGGTTTCTGAAAATACAGAACAAATGCCTTGAAGACCTCCTCAAGTGTGCCTGCAAGCCTGAAGTTGTAACATACACCCCTGCTCACATTTTTAAAGGCTCTTTTGACATTGAGACCTGAATGCACTCCAGAATTTGGCACCTCAAATGTCAACAAGGATAGCAAAAAAATAAGAAAAAGGACCATTTTATTTTATCAAAAAGAAAATAAGCATTCTTACTAAAAAAAAGTTGAAGAAGCTGTGTGTGTGTTAAAAATAGGTTGAATTAAAAACCAATAAAAGACTATAATTATATTGAAAAGCATGCCTCAGAACATAGAAAAACTAGGATGCAGTAAAATTGGTTAGGGAAAGTGGAGTGTTATGTTGGATGAAGGAGATTTGGCTGAAGTTGATATTGGAAGGAAAACTGATACTGAGTAGAACACGGGTGGTGAACCTCTAGACTAGAGTCTGCAGGTCCAACTTGACCCAGCAGGGGTTCAGATTTAGTCCACAAGCATGATTTCCCCAAATTATGCCCACCTGCAGTAAAGCAGTAGTCTGTGATCACCAAATGAGCAAAATAGAATGAGAGATGTAGCACAGGAAAGGGGCAGATTTCCCTCAAGAGGAAGGGACCCAATTAGGGGCTTGAAAGCACAGGATAAAAGGAGCAGGGAGAGAAAGGGACTGGCTGAGACACAGAGAGACTGGGATGACAGAGTAAAAAGCTAAAAGAGAAGGGTCATTCTGCCCTATGGAGCAGAAAGTGGGTGAAGTAGATGGGCTTGGGGCTGGTAGAGAAGGCAAGGGGGGAAATGAAGGGTTTGGCTAGCCAATGGACTTGCTTGCCACGGAAGAAGAGCGAAATTTCATATCTTCCTTTATTTCTCAGTTGTTGGAGTTTGTTGGGGTGGTAGTATGGAGACCTCTAAAGTAAGAAGTAGCAGAGGATAGAAAAGAGACAAGGACAGTGATGTGTATTTGCTACTGTGTGGAAAGTAACATTTCTGTAGTGGGTTCCAAAGATTCCTAGTTGCTAAGGTGAAAAACATGTTTTATGCTCAAGTTGGGCTTAAATATTAAAATACTAAAGACTACAAATGCTGTATTCCTGGTAGTAATTGGGTGTTAAAAGTTTTAAAATGGTGCCAGACAGGAAGCTTGTCCTAAATATCTGAGGTATGGCTCCTACAAGTGCATCTTTATTCTGCTGTCCTAATGAGTAGAAGGAAAAGGATTAATTTCTTTTGTGGGTTTTCTGGTGGGAGCCCTGGGCCTTTGAAATTACCAGATTAGATATTGTGGGGAAAGAAGTAAGATTTTAGGTATTTGCATTTTGGCTTCACATGTTTAGAAGGTGTCTGTTGTTCTTTTCTTTAACTTTCAATTTAGAAGTGTTTAGAAAGATTCACAGTGAAGAAATCAATTGATTTCACAGGAGGTGTTGTATCTCTTGAATGTGCTCTGACTGAGTTACTTTAATGGAGATTCTCTCCAGGCCATATTAACTTCACTTCTCAGGTACAGGCTACCAAAACAAAAGCTGGATTTTTTTGGGTACTTTGTAACAAATTATCCAACATTCAGTTTCAAAGTGTTTAACACATGAATGACTGTAGCTCAGTGGTAAAGGTAAAGGTACCCCTGCCCGTATGGGCCAGTCATGTCTGACTCTGGGGTTGCGCGCCCATCTCGCTTAAGAGGCCGGGGGCCAGCGCTGTCCGAAGACACTTCCGGGTCACGTGGCCAGCGTGACAAGCTGCATCTGGCGAGCCAGCGCAGCACATGGAAACGCCGTTTACCTTCCCTCTAGTAAGCGATCCCTATTTATCTACTTGCACCCGGGGGTGCTTTCGAACTGCTAGGTTGGCAGGCGCTGGGACCGAGCAATGGGAGCGTACCCTGCCGCGGGGATTCGAACCGCCGACCTGACGATCGGCAAGTCCTAGGCGCTGAGGTTTTACCCACAGCGCCACCCGCGTCCCAGTGGTAGAGCACATGTTTTGCATGGAAAGGATTCCAAGTTCAGTTCCTGGTATCTCCAGGCAGGGCTGGGGAAAAACTTTGTCTTGAAACTCCAGAGACCTATTGCCAGTCATTGTTGAGAATGCAGACCATAAGCAAGCTGGACCAGTGGTCTGATTTGGCATAAGGCAATTTATACCAAAAGCACAACTAGCAGAAGGAAACGCCACATGTTAAAAGAAAGATTCCTTGGAGACTACCTCTCCCCATACATTTACTGATTGCTTCCTTGGCTTCTGGTTTGTGATTATCACAGTTGGCTGCAATGTCTGAGTTGTGCAATTTGGATTGTGACTACTAGTTAATAGTAAGAGATATTCAGCAAGTTACATTGACAGGTGATTGACATCATAAAGCATCAGTCAATACCAGCCCTTGCTAATTCAACCCGAAACCTACCACTAAGTAACAGTGGGAAAGTAATAGGGAAAGTAATAGGGAAAGCACATGAGCCATGAAGAAGCCACTATTTCCTCCTTTCCTCCTCCTTTCCTGCCTTCTGTCATGCAGTTATTTTATAGCCCAAGCAAAAGATGCTCCTTCTTGCTTGCCTAGTCTTCACTATCAATGACTGCATGAACAATTCCTATTCTCTGTTGCTCTGCTATTTCTGTTGTCTGCTACTGGAGATAACCCTACCCCCTGCAAGATTCAGTGTACTGAGGAAAGTACTGGAAAGTAGTAAGATGCTTTCAGTCCTCACTGTGCCCTGTGTTGTGGAATATCTCTCCTATCCTTTCCCAATCTCTGAAACTGTTACAAAAAAAGGGTCATGCACAGTCATTGTGTTGCACAACTAAGTGAGATACTGCTAGCTAATCAGTCAATCTTAAACTACTTCATAAAGTCTATGATGTTATCTTTATGGACCTTACACTTCTGATTGCCATACCTCAGATAGTGTGAGACACCTGGAAACTACTGAGCCTCTTGGGCTTGCTGATCGGAAGGTCGGTGGTTCAAATCCGCACAATGGGGTGAGCGCCCGTTGTTCTGTCCCAGCTTCTGCCAACCTAGCAGTTCAAAAACACACCAGTGCAAGTAGATAAATAGGTACCACTGCAGCAGGAAGGTAAACAGCGCTTCCATGTGCTCTGGCACTTGTCACGGTGTCCCACTACACCAGAAGTGGTATAGTCATGCTGGCCACATGATGCGGAAAGCTGTCTGTAGAAAAAAGCCAGCTCCCTCAGCCTGAAAAGCGAGATGAGCGCCGCAAACCCATAGTCGCCTTTGACTGGACTTAACCATCCAGGGGTCCTTTACCTTTTCTCTCTCTATATATGAGTCATCTGAGGTATATATAATTTAGATTGCCAGCTTTAAGCTGTGGCTTTTCGATTCTCTCAATGCAGAGTTCATCTTTGGAATGAATTGCCATAGATTGTTCTTATGCCCCAGTGCATAAAATAGCTCTCTTAAAACCACTTAAGGGATGACTAATGTGTTTGTGGCCATTAAATCAGTCTTGTATTTAACAATTTGTCAGGTAGCTGTGAGTGATGAGGAATTCTATGCAGGTGAGTACTCTTGCCGCACTCCACTTGGATACAGTGTTAATGGCAAAGGATGGAAAACTCCTTCTCTTCCACATTCAACACAGGAGGGACGCCCTTTGCTTTTCTTTCTAATAGAAGGCAAGCTTTTTGTTTTGTTTTCACTAGCCTGCTAAGAGGCCACTAAGTTTGCATTTCCATACTAGCTGCAGAGGAGGGGGCTTGCACTACATTTTTTGCTGGGGAGTAAGCTTTGTGAGCTTAATTTCCAAGGCTGTGCTAAATCACAAAACACTATCTTTAATGTAGAGAATATACTTCTGGGTTTTAGGTAGCAATTGACTAACAAAGGGTGAAAATCACCCTGCTCTTGTGAAATCCTCTACAGGCATCTGGCCAGGAATTCCTTTCTAAAGTGAGCAGTGCTGGGGCTCAAGACCCTGTGGAAGTACTAGCCTCTTATATTGGAAGGGTTTATTCTAATTTACAATACAGTATGGTATAATTACTCGGGATAAGAGGGAGAACACTTGTGTGTGTGGTCAATCCTAGAGGTAAGATAGCTATGCTAGTGAGTTATAGATTATGTCAGAGGTTTTCAACCTTTGTGAGTACTTGACTAGCTACATTCTTTCTGTGGGGCTCAGGAGCCCAGTTATGTCACCACTTGCCTGCAGAGCTGGCAGCCTCTCACCTGTTTTTGAACACCCTCCCATGTGGAGTTTTCCCTTAGCCTCCTCTACTCTCTCCTCTCTTTGGGAGTCCTCTGAGCTGCCTCCCCCCAAAGAGAGGTGCTTTCCAGAGGCACCATTCACCTGCAGAGCTTATAGCCAGGACTGCTGCAATAAACAGCTGTGCAAGCATCAGAGAGGGCATCAGAGGTAGGACAGAGGGACCAGAGTAAAGTGTGACAGGCACCAGTGTTGCCAGTGACACCCCTGACCATCATTCAAGGCACCCCAGGGTACAGCGGCACACTGGTTGAAGACCACTGGATTATGTGTTTGATGGCACTGCTGTGTTATAATGTCCAAGGCTAAATCCATGCATTTCCCATTAGTGAGGAGCCAACATTAAGCTCTGCATCTGGTTAGCCAGTACAGCATCTAGTTAGCCAGAAGTACTGACAGAATGCTGAGCTAAGACAACTGCTTGTCTGATTTAATACTGGTTGCCATGTCTTCCCGATACTGTGTATATAACATCAAGCAGCAGTTGCACAGGTAGAGCTTTCCTCATCTTCTTGATGCAATTATGGAAGGAGCTATAGTAATTAACCTATAAAGTGATAGAGAGGGGCAAGGATTTTTAAAAAATCAATTCACAGGTAAGCAAACAAATGGTAGACATTTACATTTGCAGTTACTAAACATGAACAATAAAAACCTTATTAATTCACATCATTTTTTATAAAGTATAGCAATTATTTGTTTGGCTGTATTAGCAGAATAATACTATGTCTACTGCAATGTAGAATGAATAAGAATACCCCACAATTGCCACCTGAAAACTTGTTTTGCCTGAAAGTTTGTTTATAATTTAAAAGGCCCCCAGGAACTTTGAATCTAAAGGCGTATTAATAAAATATTTACCAAATAAAATCTTAAGGCTGTTGGTGTGCCCAATACATGGTCATTTCACAGATCACTAGACTGTATTGCTTTTGTGTGGCAATCAACATTTAATGTTTACTATCCTACTACGCGGGTGGCGCTGTGGGCTAAAGCCTCAACGCCTAGGGCTTGCCGATCGAAAGGTCGGCGGTTCGAATCCCCGCGGCGGGGTGCGCTCCCGCTGCTCGGTCCCAGCGCCTGCCCACCTAGCAGTTCGAAAGCACCCCCGGGGGCAAGTAGATAAATAGGTACCGCTTACCAGCGGGAAGGTAAACGGCGTTTCCGTGTGCGGCTCTGGCTCGCCAGAGCAGCGATGTCACGCTGGCCACGTGACCCGGAAGTGTCCCCGGACAGCGCTGGCCCCCGGCCAATAGATGTGAGATGGGCGCACAAACCCCACAGTCTGTCAAGACTGGCCCGTTCGGGCAGGGGTACCTTTACCTTTACCTTTATCCTGGTGAGCTAATAAAAAGCTCCAGAGTAAAACACCTATGTCATGTGTCATAACAGTTTGTTTACCTTCACACCCCAACTTGCTGTTGACTTGCTCAAATTATATAATTTTGATGACTATCCTGGTAAAAGATCTATTTCACTTTACTTTTGCTGTTTCATTACAAAAATAGAGTTTGAAATCAAAGTAAGCATTCCAGTCCATTAGGCTGCATATGTGCCTTAAGGGTGCAGATTGTCAAACATGGTGACAGGACCTGCCCAAGGGATGAGGAAACTGGTCATCCAGACATTGTTGTACTTCATTTCCGAGCAGCCCCAGCCAGCCGTGCCAGTGAGCTGCAAATAATGGGAAGTGTAGTCCAATTTTTAATAAAGTAACCTTCAGGAAAAGTGTTGCATGAAGTATCATACGATACCCGTAAAGACCAACACAAGGCAGTTTAATCGACACTCCTATAGCTGCATTGAAACGTAACACATTCAAGGAAGCAGGGAAAACCCTACATGTTTGTGAGATCGCGCTTAAAGCATGTTGCAGCTCTCCTAAACTCGTGATAGGCTCGTTGGGCGTTTCCCAGTACCCGCTCCTGTGCAGAAACATGTGCAACCGGCTTCCTTAAAACTACTGGGAGCTCTATAGCGGAGCTCCCCCCCTCCCCACTGAAACAACCGCAGCCGCACCTTTTGGCTCCAACCCGGCAGCCAAACCTTGCTTATCTTTTGACACCGAATCCCTGTGGAATGCGCGTGAAGCCAAGTTTCCTCGATGCGCGGCGCGCCCCTCGAGGGGAGGGCGGAGTTTACGGGCTGGGGGCGTGGAAACAGGCCAGTGCCTGCCGGCTTGCAGCCACGTGGGCTCCGAGCGGCTGCTTTTGTCTGGGTCTCGGATGGGGAGGGGCGGGCTAGAGGGAAGCGGCCGCTGTTCGAACCGCGTCACAAAGCGGATTTTCCGTTTCCACGGCAACGCCTCCTCCTCCTCTGAGGCTGCTCTCAACCCCCGGGACAAGGAATCGGATGGCAGTGGGTGCTGCCTGGTACACCTAGCGGGTGGGGGGCGGGGGGACGAAGGTCGCCTCCCCCCCTCCCGCCTACCAAGGGATCCCACTTGGCCAGGTAAGGTTTGCACCCCAGCCAGAGTTGCACCATTAGGAACAGCGCAGCGCCTCCTCCGTCATCCGGGTGACGATGCTGAAAGACGCCAAGCAAGCGTCACTCGGCTCACTCAGCGCTTTCTCTTCGCCAACTTCCACGCGTTTTCCCCGAAGCTATATATAGATATATATAGATACAAGTTGCCTCAACGCTTACCTGTTCTCCTGTTAGAAATGAATGGCGAAAGGGCGATTGTTCCGTTCTTTGGTTTTAGCTCCAATTTTAAGATGCTTATACCCACTACTGGTTTTTGTTTTTTTAAGATAGCGAGCCACAAGCCCAGCGGAAGAAATAAAAACATTAAGGCACGTGTGCTATCAAAAAGGAAAGAGGCCCCAAATAATCTTTCCTTTAATTCATGCAATTAGTTCCGGATTTGACAGTTTCCCCTTGAACTGAATACTGCTGCCGCATAGCTTTTGATGGGGCTAGATTATCACCAGGCTTCTCACCCAACACCTGTTACTGCTGCTAGTTGATGAAGTAGCTGAAGACTTAACTGCAGTCCTATGTACACTGACCCAGGCTTCCTAGTAAATGTGCATAGGATTGCAAGCTAAGGTTGCAATCACACACCAGAACGTAAAACCAATTTAACTCCCATCACACTTTGTAGACACACACAGGATTGTATGTGAAGTACATATAAAATAGATCAGTAGCTTAAATTTTGTATCTGGGTGTTTTCAATCCATTATTTTCCTGTATTGTCGCCACCCAAACTGGGGCAGAAGCAAATGGTTTGCTGGTTCACTGTGGAGCCTGATAGATGTTACAGCAAAGTAATTTTGTGACATATTTTTCTTTGTTTGCAGTATAGCCCTGAAATGCAACTGAGCAGTGCACAGAAAGTTCAGCAGGTAGTAAAATTAAACTGTATAATGTGCAAACAACTTTATGATATATTTGTAAAATTAATAGCAAGGTGCATTTGTTTTTATTTATTTATTACATTAATAGTCCACCTTTCCTCCAAGGAACTCAAGGTGGCATACATAATTCTCCCTCTCCTCATGTTAGCCTAACCTCCCTCACAGAGTTGTTATGAGGATGAGTGATGGTGACTGGCCCAAGGCCACTCAATGAACTTTATGACCAAGTAGGGTTTTGAACTGGACAGTCTCCCAAGTCTTAGTCCATCACTAACCATTACACCACACTGGCTTTAGCTGATACCTCATGCATTTATACTTCTGCTCTGCATTATACTTCTGCCCTGTAAAAGGTGCAGGGGAGCAACTGTGAGTAGGATTGTGTTTTAAGTGGGAGTTTCCTTTTCATTAACAGCTATAAAATCACATCATGTACTGTATGGGCTTACACATTGTTTCCCTTCCATGTTTAACTCTACCAAGTGAAACCCTTAAATGCACAGTTGACAAACAGCCACAAAATACCCAACTATGTACGCTAGCGGAAGTGCATCTGATGATAACATATGCAGGCTATTGCAACCAAATAAAAGTATGTAGTGAGTATGGTGATACCAAGCCAGAAAAATATCAGGTTTTGTTTCCGGATTAAATATGAAGTGTAATATTATTGCCCCTTCAACACCAGAATCATTGTCACATTCTGCATCTGTTTTTATATTTAATCATTTCGTGCATCCTTAAATTGTGTATAAATTAAATTGATAATAATAATAATTCTGATAATCATGGGTCTTTGTTAATCTTTTTGATAATTTGTTGATCTTTTTGATAATTTGACTGTGCCTCATGCACTGTTCTCAGAAAAAAAGCAACCAAGTTCAGATCTTATTGAACATTCCATAACTTTTCCTTAGGCTATCTGAATGGAATTCATGGATTGCAGTTTGAGAAACTGTGCTCTAGGACTTCACTCTCATATTATCTCATATTATCATAGAACCATAGAGTTGGAAGGGACCCCAAGGGTCATCTATTCCAACCCCCTGCAGTACAGTAATTTTTTTCTCAGTGTGGGACTTAAACCCACAACCCTGAGATTTAGAGCCATATGCTCTAATGACTGAGTTATCTAGAAAAACCTCATTATTCTATATTAGATTTGACTGTTGCGAACTGAGTTGAATGCTATTGTTAAAAAAGAATAAAGCTAATCAAGGTTAGGCAATTGTCAAGGCAAAAATGAAAACTGTACACTAGAAGTTCTTATAGTTTTAAGCATTTTTGAATTCTTTTGGATTCTCACCTTATGATCTTGGGGGCAGATGGCCTTGGCCTTCCTTAGGACATATGTGCAAAAGTTGAAGAGAGAATTGTTTTGTTAAGCCCATCAGTAATTCTTCTAGCCCAGTCTTTCAGCATGTTGTTCTTGCATGTTTGAAATTTCATTATTGTTTGCAAAGTACACATTTCTGCTATTTGGAGGATACAGGCTGTTGTGACTTAATTCCTCTGTGTGAGATAGTGGGCTTTTGTGTTGTCCGCAAGAGAAGCACCTGAAGATGTTTTCTGTGCCAGTTCCTAACTGTAGTGACCTGGTGTCTGCATCCACTGCTGTGAGCAGGACTCAAATTTTAGAGTACTGGCAAATTATCAAAAAGCAATTGTTCCCTGTGACGTACCAAAAATGGAATACCACACATGGTGGTAGATGTGCATGATCTGTTAGACATGGGCTAGTAACCAACAGAATCCAGATTTGAGTGGATGGTGCACATCTCATAGTTGGAAATTGGCCTGTGACTTGGAATCAATATGATGTATAATTGCTTAGTCTTGGATGTTAGGTTTTAGTTTTTTTGGTTGTGAGCCTCCCTGAATGCTGTGTTGGTGGGATACAAATCCAGGAAATAAATAGAACGGAATGCAATGGACTATGGGGTATCATGGCAGTAATTGTATTTTGTCTGTATCTAATTAATGTAGTGCAACTTGGAAATTTTGCAGGTTGGATCTTGCAGCTATTTAGGTGAAAGGGCAGCAATTAGTTTTTTTATAGTTGCTTTAATTTAGTTTCACATTTTTGTCTTTAGATTTCTGCAACGTTGTGGGTGAAATACTCAGCTGAGACTGAAGCGCCTAGAAACTGCTGTCCCATCGGTACCAACCACAACAATGAGAAGTCATTTAAGGTTTCTTTGTCTTGACACTTTGTGCTTTATTCTAGTTTAATTATTCGCCACAGGATTATCAGATAAGCTGGTAAACACATTTTTATCTGGATTTCCCCCCACTTTCCCATTTAAGAACCGTACCTCTGAAAGTAATTATTGTATAATAATTGTATAATGGGATCAGTCAGTGCATTTCCTAGAACTCTGGACAGACTGATTTTGAATAAATCCTAAAACACATTTTCTTTGAAACAGGCTTTAATACTTGAGTGGAACCTGGCAAAAAATTATTTAAAGCTGCATCCATAATATATTATGTCACCATAGAGATTGTGGGTAAAATAAAGCAAAGAAAGACTATATAAGCCACCTTGCTCCTTGTAGTACCAGGGTGCAGTTTAGAAAGGGTGAAGTGGGGAATCAACCTGCCTTCTCCCTACCCCCTTGTATTTCAGAGTTGACCGGGACTACTTGTTAGCAGGTGCTCTTGAAGAATAACTGCTCTTAAATATGCCAACTTTGCTGCCACATACACCCGGACAACACCATTACTGGCCCCAACAACATCACACATACCATCTCGGGACTATTTAATTGCTCATCGTCTAACATTGTGTATGCCATCAAATGCCAACAGTGTCCTTCAGCTCTCTATATTGGACAAACAGGCCAAACCTTACGCCAAAGAATAAACGGACATAAATCTGGCATCAAGAATCACAAAACAGAGAAACCAGTAGGAGAACACTTCAATCTCCCAGGACATTCTATACAAGATCTCAAAGTAGCTGTTTTACTACAAAGGAATTTCAGAAATAGACTGGAAAGAGAAGCTGCTGAATTGCAACTCATTACCAAACTTAAAACCATGGAGAGACCTGGTCTGAACAGAGACATTGGATTCTTATCTCATTATACATGACTAAGCCATTTCTCACCTTCTCACCCCTTGCCTTTTCCTGTAAGACCTATTACAGTCGTTAAGAGTCGTCAACAGGCTCATCTCAGCTATCTGCCAATCTCCCATTCCCACCACCCTTCTGAGTTATACCCCTCCCCACCTTCTCACTATATAGAAGGATCTGGCAACTTCTGTTTCAGTGTATCTGAAGAAGTGTGCATGGCACACGAAAGCTCATACCAAGAACTAACTTAGTTGGTCTTTAAGGTGCTACTGGAAGGAATTTTTTTATTTGCTCTTAAATAGTATTTTTTAAAATATAATTTAATTTTAGCTGTGCTGAAGAGTGGGTCTTTGAAACCTGTTCTTTGTTATTAAAACCTAAAATGCTTGCCATGATTTGTGTTCTTTCTTCGAGATGGAGAATATAGACCATGTGGCATACTTTCTGGAAACTCACAAGTAGCAATTTCAGGGAAATCAAATTCCCAGGAAAAAAATGCTGTTGGTATCCCACCTCCGCCCCCCCCCCCGCCCCCAAGAGCTCAATATGATATACTTGCTTCTCTCTCTCTATTTTATCCCCACATCATCCTTGTGGGATAGGTCAGGTTAAGAGATAGTAACTGGCCAAAGGTCACCCAATGGGTTTCAGGGCTAGGTAGGGATTTGAATCCTGGACTCCCAGGTCCCAGTGCAGTACTTTAACCACTGCACCACAGTGGCTGTTACTTAATTACTTAAATCTTGTTATATTTTTGTAAAATCACCCTATTTTTATCATTATTGTTAAGGCTTATCATGAATTAATGAAAACATCTCATTAAGCTTACAGTAAAATTAAACTTGCACATAATTCAAAATAAGGTCTAACTATATTTAAAAAGGGGGGGACACGGGTGGCGCTGTGGGTTAAACCACAGAGCCTAGGACTTGCAGATCAGAAGGTCAGCAGTTCAAATCCCTGCGACAGGGTGTGCTCCCGTTGCTCAGTCCCTGCTCCTGCCAACCTAGCAGTTCGAAAACACGTCAAAGTGCAAGTAGATAAATAGGTACCGCTCCGGCGGGAAGGTAAACGGTGTTTCCGTGCGCTGCTCTGGTTCGCCAGAAGCGGCTTAGTCATGCTGGCCACATGACCCGGAAGCTGTACGCTGGCTCCCTCGGCCACTAAAGTGAGGTGAGCGCTGCAACCCCAGAGTCCCTTTACCTTTATATTAAAAAAAATAGGGTGGTATTCAGCTAAGTTTTACTCATAGTGGAACCATAGGAATTAATGAAGATGATTAAGTTAAGTTTGTTAATTTCAGTGAGTCTACTCTGACTAAAACTTAGTTGAGTAATACCCATAACAGCAAATATCATACTACCAATAACAGCAAAAAAACCAACCCACAAATCTTGACCCCAACAAAACAAACAAACACAATATTCGTCCCTGCTAGCTTCTAGGCATCCATAGTAGGAAGTATTTCAGGGGTCACAGGATAAACTGGTCTCTGGCTGCCGCCACTGCCGCAGCACCACCTCTTGTAGCTGGAGTCAGTCAGGGCCCCACCCACCCACCCAGGCCAGGTAAAAGTAGGCCAGCACAAAGGGGGCAGTTTCTGTAGGACTCGGAGCACCCATCAGTCCTTCAGACCATTTCCAGTGAAGAGAAAAGACCAAGGTTGTGGCACTAGAACAAAGCCAGTATTTTTATTCAACCTAGATGCCCACACTATGGCAGAGAGACTGCAGGAAAGAGAGGCTTTAGAAATTAAGACCTGCACTACAACAAGTTGGTTCTCTGTTGATTAGTAGGGGAACTGAACAATGGGGAAGACACAGCTGATCTTTTTGTCCAGTGGGCCTGTAGGCCTTTTATGACCAAGCCCACAGGTACAATCTCCCTGCCCAAATTCTTACTTGAATTGTTTACTAGAAGTATACAGAGATTGCCATCAAGCATTCTGCTTTGCACTGCATATTTCAGGACAGAAATTGGGGCTACTGGCACTGCTTTCTCTTTACATGAAGAAAGGAATCTTTAATCAACTTCATAAATTCGTTGGTTTTTAAAAGTAAAGTGCCACAAAACTGTTAAATTCATGGATGTTAATTGCTGTC
This sequence comes from Podarcis vaucheri, assembly GCF_965113315.1. Taxonomy (NCBI): domain Eukaryota; kingdom Metazoa; phylum Chordata; class Lepidosauria; order Squamata; family Lacertidae; genus Podarcis; species Podarcis vaucheri. Next base: position 32,167,011 of record NC_138763.1, on the reverse strand, counting down.
TGAAACTGGTTGGCAGAATTCTCTCTAATGTTGTGCTGGTACCAGGCAGGGATTTTCCTGTCCTCCCGGGCCTTTTAGCATCTATTTAAATATTGATATTAGCACATTTAGCTGCTGTTTTCTTTTATGGTTATGACTCCTATTTTATTGAGGTCTTTTAGTGCACATTGTGCAATGTTAAGTGCTTCAATTCAAGTTTATCGATAGCATGACTGTTTTTTTTGAAGAGTTCTGTGTAAAAGTTTGCATATCCCCTAGTTTGTAGATTTTGACCACAATCTTAATAGCATTAGCCAGGCTTGTCTGTAGCTTGCTTACTCCAGAACACATGCAGAAAGGTTGGCTGGGTTGGGTTTGCTGAATGTTGTGGTAGCCTTGGTTAATAATTGTGAAATGTAATTGCATGTAAAATATTTTGTAATATGTTTTTATCCCATCGTTTTTCAGATAGCTTATTATAGCTTGTAGTAAAATTCATTTGAAGTACTATGAATGTAGTATGATAATTTGTGGCGAGAGCATGCCCTTCTATCATTATCTGAACTTTGGTTTGTGAGCTAAAAGCATACCATTTCTCTTGCTTTCTTACAGGCACAACAGAAGGTGTTAATGCAAGTTCTGCCAGTGAATTAAACATCTATTTAAAGGCCACATAGCAATATGGCTTGGTAAGTAAGGTGAACAAGTAAGATGACATTTTATGATGTTGTGCCATTTCTGAATGTTCAAAAAACGTTCCTTATTTTTTTAAAAAGGGTAATTGTAAACACTGTGTCATTCATTTTCCTTGCTTAATTTAGCTTTAATGTATGTCTATAATTTGCCGTAAGTACTGGATAGGAGGACTGCAGCTAGTCAGTTTGGTAGGAAATTGTGAGCTATGCGGACCAGTGGCAGATTCAGTAGAAAATTTCGGGTTTCCTGTGCTTTTTGGGAAAAAAAGTTTTTGGGTTTTTTTGCAATTTATTTTTGAGTATATTTTAAGAATGACTCTTCTAAGTATACTGAGAATTTTGTACTATTCTTTTGAACAACATATATTTGACTTTATAAGGTCTAGACATTGTTCACAGGTATCTTTATACAGTGGTACCTCAGTTTATGAACTTAATCCATTCCAGAAGTCTGTTCTTAAACCAAAACCATTCTTAAACCGAGGCATGCTTTCCCTAATGAGGCCTCCCATCACCCGTGCCCTTCCACCGTTCATTGACCGAAGTAAAGTTCTCAAGCCAAGACACTATTTCTGGTTTTGCGAAGTTTGTAAACCAAATTGTTCTTAAACCGGACTGTCCTTAAACCGAGGTACCACTGTATGGGCTCAATTCAGATGTCCCAAACACATTCTCCAAATCATGGTTCGGAGGCTCGAGTATGTGATGCAGACTCCTTGTGCCTGAAATGCATCTTTCCTTCTACACTTCCCAGTTTACCTAATCATTTTATCATGATCAACCACTTGGCAGCAGTTTGCCTTTCAACTACGGTTTGAAATAGGTTTGTCAGCCATTGCTTGGAGGCAAAGTGCTAAACATCATTTGTCAATTGGGCTGCTGTTGTGAACTTTGATTAGATGAACCAGGAACCCTTGGAGGAAAGTGCTAACCTCCATTTGACAATTAGCCCCACAATTCTGTGATTTTATGAGTTCGTTGTGAAAAATTTGGTTAAAGAAAACAAGGAAGTGGAAGAGGGACCTTTGTAGAGAGGAGGGGTAGGTAAATGTCTTTCTCAGTTTCCCTACCTCAGAACCCTTTAACTGGAGATGCTGTGAATCAAACATGGGGGACTCATACATGAAAGTTGTGCTCAAACATTTAACCTCTCCACTTTTGCTTGGCCTTTTTAACTTAGTTATAGTTCCATAAATGGAATATGAGTTTTAATTATGAAACCTAAGTCAATGCGGTCAATGTGTGATGATAGTTTCCCCCCTTTTTTCTGTTTCAGGACTTCATTGATCTTTTTGTGATATACTTTGTAAGCTACACAGGAGAGCATGAAATCTTCAAAAATGGACTCTATGAAGCTAAAGCATGATATCAACCCATTTCTTCTTTTTTTTATAAACTTTGTAATCTTGCTTTACACAGTTATAACTTTTATTCCATGGTATTTATTTTCTGGAGCAAGACATGTCATAGCCAAGTCAAAGCAAATTAAAGCTAAACCTGTGAGTTGCAGGCCAGGCAGTGCATACAGATCTGTTAACAGTTTGCATTGCTTAGCATCTGTATTATACCCTGGTTGTGATACACTCGACAAAGCTTTCAAGTATGCTAGGAGTAAATTTAAGGACAGAAAACTCCTGGGAACACGGGAAGTCTTGAAGGAGGAAGATGAAATCCAGCCATCTGGAAAGGTTTTTAAAAAGGTATGCTATGTTTCCGTCTTTTTTAAAACATCCCTTTTTAAATGGAATGTGAAGCAGAAGCGAGGAACCTGTAACCCTCCACATATTGCTGAACTACATCTCCCATCATCCCTGCCTATTCGCCATGCTGGCTGGCACTGGTGGCCTTTGGGAGTCTGCCAACATCAGGAGAGGCCACAGGTTCCCCACTCCTAGTGTAAAATCTTTTATGTTGTAAGGAAGGAGTATAGACAGTGTATATGCAGTCATGGTATGGAAAGCAGGCTAGCGTATGTTTTTGCGGCAAATTTAAATGGTGTAGTGGTTAAGAGCAGTGGACTCGTAATCTGGTGAACCGGGTTTGATTCCCTCCTCCTCCATGTGCAGCTGCTGGGTGACCTTGGGCTAGTCACACTTCTTTGAAGTCTCTCAGCCCCACTCACCTCACAGAATGTTTGTTGTGGGGGAGGAAGGGAAAGGAGATTGTTAGCCGCTTTGAGACTCCTTGGGGTAGTGATAAAGTGGGATATCAAATCCAAACTCCTTCTCTTCTTCTTCTAATAGTGCTCCTTGGTAAGTTTGATTTGACAGAGGGAAGCATGTCTACTGTGTGGACCTTTTCAGAAGAGTTGGCTACAGATGAGTTCTCACAAATCTTCTTCTGGGTCTTGATGGATAATTTGTATGTTTGCTACCTTTGAGTGTGATAGTGCAGTCTCAAACTTCCAGTTTAGTAATCAAATTCACAGAGGTGGGTACATTTTTTATGGCTGATGGTCATCTACTGTTGCTCTAGTTTTTCAAACTTTGTTGACTTGGACTCTTGCTGGGAGAATTTCCCAGGCTTAAGTGGTGGAGAGGACAAGAAGGAAAGGATGCCCGGGGCAGCAATCGCCTGGAATCTTGGAGGGCCCCCACAGGCCGCACAATAGTTTGTGTGAAATAGCACTGTGGGAAATGGCTGGAGACTTCAGACTTACTTATGATAGTAGAGAATCACTGATGCATGGCTTAAGTGGGTTTTTACTTTGTTTTCATGAACCTGGAAATCCCATTGCCAAGTTACTGATGGCATCTGCTCCTCCCTCTTTGACAACTGTCCTGAACGCAAAGATCTGTTTGCCCAAGTTCTCCATACACTGCAGAGAAAATACTTGTATTTGACAGACCAACACCTCCCAACTCCAAGTCCTTTGACTTTTTCTCTTGGCTCATTTTGGTGAAGGAAAGAATCGGTGTAAGTTGTTCATGCCACATCTTTTTCTTCTCCAGAACAGTTCCAGGTGCTCTAGTGGACATTTTGGTGTTGGTAGACACTTCCATGTGCAGGAGTTAAACTCAACACTCTCCATATAGTTTCAGTGCTTCAAAAATATTGGCCCAGTGCATATGTTTGGCTCAGTGCAAACAAGCAAACTGCCACAGAAAAGAATGGGACAGTTTTGCTCCTCCCTGATTGTTTTGTCGCTGTACTGAACCAGGCCATGGTTTGGCTTAATGTGCCTTTCAGACATGGGCTTGTGGGTTAGCTCTTTCCAGACATGCCAAGAGCTGTGACAAAAGGTTGCCCCAAGACTCACATTTTGTGGTTTGTCTGGAGAGCTGAACTAGGAGACTGGGTTCAAATGACAACACAAAGCCCAAAAAAATGGCTTAGCTGCACAGCAAAATGGCCATTACCTGTGCAGGTAATGTGAACAACGACACTGTAAAAGGGAGGAGTGCTCTTGTGATTTTAAAGTCTGGGTGATTAATCCCTTCCTAGCATGGAGGTACAGGTTCTTACAAATCTGTTCAGTAGCTGTCTTTATTTTCTGTCCCAGCAGTCATGTCTAACTGTCCATTTAAAGTCTTCTGTTTCTGGAGAATCACGTAACTGGGATATGGTGCTAAACATAGCTTAAATTATGCCCATAGGGTAGCATTATTAGAATTGAGAACAGGTAGGAGCGCTCATTAGTTCCACAACCGCTACTCTTTATTAAAATTGTTATAACTATTAATAAATAAAACAAAACAAACATTATACACTGAGCCAGCTTTTGACTTTCCTACCATTTTCTTAAAACAAAGGAAATTGTGTTAATGCCTGGCCAGTCCATCTTCAGGAGTCTTTTACCATCCCCATATAGAGAGACTGGGGATTAACCTTGGACCCTTTCCATGTCCGCTACTGCTGAGTTAAGACCCTCCTTCCCACATTCAGCAGCAGTGCAGGGAGCTCATCCAGTGAACAAATTAGTCATATTGCCTTTGTACCACTGCTCTCTTACCTATTTTTTATCCTCTTAAGTTTCTTCTAGTTGCATATGGAGGATTTTAATGGGAAGCAAGAGCTGTGTGCTCTTGGTTTTTTATATACCTTTGAATGTAAGGTGAGGAAAAAAGTACGCCACTCCTTGCTTGCATTCTCTCTTCCTGCCAGAGGTCTTGAGGCAGGGGATGGATTGGTGACAATTGCGGGCAGCCACAAATACTGGCTTCCTAGTGAGTCCAGCTAAAACTTGCTATTCATGAGCTGCGAGAGCTTGTGGTTCATAAATGTGCATGATCCTCATCCTGGTTGGCTTGAAAAGTTACAGAAAACAAGTTGTTACTGCCTGCAAACGGCTTTTGAGCATAGATTAACATTTTAGCTACTTAGTAAGTTTATTTTCTAAGCATAATTAGTGGAATGAATGTTCAGTATGAGGGAGCTTTAGGCCATTCTATTATGCAAGTTATTAAACTACTTGGCAGTTGCAAAATGCCAAATGGATGGAACTGCTTATTCTCCTCTTATTTTTCTTTTTAAGGGAAAGAGGGGGGGGGCAGGGAAGAATGATCTGATTAAAATGTTGAGTTTATCCACTGGCGGACCACTTTTGAGTTGTGGGAGCATTGTAGTTCTTTGGCCCTGAAGTGCAGCCCAGGTCAAGCTTTTCCAGGACACTTTAGCCCACGTGTCCTTCCTCTAGCAGAATGGTCATTTTAGTTCCCCCACTTTTTATAATAATGTGTCTGGCAAAGCTTTATGAGGGGCTGCCTTCCTTTCTGAGCTTCTGTTTGACCCCCGCCCCCCAACTGGACCTGGGAAGTGAGAAGAAAGAGAAGTGAGAGTTCAGTTCTTTGCCCCTTATACTCTAAAGCAGCTTGGATAATGTCAAGGGGGGGGGGGCGTGAACTCCACAGAGCTCACCTCCTCTCCACAATTGTGTGTGCCACTTTTTGGGGTGGGGAGAACCCATAGAACCTTCCAAGTTGCTCCTGCCCAACCTCCTGCAGAGAAGTGAGTCACATAACTGGAACACTTACTCCTTCAGTAAGCCTCATTCTCCCAGCTCCATGTCAGTGTTAACATGGTGGCTAAAGTAGGGAAAAAGGAGTTGTCAGACTGCATTTGGTACAGCTCACATAAAGTATTTTAAAAGCCATATTGGCTTTTATTGAACGTGCTAGACTACTGAAATGGCGAGCGTGGTGTGATGTTAAAAACAGATTTAAATATGCATGCAGATAAGTCATTGGATAATTTTTGTTACTGCTTTCAGCCATTTAGCTAAGATCTAGTGTAGATTTATATCATGCCCCGTCATCACCAGGTTTCTCAGGGCAGTTCAGAAATATAAATACAATAACCAAAAACAAACAAAAACCAAGCTGTAAAATACAACTAAGAATCATAGCCTCCAATTCATCTGTGCTGACTTTTAGAAACATGCTGAAAACTTTTCTGTTCCTCCAGAACTATGCATGTAGTTAAGAGTACACCCCCCCATGGTCAATTGATGTATGTTTTTAATTTCTATTTGTTTTAAACTAGTTTTTAACTTTCTATAATTTTATCATCTGGTTTTATGTTGTAAACTGCTGCAATATATATACAGTGGTGCCCGCAAGACGAATGCCTCGCAAGACGAAAAACTCGCTAGACGAAAGAGTTTTCCTTTTTTTAGTCGTTCCGCAAGACGAATTTCCCTATGGGCTTGCTTCACAAGACGAAACGTCTTGCGAGTTCCTGCGAGTTTGTTTCCTTTTTCTTAAAGCCGCTAAGCCGTTAATAGCCTCTAAGCTGCTAAGCCGTTAATAGCCACTAAGCCGCTAATAGCCGTGCTTCGCAAGACGAAGAGACTCGCGGAACGGATTAATTTCGTCTTGCGAGGCACCACTGTGTGTGTGTGTGTGTGTGTGTATATATATATATATATGTATATATGTGTGTGTGTATATATGAGACAGCAATATATAGATCTATTTTATAAATAAATATTACAAACAACATGACAACGCTGTCCTGTGTCCATAATACTAATGTCAAGAAGGCTCTCTAGTGAATAGCAATCAGAATAAGCACACTTGCTGCTATTCTGTTTTGTTCCATATGATGGCAGTATTGGATATGTTCTAGTTTATTTAAACACAAACAAAAGACCACAAGTGTAGATTATAAAATCCTGTTTATTTTCAAGTGCATAATTGCTGGTGAATTTAACTGCTTGTCTTACTTTTTCCTTCCATTACTGAAATTTAAGAGCTTATGCATAAAAATCTAAAGTTTTGGGGGATATTTACAACAAAATTCTGCATTCCCATCTGAAAATTGTTTATTTCTTTTGTACTGAAAAATAAGAATTTTATACATTTAGGAGAAAATTGCAGTGCAATAAACGTTTGTAATCTTCCTCTGTGTCCTAAGTGGCACATAAGGTTCATAATTTTTGTCAGAACTCTTGTATGGAATCTGAAGAGGAGGCTTTCCTTTTAATTCAGTGAGGGAATGCAAGCTGAAGGGTGCAAGTTGCCATTTTGTGCATGTTGATTTGAATGCAGGTCTCATTGACGGCAGTGGGGGCTTACTCCTAGCAGGTCTTGTTAGGAGCACAACCTTAGTAACGTCATGGCCACATTGAAATTTACTTTATTTTTGATCACAGCAGGCTTGTATTTGTACTTAAGTGTTATAGCAAAAAGCACACACTAGAGAGCAGTGTTTATCTTTTTATGCTCACTTTTGACGAACGCTTTTTGCTTGTGCGGTGCAGCACTAGGTAAAATAGCCTTCTGTGTGCAAAATTGCATAGATTAGACAGTCCAGTCTCTTCCTATTAAAGCTGCTGTCATGGTGTGAGGCAGGGGGCTAGTGACCACACTCAGTTCCTCAGTGGAGACCAAGAGGATGGCAGGTCTGGGATCTGTGGCAAACACTGTGCAGCATGGGCCCCATACCCACAGTTATTGCTTAGTGTAGAAGCTTTAACAGGAAAAAAACTTAGCAGTTTTGCTGATCTGGAAACCCATAGTCTAGATGTGTTTTTAGTAGCATTGTCTGGATTTTATGTAATATGATATTAGTAGCTTCAGTCCTTCTTTTTAGAAACACAAATGTAGTCCAAAAAACTGGTATGAAACTGAAAATCAAAGTTGTCATTGGGTTTTGAATCTGAAATGTCTTTCTAATGTTGAACACACCTCCCTGCTTTCTTCCAGTTCTTTGAAATCCCACCTGATGTTGCGAGTGGCAAGACTGCTTTTGGGAAACTGCCTGTTGCAGTCCTAGCCCTTGGTTGGCAGCGCACTTGCGCTAGCCAAGGCAGGAGGTGGGGTCCAGGGGCGAATGCCCCTTTGTGGGTCATTTGTGGGTCATCTCTCTGGCTGGTACAGCATGGATGCTAAGATTGGGCCTGTCACTATCATGTGGCGGTGGCAAGTCTGCATAGGATCTTCTGTCATTCCATCCCCACTCCAAAATGCCCTGCTTCTGGGGGGTTTCTGGTGGAAATACTACCACTGGTACATTCCACCTGCTGCTTGTGTGGGCACTTTGGGGCACTCCTCACCAGCAGGCCTTCCCCGATGTCGGAGGCTGGCAGAGCTTTCCTGATGGTGAAGGCCAAAGAAGCTATGCAGCACTGAGTAGAGGACCCCTCTGCTCTATTCAGTATCCTCTCCAGCATGGTGGATTTGGGCTTGGGATTGTTTCACCCCTGAATTCTTCTTGAATAGCACTTACAGATAATTGATATAATTCTGATACCGTATTGGCCCGAATATAAGTCGCACCCGCAAATAAGCCACACCTTTAAAATTCAAAGGGGGGGGGGAAAGGAAAAAAGACAATACCCAAATATAAGCCACTCCCTTAAAATTGGGTTGCAGGCTGAAAATTGCTGCGGTTGGTAGAATTGTAACTCTTAGCCAATTTAAGGCTTTGATCTTGCAAGCCCGCAAAAGTTACCGTACAATTGCTAAAAGTGCAAATTGCAATTCAATTGCTACAATTCCGCAGGCACTCACACCCGCAAATGGCAAATGAACCGTCTTAAGCTCTCAAATAGGCAATGAAACACTGTTTCAGCAGTGATATCGTAAAAGCCCATTTTTGTAAGGTTGCAAATTTAAGCCGCACTTTCACTTTTCACAGTTGGAATTTAGGGGAAAAAGTGAGGTTTATATTCAAGACCAATACGGGCATTTGGTATAGCAGAATTAATCCATTCACTTGACTAGGGAGATAAGAAACAGTTCCGTACCCTTCCTTTTCTATATTGTATTTTTATTCATACAGCACCACTTTGCACGGTAAGTTTTGGAAAGTAACCTATGCAAAATGTCATGTCTGTGTCTCATGGGCCTTTCAATCTAAATATTGTTAAGCAGGAAAACAAACATGGAGATGAAAGACAAAGGCAAGCAAGTACACAGAAATGCAGTTATGCATGCTTAGGCTTGTTTGTGATTTTTTAAAAAGTCTTTTTTTATTTATTAAGGTTGTCCTTGGAAAATATATGTGGCTCTCGTACGATGATGTTTTCAATAAAGCGAAACAATTTGGAGATGGATTAACTGTGTTGGGCATTCAACCGAAGACGAACATTGCCATCTTCTGTGAAACTAAAGCAGAGTGGATGATCGCTGCCCAAGCTTGCTTCATGAACAACTTCATACGTAAGCTTTTTTTTATGGCAATATCAGGTTTTTTGTGTGCTTTTGGATACACTGAGAAGGTTTTCCTAACACTTAATGACTTGTGTAGGGCAGCTACTATTGTCCCTAAATTAGTATGATTAAGTTTTGTTTTGAAGATTCTTCCTCTGTCTCCTCCTAGGACTTGGGTTGCCATCTCCATGGAATTGCAAAGATACCAATTCCTAGGATGAGCCGATGATTAACCTTCTGGCTTTGGGAAGGGTGGGAATTTCCCTTTCTCACACAACCTTTCTTAGGTTCGGTTTTCTCCAAGCACATGCGACAGTTTTGGAGGGCATGCAGTTTTCTTCCAAGCATCACACTTCTTTTCAGCCCAGAAAACCATCGTTACAAGTCCAATTCCAGTTCATTTGTGCAAGAGCAGTGCTTCAGCAGTGCTAGAGCATTAGGAAGAACGTTGTGACAGTAAGAGCTGTTTGACAGTGGAATGAACTACCTTGGAAGGTAGTGGAATCTCCTTCATTTCATGTTTTTAAGCAGAGGTTGGATGGTCATCCATCAGGGATTCTCCGCTTATACCGTATTTTTTGCCCTATTGGACGCACCGGCCCATAGGACGCACCTAGTTTTCGGGGGGGGGGAATCAAGGGAAAAAATATGATCCCCCCCCGCAGCTCTGGGAGGAGCGCCTTCCCGCTGCCTCCCATCCTCTAGGGCTGGCCAAGGGGGAAGCGCTGCTTTTCCCCACCGCCAGCCTCAAAGAGCAGACTCTCCTGGTTTCAGCGGAAGCAACGCAAAGCCTCCAGAGCGCAGGCTTCGGAGGCTTCGCGTTGCTATTGCTGAAGCCCAGGAGCCTGCATTCGCCCCATAAGACGCACACACATTTCCCCTTCATTTTTGGAGGGGAAAAAGTGCGTCTTATAGGGCGAAAAATACGGTAATTCCTGCATTGCAGGGGGTTGGACTGAAAGGCCTTTTGGGTCTCTTTCAGCTCTACAATTCTGTGATTCTAAACGACACTAATAAATGCATCTTTCTTGGTAAGAGGCAGAGAACAATGTCTGTAGAAGACTGAACAATTCTTTCCGATTTTTATATATTTGTATTGTATGTTCTCACCAAAAAGTTAATAGGAGCAATTAAATGACCCTTTCATGGTAAAAACAGCAAACATATATGAATGAAATTTGTTTCATTCAGAGAGCAGTTTTGCAGAATGTTAAATTACAACTCAAAAGAGAAATCACTTAAAGCCCAAGCAGAAAAAGGAACTGAGACTGGTATAGTAGGCCATTGTAAGCAATTGCAAAAAGCACTTTGAAGATTTGGTAATTCTTCCTTGGCAGATTATTATATATAGCTTCTCTATAGCTGTGGGAGTAGCTTGTTACATCTTTTCTTTCAACGGAAGCTTTGCTGCTTCTGTCTCCCCTCATAGTTTTTGCTCTAATTACTTCAGTATATTCTGAGGAAAATAGAACTGACACCCATTTAAAAGGAAAGCATCTCATTGAATGTAAGCTGTACATGTAACATGTATCTCTGCAAAATCTCCACAAGTTTTGCATGTAGTACTTTTGCTACTTTCTGGAGCTGCAGGGCTTGGCAAGAGCATGGTCTGGGCTTGGGCAGTAGTCCCCTTCACCAGTGTAAAGCTGCAGCTTCTTTAGCTAAGCCAGTGACAGAAGTGGCTGCTGACAGGAGGGCTGCCTGCTATCGTTTCTAGACCAGGAATCAATGACAACATGCCCTCCTGATGTTATGAACTGTGACTCCTGTCACTCCCAATTATTATTGGCTGTGCTGATTGCAGCTGATGAGAGTTGTAGTCCAAAATTCTGGAAAGTACCAGTATCATGGCTACTTCTGTTCTAGATTATGGAATAAAAGAAAAGCTGGCACAGCTTCCATTATTGTATAGGCTACATAGTGATAGTTGCTTCCTTCTTCTTCTTCTTCTTCTTCTTCTTCGTCTTCGTCTTCGTCTTCGTCTTCGTCATACAACACCCTATACCCACAGGTCTCAGGGTGTTTCACAGGATAAAATCACAATATAAAACCACAAAATATACATACAGTCATACCTCAAGATAAATACACTTCAGGTTGAGCACTTTCAGGTTGCGCTCCGCGGCGACCCGGAAGTAATGGAACGTGTTACTTCCGGGTTTCGTCGCTCGCGCATGCGCAGACGGTAAAAATGATGTCACGTGCATGCGCGGAAGCAGTGAAATGCGACCCGCGCACATGCAGACACACTGTCGCACCTTGCATTCTGTTTGGGATGCAAACGGGGCTCCAGAACGGATCCCGTTCGCATCCCGAGGTACCACTGTAATCAAAATAAAGACGAGAACAACCCAATGGTAGGGAGATGGTAAGCTTAGAGGAAGTTCAAGCTTGACATTCCCGTCTTCCATTTTTTGTTGTTCTTTTCCAAATGATACTTGGTGCGTTTTGGTGGTGGTTTACAGGATAAAATCTAAGCATGCTCAGTCCCCCTTTTTTTGGCGGTGGGGGGAGACTCATTATGGCTTTTTATTTTTAGGTTTTTTTAAAAAAGGTAGTTTATAAAACCTTTGCCTTCCGCTTTTCCTCAGCGAATGAATGTTTTCCCCTCCGAGTTCCATTTCTCTCAGCACTCAGCAGCTTAGTTCACTACTAGATTGAGTGATGATCTTTGCTTCTTTTTTATTCGTTAATCTCACATCTTTATTGTTTAGCCAAGGACTCTCACCAAATCATACAATACTACAATAAAAAAGTACACCACTCATAAAACATTGCGGTATCCTATATCTTTTACAACAATAAAAACTTCAACCCTCTTAACCGTAAACATTTCCTAGAAAAAAAAAGGATTTTACTCACTTGCAGTCGTATTCTGCATTTAGTTTCAGAGCCAACAGTTCTCTGCTATCTGTGACTTGCTTCATCCACCTTGGATTATTAAATCATTCTGGCAATCAAGCATATGGGATTTCCATGAATCACAAATATTGGAGTTGCAAGGAACCCTGAGTGTCAGCTAATCCAACCCCCTGCAGTTAGGAATCTCAATTATTTTAATAGACAGAATCACAACTAGAAAGCTAGCTGAGTCAAATATGATCTGATAACTACTAGCTGACTTGGCTGCTTCTGCTCTGCATCTTCCTTCCCTCCATGTTCATCTCTGTGGTTCCATGGTAAGTTCCTCCTCCATAATCGCCTTGTTCACCAGTATGCCTTTACCTGGTCATGCCTGTCATAGTTAGGTAGAGTTCAGTTCCCTCCCCCAGCGATCTGTGGAGCACATGGGGCATGCACAATATCCTCAGACCTCTTGGAATATGTTTATGAAAGTAATGGAAATGCTCCTATACTCCATTTTATAGCTGCTTGTAACCCTGTAATACTGTACACAAATACAGTACATAATGCATTTCCAGTGCAATCTCTCCCTTGTCAAACACTCAGTAATTCAAAACAACAGCTATCCACATCACATTTGCAAATCCTTATTGTGAATCAATAGAGACTTAAGTATCAACACAAGTAATATCCACTTTGGTTCTATGGTGTATGTATACAAATTATGGTTTGCCTTGGTTTGGGTGAAATCGCAAATTATTGTTTGTTGACACCTTGGAGCTAAGAGAGATAATCAGAATTGTGGTGTGGTAATAAAGCTCATAGTCACAAAGCCATCGTTCATAATTTGGCGTGACAGCTGAACTAGCTCAGTACTTGCCTGCAGGGGGCATTGTGGAAAACACTGCTGCAAAGAAAAAAATTACACTGGAAGGCAGCATTATGGATAATTCCCCCCTCCACCGCTGTTTGTCTTAAAAAAAAAAGGAGAGTTATTAAAGTACCCAAAAGCTGTATAGATAGATAGATAGAAAGCAAGAGATAGATAGATAGATAGATAGATAGATAGATAGAGAGATAGATCTATCTATCTCTTGCTTTCCAGTTAAGCACCATCAGAAATACTGCAATTCTGTGGCAAGTTCCACTTAGACCTTTATAAAACTTTTAACTTTCCAAAGGGTCAGTTTAAGGTAATGTGAAAATGTAGGGAAATGCTGAAATGTGTGGAATCAAGAAATTTGCATTTGAAAGGGGGGTTGGTAGGAAGGGAGATGGTGGGGATTTAAGTGGATGTTTCAAGTTTCTGAGACGTGCTTCAGCTCACAGCGTGACACAGCATTTGGTGATGTCAAATGAATGAACTTGGCTGACTTGCTTGCTGGCAGATGGTAATATTGTCATATGCTTTTCACGTAGTCGTTTCTGAAACTTGAGTTGCAGGCAGTGAAACGCAATGAATTAAATTTTGTTTAATGTTTCAAGGAAATATGTTTGCTAATCTAGATTTGGCCAAGTACTGCTCTTCCTGAATGGGCCTGATCTAACTCTGCTTATTTTTTTAAATCTTCATTCTTCTGTGGCACATGTCCCCTCCATCTACTAACTGCATTTTAAACTTTACTGTTATTTTAAAGGATTTTTCTGCCTGATTGTTATGGTAACTTATGTGCATATTTAGCCAAAACTGCCCTGATTTTTGTTCTTGATAATATTTTATTCCTTGGAGATAAGTGAATGAACATTGTTCACAGTCCAATGGGACAAACAGTAGAGCATGTCCCTTAAATTAGCCCCCCCCCCCCCGGCCAGAATCAATTTCTTTAAGTGTAAGTATTTGAAAATAGCTCCATAACAAGAATTGTCTTGGAAAGCTTTTTCTGCTTTGTCATTGCTAGAAAGTAACAAATCTACACCTGGCGGCTTTTACTTTACAGTTTGTAACACTATAATTTTTAATCAGATTTTATTTGTGCATGAAGAAGTGCTATACACAGTGTTAAGTGGCAACTCGGCGGATCAGACTGCACGATAATCACTTGCAGCTGCTGTGGCTCACTTCATCTCTTTCTCCATGACATCAGTGCAGCATTTTGTAAACTGGACAAGCTTCTTGACTTCATTAACTGCCTAATTGTTTTTCACTTCGTTCATCTCCCCCCCCTTCCCCCTCCAGTTTTTAGGTGAATAATATCAATGGTTTTTTGAGAGATTATACTCTTTCTTCCTCGGCTTGCTGAGAGCCTGCTAGGGAAATCTTGTGTTTATATAATGAGGGTCATTGGACTGAGCACAGAGAGCACATGGGAACTAATAAAGGCAATCTTTTGTACTTTGCTCCCACCAAATTAAAGAAAACAATGTACATGTGTACTTGCTTTGCAACAGTTTGGAATTGTGTTCCTTGTTAAATACCCTCATGGCAACCATTCAGATTTTTGAATCAAGGAAAATGGTTTTTGTTGTAACCAGTGACTCCAAAGAACTACAGTGCAACTACTAGCTGAATTGTATGCCTGAGACTATCAATTTCAGGACCTTGTATCTGAGTATAAGGCTGCAATTCTACAGTATACTTGCCTGATGAAATGTCCTGTTGAACTTTGTTTAGGATTACACTACATGCTTTTGATTTATCAACATACAAGGCTGTTTTTCAGGTGCAAATGCACACTTCAAAATCCACAAACAAGCAACAGCAAATTCTTTCGCAGCAAATATGTGTGCATATCTTTTAAAAAGCACTTTACAATCCCATACCGTATAGGCTAATTGCTGTTTATGTATATAAATAGACATCTTAAACATGTTCGCTGAGATGTATGAACTGATGTGCATGTTACAGCTTTAAGCTGAGACTGCTGGCAACCGTTTTGTTGTGTTAATGTACTTCTGCCAAGCCCAGGCTTTCATTCTGACACTGAGAATTCCCAGGCTACTGCTATGGCTTCTGGGAAGTGGCTGACACTGACACAGAAACTGTCCATGCATAGGACCAGAATGATGAGATGGCTGGCATTACATAGCATAGCTACGGTTGGGGTCAGAAAAATGGCAGAGGCTGCTTTTTAAAGCACTTTGCACAATAATCAGGATGTTATAGCAGAACTTGCTTTCAAGTGAGCAGCGTAGATACACAGCTCTGATGTCCGTAAAGCATTTGTAGAATTCCCAAATTGATCCAGATCCTTGTGCACAGCAGTGAGTTGCATACAGAGTTCTATGCATGAGGTCCTTTCCTGCCAAGATAATAAAGCCACCATCTGTTTTCTCAGTGCTGAGGAGACTAGCTGAAACCAAAGTCCCCAAGCAGGTGATCAGAGTTGCCATATCTCTGCAAATATTAGATACTCCTTTTGCCACTGCAAAACCAAATTTTGCTACATCACAATAACTTAAATATAATTGTGGCCAATGTTACTTGCTTTTCAAGTTTGTTTGGAGAATAATTGTATGCCCGAATTAACTCTTAAAGCAGGGGTTGGCAAAAAAATTTAGCTGCGGGCCAGTCCACTGTCCCTCAGATCTTGTGGCGGACAGGAGAAGCAGCTGCTGCCGCTGCCGCTTCTCATGGGTAGGCAGAGTGAGCTTGTCTGCTCTGCTCTCTGGCCCACAGGAGCACCAGGGCGGCGGTGGAAGATGAGTGGTGCAAAAGGGCTGGCTCTGGACTGCTTAAAATGGCGCTTAGCCAGCTCAGCCCAGCCCCCTTCTTCCTCTAGGCAGGGCGGGGAGAAGCCAGGAGGAGGGAGGGAGGCGCCGCTGCCGCGGTGTGTGTGAGGAAGGGGGGGGAGAGAATGGAATGGCACAGGAAAAAAATGGCACAGCCCGAATGAACAGAATATCCATGCCAATCCACGGACAGTCTGCAGGCCGGATCTTGAAGGCAAATGGACCTGATATGGCCTGCGGACCTTAGTTTGCTGACCCCTGTCTTAAAGTAATTACCATATTTTTTGCTCTATGACTCACTTTTTCCCTCCTAAAAAGTAAGGGGAAATGTGTGTGCGTCTTATGGAGCGAATGCAGGCTGCACAGCTATCCCAGAAGCCAGAACAGCAAGAGGGATTGCTGCTTTCACTGCGCAGCGATCCCTTTTGCTCTTCTGGCTTCTGAGATTCAGAAAATTTTTTTTCTTGTTTTCCTCCTCCAAAAACTAGGTGCGTCTTGTGGTCTGGTGTGTCTTATAGAGCGAAAAATACGGTGCATTAAAATATTACTTCACTGGGATAACTCAGTTGGTAAAACGTGAGAGTCTTAATTTCAGGATCCTGGGTTCAAGCCCCACATTGGGCAAAGGATTCCTGCATTGCAGGGGGTTGGAAAAGATGTCCCTCGTGGTCCTTCCCAAATCTACAGTTTTATGATCCTTTGATAATACGTTTGGGAAGTATCTAAGGTGGAAGTCCTTTCTGTGCTCTGCTCTCTCTCTCATATTGTGTTGAGAGTGCGGTGTAGAACTAAAAAGTCACATTACCTCTTCTGTAAAGAAAAGAAGAGGGATCCTGCTAGTGTGGCTTGGAAAATAAGATTGCCATTCTTCAGAGTACAAATATGCATAGTGAAACCAAAGTACATTTGCATTTTATGTTTCTCAAAGTTTGAAATCTCGAATTTGAAGCAGCAGTGTACTGAGACGATTTCAGCATGCAGTGTCTCTTTTGTATCCTGGACTTTATAGTATATGAGTCTAGTAATAATAATTAATAATAGGAAATTTATTATTCATTTCCTCCCCAGTTGTTACACTTTATGCCACACTAGGAGGCCCTGCGATAGTACATGGGTTAAATGAAACTGCAGTGACAACCATTATTACCAGCAGAGAATTGATGCAAACAAAACTGAAGGTAAGGATTGCCCTTGACTACATAAATTGGATGCGGATCCAAATGTGGATTTTGTTCATTTGTTTATTCAGTTCTATAGAGGAAAATGTGATATACATATAGTGCAGGTTTTTTCTCTTGCTCTACAGATTTATGTTCTTATGTAACAGAAGATTACGGAAGTGTAAATGATTTGGATGCACCTATAGTTTCCATTTAAAAAAGGACTGTGATCCCCACCCCCATAATGGTGCTTAACTCAATACAGTGGTACTTCTGGTTGTGAACGGGATCCGTTCCAGAGCTCTGGCCAAATCCCGAGGAATTTGCAACTGGAGGTCCCACTCCTGCGCATGCGCGTGGTGCAGTTCAGTGCTTCTGCGCATGCACACGGCAAAACCCGGAAAAATACTTCTGGATTTGCCGTGTATGTATCCCGAAGGAGTCTGATCCTGAAGGATACGTAACCAGAGGTGAACGCAACTAGAGGTACCACTGTACTAGATAGTCCTCTGACACTGACACACACTTCAGGGAATGTGGCCAATTTTTCATTCTTGCAAAGTGTCATGTACATGGACGGTGTGCTATGTATAAATGTTTCATTTCCTAGTATTGTGGTGGTAGTAGTAGTTAAATTTATTTATATCCTACCCTTAGTAGGGCTATGCTGCCCCATATCTTCTATTTGTGGTCTCTTGGCCCTGGATCAGGCCAATCTGCCCTGCTTGTACCAACCTGGGAACCTCCCACCCTGTCCTGGATCTGTCCCCAAAGCAAGTCAGGAGGTGCAGCTTAGGTGGAGGGTGGCGTTTGTGTGCCTCTGAATTTGTAATCTAGCTGCCAAGGTTTAATCTTATATTGTAAAAAACTGTGTACATCAGTTAGCCAATAATACAGCCTAAACAATTTAAACAAGATTTGTGGGGGGGGGGGGCAGGGCGGGGGGAGAGCCAGCAAACTTGTCAAGACGTGATGGGTTGCTCTCTGTTTGCTTCTAATTGAACGAAGCATGGAAAAATCATCGCAGATCTGAAGTTTCTTTCCATAAAAGGGTTTGTTAAATATCCTGTTTTTGAGCATTGGCTTCATAGGCCAACATCTTGACTCACAGTGTAACCATAAAAACACTTTGGGGACCATATGTCTCCAAGTGTAATCTATATTATAATTCACTAAAAGTATTTGTAGCAGCAGAGCCAGGGAACCAAAAGATAGGATGGCTAGAGGAAGGAGTGGAAAGAAGAAGAAGAAGAAGAAGAAGAAGAAGAAGAAGAAGAAGAAGAAGAAAGGATATATGGAGAAGAATTCTGAGGGGAAATGACAAGCGAAATGGGCAGCTGAGAAAAGTTGTGCCTTTTTAAGTTCATCATTAGAACTTTAATGCACACCGTTTTTAGTGTCAGCAAGAATTGTTATAAATTACATTGATACTGTTTATTCCAAACATACAGTATTGAAATTTCACAACTGGCTGGTTGTGGTAGTAAATAGTAGTTAATCAACTTGCCCTCTTTTTACCCACCCTTCACCATAAGGTTCCAGGACTAGTTAAAATGTGAAAATTAAATCTTAAAATTGGTTAAAACAATTTGCACCCAAAAGAATAGGGTTAAAACAAGTTACGACTGAAATAATATACCTTAAAAATATATTAGCACTGTTAGCAGCTTAAGGTTAAGGTAAAGGTAAAGGGACCCCTGACCATTAGGTCCAGTCGTGACTGACTCTGGGGTTGTGGCGCTCATCTCGCTTTATTGGCCGAGGGAGCCGGCGTACAGCTTCCGGGTCATGTGGCCAGCATGACTAAGCCGCTTCTGGTGAACCAGAGCAGCGCACGGAAACGCCGTTTACCTTCCCTCCAGAGCGGTACTTATTTATCTACTTGCACTTTGACTTGCTTTCGAACTGCTAGGTTGGCAGGAGCAGGGACCGAGCAACGGGAGCTCACCCCATCACGGGGATTCGAACCGCCGACCTTCTGATCGGCAAGCCCTAGGCTCTGTGGTTTAACCCACAGCGCCACCTGCATCCCCACCTAGCAGCTTAGATGACATCAGATTAGCTTTTTTGAATGCACTCTATTTACAGCAGGTTGAACCATTAAAGTATAGAACTGCAAATGTAGGGCATTATGATTATTATGATGGAAACAATTAAACTGTTTGCCCCATCTTTTTCTGCAGAGTATTGCTTCTCAGATTCCTCTGATGCGCCATATTATTACTGTGGATGGCACACCAACAACATGGTCAGAATTCCCCAAAGGGGTAATCGTTCACACGATGGCATCTGTTCAAGCTATGGGAGAGAAAACAGAAAACTGTACATATACTTTTTCCTTTTTCCTAATGATAGTATTTTCTTGAAAACTGTGAAGGAAATCTAAGACATGATAATGCTAAATGTGGTTAATATCTTGCCAGTTATATTCTGCCCAGGGTATATGGTGGATGTGTGTTGTGTTGGTAACTTATTATTTTTAGCGTATGTTTGTTTAATCAGGATACAGAGTTTGTGTAGCAGTATTTTTTAAAGAAAATAACTTCTAAGGAATACCTGATATCAGGTGAACCTACCAGTGGAAAGATGCATCCTGGTTGCTAGTAAAACATGAAGGGCAAACGAAGATTCCAGGGACTACTAGAAAATAAGATGGAAGCAGGAAAAGTGTATTGTAGGGTAGCGGGAAACAGCAGCACTTTAGGACTCTCAGGGTTCCTGTTCCCTAGTGTCCAGAGAAACCACTTATCAGTCACAGCCCCGACTTCACTCATTGGCTTAAAATGGTGACATATAAAAATATAGAAGACATTAAGGTTTACAACAAGAATAACTTAGTAGTCAATATTTTAGATTTTCAGAATCTTTCAATTTTGCTTTCTTTCAAATTGTTTTGACGCTTGCTTCTTTTTTGTTTAAGTTCCAGTCAACAAGCAGAAGCAGAGACCGTTGCCGTCGGACATTGCAGTAATAATGTATACCAGTGGTTCTACAGGTGTCCCCAAAGGCGTTATGATCTCGCATTGTAATCTTATTTCTGGTATAACTGGGATGGCTGAAAGGATTCCTAATCTTGGGTGTGTAACACATGTAATCCTAAATGACGCTTTTATTGCTTTATCACTGAAATTATTGAAATGAACACATTAGGGTATATGTTGTTTAGGTCCTTAGAGAAATAATTAAACTTCTGTTGCACAAAAAGAACCCCTACTGTAAGAGCTCTTCATGCTCACCTAAAATGTTCGAATATATGTGGTCAAATTGTTCTGGTTTATGTTCTTTAGTATTGGATATTCAGAAAAGAGAAGTTCTGTGACTGTTTTACTAGTCTGGCAAGAGTATCATTTTCAGTACAAATAGATTGTCAGGAATGATAAATCACAAAAAACCCCAGACCTTTTTGCACTAGTGTGATTGTATTTTGCAAAGGCAAACATGATTATTGAAACCTCAAAGCTATTTGGAACAAGGGCTTTCCTGTAGCTTTCTTTACCCTTTGATAGTTGAAGCTTAAATATGCTGCAGAGACACCCATCCATGGGCAAATGGGTGGGGGCGTCTACTTGCCAATACCTGAAATTGCAGTAACATCAAGTGACTTGTTTTTGGCCAAGCAGTTTTTGAAATGAAACCACGCCAGAAAAGTCGCAGTACCAGCGCCTGCAACCTCCTTTTTGACTTAGCCCTGTATTTACCTTCCCTGACAACTGATGTCCTATGACTTGGGGCTAGGGCAGGTGAGTGTGTGACTTGGCCAGAACTGCCTCACAGACCAAATGAGGAGACCTTGTGGACCAGAGTCCCCCCCCCCCCCATGGTGCTGCATTTTCCATTGATACTGACCTAATTAATTATGGAGGTGAAATGTTCTGACTGATTTAAGAAAAAGAA
Source organism: Podarcis vaucheri (assembly GCF_965113315.1). NCBI lineage: Eukaryota > Metazoa > Chordata > Lepidosauria > Squamata > Lacertidae > Podarcis > Podarcis vaucheri. Next base: position 32,146,176 of record NC_138763.1, on the reverse strand, counting down.
TGGTTAGTAGTCTTACTTCTGGTAAATCGTGCTGCCAGAATGCTTAACCACATGCATGAGGAGAACGTATAATTCGGCTTGCTCTTGTTTAAATATGACAATATGCCAGCATTGCAAAGTTGTTGTGCCAGGATGCTCTTTAGATTATGCTGCTACTGCAGTCTCAAGCAGTGGGTTGACACAACTTGGCACAGAGTTTACCGTAATCTCTCTCTTATTCCCCTAGAGAGAAAGATACTTACATTGGATACTTGCCACTTGCTCATGTTTTGGAGTTAAGTGCTGAACTTGTTTGCTTGACTCACGGATGCCGTATTGGCTACTCATCACCTCAAACATTAAGTGATCAGGTAAGGTTCTCCCACTTCCAAACAAATCAGACCATAGCACGGTTTTTAAAAGCACATTTTTCTACTACACAAATTCCCCATCTGACACCCCACACTAAAAGGGGGAAAAGCTGAACAAGCACACAGTCTGCTTGGCTTAGACCTTGTATCAATGGTGGCTTCTTCATGGGAGTCAGTAGTTCTGATTCATTTATGAATCTGCCTCAGTTCAGCAGAGATAAAAAAAAAGCACTTTTAAGGGTATTTACAAGAAAGGGTTGCCTGCCAAAAGATGAAGGTAAATAAGTGATGTTTCTGTCTTAAAAGAAGGTTCTTTGTATGGTTTGGGCAATTTGTTTTTAGCATGGAAACGGAGTGCATTTTACCCTTATAATTAGTGCACATTCTGCCCTGATACTGCTTGGCATGTAAGTGCTTAACACAAGCATAACGTGACTAAATTCCTCACCCCTTTTTTTCAAAATCTGCATCATCCACTTTCCAACTGTACACACAACATTTTGTGTCCAACCACCCACTGAAAACATCCTTGGACTATAGTATCAAATTACGCATTTTTAAACTTGTCTAAAATATATGTGAAATTAAGTATTTGTCTACTTAAAAGGGTATCTGTTTCAATATCTCTGACGAAAATATGTCGTAGATGCTTTCTGACCCAGCGCTATGGTGAAACATGATTTTTTCTCAGTGTGTGCATCTTTTACGCTGGGCAAACAAGAGGATTTTTGATGAAGACTAACTTAAGGTTACATGTTGCTTTCTTCACTTCTCTTTTAGTCCTCTAAAATAAAGAAAGGAAGTAAAGGTGATGTTTCTGCACTGAAGCCAACTCTAATGGCAGCTGTGCCGGTAAGTTGTGCATTTGAAGCCTGCCTTTTTCAAGAGTTACATATGATGAGATGATTATTTGAAGGTAGCTTAGTTAGTACCTTAGGATTTTCTCTACTGCCCACTTAAGCGGTTCCCATGTAATCCTTCATTCCACTATGGTTGGGTGAATTCATGTTTTCAATAAACATCAATGATAAAACTAATCCTGCCAATTTATATTATTAATAAGTTGCTTAAAACATAGTATGAATATTTACTATGACATGTATCCTGACAATTACAAGTGGAATAAAGCTTATTTTCCTCCTCTCTCCTCCTCAGTGCAGCCCCCCCAAAGTGGTATGAGCGGATAGATTTGAGGGGAAAACGGTTAACGTTTGAAGTTGTTTTATCCCAAGCTTTCTGTTATGGTTCATGCTGTATATCAAGGGTGGGGAACTGCTGGCCCACAGCCAAAACTTGGCATTCTAGGCCTCCCCATTTGTCCCACCAGGCCATTTTTTAGGAAGCCATGTTCACCCACTCTAGACCTGAAGTTGTCCATGATGTTGGTAAGGATGGGGCTTCAGAGGAACAGTTGGGAGCTTAAAGTGAGCTCTGGATTGTTATTTTTCTGGAGCTGATGGGTGGTGAGAGCATACCTTGCTGAAGGTGGGGGAAGCTGTTTCCATTCAGTTGAAACAACTTCTCTCTCCCAGTGCTGCTCTTTGAACCTCCAAAAGTTGGCGGTTAAAGTGTTGCACTGTTTGAAAGCCCTTTCCCAAACAGTCCTACAGTGCTCTTTAAAACCTCTGTGCGGCTCCTCAAACCTCTGAAGACTTCGGAAGCAGTGCAGAATGGTTAGGGAAAGGGCTTTCAAACAGCCCTTTGTAAACAGCACAGCACTGGTCCTTATGGCCCTATTTTAGGAGGTTTCAGGAGCTACGTGGAGCTGTTTGCAAAGGGCTTTTAAGAAGCCCTACACTGCTCTTTGAACTCCTGAAAACCAAAGCCCACCTGTCAAATTGGGTCTGCCCCCTCTAATGTTCTCTAATACTAATGCCCTCAGAGACCTGTGCAGTAAATCAAAATTTATCGCTTGTTGTTGGCTTGCTTTGATACGCCTAATTCATTTCTGTAACTAGGAAATCATGGATCGAATCTACAAAAATGTCATGAATCGAGTTAACGAAATGTCCAATTTCCAACGTAACCTGTTTATATTGGCTTATAATTACAAGATGGAACAGATTTCAAAAGGCTACACTACTCCATTGTGTGACAGGTAGGTAACTGAGGGAGTGGTGTGCGTGTTTTTCCCCTTAAGGGGTGAAGATTTTACTCGGGGAGATGGACGGATGAAGAGTGGCCTGCATGGCTGAATCTGTCACGGAACCAGGACACTTTTGCTGGCTATTAGAAGACAGGGCTAGGTATCAATACACAAATCTGGTAGTCTGGATGGGAGGATAGGTACCTTAATTAATGATCAAAACCAGTACTTGGAATTGAGCCTGGAAATAAATTGAAGAGTATTGCTGTTGTTTTCTGAGCGTCTTTGGGCATATTTATGTGGGAAAGCAGCATTCAAATTTAAATAGTAAAAATAGTAAGGTATTTAAAAGAAAGAAAAAAACATTTATATTACTCAGTTGCCTAGTCTGTATTGTCCGGTTTGTACTCCCTCTCATCTACCTTTGTTTATAAACTTACACACACTTTCTAGGAAGTACGGTAATTCCCATTAAAATCAGTGGGACTTGCTTCTCCATAAGCATGCATAGAATTCATTTTTAAAAAATATGATTCCTTTCCATAGAAAAACCATGCTCAAAGTGGCTAACTACAGGAGTAGCTATAAATAATAAGCAAAACACATCAAAAAGTATACAAAATCAAACAGTTTCCACATAAATTGTGCCATATATGTTGCAGAACTTGCTATGGGCAGTGATTTCCGTGTCTTCTTTATTATTGATATTATTTTTATTGAGCAATAAAAACATACTCTTAACCTTTTTAGACTTATTTTCCGGAAAGTCCGGATGCTGCTGGGTGGGAAGATTCGGGTCTTGTTGTGTGGAGGAGCTCCGCTTTCTGCAGCAACTCAGAGATTCATGAACATCTGTTTCTGTTGCCCAGTGGGACAGGGCTATGGACTAACAGAATCCTCTGGGGCTGGAACGATAACAGAAGGTAAGTTAGGTGCCAATCCAGGTGTAGAGATATAGTTAGGGGTTACAAGTAAAGTCATAGTACTTTACTCCAAAATCCCTCTGTAAATTTGACATGTATTTTAATACGGAATTTTCTTCTGTAATAAAGTATTTTTTAACTGCTGATTTGTCAGTCTTTTAGGTCAGCTTGTTTTTACACCTGACTTTTCTTGACAATTATTAATGTCTAGAGATTTTTATGATTTAAGTGGTATACAAATTCTATTAAATAAATAAAAATAAATGGTGCATTGGCTATTCAAAGAAATATTTAGATGGTTTCTAAGCTGTACCTCTTGAATTCCTAATGATGTTTTATTTTCCAAAATTTCAGTTTGGGACTATGCCACAGGCAGAGTGGGAGCACCCTTGGTTTGCTGTGAAATCAAGCTCATGAATTGGGTAGAAGGTGGGAAGTTCTTTATTCAATGTTTATTATCTTTATTATCCTTTTGTTTGAAGACTGACTGAAACATTTTGTTTAAATAGAATAATGTGGCAGTGATCCAGTGAGCTCTTTATTAACATGCTTCCAAAGGCTGGCTTGCTGGTGGCTGGACTAAAAGCAACACCCTCCGATATTTCATAAACTACCTATGAGAGCAGAACTAGCCCTAACATCAGAGATCATTTATCAGCTCTCCCATGATGATATTTCCCCCATTAGCTTTAAAAACAGCCAGTGGCACCTGATTTGGGTTGGAGATGTAGTCCTACATTTAATGATCCTTTTCCTTTGACTATTTCCAAAACTGTGAATAAGCCCACTGAAACTCTTAGCAACAGGTGGAGGGGAGGAAACAGCGACGTCTCTGAGAGAGAAAATTCGGCTTGGGAGAACATGTGTTAGGAGCATAGTACCCCAAACGCAGGTCCTCTCTGCCACACATTCTTCCATGCCTTATGTTCCACAGTGAAAAGCTTGAGGCCAAGAGGCAGGTTGCTTGTTTTCCCTCAGCCTCACTGCCAGCTGAATACCACCCATGATCTGGGTTCCATGCCGTCTGAGGAAAGAGAGTTCTTAGCTAAATGCCTCTGCTCAGCTCACCCTTCCCTTTAAACCTCCCCCCCCCCGCAACATGCACTTTATCAATTAGCACAAGGTTTTGTTTGTGTCTTCTCAATGACATCTCAAAAAGTAGTAGTCGGTGGAGAGACAGCTTAGTCAGTTCATTGAGCAAAAAGATCAAAGGGTTAAACACAATCCTTTTTCCCTGTCTCTAATTACATTTCCTAAGGCTGCAAACTTATGATCTCTTGCTATTCTGCACAATATCGTATTGCTGCCTCTCTCCCAGGTGTGAAGTGTTTTAAGTCTCCATAGAATTCCCCCTTAAATTGCCCACACATAGCTAGATACTGGTAGGTAGCCGTGTTGGTCTGACGCAGTAGAAATATATATATATATATAAAATAAAATTGTCCAGTAGCACCTTAGAGATCAACGAAGTTTGTGCTTGGTATAAGCTTTCTTGTGTATGCAAACTTCTTAGTTGGTCTCTAAGGTGCTACTGGACAATTAATATTATTATTTTTATATATTTCTGTAGCTAGATACTGATAGTCTTCCTCTATGAGTATGAATGCATTCCATAAGAAATAGGAATCCTGAATTCACGCTGGGAAGAAATGATACATTGGTTTTCTAGCTGAACATCTTGTGTCAATTTTTCAATAAATCACCTGTTGTGTTGTGCACAGAAATGTTGGAATAAATATTCTTAAAAGCAAGCGCAAGAAGATCAGCAATATTTATCAGCATATTTGTTCTATTTTGAGCAGTCTGGAGAAATAATCCAAGCACTATATATTTTTGTTTCTTTTTAAAATTATATTATAAAGTCTGCTAGATAAAGAAATATTAACGAAGAGAAACATACACAAGGACTTGCAATGCTTCAAAATGCTGGATTCACTAAAGTTCAGTGTAAACTGCGTTTGATTTGTTTCCCTGCTTACTTTGAGCCTCATGATGGAAACTGTGAGTCATTGTTAATGAGATAAATGTAGACAACTAGGTCTATAAAACTGGCACCCTAACAGCTGTGTGTTAGAGTGGATTGTTTGGATTCAGATGTGGAAGACTTGGGCTCAAAATCTTGTTCTTAGGCGTTGCTTTCAGGGCCACCGCACATACTAACCTATGTTGTTGAGAAAAGTAATCTGCATTTTGGAAGAGCACATGTTTTGCCCCATTGCATCATATATCCTTTTCCATTTTGCTAAGTATGTCTGAAGTGGCATATCATTTCACCTGATATCTAAATAAGCTGCACAGTCAACTAATTACATCTCTAGACAGCTTTTGAAGTTCAAATTGATTCATTCGCATCCTGTGCTCCCTGAAATTGGCTTGTCTGGGTTCAGGAGACACCCCAGAACAGCACACAAGGGAGGAAAGGGGGATTGTTCTCTCTGGCAAGCTGTAATACTTGCACTGTTAGAACATTCATCACAGTGCAACAGTGAATTCCACCCAAAGTTCTCTTCCTCTGCACATCCTCAGTGGTTTGGGCATTGTAATATTCTGAGGTATTATTGCTTACGGTTTTCGAGTTTATGTTGCCTTGAAACATAGCAGAACATATTTTGGAATGTGGCTACTCTGTATTTTAAATATATATACGGTAGATATTTATACATTAACACTCCCACTTCATGAAATTTATATTATAGGTGGATACTTTAACACAGACAAACCATATCCTAGAGGCGAGATTGTTATTGGAGGTCAGAACATAACTATGGGCTACTACAAAAATGAAGAACGGACCCGAAGTGATTTCATGGTGGATGAGAATGGACAGAGGTGGCTCTACACTGGGGACATTGGGGAATTCCAGGCAGATGGTTGTCTAAAAATTATTGGTGAGTTAATCCTGTAATACTTGACTGAGCTAGACTATTGCAGAAATACCATTTCATGCCACGAACATGGTTTTTCTATGATTTATATGAGCATGTTCAAATTTAAATACATGTTGTGGGACTTTATGAAGTCACTAGACAAAAGGTTTAATGCAAGATCTATTTTTTTAAAAGTCTAACCCGTGATTGATCTGTTGAAGGGCTGAGCACATTAGCAGAAGTTAGCCACAGAAATCCAGTCTAGATCATTTAAATCTCAGATTCCCCTGAAGAGGAAGTGATTATGGAATTCTGTTAAGCTGGTCCTGAAGACCTTCGCTTCATTACTGTATTTTAGTTTTTACTATTATATTGATGATTAGGCTTTTGGTGTTAGGCAATGGATATCTTAAATGGTTTCATATTGTATGGGATTTGGATGGTTTTGTATATCTTTGTGAGCTGCTTTGTGGAGTGTGGTTCACAAAAGGCAAAATAGAAATCTGTTAAGTAAATAAAAGAAACTCCACGTCTGCAGTGAGTTTCCTCCTGTACACCTGTGTTTAATGTATTCTGAACTTTTAATGAATGTCACATTAATTTTATTTCCCCTTTTTATAGATCGGAAAAAAGACCTTGTAAAACTTCAAGCGGGAGAATATGTTTCTCTCGGTAAAGTTGAAGCTGCTTTGAAGAATCTTCCACTGATAGATAATATTTGTGTATATGCGAGCAGGTAAGACAGCCTATGTAATCATGTGTTTGTGTTAGAGCAGTGTTTGCATCTAGAAACTTTTATATGCTTTTAGCTGAAAAGTTATCACATGCCCTTTTGAATTTGCATAGACTTGATAGGAGAATAAATTCCTTCTGATCCATTCATCACCAGCTGGTGACTCAATGGCAAAGAAGAAGAAAAATTAAAGCTAGCTGTAATGTGAGTTACTGTCCCAAAACATCCATATTTAATTGTCTTTGAAGGGAACTGCTAATAGGTTTTTGTCGCAAGACCAACTGCTGAATTGGTTTACAGAACTCCCATAAGCTTAGATCTTGGCTACATGTTACAGCTGTTCATACTGGAAGCAGATACTGGAATCCTGAAGTTCTCCTTCCCACATCTTGTCCTATCGGGCAAGGAGAAATGGAGTGTCTTCAAGCCCAGGCTTACCCATTGCTTTTCCCTGACCTCCTAGGAAGGAGGAAGGGTAACGAGCAAATGAAAAGAGTAGGAAATAGCTTTTTGCCTGACAGAGGTGTTTTGCTTTTGTTCATTTTAATCTAGTGTGTGCTGTGGAAAGTGCAGTCGCAAATCTTCATTGTTCCCCATCAACTCCTAGTGACACTTAACAAACAAAATTTAACTAATCAGTAAGATTTAACATCCTGCCAACCTAGCAGTTCGAAAGCACCTCAAAGTGCAAGTAGATAACTAGATACCGCTCCGGTGGGAAGGTAAACAGCATTTCCATGCGCTGCTCTGGTTCGCCAGAAGCGGATTGGTCATGCTGGCCACATGACTCGGAAGCTGTACGCCAGCTCCCTTGGCCAATAAAGCGAGATGAGCGCCGCAACCCCAGAGTTGGTCACGACTGGAACTAATGGTCAGGGGTCCCCTTTACCCTTTTAAGATTTAACAATTGTCTCCTTGCCTGAAAAAAAGTATTTCCTGCTCCTTTGGTTTCCCAGGGGCTCTATTGCTGAGGGTCTTTAAAGGTTTGTTCCTGTAATGTCAAACTATGGTTTTGGTTTTATGTCTGAGCAAGTCTGATACGATGGATTTACAGTGTAAACTTGCCATGGTATGTGTAAACTTGCCATGGGGTGCACACTGCAATAGTAACTCTTTGGCAAAAGTAACATGTGCTCCACTCTATGCTTGGGCATAAGTTTAGGAAAAAATGTGATCCATGTACCGTGGAACCTTGGGTTAAGTACTTAATTCGTTCCGGAGGTCCGTTCTTAACCTGAAACTGTTCTTAACCTGAAGCACCACTTTAGCTAATGGGGCCTCCTGCTGCCGCCACGCCACCGAAGCACAATTCCTGTTCTTATCCTGAAGCAAAGTTCTTAATCTGAAGCACTATTTCTGGGTTAGCGGAGTCTGTAACCTGAAGTGTATGTAACTTGAAGTGTATGTAACCTGAGGTACCACTGTATAGTAAAATACGAAAAGTTGCATAAAGCCAAGAAGAAATATAAACATCAGTCTGAAATGGTGTACATCTCTCTCGCTCTCTCTCTTTAGTTTCCAGTCTTACGTCATTGGATTTGTTGTGCCAAACCATAAAGAACTTAAAGAGTTAGCACGAAAGAAAGGATTTAAAGGAACTGTGGAGGAGATATGTAACAGTCCTGAAATGGAAAAAGAAGCACAGAAGATTATAGCTGAAGCTGCTTACATAGGTAAGCAAAGTTGCATAGTAAAATGCAGAACAACTGTTAATAAAAGAAAGGTATCAGAAAAGTGATAGGATCTACTTGAAAATATTAGATTCTTTTTCATCACCATTAGTTGTTGAGGAATTGCTTAAAAAACAACAATTAAAAATTACAGAAGAGCTTCATCTGCTTTCTCACATCCTGTTTCCCACACTAGCCAACCACATGCTTCCAGGAAGTTCACAACCAAGGCATTAAGGCAACAGCTCTTCCCTGCTATTGCTGTTCATATTCCCCATTCACATACTCATCTTCCATGAATGTGACTAATCTCCTGTTGAAGACCGCTAAGCTCATGTCCATCACCACATCTCATTGCATGGGATTCCACAGATGAATGGTTCATTGTGTAAAATACCTCATTTGTCTGCCTTGACTTTGCTGCCCATTTCTTTTATTGGATGACACCAGCTTTAGTACAGTATTGTCAAAGCGGGAAGAACTTTCTGCACCTCATACCTCTGTGATTTCCATTCTTCTAAGCTAAACACCCAAAATGTTTTAGCCTTTCCTCAGAGGGGATGATGCTGCAGTTCTTGATCATTGTGGTTGACCTTTTTCTGCCCCTTTCCCAGCTCTGTGCTGTCCTCTTTGAAATACACTGTATAATTGGATGTTTTTTCTCTCTCTGTTGTTGTAGCTAATCTGGAGAAATTTGAAATCCCACTCAAAATTCGTTTGAGCCCTGAACCTTGGACCCCAGAGACGGGCTTGGTGACAGATGCCTTCAAACTAAAACGGAAAGAGCTTACTGCACACTACCAGGAAGATATTAATCGAATGTATGGAACAAAAATAAAATAATGGTTTTTTTTCTTGCACCACTTTGCTATGGTGAGCTCAGATCAAATAGGAAATACTTGAATCACACGTCTCATCACTTGGGACCAACATTAAAAACATCTTTACTCACTCTCAGCTTATGCTGTTTCTTCTGATAATATCAGCGTCTTTAACTGGCAGGATTAGTAAAATGTTAAGGCAGAAAATTGGTGTCTGTCTCCTTTTTCCCTCCCTTAGTTTTTTTCTGCTACCTTGTCAGTGAGTGGATTTTCCTAAATGTCCTTTTGGGCTAACCTGATTTTGAAGCCTCAAGTTTTTAAACCTGATTTATAAATCCTGTATAATGTTTCCATTCGTAACTTTTTGAAGTTTGGATATATAGAGGGAGAACTTGGCTATATACAAAATGATTAGTTTGGGGGCCTTTTTTTACGTAAATATTTAAATATTAAAGAGGTATCAATGTGAAATTATGTACAATGAAATGACTTATTGGTGAAAATCATTGTTGGCCAGAACACCAGATTATTTGTTGCTGTGCAATTGTTTTGTATAAAATTGCAAGAGAAATAGTCTGATATTCTGACTTATAAAGTAACAGCTGAAGTATGTGCCTGACAATTTCCTCCTACATATATATTTTATTTTTATCTGAAATAAGGAAAAATGGTCATGGCAAAGTGCTGTATATAAGCAGGCCTTCCTGCAAAACAAGGGTGAATGAGGCTTGAGTCATGCGAAGTATGTTCTAAGACAGCAGATGTGACACCTGTGAATAATCTGTTTAACAGACATAGTTCAATTTTGAAAATATATTGAGGCCATTTTATAAAGAAATTGACTTGTTAAAACTAGTGACAACTCAGTTTTAAATGAATTGCATTCTGATTGACAATGTCCTTTACTAAGATGGGACTTTTATGTGTGTTGGTTTTTATCTGCTTTACAATTCAGGCTGTTTCTCTTATTATTATTATTATGTGCGTATAAATCAGCAGTTACAGTCCAGTTCAGGTCTAGCTGAAGCCCAAATGTTTTAAGAACACAGTCGATTGCGACGTTCTCCTGCACAAGCCTAGCCAAAATGGATTTGAATTGCGTGTGTGTGTGTGTGTAGGGGGTTTGCACAAGATAAATTCATGGTGGATTGTGCTGTTGGAGAACATTTTCAAATGTACTGATGGTGATTTGTTTACTATTGTCTGTCTCAATGTCATGGGTGCTGATAGAAATGTCGTCTTCAATTATCCCATTGTTGGTACCTTACTCCTGAACGCAAGTTACTTGGGCATATAATTTGCTGTTTCGAAAGAAAACATTATTCCAGATTAACTGTATTTGAGATAATAACCTTGAGTCACATTTTTTTTTTTTTTGGTCATTGTTGTGCCCAAAATCTTCAGTTTGAAAGTGTGTTCCTTTGTGTGCTTCATTATAAGAACTACCATTGGGCTCCAGTACACATGCTCTGGTGTGTGCACAGATAACTGTAGAAGCAGAACAGGACGGACTGCAGAATTGGGGAAAGCAGTGTGCAGGCAATGGCATGGGCATGCTGTGCTTTTCCTGACATTGAAGTGGTGGCGCAGCCCCTGCTGAATCAGTTCTGTGTGGGCATCTGAGGGGTTAACTGGAGTTCCAGATTATTATGATGTGTTGAGAAAGTTTTAAGTGCCACATAAGATCTCAGTCTGGAAAACCTTTCAATATTTGGTTCATTTACAACCCCCCCCCCCAGCAATATTACAAATATAATTGCTATGGTCTACTTGAGAATATAGAAGATGTAGAGTAATTGATATCCAATTGTGACATCCCACAAATGAGATATCTCCTTCCTCTCCTCTTCCCTACAGCCCCCCTGTGCCCCCCCAATTCTACTTGGTTGGGTGATCCTCCAGAGCAGGTTGGGGGCTGGGAATGTGGGGGGGGGGCACATCTGCTGGTGCAACGGTTGATCTCTCCCATACACGAGTAAGTCTGATGTGTGGAAGAGGCTTTAATTTGAAAAGGTTTCTTTCCTATCAAATTACAAAAAACAGTGGCCTTGGACCTATATCTTGGCAGTAGGGCATTGGATATTCAGATTTTGGACACTATCTGGCCAGCATTAAGCACTTTAAAACCCATTGATGGAGAATGAAAGCTTGCTTCTCTCCCAGTGAAAACAATGGAGCTTACAAATGCTTAATTTTGGTTGAATCATGCCCATCCTATACTTGAAAAAAATCTGTGGCCACAGATTCTTAAAAAGCTTTAATTGGGGAGGCAAATTAACTATTGCATCTTAATTAGAAAAAAATTACAGAATGTGTATAGAGTGATATGTTCTCCTAATATATGGAGTTCTATTGCAAAGTGTCAGGTTGGTTTCTATAATTAAAATGAGTTGGCTCACTAATTGAAGATACTACTGCATTCCTTGGGAACTCAATTAATGCATTAGGACTTTGCATTTGGTTTATTCTTTTTATGTTATGAAACGAAATAGGCTGGTGGAGTTATCTAAATCTGCCTTCCCCAACCTGCTGTTCACCTGATTTTCTGGAGTACAACTCCCATCACCCCCCCCCCCCAGCCAGCAGGGCTAGCATGGTCCAACAATGCCTGGAAGGCACAAGGTTGGGGCAGCCTGATCTAAGCTAAGATACAAGATCCCACAGCTGCAAATGAGTAATTGAAGTTCATTTCTTTAATTTTCGAAATCACTTTGGATATCATTTTAAAAATTACGGTGTTTAAGTTGCCTTGGCCATGAAAACTCATTTGGAGAAATATAAGGTAGATGGGTGTTAAAAATATTTCTTTCCTCTTGAATTGCTCAATTTCACATTTATCTAGTTCCTCTATTGTGCTTAAAAACGTTACACACCTTCTTTAATAACAATGTGTGGGAATAGCATTTGTGACACAATCCAGAACTAAATCCATTGTTCTATTGAAATCAGTAGACTGATCAGTCCATTGAGTCCAGTGGGTCTGCTCTGAGAATGACAACGTTACATACTGCCCTCTGTTTTTTAGAAACATTAGATGACACATTTCTGGTTGTATGGGTTCAACCTTGTCATTAAAACTGATGGATTTTTAAAATCATTGCTAACATACCTCTGAGAATTGTCACAAATTAGTTTTCTGAGCATCGCTGTGCTCTCTTTATTGGAGAAATGTTGTATATGACAGCTATTGTTTGCAGTGAAGATACCAAATGGCCTAACATGTGGCTACATGGAATAGCTTATTATTTCCATTGAATGGTTTTCATGCTGGAGGGTTCTTTATGCTTTTTTAGATTCAGGTACTAAAGCAAAGAACCAAAGTGAAAAGACTATGGGCCATAAGTAGTCTTTGATCACCAAAATTAAAGGAGTGGGTTTTGGGGGGTTTGTTTTCAGCTTGTTTTTTGGCAGTCTCTTTTCTATTTTCCTTGTTTGTGCTGCAGTATCTTCTAGACTGTTGAACTGTGAGCATTCTTTTATCCCTCTGGCTGCATGCCATTGTGGCTTCTCTGTAGCAGGACCAGAAGTAAAAGTGAGCAGAGGCAGTAGGCCTTCCTTAGCAACCAGACCTGGAAACGCGGTTGTGTAGCTTCAGAACCTTAAGAGCCTTGCCATTTTTAAAAAAGCCATTGCATGGCAAATGTGTGCAAACATCTTTTTGAAAAAGAAAAGAGCTGCAGAGGAGAAGTCCTTGAGCTTTGGCCTTCAAGCAGTTTTCTGCTTGCCTCTATCACCACTTTTCTACCCACACAGCAAAAAGATATTTTGAAAAGCAGTTGAGTGAAGCAGTCCTGAATTAAAGAAATGGGCTCGAGTGAGACAGGGTTCAGCAATTCCTCCCGCTGCTTAAGAGTACAGCTCCCATAGCTGCTTCCCCACATTTTCCAAAATAGTAGGGAGATTGTTATGTAGCTGTGTGCTACTTTAGCTTTGACCCACAGGAACATTTGGGACCATTCGCTTCCTGTCCCAGTGAAGAGATGTAGTTTTGAAAGATGGATTTTAGCAGTAAATGTGATTAAGACTTACTGCTGCCAAGGGGGATCTACCTTCCCATAGGATTCCACATTGCTGTGGGATCTGGTGAATAATGTGACCACCTGCATGTGAGTGATTCTGTGGATCTTGCCAGCTTAAAACCACAAAGGTTCAAGCCACAAGAATGTGATTTCCACAGGACTGCAGATGTGGGAAGAGGTCCATAGTCATTCAAGATAGGAACTATGGGAAAATAGAATGAACTGTAAAAGTGCCACATTAAAAAAAAAAGTTCAGGGTTTAAAAAATCAATACATTTTGCCCCAGATACTGCATGTATTCTTGAACAAGGAGAAGCAAAGCTTCATGTGGAAATGATTGTAAAAGAAATTGCCCAAGCACTGCTTCCTGTCATTCATTTCACCAGGTCTTGTGATGGAGCCCCATGCAAACTCTATAGAAAAGAATAAAGCAGCAGTGATTGTACTCTTTTATGTCAGGAAACACTTTTTATGTGGTTTTACTGATGCTGCTGCTATTGCAGTTTACAATTAATACATCTATTTACCTCAAGGGGAAGCTGTCTTTTTAGCAGTAAAATAATTCGCTGAAGTTAAAGCTAAAAGCAGTGTGCAATTAAATCTCAAAATGAAGCCTACAAGTGTTCTCTGGGCTTTTGCTTTTTAGCAAAGATGAGAAAAAATGTATAGAGTTGAAATAAAAAACTTCCTTGAGCCTATAATGCTTGAGAATTTATGCAGCAAATTCAGCAGAATAGAAATCCTTAGAAAATAACTGTTGGCTGCAAAAATTCCACAAGCTGGGTTTTCTTTCTTCCTGCTTTAAGACTTCCACTTCACCCATTTGACTAATTTTTGAAATTTTTAAAGTAAATGTAATGTGTGTGTTCTTCTGGGCTTGTATGAAAATTGTTTGCATTTGTTGTCTTCTAAAGTGGCAAAAAGAGAGAACTGTTTTAAAAGGCTGTACACATATTAGACCAAGCTGAAAACATAACTGGATGACCAGTTGTTCATTGTACTAATTGATTATTTAATGTAAATTCATTCATCTTGGTTGTTATTCTGAACTGCCTGAAAATGTGTCTATCATAACTTGAGTTATATTGTATGAATTATTTATTTGTAATTGGACATTTACACTTCAAAAATAAAATTAAAATTGAGTTTCACAAGTTAATTTGCTTCCTGTTTTGTATTTTTCTAGAGAGTCACCCTGATGGGCCTTTAACCCTATTCCTTCATAGAATTAATGACAGTGCAAGCTTATATATTATATGCCTGCTCCATGGGAATTACCCCCAAGTAAGTGCATATACCAGCCTTTCTCAACCTTGGGTCCCTAGATGTCAAGATCCCGAGGCCTCCCTTTATGTTGAATAATAACACTTGGACATAGTATATTAGGGTAAATGGGCAAATTTGGGCCACAACTTTATTGGTTACAGAATGTGAGCGGTATTGGATTAGGCATTGGCATTAAACTGACTATATCTGAATCCTGCCCACCATGCAGGTAGTCCAGTAAAGGTCAACCACCAATAGGGGGAGCCCTGTTGATGTACATCAACTAAGAGCTCCCCCAGGGTCCCCGATGGGGTCGTGACATGACCCTAGCCCCTACCCGGGCTTCAGACAAGATCCACACCCCCGGATCCCTTTAACGAAATACCCTTAAAATGGAGGGGCAGGTGATGGCCACACCTCCCCTCTCCCAAACCAGGTTTTACCAATGCCTAACCGCCAAACCTTTCAAAAGTTGTGACGATTGCTACGAGGTAGGCGAAAGCCAAATGGCCAGTGCCAATTTGCCAAGTGGAAAAATTCCTACCAGGCCCCCTCAACAGGAGACCAACCGAGGTCCATACCAAGGCCAATATGTCGAACGCTTGAAGGGAGGGCGGGAGATCTGCAGAAGCCGGAACGAGAAGGGAGATCCCCTGACCACATGGCTGCTTAAAAGCACTAAGCCACGCCCTCCGGCCAGGGTCTCCCTAATGACACGAGGGCTTAGCAGGAGGCCACATGGCCTGTCCGCAACACCACCCCACCTGGAAGTGGAGCGGCCTTGTTGGACTACCATTCCCATCATCCCTGACTGCTGCCCCTGCTGGCTCTGGATGATGGGAGTTGTAGTCCAACAACATCTGAGGACCCAAAGTTGAGAAAGCCTGGAGTACTGTATATCATTGCAGCCAAACTCAGAATTGGGAATGCCTTCTTCAGTTGGAAGAGGAAGCAGTGTCTGCAACCCAGGACTAAAACGCTCACTTCTTTGATGCCTTTATGATGCGCCGGTGCTCCATGCCCCCTGTTCCTGTGACCTAGTCTGTCTTATGTGAACAGCAGCATCAGCAGTGGAAGGGAGAAACTGAGGTGTGCCTTGAGGCATCCTTATCTTGTACAGTGGTGCCCCGCAAGACGAATGCCTCGCAAGACGAAAAACTCGCTAGACGATAGAGTTTTCCGTTTTTTGAGTCGTTCCGCAAGACGAATTTCCCCATGGGCTTGCTTTGCAAGACGAAACGTCTTGCGAGTTCTTGTGAGTTTGTTTCCTTTTTCTTAAAGCCGCTAAGCCGTTAATAGCCGCTAAGCCGCTAATAGCCGTGCTTCGCAAGACGAAAAAACCGCAAGACCAAGAGACTCGCGAAACGGATTAATTTCGTCTTGCGAGGCACCACTGTATAAGCAACCAAGGGCCAGAAAAAGTTTGCTTTCAAAAGCAGCCCACCGTTCCAAATTCCTGTGAGCAATTGTGCATTTTTTGCATTTTCTTAAATGGCGAAGCGCAGTATTAGGTGGAGTTGTGTCGTGCTGTAGTCTCGCAACTCCTTGGACAGTGTTTAGTCCCCTTTGGGTTTCTGGGAACATTTTGGCAAGAAATACAGAATGTGCATATTTCATGTGAAGAAGAAGAAATCTTGAGAATGTTACATAAATGCCAACACTGAAAATGCCAACATTGATGTAGAACAGATGGTCCAGCAGCTTTACTCTTTTATAGAGGGTTTGGTCCCATTGGAAATGGTGCTTATTTCCTGATTCTGATTCCACAGCACTTTCTGAGGTTTAGTATACACTGCCGGCAGAAGCTGGGGTGCTGTAATTGGACAGGAGTTGCCTGTTTAAAAGCCCTAGTGAACACACAGTGATTTGTACAAGCAGCTACATCACTCCTAACATCATATTGCTCATTGATGCTTGGCTGAACTAGAAACACTTTCCATTGAACTATAGTGCGTTTGAGGTAATACAAAGCTTTCTGCAACATTTGATCTGTTTGTCATTTGTTCTTGCATGTCATTGCTTCTTGTAGCAGTTGCCAAATGATGCACATTAATTTTATTATATTTCATAACATTTATATACTGCTTGATTGTCAAAAAGAAAAGAAAAACCCTGTAGCAGTTTGTAGGTTTTACCTCTGTAGCCTCTCCCATAATAACCTGTAGTGCAGGTATAGGCAAACTTTGGGCCTCCAGATGTTCTGGGATTACAACTCCCATCATCCCTAGCTAACAGGACCAGTGGTCAGGGATGATGGGAGTTGTAGTCCCAAAACATCTGGAGGCCCAAAGTTTGCCTATGCCTGGTGTAGTGGGAGAGATTAATGAGTAGGGTCCTACTTTGGAGTTCTTGAAGAAGCAGAAGCCCCCTGAACTTCAGCAATTGACCACAATTTTTCAATGAGAGAACCTAACTTGGGTTAGTTAAGGTTGTGCCTTCCATATGTTGTTGGTCTGCAAATCCTAGCAACGTGACTCAGCCCAGAGAATCATCTGGGATGATGAGATTCTGGAGGGGCACTACGTTGACTATCCCAATCTAACTTCTGGGACTGTGATTGCAGAACTTGTACGTTGTGCCGTTTTAATAGGATTCATTCTGTCATAAACTGGCAAAGTTCCTCAAACGACCATGACCCAATCTGACGTGGTTACTCCCACGCTGTCAATACTTTGGGGATTTCATTGCTTTCATCTGTTTGGTTCTTTTCCCTCTCTCACTCTCCTTAAAGAAAAAAGAACCCCCCCCCCCCAAATATTCCAGCAGTTGTGAGCATAGCTTTCATACTTCCTCTGAAATAGCACACAAGCAACAGTGTAAAGTTTGTTGTGGACAGTCGAAGCTGAACTTGCTGTGTGAGGCATAGGACTAGTGTTATTCTATCTGGACTGGTTACTGTTTTTGGACCCAAAAGTTCTGCGTTTCACCTTTGGAATCCTATACTACAGGGACCAGGATATCCAAAATACCTATCACTTGGGTCCAACATCTGAGACCCTGCTCCATGTTCCTCTGCCACGGGGGTGGTGGGTGAGCACACATGAGGCAGGGTCTTTTCAGTCTTGGTACTGCAACTCTTGCTTGACCTTCCAAGGAAGGTCTGCTTGGCATAATCAGTGCTGGCTTTTTTTAGTGAATGGTGACTACTTGGCCGTTTAGGATGGCCTTGTGATAAAAACCAGACTGGTATTCTGCTGTTGTTGAGGCAATATGATTGTCTTAAATGGCATTGAGAGCGGGCTGGGTTTTTTATGCACTTTTTATTTTTGGAAATGTTTTAACAATTCAATTTTTTCTTAGGAATGCTCTTGACTGTTGTTAATTCACTTGGGCATCCATTGAGATCCCCTGAACTAAGAAATACTGTAAATATGTAATCACTAGGGGCTACCGCCACTGATCACTCTGTTCACCAACCCTCGCCACCTCTTCTGCTACCCTTATGCCCCACCTGATCAACACATACTCATTTAAGGTGACAGCACTGCAGATATTTGTACATCAGGTGTGGGAAACCTTTGGCCCTCCAGATGCTGCTGAACTACAATTCCCATTAGCTCCAGAAAGAATGACCAAGGATGCTGTGAGTTATTGTTGGGCAACATCTGGAGGGCCAAAGGTTCCCTACACCTGAGGTAGAGTTTGCCTTCACATGTAGCAAAACCTGCTTAGGTCTGATACATCTATCTGTGAATCTTGCCATTGGATAAATTTGTAGAAAAGTTGCAGCTCATTTAAAAGAATGCAACATTCTTTCTGTACAGTCCTAATTTCTTCAGCTATCTGCTGAAGAAATTTCTTGTTCACTTTTAGTTTAACATTTAATAGATTGGATCATATCTGTGCTTTGCTCCCATTGAAATCAGTGGGAAATCAAGTTAACCATCATCAATTTATTCCATTGATTTCAGTGTAATGAAAGAATTCCTAACTTTGCCTGGGTTCAACCCAAAGCAATATTAATTTTAAATGTAAGATTCTCCTACTCGGAAGGGTGTGCATTTTTCAATTTCACCAGCGATTGGAGTAAAAGCTGTCTGAAATTCTCATTAGATTTCTGAACAGTGGAAAGCTGTGCACTGTGGCTAAACTTTCCATTCACGATTCAAAAGGCTCAGATGAACAGGTCAGCTTGGACTGAACATTTTAACTTTTCCAAGATTGGCCCTTGGACAAGAATTCTTCTTTATCCCAGCCACATATGTCGTGGAGGATCACACGTTCGGAGGAAGACATGACTGATATTCTTATGCACTGTTTTAGACTCGGATGCATTTACTGTTGAAGTAACATTTTTGCAATTAATTTTGCAATTACATCTCACAGGCTCATATGCTTTCCAGATGAAGAATATGAACCCTGCCTGGTTCCATCAGCTGGCTAGACCCAGCCTGGCTTCTCAAATGCATGAAGTTTGCCAAAAGAGTTTTCCATGATGATATCAGATGTCACTGCTGGAACTAGAACACTCTGTAGTTGTGAGCATCAATACTAGCTGTTTCTCCAAAACAAAGGCCAGCTGCCGCGGAAAAGACTCCTCTCAATAACTAGCTTGATGTCGGGTAGATCAGAGAACAAAACTCTTGCTGTATTTAAAGCAAAATCAGATTTCCCAGGGAGAAAAGAGGGATGTTTTATTAGAGGAAGTGATCAATAAAGAAATCATCATGAGTTTGGACTGACTGTTGATAAAGACTTCCCAGAGTAATAAACACAGTAGCTCAGCAGCTTAAGCACATCATTTGGGCTGGTTTCCTGTAATACCTTTTCATGAGCATCTCAAACAGTAGATGCTTATATGTCTCAAGCCACAATCTCATTGTCATTGTGGCTACTTGAGTTTACAGAGATGAAGGTGGTTCAAGGATAAGGATGGGAAAAATCTGTCTATTTTGGTTCCTTTCCATTCTTCATTTGTCCACTCCTTAGTTTTCCACATTTCCACATCAGTACCCTAATGAAAATTCACCAGAACCACACCCCAATCAGCTAATATACACTTTTTTGGTATGCAATTTTACCTAATAAACCTATCTTTGCAAAGCAATTTTCTGCAGTAAAAAGGTGTTTGTCATTTTCACAAATATTGGTATTTGTATTCACTCTTTAGTATGTGTATTTTTAAAAAAGATGTTATTTTATTATACTGCTGTCAGAGCTGCTTCCAGATCCTAGCTCACAGAGGATCACGCTAGCCAGCGATCATTAAGTAAAAGTCTTTATTGAGTTACAGTTTCCATTCTCAAGCTGCTGCGTGCAACTCTACGTCTAATGGCTAGATCGGTGTAGTCCCGTCTGAGTCTCCGCCCCTTGCGCACCAACTTAATATCCTAGCCCTGCTCCACCTTTTCCGCCTGACTGTTCTCCTCTGGGTCCCTCTGCCCCCCGGGGTCTCTTCCTTCCTGGATTCTTCTGACGCCGACCCCCCGGACTCTCCTGTCTCCTTGCGCCGGGCTTTAGGACCTGGCTCTCTTTCAGGGCTGCCTACTGCGTCACTTCCCTGTGCATTTGAACTTGGCACGCGCGCCCAACCTTCCACTTTCCGTCTGACCGTTTCTTCGCTCCCCGATGGAGGTGTGGCCACTCCTGACTCATGCCCTCCCCCCTGTTGTGAGCTGCCAGCGCTTGATCCCTGGCTCTCTTCCTCTTCCCTGCTCTCTGGCGGTGACGCTGGTCCCGATTTCCAACTGCTCTCCTCTGAGTCCCCTCTGGCTCTATCTTCCTGGGGTGTCCCCCTAGGCTCCCCCCTTGCCCTGGCCACTGGTGCTCCTTTCTGTGAATCTTCTGATTCACTGGAAAGACTCGGAGATCTCGGGTCGTCGTCATCACTCATCTTTTCCTCTGCCTCCTCCCCCTCGCTCTCTGTTTCCTCCCTTGCCCTTGCCTCTGCTCCTGAACCCCTGACAACTGCAAAGTGTGGAGAAATGCAAATTTCAAAGAATGGTTATGTTTCAGTCTGTGTATTGTTCTGGAAATTATAAATTAAGTAAGTTCATCTGTAATATTCAAGGAACACCCTAGTCTGCATATTTAAGGAACTACATAAACTGGTCCAAGGCAACCAGCATTGGAGAAATGGCAATCTCATCACCATCGACATTATAGAAACATATAGCTTTGCTGTGTTGTTATAATTCAAATGAATAGCATTGTAATGTTTGTCTTCATTCTATGATCTGAGTTGGCTTGAGCAATCTCTTCTGGAATGAAAAGACAGTGTGAAAAATTTGATAGGCAGTCGAGTCCCATGGCAGACTGTGTGGGGCATCTCTTGTTTGAATGCATTCTCATGTCAGGATCTCCATAAAAAAACACTGAAAGCAGCATTTCCAGGGAGGAAAATGAATGATGCTGTGGAAAATAAGTGGGAGGAAGAATTATGCACACACACACAAAACTGTGTCTTTATACTTAATGCAGAAACTGACTCATACAGGCATGTTTTCCTTCAAGTGGAACTGTAGGTAGGCAGCCGAGTTCCTAAATGTTCCTGCCGATACATTTTCCTGAAACATCAGCGTAATATCATTGCTAGTGATGTAACATCAGCACAGCAGCTGGTACGTCAAATCACAAGTGTTTCTTTGCTGGCACAATGCGTCTCAGAACAGGACTGTAAGAGAATTGGAAGCAGAGCCAGCAGACCTGCTGCTGTGAAACTTCGTGCGTATTCAACATTGACTTCGTTCAAAGTCATACGTGCATAAAGGGGGGGGGGTATAAAGTATTGCATATAAGGGAATGGGATGCAGGGGTGAAAGGAAAGGTGCTAAAGAGGGATTGGCCATTCATTAAAAGTGTAATGGGGAGGGATTTTAAAGGACACTTTAGAAGTGTGGTATTCTTTGCCAACTTGCATCCCAAACATGTTTGACAGTTATGGCTCCTCCACACAAACTATTCACGGAGCATTCGTCTTGACTTGTTTGCACTATCTTTGTTTAGAGGCCACACGATGCCTAGTCTTTATTGAGCATTTGTTCTGATTTGTTTACAGGCTGGTTATAAAGCAATGAGCTGAGCATTCATTCTGCATTCATAATGGTTTGCTTGTGGGGTATTTATGCCACACTTTTCACAACTTTGGATTCCAGAATATGATCCCATATAGTGTCCCCTCCCTCAAATTACTATTTCATCCAGTGTAGCAAATAGAGTCACTTCAAGTGATGATCATTTTTTAAATACAAAAAGTCTGTTTGTTTTTACCAAGAGTTAAATATGCCTTCTCAACGTCTCCAGAAGTTTCGCTCTTAATGACATCTTCAGTATCTTTGCCAGTCTGCTAAAGTGCAATGATCAAATAAATCTTTAAAAAAGAGCTTTTCCTCATCACTATCATAACTGCAAAAAAGGCCTGCTATATTTAAGCACTAGCCTGCTAGCCCCAGTGAAGGGCATGCAGGCAAGTGAGTGGGCTGTCAAAAGGATGAATGAAGTGCTCCATCCTTCCTCTAGGCCCAACATAGAAACCAGGTGGGCTGCCAGAGGAGGAAAGACTTCTCCACATCCAACAGAGATTTGGAGTGCGCTGCTTCAGGAGAGATGGACTCTCGGTCCCTCTTCTGATAGCCACCCCCCACCCCCAGCAGGATTAAACAACAACAACAACAACAACAATAATATTTTTTTATTTATACCTCACCCTTCTTGGTTCAAAAACCAGGCTCAGGGCAGCTAACAACAAATTTAAAACACTTTAAAACACTTAATTATAAAAGCAGCATAAAATATAGTATAAAAACATGAATAACAATAAAATTCAAAAATCAATTAGATAATCCCCAGGCCTAGCTGGCTGAATTGGTCCTACTTGGGCCAGTGAGGAGGCCAGGGGAGAATTAGCTGTGGGGTCTCAGAGCAGGTAATTTTCATAAAAGGGGAGGGGGAAGGAAGAGAAGGGAAATAAAAGATCAGGCTGAATTCAAATTAAAGGCCTGGCACAATAGCTCTGTTTTACAGGTCCGATGGAAGGAGATTAAATCCTGAAGGGCCCTAGTCTCATGGGACAGCGCATTCCATCAGGTCGGAGCCATCACTGAAAAGGCCCTGGCCCTGGTGGAGGATAGTCTGACTTCCTTAGGGCCCAGGACCTCTAAACTATGGTTCTTCATAGTTTTTTGCAGGCTTGTAACTTTTTGGGGGGCTGGGGGGCGGGGAGGAGACTAATTTACAAGGCTTCTTTAATGGCAGATGACAGCCAGATATTCACCTGTTGTAGTTTCCCCATCACTCCATCTCATGGCTTCCCAGTAGGGTAGCAATAAAACAGCTAGCACATTTGCAAAGCTAAGCATGGTCTGGTCTGGTTTCAAATTGGACGGGGGACCGAGTGCTGAGGTTCCTGCATTGCAGGGGGTTGGACTAGATGGCCCTGAGGGTGCCTACCAACTCTACAATTCTAAAAGTTTATGAATCTATGTCAGGAATAGCTTTGCCTGTCTAATTTCTGCCTTCCGTACAACTACTAAAAGCCTAGGAGCCCTAGCTTTTAAGACATTTTAGGCAACAGTGTATTAGAAGGGTCTCACATTGCAGCTTCTATCAAAAAGAGGATGAGATGAAAAGGCAAGCTATATAATCAAATCATCAGCCTGATGGGATTTCCGAATGTGTGTAGCCTGTTGTACATAATGCAGCTACTGTTTCATTTCACAGGCCTGTGAGCTACATTGCGCTTCAGGCCGTGATGTTCAAGAAGCCATGCTCTGATAATCATTTCCCTATCATCAGAATTCTTTTAGTGCCAGCCTTTCCTGGAATAAGCAATTTGCGGCCCCTTATCATTGGTCTTTTCTTCTAAACCTGGAAGAGAAATGAAACGCACCTAAGAGGAACACGCCATCTCATTTATGTATAAGAAGGGAGGCAAATTATGGCAGTTCCGAAATCACTGTGCTATTGCAGTCTCTGCTGCAGCTGCTGATGAATTTCCATCACAAAGAAAACAGGGGAAACTCACTTATTTAACCCTTTCACATTATGCACTTGTAGCTACTGGTAGATTGACTAGAGCTTGACTGAGGAGAACATCTTTTATAGTCTGACACATTATATATGCGAATAATGAACTCAGGTTCTGAGTTCTGACAGATATGGGATTAAAACAGGAGAGAGAAGTATTGGTATGCTCAGAGGAATCCCAACGTTTCCAGAAGTAGGCAAAAGAATCTTTACGAAAATAAATCTGCAGGGGCAAAATACCACAACAGCCCCCTAAGACTGAGCATATACAGTAGCCACAGAATACCAACCTTAGCTACCTCAGTCCTTTCCTGGAGCACAGCAACTTGTTGGTCAAGTTAGTCTAGCTCATGAAGAGCAATAACTTGCCACAGCTGTGCTTGGTTCCCAGAGAGGAAGCCTATTTACAGTGGTACCTTGGGTTACAGATGCTTCAGGTTACAGACTCCGCTAATCCAGAAACAGTACCTCGGGTTAAGAACTTTGCTTCAGGATGAGAACAGAAATCTGCACGGCGGCGGCGTAACAGCAGTGGGAGGCCCCATTAGCTAAAGTGGTACCTCAGGTTAAGAACAGTTTCAAGTTAAGTACGGACCTCTGGAACGAATTAAGTTCTTAACCTGAGGTACCACTGTATTTGGCAGCCAGAGCTGCAAGTGGGTCACCGCCGCAAGACCAACCCCAAAAAGGAAGACACAAAAGGGACAAATCCCTTTGTGTTTCTCCTGCAGGATGTGACGAGACTGAGGTGTTCACTGTGGGTGAGTGGCATTTGAAGAGCTTCCTCTTAGGTAAGAGATTGAAGCAGTTGGGCAGGGCAGGGGGAGGTGTGTGTTATCTTGGCTTCCAAGTGAGAAGGGGAATACTAGGGAGCCATACCTGTGTTGAATACATGAATGGAGT
The DNA here is from genome assembly GCF_965113315.1 of Podarcis vaucheri. Lineage (NCBI taxonomy): Eukaryota > Metazoa > Chordata > Lepidosauria > Squamata > Lacertidae > Podarcis > Podarcis vaucheri. Next base: position 32,121,574 of record NC_138763.1, on the reverse strand, counting down.
TCATCTAGTGTGATCGCTGCCTGTTTGGTGATTCTGCTATTTTATATTGTTCGGCTTTTCACTGCTTTGGAGACATTTGGTCCAGGAAGTGGCATATAAATAAGCTATAACATTAACAGAACCCAACCCTGAGGGTCTTGTGGGGGTCAGCAAATGGAAAACCAGGAGTATGGAGAAGAGTCGAATGCAGTTTTATGAAAGAAGGCAAAAATATCTGGCTGGAACACTGAACAAGATCATTCCAGAAGCCAGCATACTGATTGTAGGGCCCACTTGAAAGCCTATATTGCCATTGCAAAATGGTTAATTCTTTCATTTCTTCATGTCTTCATTAATTTTAGAAGAGCAGGTGCAAAATACACCAGTCTCCTAGTTCCGCAGGAATTATTTCAAAGGCATGTCTTAGTTAAGCAACAGGCGTCCCCATCTAGTTTGTGTGAATTAGAACGTCTTGCCACATCTTGAATCTAATATGCATGCAGCATCCAGATGTCTGATCTTCCAGAGCAATTTAATTTCCATAGCTGACTTTGCCCCCCTCCCCTGCACCTTTGCAGGTAGCTATGGCAACCAGCATTTCACCGCTGACATCTAAGCAGGCCACTGGTAACCATGATGACTTATTCAAGACAATTATGACTACTGGTTGGTTTCTCCTTTTTGTGTGTGCACGTGGGGGAACATCTAAAGCATTCTGCATCCGTATCTTTGGGGAAAGAACGACTTCGTTTCAATCTTTGGTAAGTAGGCTAGACAATCTGTCAAGCACAGCCAAATCAACAGCACCTGTCCTTTGCTTGGCAGTGTGCAGATGGTGCTGCAGACCTGCCTGCACATCACTAGGTGATAGATGTGGTATTTTGTTCCTCCAAACAGCATGCTCCTCTGTACTGTGTGTGGAACCATATTTAGAAGAGCAACTCCTGTACAGAAACCTGTTACTTCTCACAGACTGACCAGGGCAAAGGATGGAAAACACTCTGCATGACACAGTTGCTAGATTAATGACTGAGCTGGGATCCATCGTACATGTTTGCAGGGAAAGCATGGCACTGAACCCTGTGCGTGTTGACTTGAAAGTCCCACTGTGCTCAGTGGGGTATATTTTTCCTAATAAGAGAAGGGGGATTGATTGTTAACCCACCCTGAGAATTGTAGCTCTGGGAGGAGGGGAATATGGTTTCCTAAAAACTCTCAGCACCCTTAACAAACTACAGCTCCCAGAATTCTTTGGGGCAAGTCGTGAGTGTTTAAAGTTGTATGATAGGGCTTTTTTGCAGCCAGAACTCACCGGAACTCAGTTCTGGCACCTCTCAGGTGAGCGCCATTGCCATTATTAGACAACAAGGGAGGTGTTCATACTGAGTTCTGGCACCCCTTTTTCTAGAAAAATAGCACTGATGATAGTGCTTTAACGGTATGGTGTGGATGTGGCCTTTATCCTTAAACTGGACTTCTACTGGGCAGCCCCTCAAACATGTGGCAGTTGCAAATAAAGGATTGTCCTCTGAGAGCCCTTCAAGTTGAGGGTTGTCCTTTGCAAAGTAATAATAATAATAATAATAATAATAATAATAATAATAATAATAATAATTTATTATTTATACCCCGCCCATCTGGCTGGGTTTCCCCAGCCACTCTGGGCAGCTTCCAACAGAATATTAAAATATAATAGTAAGGCTCCATTGCCACACTACGGTGCTCTCAGCCCCTGTATTCAGAAGAACTAAGTATTCTTCATGCATGGAAGAGTCGGGCGGTGGCTGAGTTTGTTTGTTTGTTTTGGTAATTTCAGTATCTAAAGGCAGGAATGCATTTCATGGTGTTCTTCAGTTTTGAAAGAAACTGTGTGTATCTTTTAGGAATACTGATTGTAAACTCCTAAGGTTTTCAATATAAGGATGCCTTCATAAAGAATATTTGCCTTCTTGCACATATCATGTCAAAAAGATAAGACTGTTATGTCTGGAACAGAAGCAACAATGATATAACTGTTAGATTTCCATAACTGTTTCCAAGCTAAACAGTCTTCTCAGATGTTCGTAGTTTTCTTGAAATGTTCTTTGCCTGCCAGTTTTGGAACAGCCAAAGGAACCACAATGCAGTTCCTCTCAAGGAGCATAAAGTCAACATTGACTCTGGTCACACTACTTTAGACAGAATTAGGGCAAAACAAATAAAACCAAGACAGATATAACACTGTGTAAATTTTGTAAATTTTAATCTGGACACGTCCTCTTTGCTGACCAAAGTGCTAACGTCTTGTAAGGAAATCAGCTTGGGAAATGTAGCTTAATTCTATTTGCAGCTTATTTGCAGAGAAGCTGAGGTCTTGCAACAGGCCTTGCTTTGGCACAGAAGTGCATCTTAGAAACTTTACAAATATTCTGTTTTCCTGCTGCAGGGATGAGGGTTTGCAATGTATTGTTATTGTTATGTATTGTTATATTTTAGGCGGATATATATACCAACCTAGTGGCTCATAGACTCAAACTCTCAGGTCATTTCAACCCTTTGGGAGTCACCAGCAATATGTTGTGTCAGTTGCAGTGGCAAAGCTTCCTGTCTGAGTGCATTGTGTTATTTGCTCTTTCCTATGCTTCCATATCTGATGTGCACTTTATTCTCTCTGACGACTGAACAATCCCTTGATATGTGTGTGTGTGTGTGTGTGTGTGTGTGTGTGTGTGTGTGTGTGAGAGAGAGAGAGAGAGAGAGAGAGAGAGAACCTGTGGCCCTCCAGAGGTTGTTACATTACAGCAGGTACAGTGGTACCTCAGGTTACATACACTTCAGGTTACATATGCTTCAGGTTACAGACTCCGCTAACCCAGAAATAGTACCTTGGGTTAAGAACTTTGCTTCAGGATGAGAACAGAAATCGTGCTCCAGCGGCGCAGCAGAAGCAGGAGGCCCCATTAGCTAAAGTGGTGTTTCAGGTTAAGAACAGTTTCAGGTTAACAACGGATCTCTGGAACGAATTAAGTACATAACTAGAGGTACCACTGTATTCTCATTGGCCACATGGGCTGGAGCTGGTGGGAGTCAGAGTCTAACAACTTTCCCCATCCCTATTTGATATACACCTATCCTACCTTTCAGCTGACGAGCAGCATACATAAAACCAAGGCAATCAATAATAGCTAATAAAACAACAAAAGTGACACAGTTAATCATGATAAAAAGCAGCATTACAGGCAAGAATTGTTGAAATTCAGCAGAATATAAATCCACCACTTTTAAGTAGCAGGAAAGGGTGGAATTTGCCCATTTCCCCAAACTGTGATAATTTTAAATACTGTGACATTTATCCTATAGCAGTTTTAGGATGTCATCTGTGCAGAGAATTTAAGAGAAGCATTTAAAGGCACCATAAATCATTAAGGATACATAGTAAATAGGTATTGCTGACAAAGCAAACTCCAAAAGGCTGTATTTCTGCCACATTAGTATTTTCTCTCTCTCTTCAAACTGCTGCTGTTATCAGATTCAAGAGTGCGCCTTAATTTAGGCTGAGCAACCGACAGTTAAAGTAGGCCCAAGTTGAAACACTATTTTACCATTTCCTTTCCAATGACCTCCATGTTCTTAACAAGTGTGTGTGCATGTCGTGTGTATGCATATGGGAAGATTGAATGCCACCGACCATCTGAGTCACTTTCTCCAACTAGCTTAGTATTGCCTTGACTGGCCATGGCTCTCTGGGGTTTCAGAAAGGGCTAGTTTTCATCCCTCCCAAGAATGCTAGAGAAGGTGTAGCTAAATTGGTGCTGCCCAGATGTTGCTGGATTGCAACCAGGGATTGTCAAATCTGTCCGTTTTCTGCCTCTTTCATTCATTCATTCATTCATTCAAAAAGGACATCTTGAAAATCCAACAGCATTTGTGTGCTCATTTTGCCTAATATACACATTTTTGCAAAGCAATTTCCCTTCATACAATGCATTTTTTGTATGTTACTTCTTCCCTAAATATATGCATTTTTAGGCACACTTATACATGCATTTTTGTACACTTTACTTGGCAGGAGTAAAGTGCCATTATCCAAAGTTATTACTTGCATTGTAAAATTCAGAGCAGGGCAGATTTCAAAGGATGGCTGTGTTTCAGTCCTCATTGTTTTTTTCAGAAAGTGTGAGTTAGACAGGTCTGCTTTTAAATAGGAGCAGGTTAGAATCTCTTCCTCATCCCACCATCCCTGAGCATCAGCCATGCTGGCTGGGACTGATGGAAGTTGCATCCCAATAACATCTGGATGGCATCACATTGAACCAGTGAACTTTTGTATGGAAAGGTTGCACTCTGCCATTAAGTCGCAGCCCTATATATTTCCTATATTCTTGCAATGGCATACTGTACACTTCTTGGATTTGTTTTCTTGAAGAAACTTCTTTTAAGAATTGCATCATCTAAGCCCTCACTTTATTCCCCTTTCCTAGATTCTCTTACATGCTTCAGAAACCACTGACCCATGCACAGCAAAAGGACCACACACATTTTTGGTACACCAGCTGTTCATTTGTTTACACTGAGTGTCTAACTGCATGTCATTAGAAGACAACTGGATATCACTTAAATACCTAGAGGAGGAGCCCCAGCATTCCTCTGGATTAACAATAATCTTTATTAGTACTATTCCTCTTATTTAAATATACAAGTATTAATCATACCAAGTTGGTTGAAAATTTCAGCAAAAGTATTCTAGAAACATCCCCGTTTCCTTGATAATCCAAAGTTTTTACTTGCTTACTCACAACAGAATCAAGTTTTTAAAAATATGATGTTAATGTATCTTCATGTAGCAGATTTTATATATACAGGATGGTATACAAAGAGATTTTAAAAACTACAATGCAGTATGAAACACAGCAAGCTCAACATCAAAAAAATGAAGATCATGGCCACTGGGCCAATCACCTCCTGGCAAATAGAAGGGGAAGAAATAGAGGCAGTGAGAGATTTTACTTTCTTGGGCTCCATGATCACTGCAGATGATGACAGCAGCCACAAAATTAAAAGATGCCTGCTTCTTGAGAGAAAAGCAATGACAAACCTAGACAGGATCTTAAAAAGCAGAGACATCACCTTGCCTACAAAGGTCCGTATAGTTAAAGCTATGGTTTTCCCAGTAGTGATGTATGGAAGTGAGAGCTGGACCATAAAGAAGGCTGATCACCAAAGAATTGATGCTTTTGAATTATGGTGCTGGAGGAGACTCTTGAGAGTCCCATGGACTGCAAGAAGATCAAACCTATCAATTCTTAAGGAAATCAGCCGTGAGTGCTCCCTGGAAGGACAGATCCTGAAGCTGAGGCTCCATTACTTTGGCCACCTCATGAGAAGAGAAGACTCCCTGGAAAAGACCCTGATGGTGGGAAAGATTGAGGGCACAAGGAGAAGGGGACAACAGAGGACGAGATGGTTGGACAGTGTTCTCGAAGCTACCAGCATGAGTTTGACCAAACTGCGGGAGGCAGTGGAAGACAGGAGTGCCTGGTGTGCTCTGGTCCATGGGGTCACGAAGAGTCGGACACAACTAAATGACTAAACAACAACTTCTTACTGTCATTCCAAGTCATGACCGTGGCAAACACCAAAGTAGCTGGCGGGTTTGCTGCTGTTCGCACATGCGCAGAAGTGGGCAATCACCGCTCATGCCTGCGCACAATGGTGCCTCTCCCAGCGACCCATTTTGACCTCCGGACGGACCTCCGGAATGGATTATGGTCGCAAATACAGGTTCCACTGTATAATAACTGGGGCTGGCATCACTTCCCCATTTCAGAATGAAATGAAAAAACACGTCTTCCACTTCTTTCATGCTCTGTGGACTATGATCTTGATCCCATTGTCTACTTCTCTGAACTCTAGAACACGGACAGCTAACATGGGCTTGATGCAGCGCCACAAGCGATGTTTTCTTCCCCACAAATTTGGTCAGACGTGGAAAAAAAGGAAAAAAAGATAGTGGACAAAGTGCTTGGCACTCCGAGGGAGATGCAAATCACCCCCTCCCCGATAATCAGAGCAGTCATTTGAGGAGTCGGTAGGGAGTGAGCCATGCAGATCAGCTGAGGAAGGGGGCATGCATGCATGACTTGTATGTGTGTGCATGTGGGTGAGGACAGCCTGATAGCCACACCCACTGCCAACACCCACCCACCCACAAGTGTGTGTGCATGTGTGTGTAGAATGGAGAAACTTGAGAGTAACTGGATATGTGTTGGCACCAGTGAGCTCACCCACCCGGCAAGTAGTCACAGTTCAGAATCGTTCAGTCAGGGAGCTTGACAATAACTTTATCATTTATTTCTTAAACAGGAATTCAATTGCTGTAGGAAACTCCAGGCTCCACCCAGATGTAACTAAGTCTAGTGCCTCCTAGTGACTACCCTGTAGAACGACATTATCCATGCAATTCCTAGCGCATTTGTGCAGCCACAGAGAAAGCCAAGAGGCTGCGTAACGCCGCATGAACAAGCTGCTCCCTTTCACATTAATTTTAAGCCAGGGAAAAATAATGTGCAGCGTTAAAAAAAAGAAGAGGCTTCTTCACCAGTCATCCTAGGTCACTATGACCTTAATAGCATAGCAGCTGTTTCATTTCTACATGGTTAGCAGATGCTGAGCTGCAGTTCAAATGTACCCTGTTGGGTCTTCTTCCAGCATAAGGCGACACACATTTCACACGCATATGTCTTATTTCTGCTGAATATTTTGGTGCGTGTTCACAGTATGTTGTTTGTTTTTGCAAGCAATATGACCGTCTCCATTAATGTCTAAGGCCTCTGCTGTCTTGAAGCATGAGTTTAGATGCTGAACAAATTTCTCAGGACACAAAGTTCTCTTTTACTCCCCCTCCCTTTTACTTACGGTTCATTCATAGGCTGCATTTACACAGTGGTTTATTCCATTTCCCTAACGGTTAATTTCTGCATTATATTTGAGCTCTGACATAAAAGCACTTCTGGAAAACTAATGGAATATACTACTTGTTTAGTGTTCATTTCCAGGTTGTTTGATTCCAGAAAAAAATCCATTTGCAGACTCTTTAACCTGGAAAGTAGCAGAAGTAAAGTGACAAAAGTTGGGGTTGTACACTGGCATACAGATATTTTCCGCTGTTTTCATATTAAATTCAATATGAAGCATTGTTTTTTCTTCCTTTTCCATTAATTTTTTTGAGTGTCAGCCAGCTTTCAGATACATTTTATTTCCCTTAGTTCTGTTTTTAACTATTTGAAACAATTTATCCCAACAAGTCTTTCCTACTAATGATTTGTGGACTGTTTTAAGTATTGCAACTCCTGCAGGTACACCAAAATGACACTGACAAACATGTAATGTGTGCTGATGAGGGAAAATGTTGCTTGCACATATATATTTTACAAACAAACATAATTACCGTACATACGCTATCTACTGGCTCTTGATCAATGACTTTCCATTTTTACCAGAATTTGCCCATTTTGCAAATAGCTTTTCTGCATTTATTAGGGGGAAGAATTCAGAATTCAGATGCTATGAATTTGGCTGGAGTAGGGCCGTGTTCGCGGATGGGACGCGGGTGGCGCTGTGGGTTAAACCACAGAGCCTAGGACTTGCTGATCAAAAGGTCGGCAGTTCGAATCCCCATGATGGGGTGAGCTCCCGTTGCTCGGTCCCTGCTCCTGCCAACCTAGCAGTTCAAAAGCACATCAAAGTGCAAGTAGATAAATAGGTACTGCTCTGGCGTGAAGGTAAACGGCGTTTCTGTGCGCTGCTCTGGTTCGCCAGAAGTGGCTTAGTCATGCTGGCCACATGACCCGGAAGCTGTACGCCGGCTCCCTCAGCCAGTAAAGTGAGATGAGCGCTGCAACCCCAGAGTTGGTCACGACTGGACCTAATGGTCAGGAGTCCCTTTACCTTTACCTTTAGGGCCGTGTTCACCTATAAATAGCAGGTTGTTCTGCTTTTGTGTTGATTGAAAGAAGCAGCCTGCAGTGGTACCTTAGTAGTTGAACGGCTTAATTCAGGCATCCCCAAACTCGGCCCTCCAGATGTTTTGGGACTACAACTCCCATCATCCCTAGCTAACAGGACCAGTGGTCAGGGATGATGGGAATTGTAGCCCCAAAACTTTTGAAGGGCCGAGTTTGGGGATGCTTGGCTTAGATGAACAAATCGGCTCCTGAACGTGGCAAACCTGGAAGTGAGTGTTCTGGTTTGTGAACGTTTTTTGGAAGCCAAACATCCGATGCGGCATTCACTTGCGTGCAGGAAGCTCCTGCATCCAATCGGAAGCCGCGCCTTGGTTTTTGAACTGTTCCGGGAGTTGAACGGACTCCCAGAACAGATTAAATTTGAGAACCAAGGTACCACTGTATTATCATTTATTGTCAGTGTCAAATGGGAGAACAAAGTCCTGTAGAATGAATCAATCCGAACAAATTGATTTGCCCCAAGTGTGCCAAGTTCAGATCTTTCAAATGTCTCTGGCATATTACCTCTGGTATAGATCTCTAAGTTACAATAATCTGCCACGAGGTATCCCAAACGGCATTCAACAAGTTGTTGAAGGATGCTGGAGAATCTGTCTCATATGAGGATCAGTCTGAATCAAAATCCATCTGCCATTCTTTTTTGTCAGCTATCACCTGCCCTCAGATTCTCTGCCAAGTTAAGACCTGTGCTGTTTTCTGCCAGTTGTTGCAGTCTGTCAAACTATTAGTTTGACTAAAAATCTTTTCAGTACAACAGTTGTTGTATAGTTTATTAAAGAGATGGATTGGTGGCCTCGTTCCATTTTCTGGAGTAGAGAGGTGCTCTAATATGCTTGAAAACAAAACAAAACCCTCAATGCTATTTGACTCCTCTTACAGATTGCAAGTTTGACTCAGGTGTAGACTACATGAAAAACCAATTGCATCCTGTTGCTGTTTTTATTTTGATTATGTACATTGTGGCTTTATATTCTGATTTTATCCTGTGAACTGCCCTGAGACCTGCAGGTATAGGGCAATACATAAATTTGATAAATAAAATAAATAATAAATGTACTACATGAATAGAGGACAAAACTGGGTTTTCCTGGTGTGCTGAACCTTGTTTATGGAATGCAGGCTCCAAACTGATTTATTTGTCAGGTCATATACATGTCCCTGGCAGGGCTCCAACTCCAGGACTCTGCAAGATTTCTCCTAGTCTCTGGGATGAGAGGGAGAAAGGAGTCTGGAGGACAGCAGTACACATTTAATTCACTGTTCAATGCAAGCCATTTGGGTTTAGTTAGAACTGAGCAGACTTCCTGACTTCAGAGCATTTGACTTCCCTGCTGGTTAATTTCCTGATTTAAGCAAGAAATAGTTTTCTTTGCTTTATTTGCACAGTGTCAGGTCATGAGAAAACTCCACCAAATCATTCTTTGCTAATGGAAGCACTATGTTAAAATCATGGGAGTTCTCGCTCTCGCTCTGCTTGCTTCGTTGTTAGCAATGAGAGCCATGCTACAAAGTTCAGGAAAGGGCAACCCAAATGACAGAGCTTTTGTAGTTTAGCAAAAAAAGTAAGAGGTGGCATGAGAGAAGTCTGAAATTATGCATGGCATGGAGAAAGGTCCCCCCCCCCAGGAGGGGAGAGTGCCTTTGTGCTTGGGTCCTGCTTGTGAGTTTTCCACAGGCATCTTCTTGAGAAGATGGTGCTGCACTAGATGGGTCCTTGGCCTGATCCTGCGGGCTCTTGTTGAGTTCTTAAAGAGCCCCAACCTCTTCCACTTTCTGTTCATTTCAGATTGCTCCCCCCCCACCCCACAATTAGAAATTAGAAACTATTATTTTCAGAATCTTTCAGAACTGGCAAAACTGGAGAACGTGGAAGATGCTCCTAGCCAAAATATTACCATTTGAATTCACTTCCTAGATGAGATGTAGCATTGTGTTCAGTGAAATTAAAATACAGTGGTACCTCAGGTTAAGCACTTAATTCGTTTCAGAGGTCCGTGCTTAACCTGAAACTGTTTTTAACTTGAAGCACCACTTTTGCTAATGGGGCCTCCTGCTGCTGCCGCGCCGCCTCATCCTGAAGCAAAGTTCTTAACCTAAACCACTATTTCTGGGTTAGCGGAGTCTGTAACCTGAAGCGTATGTAACCTGAAGCATATGTAACCTGAGGTACCACTGTATTGTACTTAATTTGCTTCCAAAACTGGGGGTTATAAGCATCTACTTCAGAGTTAATTCCCCAAAGCGTTCTGACTTGGAAAATTCTCAATCCCTTTGTGCCAGATTTATGTCTGAATATTCAGATACGACAATGCTAAAATGTAATTAACTGTTCTCCCTCGCTTAGTGTATTGGTGTAAACTGGGGGAAAGTAATGTTTGAAGTTTCCCTAATGGGGGCATCTGCTGAGAAAGGGAGAAATAACCCCAAATTGGGCAAATGTCTACTCAACTTTTGGGTGATTTCATCTTTCTCCAGCCCCCCACATGTTTGCCCCCCCCATTAATTTTTTTTATTTAAACCATTTGAGGTCTCCTTATAGGACACAGTCCTCTTTTGGAGGCCTAAAAACAAGCAATGGACACCACCGTTCATATAATACAATTTAATACAATATACAGAATTTTCAAACCACAAAATGTCAATAAGCCAGCAAGCTTCCCTGTAACTTGAGTTAATCAACATTTAAAAATATTATTCATAAAAATGGCAAAAAATCAGCAATCTAAGCAATACTCTAAAAACAAAGGACAACAATCTTAATACAATCCTCTTTACCAAAAGCCATCTGGAATAGATGGGTCTTCAAAGCACATTATTCAAGAGATGCCCCTGATTCTCCATGGAGACTTTTTGGGGGGACGCAGATGTCTACAGTAGGGAGGTTGCAACAGGAAGCTCTCCTCCTGTGAAATTTCTTATGTTATCTCAGGATCCAAATAATTTCCCATATTTATCTTCATGCCTCTCTTTCCGTAAATACCCAGTGCTAGAAAGTGGGGGAAATCCTAACATCTACTCCCTTGTCCTCCTCCTGCCCTTCCTTTCACACTGATAATAAACAGATTGCTTCAGGGAAGGATAGTCACGGTTTGTATACACGCCACTCAGCTACATGCAGAGTGTTGTGGAGCCAGTGGGAATTGAATGGGGATCAGCATCTCATGCATCAAGAAAAGGGTTGATGTCATTAATCCTCTCTGACTCAGATAGAATCTGGCAGATACGCACAAGGACTATGCTCTTTTCCAAAGGGTTAATGCAGCAATTTTTTTTCCTTCACAGAAGGCTGCAGGATTTAGCTGTTCAGCTCCCTGGGGAGAATAGTTGCTTTCAAGCAGGTTGTGTGGTGGCTGATGTATATCATCCTATTTCCTGTTCCCCTAGACCAGCAGTTCTCAACCTGTGGGTCCCCAGATGTTGTTGGACTACAACTCCCATCATCCCTGAGCTCTGGCCTTGCTAGCTAGGGATGATGGGAGTTGTAGTCCAACAGGTTGAGAACCGCTGCCCTAGACAGACATTGGAATGCATAGATTTATGAGGCAGGGGGAGGGGAGGGCGGGCAGAAGGTCCAGTGGGTGCATCTTCCTTGTGGCAAGGGGTTGGTCTTGATCATCTTTCGGTTCTTTCCAGCACTATAATTCTAGGCTGCTAAGTTGCTCTGGAATACTTGCTGCTATTTCTCATATTCCCGTAGTAGAGGAAAGATGGAGAACTCTTGACTCACCCATATGACGTGTTGGGTTGTTATACACATGCATCACAGGTGGAATTGAGACTCAGGAGGAGGCTTCCAGATAAGCAGGTCCCTTTGGCCACACAATGGAACTTAGCATCTCCTCACCTTTTGAGCCCACCCCCAGGCTCCCTAAGTATCTTCTCCAACCCTCAGGAGCAAATTTAGAGGAGAAGGAGGGGAAGTTGTGTAAATGCAAGAGCCATGCTCATCATTTCTCATTCTTTCATTTCATTTCATCCATTCCATTCCATTCCATTCCATTTCATTTGTATCACGTACTTTCTCTAAGCATTCAGAGCAGTGTTTTAGCCTCATAGCAACCTGGTGAAGTCGGCTGCTACAGTGGAACCTCGGTTGTCGAACGCTTTGGAAGTCAAACGGTCTTCCGGAATAGATTACATTTGACTACCGAGCTTCCACTGTACTAGGGTCTTGCTTTACATAGGACAGCTTTCTCTCTGAAGGGCTGTCTATCTGAAGGAGTCTTCTCTTTGAAGGGCTGCCTAGTCCAAGTCCTGTTTGTAGGCAATGAACCCTAAGAAGGGGCAGTGGAAGGGGCCCAGAGTTGCTCCTCCACAGTTAGCTCCTGGACAGCAAGCTGAGCCAACATAGTGAGAAGTTTTATACTTCTATTTGAATTATCTTAATTACTTCTAAATGTGCCTCTATCCATTCAAATCAGCAGATACAAATTCAGTGCAAAACTGCACCCCCCCCACCCAGGAGATGCATTTTGTTATGTGTGAGTGGCACTCTAGTCAGAGAAATGATTTGTCTGAAGCCACTCGGTCATGTTCTTGACTGAGCAGGGATTCGAACAAAGGTTTCGGATTCAAGAATTTTCAACCTCCCAACCCAGCAAGCTACCTATTGAAGCATAAGTTGGAGCAATATTTTGTTTTTGTATGGGACATTACTGACAAAGCACAGATGGGATTGTTGTTTTGTTTTCTGTATGCCCTATCATATAAGGAATTATATGAATTGGAGGAGAGGCGACAGGAGGGAGAAATGAAATATTCCCAGCAGGTCTATAGCCACATGGATTAATACCAAAGAGTTCTCAGCATAGAAAATTACATGTGTTTTTCTTTCTTCTGGGTGTCTAGAAAAGCTATTGTAGCAATTCCTTTGCCACCAGGGAGAAAGGCTTCTGTGTTTTTAGCTGCTTTCCAATTGCTATTTATTCAGAGATTAGCAGGGGAGTGGGACTGAATTTGGACCCAACAATCTCCACAAAGTTGGAAAAAGCAAACTTTGGGTACTCATACTTAGTTTACAGATGATTATGCAAGTCTGTGGGGGATGTAAAATGCCAGATATGATATACTTAGGTCAACATTAGAAATAATATTACGAGATAAGGGACGGGTGGGTGACACACACACACATACAGACTTGGCAAAGCAATGCTGCAGACGGATGATGTTGTATCAAATCCCCATGGATATTAATCCAACATCAACAACTCCTGGGCCATTGTATGGGAACGTGTGATGAGGGGAAAAGATCGTCATCTTAGACAACAAAGCCATGTTGATTTCAAATGATGGGAAGCCCATTATTCTAGTCTTTATGTCTCTGCATTAAAAAAATAAATAAATTTGAAGATTGAAAGTTTTTGATTCTATAATTACATGCTTGTTTAACCTTTAAAGAGCCAAGACTCAACTGGGAAATATCCAGGCTCTATCATCAAGGAGTCTTCAAAATCCAGTGAGAATTTGAAATGCCCTTTCACATACACATCCCTGAAAGTTACGCAGTGGGGATGACATTTATGTTATACACAGAGAGCATGGCTGATTCAGGTCTATTTTCTCATCTTGGCCCTAGATCACTCTATTTGCTTCTGGGATAGATTACGTGATGTGTAATTTCAGTAAATAAAAAGGAAGATAGCAGGATGGCAGAGAATGGGTGGTTGCACTTGCTTGGTGAAAACATAATGGAACATAAACAGCTGCCAAATTACCATCCAGATTTCACTTACTAAAATCTTTAATAGCTGCCTTTCTAAATAACTAATTCTTCCACAGCAACTGACAATAAAAATGATACAACGCCTAAAACATGCCAAGTGAAAAGTAGGACAGAAAAATATGCCATAACCCAAATACTTACATTAAAGAAAGAAAGAAATGTTTTCACTTGCAACTATCTGGGTGGACTTTGCAGCTGTTTCCACACCAGCTGTGTGGTCTGGAATTGTCATATTTTGTTCAGTCACTTCTTACAGTGAATCCTGACAACATGTTTGCTAGCCTATTACATGGCAACCTTTCTCTAGTCTTCTTCTTTCCGCCCCCCCCCCCAAACATGATTTGTGGCAGGAACGCAGTGCAATTGTATCACCAGCCTATTCACAGTGTTAGAGCACTGAGATTTTTCAGGACTTCTGTGCCTTTCATTAAAAGCTTCTGCCTCATGTCTCTGCCCTTTTTATTACTTCCTGTTGAGGGCAGAAGCAGTTTAATGGAAGAAAAGCGTCTTAAATATCCTTTGAAGGGTCACTTCCATTACCTTTAATGGCAGTTGCTGTGATGGTGGTGGGGTCTGAGGAGGATACAATGTGGTTGGTGCTACATTTAACGGGAGAAGATTCTAGTGCATAGCACAAAGTTGCATTGCTGATGCCTTAATTGTCCTTCACAAAAAGACCAGTGATGAATGAATGAAAATGCACACACACACACATGCTCACAGACACACAGTTTCTTCCTGGGCAAAGTGGATGAAAACCACATTGCTGGAAGCAATCAGAAACAGCTCCCCAAAAGCAGTAATATAGGATACTTGACATTCTGCCCACATGCTTCTCGTGGATGCCTGTCATAGACTGACTGGATGCAGAGCAGTGGTGGGAAGCACCAACTGGGGAACCCCCCAAGAGAAGAAGGCTCAGAGCTAGGAGATTGGTAGTGGGATGATGAGTGGTCAGAGGGAGAAGAGTGAGAAAACTGGGAGGAGGAGGAGTGCTGGAAGCTGAAGAGGTAACAAGGTTTAGTGAGCAGGAAGAGACTGGGACAGAGAGCAGTCCAGAACCATAGGCAGAAGAGGAGGCTGGAGAGGAGAGGGAGGCCAAGAGGCAGAGATGAGTCCAGCTGGTGAGGAAGCCAGGCTGCCTCCCGGTCTTGGTGCGACCAGCTTTCCTGCCCCCTTGTCTTCCAGAACCCAAAGGGGTATGAAGAAGGAGGAGCAAAGACAGGCAAGACGATGGAGCCTCAGATTGCTTTGGAAGGAACTGGGGGAGAAGGAGACTTAGGGAGCTGTGGGGAAGTGGGGACCTTCAGTCCTCACAGCTACCTCATAGGGGCAAGATCTACTGGGAAGAATTGCTGTGCTCTCTAGACCTGGCCTTCTGAGTTGTCTTGTTTCTTTCAACAGAGTCAACTTCACTGAAACCATATGAGTTATAGGTGACTTGCTCCTGGCACTTGCTCCTGACAATGCCTTATTTTATCAGTTAAAGCCATTGCTATTAACCATCACCACAGCTGGCAAAGAAAAGACTGCAGTTTGTACGATTTACTACTTGCAGCAGCTATATTGTACTAATGCACCCAATTGAAGGATAGCGTCAGATGGATTGCTTAGGAAGCAATTGCAACATGAACCAATGTGTCTCAGAACTCCAGCCAGACACTGTGAATGTTTGTATCTGGGAAGTACTATTCTAGCACATCCTGGAACTTTCCATTAGTGATGGGGCAAACACTGGAAGCAGAAGGATTTCACTAACTGAGCACACTTGAATATCTGTGAGCAGTGAGACAGTCCACCCTAAGTCAGTTAAGTCAAATTTCAAACTATTGTAAGGTTACAGTGCCTGCTGTAGCTGTAGAGACTAATACAGGAGAAACGTGTTTTTCTTGCAGCTGTGGCAGGTGAAGGTATCCAGCTGTGCTGCTGCAGATGTGATCCTCCCAATGGTCATTCTGTTAGAATTCCTGCTCCGTGATTGCAGTCATGGGATTGTTGTCTATCACATGACGGTGTATGTTTTGACTCCACAGAATGGGAAGTGAAGGAGACAGAATGTTTGTGTTACTGTGTTCTGTGAAGTGGGACTATTGTCCTTTGTTCTTTTCCTCTTTGCTGTCTGATGCTAGAGAGAGAGGGAGCCATGTTGCAGTGCTCCGTGTGTGTTTATATGTAAGTAAAGTAGATTAGCCAAAATGCTGAGTTGCTGAGGTCTGTTACGCAACTGCGAAGACTCTGTGGATCCCTAAGTGTGCCGGTGTCTGTTGGCATCGGTCACTGTGATGTTCGGGCAGAAGAAAGCTTTTGAAGCTCCCGAATGAAAGACCAGGAGGGAGAGAACATGCCAGTCGGGCATGTGTCTCTGCCAGGGTCCTACTTGAGAGTAGGCTGAGCTCCTGACACATTCATCATCTGGTCACTGCTCTGGATGCACAACCTATCTGTCTCCAGGCACTGTGGTCGTCTGCAAGGCATTCCCACATAGTGGAGTTGATGTTGCCAGCCTTCATATCTTGTTTGCCTATGCAATGCACAGTCCGTCTGCCAACAGGCTTGGTGCCTGAAACCAGCTCCCTGTAGATCACATCCCTGGGGATCCTGCCACCTTCCAGAAGGACTTAGGCTTTCAACTATCATTTATCACATTAGAAAGCAAGAGTCTGCATCTTGCTGAAAAGAGTAAAATGGGTTTGACCTATTTGCAGAAGGAAGCGGCACGATTTGATTAGAGTTCAGAGTGCACTGTTGCCAGGCTTTAAACCACAATGCCTTATATCTAGTTCCCCAGAGCAATTTCAAAGTCGGTCGGCAACAGGACATATGGATGTTGGGGAAATTGGATTCCATTAGCAAGCTTACCTAATTCACACCTCCGAAACAATATATGAGCTGAATCTGTGTACAAAAATGCACATACTAGAGGAAAGTGTGCATATAAATACATATAATAGTGGATATACAGTAGCATACAAAAATTCACTATATTAGGCAAAATTGCTTTGCAAAAAAACAAGGAAAAATAGCACTAAAATGCTGGTGGATTTTCATGAATACTTTTTCTTTCAGTTACAAACTGATGTGGAAATGTGGAGAATTGAAATTAAGATAGGGAATTGAGAAACCTATATATACATCCCTATATTTGACATATTCCTCCATCCCTACTTGAAGATGGCCATGAAAGGGATTTTCTACTGATTGCTCTTTCTCTTAACTGCATTGCCCTGTAAAGCTTCTTCCTCCATTGGCACAAAGCGACCGTCGGTACAAATCACAGTTTCCACCACTGGAGTGTGAGTGCCTGAGTTGTGTTTGTGTCCACACTCTCTGGCACTGAGCTTTGTTTAGGAAAAGTTACTCAGCATCCCCAGCCTTTTGCATTTTCACAGAGGTGTCAGGAATCCAACCAGTTAAACCGCAAGCCTTTGAGTTCATGCACTGACTCCAGCATGCAGCTATTGTAAACTCTTGGGAATCACGTGATGAAACTTCTCTTCAGAGGCTATTAATTCTGGCAGCGGACAGAGAAAGTTTCCAGAACTCAGGAAACTGCTTCGTGAACAGTCTTCTTGGGAGCTTTGGGAAGCACAAAATTATTTGCAGACTCACGTAAGTTGTTCAAGTCTCTTTTTCTTTGTTTCACTGCTCTAGCTATAATAGCGTTTTCTTATTATTACCTTGTGTAGAACAACACTGATAAGCTATGTATTCAGATTCTCAGAGCTTTGATGCATTAAGCTCGTCTGGATAGTAAGCCTTCCCCCAAAACTTTTTTTGCCTTCCAAGTTTATATATTTCTTGTATTTTAGAATGGCTTTTTCACCCTTTGTTCATTTGTGATCACATACTCTCTTTGTGGTGCTGTCTGCTGGATTATCTTCAGACAAAACCAAAATATTGCTCCGGTAGAAGCCCAAGTCTATGAAGCTCTCTATATTTTTTTCAAAAGGAAAGGAAAACTGCCATATGATTATTATTATAAGAAATAGCATTTTGTACACTTTTTCTTAGTAAGACATGCAACAGCCTAGGGCAAGTATTATCCTCATCTTGCAGAACTGAGAGTGGATGACTGATGCTGAGGAAACTCAATGGCTATGGTGACATTTGAACCAGAATCTTCTCAGCTCACACTCCCAGGCTGCGTAAACACTATACCTTTAGAACACATTTGAAACACATGTTTCCCTCAGAGTATTCTGGGCACTGTAGTTCACCTCTCACAGAGTTCCTATTCCCAACAACCTTCAATCAACTGCAGTGGTCAGAATTCCTTGAGAGGAGAACTGTGCTTTAAAGGTACCATGTCTATGCAGCCACCAAACATGACACCAGCTCTCATAGAATTAGGGGACGGCAAGAGATGCACACTGCATAAAGGATAGACTACACCTCAGGGGCACAACACCATGCTATTCATGCAGAAGATCCCAGGTTCAATCCCTGGGATCTCCAATTATCAAGGAGCAGGCAGCAGGCGCTGTGAGATGCCAGAAAGCTGCTGCCGGACGGGGTGGATGTCATGGAGCTATATGGAAACCTGGTGTAAAGTCATTGAGATGGACCTCCTCTAACCTTCCTTAAAATATTCCTAACTGATAAAACTGTTCTACTGTATTATTTCCAACATAATAATATGATGGCCCTCTAGATATTGTTGAATTGCAACTCCTACCAGCCCCAACCACTATAGACAAAGGCCGGTATGATGGGAATTGTAATCCAGCAATATTTGGAGGGCCACCCTGTCTCCATCCCTGGTCCTGAATATTAGCTCCCACATCTGTAATAAAGGAATAAGAATGCTTGGCATCTTTCCTGGGCAGTTGCAAAGTATATAAAATACTGATTATGTTGATGGTGGTCGTTTGGCATTGTTCCTTTTCTTTTGAAAATAGATAGACCAAGGATTTCCCATTTGCAGCTATTTAGCTTTCTAAAAATGTTTGTATTTTTTTTTTGTTTTCTGGGTTTTGATTTTTGGGTTTGATGTCCCGACCTATTTCCTCTTGCAGGTTCCTGGTTCCCCCACAGTGCTTTGATGTTCACGATGGATCATTTGAACATGACCCAGCCCATGCTTGCTGCTGAAAGCACAGGACCTGCTGCGTCCACTCTTGAGAAAGGCGGAGGGAACGGAAACGAATACTTCTATGTCCTGATCGTGATGTCCTTCTACGGCATCTTCCTGATGGGCATCATGCTGGGCTACATGAAGTCCAAGAGGAAGGAGAAGAAATCCAACTTGCTGCTGCTCTACAAGGATGAGGAGAGGGCATGGGGACAGGCTGTCAAGCCTCTGCCCACCATCTCGGGACTGAGGTCTGTCCAGATCCCCATGATGTTCAGCATGCTGCAAGAGAGCATGGCACCGGCTCTCTCCTGCACCCTCTGCTCCATGGAAGGCAGCAGCGTGAGCGAGTCTTCCTTGACAGACGTTCACCTCACTATTCAAGAGGAAGTGGCTGATGCCGAGCTGGGAGAAACAGGCGAAGTGGCTCTCCTCGATGACAGCAGTGAAGGTTCTTCGGAAAGCATCCACCAAAATTCTTAGCGCTTGCAGGACCTGGAGACACAGCATCTTTCGAATGAGTAGAACTGAAGGAAAATCATTTCCCATTTTGCCTCCTGTCTCGATTTGTTGAGCACCAGTGATGGAAGGGGTGCTTGGAAGCAGGGAGGAGAGGCAGCAAGCAGAAAAAGAACTGGGTAGGCATTTGTTGTGCGTAGGAGAATACTCTTGTTATTAAGGACAGGGAGGGATTTTTCTCTCCTGGAAAATGTGTTTGCGTGGCCTCTCTGTTTGCTTTAGAATGCTGCAAATATCTGGGAAGTAGCTGAGAAACATCAGGGATGTTTCGTGAATGAGCTGCCAGCCTCATGGATCTGGTCTTATGAGTGTTTCACCCCCCATAAGCAAGTCTAAAAGAAAGAGTTTCTGTGGAAAATGTGGTCACCAAGGGCAGGGATAATGCAATACCAAACAAAGAGCTTTGCTTCAGCCAATGACTAAGCAGGAGCATAGTTTAATTCATTCTTGACTCTCAGATATGTGCAGCTGTGTCAGAAGAAGTAGGTCCATGTGCAAGTATATCTGAGCAAATATTTCTTTCAGAGTGTCCATGAAAGAAATGAAGCTACATCCATCCATATCAGCAGACCAAGATCTCAATCCACAGGGATACTCAAACTCTTTTCATTTTAGTAGCATTTAGAGGGGGTGGGGTGGGGTAACACAATGAAACGGAGTGGGCACCATGGCGAAATTCTACAAAAGCAGACACAGATCAGGCTAGGTCTGCATCATAATGCATGCATTTCTATGTCCTGATTTGCTGTAAGAATGTTTACCCCAATGGCTCCATTCAGCTATCATATGAAAAGCATGAATCAGAGCCCAAATCATACTTCAAGTTTCATAGTAGATGGGGCAAATCATGGTTCAAATCTGCTTGCCTGCTTTTGTTTTCCATCTGTACAACACTCTTGTTCCAATGATTCAAGATACGGAACATGGCCTGTAACTGGCAATTTAGATTTCACACTGTAGCACCATTATCACAAACCAGTGGGCTGGATTCAGACTAAGTTAGTCATGCTTGAAATCAGTGGGAGTTAAGTTAGTAATGATAAACTTGTCCCACTGATTGTAATGGGAACAAAGCGTTTCTAGCTTAGCCTGGATCCAACCTTTTGTTTGCAAATGCCCTTCAAACTTAATTCCTGGTTCTCATTTGCTGGCTGTCTGCAAACCACAGTTTGTCAGTTCAAATATCATGCTAAGCCATAGGTAAGCTTTTTATCCATAGTTTGGCACTGGTGTCTCTGAAGAACTGAACCACACTGTATGTTCATATTACAAATGCTTGAAACTTGCCAGTTAAACCTCTGCACAATTTTCATAGAGGGTTTAATAGCACTGGGGCAGAGGGGTTTTGCTTCCATCATGCATTGCACTGGACAATAACGTCAGATCGGTCTCATAAGTATGAGAACAGAAATGCTGCCAAAATGCCTCTCTGAGTTTTCTGAGTTAAATAGCTCCAGAACATATTCATTGCCATGGGATACGGTGTGGGAAAACAGAGCATGAAAAGGGGACAGGCACAAATGAGGCAAAGAGCTCTCATTTCCCACTCCCATCTGAAAGTCTCAGTTCCAAGTTCTGTATGAGTGGGGACAGACTAAATGGGACCTTCACCTCCTCTTTCTGATGTCACTGGGGATACTTTTGTTTGTGCAGAGACTTTGTTGCTCATTGACGAGTGGCTGCAGATCTCATTAAAGGCAATGGGAATATTTCATTGACTCGGCCGATCAACCCGCAAGCATGAATTCTGGGCTGCTTTATTCCAAGAGGGACTGTTTTAAGTTTTCAAAGGAGCCAAATTACTTCTGGCATGTTGCCTGGAATCACTTGAATCCTGAAACTTTCCAACTCCGACTTTCGAGTTGTCATGTTTTTCCGTTGCTTTGTCCTCATTTCTTTGATTTCTGTACAAATCTACTTGTCACTCTCTCTTTGCTTCAAAAGACAATTGTGTATATACTTTGATACCAAGCTGTATATATTTGTCTTGCATATTTAAGTTTAACTGTTCCTTTCTGACAAACACTAATTTTTATTTAAATAAAGCGATCACTCTTTTGTGAATTTTCTGCGGTGTGTGCTCAGTACTCCAATGGGGTCTCTGTGACTCAGGATTCCCTGGGGCAAATCTCACCTTTTCCATGAACTCTGCCTTGAGTAAGCTGCTCTGTCTCAAACTCAGTCCTCCCTTGCTTTCCCACCACTTCAATATGGAGCTAAGGTTGTTGTAAGGATTGCAACAGACCAGAATTACAGTGGCATGACTTCAACATTAGCCAAATTTTTTCCTCCCCCATCTAGCCTGATAAAGAGTTCTGGGGAACTCAAAAGCTTGCACACATTTTGAGCCAACATACCTACTTTTATTTTGTGCAACAATATAATGTTTCTGAAGCACTTGGTAGCACAGAACAAGGCAGTGGGCATTCTAGTTTATGGAAATTGTGGCTGAAATTGCCACTGAAAGAAGTGAACAAACAGGTCTGCTTTTGATGGTAGGAGTGGGGAGCCTTTTTCAGCTGAATGACTGCATTCCTTCACAGGGAACTTTTTTGGGGTTGCATTCCAGTGGTGGGCAGAGGAAAAAATGTGTGGGGCAGTACGAGATTTAAGGTGGTTCCCCTACAAACGGTGCCAAGCCGAGCGGACACAGAATTGAGAAAATAACTGAGAAGATCCATTTGGGAGCACCAAATTCTCACAGGTGCCATATTACAAAAGATTACTAAAGTCTTCCCCTGTGTGGGTCAATGAATAAGACTCTTACCTTTCTACAACAGGCTGCATCCCAGACATGCAAAATTCACTCTTTTTGCACACATCTCTCTCTCTCTCCATCTAGGCAGGAGACATGATAATAGTTCAAGGACACATTTTGGCCATGCAAAACACGAAGAGGCATAGAGCAGGGCTGAGAAGAGGGGAGGTCTGGAGTGGAGGAGGGCCAGGGGAGCATCTCAAAGGCCCGATAGACTAGGGGTGCTGCATTTGGCCACAGGACACAAGGTTCCCACCCCAGGCCTGGGGAGAGTCCTGAGGGCTGGATAAAAAGGCTCAGAGGGGTCTGAATTTGGCCCATGGACCTGGGCTTCCCTACCACTGCACTGCTACAAGTTTTCTTAGCCTGAATGTGGAATGCCGTTCTGGTTGAGCATTTGGACTTGTATCTAATACACAACAAGATCCCCTTGGAAGTCTGTGGCGGCACTAGCGGTGATAATCCCAAGCAACTAGTTCCCAAACTGCCACCCTAATATAACTGGGACATTGCTTCTCCTGGGATTAACGCTGTCTAATGTGAAAGATTACCTTACAGCTTTCCAGTGATGACATTCAAACGCTAAGAGCATCAATATTGCCATCTTAGGACATAGCAGTGGTTGCGCCTGGAAGCTGCCAACCAACAATTAGCACTTGAGCAGCAGACTGAGCAGACACACAGGTCAACTGGTCACAATCTTCCTCACTATGTTATTCTATTTAAATTACAGTTTCTAAATTTGCCTCTATATGCAAGATGAAGAAACTTATGGAAATCCATTCCTTCTTTTGTCCTCTATCTGGGTGATGCATATTTTCTTTTTGGGCTATCCTACTGCTGATGATGTAAGTGGAGGACATGTGACTGGGCTTGCCTTAGCTAAAGGACTGTTGGGCTGTCTTGGTACTCCTTTGAAGGCCCACTTGAATCACTGTACTCTGAGTAGCAGGCTGCAGGGGATGGCAGGAAGAAAGGTAGGCTTCTGAGTGTGGCCTAGACAGGTCCGTAGGAAGCCAGTTAGAGACGACATAATTGCAAAACACCTCGCATATACATGCTGGTAGCATAATGGGCTTAAAGTGATTTAATTGGATACCAAGGGATTGGAAAGAAGCCTGTATGCACACTTTCTTGATTTCTGCAAGACAAAAGAACAGAGATGTGCTCTTTAGCACAATAAGTAATGAATATAAGAAAATTAGAAAAGTAATGGGGAAGGGGACCCCGTTGTAATAAAGTAGGTACAAGCAGCTGATGCAGAATCCCAGCAACCAGCTCCATTGATTAAATACATAAATAAATGATAAATGAAATAAGACATTTTTAATATTCTCCCAGCTCAGTAACAGGAGAATTGCAATTTAACAGCCATGGCACAAAAGGAAAAAAGACTGGAATTTGTCAAGAATGTATAACTTGTTGCTGAAATGGAATACACAAGATGAAACAGTTAAATCAGCTATGATTAAGTGGGCACAGGACATTGGTCATAACATTATGTTTGCTGACTGGGAACAGTTGTGGACCACCGGTATAAAATTTACGGCATGTAATGCCCTAAAGGAAAATATTATGAAAATGATCTATAGGTGGTACATGACCCCAATCAAGCTAGCAAAAATCTACCATTTGCCTGACAATAAGTGTTGGAAGTGTAAAGAAACTGAAGGTACTTTCTATCACCTTTGGTGGACATGCCCGAAGATTAAGGTTTTCTGGGAAATGATATATAATGAAATGAAAAAGGTACTTAAATGTACTTTCCCTAAGAAACCAGAGGCCTTTCTCTTGGGCATTGTCGGCCAACTGGTGTCAAAGAAAGATAGAACTTTTTTTTATGTATGCTACTACAGCAGCAAGAATACTTATCGCAAAGCATTGGAAGACTCAAGATCTACCCACCCTGGAAGATTGGCAGATGAAGGTGATACACTATATGACACTGGCTGAAATGACCGGCAGAATCCGTGATCAGGGGAAAGAGACGGCGGAAGAAGATTGGAAGAAATTTAAAATTTATCTTAAGAAATATTACAAAATTGATGAATGCTAAAATGTTGAAGTTTTTAGAAAAAAAAGGAGATTACAGCAACAAAAGAATAAGTAAAAGAAAAGAATAAATAAGGGACAAATTTGATAAAATTAAGTGTAGGATTTGTTGAAATAATTTTGGAAATTGGGATGTAGAAAGGGGAGGTTTGGGGGAGTCGGAAAAGTGAGGTTTATGAAAAAAGGATATGAAATTATACATGTTTGTTTGTTTTCTTTATTTGTTTGTATTGTCTATAATTTTTTTTTTTTTGTAAAATCAATAGCACAAGAACACTCATTAATGTATGCATTTTTTACAGTCTTTTTAAAACATACACCTTTTTGTATAGGTCTCTTTGGTCAGAAAATCACACTGCAAAATTCAGAGGTCAGTGAATTTTGAAGGATAGCTGTTTTAGTTTGTATGTTGTTTCAGGAAATGCAAATTTCCCTATTAATATGCATTCCAAGCTGAATTTCTTCTTCAACCCTCCTGCAAGGGACACACAGCTTTGCTTGTACTGTGATCCACTGGAAGATGTCAGGGCTGTGAAGGGAAAAGTGATGGCCCACTCCATGGCAAAACAATGGCTTTTGAGACTCGGGTAACCAAAACGTACCATCTGAAAATGTATGTTTCTCTAACGTCTGCTCTTCTGACTCCCAACTGTGCATGGAGTCTTCAAACATTTCCATTCACTTTGATTTTGGGTTGTTATGCAATTAAGCTGGTGACCTTTAGCAACATTGGAACTAACACGAAATCAAAACAAACACTGAAGTTCAGCTTAACCTGATCCAGAAATTCTTGAAATATTTTCAGCAAGGGACGTAAGCCAAAAACTATATAGTATATATGAATTAGCTGACAGGTCCACAATAAAATTCTCTCCAAGATCTAACATAGGCCTGATTTGCCCTGGCTACATGCCGGGGTGAGCTGGGGGTGGGGCAGGGGGAATGCAAAATGTGCTGGACTTCCATAAAATATATCTCATTTGCTTGGGAGAAATAGGCCTTGGCACAAATGCAATGCATGTTCACATCTGGCCAGAGTAAACATTAAAAAAACCCTCTTGCTTAACTTGACTAGTTAATTGGCAATGACATGGAAAGCAAAGTGGTTTCCTGGATGCCTGTTGACCTGAATATCACCCCTTACTGTCCACCCCCCTGTCCCCTGCCAGAATGAAGGCAGTTGTGGTACTCGGGGAAAGGGATGGCAAAACAACATGAGCCCAGCATAGACCTAGATTTCAATGAAGTGATAAATTTAGGTCTCTGGGGACAGATACTTCAGACTATAGGCAGGGACTCCTGTGGTGGAATGCTCCTCCATGAGAAAAACATTCCTGTACATAGAAAATGACAATTTCAGGAAGAAGGCCAGGCTACAAAGCCTTCTGCCAGTCACCCACAAGGTGTGACCAGAAAGTTCGGTGAATGGTCACAGAAATGGGACAGCAGGAACATACAATCGGCATCGGAAACCCACAAAATGCTCACAATTGTGTACAGAGATGAAGCTGAAACTCAAAAACAGTGTATGTGTGGTTTAAGCATTCCGGTGAAGGGCGGCAAACAATCAAAGATGACCCTCAGTCTGGCAGACCGCCGACGAGCAGAATGGCGGCAAATGTTGACAGGGTTCATGAGTTATTGATGTGGGAGTGACGTTTGTCTGTCCAAATGATGGCAGAAGAATTGCATATTCTGCGTGAAATCGTTACTGAGGTTACTGAATTGTCCCACCCTCCATATTCTCCCCATCTAGCCCCACCGGACTTCTTTCTTTTTCCAAAACTGAACTCTGCCCTGAAAGGGCACAGATTTCCCAACATTTCACACGTCCAAGCTGCTGTGACAAGGGAATTGAAAGCAGTACGAAAAGCGAACTTCTCCAGAAGTTTCCAACAGTTCTATGAACATTGTCAATGGTGCATTGCATCAGAGGGGGCCTACTTTGAAGGCCTGTAAAGTATGTATGTTGGAATATTTCTCGCTGTCCGATTTCTGTGACCATTCACTGAACTTTCCAGTCACACCTTGCAGTTTTCCACACAGAAGGGATTTTTTTTGGGTAGGATATGGAGGAGCATATGGTAATGGGACCCTCTCCCCACATCTACAGTCTGAAGTGGTAGAATTCAAGGGCAACTTTAGCACTGAAGGGTCTATGATGAACAAGGGAAGAAGTTAGATGAGGTCAGCTAGCACAGGATATAGGGAACAAAATGTGGGAAAAGCAATCTTGATTAAATTGAGGGAAATTTCACTGACAGTATTGCATGGATTGTATATAACCTTGGTAAGACTTGCACAAATAATGTAATGTACTGGAGATGGTGTAATCAAAGAAGGACATGCATACACATGTGGTGGAATTGTGCGAGCCAGTGGCAAGTTTTGGGGAAAGAAGTACAGTGGTGCCCCGCAAGACGAATGCCTCGCAAGACAAAAAAACTCGCTAGACGAAAGGGTTTTATGGTTTTTGAGCTCCTTCACAAGACGAATTTCCCTATGGGCTTGCTTCGCAAGACGAAAACGTCTTGCAAGTTTGTTTCCTTTTTCTTAACACCGTTAATACAGTTGCGACTTGACTTCGAGGAGCAACTCATAGAATGCGGTGTGGTAGCCTTTTTTGAGGTTTTTGAAGACTTTGGTGATTTTTGAAGCTTTTCCAAAACTTTTCCGACACCGTGCTTCGCAAGACGAAAAATTCGCTAGACGAAAAAACTTGCGGAACGAATTAATTTTGTCTTGCGAGGCACCACTGTAATAACAAAACACCCACTATAGTTTTCAGCAATCTTGGCTTTATTAACAAATATGGACCAAAAAGAATGAGACAGGTAAATCCAAAGACATAATAGGCATTATGACACTAGCAGCTATAGTGAGAAATGCAGAGACAGTCGGCTCCTTAACCCTGGCTCACTGACACCAGGAATTATGGCAAAGAACCATTGCTGAAAAATTGACACACAAGATTTGCTTAGCCAAGGGTGTGGGTAATTTAGACTTTTACCTTGTGTTTGGCATGACACCATAACCTACTCAAATGGAAAAGGGTCTATAAACACCTTCCTAAAATCTTGTTTTTTTAACTATTGAAGAGAGATTAAATGAGTGATAGCATTGAACACCAGTCTTTAAAATTAACTGGGCAAACCTGGGATGGGAGAAAAAAAAGCAAAGACGAATATAGAACTTAAGATCCTTGATGGACTTTGCTATATATAACCAATGACTTATACTTCTTTGTTCTGTTTTTTCTTTCATTTGTGTTCATTTTTATGCAGTGTTCATTACTTAGCAAATAAATAAATAAAGGTGGTTCACATGAAATGATACATGGCTGGATCTCCTACATCATCAACAGCAGCAGCAGCAGCTTTACCGGCCTGCCAAATCAGGTCAGGGCTGTGGTGCTTGAGGGTGCAACATAAACTTTTTCCCCTGTTCACAATTCCACATCTAATGCTGTTACTGGTCCCATGGGGAAAACATACAGGTCTCTTCACACTAATGAACGCAGAAGGGACATCCACTTATTTTGCCTGGCTTGGGATGGTGTAGTGAGTTGATCCTCTTCCGATAGCTAGCCTCTATGTGCATTGGGAGGGTTTAGGTGAGAGCAAACACCCCCCTTAGCTTTGTCCCCTGTGCTCCTTTGAATCTTAACATCCTTTGTTGAGGAGACTAGCTATATGTTTCTGTATGCAGTTATTTTTTTTAAAAAAATCTACTGCAAATGCTAGATCAAGTGCTCTGGGCTTGCATGGAATAGTGTCCTTGAACAATTGTTAGTCGTAGAACAAATTATCAAACCATATGAGACCTCATAGGGAACTGATATCTGTCATTGCTGAGGAAAAAACAACAACCATTGAATTACATTTCTGCTCTGAAGCATGGGAAATTTAGATATTTGAGGTTGGATCCAACTAGGTCATAGAGGAGACCCATTGAAATCAATGAACTTCATGGAGTCATTACCACCTTAATTTCATGGATTTCAAAAAATTTACTCTGAGACAGATAGAACCCCCCCCCCTAAATCACAAGCACAGTGTTTGGGTTTTAAAGCATGGGGTGGGGTCTTCATAGTTGAAAGCAGGCAATTTTATAGCTTTTAGTAACTCGTAGTTGCAGAAAATATTTCAGAAAGTCAACATGCAACAGAAGGAAATTTTCCTTGTGGGTTTGTGGGGCTGTCTACAGCAAAAACCCTTTGTTTCCGGGGGGGGGGGGTTGAGGAATCCTACAATTGTAGACCGGGAAGGGACTTCAAGGGTCATGTAGTCTATTGCCCTGCAGTGCAGGAATAATCCTTCCAGATTGTTTCAGAATATTGCAGGAGGTTGGACTAGGTAAACCTTGGGGTCCCTTCCAACACTACATGTATATTTCCTATGTTTTTGGGTTCAGCTAAGTTTTATTCAGAGTACACCCACTGAAATTAAAGAACATGACTAAGTTAGGTCAATGAATTTCAATGCATCCACTCTAAGTAGAACTTAGTTGGCTACCACTATTGGTTCGTGTGTTCATCACGTTCATATAATTCCGCCTCCTACAATTACAGTGGAACGTACAGTTTGACCAAGCAATCCTTCTGCATGGCCTATATTTGTTTCACATTTACAACAGCAGAGGATGTGCTAAGTAACATAGCCTGGATAAAAAATAGGTGCAATTTTGGAGCAGAGTTCTTTCTACTCCAAACAGACTAGGAAGCTTACAGATGACCATTTATCACCACTCAGTGCCTGTAACCAGTCGGTAATAATATGTGCTCATTGTTTGGTAGAACAGCAGACTCTTACCACATCACTTCTGCAGCAGCATAGGAATGTAGAAAAGCAGACAAGTGGTAAGATGACCTCACTATGTGTAAGGAAAATACAGACGATGAGCTACCAGTCATTCTGAGCACACCATGTTAAGTTCCCACTTGGTAAATGATTATTCAGACGCACTCAACTTGTGCATAGTAAGAGGAACGGCAGATTTTTTTTAAAAGCAGGAGTAATGTAAGAACAAGACTATGGGTTACATCCAATGTTGCCATCTCACTTGCACTACAAACTTCTGGAGCAGATTTTGGGGTGCACAGATAGAAGAAGAAGGGGAAAGTCCCACTGTGTGAATGGAACACTGCTCATGCAGTATTATATATAACATGTACATATTTGTCTAACACCACCACTAAGCAGATTCGAACCGCTGACCTTCTGATCAGCAAGGCCAAAAGGCTCAGTGGTTTAGACCACAGTGACACCCGCATCCGTTGCTCTGTCCCACCTTCTGCCAACCTAGCAGTTTGAAAGTGCACCAGTGCAAGTAGATAAATAGGCGGGGAAGGTGAACAACATTCCCATGCACTCTGGCTTCCGTCACCAGAAGTGATTCACTCATGCTGGCCACATGACCTGGAAAGCTGTCTGCGGACAAACACCGGCTCTCTTGGCCTGAAAGCAAGATGAGCACCACACCCCATAGTCGCCTTTGACTGGACTTAACCATCCAGGGGTCCTTTACCGTTACCTGCACATTTAATACCCCCAAGCTATGTTGTCATTGGAGTGAAGGCCTTTGGACACAGGTAGGAAGCCCAGAATCTGCTACATTCAAGGACATGTTCTTGGGGAAGGGCTGTAGCTCAGTACTACTGCACATGCCCTGCATACCAGAGGTTCCAGGTTGAATTCTTGGTATTTCTCAGTAGAGCTGAGAACAATTCCTGCTTGAAATCCTGGAGAACCACCACCAGGCATTGTTCACAATACTGAGCTAGATGGTCCAGTGGTCTGACTTGGTATAAGACACCTTCCTAAGTTCTTATGTTCTATCGATGGTGAGAGAAGCTCAGTGTGTGTTTGTAGAAATAAACCTAGCATCAAGGGAGCAAAGGTAAGCCAAGGCTGGCATGGTGAGGGCATCTGTCCCCCCCCCCATATATATATGACATACATGCCAAAAAATACGGTTATACAAATGATACAGGTTACCAAATATCGAAAATAATAATTAGCAAGAAGAAAAAATACAAGGAAAATGATGCATATCACAGAGAAAAAGAAAAAAAGAAAGAAATAGAAAGATTAGAAAAAAGTCAAAAGAAAAGTAGAAAAAAATAACTTCCTTCAACCACTATATATAGTTTATATGATCGTGTTTCTTTGGTTGTCTGTAATCATTTTAAGCTTTATGGAGAGACCATTTGTTTACCTGTGGAATTTTTAGTCTAGACTGAGTCAATCATAATTTTGGGAACCTACTTTCTATATATTGTATATGAGGGCATCTGTTTTGAATTAGCTGACTTCTTGTTGAAGACCATATAACACCAGTCCTGAAAGACCTGCATTGGCTTCCAGTACATTTTCAAGCACAATTCAAAGTGTTGGTGCTGACCTTTAAAGCCCAAAACAGCCTCGGCCCAGTATACCTGAAGAAGCATCTCCAACCCCATCTTTCAGCCCAGACACTGAGGTCCAACATCGAGGGCCTTCTGGTGGTTCCTTCACTGCGAGAAGTGAGGTTACAGGGAACCAAGAAGAGGGTCTTCTCGGTAGCGGCGCGCGCCCTGTGGAACACTCTCCCATCAGATGTCAAGGAAATAAACAACTATCTGATGTTTAGAAGACAACTGAAGGCAGTCCTGCTTAGGGAAGTTTTTAATGTTTGATGTTTTGTCATGTTTTTAATATTCGGTTGAGAGCTGCCCAGGGTGGCTGGGGAAACCCAGCCAGATGTGCGAGGTATAAATATATTATTATTATTATTATTATTATTATTATTATTATTATTATTATTATTCCTTTTGCCAAAATCACATCCACTTTATTTTGATTTTTCTGTGACATTGTGAAATCTGCCATAGACACCACTGCTCTGCCTCATGGTAATGAGTTATACAATTGCAATGAGATTTCTGAAGCAGGTTTATCATGGTGAGAAAGTAGGCAGAAAACAGGCTCGCTTACTCATCGGTTCTCAGTCCTACCAGATATGCTCATGGCTACGGGCTTCGTGGTGATTAGAAGAACACGAAGCTCATACTCCAAACACTGCTTTCTCACAGTACGTTCCCCACAGGATTTCCCTCATGCCTGAATCCCCCGCCCACTCAGGCCCAGAGAACTATAAACTAATTAAATAATGTATTTTGGAGGCTGGGAAAGAAGGGGAAAAATGTTGTTATTGCTGTAAAATGTTTGGCTAGTACATAGATAATTTGTTGAATTAAAAGCACCAAAAACAACTAGATAACTGTAAGCTATGGAATGGGCATGACCCAGATTTCTGTACTAGACAGAATCTTCTGTACTAGACAGAATCTTTGTGTTATTTGCTTGAGAAACCCCAAATCTAAGACACTGCCATAAAGCCATAAAAATGGTATTGTTTGAAATCGTATTTTTTATTTTTATTTTTAAAGTTCAGGCTTTACTTGTGCCTAAGTATTTAGAACAGTATAGTTCTGAGCCATTCCTTCTCCCTTGCTCAACTTATTCACCATTGTATGTATGTTACCAATAATTTTAAAAATTTGTTACTCACATATTTATCAGCACCAGTTGCTTCTGCTTCCAGCTGTGCGCACTATTAGATAACTGACAACCAATGGATGCAGTTCAAAGCAGAAACAATGAGAGATTGAGAAGCAAGTGCACACAAAATGGAATATAAGAACACAAGAAAAGCTTGCTGGATCAGGCCTGTGGTCCAGTTAGTCCAGCATCCTGTTCTCCCACTGGCCAACTAAACACCTGTAGGAAACCCACAAGCAGGACTCAAGCACAACAGCACTCTTGACTCCTGTGGCTTCAAGCAACTGGTACTCAGAAATAGTACTGTCTTCAACCATGGAGGCAGATCACTGTCATCATAGCTAGAAGCTATTAAAGTGGCAGCCATTTTGTGTGTGCCAACCCTTACTCTGCAGTTATCAGGGAACTTCTGGAACTGAGAACTTTATTTTTGGTTCTTGCAAGTCTTTTCTTTAATGCCCTGACTTTGTTACCACAATATTCAAATGCCTTGTGTTCTGTGGAGTCAGGATCAGGATCTATCTACCACAGTGCTGAGGCAATTATACTCACATGCAGTGAACATATCTAATTGATATCACTGGAGCTGCAGGCAAAAACCTCATATCCTCCCTTTCTTTTTCCACTGTGGAAAGTTACACATTATTTCCTTGAGCTCTATCGGGGAGATTAATGGTTTGTGAAAGAACATTTGGGATTTAGATTGTCATCAAGAGACTCATAAAGCAAACATGCAAAAAGTGGAAATATAGCTTGGTTCCCTCAGTTGTAAAGTATGAATGCCAAGTTGCATTGAGTGCTGGCACAAAGAACCCTTTCTTCCTCCCATTAAAATAGGGTTAGTGGAACTGACAACCCAGTGTCAGGAATACTTAAAAGACTGCTTGGAAACAAATTGGATTCTGTTTGCTGTAAATTTCCACGTGAGACTGCAAGGCCTTTATACGTCACTAGAAAGATTTGGTCAGCGACTGGGAACATTTTTTCCCCTTGGAAAAAACCATTGCTAGATCTCTTTCCTTGGATCAAATGTGAAGCACAGCCTGGAAAATGATTAATTTGCATGGGTGCTACATAATATGGGTCATAGTTACACATATCTGCTCTGTCTGAGCATGCTTGCTTGTCTCTCTGGACTGGCCTCTGGGCTTCTCTCCAGGGAAAAAGGAATCCTGCACATCGTTTACTCATAAAGAAAAGGATTGGGGGGAAGTCAGCCATTAGAAAGTCAATGCTGGGGCCCTGGAGATTTGCACTGCGCTCTCTAGGATAGGGGGGAGCGGGGAGGGGGAGAAAGATTGTACTAACTATGAGAAAAAGGGAGGGGGGCCTGCATAAGCCAACAGCCCTTTAGAATGCACTCCTCCATAGGAAAAGCAGAGATCACAATCTACTCCACAAAACTATGTATAAACAGTGTGACAGATATGTCTCTGGATGTCATTGCAATATTTTAGATGCTGGGCAGTAATCCACTTACTAAAACTCGATACTCCAAAGATTTTGGCATCAAAAGAAGCGCACACTCTGAGAGCAAAGTCCCTCACATCTGCTTCAGACCTGCTGCCACAATGGTTGCAGGGCCTGTGGAGGTCATTAGAGCACCATCTGGCCAACACTTATGGGATCAGTTTCCCTTATGGCGGCCTGAGGTTGTGGGCAGGGACAGTTGCAGCGGTGAGGCCAATCACATGTTCTGTTGGCCCATCTTGGCTAATATCTAGCAGGCAAGGACTGACTGGGAGGGTCCAGGAAGTGTTGAATGATGCCCATTGCCTTGAAAGAGGCAGTGATGTGGCCATTCTTGACAAGGTCCTTCCTGGACCCTGAGGTATTAGATAACTACAGCCCAAGAATGAATAACATCCTTTTTTCTGGACATGGTGTTTTTTTCTTTTGGTTTTTTTTACTAGTAAGATTGTATTGTAATGCATTACAATAAAAAACTAATCTAAACGAAAAGAAAGAAAAAAAGAAAAAGAATTCAAAGTCTTCTTTCAAAGTTAAATCTTAACTTGTCCCACACAGAGAAAGGTGAACCCTGCCAGCTCTCACCTGGGAGCCTCCCTCCCCCCAAGGGAGATCTTCCCTTCCCTGTGGCTTGCACAAGGCATGGTGATCAAGATAATGGTGGCCAGCCAGCTGCAGACATAATAATAATCATAATCATAATAATAATTTATTATTTGTACCCTGCCCATCTGGCTGGGTTTCTCCAGCTACTCTGGGCTGCTTCCAACAAAGATTAAAAATACATCAAAATGTCACACATTAAAAACTTCCCTGAACAGGGCTGCCTTCAGATCTCTTCTAAATGTCAGGTAGTTGTTTATCTCTTTGACATCTGATGGGAGGGCGTTCCACAGAGCAGACACCATTACCGAGAAGGCCCTCTGCCTGGTTCCCTGTAGCTTTGCTTCTCGCAGTGAGGGAACCGCCAGAAGGCCCTCAGCACTGGACCTTAGTGTCCAGGCTGAACGATGGTGGTGGAGACGCTCCTTCAGGTACATATTCAGACATGCCTGGATAAGGAGGATTAATAGGACCCATTTCACTCTAGCTTCAGGTCTGGTTTGGATACTGGTATAGAAGATGTAGTTCAGTGGTACAGCACCTGCCTTGTATGCCCTGGGTTCAATCCGTGGCCACATCTGATAGCCAGGCTGTGAAGGAATACTTTAGCTTCCTGCATTGAATGTGGTTGGATTACCCACAGGGTCCCTTCCAACTCTACAGTTCTGTGATTCTGTGATTCTCATGTAGTAGCCCTGCTAGTTACATCACTAGGCTGTTAACTATAATTGCTAAGGTAAGATTTAAAGTTGGTGCGGTGTTGATCTAGGGTTTTACTGTATATGTCTTTTTCTGTTTGCTTGAATCATTTTTCTTTTATAGGTTGCTGAGGCTTGTGCTAATAGATATCCAGTTTCTTTTAGAATCATGCCACTATTTTGCTGTGCAAATGATAGTGACAATTCATCAGTCTAGGCTGTTGTTTTGAGTTCTTTCCACAAGGTGGTGGAGCAGGGCTTATGTTCACTGCAGCACAAATTCTGCATGTGGACAAGAATCTATTTGACTAGTGACACCTTAACAACAACCCCCCTCCAGAATATTTTTCAGTGAGAAGAACAGCAATCTTATCATTCATTCCTGAATACCTTTTATTTCTTACTTCCAATCTAGTGTATTAATCAACTGGTGCCCTTTCCTCCCATCATGATTGTAGGAACCTGTCACCTTCCTCTCTAAAATCTTGATGGATTTTTCCCAGTGAGTCATCCAGAAGATATCAGTTAGGTATATATATATATATATATGCTTTCGTAGATTTTCACGGGTACAGGAATGCAGGTTTTGGTGTCTTCGGGTGTCTTCCCGTGTAAGAGTCGGGGTGTCTGTGCGACGTTTCGACGAGGTCTCACTCGTCATCTTCAGGCTGGTGCTTTCGGCTTCTTGTTACTGGAACAGAGCAGAGTCTGGTGTTTGAGTTCCTATAAATACTGTTGAGGGGTGTGGTGTATAGCCTCCAACGTTCTGGGCAGAGAGGAAGTTCCTAGATTAGTGTGCCTTTTCTTCTTTTGTTCCTTAATTACTTGAGGGATATCTTGGGTGATTTCATGAGTGATATTCTGAATACCACTGGGTGGGTCATTAAGTGTAGATTAGTTGCTAAAGCTTTCGTGTCTTGACCTCTTGAGCTTGTGAAGAGTTTTTCTGAGAAGATGGCTGTGCTGCATTTAGTTGTGCTCTGGCGATTTCATGAGTGATATTCAGAATATCACTGGGTGGGTCATTAAGTGTAGATTAAAACCAAGACACAGAAGAAAACAATGGCATGGCCCTCCTTCCTTATATCAAGGGCACTACAGACAAAATCAGCAAAATCCTCCATAAACACAATATCAAAACAGCCTTCTGCACCAACCAAAAAATAGCCAATATCCTCAGAAACCCAAAAGACAAAATCCAGCTGGAAAACCAAGGGGTCTATGAAATACCCTGCAAAGTCTGCCCAGCCACGTACATTGGACAAACAAACAGACGAATAAATGCACGTATCGCAGAACACAAGAATGCCGTCAAAAAAGAAGAAAAAACTTCCTCTCTTTTCCAACACATGAAAGAAACAGGACATGAAATTAATTTTGCAGATTCCAAATTGCTCTTTAACATGGAACATCACCACAAGAGAATAATCATGGAAGCCATCGAGATAGAGAAACACCCTCACAACATGAACAAGCGTGACGACACGTCCCGCCTGCCAGACATCTGGAAATTAGCCCTCCCCACAAAAACCGACACCAGAACCAGAGGCACACAGAACGCCGTCACCAATCAACCACACCAGACCCAAACCCAGACCCTCTCCACAGACATATTACAGACTCCATCCAGTAGCCAAACTATAGTGGCACCTCCGGATGCTGCACCCCCCTGCAATCCCTACACAGATCTGGCTGGCACAA
Source organism: Podarcis vaucheri (assembly GCF_965113315.1). NCBI lineage: Eukaryota > Metazoa > Chordata > Lepidosauria > Squamata > Lacertidae > Podarcis > Podarcis vaucheri. The sequence goes on along the minus strand of NC_138763.1, from coordinate 32,085,457 downwards.
AGCACAAAACCATAGCTCGCCCCTATACACGAAGCCAAGCCAGAGCACAACTAAATGCAGCACAGCCATCTTCTCAGAAAAACTCTTCACAAGCTCAAGAGGTCAAGACACGAAAGCTTTAGCAACTAATCTACACTTAATGACCCACCCAGTGATATTCTGAATATCACTCATGAAATCACCCAAGATATCCCTCAAGTAATTAAGGAACAAAAGAAGAAAAGGCACACTAATCTAGGAACTTCCTCTTTGCCCAGAACGTTGGAGGCTATACACCACACCCCTCAACAGTATTTATAGGAACTCAAACACCAGACTCTGCTCTGTTCCAGTAACAAGAAGCCGAAAGCACCAGCCTGAAGATGACGAGTGAGACCTCGTCGAAACGTCGCACAGACACCCCGACTCTTACACGGGAAGACACCCGAAGACACCAAAACCTGCATATATATATATATATATATATATATATATATATATATATATATATATATATTCCTACCCTTTCTGTGTACACTTTTACTCTGACAAGTGGGCTTCAGCTAGTTGCTGCAACATTGCTGCTGCCAACACAAAATGGCGAGAATCTGCAGCGCCCCAACTTCCCCATGAAGAAGACGGGTAGTTTGACCCTGGGGAGGAATGGGGGGTCGGCACATGGGGGGCGACCAGCCAATCATGAAGGTTGGGGACCAGAATTCAAAAGCTGCCTCTGCCCCAAACTCCTCTTTGTGCAGAGCTCTTCCTTTGCAACATGGGCTTTGCTAGTTGCCTGTTTGGCAGCTGAGCAAGGATTTCTGAGGGAGCCTCTAATTGGCCTTGGGACCAGTTATAAATGTAGATGTGAGTGGTGCTTTTAAACTGGAAGCCTGTAAACCAAGTCACAACAAACCCAATCAAGGTTCCCACCAGCTACACATTAGAGGAGTCATAGGTGCTCTGAGGCTGCACTTCTTTTATTTTATTCATTAAAACATGTATAACCTGCCCTGGATATCAGGATGGGGTACATAACTCAACTAAAAAACAATAACACCATACCCTGCAATATTTCTCCAATGAAAATAGGGATGTCCTAAGGAAATGTGGGACATTCTGGGTATGAAATCAGAAACCAGGGTGGCTTCTGTAAATCTGGGACTGCCCCTGGAAAATAGGGACACTTGGAAGGTCTGGGACATTGCCCTTAGTTGCTATGATTTGTATTATTTCAGAAACCTAAGACAAGATTGCTTCAATTGCACAAATAACAGCAACTGTATGAATAGCCTCCTCCCAATGTGAATGTACTGGTTTCCTTGCCATCGGCACCCTGCATCAGTGTTACTCTGCTACAGCTTGATGGTAGAACTGTGCAAACATCACTAATCTACAGACTGGTTATCAAGGCCATTACCTGCAGTTTGGATTGGTGTGTACATTTTGGAAACTGATCTAACAAAAGAGGAAGAAAGGAATAGAAACCTTTTTCATGGGAAAACTAAAGATAACCGTTGTCTGACATTCCTCTTAAGACAGCTTGAGTATTGAGGAACTTAGCTTTGATGTTGAAAGAGCTCTCTGGATATTTTTATTCTCCCATAACTCTGTTTGGAAATATGAATCCTTTTAACCAAACTTGGTTGGGTTTTTCTTTCTTAATCAAAGGTGACGTGCCAAAAAAACTGTCACAAAAATGTAGGAATTTGGCTTGAAGTTTAGTTCCAATAAAACATAATTTTTATACCTTATTTATCTGCTCCCTCTGTTCCTGCCCTGATCCAGTGACCTAGATTCTTTACATCTCTGCTTGGGATGCCCATAAAACTGCCTCAAAAGGCCTGAACTGCAGTGAGAGTTGGCTGTGGAGCTTTTATAGGGCACTTTGTAGAGTGCCAACACTTTCAGTACTTTCCATGAACATGGTTTAGAGGACATTAACTGCAACTGGATTTTTGTCTCCGTATAACTGTTCTTAGTTCCATGTGCTACTGACACAATAATGCACCCTAAAGACTTAGTCTTTAAACTGACTGATAGTGTAATCTTTTCCTCACTTTCTTCCACCGAATGCTGGTAATATTGCTACTAAATCTACTTGCCCTGGTGGAGTCCTCAGCTATGCCGGTTTAGGACCATGGTTGCACAGTGGAAAGGGGCTGGTGGTTGTGAGATTTACAAAACAAATAATGAGCCGCAAGCAAAACTATGTACAGTGAATATATGAGGATGTCCCTTCAGTAGAAAGGCTGAAGATAACTTTACAGCAATAATATTGGGGGAGATGTGAAAAATGTATAACAGCTTCTTTTGCTGTGATTACTTGGGATGGATGAATCTATGAATTTTGGTTTCTCTCAGTTCCACTTCTTTTCAAATCTTAAGTCTGGTTTACCACATTTCCACATCAGTCTGTGATTTATTTATTTTTAATTTCATGAAAATTCACCAGCATTTTAGTGGGAATTTTACCTAATACACATATTTGTATTCAATTTTCTCTAATACAAACTTTTTTTGCAAAACAATTTTTCCTAATGCAACACATTTTGTGTGTTACGCTTGCTAATATATGCATTTTTATGCACATTTTATCCAAGCGCTTGTATTTTGTACACGAGACTGCCCCAGGAAATCTGGAGGACTCTGAATTTTGAAGGAGAGCTACATTTCAGTTCTTGCCAGATTTCTTCCCCTGTGCTAGTGATTAGATGTATATTGGTGCTCTGGGGCTACACAGGAGTCAATGAGGATGAAAATTAAGCTTTAATGCTGGTTCTAAATAAGAAGCTAATATTGTCTTACTGTTTTGGAAATCAGATATATTGATATTCTAATGTACAACTGACCCATAGAACATTTATTTATTTTGTTTATGATTTCATTTCATTTCCTCCTAGCTGCTCAGGGTGGTTTACATGATTCTCCTTCTCGCTGTTCGACAGTGGAATTTGCTGCCAAGGAGTGTGGTGGAGTCTCCTTCTTTGGAGGTCTTTAAGCAGAGGCTTGACAACCATATGTCAGGAGTGCTCTGATGGTGTTTCCTGCTTGGCAGGGGGTTGGACTCGATGGCCCTTGTGGTCTCTTCCAACTCTATGATTCTATGATTCTATGATTCTATGATTCCATTTATATCCTCACAACAACCCTGTGATGTACATTAGGCTGAGAGACTTTGATTGGCCCAAGGTCCCCAAGTGAGGTTTATGGCTTAGTGAGGATGTCTACCCTGGCCACCAAGGTCTTCATCCAGCACTCTAACCATTACACCACACTGGTTGGTGTCTGTGCAGAAATGCCACAGCCTGAACCTATTTCATTGCCCACAAAAGTTTGAAATGCAACTATCTGTTGTCCTTTCATACCAGTGTTGCACTACAATCCTATATATGCCTGTTGAGAGAAATAATACCCATTCAGTTCAATGGGACCTACTCCTAGGCAGCAGCGCCAACTGTAGGGAGCGGAAGGGGCTTTAACCCCCGCAATATTTCTGGGCAGGGGGCTGAGCCCTCCCCATATTGAGGGGCCTGCCACCCTCTGCCCCACCCCCACCAGAAGAGTGCTGGCACTAGGCAGGGGGCAGGAGGGGGCACATGAGGGTGGGCCCCCTCAATGTGATAGGGGGGGAGTTGGCGCCCCTACTCCTAGGTAAGTCTGCATTTTGCTGCCGCCCAAAAGAAGTCAGTGGTGTCTGATTTTGGGGCTCTGCCATAGATCATTGTCAGAAAATGTACTTGTGCAGACAGTGGGGGAAGGAAGCATGCACACAAAGTACTATTTGCTGAGGCTCATTTTCCAGAAGAATGCTACAAGTTTACATTGCTCAACAGCCCTTAACGCAACGGATCCAGCAAAAAACAGAAGGTACATAAACAGAAGCGTGTTGCAAAATGAATTAAACAACCTCAATCTGCCAGAGACATAGACTAAATATCTAGCACTGGAACACATCATTGTGAAGGAATCATTGTGTGGTTTCCTCCCTCCTCACAATGCAACTTAGATGGATGATGACAATCCAATCGGTAGTACTTGCGTGTTGAGACCTTTAAACCTCCCCGTTAAATAAATCCAGACAAGACTCAAGATTTTGGTTTGGTTTTTGGCAGAATTTAAGGCACAACTTTATTGATTACAGCAAGTGAATGGTTGCATAGGCTCTGGTTCGACTAGCTCCCTGCACCGTTGCAGGTAGCGCTGACCCAGAGCACCAGCATAGGTCAGCCTAGGGTGAACACCTGGATAAGCAGAAAGCCAGGAGCAGGCTATCTCCACCACCCAAATGCCTCCCTGGACCCAGGCATGGGCACGGGCACAACCCCCTCTCAGGGGTTGACCAAACCATCGAGTCCCTGGATTCCTTTAATGGAATACCCTTCACAGAACCAGAGCCTATCCACAACCTTACAAGTTGTGACGGTTTGCTACATGTCAGGTGAAACCCAAATGGCACCAGCCAATCAGCCAAGTGGGGAAAATTCCTGCCATGCCCCTGTCCCAACAACAGACGACACACGACGGCATAGCAAAGTCAAGCGCGCAAGTCTTAAATATAGGGAGAGGTGGGTGGGTGTTCCGATGCACACACCGAAAGAGGAAGCTCTGGGTCAAGTGCATAGATATATATAGGTCCCTTTAGCCTGCGTCCTTTTGGCCTGATTGAACCCTGCATCAAGGGACCTACCAATCGGGTGTTGTGGCTTTCCAAATGTACCCACTCACAACGCAGGGTTAGGTTGCCAGGTCCCACCGCAACACGTGCCCTCTTTAAGGGAGGACCTGATTTGCAACCACAGATTGCTATGTAGTTCCACTTCCTCAGCCTGGATAACTTGGGGCTGGGAGCATCCGCTGCTCTTTACTGCACACCACCAGACCACTTGCCCTCTCTCTTGTCCAGGTGCTCAGTACATCTCTAGTCACAGGGCTGCATTTCACCTGCACCGAGGGGCTGAAAGGTAAAGAAACTGAAGTTGACATTTGCCCATTCCTACTCCCAACCCAACCCTCCCAGGAGGATACATACAGACTACAAGGTCCTGTGAAGTGCCTGGCCTGTACAGAATTCATCAAGAGAGCTGACGTCCTCTGAAGGAAGGACCAAGTGGTACAAAATAATTAATTGCATATTTAAATTGGGGAGTGGGTGTGGACTTTTGGGGCTCATGTTCTGCATTCACCCTTGGCCAAACTTCCAAGGAAGATCACATGACAGTGGTGGGTGTAGCCAACAGAGACACGCACACACAACTCTTCCTCAATTCATTCATATAGATGAGCCGAGGAGTGGTTTTGTTTGGTTTTGTTGGTTTGTTTTATGTTTTACTTCCTCCCTGCTCATCAGATTTTGGAACTGATGACCAGGGAGAGGGCAAAGTGCATTGCCATCAGGATGAAAGGCTGGACAGATTTAAACCTTTCTGCCCACATCTGTGTTGTGTCTACTTTAATCTCTGCCTTTTTTGCTACTGCTGATGGTACCCCCAAACCATTGGGGTCTGGAAAGGGGCAGAAATATTTCTTTGTGATGGGTGTTAGTCATCCTTGAGTTAGACCTCTCCCCCCATATACATGTATTTTCAGTGTAGCTGACACAATGAAAGATGAAACCTTATACAATGGAATCCAAAACCTTAAAACTGACCTCTAAACAGCATGAAATGCTGGGTGTTTTGTACTGATTAACATTTTTAGTATATTTGCTTCATTTTATTTGAGTTTATTGTATGCCAGTGTCCCTGCAAATCACTTTGACACTCCTTTTGCTTGAAACTTTTTACAAAATCTAGGGAAGTCGGGGGGGGGGTCCGGTTTATGGCATTCAGCCAGCAAACCTTCCTGGGCCAGAAGCAAGATGCCACCACCAAGAAGGTCCTTTTATACATTCACCACCTACCTCAAATCAGAGGGAAGAGAGTCCTAAGGCGAGCCTCCACAGACTACCTAAATGGGAGCTTTGATGAACAAGCAGAGATTCCTTCAGATTACCCAGATCCTAAGCCGTGACATTCTCAAGGATATAGTGATATTCTCCATGGCTTAGGTCCCGAGTCCATCTTCCACTAGGATCGCCAAGTATCTCTGAGCAAAAAAGAGAGAGAATAAATTCATCATAAACAAATAGGACAAAAGAGGACACAGAACTGCCTAAAATCTGCACATGCCAATTTACACGAAAAGCTGCAAATATTTCAGAAATGGTTACTACAATGTAAATAGAAATGCAATATGTTATGTACTGAAGTTCTCACCCTGGGCCAGCATGGGGATACTGTAGATAGTTTTCACTCAGGTCCACATATGCAAATAAGGAATTGAAAGTGACGTTCAGTGATTGGATAGTTACAGAAAGTTGTTACTGTTGCATTGTAGTGGAGCTCTATATAAGCAGACTGGCTGAACCCTTCAGTTCAGTTCTGTTCTGGCCTGTGAATAAACAAGAGCTGTTTGAAGAATCGCTGTGTTGTCTGATATGTTCACCCACAACTTAACACAATACATATTGTCATAGTAAGGAAGGCTGTGACCAGGTGAGCCATGTGCCTGCTCAGTCTGTTGCCCAGGTGCAAACTGTTGATGGCCAACTTTCAGGTCGCCACTTCCCCCCTCTTCTGGCTCTTTATAGTTAAACTTTAAAGCTAATGAAACTGAGGATTCCTGCATCTAGAGGACACATGGCCATCCTACCTTTCACTCATGCAAGGAGAGTAGTATTTTTTGCCAGCTATCATTTTTTTGCCAGCTGCCAGTTTTTGTCTCCAACCCCTCACATACAAATTTGGGGTGACACAGGGGGCTGCTGGGAGAAGGGGGGTGGGAAAGCCCCCATTCCTTTGATGGAAACCTGAGAGTGTTGATTAACAGAAATGAGAACAGTAAAACAAGTGAATGAAAACAATCTGGAGCCCAATTTATTCTTCAGAATGAAAACTCCAGTAAATTTAAAGTAGGAATACATTTGCAAGCAGAGGTTGCGCCTCCCGTTTCCCCAATTTCTATAAAAAGCAAAAAAATCAGCTTGGCCTCTATTGTGATTTACCATTTATCTTTCTTGAGCCCCTTCTGAATAATCTCTGGCTGTAGCCCGTTAGATTGGAACTTGCATTGTGACATGCTAATGTTTCTGTGGAGAGAGAAATAAAAAGAAATGATGCCATTTTTAGTGTCGAAACATTGAAATCTTTATCTTACGATGGGGGAAATGTATTTTCTATTGTGTGGGAGTTATAATTCCTTGTCAGGAGGAAAAGCGTTGACTGCTATCATCGTAAATTTCTGTCTCACTCAGTTCAGGGAAAGCTTTCTGCTAATTAAAAATGGCAAACCCTTTGTGAAAGTGACAATAAAAGAACAAATAATGAGAGAGGGGAAAATCAGATATCATTGAAAAGCAGAACAAGAGCAGAGTCCTGGAAAAACCCCTTCTGCGTTAAAATCTACAAGTGAGAATCTGCAACAAAATGTTGCCATGAATCCCTAGACTTCGAAAGAAGGGGAGAACCCTTTCTCAGCTGGAGGGTTCTCTTCTCTTACAGGCAACTTTCAAGGTGGATGGGTTGCATCCCTCTGGTGGGTGGGGCCAGAGACAAAAGTGGGTGGAGCAATAGAGGCAACCCTTACTTTTATACAGCAGGGCACATTCTACCCATGCAAAGGCCAGAGGTTTCTACAGACACAAAGGCACAGCTCTCTCCAGCCAGACAAGCAAGAGGCATCGTCACAGGAGGGCCTGAGTCAACTCCTGGGCCTGAGCTTCTCCACCTGCCTTAGGATGAGCACTCCTGTTATGTACTGAGTTGAATAGGATCCAAAATGCAGCAGTCTGATTGGTCCTAGAACAATAGGATTCAGAATGCAGCAGTCTGATTGGTCCTAGAACAATGCAGCAGTATGACTGGTCCGCAGGAGCCACCCAATCCAGCTCCAGGTGGACGTGAATCCACAACCTGATTGGCCTACAGGAGAATCCCGGAATTAGCCAATCATGTGCGGCCCATTGTGTAAATAATGTATATAAAGCAGATATTGTGGGGAAACTTCCATTCCTCCTCACCACTATGAGCTGAATAAAGAGCATGAAATTCCACTCTTGACTCTGAGTATATTTCAACTCCTATTCAGGGCTCCACACAGACACCATGTAGCATCCATGGTGGCTCGTCTATTAAGGCAAATGTGCACTGGCCCACCAGCCTCAGTCTGCCTTCAGTCCGGACCCCACTTGCCTACCTCCTGACTCACAACCAGCCCAGGGGGTGGAACTGCCTCTCCTCTTTAGTCTCAGGTGGTAAATTCTAGGAAGTTGGAATTATGGGAGGAAGGGTAGAGGGACCCTTAATGAAATCCACAAGTCCCACCTTCTGACCCTCCAGTTTTAGCCAAGTGATACCACATAGCTTGGAAGGTAATGGAGCCAGGCCCCCACTGTAATCCATGTACTTTTAATCCATGTGCTTTGTTGTTTTTGTTCCCACCTGTCGAAACTCGGGGCTGAGCTGAAAAATCTGTTCTGGCATTTGGATCCAGCTTTCTGCATATAGTATATCCCTGTGGGTTTGTTGCAGAGGAGAGGAAAGACTTGAACCTGTGCCCACCTCTTGATGTGTGAGGAATTCTCTTTGCAGTGCTGCCCTGATTCTTTTCCGGCTTGTCTAATGTATTTCTTTACGGGGTGGGGGGGGCGGGGGCGGGGGGGGGGATACTTCCTCAAAATGGAACATTAATATTCCCTGGTAGAGGTCTCTAGATGTGCAAAGTGGCACTACCACTCCCCAGAGACAGTGCCTCTGCCAATTTTGCCTAAAATACTGCTTTTGCTAAAACATTCTTAACCATATTTGGACTAAAAACGAGCCCCTGTGTCCTTACTGGCAAGGCTGCTGCCAACTTTTAAATATAGCTCCCTGGTTATCCTCAGTAGGGTGTGGATCATGTTGCCGTGAGCTGCAGAGAGTGGAGAAATGACTCTCCTCCTCTGCTTGGAATGGCTGTTGATGGGACAATGAGCAGTGATGGGCCAGTTGGCGTCCCTTCCTGAAAGCAGCCTGGAATGTACTTTCAGTCACATCTACAAGCGGAGTGGGAGAGGGTTCTTGAAGCTGTTATATGCAGCTGGAGAATAGGGACTGTGGATTAAGAAACAACCCATATAGCTCCAGCTTCGATTAAATGGGCAGAGAGTGAGAGAGCAAGAGGGCAGTTCTGGATCTGGGCCAGACTAGTGTCAGCCACTGCTGACAGCTACTCTAACTCCCACTTACTTTTCTTTGTTTCTGAAATGCCATAGCTCAGTAACTGGGCATCTGCTTTATGTGGAGAACCCCACAGGTTCAATCCCCAATGTTTCCAGGTGGGGTTGGGAATACCCCCTGTCTGAAACCCCAGAAAGCCCCTGCGAGTCAGTGTAGACAGTACCAAGCTAAATGGACCATTGATCGTGATTCAGTAGCTTCCTGTGTTTCTGTGAGCTCCAGCCAGCATGACAAAAGCTCAGGAACCTGCCTTTTAGGATAACAACCACCACCACCACCGCCCTCCTCATCACCCATGCGCTAGAGTTGTTCCCAGGAAGGGCTGGGAGTCTCTCTGTAGTTGCTAGGCAACCATAAAGTGCTTTTCATGTTGTCTTCCTTCCCCAGAACCGGTCCCTGGTTCCGATTTAAAGAGCACTTGCGGTTTAGAAGCTAACCGTAATTCCTATGAATTGGAAGGGGAAATTCCCATGGTCGGAAGCACAGAATCGCCTAGTTCGCACTGTATTTCCCATGCCAAAGTGTGACCAAGGATGTTTGGAACTGCTTTGGTGGAGAGGCAAGCTGGGGTGAACCAGTCCTCAGTGAAGAGTGCGAGAAAGGCAACGCAGCAAAGGTGCTCTTGGTTGGTGTTTTTTTTAAAATGCTTCCCATAGGTCAGAAAAGCCTGCTGCCCCAAAGGGCTAGGGGTGTATGGGGTGTGGGGGAGGGGACACATCACACTCCTTCTGGGGTAGTTTGTCCACCTTCAGCTCTTGCTGAAAAGAGTGGGATCATTGAAGGATTATTGGGAAGGTATATAAAACACCTGCAAGCATTTCAGGGCAAATACTTATTCCCAGAGTTCCCTGGGAAGAGGGATTGATTGATCAATGGCTCTGGGAATTGTCACTCTATGAGGGAAACAGGGATCTCCTAACAACTCTCAGCATCCTTAATAAACTACAGTTCCTAGGAAGCCATGGTTGTATTATTTTAAACATTGAGTCGGACACGACTAAACGACTAAACAACAACAAAAATGGAATTTATTACCTGCCCTTCAGCAGCAGGTCTCTGGGTGGGTTACAGCAATTTAACATTCAATGTTAAAAGCAATTAACACAAATTATAGTCATGGGAATAGAAAATAGAATTGGTCCTGTAAACAAACACCCCTGGCATCAAAGGCCAGGAAATTATGATGGTGGTGATGGTGATGATGATGATGATGATGATGTTATTATTTATTCCCTTCCCATCTGGCTGGGTTGCCCCAGCCACTCTGGGCAGTTTCCAGTACATATACGGGCTAAGACCCTCATACCTACGGGACTGCCTCTCCTGGTATGTCCCACAGAGGAACTTACGGTCTTCAAACAAAAACATCTTGGAGGTCCCAGGCCACAGGGAAGTTAGGCTGGCCTCAACCAGAGCCAGGGCTTTTTTGGATGTGGCCCTGATCTGGTGGAACGCTCTGTGACCAGAGACTAGGGCCCTGCGGGACTTGACATCTTTCTGCAGGGCCTGCGAGACAGAGCTGTTCCACCAAGCCTTTGTCCAAGGCACAGTCTGATCCCCTCTTTTGGTAATCCTCACAGAACTCTAGTCCAATGGTTGCCATTAATTTGATTTTGAATTGATTTTAGAATGCTGTGTTACTTTCATTGTTGTTAGCTGCTCTGAGCCCGTCTTCTGCTGGGGAGGGTGGGATATAAATAATAATAATAATAATAATAATAATAATAATAATAATAATAATAATAATAATTATTATTATTATTTAAAAACATAATAAAACATCAAACATTAAAAACTTCCCAATACTTTAAAGTAGTATCCAGTACTTCAAATGTATAGTGCACAGAAGGCCATAGTCTAACCTCATGTAAGCTTTGTACCAGCAAATCAGGATAAAAGCCCATAAATAGGTGTTCCAGAGGAGTCCTGTAGCCGTGGCATTGTTGTAACACAGATGCTAGTGAAAACATTGGAGACCAACAAATTTACAATGGCACTACACAGTCCACCTCATCAGATGCCACACAGGTGCTGCTGTAGTTGTTTGTCTCATTGTTTTGAACCTCCACTCCCATTAAAGAGAAACATAGAGAAGCCATGGAGAAATATCTGCAGTAAAAAATGTTTTACAGGATGTAAGCACTTTTGTAGCACTATCTGTTGTTAATAGAAATGGCTATACGCTGTGCTTTGCGATTTTTCACTTTAAAAGACTATATTGCTGGTTTGATCCCTCTCCCTCCTCCCACTTTTGCATCTTTCATGTGGTCTTCTTTTTGACTCTTTGCTCTTTTAATCACCTCCCCCCCCCCACAAAAAAAGAACACTGCACACACCGTTAGATGAGCTAGATATGTGCAGGGCATTGTTTAAAGCTTAATGTAACTTTGCAAAGATAACTACCTTTCCCCTCCATAATGCTGGCAGATTATGGCTGAAAGAGAACTAGCTGCGATAACTGTGTGAAGTCTTTTCAGCCTGGGGGGGGGGGAATACTGCAGCTATTAGCTGCCCTGATTTTTCTTAGATAAGGCAGGATCGTTTTCGGGTTTTTTAAGAGAAAAATTATTACAGTTGTGCATGGTGTTGAAATTGGCAGTGTGCACACAAGCAGGATAACATTAGCCTGTGGTGCCCTTTTGGGTTGGGGAAAGTGTGCTCTGTGTGTGAGAGATGACAATGGGCCATGTAATACTTTTGGCATTTGTGTAGGAAAGGTGCAGGAGAGTGTGGCAAGTGTAGGAAAAGATGGAGATTTATTGCCACACAGTTGCTTACCTGGGTATGCTTGTTGCTTGCTTTAATTGATCTTGCAGCTAGCTAAGTCCAGATGTGTTGCAACTGGTTGTGATTACTCATGGGTGAGAGCCAGTGTGGTGTAGTGGTTATGAGTGGTAGTCACATAATCTGGGGAACCGGGTTCGCGTCTCCGCTCCTCCACATGCAGCTGCTGGGTGACCTTGGGCCAGTCACACTTCTGTGAAGTCTCTCAGCCCCACTCACCTCACAGAGTGTTTGTTGTGGGGGAGGAAGGGAAAGGAGAATGTTAACCGCTTTGAGACTCCTTAAAGGGAGTGAAAGGCGGGATATCAAATCCAAACTCTTCTTCTTCTTCTTCACACTGAATACCTTTGTCCAACTCCTGCTCCATGCACAGTGAACACTCTGCAATATATATTTTTTTAAATAAATTTTTTATTGGTTTTACAAAATTTTTTAAACAATACAAACAAATAAAAAGGCATAAAAACATGTATAATTTCATAACCTTTTTTTTCATAAACCTCACTTCTCAGACTCCCCCATACCTCCCCTTCCTGCATCCCAATGTCCAAAGTTATTTCAGCAACTTCTAAATAATTTTATCAAACATATGTCTTCCTAATCTTTCCTTCAACTTAATCTTATATCGCTGTATTCTCCCTTTCTTTCTCAAAACCTCGGCATCTTCCGCCGTCTCTTTCCCCTGGTCGCGGATTCTGCCAGTCATCTCAGCCAGTGTCATGTAGTCCATCACTTTCATCTGCCATTCTTCCAGAGTGGGTAGATCTTGTGTCTTCCAATACTTTGTGATGAGTATTCTTGCTGCTGTAGTGGCATACATAAAAAAGTTTCTATCTTTCTTTAACACCAATTGGCCGACAATGCCCAAGAGAAAGGCCTCTGGTTTCTTGGGGAAAGTACACTCTGCAATATAGGGCACAACTTCAGCATTCATGGCAGATGGCCAATTGGCTGGAGTGGGTTGAGAGAGCCCTAGATTGCCTCAGATTGGATTGAAACTACCCAGAGGGATTTGGGGTGGTCAAAAGGAGTGGGAAGCCTGTGTGGACCTCTTTCTTCCCCCATCTCTTGGCCACATGCTTAACTAGAGATTTAAACTCTCAATAAACACTGTGCAAGACCCCTCAAATTGGTTTGGGGCCTCAACGGCCTTGGCCCAGTATACCTGAAGAAGTGTCTCCACCCCCATCGTCCAGCCCAGACATGGAGGTCGAGCTTCAAGGGCCTTCTGGCAGTTCCCTCCCTGTGAGAAGTGAGGTTACAGGAAACCAGGCAGAGGGCCTTTTCAGTAATGGTGCCTACCCTGTGGAATGCCTTCCCATCAGATGTCAAGGAAATAAACAACTATCTGACTTTTAGAAGACATCTGAAGGCAGCCCTGTTTAGGGAAGTTTTTAATGTTTGATGTTTTATCGTGTTTTTAATATTCTGTGGGGAGCCGCCCAGGATGGCTGGGGGAACCCAGATTGAGGCAAATCCAAACTGCTGGATCAGGTGCCAGAGATGCTTGTGGGGCACAAACAATCCTATTATCCTACTGTTTACTACATCAAGTTTTGGAGGCAGCATGCTTATGACCACCAGTTCCTGGGGATCATGAGATGCTACGTGGTTCTCATGTCCTACTTGGGGGCCTCCCTGGGCCAACATGGGAGCAGAATGCTGGACTGGGTAAGCATTTGGTCTGAACCCTCAGGACTCTTACCTTCTTATATTCTAACTGGAAAAAGCATGCTGCCTTTTAAAAAGGAAAAACAGGTGTAGGAACTCTCTCATGGTGGAGATCACTGAACTTTGGTTGCAGCAGCAGGGACTCTCGTGTTAGGTTCTTCTGTGAGAATGATGTTGACTGAGAGGCTTTCCAAACTGAAGCCCTAACGAGGCGGAAAGCAAGTCTGATATGAAGCAAAAGTACTTTTCTCAGTGCTATTTCTTGCTGTACAGGTATTCTCTCACTTCAAGAAATATATTTCTTTGGACCACCAAGTGACCCAGTTCAGCTTGAGGAAGTAGAAGGCGAGGGTTCAAGGAAAAGTGAGCATGAGCTCAATTATTAAGTCTAGCTATAGTGGATAGTAGGAGGGGAAAGTGAAATTTGTTTGCACCTACCAGGGAATGGGTGAATCTGTCAATTTCAGAATCTCATTTTTCCAATCTTAAATTCTGCTCTCCATAGTTCCACATCCATCTGCATTTTTTTATATAAAGAAATCACAGAAAATCACCAACATTTTAGTAAAAATGTCTCCTAATGCACACACGTTTGCATGCAGTTCCACCTAATATAATGCATTATTGTATGTTTTTCAGCAAAATTTTCATAATTCATGCATTTTCATTCATTCATTTTATCTGTATGCCACTTCCCCCACAAAAATTCATGCTCAAAGAGGCCTAGAACAAAGAAACAGGTATGCATTTCAGACAAACGCTACAAAAACAATTTTGGTAGCAAAAATTTAATAACATACAAAAAGCTCCATTTCAATACTATAAATATACCAAGATTACTTAAATAACTTGTAGCATCCAATAGCAAGAATAACAACTCAATTTTTCCTAGTATAATTCCCTTTTGTATGGTGTTTTTGTTAATATATGCATTCTTTTTAATTGCATGCTTTACCCCAGTATACACATTTTTGTAGCCATTGCTTGGCTGGAGAATTGCACTACAACATTCAGAGAAGTGAGGCTGTCAAAGGATGGTTCTCCTATTATTTGGAATGTGTGGCTCAGGTAGGCTTACCTTTCAGTGTGAACTGGAACTGAATTTTCCCCCCATCCCTAAGGAAAAGTGACCCTGTAGTGGAAGATGCTGGCAAGATACCAGGAAGCAAAGCATAAAGAGTGAAGAAAAGAAATTGCAGCTGCAGTAGAGGATGGAAACCATGCCTGTCAGTGTCAGGATGTAACATTTTCCATTCCATCACAATCTCATTAGGCTGTTATGCTCACCCCACTTCTCTGAGCAGTGAGAAGTTCCAGGGGAACACAGCGTTTGTGCAGGTTTAGCTTCCTTTGAAAGGCGGTCACTGGACGCTTAAGGCACACAAAGCCTTGTAATACATGAGTTTATTTACAAATATACAGATTGAGCATAGCTGGAGGCACAGCTTACATTTTCAGTCAAAAAGGCCAATGTACTAACCCACATTGGATCTAGAGAGGTAGCCAGCAGAACTCACAAATACTATGATTTTAGCAAGTCCCAAATCTCAATTTTCTCTGTTACTCCCCCTGTGTGCAGATTAGTCTATTGTTTCTTTTTTATATACAGACCTGGTCTACATCATGAAACTATGGAGCCTGCATGGCTTGGTGGACTTTGTGCAAAATGATATAAAGTTCTTGCTGTGACTTTAAAAAAAAAAAAGTTATTTAAATGCATTGCTGATTATCCATTATGGCTTGGACAAATGCAGTTCCTTAACAGTCATTCTCAAGGTTAGCAGAGTTCATAGCTTTGTTGCTGGCAACCGTCTGTCTTGGGAGACAATGGAGGACTGCACCTTCAGGGGTGAAGTCAAACCATTGGAGAGTTACAGCACCTGCTGTGGCTGTAGAGACTGATATGGGAGAGACATGTTTTGTTGCAGCTGGGGCAGGTGAAGGTGTCTGGTTGTGTTGCTGCAGATGCAGCATGGTTTTTCTTCTCTCCACAGTAGTTGTTACAGTCATGACAGTGCCAGATTTATGTATAAGCTAAATAAGCTATAGTTTAGGGCCCCACTCTCTTGGGGGCCCCCAAAAAATTTAAAGGAAAACCCCCCCCTGGATGTACATTTCCA
This sequence comes from Podarcis vaucheri, assembly GCF_965113315.1. NCBI lineage: Eukaryota > Metazoa > Chordata > Lepidosauria > Squamata > Lacertidae > Podarcis > Podarcis vaucheri. Next base: position 32,069,649 of record NC_138763.1, on the reverse strand, counting down.
AAATATAAGATAAAAAATAAAAATAAAATGGCTTTAGATACTTTTAGGTACATAAATTACCTTATAGCATATATTCAACACAAAAACAGTGACTATTTGTTGTTGACAAAGGACAACTGGACATATAAAGGGCCCCATTACCTTCAGTAGCTTAGGGCCTCATCAAACCAAAATCCGGCCCTGGTCATGGCGGTCTCATTTGTTCTTCTAGAACAGGGGTGATCAAACTTTTTTCAAAGGGGGGCAGATTTGATGAAGTGAACATACGTGAGGGCCGGCCAAAGTTGTTGAGCTTTTTTTTGGAGGTGGGGCCGGTTTAGGCCCCCGAAACAGGCTTTGGACATGCCTGTTCTAGAAGATCGCAGTGCTGGAGTTGTGCATGTCTTGTAGCACCAATCTTTGTTCCTAACACTGCAAGAGGAGGCATGGTGGTGTGCCATGAGAGAGGAGTTGAAAATGGCTTTCATCAATTCTGTTAGGATTCCTGTCCTGGAACTTTACCACATTCCTAGAGTTGATAGTATCCTTTAGCTCATAAAGCAAGGGAGAGACATCGAGCTGTTCCAAGACAGGCAGAGCCTGGAGCACTCTCTACTTGCAGGAAAACATGGTCTCTAAATTCTTAGCAGCAACCCAATTATGTTTGTGTACTTCAGGAGTGCACAACCTCAGATGGGGACAGGTGGAATGAGGTCCTTCAGAACTCTTTTAACTAAGCTTTGGAACTGCGCCTAGGTTACACCCAGACCACTGCCCTTTCTCTAGTGATGTTGTCTGGTTGGATTGTGTCCTTGTATGGTAATAGGAACATATCTTACTAGCCTGACTAGAGTAGGGAGAGTGGCGTGTATTGACCACTCCCATCTTTGCCACACTTGTCATGGGTACATGGCTCCTGGAAGGTAGCCCAAGAGGGAATGCAGCCCCTGTTATATGTGGGATGTGAAATACATAGCAGTCAAGTACAACATTCCTAGAAAGAACATACTAGGGGGTTCTTTGTATGCGGTCAGGAGAAAACTTCCTGTTTCCTCCTGAGCTGTGATAAACTTCCTCAGCATGTGTCTAGATGTGGGTGTGGCCTAATCTGGCCTCCTCTGCCTGGGTAACAGGCTCTCCTCCATTCTGTCTTTCTATGTGTTAGGAGAAGTGACTGCTCAGTTTGCAGTCACTTAGGAACTAACTCCCTTATGGGATAGTTCCACATGTGTACAGTATATAGTTTTGTAACCTAAGTCTGCCTTCAGGGATCCAACTGTGAACTGAATGATTGTGAGTAAACTACTTTTATCTTGACTTTAATAAGACTCTCGTGTCTATTCTTTTTATGAGGGAGTAGAAGGGGTCTTAAGGGGACGCGGGTGGCGCTGTGGGCTAAAGCCTCAGCGCCTAGGGCTTGCCGATCGAAAGGTCGGCGGTTCGAATCCCCGCGGCGGGGTGCGCTCCCGCTGCTCGGTCCCAGCGCCTGCCAACCTAGCAGTTCGAAAGCACCCCCGGGGGCAAGTAGATAAATAGGTACCGCTTACCAGCGGGAAGGTAAACGGCGTTCCGTGTGCGGCTCTGGCTCGCCAGAGCAGCGTTGTCACGCTGGCCACGTGACCCGGAAGTGTCTCCGGACAGCGCTGGCCCCCGGCCAATAAATGTGAGATGGGCGCACAAACCCCAGAGTCTGGCAAGACTGGCCCGTTTGGGCAGGGGTACCTTTACCTTTACCTTTACCTAGAAGGGGTCTTACCAGGAATCCTATATTTAGAAGCTCAAACGAGCTTGCAACAAGCAAACCACTGTGTATTAAAAAGGGGGATGCACTCTGCTAGGTAACGCAAGTTAGGAAGGATATTATTAAACAGTATATCCTCTGCTGCCTCCCTGAACATCCCCACATTATAATGGAAGGAAATTCATTGAGTGGCGGTGGCAAAAGACTGGCCTCTCTTGCCCTCAGGATGAGTGGCATATGATGGAGACCTACTTCTTCCACATCCACCAAACTGTGTAAAACTGCTAAACACAGGGGGACTGAGGATCACAAGAGTCCTGTGATAGCAAGACTGGCCATGATCATTATCCAGCAACAGGATTTCATTTTCTGATTGGGATTTTCTGCCAGATGTTGGTGGATAGCTTCCAATTCTCCTCTTACTAATTATCTGAATAGTGTGTGACTTCTCAGTTCTTGCTTTCCATTTCATCAGCCCCACCAGAGATGTTGCTTCTCCACTGCCACCGGTTTTATTGTTGCAGGATGCTTATTGTCTAACTAAAGTTTTCCATCATGACAGGATAATTTCTGAATTCAATCTCTCCTGCAACACGTTTGGCAGCTTCCATCTTCAATAATGAAATCTGGACGTTTTCATTCCTTCAGAGGAGTTTGCATCCTGAGGAATTTCAGTGCTGATTCATGCTCTCCCTCCTATCTCACTTTTTCACATAAATTTCAAAGGTTCCAAAGTGGAAGACAGTAAACTGGGATTGTTAATTTCTCTGCAGAGCTCTGACCAGCCTCAAGCAATTGATGAAAACCCACTTGGAAGGCAAATGGATTCCACATGACTTGGCAGGCAAATGGGGGTTAACATGTTCAATTGAGCACTTCCACTAAAAGCTGGACGAGATAGTGGAAACTTAGGTATTGGTGCTTCCGGTGTGTGCAGGCAGCAATTACAATATTGGTATGGAGCTACTTTGATTTGAATAATTACTTAATCTGAAAGCATTATTTTACTAATCTCTAGGGTGCTGAGTCCTGATGTGACCTACTAACCAGGCACTGCTTGAACTTCCATTTTCTGTGGAAGCTAGTGTCACATGCACACCACAAATTTAAGACATGGCATCATGAGTTTACCCCTCACAGAGCTATAACTTCCACCACTGCTTTAATTTTATGGCATGGATGTGACTTTGGTTGATCTCCACATGGAGAAGGACCCTGCCTGCTGCAACCTTAGGCAGAGGCACCAGGTTGCCAATGAGACTGAGGGAGCGCAGCACGTGTCATGTGTGATGTCATGTAAATGTCACACGTTATGTGACATCACACGTGTCTCCCGACACCACGCAGGCCGGTGCAGCCTTCCCTTAGGCTGCGCTAGTCCCTGCAGGGTCTCTCAATGCTGAACTAGAGGATTAAACAATGCAGAATTTGATTGGCTTTTGTTATGTTTATATATATTTATGATAAAAATAATTTTTAAAATCTTATAGATTTGTTGTGAGGATAAATGCATATGATTCACAACTGTCTTCCTTGGAGACAGATTAAGTGATAAATATACATAGTTCAACAATGAGATAAACCATTTATGTTGATGGCTGCTTCCAAAATATGTACTGTATATTCAGTAACTGAATTAAATACCAGATGGTAAATGCATGAAGGACACATGTTTCTGTCAGCCCATCTCTGGCAACTATTCTGTTTGTTGCCATCAGTGTGGCTTCTGTATTAAATTGCTGCACTAGCTTCAGATAATAAATACAATGTGGCCAATGTGGGCATAATCTGCATCTCCCTCAGCCCACTGAGGCACAGCTGTGTGTATGAAAAAAAATTATACGGGGTTCAATGAAACTGTCCTTCATCTTTCTGCCTATCTGGCCCTTGGCTGCGCATGTATAGGGCTTGTGCATGCTGGAACAGCACAAATCATTCCATTTGCGGCTTAAGGGTTAATTCTGCTAACATTAAAGTCAACTAGCCCAAATGGGTGGGAGGGTTGCTTAGGAACCAGGAAGACTGGCATGATGTTTGCTAAGGTGGCATGGCCCCTGATTGGCTGTGTAGTTCTAAGGGATTCCCCCCCCCCCATTTACTTTAGTGTCTCTCTGCTATGTATCAGGCCTGAGGTAAGAAAATAAGAAATACAAAATTTCTCTGTTCCTTTCTCCTAAAATTATATATTGTTTCCAATCGGTGACCTCAATAAAGGATTTCTTTTCTCTCTAGACTCCATCTCGGCTATTTATGTGACTTTGCTAACTGTGCAATGGCTGTTCCTTTAAACAGGTACACTCACATCTGAACGTCACACCTTCCTATGAAATACTTGTAGTTTGAGTGACAGTAACAGTTCCTTTCAGAATATTTCTCTCTTTCGGGAACACATAAAGCATAGAGCTCAGTGTAGCTCTAAGGAAATTGTTCCACCAGTGCAAGTGGTTTTGCTTGCCTGACATAGCGAACTCCCCTCTCCTCCACCTCTGCAGGTTGTTTTGTGGGTCTGCCTGACCCTCCACAGTAGATTTGGGGAAAGTAAGGGGGAAGGAGAAGGGAGAAATTCCCATTGCACTAGTGGGAGTCCTTACGGTGGCTTCTGCTAGCAGAACAGGGTAGCTGAATCCAGGACATTTTCAGTTTCTGATGAAATAAACGTATTGCTTTTCCCCCTGTTGTTTTCAAAGTGTCCCAAATTACAGTAAGAAGTTTATGGAAGTCCTTAGGGCTTCTGCTGTGAGAGAAACGGAAGGCAGTGCAAGGGAAATAATGTACTCCCACATTCACCATGGGAATTTCTGAGTACGTAAATTACAAATGATATAGCTGGTTAGCCAGATCCTCTGATTGCTCTCCCGATGGAAACGGTTGAACCTGGAAGATGAAAATCTAACTGTAAATGAGGTTAGTATAGATGTGGTGGTATTAACAGAGTGTGTGATAGCCCTAAAAGGGATTAGATGTGGCGTTGCAAGATTCAATCATGCGAGAGGAAGGGAAGAGAAGATTTCAAAGTGATATGTAAAATCTATTTCACATTGCAATAGGAATAGGTTATCAGTTTCTCTTGTCGCTGCTTCCTATATCAGGCTTTCATGGTATTCGTGGCAAGTAAGCTTTAGAATGATATCGGAAGAAATCCTAAACATGCTTGCCTGTGAGCAAGCACCGTGGAACTCTGTTGGAGAGAAATCCAATTTGTTCACAAATTTCTCTACTTTGCATTTTCCATGGGTTGGGTGCACCGTCACCTGCCCCAGCTGCAACAAACATGTATGGGTCTGTACAGCATCAGTAGGCACTGTAGCTCTCAGATCGTTTGACTTTACCCCTGAAAGGCATGCTCTTCCAATGTCTTATGAGACAACAATGCTATCCAGCTCCTGATCCTAGTCATTCTCCTCAAAATGATGCAACCTTGTAGGCTTTTAAGAGATAAACTTAAACTGAATGTGTTTGATCTTGATCTGGCTTAGAATGGTGTATGTTGTTGTTAGTCTGTGCAAATTGTTCTGTTTGCACAAATTGTTACAGGATCACACCCTTCCAGAGCAATCCTATGAGCTCAGTAGGCTCATAGCCCTAACATTGGTGCAATATTTATGGAGTGTAGTTGAAATCCTATGGACTCCCAGCTGTGAAATTGCTTTAACACGTGAACACTGATAGTAACACTGCCATTGACCATGGTAACATTGCCATCTTCCAGCAGCCTCAGCCTTGTGTTTCAAATATATCCCCCCCCCCGCAGTAACAACCAATGGAAGCAACCAGTCCATGCATGGTAATAGGAGAACACCTGTATGACCTGTCAGACACAAAAACATCACAGTGAACTCATGAGCTCACACTAATGTGGTGCAACAGACATGGGCCCTTAAACTGGTACACTTCAGTATGCAGATGACATCCTGCAGATGGGGACCTGAATCTCCTTTATACTTCAAACACACAGAGACTGTGGACATCCATCCTTTTGAACAGTAAACACACAGAGATTTCTATGTGAACAGATTGGATGACATTGGCTATAAAATGTACACCCTGATTTGTTTGCAGGTAGATTAGACAACACTGTGTAGAGCAAATGTTATCTTAAACGGCCTCAGCCCAGTATACCTGAAGGAACGTCTCCACCTCCATCGTTTTGCCCGGACACTGAGGTCCAGCGCCAAGGGCCTTCTGGCGGTTCCCTCACTGCAAGAAACAAAGTTATAGGGAACCAGGCAGAGAGCCTTTTCAGTAGTGGTGCCTGTGGAACGCCCTCCCACCAGACGTCAAGGAAATAAACAACTATTTGACTTTTAGAAGACATCTGAAGGCAGCCCTGTTTAGGGAAGTTTTTAATGTTTGGTGTTTTATTGTGCTTTTAATATCCTGTTGGAAGCCGCTCAGAGTGGCTGGGGAGGCCTGGCCAGATGGGCGGAGTATAAGTAATAAATTATTATAATAGTATCATCATCATCACCACCACCATCATCATCATCCTACACTTTCCAGTGCATTTCCCATTCCCTTTACGTATTGCAAAATCTTTTGAGGAAGTGGGTTTGTTGTTCAAGACCTCCCAATCAGCTTTAATTGTACACCCCGAATTTCCTGGTATGTGACTGAATCTCATCCCAAAAACAGTGGCAGTCAGAAGCACCCAGTGTTAGTGACATTTGGAGATGCGTAGCGTTGCTAACCATTGTCTTCCAACAGGGCTCCAGGGTGGAGGCTGCTTCACAGTTATCAATACACAGCTGTTGAAGTTATCTCAGGATGAGCACTAGATTCACTAGTTTAGTGACTGACTGACTGACTGACTGACTGACTCATTCCATGTTCTATTATTTTCAAAGAAGGAAAACAAATTTAATGATTCAATATTTTGAGTTCACCTCACTCTTGCATTTCCCTTAACCAGCTCAAACCAGTTTTGTTGGTTCGATCAGTTCCTGCAGCTGCTTTTGTAACTATGACAACCTAAACCCCAAAACAGAGGTTTAAAGCCTGTTCTTTTCCAGTCAGTTGATGGTCATTCTTAAACTGGACACTGAGGCCTGTAGTACATGAATCATCTTTTACCTGGTGTTTGAAGAAGGTACATCCAGCACCACTTTGGTCTATTTTCAGAGGTATGCTCACATCTTAAATAGCTTCTCCTTTTCATGAGCCGTTTTTGTCTTTTGAAAGCAGACTTGGAATTCCAACATCACAATAGCTTTATTTTGGCACAAATTTCTGCTTACAGGCTTCCTATAGGGATCTTCTTGTCCACTGTGAGTTCGTTTCTCTGTTAGAGGCTGCAGGTAGAGGGTTGCAAAAAGCCAAAAGTGGGTGTGGTCCAGAGCCAAACTAGGCTTTATTTCACCTGGGTCAAAGACCCAGTTTGGTACCCTCCTATGTGCATTTGTGTACACACACACAGACTGGGAGCCTCAACAGTACCCCTCTGGAGGCTTGACCCGGGGCAAAAAACCTGGCTAGGTACCCCGGAACCAAGGCACCCCTTTTTCTCTTTCTGTGCCCCCTATTCTCTTTTTCTGAGACCCCTCATCTTCCTCTCTTACTACTCCTTCCTTTTCTTCCACTCAGTTAGGCTGCCAGGGAATAAACAGATCACTCTTGCTAGAGGTCTGAACTGATCACTTGCAGAGCTGTCTGCCCCCGTATTGCTCCTTCCATTGTTCCAACTGTTTCAGCTTTCCCCCACATCCCTCCCTCTCAGCCTCTTCTGCTCTGCCTCAAAGCTACCCCCCCCCACAATGAAATTAGGCTTCAGGTTGCCCACCCCTGCTGTACAGACTTTTGATGCTTCATTTTGCTTCCTTACCAGTGGATGGAAAAGCATTGCATATTTTAAAAGTCAAGAATATGGTTAGAAATACTCTGATTCCTTTTGTGTAAACTAGCAAAATTAAATATTTGTATGGTCTGCTTTTTATAGGCATGATGTGATGCATCATTTTGGTCATAGCAGATTTAACAGATGTTATGATATTTTTTCAGTTTTCACAAAAATGTTTAGAGCAGTTTCTTACTGGATTGCACACACACTCACACAGAATGAGTAAACAGAGTTATGGCGTTTAATTATGTTTCTCTTAATTAGAGATGGGACTTGTAGTCAAAGTTAAAATCTTAGCACTTTCAGAGGTAATTACCTTCTGATTCATGCCCCTTACAGATACAAACATTTTGTTTCCTCCATGTTTTGGAAACAACTTAAAGGCCTGAAAGAGATTTTGCTATTAGGTTTACATGGAGATGGCTTTCTTTAGGCGGCATGTTGTTATGGTTTCTTGCTGACCATCATTTTGTTAGATAGGTAATGACATTCAGACTAATGGGAACTAACGGTTAAGAAGTAGGAATAAGGTCACACGGCTTCCCCCAAAGAATCCTAAGAACGGTTTGTTAAGGGTGCTGTCCACAGAATGCAAGAGGACAGGATCCCGAAGGACATGCTCTATGGAGAGTTGGCTTCAGGCACCAGGCCTGTTGGCAGACCAACTCTGCATTACAAAGGCATCTGCAACTGAGACACAAAGGCTGACAACATCAACCCCACCAGGTGGGAATCCCTTGCTGATGACTGCAGCAGCACAACCTTCCTCTGCCCCAGCTGCAACAAAACATGTCTCTCCTGTTTCGTTCTCTACAGCCACAGTAGGTGCTGCAACCTTCCAACAGTTTGACTCAACCCCCCCCCACCGCTGCCAAAGGCGCACTCCATTGTCTCCCAAGGCAGATGGATGCCAACAATTTTTATGTATTGATATCATATTGTGATTTATTCACATTTATGAAAGTTTGTATTTTCTGGTATGGTTTTGTTTTATTCTATTATGGTCTATGGACTAACACATTCTATTCTATTCTATTCTATTCTATTCTATTCTATTCTATTCTATTCTATTCTATTCTATTCCTGCCTCATTGGAATGCTTGCTCTTTTTCTCTCTCATTCCCTGCTTGTCTATTTGTAAATAAAGCAAGTATTAGAAACAGCACAAGTCTTTTGAGTGCCCCTGACTCAAAGGAAACCAAACACGAGTCACATTCTCATTGGAGCTTCTAATTTCTTATGAAAATGGAAACAGTGCAATAAGGCAGAGGTTCCCTGTTTCAATAAGCCCTAAGCTGGGCCAAATAAGAGGCTTTTTGGTTTTTATGTTTTATCATGTGAGCAAAACTCTATGTTTTGGGTGACAACAGGAAAGAACGCGGGTGGCGCTGTGGTCTAAACCACTGAGACTTGGGCTTGCCGATCAAAAGGTAGGCGGTTCGAATCCCTGCGATGGGGTGAGCTCCCATTGCTCGGTCCCAGCTCCTGTCAACCTAGCAATTCGAAAGCATGCCAAAAAGTGCAAGTAGATTAATAGGTACCGCTCCGGTGGGAAAGTAAACGGCATTTCCATGCACTGCTCTGTTGTCAGTGTTCTGTTGCGTCAGAAGGGGTTTAGTCATGCTTGCCACATGACCTGATAAAACTGTGGACAAACGCCAGCTCCCTTGGCCTGTAAAGTGAGATAAACACCACAACCCCAGAGTCGTCTGTGACTGGACTTAACTGTCAGCGGTCCCTTTACCTTTAGGAAAGAAGCATGTAGACTGGTCATTGTGCATTAGCCAGGCTGCCACCAGGCTGCCACTATTTTATGGGAGGGATTCATGCACATACTGGAAATTTAGGTTTGCGCTATTAAAGTGGATTAAAGTGCTCTGTCAGCCTAGTGCACCAATTTTACTCTTTTGCAGTTAGGAAAGTAGCAGGGTGGTGCAATCCAAAGTACAGGATGGATGAATGATTCATGGGAAAAGGTGTAAATACTCCACAAGCAAATCAGGGCGAATGCACAATAAATAGTTTATCTGGAGGAGCCCCTTGATCAGTGCAAATGTCCCGAAAATTCTGTGTATTTAATTAAGCAGCAACACAAACTCAAATTCAAGAAGGTAACCTGTGTTCTTGTTTAAGTTGAGTAGAAGCCCTTTTAGAAAACAATACCTTTTTGTTGTTGTTAGAGGGACAGTCTGATACAACAAATGGCTTCTCTTCTCTGAGAACATTTTGGTTAGTCTATGCTGAGTTTAAAAAGTCCCTTAGGGATTTCTTTCCGTGCAGTCAGCAGCAGCAGCAGCAACTGCAAAAAGAAAGATGTGAGTGGGAAGTCTTCATTAATGCTTGCTGCAGTTCTTCAAATAATGACGGCATCATAAACACATTTGCAATGCAGCTTATTGGTTGAATGAAGTGTCTTGTGAGGATATGTTTGACGCAAAGGGATAAGCCAGTTACCAACTTAATTATGTTCAGATTAAAAACACTAAAATGTAATCTTCAATATCAGCTAAGCAAGATGACATGAGGTGCAATCAAATTTGGTTACTCAAAAATATTGGCTGCTTTCGGATGTTGTGATAAATTATGGTTTACAGTGGTAGCTCAGGTTAAGCACTTACCGTATTTTTCGCTCTATAACACGCACCCGACCATAACACGCACGTAGTTTTTAGAGGAGGAAAATCCGTAGGCATGCCACCCATAGGCATTCCCTCCATAACACGCACAGACATTTCCCCTTACTTTTTAGGAGGAAAAAAGTGAATGTTATGGTGCAAAAAATACGGTAATTCGTTCTGGAGGTCCGTTCTTAACCTGAAACCGTTCTTAACCTGAGGTACCACTTTAGCTAATGGGGCCTCCCACTGCTGCCGCGCCGCCAGAGCACGATTTCTGTTCTTATCCTGAAGCAAAGTTCTTAACCCGAGGTACTATTTCTGGGTTAGCGGAGTCTGTAACCTGAAGCGTATGTAACCCGAGGTACCACTGTATTGTGTTGTGGGAATGAGCAATGGCAAGTCTTGAGCTTGTGCAACTCTCCTCCCCTCCCTCCTCCAGTGTGTCCACAAGGTGGTGATCAGGAGCATTCACATCTGATTTCATCAGGCTACAGGGGTCAGCAAACTTATTCAGCAGGGGGCCGGTCCTCAGACCTTGTGGTGGGCCGGAGTATATTTTGGAAAAAAGAATAATGAATGAATTCCTATGCCCCACAAATAATCCAGAGATGCATTTTAAATAAAAGCACACATTCTACTCATGTAAAAACACGCTGATTCCCAGACTGTCCGCAGGCCGGAATGAGAAGGCGATTGGGCCGGATCCGGCCCCCGGGTCTTAGTTTGCCTACCCATGAGCTACAGTTTACTGTTATGTCTGATGCTAAATTATGGTAACGTTAAGTACAGTTTCTTGCACCTTGGCAGCTTAATAACCCATGGCTTAAAGTCAGCTTCTTTTAAACAACCCACAGTTAAAAGTATGCTCCAGTCACTGAATTTAGATGACAAAATAAGCTGCAAATAATAAAAAAGGGAAGTTAAATCTTCTGAAGTCTTCCTTGCTGCTGCGCTTGGTGGGGGAATGAAAAACCCCAAGGCTTGCCTAGACTCGCTCCTGTTACAATAAACTATGGTTTATGAGGCTGAAAGAAATACCCAACCAACACTGTGTAAATCTAGTACCTTGTGAAGGAAGAGAGGCAACTGGTTCTGTGCAACAATATTATCAATCTTCTTCTGCCCTAAGATTGTATACACTTGAATTGTACTGATGCTGGGAAAATCTGAATCATGTTACATATGCTGCTGCTTTCCCGTAAAACTTATTCTTTTGTATGAATGTGTCACACACAGGATAATTAAACAACTTTAATGTGTGTTTGTCTTGCCTGGTTTCCATTATAAGAAGTGGTGACAGGCTCTTTCAATGCTTTTACCTGTTTTCGAAGAAATGAGCTCCAGCTCTTAAAAAGCAGAAGAGATATTCCTTCTAATAGCGTGGAGTTGGGGATGGCTTGTGCAATCAGCAGAGCAATGAAAGATAGGGAGGGGTCTGAGGCTTCCAAGGTATGCAGGGAAATACCTGTTCAGAAAATGGAGACAACTCCTCACTCCTCCTAATGAAGGCTTAGTGTCTACAAAGCTCACATAGAGACAGAACATTAAAACAGTCAAACGCCCTGAAGGTGGCAAGTGGAATTGGCCATGGTGCAGTCAATGTCCTCTTAATGGAAAAAAGGGTCACCCTCTTGACAGCACAGGAAGCAGGGGTGGGAATGTCCCTCCTATATATGTTGTACTGCTCAGGATAACCTGAGTTGCCAAACATCCCTACATGTAGCATTTGAGTTCATAATTCATAGAGATGAGACTTTTTGCCATACAGGAAATGATGGGAAAATGCACTGGGAGGTGTGCGATAATGCTTGACACGATGGCATCTAGCCTCCCTGCAAACAAATCACGATGGATGCTCAATAAACAGGTCATCTGGAAAAAAAACGACCCCTGTTTGCCTGTCACAGTGCAGCTCCACACCGCACATTTAAAGCACCTTTGAAATTGCAGTTTGTTAAAGGTGCTGGGAATTGTCACTTTGTGAGGGGGAAACTGCAGTTCCCAGGGTAAGGGTACTCTCATTTTGACTCAAGAAATGCACCATTTTATAGTTCAAATCAGGAAAAATAAATACAGTGGTACCTCGGGATGCGAACGGGATCCGTTCTGGAGCCCCATTCGCATCCCGAATGGAACGTCAGACGTGATGGCGCGTCTGAGCGTGCATGGGTCACGTTTCGCCACTTCAGCGCATGCGTGTGAAGTAATTTTGAGCGTCTGCGCATGCGCGAGCAGCGAAACCTGGAAGTAACACTCTCCCTTACTTCCGGGTTGCCGTGGAGCCCAACTCGAACGCGCTCATCCCGAAGCACATTAAACTCGAGGTATGACTGTACAGTAAATGGAAAAAAGTACAAATATTCACAAAATGTTTAGGGGTATGCGTACCCCTGCATACCCCCAGAAAGAAAGCATTGGTGATGCCGCTAGATAGCCTGTGATGTGGCTTTGCACCACCAATGACTAAATACTTATAACCTGCTTCCTAGCCCTGAGATGCTTCCAGAAGATTCTCGAAATAAACCTACTCAAATCTAGTACAGGGGCGGAAGCTAGAGGATTATTTTCTTCCCTGGAGAAAAATGAGTATAGTCCAAAAAGTTGGATTAATAAATCTCTTTCGTTTACCCTATTGATTGTGTTTCTGCATGCCGCTCCCCAACAATTTGGGAGGGCAAATTGGGAACCCCTGCGCACCAGCACACTGCCCCTGTCACTCACCAGTTCTCTGCCACCACCATCATGTACCCATCTTCTGCCTTGCCTGCCTGCCTGCCTGCTCCCATCCCACCTTCTAATTTTATCCTTCTCCTCCGCTGCTTTCTCCTCTGCCTCTTCTGCCGCCACAGTGGCCAAAGCGTCTTCTGAGAAGGTGATCATGAAAAGGTCACACCAGAGCGGAGGTGCTTTGTTGTGTCCCTTTCACGATTACCAAAGCAACCCCAGAAGGCACTCTGATGCTCTTCAGGAGTGACCCTGCTGACTCACGCCAGGGCGCCAGTCTTAAATGGACATTCTGGCATCAGAACAGAAGCCACAATTGGCTTCTGTGATCTGGGATGTGCCACTTAAAATGGGACAGTTGCAGGGTATCTTTCTGCTTCCAGTCCTTTTTTGGGGGTTCCTGTTTTTTTACTGCCCTCTGAAAACTCAGCACATTGCTATTTTAAAAAAACCACCTGTTACTTGCTGAAGCAAAATCTATTTTGGGAGCAAATGGATGCTCCGTGAGTGGAATGCTGAACGCACGCACAGATGCTTTCCATCATTAGCATTTCAACCATTTAAACATTATCACTTGAGAACAAAATATTTATATTTGAAAGTGGATGGGGGTTAATTCTTTATGCTAATCACTTGAACTTAAAAGATGGTTTGCTGTTTTTCTCCTGGCCCTGCTGACGCATACATTATGGAGGGTAGGTTTTGTAGGAAATCTTCAAATTAGTAAATCAACCCACCTCTCCAAACATTATTACTAATCAGAAGAAAAATTATGGGACTGACCTCCAGCAGTGGCTAATAATAGAGAAACTGCAACCACTAACATATGAATGGTAATGTTTCAGGTGGGTGATGATGTACGCTGTCTGTGTTATTACGCAGACAAAATAGCTGGCTGGGGTCCCCACCCTCCTTCTGAACATTGTGTCCAAAAGAAATTGTCAGGGTCACAGTCTACTCCATGGGGAGCTTTTGCACCTATTAAATACATCCTCCCTAATCTCTAAGAGGATGCATTAATGCTCTGTGTGTCTGTGTGTGTGTGTGTGTGAAACTGCCTGTTCCTTTATTTAAAGTCATACTGAACATTTTTTTCTGAGGTGTTTGCATAATAATAATAATAATAATAATAATAATAATAATAGGTAAAAGGTACCCCTGCCCGTACGGGCCAGTCGTGTCCAACTCTAGGGTTGTGCGCCCATCTCACTTAAGAGGCCAGGGGCCAGCGCTGTCCGGAGACACTTCCGGGTCACGTGGCCAGCGTGACAAAGCTGCTCTAGCGAGCCAGCACCAGCGCAGCACACAGAAACGCCGTTTACCTTCCCGCTATAAAGTGGTACCTATTTATCTACTTGCACTTAGGGGTGCTTTCGAACTGCTAGGTGGGCAGGAGCTGGGACCGAAAGACGGGAGCTCACCCCACCGCGGGGATTCGAACCGCCGACCATGCGATCGGCAAGTCCTAGGCACTGAGGTTTTACCCACAGCACCACAATAATAATAATAATAATTTATTATTTATACCCCGCCCATCTGGCTGAGTTTCCCAGCCACTCTGGGCGGCTCCCAATTGAGTGTTAAAAATAGCACAGCATTAAATATTAAAAACTTCCCTAAACAGGGCTGCCTTCAGATGTCTTTTAAAAACAGGATAGCTGCTTATTTCCTTGACATCTGATGGGAGGGTGTTCCACAAGGCGGGCGCCACTACTGAGAAGGCCCTCTGTCTGGTTCCCTGTAACCTCACTTCTTGCAATGAGGGAACCGCCAGAAGGCCCTCGGCACTGGATCTCGATGTCCTGGCTGAACAATGGGGGTGGAGACGTTCCTTCAGGTATACAGGACCGAGGTCATTTAGGGCTTTAAAGGTCAGCATCAACACTTTTAATTGTGCTCGGAAACGTACTGGGAGCCAATGCAGATCTCTCAGGATTGGTGTTATGTTGTTCTGGTGACCATTCCCAGTCACCAGTCTGGCTGCCACATTCTGGATTAATTGCAGTTTCTGGGTCACCTTCAAAGGTAGCCCCACGTAGAGCGCATTGCAGTAGTCCAAGCGAGAGATAACTAGAGCATGCACCACTCTGGTGAGATAGTCTGTGGGCAGGTAGTGTCTCAGCCGGCATACCAGGTGGAGCTGGTAGACAGCCGCCCTGGACGCAGAATTAACCTGTGCCTCCATGGACAGCTGAGTCCAAAATGACTTCCAGGCTGCGCACCTGGTCCCCCATACCCGCCCACCCCCTGTCCCCCCAAAACAGTACTTCTGTCTTGTCAGGATTCACCCTCAATCTGTTAGCCGCCATCCATCCTCCAACCGCCTCCAGGCGCTCACACAGGACATTCACCGCCCTCACTGGTTCTGATTTAAAAGAGAGGTAGAGCTGGGTGTCATCTGCATATTGATGAACACCCAGCCCAAACCCACTGATGATCTCTCCCAGCGGCTTCATAAAGATATTAAAAAGCATGGGGGAGATCTACAGCACCTGATATAAATGTAAGCTGTAAATTTTTTTATGCTGCTTCTTTGCAAAGTGGGTTTTCGCCCCAGGATTTTCATTGTTTGTTGCTGGTTTTAAGCCACTATTGTGTATTGTGTGTTTAAGAATTTGTTCCAAACCTTCCAGTGAATGTTTATGGATGGGAAGCCATATAAATCTAATGAAAGAGAAGTAACAATAATATACCAACATTTGGAATTGCGTGTATGAAAGCCCTGGAGGCCACCACCGTAGATAGTAGCTATTGTATGTTATATTTAAAAGAAAGATTCTTATGTAAGTATGCTAGGATTAGGTTCACAGTAACACAAAATAGGAAGAATAAGATGAGGAATTGAATATGTATCACAATCCTTCCATAAAGGTGCTCTAGTTTATTTATATACTGCATTCAGGGCCCAAAGGGTGCAAAGCAGTAAACAGCAAGATACAATTAAAGTACAATGAATGAACCAAAACAATATAAAATAACAAAAGCGCCAAGTACCCACCAGTCACACTGGATATGCAATTGTAAGATGAATTCATGCTCTCACTACAGGCACAGATCTTGGGCATTCTACCTCTCACTCGGAAGCCAGGTTCACACACATGCCAGCCCCTGCCCAACCCAGCTGCTGCCACCTCTCCCCTAGGAACAAGGCCAGCTAAGACCAATCACCTTGTCACATCCTGAAGGAACAACCGGAAAGGGAAGCCTTGTTGGTGGCCCACCAGGGCTGGCCTACCAAATAAATAGTTTTCCTCCCTGGAAACCAGCTACAGCTGTGGCAAAATTCTTACTCTTTATGGGTATAGCCAGAGGCAGTGAATCCCCTTTTGCTGCTTGAGGTGAAACAGGAAGTGCCACCCACCTCAGCTGTCTCTGTTAGAATTCCCGATCTATGATTGCAGTCATAGGATTGTTACAGTGCCTGCTGTAGCTGTAGAGACTAATACAGGAGAGACGTGTTTTTCTTGCAGCTGTGGCAGGTGAAGGTATCCAGCTGTGCTGCTGCAGATGTGATCCTCCCAGTGGTCATTCTGTTAGAATTCCTGCTCCACGATTGCAGTCATAGGATTGTTGTCTATCACATGATGGTGTATGTTTTGACTCCACAAAGTGGGATGTGATGGAGACAGGATGTTTGTGTTACTGTGTTCCGTGAAGTGGGACTATTGTCCTTTGTTCTTTTCCTCTTTGCTGTCTGATGCTAGAGAGAGAGAGGGAGCCATGTTGCAGTGCTCTGTGTGTGTTTATATGTAAATAAAGTAGATTAGTCAAAATGCTGAGTTGCTGAGGTCGGTTACGCAAGCTGCAAAGACTCTGCGGATCCCTAAGTGTGTCGGTGTCTGTTGGCATCGGCCGCTGTGATGTTCGGGCAGAAGAAAGCTTTTGAAGCTCCCAAACGACTGACCAGGAGGGAGAGAGCATGCCAGTCGACCATATGTCTCTACCAGGGTCCTACTCGAGTGTAGGCTGAACTCCTGACAGTCTTTGCTAAGGGCGCTACCGCCATGCCACCAACCTCTGCCCATGCTGCTTCCGCCAGCCCTGTGTGTAGCCAACAAGCTGCTGTTCTCCACATGTAGCAAAGTTCAGCTTGTGTCATATTCGTAACTTAAAAAAACAAAGAGTTCAGATGTTCAAGACTGTGTTGAAGGGTAATGAAAATTGTTGTTCCAGAGCCAATCCTCTGTAACTTCTTTATGCAGCTTCTGGGTCAGATTATTTAGTATGCTCATATGGTAGAGAGATGGTTTTAATGACTGAGCAAGGTTTTTCCACTGGTAGTGTGATATTTAATTAGAACATCATGAAACAGACCACATAGACATAATTAAGTACACATGTTTTAACCTTTCCTTTCAGAGCACAGTGTGTTTCAAAAGAGGCAACCACAGTAAAGCTTACTAACTGGTTAAAGGGGGAAAGGACAAAATGCCTATGGGTGGAGAAACGTCCATTTAAAAGCACAATGTCTGTCAATTTCACTTCTATAATTTATTTTAATCTTATAAATTCCATATTATTTCAGAATTGATATACTGAAGGGTACACAGATGTAAAATAACACATAAAATGCCAAATGCCTCCTCCCCCTACACTGCAACTCCTTTCTTCCTCACCCTTCAGCTGTTTTTAAATTTTATGGATTTTCCCCCAGTAACTGAATATTTGTTGATCTGTTGCACTCACGTCCCAGCCTTCCTTCCTATCTGCCACCCAAAACACACAAACTAAGCAGCAAGTGCTCCACAGTTTCAGGCATCAGTACCAGTGCCTTTTTTCTTTAAAAAAACATGTTTAGGGGTACTCTCATTTCGACTCTAGAAAATCACCATTTTATAGTTCAAATCGGGGGAAATAAATACAGTAATAAATACATTGGCATGAGTTTGTTTGCACTAACATCTTCCCGATTCCTCTGCTTGCTGTTGGTGTCCGTCGCCAGATGTCATCCTTTCAAAACCATGAATTTACATTCACTGAAGGCTTAAACAAACTCAAAGGATGGCCTACCAATTTTATAAACATCCACATTCCACACTGCTTCACATATTAAACAGTCGCTTCCATCTGAGACTCAGGAAACAGGAAATGAGGGTGCCATCAGGGGTAGCAACGGAACTGACGAGTCACCGTGCTAGAGAAGAAACTATTTTTTAAAAAAATAATTTTTAGTTTCTTCTCTAGCATGGTGATATTTTTAGTTTCTTCTCCAGTTAGATTCACAAAATGTTTAGGGGTATGTGTCCCCCTGCATCCCCCCCCCAGAAAAAAAGCACTGATCAGTACCATCACAGTGGGGGTGTTTGGCTGTATGAACGCCATTTCCAGACCATATGCCAACAATACTCCAAGTTACATAACTGACTTCCTTTTTTTTTAAGACTTGAAAACGAGCCATCAGAACTTTTAATTGTCTCTTGGTTTTTTTAAAAAATTATTTAATCATTTTTTCAATACAAACAACTGCAAAAGACACATACTAACCATAATAACACTAATAACACAATTTGACAATTCAGATTTGAATACACTGATATACTTATGCCTACACCTTTTTAACAATATTTCCCCACCACTCTCTCCTCCCCCTACTTCCCACCACTATCTGCCTTATCACTTAAATATTCCTTCCAGATTTCTTCATATTTATCCATTCTTAATTTGCGTCAACATGCAATTCGTTCGTATGTAGCTAATCTGTCCATATTATCAATCCATGTGCTCAATGGAATCTTTTTGCAGCTCCTTCAATTCATCAAAACAAGTTGTTTTTTAAACTGTCTGCCTGATGCAACTGACTTCCTGAGGAAATGACCATTTCCAGGAGAACACTTTCCTAGCTACATGGATGCTGTGGCTTCTGCACTAACATCACCCACGAAGATGCATTATTGTTGGGGCTACAGCACATCTGTCTACCAAACCCTACCACTTTGTTCTTATCCACATGCACTTTTGGGGAGAACATATATCTCCAGGTCAGTAGCATTGCCATGGGCACTCACATCTGCTCAAACTCAAAGACTCCAAGTTCGAGCCCAGCAGCTCCCGACAGTGTCTTCCATTGTGGGCTCTTCTTTCACAGCGTTTCCCAAACTTGGGTCTCCAGTGGTTGTTGGACTATAAATCCCATCATCCCTTGCTTGCAGGACCAGTTGTTAGGGACAAGGGGAATTGTAGTCCAAAGACAGCTGGAGACCCAAGTTTAGGAAACCCTGGACTAGAGGATGCTTCCAGACTGTCACCATTTTGCAGGAAGCATTCAAGCGCATATCAAGGATTTTAAAATTTTGCAATTAAATTGGACTAAAGTTGCCCCAGTGCAACAAATCCTCTTTTATCAAATAAACAAACAAGCAAAAACAGATTTTTTTTTGCATTTAGGACAGTGATGGGGATGCATAGGAAATTAAAGAGAATATGTGTAACCAACCCACGAGCAAATCAGGATGAATTCTCATTGTCCAACCACCTTTAGCTGTTCCTATTTTATCTGTAAGCTGCCTTGAGTCCCAGTCAGGGACAAAAGGTGGGATATAAATAAATATACTACTACTACAACAAGAAGAAGAAGAAGAAGAAGAAAACAAATAAAGTGAATGCTCAGTAAGTCTAACCAGCTTTGTGCAAGCAAAACAGGATGAATGCTGAATAAGTCGCTTGTTTGGAGGAACCTCAGGAATGACCCCAAATAAGCAACATTTCCCAAGAGTGGTGTGTTTCCTTGATGCACGGTTTGTGGGGTAAGGAGGTTAGAGGGTATAAAGGAATCTTTTTGAATTGTAAGAACTTCAGTACTAGAAAAGGGCTGATTGTCCCAAAGAGGCTCATCTAGCTCCCTGCATTACATATCTTTAGGCTCCAGGTGAAAATGTTTCTCTGTAACCAGGTCTTTGGTCGATTAACATTCTACGTCCTTTTAAATATGTTTGTGGAGGGGATGGGGTTATTGCTTTGCTTTTGTTTTCCTGTGCATTTTGTGTTCTCATTTTGTATTTTTTATGTTGTGAACCGCCCTATGATCTTTGGATGAAGGGCGGTATACAAATTTAATAAATAAAAAAGAAGTAAGAAAGCGACCAGGCTTTGTAATGAATCTCCACTTGCCTGTTTCAATTGCAGTATTTTCAGTGGCTGCTGCCAGTTTTGCATATTGATGGACGTGCTGCCTTCTAACAAGCTACTCACGACAATTTGCCCTGTTGGAACGGTGTTGGGAAAGCCCTCTTGGCACCAAGTGATCAAAACCTTCCCTGTTGTTTTGGCAGACATCGCATCCGAGCAGTCGATGGTGGCTGTTATTGCACAGCTGGCAGAGTAAAAATCAGAAGGAGGAAAGCACAGGGGCCTTCAACCCAGATATCACGCAGCCCATGCAGTGCTGAGCGATTGTATCTGTATGAGTGGATTGACCCAACAGATGCATCCACTCCCTTCTCACCGATGGCCAGCTGTCTAGCACTATGTGAACAATTCCCACTTCTATTGTGCTGGATGCTAAGAATTACAGCTGGGAATTATTCTTTGCACACATGATTCGGAATCCAGTAGGGGTGTGTGTGCATACATAACCCTTGGCGACGGTAGGAATCATAGTCTTATCCACAGATGGCTTAATAATCAGATTCAGATGAGGAGCAACTTTGACAACTGCAGACACTCAGGAGCGGAGGAAGAGAGCTGCTCATGTGAAATTATGAAGTATTCTACATATGTAAAAACGTCTGCATGAATATGGGTTGCATAGGAGCCAACTTCTAGGGGCCGAGGTCCCTTCAGCCCCCCAATAAAATATTTAAGGGGCTGCCCCCAAGTTGATGGATATTGCCATTCAAATGGTGTGTATGCACCATCTTGTGATTGATTATGTGGGGCGGGGCTTACCTGCCTTCCCCCCACTATTTTATTCAAGTTGGCAGCCCTGATGGGCTTGTGTCCAACCAAGTTGTCCCATTCATTCACAGACTTCCTCTGCTTATGCAATGGGGCTTCTCTTCCATCTGCACACACCCAAATCTGTTCTGGAGGCTCCTCAGCTCTCTGCAGCAGATTTTGGGGGCGCACAGGGAGAGGAGACAGAAAGGTCACCTGTGCAAGCAGAAGTCCTTGCGAGGATTGGACACCTTGGCTACAGCTCTTCATTTCTGGCAGCACAGTTGTCACAGCTGAGACAGGCATTGAGTCAGTGGGCAAAAAGGCAGAGCTCTTCATTTCAGTCACTATGCTCAGTTTCCCACCCTCAAATAACATAAACAAATGAGTAAATGGATGGGGAATAATTAGGATTTGAAGTATGGAAGCAGATCATAAAAGCTTTCTAGCAATTATGTAAATAATGTGGATTATCTTTATTTTGAATCCATGGCAATGCTGAATGACTTTTCATAGTTTGGAAGACTTATCAGGCCATAAATCATGCTGAACATTAGGCTGTATTATTTCTAAAGCTGAATATCGGCACATGTGGGGGATTTTTCTGGTTTTTGTTTATGTGTTATATTTTGGCACACAGTATCACAGATTTCCATTCCTCCCACAGGTATGAAATTTTCTCTTCTATTTGCACTGTTGTACTCCAATGCATGTTGGGACGCGGGTGGCGCTGTGGGTTAAACCGCAGAGCCTAGGGCTTACTGATCAGAAGGTCAGCGGTTCGAATGCCCGCGATGGGGTGAGCTCCCATTGCTTGGTCCCTGTTCCTGCCAACCTAGCAGTTCGAAAGCACATCAAGGTGCAAGTAGATAAATAGGTACAGCTCCGGTGGGAAGGTAAACGGCGTTTCCATGCACTGCTCTGGTTCGCCAGAAGCGGCTTAGTCATGCTGGCCACACCCGGAAGCTGTACGCCCTCGGCCAATAAAGCGAGATGAGCGCCGCAACCCCAGAGTCGGTCACGACTGGACCTAATGGTCAGGGGTCCTTTACTCCAATGCATGTTGTACTCAGATGAGTTCAGTTGGACTTACTCCCAGGAAACTGGATATAGGGCTGCAGTCTTAATGTTAATATTAGGACAGTGGGCATTTTTTGTTCATTTAGGTTTATTTCAGTTTATTTATTTAACAGCATTTCTAAACTGCTTAATATTTAAACACCCCTAAGCTGTATACAAAAATACAATACAAAGACAGTAAAAGAGTTGTCATAAAAGTGAAGATAGGTGGCGCTGTGGGTTAAAGCCTCAGCGCCTAGGGCTTGCCGATCGAAAGGTCGGCGGTTCGAATCCCCGCGGCGGGGTGCGTTCCCGCTGCTCGGTCCCAGCGCCTGCCAACCTAGCAGTTCGAAAGCACCCCCGGGTGCAAGTAGATAAATAGGTACCGCTTACCAGCGGGAAGGTAAACGGCGTTCCGTGTGCTGCGCTGGCTCGCCAGATGCAGCTTTGTCACGCTGGCCACGTGACCCGGAAGTGTCTCCGGACAGCGCTGGCCCCCGGCCTATAGATGTGAGATGGGCGCACAAACCCCAGAGTCTGTCAAGACTGGCCCGTTCGGGCAGGGGTACCTTTACCTTTTTTACAAATGTTAAAAGCAACATTAGGAAAAAGACAAATTCAGCAATAACAGGGATCAATTACAGATCAAGGAAAGCCTGGGCAAAATGATACGACTTTGCAAAGCATCTGAAGCAATTCCAGAATTCCAGAGGCAATGGTGGACAATTCCTGTTTTCAGGTCACCATATTCTATCAGTTGCAATGGCATGAGTAATTTTTTTACAGGTGATCTAAATGATGCTAACATATAAAGCCCTGAACGTCTTGGGACCAGGTTATCTGAAAGCCATAGTATATGACAACGAATCTCGGGTCTGAGTAATGTTGTCACTTTGTCCCAATATCCGCTAGGCTTAATTTCCTTTAGCTGACAGTCCTGGGTTTCATCTTTCTGTTTCTACCTTATTCTGACCCTGCAACATTCCTGTTTTTCTGACATTGCCCAACATCCAATGTATTTGAAATGTTCTCAACTTTCTGGTTATCGTCATCTCACAATCCTTTGGAGGGTTCTAATCACTCTGTCACCATTTGCAAGAATTTTTGAGAGTGATTAGGTCTCTCCTCCTGTGTATCGTCAGGAAACAAATTCCTGTAATTTTTCTTCCTTTTTTCCCAATCCTTTGAAAAAAAGTGTGCTTAACTCCCTTCGTGTCTATTGTTGTTTTAATACTTCTTATTCAGTGGCTGAGCTCAGGTTGTTTTCTAAGGACTCTCCTTTCTTAAGTAAACGAGAAACATTATTTCCATATTATTTTCAACTCAGCAGGAAAGCATAAGAAGACCAGTTATGCACCACAAAAGAGGACTCAGATTTGCATAAAAATAGCATATGCTAATTTGTAGGTATGAATGCAATTTTAGAAATAATTTGAATAGAAATGCAATACATCTTCCCATAGTGAGGAAGACAGACTGAGTAGCTCAGGCTACTGTCCAAGGTGCTAACTGTTGATGGGCAACTTCAGGGCTCCCTCTCTGGTTCATTACCTTTAAACCAGGCACGGCCAAACTTGGCCCTCCAGCTGTTTTGGGACTACAATTCCCATCATCCCTGACCACTGGGCCTGTTAGCTAGGGATGATGGGAGTTGTAGTCCCAAAACAGCTGGAGGGCCAGGTTTGGCCATGTCTGCTTAAAACCAGACACGGATTGGGCAGCCCTTCAAACAAGAATACCATCTTCTCTAAAGTGGGCTGCAGTTACCCTAGAAAAGCAACATAAGCTATATTGCTTAAAGAGAATTAACCCTCCATCTTGATATGTCAATGTGCAGCACATTATCTAAATTCGTGTGTTGCTCCCCTTCCATTAAAGTTAAAAGCTACTGAAATTATTTAAATGCATACAGTTTCTGTATTGACTGGGGAAATTAGTAACAGAACACTTGAGCTGCATCTTGATCCTAGCAGGAGCCACAGTGGAGTAAACACTTCTATTGCAGCTCTCTGCTCCCATCCCTGGTCAATAATTCCCCACCTCCATGAATCTCAGCAGTCAAGAATGAGCAGTTAGCTTCTTGGGCAGGAAAAATAATAATCTTTAGCTTGGAAGATTCACCTGTTGCCACCTTTTGTGCACGTGTAGATATTTGCTTGATTTATATGTGGCATATAGGCATATATAATATGTTTCATTGTGCATAATAAAACTGTTTTCTTTAAACAGGCTTTGTTCCATTGATATAGTCGTACCATGGAAGTCGAAAAGTTTAGTTCCCGAACCTTTTGGCTCCCAAACGTTGCAAACCCGGAAGTGACTGTTCTGGTCTGCGAACTATTTTTGGAAGCCAAACGTTTGATGGGGCTTCCGCAGCTTCTGATTGGTTGCAGGAGCTTCCTGCAGCCAATTAGAAGCCATGCTTTGGTTTTTGAACATTTTGGAAGTCAAACAGACTTCTGGAACGGATTCCGTTTGACTTCCAAAATATGACTATACTTGATTATATTAGAAACAGATGGAGGAGACCAGTGAGGCAGAGCTGCTTGGTGGCAATCTTGTATTTGTCAGAAGAAAGATGCTAAAATGTAGTGAAGACTGACCAGAAGTCCTTCTGGACAGAAATCCTGTGCCTTTATCAGTGGACTGTTGGAGACAGATTCAACAGGTGCAGCTTTCCTATCAGTCATTGCTTATAAAGTTAGTTGATTTGAGTTTTCAACAAATGCTAAAGAACTAAAAATCTGATTTCTTCTCGCTGCATGGACCCAACTCTGTAGCCAAATACCTTAATGAAAGACTTAAAAATCCATACAATTTGAGTGGGTGAAAATGTACCTGCCAAAAGGTTTTGTGAGATAGCAGGCGGACAGAACACACATTAGCCAAATTTGCCTCAGAGAACATGTTCTGCCTGACTGCAGAAATTCAATAGTATTGACTTGAAAATAAAGCCCTTAACTGAGCAGTTTGAGCAATTTAATACTTAGGAGGAAAAGCCAATGTTTTCAGCAAAATGCAACAAATTCTTATTGTGGGCAATGCACACAGAGATTATCCATTCACCGGGGCTGTCGTTTCCTTTCAATGATGGCAGCAGGGCTGCATGAGGATTCCTTTGGAACAGAGGCAAATGCCTTACCTGGGCTCAGAACATTGGCCCATCCAACCTACACTGATTTTTCCAACCTTACTTGGATTTGCCAGGGACTGAACAAAGAACCTTTTGCATGCAAAACATGTGATCTACTACTCAGCCACAGTCCTTCTTCAAAAACAACAAATCCTAGTACTCTTTGGATCAGTGACTTTATTCCAGGCATAGGCAAACTTGGCACTCCAGATGTTTTGGGACTACAACTCCCATCATCCCTGATCACTGGTCCTGTTAGCTAGGGATGATGGGAATTGCATCCCCAAAACATCTGGAGGGCCAAGTTTGCCTATACCTGCTTTATTCAAAGGAGCATCAGAATCTGCCTTATTGGTTTATCATGCTCAGTATTGCCCATTGGCAATGGTGCTCCAGGGTGTCAGATGGGGATGGGGCATTCAAAGCCCTACCTGAAGATGTCGGAGATTAAACTTGGAACTTTTCTGAATGTGAAGTGCATCCCGGACTGTACAAAAATTAATCTTGGATGTTTCTTCCTCCCAATACCACTCCTCTACCTCTACCAAAGTTCCTTTACAAACTGTGCTGGCTTCTGGACCAGTTCTGCCGAACTGACACCAGCAACAATAGAGATAGAATCACAGACTCTGGTTTCCCCAAAGTCATTTGTGTTCCTGAGGAGCTTGTTCTCTACTTGTGGTGGGAAAAGAAGGTTTTAGCTGTGTGTAGAGATGCAAGTCCCAAGTAAAGCATGTGTGGTAATAGACCTTCCAGGTGTTCCTATTTTCCAGGGAATGTCCCAGATTTAAAGGTGCCATCTTGATTTCTGATTTGACCCTGGAATGTCCTGCTTTTCCTTAGGACATCCCTATTTTCATCAGTGAAATGATGGAGGTTATGGTAGGATGTCCCTATTTTCATTGCAGAAATGTTGGAGGGTATTTAGCAAGCTACAAGTCCTTCCCACCTTATCTTTGCAATGTGAAGCCACTTAAGCATGCTTCCTGCCCATGCTGCAAAGGTAGCAGGAAGGGCCTCAGGTCACAAAACTTACATTACAGGACGTTCCCTCAGCAGTGTCACTCAAGTTTCCAGGAATGAAGATTCTCTTCAGATGAGGAGCTACACCACTTGGTGGTGTCAGATCTTCTGAAGAAGTATAGAAGGAGCTGCTCTCCTATACTGGAATTCTGGAAACCTAGTATGAGAAGGGAACTTCTGCCACCACAGGATTCAAGAAGCCAATATTTATTTAATTATCAAACACAAATTTAAATTAAGCCAAGCTGTTTCCCATAGACAATTAGCACACGTTCCTTTATATTTTTGTACATTATTCTCCCCCCTCATTAGCAGATGGCAACAAGGTCATCATGGTTTCGTGTCAGACTGACCTCTACCAGCCAGCCCCATTCCTATAATTTGTTCGGCATGGTGACAGAAGCAACTCAAATCACTGATGAAATCGGATTCAATTATTACTATGCTGAAGAAAAGTTCATCTCAGTATTTTGCTAATGACTGAACTGGAGATCCAAACATGTCTGAAAGAAGATAACATTTCTGACATGGCTCTGGTGGAGATCTAATTAAGCATTGTCTCTAATTGGACTGTCACGGTCAGGGCATGGAGACCATTTTATATCTTTAGCTGATCTGGAAACAAGTTCAATTTCCTGAGAATCTTCCAGCTGCCTGTCATGTGCACATAAGGCAAATGTTTCCGTTAGGAAGATTGCAGAATATATGTGTGTTGGGAGAAAGGAAGTAAGGTTGCAAGAATTTTATCCTTCATTTTAAAGAGGGAAATGCAAAGCCGCCTGGCATGGGACAGCTTCAGAATTCAAGTACACCTAACCTGAGTTGCTGCCTTTGTAATTTTGAAGTTTTATTTTGAAACAGGCAGGGAACCTTTGCTGTATAAAATCCCTGGAGAAAAGGACTGGGGGCTGGAGCCAATGTTAACCATAGCTGGAGCCTGAGCCATAAGTGGGTGGAACATGAACATGGACACATGTCAACAGATACCTTTTACATTGGCAATGGTCTCATTGAGACACTGCAGTAGTGCACAACACACACACAAATCAAACCCTTTTTTTTAAAAAAAATGCCCTGATTCATATATTTGTGTCTTAGTGAGGCTGCTACCACCCACTCACCTTCACAATTAGAGGGTTCCATATTGTGTGTGTTTTAAATTGATTGTAACCATATTTTAACCAGTTCTTGTTCATTAGAACTGCACTAGCTGAACCTACCAGTGGTGGCTGATGCCCATTGGGACTGGTGGGGTGGAAATGAGGGAAGGAGGAAGGCAGAAGGGAAAGCCACAACCAAGGACAGGCAGCGCCACCCTTGACTGGTTGCCATAAGATGGCAGGCAGGTGACTCAGTCTGTGCTGGATCCTACAGTATTCATTACTGTGCAGTTAAAAAAAGGAGAGATCTTGCATTTCCCATTACCTATCTGGAACTTATATGGGTATTAATTTGGCATAGCTTTTCAAGCTTCCTTTTAAATGAGTAATAAAGTAAAGACTCTTCCTTCCTTCTGCCTTTTCCCCTACAGGAATCTGAATGCTCAGTCATAGATTAATCATTAGCCTTCTGTTCTTCTAGCTGGAGTATGGATTGTTGATTCCCCCACAGCCCACCCGCAAACCACTAGGGTGTACTTAAATCTGCTGGCCATTTCTCTCCCTGTGTTTTATAGCACTCTGAGGACCCCACAGTTTAACCTCCCTTTTCACAAGCATGCTTTGGGGCTATCATAATCACTGCTCTCTGATTTGATTGCCTTCATACCATCTGTCATTTCATGTGACTGATATTTATGTCCATCGCTGATTAGAAAACCCCTCTGCACTGAAAGGCAGGATGTCAGAAGAGCCTTTCACATCCACATTAATGAGACCTCTCTTTTACAAACATACTCTCTGTTTCATTTATTCAGTCTCTTTTTCTTCCCACAGTCTATACCCCGGCAATTTCATCTTTTGCTTGGATGTTAAGTAAAGCTGCTAAAAGTACAGTACAGTGAAAATGCCCTTGAGTTAAAGAAATAATAACAAGAAGATCAATATTCTTCTTATATGCTCTGAATGATCATTATGGGAGAAAATTTAATCTGCTGGTGGTGAGAACTGAATGTGCATAAGAACAAACCTTCAAAACTGACATTGCTCCACTCTTTTCCTTATTTTACTCTGTTTTGTTCCCTCTTGGTGTAGGATGGCTCATTTTTTAAATCAGGAAATAAGACAACATGGTGACATTCAGAAATAGGAATGTCATTACCCATACCACTCAGGGAAAACTTTTGGCAACATTGAACAAATTATTCCAAAGCTACTGATTCCAAATAATTTCTCATTCTTTTCTCCATAGTGATGCATTTGGTATTTACAGGAAATTAGTCCCCTTTTTTTGTCCATCCCTTCCACTCTAAATTTTTGAGATCACAATTCTAGATGGAGAATTTCCCTGTTGAATACAGATTCATAGTATTTTATACGTGTTTATTTAAATGGAAACATAACTGAACAATTTCCATCAGGGGGAAAAAATATTTTCCCAGGGTCAAGATTTCTTCAGCTTTCTCAGATGATTTTCAGAACTTGTAATTGCTGTAGATTCACGAGGAATTATAAGTATAGCCAACAAAACCTATCATTAAACTTTTTAAGGCTCACTCTATAAACTTGGTTTATAGAAGATCTGCATATTTGTAAGTATCCTGCTCAGCAGTGGTAAATTAGAACAATTGGTTTTTGAACAGATGGAAATTAAAGCTCTGGCAAGATGTGCTCTAACTGGCTGGGCCTAATCACTAGTCTTGCAGCAGTATTTTGACTAATAAAAATTTCTAAGGAGACTCTTAAAATATGGACCTCCACATACAAAAGTTTACAACGGTCTGATCTGGAAGTTATGAGAATGTGGATAACAGGGGCAAGGCTATCTCTCTCAAGAAGGGACGACAGCTAATGAAAGGTGCTTATTATCACATATGCCACTTGGGAATCCAAAGATAAGGCAAATCTAAAAGCATTACTCATCATGCACCTGTGCTGAAGTGTGTGACCCATTTAAGCAGGTCAAACATCACCACTCTGGTCCACAGAACCACCATGAATAGCTTTTTATGGCAAGCTTGGGGAAAAACTTTTGGGAGCTTTCCACTTCTGGGGAACTTCAAAGAGATCCTGATTTCACTCAGGCAAGATGCCTGAAATGGTCTGTTTTGGTCCAGATTTGTCTGAATCAAACAACTTTATTGTTGGGTCCCATTTTTACAAAGCAGAGTGAATGGAATTAACCTGTCTTTCATGTGTTTTGTTAGGCGAAAACGTTCGGTTTTAGAATAACAAGAATCTTACTCCTTATACCACCACGGACGGTTTCCTCTAGTGAAACTACTTGTATTTATTTGGCTGATATTTAAAAAGCACTAGACATATACTTAATTTGAGTTTTGACTGATTCCTCCTTGGAAGCACAACAAGGAGAATTTTGCCTCTCTTCCCTGAATATTCAAGTGGCAGTGATCATTCAGAAGCCTCTGTTTTGGACTCTTCATCTTGATTACTAACCTACTCATGTTTTTCAGAAAATGGCTTATCATCACTCAGGGGTCCTTTGAAGTTTCAGGTAATGGAGCTTGACAGTGAAAGTATTGCTCAGGACTCCAATGGCAAAGCCAGAAAAAGTGGGCGATGATTAGCGTAGATCAAAGAAGAGTTGCGCAGATAGCAAATTTAAAGGAAGCTCTGATACAATTGTACTGACCTGAATGACTAGCTGTTCTTATTTTTATTTGTAAGCAGTCTTGGGTCCCTATCAGGGCAAAAGGTGGGGTATAAATATATAACAACAACAACAATGTGATGTAATGATTGCCCCTGGTATGGATATAGAGGGCACATCATGTTGTAGACTCCAGCACAATAGTAACCAGATCTACTCAGAAGTAAGCCCTATTGAATTCAACAGAGCTTACTCCTAGATATGTTTGAGATTGTATTAAAGAGCAGTAGTGGGGAACCTCTGTCCCACAGGACAATCTTGACCCACTGGGTGCTCCAATTTGGCCCATGAGACTATTTTATCAAAGCCACACCCACCTGTCAGCCAGGCTACATCACTCCAATGGGCAAGTGATGTCAGCTGATGGGCAGAGCGTGGGATTCAGTTCTGTGTTGGCTGCACATACCAGTTCCCCGCAGGAATTGTTTAGGGTTTCAATTCTGTTCAGTTTGGCTGCACAAACCTGTTTCTCCTGTGTTGGATCCAACAGGGAACTAGCTCATGCAGCTAAACTGGGCAAGATTCATCAGCCTTTCCAAAAAGCCATGTTGTCTTATGACGACCAGAAATTCTGGTCTGCAGCCTGACCTTGTGAAGAGGTGTTGCAGTAGAACTAGGAAGAACTACATGTTCTTCCACGTCACTCATGAACTGGGCACGCTATTCTTTAGAATGCTTCACTTTTCTTTGGCAGAGAAGTTGGAATGGATTTTCACATCTGGAATGGGAAAAGGCAGCTGAGTAACTGAGAAAAGTGCACTCCTTTTGTCTGCACAGTCGATGGATCAGCTTCAGTAGACACTGTTCTCAAAGAAGTGGGGACAAGAATAATTTAAAGGCACATGGTGTTGTTGAGCTGCTGAATCCAAGCACATCTATACCCCTATAATGTCACTTCCAGACAACCTGTTTACTAGCATTCATCCTGATCTGCCTGCAGGGAGAGTAGACACTGATTTGTTTACAGAGAAGGTAATGGTGATGCGCCAAGCAAACTTCCCCCAAACATTCAGGCGCATTTTCCTGTCACTTTTTGCAAAAAGTCCAATTCTTAGGGGAAGTAGGTTTGTTTTGGAGGAGTCCCAACAACTTCTAGTAATCCACACTATGGCTAGTAGCTGTAATATGGTTATTAGCTGCATAATGGCTATGAGATGTAAAGAGACTTCCCCATGTATTTGTCTAAAAAGGTAAAAGACCCCTGACAGTTAAGTCCAGTCACAAACGACTCTGGGGTTGCGCCGCTCATATCACTTTACAGGCCGAGGGAGTCGACATTTGTCTGCAAACAGTTTTCCCATGTCATGTGGCCAGCATGACTAAGCTGCTTCTGGCACAACGGAACACTGAAACCAGAGCAGCACACGGAAACGTGTTTCCCTTCCCGCTGGAGCGGTACCTATTTATCTACTTGCACTTTTTGGCATGCTTTCGAACTTCTAGGTTGGCAAGAGCTGGGACCAAGCAACGGGAGCTCACCTAGTCACAGGGATTTGAACTGCCAACCTTCTGATCAGCAAGCCCAAGAGGCTCAGTGGTTTAGACCACAGCACCACCTATAAAGTCAACATGAGGCCCAGCTACATGTGACTTTGAAACATGTGGAGGATTTGCCTTGTCCTCCCATACCATCATCTCTACAAATAAATATGTCTTTTAAAGCTCCTATATGGCATAGGAGAACAGCTACCACTGGCACCTATGGAGGCTTTATGCACCTGCCAAGTAGCAGCTTCAGAGGGGCAATATTAATCCCTATTGCAGAGTGGAAGGAAAGACCCCCCCCATCCCATTTATTTATGTATATACTGATTGATTGCGGAAAAAAGAAGAACCTCAAAGCGGTTCACAAAAAGAATAAAACAATGAACTTATTAGTAATCAGTAACAATGAAATCATCATTGTGCTGCTATGATTAGAGCCCCCAGCTGCTATCAGCTGTAGAAGAAAAACACACTCTTATGCCACTTGTTTAATGTCAAGTGTAATTTGACACTAGACTTCTGGTCACCACCACCTCTTGTAGCCACAAATTGCATATATTAATTGTGAATTGGGTGAAAAAGTACTTTCATTAATGCCACTTAGAAAATAACATCCAATGTTATTTCCTGGCTTTAATTATACAGACACTTGCAATGCTGCATTATTAAGTTCCTCTGCACGACATGCTAGTGTTTGGAGAATGAATGACCCATATTGAATTAGTTCTGATTACTAGAAGCAAAGAGGGTCTCTCATATAGCAGGCCACCTTGAACACAGTGCTGCCTCCTGTGGATTATCGCAGACAGTCCTGACTTGGAAGATGCAGACAGAAAGCAGACACAAGTCATTTCCTCTGCATTTGCGTAGCTGCATACCCTATACAGAGTTGCCTTGAAACTTATCCAAATGATATGAAGTCAGTAGAAGACTGCTGGGAGGTATCACATGGGAACAGATCTTCTTGTGACATTTCCTCTCCATCCTGCTTGTAGCTGGAGTGGAAATAATGGCAACTGCAGCCTTTTCTACAGCGATCCTGACAGCTTTTTTGGCTGCCACAACTGGATGGAAATAACAACCCAGTTACATAACGTTGATAAATTTCAAAGTGTATCTATTCATTTATTTAATTCCATTTGTGCATCACTTCCCATCAAATATCTGGAAGCGATCTTAAAAGAAAAACAATGGCACATTTTGATACGTAAAAGCCATTAGAACAATTAAAAGACAATGACCAGCACATTTATATATAAGAAAGATAAAAACGCTTCCATGCATAAAAAGTTCAGCAAGTTTTGCTAAAAATGTGTTATTCTTTTTTCTCCCCCTTTTTAAAACGTCCTACAACTTGCAAGAATAAATGGAAAATACCAATTCTAGTTCACATTTTTAAGCAGCAACAGATGTGATATAGCTTTTTAAGGAAAATTACTGGCCCACCCTAGCATTTTTTTTAAAGGCATGGACGCTCTAAAATAGGCACGGAGCTCTCACCCAACAACAATGGCTTCATTCCAGTGAAGGTGACATGCCTATGATCAGACTCTACTCTCTGATCTCTTAAAGAGATAAGAGTGTACATCAGAGTAGGGATGCAGGTGACGCTGTGGTCTAAACCACTGAGCCTCTTGGGTTTGCCAATTAGAAGGTCAGCAGTTCGAATCTCCACAATGGAGTTAGCTCCCGTTGCTCAGTCCCAGCTCCTGCCAACCTAGCAGTTTGAAAGCATGCCAGTGCAAGTAGATAAATAGGTACCGCTGCAGTGGGAAGGTAAATGGCGTTTCCGTGTGCTCTGGTTTCCATCACGGTGTTCTGTTGTGCCAGAAGTGGTTTAGTCATGCTGGCTACATGACCCAGAAAGCTTTTTGTGGACAAACGCCGGCTCCGTCGGCCTGAAGCGAGATGAGCGCCACAACCCCATAGTTGCCTTTGACTAGACATAACCATCCAGGGGTCCTCTACCTCTACCATTTTTTTCCACCTGGATCTCTGCTTCAAGCTGATAATGATCTTGACAGCACCTATCCAAATCTACTCAGAAGTAAGTCCTATTGAATTCAGTGGGCCTTCCTCCTAGGTAAGTGAGGTTAGGATTGAAGTCTAAAGCAATAAAAGAAATTTGGTTTGGTTTGCATGATGCGTGCCTACTTTGTTTACACTTCGAATATAATAAGCAGCCTGAAATATAATTGTCCTTCAACATTTGTGCTTCTCCTAATTTTGCTGCACATTTCTCCAACAAAAAAGTATATATTAGGGAAAGCATGCATTGAAAATGTTCACATTAGTGAAAAATAGCATACAAAATGCATTATATTAGGGGAAATTACTTGCAGAAATGTGTATATTAGAAGAAATGCAGATGAAAAGGCTGATTGAATTTTTATGATTCTTTTGAAAAAAACAAACTAATGCAGAAATGTAGCTAACTGAATTTAAGATTGGAAAAAATTAGACATCACAAGAA
Source organism: Podarcis vaucheri (assembly GCF_965113315.1). Classification (NCBI taxonomy): domain Eukaryota; kingdom Metazoa; phylum Chordata; class Lepidosauria; order Squamata; family Lacertidae; genus Podarcis; species Podarcis vaucheri. The sequence continues at coordinate 32,035,941 of NC_138763.1, read as the reverse complement.
ACTGAAACTGATAGAACTACCCATCCCTAGACAACATTGAAGGTAGTGTCAGAAGGTATTGAGATCTCTATCATTAAAATTTTGGGTACCCCTCAACTGTCCCTGGAAAATTGGACATCCCATTTTTCACGCTAGGGTATGGCAGCCAGTTTGAGTGCTGCAACCTTGTGCCATGGGTGTGCAGTTACATGACTTGCCTGGGAGTGCAGCCTGGAAGACATGCGCCCCAGGTTTTTGACCTGGACACGTTGGAGGGTATGATTTATGTTCATCTTTATCCAGTGATTGTTTCATAAAGTCCATTAACACACATTGAAGAGTAACAACAAATGGGCTTTCTTTATCTATCAAGGCAGACAGGAAAATAAGAGAATATCCATCCCTTATTCAGGTTGACTCTGGTGTTCTCACATTCAAAGGGTTGTGATTTATGAATGTCAGATTTAAATGTAGGTTTACTTCCGCCGATGATGACCCTTGAGTTATTATAGCTGATCGATTTGAAGGCATGAGCATCTAGGTGTCTTTTTCCGCCTTTAGCACAATCTGTATTAGATTAATACGTGCTTGGTTTGGGGGGCAGGGCTTTTTTTTAAAAAAAGAAAAACAGCCTTTTTGTTTTGTTTTGCAGACAGGAAGAACTCAGCCAACATGTCAGCTCTGCAGGAAAGCACAGCAGGGGATTTTAAAAGGGAACGGGACAGTTCCAAGCAGACTTTGTACTTCTCATTCCCTGAGACCCTTCACCTATCAATCTGCGCCTTAATCTCTACATGAAATACACAAATAAACACAGTGATGATCCTCTGTCCCAAAACCAGACAAACACCCTTCACTTTTCCTGCCCCCTTTCCTCACTAATCTTGCCGGAGTCGAACTCTCTCTCGAGTCTCATCTGAAGAAATGTAGACTAGCAAATGAAAACTTCCAGCCTGAACGGTTTAGCCAGGGTATCCATGTCGCAAATCTCATTAAATTGCACCGTGGAAGAAGCCGTGCGCACCTAGAGCTGGGAATATAATGGGAATGAAGGCAATCAATCACCGCCAAGTCACTGCAGCCGCTCTCCCATTCCCGTTCCCAGTGGTCCCATTGCAATTATGCTAGACACCAGGTTAGCCTGCACACAATTAGAAGGTTATTGGAGGCATTCAAAAACGCACTGGAGGTGATCATCATTGCACACTAGGTTAGTTAAGTTCCTGTTATTAATGAACGATTGGAGCCCTCATTGAGCGTGGTAGACAGAGGGGTAGGAGATTACCCTTTTTTTTTTGCATCAACTTCTTGCAACAACTTCTCTGAGACTCATCGCTTCCAGATTCATATTGCTTAATTGGAATACATCTGCCCCCTGTACTGTTAGCCTACTCTGTCAAGTTATTATTGAGTTCTGAAAACCTGCTGATACACAAAGAAGATTCTTGATCATGGAAAAAGCAACAGTTCCCTGTTCCTAGGCAGAGATGCTTGTCCCAATGGCTGAAATTGAAACCTCCCCCTAGCGGGAACAGGAAAAACTACAGCGTAGCCTGTTTCAATACGAAACTAAACACATATCTAAAAATCACTTTGGGGTCGGGCTCCATGTCCTCAATCATTTACTGTTACAGTGGTGCTTCAGGTTACAGATGCTTCAGGTTACAGACTCCGCTAACCCAGAAATAGTACCTCAGATTAAGAACTTTGCTTCAGGATGAGAACAGAAATCGCATGGCGGCAGCACAGTGGCAGCAGGAGGCCCCATTAGCTAAAGAGGTACCTCAGGTTAAGAACTGTTTCGGGTTAAGAACGGACCTCCAGAATGAATTAAGTTCTTAACCTGAGGTACCACTGTATATGGCAATATACCTGCGGCAGCAAAGCCTCACCACAAACAGCACATGCAAGCTTTCCTAAGAGCTTTCCCCAGGGTTCTCATGTTGAATTGCCTTCACTTTATAACAGTAAACTCTGACTAAAACGTCAAGTCATATTTTTTTGCAGGGTATGTCTCTTCAGTACAAATAGGAGTTCACAATCCTATAATGGAAACATTTCGAGGAGGCAGTAAAAGGATATCATATGCAGACCATTGTCAACTTCTGGGTGTTTTGGTTTTTTCCTGTGGACTTGCGGGTAGCAGGGATTGGTTGCCAGACCCCAAGTAAAGGCCACAGGAGGCAGACTGACTATAGGGGTGGTGTGCATTTGGAGATGAGGGTGGGAAAATGGGGGAACACAAACAGCAAAATTAATACTGTTTAGTCTGGACAGAACTTCTTGAAACAGAGCATCACTAATAATTATTTAGCAGAGAAAATAAGAACTGACAACTATTTAGAATACTGCTACTTAGATCCTGTTCAAGGAAACTGTTTAAAATAGCAGCTAGTTTACTGCTTTAATGAAGGTGGAAGGACCCATAGTCCTACAATCCATCGGGGTGATGGAAGTTGCTGGGCATTTCCAGACTCTTGCTGTCTTCAGGTGGGATTCAATCACACACTGCCAAATACAGGTTGCGTAAGTATATTTGATTGGGAAAATCTTGTGCCACAAAAGATTTCTGCGACAAACCCACTTCCCCAAGTGACCAGCCTTTTTTGCGAAAAGGAAAGTAGCAGCAAAATGCACTGGGAAGTGTGGAACGACACTTGCAACATCACATTACCTTCGTTCATACATATCTGAATGAATGCTCAGAAACAGCCAACGTTGTCTTGCTACCTTGCAAACCAATCAGGGTAACGCTCAACCAAGAGGTTGCATGGTAGCATATCCAGGAACAATTGGAGAGCCACTGATTGGTTACCTATTGCAAAGTTTTATGCCCGGTTTTACTGTTATGATAAAATAGATGAAGACAACTCTATATTCAGAAAGTACTTTTGAGACATAATCTAACTAAGACTGAGAACAAATAAGAAGTCCCCCCCACACACACTTTGGACAATTATGTTTTTGTTAAGCATTTGTAATATATTCAAAGGCACCTGCAGGTTCTTTTGAGAATCAGTTCTTTGTTATGATAATGAAAACACATTGAAACTAAGAAAAAATCTCTTTTAGTTTGAAAAGTAATTTGTGTGTTCTGTGGCATACATATGATGGCTGTTGTGTACAGATTTAGCAAATGCAGCCCTTTAAGAGGGAGAATCGAAGTTTATCTCTTGATTTTAAAGGAACAGTTTTACAGTGGCACATTTTATTAAAGTTTAGTTAGATAATATAGAGCAGAGGTAGGCAGAAGGTAGATCCCCAGGTGATTTGTGATAGATCACCAAGGATTTCTGATTCCCAATTAGTTAACAATAGCAGCAACTTATAAATCACAGGTGAGTAACCTGTAGCCCTCCAGATGTTGTTGGTATGAAGCAACTAGGATTTAGTCTATTTTTTGTGGGATGTGAAACACAGAGAAGTCAAATACAACATTCCTAGAGTGGAAGTAAAAAGGGGATGTCTGGACCAGCCAGTTGGAACTTCCTGTTTCCTCCTGGGCTCTGACAGACTACCTCTACATGTGACCAGAGGTGGGTGTGGCTTCATCTGTGCAGGTGGCAAAATAGCATGGAGGAGGCAGCCATCTCTCTCTCTTACTCCATTCCTTGAAGAAGCAACATCTGCTTAGCCTGAGATGCTAGACCAGTGCTAGTTTTGAGGAAGCCCTGGGCTAGGTGCCATTTGGGGTTCCTCCAGCACATCCCTGGTGCTCATCTGATACTGTCCCAGTGGATTCCACAAAGAGAGCTTACCAGGGGACAGAGGAGGTAGATGTAGAATTATCATGCGTGCTGACACCTGCCAGGATTATAGCAGCGGCTGCACCTTTGGGCTGAAGCAATTTTCTTGCCATTTACCCCCAACCGCTTCCACTTATTAACAAATAATTTATGCGTAAATGCTGATTGTTTTCCCAACTTCACATTCAGCTGCAATCTTGGTTGCTCATCTGTTACTCACCAGCGATTTGTTCTTTGGGGTACATTATACTGATTCTCATTCTTCCCTGAATAATGGAGTGCTGTTGAGCAGGGAAATTTCACAACACTACAATGCTGTGCTTTGCTGTTAAATTCTATTTTTTTTTTTAAAAATGCAGGCTTTTAAGTATATGAGACAAAATGTACAAGACATTCTCTCTCTCTCTCTCTCTCTCTCTCTCTCTCTCTCTGTGTGTGTGTGTGTGTGTTTAGCAGAATGTTCATATATTCAGCCATGGTGCTTTAAATTACTTTAGTGTGCTGAGATTTGTAGGGGGAAATTGGCAGTTATGCCATTGCACCTGCTGAAGGAAATGTGCCCTGCGATACATTCTCAGTGGGCTGCTGTACACTCAATTTCAACCAAAATGTGGTAGAGACCACTTGGGACTGTACCATTTCAGAATTCATAATGAAATGCTTTCCTTTCCAGCTTTATGAGAAGCTGGAATGTGAAGCAACAAGAGTTCTCGACTAGATTTCTTCATGGCACCCTAGTTTGCAGGAAATGTTTCTTTTACATTTAGGAGCATTTGATCATGTGACACACACCCCCCATCCTGAAATGGTACAACCCTAAGAGGACTGAACATTGGGGAAAAGAGAGGCGTGCAAATCACCATTATTAATGGAGGGGGTTATTCATTTGTTTGTTTGTTTAGCTATTGTCTCTGGCTGTACACAGTTATTAGAGGGATGTGAGCTGATCTTAACCTTAAAAAGCTATGTCCCTGGGTATGTAAGTGGGGAATGTTCCTTCGGTACTTGCTGTTTTGTATCCATGAGCTGAGAACAGAGATAAGCAAATTTGTCCATGGAGATTTATCCCAGTTTCTCATTTTCCCAGTCTTAAATTCAGTTCTCTACATTTCCATATGAGTTTGTGATTCTTTTCTTTTTTAAGTCCTCATAAAAAATTATTATCATTTTAGTGCAAATTTCTCCTAATTCACACATTTTTCTATGCAGTTTTGCCCAATACACACATTTTTGCAAACCAGTGTTTTCTATTATACAGCATCTTTGCATGCTATTTTACTAAGCTATGCAGTTTTATGCATACATTCCCTCAGTATATGCATTTTTGCATACAGGCTGGTAAACTGCAATGCAAAATTCAGGAAAGCGTGGATTTCAAAAGATAGCTGTGTTTTCCTTGGGATATTGTTCCGGAAAGTGCTCATTATACGGTTTACCTTTAAAATTGAACAGAATCAAATTCCTCCCCAATCTCTGAGGGAGAATAGCAACATTAGGTTATGTCATTCACTTATTCCTTCGCTAAAATAGTTCTCTCCAAAGCACTTCAAGATGGCTTAGAGCATTAAAAAACTAGATGCGTGCTTAAAAGACAAGATCAACACAATCAATAAACCAAAAGCGATACAATACAGGAGTGCCAGCTTGGCCCCATGGCTGTGGGTGCCAGGGGCCATGGGTTTCATGCACCATGCAGGGCCCTGGCACTGAAATTTGTGGGTGCCCGGCCCCTTCATAAGGAATTTTGTGGGTGCTTGGGCACCCGGAGCCCAAGGCAGTTGGCACCTATGATACAATGGCTCAGTGGCCAGGATGGGGAGTGAAATGAACACCCCATCACCACTACAACAGCCCAGAGAGACCCAGCTATCCTGTGGGATAAAGGAATCTTAACATGCCATTGCAAACCCATCAACAAGAGAGGGCTCCCTCCCCAGAGGGATTTTCAGCAAAATCATTTGTATCAGTTGCATCGTTCAGGGCATGTATTCTCTTTTTTTTTAAAATTTATTAGGTTTTCACATTTTACATAAACAACAACAAAATACAAAAACAAACACAAAAAACAACAAACATGTATAATTTCCGAAAAACTTATTTTCTAACCCTGGTCCTTGACTTCCCCCCACCCCCTCCCTTGCATCCCTATTCCCAAATTTATGTCAGCAAATTGGCATTCTCTTGTCCATCTTGATATTAATCCTCTTATAAAGAAAAAACAAACAAAAAGCAAAAATAAATTTTTCTAAGTTGGACCCCAATTCCCTTCCATCGATTTCCCATTTTGTCTTGAATAATAGTCTTATTATCTAAACCCCCTGGTCTTGAGTGTTGTTATAATTAGTTCCTTCCCTCCCTCCCATCCCCGATTTGCGTCCCTTCCCGAAACATGTCTAAAATAACAGTTCTTAGCCCGGGTTCCTCACGTCCGAGGCTCTCAAGTCTCTTTCAGTCCCTCTCCGCCGGTCTTGTTGGTAATCCTTTATGTCGGTCATCGAATCTCGAAAGAGTTCTTTTACAGTCAGTCCATAGTCTCTTCCCATATTTAAAAACAGCTGCTGGATAATTTCCACAAGGCATGGGTCTTGAAAGTAATCAAGGTCAGAGTCTATGTGGAGGCCCCAATTATATTTCTTTATTCCAAAGCCCTGAATTTCATAAACTCCCAGGGCCTCCACTTTCATCTTCTGCATCTTTCGTAGACCTGTAGTGAATTCAATCCAATAGTCTCCTTGCTTGTATTCCCCAGGTGTCAGCTTCTGGTTAGTATTTTCCCACTTCACTTTTTCTCTTTCTTGTTTTGTCTTCTCCTCTTCTTTAGTTATCATTTCAAGTTCAGCTGTGGATTCTTTCTCACTCGGGTCCTGATTACATTCAGCAGAACTACATGTTTCAGAAGTCAAGGTCATCAATTGTTTACTCATAGCCGTGGTCTGCTCTTGTAAGATTCCCACCAAATGGAACATCCTTTCGATTTCCCCCAATATCTTTCCATCCACAGCCATTGTAATTCCACAGAATTCCCCCTAGAGGGAATCTGGTTACTTAGTGTTCTTTTCTCCAACAATCCTGTATCTTGTTATTGTTTCTTTATTCCCAACAATTTTAGTTCAAATGTAACTCCTTTTAATCCAGAGGAATCTTAAGTTGCAATTTTTCACTATTAACAGTCCGTTTGACAGCTTTGACAGCTGTCAAACTCTGTACCTCTTACACAAGCTCCAAAACAGGATGCTCCCGGGCCCGGGAGGGGGGGTTGTTTACAGCAAAACAAACGACTTCCAACACTCCACTCTCCTGCTCAAAGTTACTTTTCCAAATCTTGGAAGTTACTGTCTTTTTAAACTCACCCTTTACAGGGTAGGCACTCCAGCTTAGTTCTTATATCGTTGCTCTGGATCGTCTGCAAGGGGGGGGTGCGGACTTCCTTTTAGCACCCCCCCGATCGTCTCTAATTCAAAAGGTAAAATTCTTAAAGTCCAATTCCAATTTACTCACGGGTTCTTCTTTTCAGTCCAAATTTCAAGGAAGGAAGTCAGCGCTCTCCAGTCATGGCTCGCGGCTTCACTCAGCGGCGGTAGCGATCGACTCTCAGCACCGCGCCGTCCCCCGTATCCCCTCCGCAGCCTTTAAAAAGGCTCTTCGCGAATCAGGGGGGGCGCTTGAGGTGCCCACCGAGTCTTCAGTCTGCAGGCTTCCGCGCCTGCGGTTTTTAAGGGTCCCCGTGTCGCCGGCACGGCAAAGACCCATCCACCGCTGAGCCGATTCCCTCCGGAGCTCAGAGGGAATCCGCCATTTCCAGATCGCGCCAACCCCGGATACAGGGCATGTATTCTCTTAGCCATTGTCCATACGCTCCCTTTCCATTGTGTGATGTGTAGATGATCAAGTCCTTTCCTTTTGTAGTTTCATAATGGCCAATGGTTTTTAGCAAATATGTTTGAGCTGCTGAGTGGCTGGTTGGCCTGGAGTTGGGTTACGGCTGGAGTTGGGTTACGGCTAAAAATGGCAGCCCATATGGAGTTCCCCCTGCCCTCCCCCCATAATACAAAGGCAGCAATCCTATACCCACTTATTTAGAAGAAACTCAGTGTTGCTCAGTACAGCTCACTTCAGAGTAGACATGATACCTGGTTGATCATAACACGCTTATACCATTCATTTGCCAACACCTGCCATGCATTGTTTGATGCCAGTGGCAAAAGTATGGATTGGAAACACAAAATGTGATGATGTTAGAATGTAGGTGCAAAGGAGGACATGTTCCTTGTCTGCTGTAGTGACTCATTTGGGTCAGAGAGCTGCTCAGGGAGTCAGTGGACTGTCCCATTGATTTCAACGGATCTTAAGTATGTAATGGGCCTACTTTTGGTTGAATTTTTACATCAAGGTGACTTTAAGGGTTAAAGCTTCTCTGGTCAGCAATATAAATGCCAATAAACAAGCTGCCAGGATCCAAGAGTTCTGTGACTAGGATGTTCATCAGTATGGAAATCTTGAGGACTCAACCCTCCTCCCTTAAGGCCTTGCAGAAAATAGGCCAGGCAAGGGGAATAGGTGGGTTGTTCAGACTCAATCAAGAAAGCAGACCACAGTTATGACTCATTGGTTACATTGCCGCTGAGTCATACTGAGCTCTGCAGTGTTAGCATCGCATAAACAAAGGACAGCTAAAGGAACAGAACTGCTTGAAATGAAGAGCTGAGCCTTGTTTGTTTCTCTGGTAAGTTAAAAAAAGGCAAGGAAGAATTATGCCAAGGTGGACCCCTCCAGATGTCATTGGATGACAACACCCACCATCCCTGACCCTTGGCCATCCTGGCTGGAGCTGGAGCCCAAAAAGATCTGGATAGCACTGTATTAGCTATTCTGTTTACCATAACTTCTACATCAGAAAAGCAGGCTTGGGGAACTGTAGCCCTCCAGGTGTTGTTGGACTTTAATCAGGGCTGATTAAGTAAAACATTATCAAAGCACTTATTAGCAGCACCATTCTATGCACATAAACTCAGAGACATGTCCCCACCATGTTCAATGGAGCTGACTCATAGGTAGGTGTGCCCATAAAACATTATTTTATTGTACACCTGTGATGATTTCGGTTCATGGTAGTATTGGGCAAGTTACATTCGATCCCAGTTTCAACACTGTTTGCATCTGCAATAGTTAGGCTGCAGGCAACTGCAATATGGCAAAGAGGGGGGTCCTTGGAAGGGAATTGCAAAGTCTGGGCGCAGTTTTCTGTGGGGGGGGGGAAACCCACATGCTAGTTCAGCCTTAGTGTGAGCTCCTGGCGCCTGGGGCATGCATACACTTGTGCTAGGGGGTATGCACATACTGGGGCGGGGCACGGAGTGCAAAGGGTGAAGGATCCCATCATGACTAAAATGGTCAAAGGCCTGGAAACGATGCCTTATGAGGAACGGCTAAGGGAGCTGGGCATGTTTAGCCTGGAGAAGAGGAGGTTAAGGGGTGATATGATAGCCATGTTCAAATATATAAAAGGATGTCATATAGAGGAGGGAGAAAGGTTGTTTTCTGCTGCTCCAGAGAAGCGGACACGGACCAAACTACAAGAAAGAAGATTCCACCTAAACATTAGGAAGAACTTCCTGACAGTAAGAGCTGCTTGACAGTGGAATTTGCTGTCAAGGAGTGTGGTGGAGTCTCCTACTTTGGAGGTCTTTAAGCAGAGGCTTGATAACCATATGTCAGGAGTGCTCTGATGGTGTTTCCTGCTTGGCAGGGGGTTGGACTCGATGGCCCTTGTGGTCTATTCCAACTCTATGATTCTATGACATCCCAGCCCTTGCCACTGACCCCGGTGGAGCAACCCTGCCCCACACTGAAGCCAAGTAGGGCTGTGTTGTACCGCCTGCCTTCCTGCGCAGGGTTGAACCTGGCCACCCAACATGGCACTTGGTGGGTGCAAACCTGGTGTCACCATGCTGGTACTGGCGGAGGAAGGGGGTGCAGTGGGGGCGGACTGCCCCGGGTGCCATCAATGAGGGGTTGGTGGGGTTTTTTTTACAAAATGTAACTCAATGCTGCCTATGGAACCACTGCGGTTTCATTTCATTTCATTTCATTTTTAATTTGTATACCGCCTTTCTATCTTACAATACTCAAGGCGGTTTATAAGCTGAAGAAACAAAAAATGTACATCTTTACTGCCTGGTATTTAAGATTGTTCTTTGTACTGTAATTCAGTGAGGGCTTTCAGTGGTTGCTACCACAACAGGCAAACTATAAAAAAAGAGGTGGTTTTCTTTTTATTTGGTTTTTGAGAGATCTTTGTGCTTTTGTTCCCAACAATGTGCAAATATGCTATTTTTGCTATTCAGCAGACAATCGTTCACCTTCACCTTGGCTTAGAAGAAAATAGCAAAACCAAGGGTGGGTCCATAAAAAGAGCTCAGAGAAAGGAACGTGCGTGAGAATTGCTGTCAGCATCCATGCTGACCTAAAATCCTCTTTCTCACTCCAAAATTACATTTCAGCGAGGGCCTCCGCTGTGATATTTATTACTTTGAGCAACACTAAATAGACCTCTTCATGACGAGCTTTGAAGGTCTGTGTCATCCCAGTTTGAAATCACAGTTGCAATTTAAAGCACCTTGTTTTAACTGATAAAAGCTTCCCACCCACTGGGATTCAAATGTTTCTTACACTCTCGTGGTACAGACATTCTTATTTTTTATTCTAGAAACTGAGTACTTGGGTCCCCACCCCCTGTGTAGTCCACGTACAATCTAGATTTCTTGCAGATTTTTGGCCTCTGAACACTACTCCTTGAGAAACTGATTCCTTTCCAAAAAGAAAAACTCATTGCAGTTTGATTCTGCATTTCTCCCACAGTGTGTCCATTTCAAAACAGATGTAGGCAGTACCAGCAATTGTGTTTGTGTCCGTGTCCCCACACCTGCCAAATGATGTTGTGGGTGGATGTATACCAAGACTGAAACCACCATGTGCTCCTCCATTAACCTGGGACGTGTGCAGGAAGGGAAAGGTGTGGACAATCTAATCAGGGGAAGGTTTTTCAAAGAGGTACAAAGTAACTATATACCTTTGTGGATGGCAGGATTCAGAATCAATCTGGATTGAAAGCAGCATATTGAGGACAAGCATAAATGATTCCATATTGAGAAAAAACACATTTTTGTGCTACAGATAGGTTAGCATGTATGTGACCACAGTGAATCCATTGGGCTCACATTTGAACCACAGTAAGAACAATGAAGCACAGTTGTGCCTTGGAAGTCGAATGGAATCTGTTCCGGAAGTCTGTTCAACTTCCAAAATGTTCGGAAACCAAGGAAGCCCCGTTGGACATTCGGGTTCCAAAGAACATTCGCAAACCCGAACACTCACTTCTGGGTTTGCGGCATTTGGGAGCCAAAATGTCTGAGTACCAAGGCGTTCGGGATCCAAAGTATGACCGTACTGTTTCGTTTTATGTTTATGAAACAAAACTTAGGCAGCCCAATCTTTTTTTAAAAATCAATTTTATTGTGATAGTGCAAATTATTATTGCTACTACATTTTTAGCCCATTCCCCCCATGACTTCCCCCAAAGAATCCTGGGAAATGTAGTTTAACTCTCACAGAGCTACAATTTTTAATACCCTTAACAAACTACAGTTGGCAGAATTCTTTGGAGGGGAGGGAGACGTGTGCTTTCAGTGTATGGCATGTATGCAGCCTAAGTCTCATTGATCTCAGTGGGGCTTACATCTTAAGTAAATCTGCCCAGCTTTGTACTATTACTCTACTACAGTACAGCCAACCTGAATTGTTCATGCTAGATTACAGTGAAAGTATTATGCTGGAAGGAAGACGCTCTGATTGATTTTAAATAAGCAATTCTGCTTAATTTGTTTTGTTAGTGATGACCTGGGCCATGGACGTCATGGCCTATTGTTAAGATTTGCCTTTGGAAATCTGCTTGGGGCTTGTGTTTGCGACTGTTAAGTCAATATATGACAGAATCCAGGCAAAGCATTAAGTGAACCATCTACGCCGTTTTACGCAAATGCTGAAGATTTGACAGGTAACAGCTCTGCCAGACAGCTCTGCCTCTCCAGGTCATATTATCTATATTTCACTGTATCACTACATAGATTGACGTGCAGTATTGCGAACAGCTGATACTGTTATTGTAAACAAGTGGACTGCAGGCTGCTTAATGTTCTGCACCAGATGCTTTACTGATGAATGTATGTTCCCCTGGCAGCTCTCAGGAGAGGCTGAAATTGCAATGAAGCCACAGAGAGATGCGAGGAACCGCAAAGCAGCGTTGTTACATTGTACTGTGAAGTCAATACAATCAGGCCTCTGTCAATCAAATGGGGGAAAAACATGTGGCTGCATTTAGGGAACTCTAGATCCAAAGGATACATGCTGTGTATAAAAATCCATGCATCCCATCTTGGGTTCCAAATAAAATCCATTCACTTGAAGGATTAAGTGAAGGCTGGGGAATTATAACAGGGGGTCTCATTACAATTTTTGTGTGATTGTCTGCTGCTTTAAATTGTTGCTAATGTTGTATTTAATTTTTTTGCAACCTGCCCTGGAAAGTGGGTAATAAACACAACAAGAGTGATAACAATAATAATGATAATAGTAGTTCATCACTGTTTGCCTTAGGCGTGGTGAGAGGAATGAACTGCGAGGCCTTTCAACAATTTTAGTGGTAGAATTAAGCAGTTTTAAATTAGTGGATTAGGTCAGTTTATTTTTATTGTTTTAAGGAAAGTTGTATAGATTGATCAGCATTTTTATTGTTGTCTTTTTGATGTCTATTGAAGACCTTCTTCTTCCAACAAACCTTTTGCATGTAGATTTTTTACCCCAGTCTTTAACTGTACTGCCCTAGAAATTGTGTTCCTGCATGTTTGGCACCATGTGTGCCAACTCCCTGGGGTCCTGGGTGCCCGAGCGCCCACAAAATTCCCCATGAAGGGACTGGGTACCCACAAATTTTAGAGCCAGGGCCCCACAATCATGGGCTCTGGGGGCCCTGGCTCTGAAATTTGGCACCCATGGTTGTGGGGCCAAGCTGGCACTACAGATCCACTAACACTATCACCATGCTAACTAACACTGCTGTGTAAAAACCTCAACCTCTTCCCTTGACTTTCACAGATTGTGAGCCAGGCACTGATAGCAAGCAGGACATACAGCAGGGCAGGACATCAAGGTACGACCATCAGGGCAATTTAATGGAAGCAATGCCCTAGAGACAGTTATACCCATCTCTAAACCTAGGCATATTTCATTAACCAATGGGAGGGTGAATGACTCAGCAAATAATACACAGGTACCCCTGTGCACCTTCTCTCTTATCTCTGAACATCTGGAGAATGAGGTGTGTGTTCCTCAAGACATGAGACCAAGCATGGTGAAAGCTAACCCACTGTTTAAATTACACCAACACCGGTGATGGCTTGTGAGCTGCTTTGGGCACAGTCTTGTAGGAAAGTGGAATAAAAATAAATGGTTGGAAATTACAGGATTGGGGGAATCAGTGGCTGTGTACACATTACCATCTTAAAACACAGCCAGGTCATTCTTTTTCTTGATTCAGATTGCATATGCTTTTGCAGGGAAAGGCAGATGCCTCAAAATGTGTTGTTTCATAAGAAATCAGGATAGAGACGGGACAGATATGGACTGTGGTTAACGTTGTGTGCTCACCACCTCCCAAAAACAGCAATGGGAGCACGCTTGATGCAGAGTAAACAGGATTGTGTACCCAGTCTGTATCAGGAAAAATCTATTTACTCTTCCTATTTTGCTCTGTTCCCTTCTCTCATTGCTTTTCTGTCTGTATCTGTCTCACACACCCCTTCACACTTAGAGTTATACACACATGCACACACACAATCACATACCCCTCAGGTGTCTTTCAACATGAAGGTTGGAAGCAGCTGGTTGCTAATTTCCAAGTAAAGAACTGAGATAGCTTTTAGCACAGTCTTCCTCCCTATGCAATTGCTTCTGTGCCTCTACTTAAGCTGTATATTTTTAAAGAAACAGATTACTACAAAGAGGGTATATGCAGGAATGGGAGCAACGGTCCCCTAACTGCTACCATAGCTGCAGCTCTGATCTAGAAATGTAGTATGCAGAATTCTTGCTGCAGAGGGGAGAAAGCTGATTTGCCTTCACTTAACTTCTTGTCAAGGTACATAGAGAAATATTATCAACTGACAATATTCAAATACTGTAACATGAATTTGACCCTTTCACCACCTACAAATGCCATCTTCAGGTGCTTCCTAAGTGACATATATTATAAATGTCCCTAATAACAAACTAAATCAGTTTCCGTGCATTTGTTTCCTGAGCTGTTTTATTGCTCCAAGTTTGGGACTCCCCCCACCCATTTTTTTAAAAAAAAGACATGCTGGGAATAAACCTGGCACCCTCATCCAAATAATTCAACAATTCCCCTTAAGCACCCACTCATCAGAATATAAGTAACGACAGGAGGTAGGGTCAGTCCAAAATATTTTGGTGCCTGAGGCAGAGTTACTGCAAATGTTGCCCCACATCAAAGTATGTTGTATCCAAAGCCAACCAAGATATTTTGTGGCCTGAGGCAGAAAACTCTCAAAGCACCTTACTGTTCCCCCTCTCTGGCAGGAAAATAATAATAATGACAAATTAAATAGCAATTTACTGCCCTTCCCAACAGTCAATATCACCTCATTCTGCCCAATAGTGTCAGGTGACCCTGGCAGAAGGGAATGGTGGTTGTGGGTGGGGTGGAAACCTCCTTACTATGTGTTAAACTCCCTACGCCCCCCAGTCACTAACTGCCAATATTCAATTCCTTCCCACTTTTTGTTTCGATTTTAGTAGCTTTCTCTTCCTCTGTGTATAACTCTCTACCTCACAGCAGTATGGTCCAAATAAATTGAATTGTGGTCCTCGTGTGAAATGAAGCCAACTTCAACCTGCAATTTTTCTTTCATCAATTTGTCAGGGACAGTTCAGTGCAGCAACCAGCCACGTGTAGAGAGCCCCTGAAGTCTTGCCGGCAGGAGAATGAGAAGTGAGGAACCACAGGGAAGCAGTTGCTGTTTTAGCTTCCTGTTACAGAAGCTTAAGCTTCATGTTGGGATTGGTGAGGATGTCAATTTCGGGCTTTCAGTTTCCCATTTTTCCAGGCTTCAGTTTGATTCTCCACATTTGGTTTGTGATTTCTTCTGCAGCACGTCAGTGCAAATTTCTCCTAATATACACATTTTGTATGCCGGTTTGTCTAATATACACTTTTGCAAAGCAATTTTCTCTCATTTAATGTGGTGTTGTATGTTATTTCACTAATAAATGCATTTATATCAGGACCGGTTCAAGATGTTCTGGCGCCTGAGGTGAATCAGAAAATGACATCCCCCAAGAATCCTGGAAATCATAGCTTGTTATTGATTCTTTTTTCATTATTTTAAGAATACAGGAAGGGGGACTAAACCAGGAATATCCACCTAGGTTTCATCTTCCCTGCTCAAATGAGCTGAGCAGCTACTACAGTGCCCAGAAGGTAGCCTTAACAACATCCATGAAACTAGTCTCAGCTCACTTGAAGGTATGATGACAGCTGCTCTCCCCTACCTTCCCTTATGTGGAAGGGACACTTATCAGCTTGCAGCAGTTGCATGGCATAGGGGAGTGAAGGGTCCAGGCTGTCCTCCTCAGCCATGAGTCCAGGCAGGTACTTGTTCTTGAGCTCAGCCTTGGCTGCAGACCTGGTGCTAGGTACCAGCAGAGTGAGGGTGATGCTGGGCCCAGTGGGACAGAGTCAGTGGCTGAGGGTGGCAGGAGGGATGAAGGCTGGGGCCTGCGCACCCTGCTGCTGCCGCCTCCTCTTCTTCCTCCTCTGAGCTATGACACTTCACAAGCTAACAGATGTATTTCCCATCAGCTGCTACTTGATCGTTTGAAATAGAAATGCCTGGGATTGAAGCAGGGTCTACTGCATGCAGAGGATGTGTCCTGCATATTGCTGTGGCTCCTTCCTGACAATTCAAGAGCTAACTTGGTAGATAACTTGGTAAAGGTAAAGGTACCCCTGACTGTTAGATCCAGTCACAGATGACTCTGGGGTTGCAATGCTCATCTCTATAGGCCAAGGGATCCAGCGTTTGTCCGCAGACAACTTCCGGGTCATGTGGTCAGCATTACTAAGCTGCTTCTGGCAAAACCAGAGCAGCGCATGGAAACGCCATTTACCTTCCCGCCAGAGTGGTACCTATTTATCTACTTGCACTTGACGTGCTTTCAAACTGCTAGGTGGGCAGGAGCTGGGACCGAACAACGGGAGCTCACCCCGTCGCGGGGATTTGAACCGCTGACCTTCTGATCGGCAAGCCCTAGGCTCAGTGGTTTAGACCACAGCGCCACCCGCGTCTCAGATAACTTGGTAGCTTGCCTCAAATTGGGATATTAGAAACTGGTTAATAATTATCCAATATGGTGGGATTCCGGAAGGATCTTATAACTGTGTCCTTTAGGCCTGCTGAAACTCTGCTTATTGCAAGGAGGCAATGACCACTCCCTTCACCCACTCAACCCATCAACTGCTGGATTCTTTTGATGAGCCAGAAAAGCCAAGAATCTAGCACACATGTGGTAGCTCTCACATTTCCAAGCAGTGCCGGCCCACCCATGAGGCAAGGTAAGGTGACTGCCTTCAGTGGCAGGATCCACAGGGGCAGCAGAGCCTGATGTAGATCTTCATTTCCCCCTTGTTCCTGATGTAGTTCTCCACCCACCCCTTCTTCCCTGGTGGGGAGAAGGGCTTCATTTTGTGGTTCGCCTCAGGTGCCAAAATGTCTTGGACCAGCCCTGTTTCCAAGGATCCCATTCACATCCTTGGGTTGTACAAGTTGAAAAGTATCCATTAACACTGGACAACTCAGGGGGCAAAATTACCTGCACTAGACCTGTAAACTATAACATCCAAGTCAGAATGGAGCTGAGTACTTTTGTCAGCAAAGTGCTGAGCAAATTGTTCACAGCAAGTGGTCTAACTGCTCCTCATGTGGACCAAAGTGTAAAAGACCCTGGACCACTCAAAACAGCCATGCTA
The DNA here is from genome assembly GCF_965113315.1 of Podarcis vaucheri. Taxonomy (NCBI): domain Eukaryota; kingdom Metazoa; phylum Chordata; class Lepidosauria; order Squamata; family Lacertidae; genus Podarcis; species Podarcis vaucheri. Next base: position 32,019,114 of record NC_138763.1, on the reverse strand, counting down.
GATGGCTCCTTGATAACACAATGCAGGCGGGGGGGAAAGACATTTCACTGCCTTCATTGCTGCAAAAGAAGAAGAAGAGGAGGAGGAGGAGTTTGGACTTGATATCCTGCTTTATCACTACCCTAAGGAGTCTCAAAGCGGCTAACAATCTCCTTTCCCTTCCTCCCCCACAACAAACACTCTGTGAGGTGAGTGGGGCTGAGAGACTTCAAAGAAGTATGACTAGCCCAAGGTCACCCAGCAGCTGCAGGTGGAGGAGCGGAGACGCGAAGCCGGTTCACCAGATTATGAGTTTAACACTCTTAACCACTACACCACGCTGCCTTCAAATAACCTGAAGCTTGTACTCGGTTCGGATTCATTCCAAGTTTTCTGCCAACATGAGTTTCATCATCACCAAGTCCTTAGAGAAACAGGGGGCCGGGCTGGCTCCACTCTCTGAGAGGGTATACTCAGGAACGACCATGTCCACCATTCTGGTCATTTCTCCATTCCAGAGGTCCACCAGGGCTTTGACAGAATTGCCTGCCAAGGTAACAGGAAACCCCTGAAGAGCCATCAGGAAACCATCCAGACCCATCAGCTTCCTGGGGTGAACCACCTTAATCATCCCCCCTACCCCTGAGAGTATACAGTATACTACTGATTGCCTTCAAGTGTACAGTAGCTTCCTATATAAGAAGAATTCTGTCCCCAATTTTGTGAAAAGGGGTCTCTCTGCTTTTAAAGTTGATTATAGCCCCCTCCCATGTTCATGAGAGTTCTTATTTGCAACAAGCTGGATACTTCACTAGAGACGAGAACCAAGTATGAAATTGGGTTTTCTTCCATCTAAGTAGAAAGGCCAACCAGAGTATTTTGTGCAGTGTAGTCACGTACCCTGGAGCTGAGTGCAGACAGATAAAATTAATTTGATAGGTGACTCACTTCTTGCCCTTGTTAGTTCACAATGACTCATTTGATCCAAGCAGATTTTCTAACTCCAGTATATGCAGGCTAGCGAAAATATTGCCTGCAAAATATTAGTACACTGGACAATGGCAGTTGTTAAGGTACCTGCCTGCCGGTTGGCGATGCCCCTCAGAGCACATTCAGAACAACTTCCTTTAAAACTGAGCTGCTTATTTAAACAGAGAAGTGAATATGCAAAGTGTTCAAATCACCCCAATCAGATTAAATAGCGATAGAACCTGGGCACTGCTGACGTCGAAACTGTCAGTTAAAATATGTGCCTAGCCTGTCTGCATTTCAGTAAAGCAACACAGTACAAGGCAGGGTCGAAAAAGAGGGGGTGAATTTATTTTGCAGGGTCAGAGAACTGACTCATTAAACTTGTTTAAGACAATGCAAAAGTGAAGAGTTTGTTCTTACAAACATGGTGTATTCTTAGACTTAGTCCTAAAGAATTCTTCTTAATCTCTCAAAGTATGAGCTGCACTCTGGGGCATTGTGTCTGGTTTAAGTCATACTCATACTAAATCCATGGTTTTGACTTATAAAGCCTTAAGCAGCTCAGAACCACAATACCTCAAGGACTGGCTATTTCCCTATGAACCTACTCGGACTCCGAGATCATTTTCTGAGGCCCTCCTTCATGTGCCCCCTCCTTGAGAGGCTCAGAGGGTGGCAACATGAGAACGGGCCTTCTCTGGAGTGGCTCCCTGTCTGTGGAATGCTCTCCCCAGCAGTGGCGTAGCGTGGGGGTGCAAGGGGGGCCGGCCGCACCGGGCGCAACATCTGGGGGGGGGGCGCTCGCACTCGCAGCTCTCTGCCCCTACCTGGCTCACTCACTCTCTCTCACTGCAGTGCTGGCTGTGCGAATCCGATCCGAGCCGCTGGGTCGCCGCCCACTGTGGAGTGGGTGGGTGCCAGGCGTGCAGTGCGGAGAGAGAGCAAGGGACTATCTGGGGGAGGGTCAGTGCAGCGGCCGCCCAGCGCAGCGCTGAGTGCGGGAGAGAACCACACTAGACCAGACCAGGCAGCAGCAAGAAGAAGCTGGCAGCGGCGGCAGATTAGGAGTTAGGGGGCGCAAATTACTTGCCTTTCCCCGGGTGCTGACAACCCACGCTACGCCACTGCTCCCCAGGGAAGTTCGTCTGGCGCCTCATTATACACCTTTAGGCGCCAGGCAAAAATGTTCCTTTTTAACCAGGTCCTTGACTGACCTAACTGACATCCTATGCCCTTTTAAAATGGGGGTCTTTTTGAGGGGGTATTATTGGGTTATTGCTTTTATTTTGATTTTATATATTGTGATCTTTTTTTGTGAACCACCCCGAGACCTCTGGGTACAGGGTATATAAATTAATAAAATAAATAATAAAATAAAATAAATAATATGTAGCGACTGCTGTTGCCCCTCCCCCTTTTCTTTTCTTTTCCTTCTTTGGATGTTGCCATGGCCTTTGGCTAGCGCAATAAAATCCAATAAATTTAAATTAAATATGCATCCAGCTACTCCTACAAAATGCTCCCAAATTAACAAGAGTCTAAATTTGAGGCCCCCTCAGAGTTGGAGGTCCTGGTTAAAAAAAGCCCTCCTGCACACTGGTCCTGAGTCCCACTGAGTCGAGTGGACTTAGTCCCAATTAAGTCTGCCTAGGATTGCAGCCTATGTGTAGGACAGCAGCATGCTTTTCTATACACTGTTTACTTTGCTGCATATAGCAATGCAATACTTTTCATGCAGTACAGAATCTTTACTCTGAGTTTAGTTCAATTATTATGTTGTTTAGCGTACAACAACATAGTTGGTATGCGTGGGCATAGCCAGGGGAGTGCAGGAGGGGCAGCTGCCCCTTCTAAATCAAGTAAATAAATAAGAATACTTAACTAAGTGACCAATTGCATCACAGATATCTTAGTTCTGCCCCCCTAAAATAAATTCTGGCTATGCCCATGCTGGCATAGCAGGAACAAATATCCCTCAAAAATGCCTTACTTCTGATGGCAAAACACTTTGAGCCAGGGCCTGCAATGGAAAGGGAAAGCTTTAACTCTTACATGGTTCGTGGTGGGAGGGGAAGAAACACCCTCAAATCATGTGACAATATTGAACGGATAACAGGGAAATGCGACTAGCTAACTAAACAATATCCAAAGGAAGGCTTTAGCCTAGGCAAATGCACTAAAATACATTCTGCACAACTGGAGCCAAATGTGATTAACCATCATCAGAAGACCACATAAAGTTATTAAACGCAGCACGGCTTATCTTCTTGTTGTAATATGCTTTTAGGGATGTTCTTCCGCTCCCCAGGAAAAAAAAATTAGCCATGTATGAAAGAACAGGAACTGGGATTATAGAATATAAAATGCAGTTTGGGCCCAGAGGGCTGCAACTATTACGATCTGGGTAGCCATTTTAGGATATTTCCAGCAGGTTCTTCTGCTGGGAGGCAGGCAGTTATCCTATTACAGTATATTAGAAAGCAAGAGAGGTTAGCTGATTTTTTTGCATGCAGTTTGCTACAGTCTTGTCAACCAGCACAGCAATTAAATCCATCCATTAAGAAATCTAACAAACCGAGGATTGTTGATTGTATTTATCCCAGGCATGTTTCGCTAACAATGAATTCCTAATCACTGTCTACTCAGAAATGAGTACTATTGAGTCCAATGGGTCTTACTCTCAGGAAAGTGGGGAATGGATTGCAATGTACAATTATTCTTTTTGTTGCCCCGTTAAACCACATAGGGTGCAATCTTAAGGCTTGATCGGCTGGGATGAGCAAGCTAGGATCCAGTGAATCTCCAGCTGAGCAAGGAAGGGTTATGGCTCAGATAGGTTATGCTGGTGTAAATCCCAAACCCTGGTTTAGCCGAAGTTATGTTAAACCTGAGTTCCTCATTCAGCTCAGCCAGGGCTCAGCCAGCAAAACTGATCTGGGCAGATTTTAAACTAGCATAAGCCATAGCTGTCAACCGTCCTTTATTTGGCGGGAAAGTCCCTTATCCCAGCGCTGTGTCCCGCTGCTGTCCCTTACTGATGATGTACCTTAAATTTCCCGGGTTTCAAAGGAAGCAGCTCCTCTCCCTCCCTCCCTGCCGGCCAGGGAGGAGGGAGGCTCCAATTGTGTTGCTTGGCTGCGTTGCTCACCCAATAAGGAGTCTAAGATCGACTGGGGGGTGGAGCTTGCATGCCTTGTGCCGATCAAATCAGCTGCGTTGCCTGGGGACTCGCCTTTGCTCAGCGCTTCCCAGCAGAGAGGTGACTGTGGTTTTCCTTGCTGCATCTCCTTTGCCGGGTTGCTTCGCTGTGGGAACCACGAAGCTTGAGGCTTTGTTTGGCTGCTGGCTGGGCTTTCTGCCTTTGGCTTGGAGGGGCTCAGAAGTTGAACATACCTGTTCTTGGAAAATCCCTTATTTTGGCTGCTGATCCCTTATTTTTGAGGCTGCTGGTCCCTTATTTTCAAATCTGTAAATTGACAGCTATGGCATAAGCCCTGGAAAGCAGGTGTTCCTTAGGGCAGGGGAGGAATCTGAAGGGGGACTTAGATGGGATCCTAAGCTTGTTCAGCTAGGCCATATGACCTGATAACCTGGTATAAATCAAGCTAGTAAAAAGGGTGGTGAAACTGAAACTCTGGTGACAGAACTATTTGGTATGGTGGTACCAGGAGGGTGTGCAAGCCCCAGTCCAGTAGACCAGAGAAGACAAAGGTCTCCCTAGCCTGCTAGAATCTACAATTCAGTTTGCCAGATTGCCAGGGGCAACTGCTACAGACAGACTGTCTTTGTATTGCAATTCCAGCACATTAGACATTCCAAGACACCACTGGCAGGCTTAGCTATAAAATCCATCTTAGGATAGACAGTTAGAATGAAAAACATTGTTCCATGCCAGCCCCAATCTCCAAGTGGTGAGAGATTTTTAGGGGTTCCAATGCTTACCTGGGGTTTGGTTGTCTTGGGTCAGCAGAGACTGTGATGCCTGCAGGTGATATGGTTTTATTGACACATATGTACAGGCTAAGTATAAGATCATGGGTAGGCAAACTAAGGTCTGTGGGCCAGATCAGGCCCAATTGCCTTCTGGATCCAGCCCGCGGACGGTTCGGGGATCGCCACGTGGATCGCCAGCGCACACATTCTTTCCCTCCTCCCTCCCTCCTCCTGGCTTCTCCCCGCCCTGCCTAGAGGCGGAAGGGGGCTGGGCTTTGTTGGTGCCAGCAGCAGCACTCAAGCGTCCGCCATTTTAAGCAGCCCCTCTCTGGAGCCCTTTCACGCACTGCTCATCGTCCCTCCGCCACCAGCCCCTGTCGCTCACAAGACACAGGTAAGCCACCGGGGCTCGTGGTGCTCTTGCATCATCCCCCCCAAAAAAAATATAGTCTGGCCCCCCATAAGGTCTGAGGGACAGTGGACCAGCCCCCCTGCTGAAAAAGTTTGCTGATCCCTGCATAAGATGGAGATGTTCGAAGTATTAACTTCCCAACATATCTTGTTTCTCCATTAATCACAGATTTGGATCCAGCACAGATCAAGCATGTCTCCAGCTTTCAGCCTGCTTCAGGTCAGCTCTCTCTCACACACTCCAGCTATTGTTCTCCTACCTAGCAGCTAGGTGAGGCAAGACCCACCCATTAGCCTGGAGGACACCATCACTTAGTCGCAACCTAGCTCATTCTTTAAGTGGCCAGCTAAGGTCTTATAAAAAACTTGTCTGACCAGTTCTTCAAACTCCTCTGTTGGATGCTCTCACTGGGTACAGAATTCCAATAACTGGAAGAGAATCAGGACATTCCAGACTGACACCCCCCACACACACACACAAACCCACAACAATATGAAAGTACATCTGGGAAGAAAAAGATCAAATTATCATTTATAGCTAGCCATTCTTTCTCAGTATGCATCTTACTACACTTTCAGTCATTGCCCTACTGTGAGGAAATCAATGTGAAAATACTAGCAAAATGTCCAACAATTGGGAATATGCATGAAGTGCCTGTGTGCATTTTTAAAAGCTTTTGCTGAGAGGCCTATTAAACATGCTGTTTGTAGTCTGTTGCTTACTAGGTGTGCATATCAGTCTGCAAGAATGAGGTCAGTCTGCAAAAATGAGGTCTGAGGTAAAGCTTATGATGTCACAAAGGTATTTATGGTTACCTAAGGCAAAGGTTCTCCCTGAATACCCTGTTCCTGCAGGGAAGGGATATTAGGACATCTCCCTCTCATATTGTATGCCATAAGGTTGCTAATCCACTCTGTTACTTTCCTCTTCATCTTAGCTTTCAAATAAACACCTCTCCCTGGTGTGATAGAAAAGTTGTTCTGGAAAAGAAACCATGCTTTCTGAATAAAACAATAGATGGATCTGTGAATATCCATTCTGTGTCATTTTTCACATGTTCACTCATACGTCTGTTGGGTGTCATGACTCTCTTAGAGTCTGTGGGCTCGGCCTTAGGATGGAAGGCTCTGGAGGAGGAATAAGATAGAGAGGAAGAGGTTTGAAGAGATGGAAGTCATTCATTCCCTCCATCTAATCCCATCCAGTTTTAGTATGACGATACTAAAAGTTCCCTCCAGTTCCCTCCCTTCCTAAGGGGAAGAGAGAATTGCTGGAATCTAAAGAGGGCACTGAACAGCAGCCTGGAATGGCCAAGCAGGATTTGGAATTGGGGGTTGAGCAGGTCCAAAGCTCTCTCTCAGAATCAGGCACCACCTTAGAGAAGGGAAGAGACACACCCACTCAGTGACTCAGACACAGTGCCCATTTGCAGACCTGCCGCATACTTGGGGACAGAAGCACTTGCGAAAACGCATACTTGGGGACAGAAGCACTTGCGAAAACGCATACTTGGGGACAGAAGCACTTGCGAAAACTTGATGGGTGAGCGTCAGCCTTGTGGAACAACTAAAGATGAATGGCAGCTCAAGTTGACAGAATATGCACAACTCGCAGACTTAAGATGCAGAGTAAGAGAACAAGAAGAACATACCTTTAAAGAAGATTGGAAAACGTTTATTGAATATATGGGAAATAATTGTGTACAGCTGAAAACACTGGCAGCATTAAGTTGAATTCAACAGTGTAAACAAGTTTTGATGGAAGCAATAATGGAATACCTAATGGTATAGTTTCTGTAACATATGCAGGGATTTATGATATGTAAAATGAACCATGGAAGGAGAATAATGGAAGTCATTGATATCTTAAGAATGTGAAATGAGTATTTTAAATGGTAAAACAGAAAACTTAATAAAAATTATATACACAAAAGAAACAAACCCACCTCGTGGAACAACGTTTCCACTCTTGTGACTAATTGAACTTCTTGTGCTTGGACCCAGAACTTGTGGACCTTAGCCTCACCCCTAGACTGGGATCTGGGACTGTAATACTGTAGCTGTTTCCCTGACACTGAACCTGTGCCATTTCTTCCTTAATAAAGGTCTTGTTCTTACCCGCATGGCAATAAGAACTGTAATAGGTATGAGTTACTCGTGCGTAAGCTGGTGCCTTTCTCGGCTAATTTGCCTTGTTAAACCTTTCTGACTGCACAGCCCCTTCTCATCGTGGCTGCCTCAGTCACTGGCAGAATCCGTCAGTGGGTGTTTCTTGAACCTCTTCCAACATAAAAGTTGTTTGATACCCAGTCTCCTCCTCCTCTCACTGCGCGGGAGTCTTCTGCGCAGGGAAGGCGTGGGTAGCGGAGGACCTGGGCTCTCCTCACTGATGTCCAGTGAAGAGTCTTGGAGCCCTCTCTCCAGTTCCCCCGTCTGCCCCCCTTCATCCCTGGTGTTGCGCTGATTGGCTTCCCCCTCTACTGAGCTGTTTCTCTCCCTGCTGCTGGGTCCTTCACCAGCATCATCTGGGAGCCTCCCCTTCGCCTCTCCCTCCGATGTCAGTTCCCTGACAAGAACATTGCCATGTTTTGGTTGCAGGAACCCGGACAGTAGGTTGTATTCAGCTAAGACCTACTCCGAGATCACCCATTGAAATGAATGAACCTAAGTTAGGCATGCCCAGTACCTTCAGTGAATCTACTCTGAGTAGGACTAGTGTGGCATACCACCCATTATGTTCCATTTTCTATGGACTGGGGGGTGGGGTGGAGGGTACCATACAAAAAATTGCATTTACCCGGTAAATTGTTCACAATTTCTCACTAAAGGCATTTCTCATTAAAACACACAATTTCTTTATATTCTCCCCTAAAAATACGCATTTGTGTACATATTGCTCCCTTCAAAAAATAAATAAATAATGAGTTTTGTATGGATTTCCTTGGAGAAAAACTGAATAAAATTTGGGGAAGTACACAGTCCTGTTGATAACTATGCTGCGTTCTACATACAAATCCAGGAATTGCAGATTAGGTTGTTTCGCCCTAAAATGCAGACTCTCCACCATGCCTGTCTCCGTGAGATATTATTATACAACTGTGCAATGTCTTGCTTAATTGAGGCCTTTGTTCTTTTATTTATACCTCTGCAGCAAATTGAATGTGTGCATGGAACTCATTTGGCAGGGAAGATGTGCTTAAAAGCAGCTGTGAGCATCCATTTGAAAGGTAGTAAAAGCCCACATCCTTTCTCATCTTTTTGCCTCTATCCAAATTGAGTTGATTTTTCTGTTCCACAACATATGCAGAGGTTGCAAAAGTGGGAAATGAAGGAAGTGCAAACAAAGCTGACTCAGCATCTTCTAATGTCTGGTTTGCTCCAAGCTATTAAAGCAGACGACAGAAATTAATTATGGCTCGAGAAAAATTATAATTGTACATGTAAACGGCATCTGACAGGGTTCCAACTATATTGCCACTTGCTTCCTGGCTAGGAAGAGAAATGAGAAAACGTTACTGCAGAAGATGTTTTATAGATGATATAGATATAGATATAGATAAAATGTGTGTGTGTGTGTGTGTGTGTGTGTGTGTAGTGTATATGTTTGTCTATAATGTGAAGTGATTTGAAAATCAATTTTTTTCAAGGTGTTGTGTGTGTGCAGAGGCACGTCTTAGAGTCTAGACAATGACCATCCATCACTTTACCAACTCCATCCATCATGCCCTTTTCCAGTGTATGTGTCCCTGCAAAATGGTATCTGCTTTTCACCATTACTGAGGACTTGTATAAAAGACCTTATCATCCCAGTAGCCTGCTGCGTATTTCAATCAAGTGACCTAGAGATCTGTAGGCAAGGAAATCTGCAGCCTTGTTTTCTCAGATCATGCTTGACTTCCCATTTGGGCTACCTAACCTATGTTTTATGCCATGTACTTTGATATTTTTGGTAGATTTTTTTAGGCTTTTCCCATTATTATTAAGGATTTTTCTTTTGTAATTTTGGTTGTTTATATTTATCTGTATTTGTTTAAAGCAAAATAAAAGTATAAAAAATATTTTAAAAAAGCAATGAATAAATATATTAAGTAGAATATTAGAGACAAACCAGTTACACCACAGCCTTTTTCACATTCACAGAAGATAGGCTTTGCTTCTAAATCTTGTGCTTGCTTGAAACCTCCTTCTGATCCCTTGGCTTCATTTGCTGTCTAGAATTATTTTAAAGGTAGAAAGAAAGAGTTAAATTCAATTTCAGTACAGCCATAGAGCCAAATTATCATCTTCCTAGGGAAGGTATTGATTTAAACCCCCTGCGGCACAAAAGTCAACACCATCTTCATTTTTTAAACAGTAAATCTATCTGTATGAAATATATAACCATACCTGTTCCATATTTTTACAATACAGTGTCATTTTAATCACATACTGAACTCTCTGTTCTAATAAATAGCAGCTCAGCTCACAATTTTATATATATCTAAAATGACTGAGCTTTATTGCTAACTACCTCTCAGCTTTGTGATGGTGGCAACACAGTAAAATACTTGTTTCAAACTGATACGCAGAACATTCAGGCAAGGTAGGAAAAATGCACAGCTATTGATTTTTTGGGGGTTCCTAGTACTCTTATTTTTAAAGGTGTTTCACTGAAATAAAAGTAGTGAACGCTGGGATTTTTGTTTTAAAAAACCACCACAGTCAATATTTCCGCAAAGAGCTAAAAGATCACGTCAAAGATCCCCACACAGATTATTTACTTGTAATGGAATTGTGGTTTGGAAAACAACTAGGGACCACTTCTAAATTTAACTTTGTAGATGGACCTAAGCACTTCAGAAACTACAAAAATGGTCTGCTTCAGCCTTAGCATTGTATTGATCAAAATAATACAATATTCATCAAGAATGTGCGGTTTGGAAAAGGGAGCTAAGAAGGAAGAGTGCTTAGGCTGTGTAATAATGAACCGTGCCTCATCTAAAGGGATGTTCGTGTAAAGAGAGGCTACATCTAAAGAAGCTAATACCATAGTATCAGTAACTCTGGTATGTTCTATAACCCTGGTGAAGTGAGATGTGTCTTGCAGATAGGCAGGTGAGTCCTTCACAAAAGGATGCAAAAATGAATCTAAATATTCTGCAATTGGTTCCAGAATAGACCCAGAGCCCGATACTATAGATCTACCTGGGGGAGAATGTATGTCCTTGTGGATTTTGGGTAAACAATAAAAAATAGGCATGCGAGGATAAGGATAATTCCCAAATCGAGGGGCCACTAGGGGCGCATCGGAAGATGGCTGACAATAACATCTCTCCGACCCACACGAGGTAATTAGGAGGCTGTGATGGGAGTAAATAGCCTCCCTACCCCCCAAGGTTGTGGGGGGGGGGCTGCTCTTGCCTGCTGTGCCCTATACCACCCCTGAATTTGTGGGGATGGGGGCACTAGGCAGAAAGCCCTCCTGTGGGATTTCGGCGCTCCTGGACACTGTCTCTGATCCGCGCCACTAGCTGCAAGAACTTCAAAAGAAACAATTAGGATGAAGCAAATGCACATATTTCAAGGAAGGAGGGGGAGTAAGGACTGCTAACTGAAGAGATCTCTGATAAACAAGACGAGTCGGAGGAACAAGAATAAATCATGAGAAGATACGCCAAGACTCGGTACGGCAAAGGGACTGGATGGGGGAGGGGGAAAAAACTTTCCTTTCTTTCCTCTATGTGATTAAACAAGAATCCCCCCCCCCTCACAAGTCAGAAATGTCGTTTTAATGACTCAAGCTGTGGATTTAAGACTGTGTGGAGATAAATCTTCTAACCAAAGCATGTTTTAAGAAAATCGTAGAATGTATAAGAGCTTTGGAATGACGCAGTTAAAAATACCGTCGCCATGTTGGCAAGCTCTGTCGGAGGACTTGAGTCTGGGAGGAGTCTGGGAGGAGGAATAGAGCTGCTTTTGTATTGTGTGTGAGACTCCTCAGAGGGACTTAAGAACGACAGTTTGCGAGATAAATTATGGAAAGAGCGATGTTATTTATGAAAGCAATGATATATGGAAACCATCTCGATATGAGGATTGGACGAACAGAAAAATTCACACAGGATTACAATTGGGGTTTATCTGCTTAAAGAGATTATCAGAAGAGATCATAAAGAAAAAAAGAATATATATATACGAACAAGATAAGATGTGGAAACAGCAAGATAAGACTGGATAGAATTATGAACTTTATTTGGACTGATTTGGATATTAACGCAGTAGCAAGAAGATGATCAGAATCTCCCTTCGGAACTTGATATATGGGTCCCCTCAACAAAAATTTAAAATTCAGCTTTGTAATTCAGAATTTATTTGATGTGATTTGATTTGATTTGATTTGATTGGTCGGTTAATAAAAAATATTTTTTTTAAAAAAGGATAATTCCTAAATCGTTGAAATTTAAGGAGGCTCATCTCTGTGCTCCACTACTATGGGAAGCTCATTATGTCATAGTGTGCAATGCACTTTCGTCATAAGCCGGGTCCACTGTCAATAGTAAAAAGTCCCAGTGATGGTTGATTAGCCTGTTCTGTTGTTCTTAGCTTCCATTTTAAAAAAAGAAATAAAGACAGTTGTACGATACTTTATTGTTTTATTATGCATTTTAACATTTATGTTATATACCCTGCCCTGGTATTTATATAGATGCTGAGTGGGCTATCTCTTTTTTTTTTAATAAATAGAATAAATCACAAAGGGAGTGTTGGGGTAAGTGTGGCAGAGCGGAATAACACCGCCATACTTGCAAAATACTTGAGTTCAGCTTAAGCTGCTGGAGCAGAAGTTATTGAACCAGAGGATTGGCACCATTCAATCTAATGTAGCTCAACTGAGATAATAGGATGTGCCTTCAAGTAGTTTTCCATAGGCTTCCCTGGGGAAATCACAACAGATACAACACGTTAGCATTGCAAAGATAATAGATTTTAGATAGTAGGATTCTCTTTTAAATGCTACTTAGAGAATGGGAGCAGACTTCTAATATCTGGTCCTTTCATTTCCGCTAATAACATTTTCGTGGGGATCTTACTAAGTCAAATAAAAGGTAAAGGTACCCTTGCCCATATGGGCCAGTCGTGACCGACTCTAGGGTTGTGCGCTCATCTCACTTAAGAGGCCGGGAGCCGGCGCCGTCCGAAGACACTTCCAGGTCACGTGGCCAGCGTGACGAAGCTGCACTGGTGAGCCAGCACCAGTGCCGCACACGGAAACGCTGTTTACCTTCCCGCTGTAAAGCGGTACCTATTTATCTACTTGCACTTAGGGGTGCTTTCAAACTGCTAGGTGGGCAGGAGCTGGGACCGAACAACGGGAGCTCACCCCGCTGCAGGGATTTGAACCGCCGACCTTACGATCAGCAAGTCCTAGGCACTGAGGTTTTACCCACAGCGCCACCCGCGTCCCTACTAAGTCAAATAGTTTCCCTTTTTAAAAAAATATAATTGAAATAGCAGGTCCTGGGTGGGAAATTTCCCATGTGATGTATCCTGCAATCCTTTGTGCATTATTGCGTGCAGCAGCAGAGTAGGAAAGGAATTCCTTATCCTGTGCAAAACCATCCTTTCTTGCTGCGAACATCACAACACCATCTGCTGCTGTGAAACACTGCTTCGTGCTTAGTGCTTAGTGCTGCTGGCTTCTCCTGACTCATATAATAAATACACTGCTCCTGTTGTTCTATTGCCATGTTTCATTATGGAGCACTTAATGAGCTCTTATTTGGGTGTTAAAAATGCTACATTACATGCGCTTCATTTTAAAATAATCCCAAGCAACCCTTTGGGTCAGTTTTGCAAGTTGAGAAGGTTTTAATTGATGATCATGATGATATGCCAATAACGTTATCATATGCTACTTTGCTAATTTAGTGGCTGATGCATTAACCCTTCCTTCCTTTATATATGTCCCCAGGATAACAACAGACAGACAGATGCCACCACATTATCATGGCAAGTCCAAGACAGCATTCATTCCAGAAATACCCTTCAGCCATGAATGATGCAAAGAAGAAACCACATGATAGAGCTTTACTGTTTAGTTGGTTCTTTCCCCAGATCACCATGTGTTGACTTGGACTTTGTGCATAGGGGAATCCTACTCAAGATCAGCTGATGTGAATACTTGGAGGTCTACACACGAGCACCTACTTACACATTGCCATCTGGGGGTGAGCCAAGCAATATGCATGCTCTGCACTGTCACCCTGCTTCCATTCCAGTGATGGTATGACATCTCTTTCATGTGTGAAGACAAGGCCAGGTGTGCTATTAGACAGACTGAGACACCTGCCTCAGGTGGCAGGAGCTGGGGGCAGCTAGAGATGGCCAAATGTTGAAGGACAGAACAGAGTGTGCCCTGTGGTCTGCCCTGTATTCCCTAACCTAGGCTGCTGCCCTCAGGTGTGGTGGAGGACACTGTCCTGTTTTTATTTTCTCTCTTTAACAAAATTTATATACCATTTGAGAGTAAGAAACCCACTGAGCAGTTTACCAAAATATAAAATTAAGCATTAAAATTATAGATTAAAAAAACCAGTTAACAGTATGTTAAAAGCCTTCAGATAGCTATTAAAATCAACAGACACATGTCAACGTTCTGCAGAACTGGATAGGATTTCTTAAACAAAAGTCATAGAATCATAGAATCATAGAATCATAGAGTTGGAAGAGACCACAAGGGCCATCGAGTCCAACCCCCTGCCAAGCAGGAAACACCATCAGAGCACTCCTGACATATGGTTGTCAAGCCTCTGCTTAAAGACCTCCAAAGTAGGAGACTCCACCACACTCCTTGGCAGCAAATTCCACTGTCGAACAGCTCTTACTGTCAGGAAGTTCTTCCGAATGTTTAGGTGGAATCTTCTTTCTTGTAGTTTGGATCCATTGCTCCGTGTCCGCTTCTCTGGAGCAGCAGAAAACAACCTTTCTCCCTCCTCTATGTGACATCCTTTTATATATTTGAACATGGCTATCATATCACCCCTTAACCTCCTCTTCTCCAGGCTAAACATGCCCAGCTCCCTTAGCCGTTCCTCATAAGGCATCGTTTCCAGGCCTTTGACCATTTTGGTTGCCCTCCTCTGGACACGTTCCAGTTTGTCAGTGTCCTTCTTGAATTGTGGTGCCCAGAACTGGACACAGTACTCCAGGTGTGGTCTGACCAGAGCAGAATACAGTGGCACTATTACTTCCCTTGATCTAGATGCTATACTCCTATTGATGCAGCCCAGAATTGCATTGGCTTTTTTAGCTGCCGCGTCACACTGTTGGCTCATGTCAAGTTTGTGGTCAACCAAGACTCCTAGATCCTTTTCACATGTACTGCTCTCAAGCCAGGTGTCGCCCATCTTGTATTTGTGCCTCTCATTTTTTTTGCCGAAGTGCAATACTTTACATTTCTCCCTGTTAAAATTCATCTTGTTTGTTTTGGCCCAGTTCTCTAATCTGTCAAGGTCGTTTTGAAGTGTGATCCTGTCCTCTGGGGTGTTAGCCACCCCTCCCAGTTTGGTGTCATCTGCAAATTTGATCAGGATGCCCTTGAGTCCATCATCCAAGTCGTTGATAAAGATGTTGAATAAGACCGGGCCCAAGACAGAACCCTGTGGCACCCCACTAGTCACTCTTCTCCAGGATGAAGAGGAACCATTGATGAGCACCCTTTGGGTTCGGTCAGTCAGCCAGTTACAAATCCACTGAGTGGTAGCATAGTCAAGACCGCATTTTACCAGCTTCTTTACAAGAATATCATGGGGCACCTTGTCAAATGCCTTGCTGAAATCAAGGTAGGCTACATCCACTGCGTTCCCTTCATCTACCAGGCTTGTAATTCTGTCAAAAAACGAGATCAGGTTAGTCTGACATGACTTATTTTTCAGAAATCCATGCTGACTATTGGTGATCACAGCATTCCTTTCTAGGTGCTCACAGACTGTTTGCTTAATGATCTGTTCCAGAATCTTCCCTGGTATTGATGTCAGACTGACTGGGCGGTAATTATTTGGGTCCTCTCTTTTCCCCTTTTTGAAAATAGGGACAACATTTGCCCTCCTCCAGTCTGCCGGGACTTCGCCTGTTCTCCAGGAATTCTCAAAGATGACTGCCAGTGGTTCTGAGATCACATCTGCCAGTTCTTTTAATACTCTTGGATGCAGTTCATCTGGCCCTGGAGACTTGAATACATCTAAACTAGCCAAATATTCTTGTACTATCTCCTTAGTTATTCTGGGCTGTGTTTCCTTTGCTGAATCATTTGCTCCAAATTCTTCAGGTCGGGCATTGTTTTCTTTATCGGAGAAGACTGAGGCAAAGAAGGCATTGAGGAGTTCAGCCCTTTCTGTGTCCCCTGTTTGCATTTCACCATCTTCTCCTCTGAGTGACCCCACTGTTTCTTTGTTCTTCCTTTTGCTACGAACATACCCATAAAAGCCTTTTTTGTTGCTTTTAACCTCTCTAGCAAGCCTGAGTTCATTCTGTGCTTTAGCTTTTCTGACTTTGTGTCTACACGTGCTGGCTATTTGTTTGAATTCCTCTTTGGTGGTTTCCCCCCTTTTCCATTTTTTGTACACATCCTTTTTTAATCTTAATTCAGTTAAAAGTTCTTTAGATAGCCACCCTGGCTTCTTTAGGCACCTTCCACGTTTCCGTCTCATTGGTATTGCCTGTCGTTGTGCTTTTACTATCTCCCTCTTAACAAACTCCCAGCCATCATGAACTCCCTTTCCTTTTAGTATTGTTGTCCATGGGATCTCACCCAGTACTTCCCTAAGTTTTATGAAGTCGGCTTTCTTAAAGTCAAGAAATTGAGTCCTAGTATGCTTGGCTGCTCCTTTCCGCTGTATAGTAAACTTCAGAAGAGCATGATCACTCGCGCCTAATGATCCTTCCACATCTACCCCACTAACCAGGTCATCAACATTGGTTTTATAATGAATGATTTTAGAATGTTGTTTATGTTGTACTTTTGTACCGTTTTATTGTTGTTAGCCGCCCTGAGCCCGGCTTCGGCTGGGGAGGGCGGGATATAAATAAAATTTATTATTATTATTATTATTATCTAAAATGGCTGTTCCTCTTGTTGCTTCTCCCACTTTCTGGACAATGAAGTTGTCTGCAAGGCCAGTGAGGAATCTGTTTGACCTTATGCTCTTGGCTGAGTTTGACGTCCAACAAATATCCGGGTAATTGAAGTCCCCCATTACTACTATCTCCCTTCCTTTTGCATGCTTGGCCATCTGTTCCAGGAAGGCATAATCTATGTCCTCCGTTTGGCTTGGGGATCTATAGTAAACTCCCACAATGAGGTCTCTGTTATTCTTCTCTCCCTTAATTTTGACCCAAATGCTCTCACTTTGGCTTTGAGGTTCTAAATCTTGGATCTCTTCACAGGTATACACATCCCTGACATATAACGCCACTCCTCCTCCTTTCTTGTCTGGTCTGTTTCTCTGAAATAGATTGTATCCCCCCATTATTACATTCCAATCGTGGGACTTATCCCACCAGGTTTCAGTGATGCCTATTATGTCATATTTAGTTTGCTGTACCAAGAGCTCAAGCTCATCTTGTTTATTTCCCATGCTTTGCGCATTAGTGTAGAGACATTGAAGTCCATTAATCATTCCCCCGTGTCTCTTATTTAAGGATTTTTTCCTCCCACCACTAGGTCCGCGTGCTGTTTGCTCCATTTGGTCTATGACATTTGGATGATCATCTTCATTAATTGATAGACTCCTACCTTCAGGAGCACTGTCTCCCTCCCCCACATTAGTCAGTTTAAAGCCCTCCTGATGAGGTTTCTGAGATTTTTGGCAAAAACATTTCTCCCAACCGTTGTGAGGTGCAGCCCATCACTTGCCAGAAGTCCATCTTCAAGAAACTGCAGTCCGTGATCTAAGAATCCAAACCGTTCCTGTTTACACCATTTGCGAAGCCAGCTGTTCACTTCCACTATTTTCCCCTCTCTCCCTGGGCCACGTCGTTCAACTGGGAGGACAGACGAGATGACAATTTGTGCATTTAGTTGCTTCAATTTCCTGCCGAGAGCCTCGTAGTCTCTTTTGATCTTCTGGAGGCTATTGCTTGCAGTGTCATTGGTTCCCACATGAACCAAGAGGAAGGGGTATTTGTCAGTGGGTTTTATGATTCCTTGCAGTCGTTCAGTTACATCTTGGATCTTAGCCCCGGGGAGACAGCACACTTCCCGAGACATCTTGTCAGGCCCACAGATCACTGCTTCTGTTCCCCTCAGTAGGGAATTCCCTATCACCACTACACGCCTCCTCTTGGGTTTGGTCGGGGTTCTTCCGTGAGCTGTCCGTTCCAAGGTCACCTGCACATTCCCTGAGGACTGACTTTGCTGCTCGTCTTCATATACCTGATCGACTGTAATGAGGGAGAGATCCTCAAATGGAGTCTGCTCTTCGTCTTCCATGCTAGGGGAGAGGACCTCAAAGCGATTGTGTATTTCTAAACAATCAGAGTGAACCCCGGGCCTCCTACTTCTTTGAGTCACGTTTCTCCATATATCTGGCTCCTGTGTTGGTGAACAAGCCTCCTTCTCAGGGGAGTCCCCTGTCTCCTCCTTGGTGGGGACGGTGTGCTCTGTTGCTTCCAAGAAGAGCTCCAGCTCTCTAATTCTTTGGAGCGTAGCTACACGTTCCTCCAGTTGCTGGACTTTGTCTTTTAAAAGGGCAATCAACATGCAATTGCTGCAGGTAAAGCTGCCTGCAACCTTTGGCAAGATGGCAAACATTGCGCAGGAATCGCAGGCGACTGCAGCTGTTCCCTCCCCTTCCATCATGAGATCGTGTTGTTGGGGGTGGCTACAGAGGTCCTCCATCATAAAAAGCTTGAAGACAGGACAAATAACTTCCCCCACAAAAAAAAACCTAGGTCTCCCCCAACAAACGTTTGAGATTAGCTCCCCTAAATCTAAAAGATGAGTATAACCCATTCTTCCAAGGTGGGTAAATCTTGTGTCTTCCAATACTTTGCGATCAATATTCTTGCTGCTGTTGTTGCATACATAAAAAAAGTTCTATCCTTTTTTGGCACCAATTGGCCGACAATGCCCAAGAGAAAGGCCTCTGGTTTCTTAAGGAAGGTATATTTAAATACCTTTTTCATTTCATTATATATCATCTCCCAGAAAACCTTAATCTTCGGGCATGTCCACCAAAGGTGATAAAAAGTACCTTCAGTTTCCTTACATTTCCAACATTTGTTATCAGGCAAATGGTAAATTTTTGCTAGCTTAACTGGGGTCATGTACCACCTATAGACCATTTTCATCACATTTTCCTTTAAAGCACTACATGCCGTAAATTTAATACCGGTGTTCCACAACCTTTCCCAGTCAGCAGACATAATATTATGACCAATGTCCTGTGCCCACTTAATCATAGCTGATTTGACTGTTTCGTCTTGTGTATTCCATTTCAACAGCAAGTTATACATTCTTGACAAATTCTTAGTATTGGGTTCTAACAATTCTGTCTCAAGTTTTGATTTTTCCACCTGGAAGCCAATTTTCCTGTCCCCTTTTGCTCCTTCTTCAACTGCTGCCCTACAAACTCTGATAAGCTCCTCCCACAGCTAATCCCCTGCCTCAACAGAAACCCTGCCCCCTCTGACCTTTACACAGGGAAAACAGCTAATCAGCCAGAAAGAAACACACACAAGAAAACCCTTTTTGCTCCTTCTTCAACTGCTGCCCTACAAACTCTGATAAGCTCCTCCCACAGCTAATCCCCTGCCTCAACAGAAACCCTGCCCCGTCTGACCTTTACACAGGGAAAACAGCTAATCAGCCAGAAAGAAACACACACACACAAGAAAACCCTTTTTGCTCCTTCTTCAACTGCTGCCCTACAAACTCTGATAAGCTCCTCCCACAGCTAATCCCCTGCCTCAACAGAAACCCTGCCCCCTCTGACCTTTACACAGGGAAAACAGCTAATCAGCCAGAAAGAAACACACACACACAAGAAAACCCTTTTTGCTCCTTCTTCAACTGATGCCCTGCAAACTCTGATAAGCTCCTCCCACAGCTAATCCCCTGCCTCAACAGAAACCCTGCCCCCTCTGACCTTTACACAGGGAAAACAGCTAATCAGCCACAAAGAAACACACACACACAAGAAAACCCTTTTTGCTCCTTCTTCAACTGCTGCCCTACAAACTCTGATAAGCTCCTCCCACAGCTAATCCCCTGCCTCAACAGAAACCCTGCCACCTCTGACCTTTACACAGGGAAAACAGCTAATCAGCCAGAAAGAAACACACACACACACACACACACACACAAGAAAACCCTTTTGCTCCTTCTTCTTTTTTTTATAAAATTTTTATTAGTTTTACAAAAGTTTTTATAACAAACAAACATAAAAAAAAACAGACAAACAAACAAATATAATTTCATAATGTCCTTTCATAGACTTCTTTCCTCGGACTTCCCCATACCTCCCCTTTCTGCATCCTCATGTCCAAATTTTATAGCAACTTATAAATGTTTTTTCCCGTCCTGATTCATCATAGTCCTTTCTTAATCTAATCTTATATTACTGCAACCCTTTCTCTCTATAAAATCTCGACATTCTAAACTTCATCAAGTTTATAATAGTCCTTAAGATAAATCTTAAATTTCTTCCAGTCTTCTTCCGCAGTCTCCTTTCCCTGGTCACGAATTCTGCTCGTCATTTCCGCCAATGTCATATAGTCAATCACTTTCATCTGCCATTCTTCCAAGGTGGGTAAATCTTGTGTCTTCCAATACTTTGCGATCAATATTCTTGCTGCTGTTGTTGCATACATAAAAAAAGTTCTATCCTTTTTTGGCACCAATTGGCCGACAATGCCCAAGAGAAAGGCCTCTGGTTTCTTAAGGAAGGTATATTTAAATACCTTTTTCATTTCATTATATATCATCTCCCAGAAAACCTTAATCTTCGGGCATGTCCACCAAAGGTGATAAAAAGTACCTTCAGTTTCCTTACATTTCCAACATTTGTTATCAGGCAAATGGTAAATTTTTGCTAGCTTAACTGGGGTCATGTACCACCTATAGACCATTTTCATCACATTTTCCTTTAAAGCACTACATGCCGTAAATTTAATACCGGTGTTCCACAACCTTTCCCAGTCAGCAGACATAATATTATGACCAATGTCCTGTGCCCACTTAATCATAGCTGATTTGACTGTTTCGTCTTGTGTATTCCATTTCAACAGCAAGTTATACATTCTTGACAAATTCTTAGTATTGGGTTCTAACAATTCTGTCTCAAGTTTTGATTTTTCCACCTGGAAGCCAATTTTCCTGTCCCCTTTTGCTCCTTCTTCAACTGCTGCCCTACAAACTCTGATAAGCTCCTCCCACAGCTAATCCCCTGCCTCAACAGAAACCCTGCCCCCTCTGACCTTTACACAGGGAAAACAGCTAATCAGCCAGAAAGAAACACACACAAGAAAACCCTTTTTGCTCCTTCTTCAACTGCTGCCCTACAAACTCTGATAAGCTCCTCCCACAGCTAATCCCCTGCCTCAACAGAAACCCTGCCCCGTCTGACCTTTACACAGGGAAAACAGCTAATCAGCCAGAAAGAAACACACACACACAAGAAAACCCTTTTTGCTCCTTCTTCAACTGCTGCCCTACAAACTCTGATAAGCTCCTCCCACAGCTAATCCCCTGCCTCAACAGAAACCCTGCCCCCTCTGACCTTTACACAGGGAAAACAGCTAATCAGCCAGAAAGAAACACACACACACAAGAAAACCCTTTTTGCTCCTTCTTCAACTGATGCCCTGAAAACTCTGATAAGCTCCTCCCACAGCTAATCCCCTGCCTCAACAGAAACCCTGCCCCCTCTGACCTTTACACAGGGAAAACAGCTAATCAGCCAGAAAGAAACACACACACACAAGAAAACCCTTTTTGCTCCTTCTTCAACTGCTGCCCTACAAACTCTGATAAGCTCCTCCCACAGCTAATCCCCTGCCTCAACAGAAACCCTGCCACCTCTGACCTTTACACAGGGAAAACAGCTAATCAGCCAGAAAGAAACACACACACACACACACACACAAGAAAACCCTTTTGCTCCTTCTTCAACTGCTGCCCTACAAACTCTGATAAGCTCCTCCCACAGCTAATCCCCTGCCTCAACAGAAACCCTGCCCCGTCTGACCTTTACACAGGGAAAACAGCTAATCAGCCAGAAAGAAACACACACACACAAGAAAACCCTTTTGCTCCTTCTTCAACTGCTGCCCTACAAACTCTGATAAGCTCCTCCCACAGCTAATCCCCTGCCTCAACAGAAACCCTGCCCCCTCTGACCTTTACACAGGGAAAACAGCTAATCAGCCAGAAAGAAACACACACAAGAAAACCCTTTTTGCTCCTTCTTCAACTGCTGCCCTACAAACTCTGATAAGCTCCTCCCACAGCTAATCCCCTGCCTCAACAGAAACCCTGCCCCCTCTGACCTTTACACAGGGAAAACAGCTAATCAGCCAGAAAGAAACACACACACACACAAGAAAACCCTTTTTGCTCCTTCTTCAACTGCTGCCCTACAAACTCTGATAAGCTCCTCCCACAGCTAATCCCCTGCCTCAACAGAAACCCTGCCCCCTCTGACCTTTACACAGGGAAAACAGCTAATCAGCCAGAAAGAAACACACACACAAAAGAAAACCCTTTTTGCTCCTTCTTCAACTGATGCCCTGCAAACTCTGATAAGCTCCTCCCACAGCTAATCCCCTGCCTCAACAGAAACCCTGCCCCCTCTGACCTTTACACAGGGAAAACAGCTAATCAGCCACAAAGAAACACACAGACACAAGAAAACCCTTTTTGCTCCTTCTTCAACTGATGCCCTGCAAACTCTGATAAGCTCCTCCCACAGCTAATCCCCTGCCTCAACAGAAACCCTGCCCCCTCTGACCTTTACACAGGGAAAACAGCTAATCAGCCAGAAAGAAACACACACACACAAGAAAACCCTTTTTGCTCCTTCTTCAACTGCTGCCCTACAAACTGCTGCCCTTAAGTGTTTTAAGCTGGACAAAAAATACAGTGAAGGCACCTGCCTGATGTCAGTAGGCAAGGATTCCAATGTGTAGGTGCTACCACACTAAAATATTGATATTTTACAAGTGCAGAGAAGGTATTATGTGGCATCTGTAATATGGAATAAGGCGATCACATAAATAAACTACTCTTAAGCTGTTAAAGGCTTTATATTCTAACAGTAACACCTTGAACTTGGCCCAGCAGCAAATGAGAGACCAGTGCATATATCTGAGCTGAGGTGTTAAATGCAGATACAGTGGTACCTCTGGTTACAATGCTTCTGGTTACGAACGCTTCAGGTTACGAGCTCTGCTAACCTGGAAGTAGCTGCTCCTGGTTGCAAACTTTGCGCCAGAATGCGAACGGAAGTCACGTGCCGGTGGCGCACATAGATAACAATATATATAATCAAAATAAAAACAACAACCCAATAACAACTCCCCTCACAAAAAGAGCCACATTTTACAAGGGCATAGGATGTCAATCAGATCAACCAAAGGCCTTGTTAAAAAGGAACATTTTTGCCTGGTGCCTAAAGGGGTATAATGAAGGCACCAGGTGAACTTCCCTGGGGAGAGCATTCCACAGACGGGGAGCCACTGCAGAGAAAGCCCGTTCTCGTGTTTCCACCCTCCAGCCCTCTCGAGGAGGAGGCACACGAAGAAGGGAATAATCTGTGTCATCCAACAATACTTGCAGCTGCCCTACCACAACTCTCTCCAACAACTTCCCAAAGAAGGGGGTGAGATTCCATAGTTATTGCAGTCCAAGGAGTCCAAGGCAGGTTTCCTTTGGAGAGACAACACCCACTACCTCTTTCAAGGCAATAGCCACCATTGCTTCACCCAGCATAGAGCTAACCATGTTTTGGACTCAACCAGTTAACATGCTGCCCATGCTGAAGTAAGAATAAATTGCCAGTGTGGAATGGGGTTCCATCTTGTCCTTCAGCTTTGGCAGCAAAATGTATTGGGGCAGCTCTGTGTGAAAGGAGCTACTGTTGAATTGTTCGTAGAATAGATCCACACAGATTTTTTTTCAGAATGAGTGGCAAGATGGGCTTCAAGAAGAGCTGGTCTACATAGACTTGCTCATCACCTGATGTCTGTAACATCAAAGGTTGTAGCCAACAAATTTTACTCAGAGTTGACCTACTGAAATTAACAGACCTAAGTTATGTCCATTAATTTCACTGGATATACTCTGAGTAGGACTAGCTTTGGCTATCACCCCAAATAATTGATCCTCTTTGTGAGTTGTTGACGACTGCAGATATAACATTAACAGATGAAACAGCCATGAGAAATCACATTCTGCTGACAGACTTTTGCCTCCAATGCAGCACTGTGCTTGTCAACGGAAAAAGTTTCCACATTCAGCTGTCAGTTATCAAATCTGCAATATTCCAGTATAGGGAAATCAAATCATGGGCATGAATGTGCAAAGCAGACCAAAGATCATGAGACTCACATTCCGACATCTTATAAAAATGAAGCAGGGAGGGAATGCTGTTTGCACCAAACCTTTAGAAATCGAGTTCTGATGACAGCCAGAAGGAAAAAATAACCACGAACAAAGCAAAAGGTTGTATATATAATTGTTTCCATCGCCAGGCAGAATTCTGTTTGATGTTGTTAATACAGATGCTGCAGCCAGTACCTTTATACACCTGTGTCCTTGAAAATAAAGTTGTTATAGCAACAGGCTGAACTGTTATACAGATTTAATTCTGCAGCTATACTGTAAGAGCTATAAATAATTAGCAATTATTTGGTACCACAGACAGACTTTAAAAGCCCATGCAATATCTCTGTGCGTCAAACTGTGAAATAATGGACACAACATCATTTGCTTCCGCAACTGAATAAGAGAGGGATGCATTATTTATGTACACAAACAAACAAAAAGTGGGAAATCCTTTATTTTTCCTTAGCAAAAGGAACGTGCAATCTATTAAACATGCATATATAAATCTAGGTTTTCAAGATTGTCATTCATTGTTCACATACATCCCTTTTTCATCCTTTCTGTGTCGAAAGATAATTATGACCCTGTCAATAAGCTATCAGGCGTCCTTGCTCAAAGAGATTCTAAATCAATCTCATCTGAATTTGAAAAATAAAATTGAAAAATAAAATTGAGTTAGATCTTTTAGTAACCAAGTGAAGACTTTCATTGTTCCTTGCAGGGTAAGAAGGCTTGAGATCATTGTCTGAATTTAGAAACAAACAAGTTGCAGAATGCAAAGCAATCATGGAAACATGGTTAGAGGCAACTTTCTCCAGGTGGCAACATCTGAAAAGATTGTGCTGTGAAGGTAGTGTTAAAAGTAACATTAACAATTGACAAATGATGTTTCAGATGACTTGAGAATGTTATAGTTCAGAAAGCACTGAACTGCTGAGTCCCCTATAGTAACATAGAAAAAAAATGATGTATTGAGAAGCAATTATTTTTTTAAAAAGGCGTAGTGCCATATGGCAAATACAGTCAAAGCTTTGTGCAAAGGCTCCATACAGAAAGCATATTAGAAACAGTCACAACTGCGAACTAGATGTCATTCCCTATTTTTATGAGGCAGAAGGCTGGGCTTTTAGGGGAATTTGACATTTTGCTGAAGAGCAAAGTGTTTTGCTTTCTTAAATACTGGAATATTATTCATAAATTTTTATTTTCATACAAAACATCAGACAGTAAGTTATGGGTTGACTATAATCAGAGAGTAAGTTCTGAACTGTCCAGCACAAGATGCTGGCAGAGCAATCCAAACGTTCTTTGTTCTGGGCAGATGCTGGTTGGATTGGGCAGAGGTGTCTTTCTGCCAGCTGTGTGGGCCTCCACCATCATCTGCCTGCTGGTACAGAGATCCCTATTTCCACCTGTTGAACAGGTGAGCAGAGGTGCTGCTGGCCTCCGGGCAGCAACCAGCAGAAAGCCCTGGAATGGATTTGTTGGAGCCATTGGGACCATCCCTGATGCCATTGCATGACTGTATCAGATCCTGCCAGGCCTGAATTGCTGTGCCGGCTCCAGCTTGATGCAAACATCTGTCTACCCCTCCAGCTTCTACCCTGTCCGCTGTGAACAGCAGGGCTAAGAACGCAGCAGTGTCCTTCTCATTTATAAAGCCCTGCTGGAGTAATATTATTGCTCCCCAAAAGCATTACGGGGCTCATTAATTCCTTTCTCAGGAAATAGCTACCAGTTTCTCTACTCACAGAGCAGATGATCATGGTACAGAACAGCCTTCCTCAATCTGATGCCTTCTGGGAATTGCTGGACCACAACTCCCATCATCTCTGACCTCTGGAATTTGGATGGCACCAGGTTGAGGAAGGTATGTCTAGAACTTCCAGTTACAAGCTCAGCTGAGAGCTGTACATTGGTACCTCGGGTTAAGTACTTAATTCGTTCTGGAGTCCGTTCTTAACCTGAAACTGTTCTTAACCTGAAGCACCACTTTAGCTAATGGGGCCTCCTGCTGCTGCTGCACTGCTGGAGCACGATTTCTGTTCTCATCCTGAAGCAAAGTTCTTAACCCAAGGTATTATTTCTGGGTTAGAGGAGTCTGTAGCCTGAAGCGTCTGTAACCCGAGGTACCACTGTGTTGCCAAAATGCACCTGTATGTTTCTGGTGCTTTTTCAACTGCTTCCTCAAAATTTCTCAGTCTAGACATAAAGGGCCAACTCATGCATGATAGGCCCAGCTGGTTCTTTTCTCTGTGCAATATTCAATATCTCCCAAGCAAACTGCAGCAGGAGTTTATTTGTGGGCCATACATTACTACTATCAACAAAATCTCTGCGCACACAGAGAGAAAAAGTGTTCATTTGCCTCTGCAAGCTCATACCCAAACCATTTCTTGCTAACCCATCACAATCATCAACATGATATAGGCTTCTGCCTACAAGTGTTTGCACTGTAAGAAATCAGAATTTATCTGAAAAGAGCAACAAAACTTTGAGATTATTAAATCTCAAATTAACATGGATCTTCTTCAGCAATGTATCCAGCAGGGGGCGATAATAATTTCATTAAATTCTGTGTTCTGAAATGGAGACAAACCAGTAAATTAACTTGCCTGCGAATATTTCAAAACACTTCTGGTGCTTTCATTCAAAACTTTAATGAAAAAATGCCCTTATTTTTCATGATTCTTATCACCTGAAGAAGCAAAAGTATCATAGATTTGCCCATTTTGTTGCTGTAATTTGTACGCCAAATCAAATTCAGTCATTCGCTAAAAGGTTTAGTGATGTTGATGCTGCTGGAATTTTATGTCCATAATTAAATCTAGATTATTATTTTTGCCAACTTCAGCATTTGGACTTCTCTTTCCTTTGTATATCCCTTTCAAAACCATAACTGATTGAAAATAATGATTCACAAATGTACTCTGTTGGCTAAATAAAAACTTGGCAACCATGCAAGCGGAACCTGGAGTCTCAGGCTATCTCTAAATGCAGCCTTTTGCAAAGCCACAAGCATACTGAAATGAAAATCAAATGCAGTTTTCAATCAACAGCATATTTTCTTTGTTGTTGAAGCTGTATCAGTTCTGTTGCCACACTTTTCCTGATATCAATAATCGAAATCGGTTCACAAATCTTCCTATGTCTGAGGCAGCATACGCTCTACACCTTTGAAGCACATTCGCACTGCAAAGAATTCTGGGCACTGTCATTTACCCCTTGCAGAGTTACATTTCCTAGCATCCCTTAACAAACTACAGCATCCAGGATTCTTTGAGAGGAAGGTGTGCTCCACATGTGCAGACGCATCTTGAGAAGGATTTTTCATCTCCAAGTTACTGAAGAAAAAATAAGTGGACCTTCACATTGTCCTAAGTATATCTGGTTTTCCTGGGATAGCCACTGCCAACATTTCATTTTCTATTCATGGGTTGCCTTTTTAAAAGAATTGTATAGGCAACCTACAATTATTTTATGTATTTGTTTCATACAATGCACATGCTGTGTTATATATAACTGGTTTAATTCACACTGAAATAGGGAATGGCTCGATGTATATTGCTGAAAGGGTTTAACTGGAATATTGAAACTGAAGCTTTAGAAAAGCAAGGAGAACTCCCTCTGAGCTTTTTGCCTTTTATTGTAACTT
Source organism: Podarcis vaucheri (assembly GCF_965113315.1). Taxonomy (NCBI): domain Eukaryota; kingdom Metazoa; phylum Chordata; class Lepidosauria; order Squamata; family Lacertidae; genus Podarcis; species Podarcis vaucheri. Next base: position 31,991,581 of record NC_138763.1, on the reverse strand, counting down.
ATTTTGGCCCCAATATATTTGTTCCTTGGTGCTGGAGGAGACTCTTGAGAGTTCCATGGACTGCAAGAAGATCAAACCTATCCATTCTGAAGGAAATCAGCCCTGAAATCATTGGAAGGACAGATTGTGAAGTTGAGGCTCCAATACTTTGACCACCTCATGAGAAGAGAAGGCTCCCTGGGAAAGACCCTGATGTTGGGAAAGAGTGAGGGCACAAGGAGAAGGGGACGACAGAGGACGAGATGGTTGGACAGTGTTCTCGAAGCTACCAGCATGAGTCTGACCAAACTGTGGGAGGCAGGGGAAGACAGAAGTGCCTGGCGTGCTCTGGTTCATGGGGTCACGAAGAGTTGGACACGACTAAATGACTAAACAACAACAACGTATTTGTTCCTAGGTTCAGCCCTTGCCTGGTTCAATCCTGGCATCTCCACATTTGGCTATGAAAGACCCCTTTCTGAAAGTAAACCTGGCTAGTGGCATTCAATGAATGCAGACAATACTAAGCTAGGCAAATCAGTGGTAGTTGTGGTATAAGGCAGCTTCCAATGTTTGTGAGAAGAAAAGAGGACATCTACAGGCACATGAGCACTACTGGAAAAGATTGAAGACTCTCACGCACTATTGTAGCAGTAGCGAGTGCTGATTACTGCAGATAGTTGCTGAACAGTCTACACAATCCACGGATGGAACTATGAAATTACACATATCCGTTCCCTCCGTCTACTTTAATACATATTAATTCTTATAGCCATATGCTCCATAGTGCCAATGGCGGAGCTTCATGCTCCAGCACCCAGGGGTGGACAGCAGGCAGGGGTGGGGCTGGCGCGCCACCTGCAGGGGAGTGGCGCGTATCCTGGGGGCATGGTATGCCATCTGCAGGGGCGTGGCGCCCAGCGCAGGTGGGTGGCACAGCCATGATGGCACCCCACTGGGATCGCGCTGTCGCGGGCGGTGCGCTCCCCCCGCACTCCTCTTCCTCCGCCACTACATAGTCCTTTGTGTCCTGATTCCTTTGGCTTATTGAAAAAAGTTAGAGAACTGCTTCTTCTTCTTTTCTGAACATGGCACATAGTTGCATGAACCTATAACGATTTCATTTGCATTTGTGCAGTGCTTTTTTCTTTTGTCATTTTGACTCAAGAAAACCACCGTTTTACAGTTCAAATCGGGGAAAATAAATACATTAAACAGACAAAAGTACAAAGAACACGCATTACCTCATATTACACAGCTGACAGCTCAAAGGAACTTCCACATTGGCATGAGGTTGTGTGCACTAACATCTTCCCAGTTCCTCTGCTTGAAATACTGCCCCTCAATGAGGTCAAACTTTCGATAGTAAAACACCACACATCCACATTCCACACTGCTTCACACATTAAATGCTCTCTTCTGTCTGAGACTCAGGAAATACCAGGAAAGGAAAGGAAGCCACCATTGGAGGTGGTAACAATGAAACTGACCAATCACCATGCTAGATTCCAACTCCTACTTTACACATTAAATGCTCGCTTCCGTCTGAGACTCAGGAAACACAGTGACAGGAAATGAGGCCGCCATCGGGGGTAGCAACGGAATTGACAATTCACTGTCAGTTTAAGGGTATGCGTCCCCCTGCATCCCCCCAGAAAAAGCACTTTATTTGTGCCTGTTTAATATTAGTGTGTATGTAAATCTGCCCCTCTGTTGAAATGAATAGGGGAGGTCTGCAAGAACAGGAGTTCCTTGTATGCAGCAGATCATATCTGGGGCGTCAATCAGATGTGCTGCTTGGTCATTAAGTCTAATTGTCATTTTACACATTAGCAGAATCTCTTAAATATTTAAATGCTTCCTTAAAATGGGGGGAAAGAAAACTATAGAGCCATAAATCTCTCTAAAGTGCAAGCAGAACATATCCTGTGGGACGAGTGAATAATTTCTCTAATAAATAAGAACTCAGTCTCAGACAATTGGTTTTCAAAATATACTTAGTGCCAAAATAATAGTTAATTGGTGGTGATGATGCATAGCTGTTTGTTTGTTACAAGACTCTTCCAGGCCTTCCCAGGAGAACTCAGGATGGAAGATGATACTGGAAGTAGCTGACAAGAGCTTCTTCATGCTAAAAGCTCAGACATCAACATCAGGAAATCAAATGGCTTTATTCTGTTGGTGACTGATCAGGTTGCTTGAGATGATTCCTCCTTAATACCTGAAAGATAAAAGAATCAAGATGCCAAACACATAGGTCTAATTGGTGCACACGCATGTTCAAGGAACAATGCAGAATGGATGCAATGCAGTAAAGATATTTCCATGTAGGGCAATTGAGCCAATGTTAATCTGCTGCATTCGTTCTGAATGCAGCCCCATCTCATTGATTCTGTTCATGTCTTCCATTCATTTGATATCTCATCCAAGGAACTCGCGACAGCCCCCCAAATGTATCTCACAGCAACCAACTGAGGAAGGTTTGGCTGATAAAGACTGTTACTAGACCATGGTAATAACCCACAAGGAGCTTGGAGATAGAACCCCATGTGATAAGAATCCCATTTTTTTAAATGAACATATCATTTCTATTTAAACCTGGAGAATGCTGTCCAAGTGTAACCTACAGGGTCAATCCAATACATTTTACCACCTGAGGCAAAGGACAAAGAGGGTGTCCACTCCCAGAAGCCAACTCAACTGGCAGTTGAATTTCACTTCAACACTGGTGATGCAATATCATCCCCTACCAGTCCTGAGGCACCAGGCCAGGTTAGGGCCTCCTGAAAAGGCCATCTGGCAACAGAAGGGAATGGCTGGGGACTTAGGAGAAAGAGCTAGAGCTGCTGTTCCTGCTCCTGAGCAGTTGACACCTGAGACGGTTGCTTCACTGTGCCTAATGGGAGGGCAGGCCCTCGTAACCTATCAGAATGCTATTAGCTGTTGTTCTTTGGAATTAATCCGATTAACTTTGATGACATACCCTAGTTCCCTCCCTCCCCTCCAAATTCTGAAAATAGAACCATTAAGGGCTAATACCTGTAGTCTAGCTTACTGGCTATTTTTACAGTTTACATTGTTTTGTGCATTATGTTATTAATTCTTGCAAACTGTCTTGTAAGGGTTCCACCCCAAAATGAACATATTAAATAAATAAGCAACATAGCACTGTATTCATAAACATTCGTATGAGAAGCTCCACTTTGAATTTGTGGTGAGATATTAGATTTATTTTGCAACACATATCAGAGCAAAATATTTTAAAATTTTATATTAATGTGCTAAAGCTGATGGCAGTTCTAGGCTTATTCTGATGTCAGACAACTGTTATGTATCTCTAACCCCATCTCTTAATCTTCCAGGACTCAGCTTCCTTAAAAACTAAAGTCAAATCAAACCAACCTTTAAGAACTGACAATATTAATAGGGGGAAAGAAACAAGTCATGGATCGTGATGGAAGACAAATGTCAAGCAACACCAGGTCAGATATATTTAAATGTTTAAATATGATCATACCTGTCTGCCTCATCTCAGAAGCATTTTTCAACCGTTTCTGGACCTAAAATGTAACAAATGATGTGATTTTCCACATTTAAATGGCAAGCAATGCCCCCAAGACAGAACATCCAGTGCTTCTGTGATTCTGGTTGCTAAGTACCCAGTATTTATCACTTTGACTTAAGGTGGAAGTTTGTGAATCCAAAGATTTCCACTGTCTTCGCTAGAAAGCCATGTAAGATCTCTGGCCTCAGAGAATCAGAGCTTCTCTTATTAAGTTAGAGGGTTAGATACTGGCCCAGATTCCCTCCATCTCCCTCCCCCCGCCCCCTGGTAAGCAGCTATTGATGCAGCTCTGCCCCAAGAGAGCCACAGGAATGGTAAATCTCTAGAATATTTGCAGGGGGTTGGCAAGGTTTTCTGACTCCCAGTTGTTTAAGAAAAGCAACAGCAATAAAACTTTTCTCACTAAAATCAGGCTGTTACAATGAAGAAAGCTAGGCAGGAATGGACTTCCGTGTGAAAGCACTGTGATCTCAGTTCAATTCTGCTGCATAAAATAAATTCCTAGGCCCAGAATGTGCTCACAGGAGCTTTGCTTTTATGTTCTAACTGTTCGTCTTCCAAACCCTGGCTCTGACTGTTAGATCTTAGTGTTCTACCCCTGCCATGGTTGTTTTTTTTTAATATAAAATAAATAAATAAACAATACATCACAAATTGCTGCAGAATATGGAGAAACGAATTTAAGATTGGAAAAATGAGAAACTAGGAGAATCAAAACTCAGAGGTCCTTCCATCCAGGGCTTTTTTTTCCAGCTGGAACTCAGTTCCAGCACCTCTCAGATGGGTGCTATTGCAATTATAAGAGAACAAGGGAGGTATTTGTGGTGAGTTCAAGCACCTCTGTTTCTAGAAAAATAGCACTGCTTCCATCCTTCCATTAATGTCAGGAGCTTTTCACTTGGCTGGGAAGCTTGTGACATTGGCCCAAGGGCTCTGCAAAGTCCCTAGGCGAGCCCCAGATGAAATGTCTTCTAGCTCACTAGTCTGGATTCACCTGTGTCCATCCATTAGAAGGCAGGCAGGCATGTGCTTTCTTTGCAGAAGTGATTGCCAAATTAACTTAGAGTCTCTCCCCCCCCCCCCCCAGATATAGGTTGTGTGTCTTTATCTGTTTGATAAAGCACTCACCTGAAGGAAGAATCCCTTGTCTTTGTTTCACAAACAAATGCAAAAAGCTGTGTGTATATTGCAAGGATGAACGTCAAATTGCCTAAAGGAGATAAGCAGAAAAGCTCCAAGTGGAACAAGGCAAACTCTTCATGATGTGATGCTTGTTTGAGCACCAAGTTCAAGTGAAGATGAAAGCCATGTGAGATGTTTGTATTGTAATGCTGAACTGCTCTCTCTCTCTCTCTCTCTCTCTCTCTCTCTCTCTCTCTCTCTCTTAAAAATCCCTTCGGATTTCATTTCCATCTCTCTCTCTCTCCCAAGAAACCCTTTCTGCCTCGTTGCTTTTAAAACACATCTTTCCCCTCCTTCAGATCACTCAGAGCGTCTAGGCCTATTTTGCATGATCAAAAAGCATGCTTAATATGACCCTCCCACAAACCGTGACCCACAGCGAATAAAGAGGATATAACTCCAAATAATGGTTTCAGTGGTGGTGGTGATGGAGGGACAGGAATAACAGACCAGCTTTTCTCCCAATCTAATAGATAGATGTGCATTTGGGTATGGGAGAAGGGGGGGGGCACAGCCTGTAAGGAATGGAACTGAAAGACTGTATTCATCAGTAAAGAAACAGATGATAGCATTGTGCTGCTCATCCATAGGGAAGAGGACATATGATGAAGCATTGCCTTGTGAAGGGCAAATCCAACAGGCAGCAGGATGCGAAGTCACAATGTGGTGAAATCAACATACATAAGCAGGCAGGAGTCAACGTGAACCCACTACAAATAACTCTGGTGAGAAACACATTTATGCAATTGAACAAAAGAGTTATCTAGCAGTGTGTATTTATGACTTCACTGAACACAGATAGAGGACATGTGCGTTAGAATGTCTGCACAGGGCTCCATTGCCTCTTACAAATTGCAAATTCAGTCTCTCCCCTGGTCCTTAAATGTTGCTTTCTTGCTCCACGGCTTTGCCAGGCCTCTTCCTGCCAGCCTGTTCCCAATGCTCCCCCACTGCCTGCTTGGATTGCTTTCTTGGAACTGACCTTGACTTCTTGAATATTCATTTCTCTTATTCCTCAAGAGGGATGCAATGTTTTGAAATCAGAAAGTCCAGTATTGATGAGCTCAGAGCCCAAAGCAGGCCTGAGAGTTAGAACGAGGGGCACAGACTGTTTGGCTGTTTGCTTGTTCACCAGGGCCTAGATGCCAGAAACTTTCAAAACCATGGTCTATATCCAACATTAGTCATCATCTATGTAGACCTATTGAAATCATGGTCCTAAGTTCGTCGCGTTCATTAATTTCAATGGATCTGCTCTGAGGATGACTGCTGTTGCATAAAATCCCATTATTTGTAAGAAAATAAGAAAACAGTGACAATCTGCTTATTTTGTGTAGGCGGATTTTCTTCTTCTAAAACCTATACTAAGGTTGTCCAGGCATGCCCTTCTTCTTTTGTGCCTTACAGATTATTCAATGCCCCTATCTACTATTATAGCATCACTTGTTCACTCACTGTCACGAATTGTCCTTGTCCTCATTAATGCATTGTTTGGTGCAACCTCCAGTTGATTATTCTTGGACCTCCTCAGGCAATTTAAGCCTGTCTTCTGCCAGAATAGCATGTTTGTTCTTACTTACTCATACTTTTTTGCCTGAGACGGAACCATTTGATTTACTTTTAAAACATTACACAGGGTTTTTAAAATTTCCCACTTTTACATTTTGGTCCTCAGACGGATAGCCATGGTACCCACACAGGTATTGCCCTGAAGAAAGTTAGCCACCCCTGTTTTACATCATAAGCATTCATTGTTCCCAATATTACATTACGTCTGTTGGACTCTGACATCTTCAAAGCAGTTTTGCACAACTTGTCTACTGATGGGATAACTCTCCTCAGCTGGGTTTGGAACAGAACCAGCATTTTGAGAATGATTGGAGGAAGCTAAAAAAATAAATAAAAATGTGAGTTTTAAAGAGTTCTTTATAGGCTTGTCATCTCTGTACCCATGCTTGCACAAATAAGGAGTATTTCTAAAGAAGCTACAATATACCAATGGGTTGTGGTTGACATCATGTGTTCTCAGCTTCAAACACCAATGTCAAGAACATGCTGGAGACAGAGTCAGCAGTAGTGTGCACATAGCCTACATTAGGGTTTTTTCCTTTTCCTTTTTTAATGCTCATGAAAATTCATCAGCATTTTTGTGCAAATTTCACCCAATATACATATTTTTGTGTGCATTTCCCCCTTAATATAATGCTTTTTTACATGTGATTTTTCACTAATAAGTGCATTTCTATGCACACTTTACCCTAGTATATGCATTTTTCTCCACAATACTTGGCTGGAGAATTGAACTATGAAATTCCAAGGAGGACTTCAAAAGTGGCTGTGTTTTGCTTTGCAAAGGAAAGCTGCCTTTAAATGTAAACTGAATCAAACTTCTCCCCCATTGCTAGAAGAATCCCTCAGAGGGCTGGACTCTCCTGGACTTATGCCCTCCATCATAATGGCCATTGTTCTAGTAAGAAATAAGCAACAGGCAGTGTTTGCTGGGCACATTTAGAATGTTCTTCAATAGTTTTGCCTGCTCCACACCTCCAAATAGATCCAGCCAGCCATAATAACTAAGCACTGGCTCCTCTGTATCTTGTTTATAGCCATTTTACCTCACAACACAGGGTGTCAGGGAAAATGCAAAACTTTTAAGCCCTTTTAAGAGGGATGGGGGTAATTGCAGCCAGTGGAAGGCTGTAGGCAATTCGGTTTTCATTTCTGAAGTCTTGACTGGAGAATTGGAGTTATTAGCTTAAAAATAAGAGGTATTGAATGTTTCTAGTGAGTGTAATTGCCATCTTGGAAGAACCTGCCAGGGGTAGGTTGGTATCACTCACCCTAGTAAATGGTGCTGAAACCATTCCATTCCATTGAGTCAAGGAAATAGAGAAATGGATATAGAAATAGCTCTCATGGCAGCTTTCTGTTGTGCCAAGGATAATGGAAGGGTCATTCCAAGCGCCCAAGAAGCAGAAGGAGTGAAAGGCATTAAGCTTCGCATCTAGAGCAAAGCAATAGTCCAATGGGGCTGTGTATAGCTATATACATGGGGTGATAGTGCACTACGCAGGACCACAGCACTGCAGAGAAAATTTAGCAGTGACCTCTGAACGCCCCAGAGAGGTTGTCAAATGAAATGACAGCCACGGATGGCTTTCACAAAGGACGGCGCGCAGTTCTTTTATTCCCTTTCTTCCCAAGAATTATCTTCTTCCTGCAGAAAGAAGAGTGAGAGAAAGATACTGCTTTTGTGCTAATCGGCTGAAGTGAGTCACCGCTCTCTACATCCATTCAGCAAAGCTCCATCTCCTGCATCGGTATGAGCAGATACCACTGAAATATTGGGGATTGTCTGTGTGTGGACCTGTGAATGCCGCTGGACTCACTGCTGATATATTTAGAGCTCTTTGGGCATGTTAGAGCCCCCCCCCCAAAAAAAAATTGTATCCGGTGTCTTTCTTAATTGGAAAAGCTTGCAAAAACCAGATAGGCTTAGGATTTAAATATGTAATGTGATGAATTAATACATTTAAATCCCGAATGGGAAAGAAACAAAGATGTTACATGATTAAGATAATTTTATGAGAATATTGGTTTTGGAAAACCATTAAAATGATATACACTGAAATTCAACTGGGGGATATGAGGAAGTCACTTCACAATGTTACTAAGATTGGTTTAAATAAGGTTATGATTTATGTTTGTTTGTTTATTTGTTCATTTGTTTAAAAATGTTGTGGAAAATCAATAAAAAAAATGGGGGGGATTGTATCCGGTGTGTGTGTATGCATGCGTGTGTGCGCAGGGGACTTTTCATGTGTCAGAGCTTCCTCTCCAGTTCACTGTGGCAAGATTCACAGTGCCTTGAAGGATGACCAAAGAACAGACACTATGTATGACAGACACCTCTGGTACCAGGAGAAGATGAACTAAGGACCCTTGCCACATAGTCAACACTGGGGTTTTGTTTGCTGCTTTTTTGGCCTGGTTTCCCTAGGAAGCAGTGAGAGAAGGCGCTTGTCTAGGGCAGGGATGGGGAAGTTGCTGTCCTCCAGATGTTATGGTACTATAACCGCTTGGTGATACACCATCCCTTCGGATTTGCCATGCTGGTGGGGCCAATTGGAGTTGGAGTCCAGTGAATCTGGGGGACAACAAGTTCTCCATCCCTGAAACACAGGTCAGATCTAGACCCCATGGCTGTTTTTTCTTCACATAAAAGTGGTTAGCTTAAGCCTGTTGTGTGTGTTTTTAAAGCACAGACAGAGTAACACATAGTTTGCTTCTAGGTTGTCATTTAGATCTTCTTCTTTGGCAATCATTCATAGCAGAGTCAGATTGTCTTCCATGAACACGATCTTAACAGTGAGTCCTTAAGCGACTGTGGAGGCCAATTCTGTGTCTGCACGTTCTTCCACAGTGGGGACATAAGTTTCCGGGTGGGAGTTGATCATGGTGAGGGTTTGCCAAACGTGCCTTCCTCTTAGCTGATTTCTCCCTTTCATCCTGAGTTTGAGCATCTTCAAAGTCCATGACACCTTTGGAAAAGGCTGTTCTCCAATTGGAGTGCTCACAGGCCAGTGTTTCCCAATTGTCAGTGTTTATACTACATTTTTAAAGATTTGCCTTGAGAGAGTCTTTAAACCTCTTTTGTTGACCACCAGCGTTACACTTTCCATTTTTAAGTTCAGAATAGAGTAGTTGCTTTGGAAGACGATAATCAGGCATCTGAACATGTCATTTAGATACACCTAGAAGGACATGCAATATTTTTTTAAAAAAATAATACAGTGATAATAGCACCTGTTTCCATACAACACGTATTGAAGTCTCTATTCGATATGAATGACATATGTACATCTATAAGGAATTGAAATGGAAACTTCATAGTGTAGCTTAGAAAGGATAAACACATTTTATTTCCCCTTGTTATTTTTAGGACACGAGAAGCATAATGAAGAGCATATTTATTTATCTCAGCAGATGCATAGGACTAGCAATGTTTGTAGCTTTTCCTCAGCCTTCCTCTTGCTCACTCTCTCAGCCTAGCAGAAATATTTTTGTAGTTTAATGCTCAGGAGTTTAAAGTTCTGAATTGCAAGGAAAAAAGCAGCAATTAGGTAGACTCTCTTTCGTGGAAACCTTTTGTAAAAATGCTACTGCTGTTGCTACCTGGTTGCTACCTTGACCTAAGATCCACCACTTGTGATTCAGCAAGCTCCATTTCAGTCCACTGAGGCCTCCTGTTTTTGTTGACTGGGATTGGGGGGAAAACTGGAGGAGTTTGACGAAGAACCTGGCAAGCCTCAAAACATCGCTGGTGGGCTGAATTGAGCCTGGCAAGTCAGGAGTTATCTTGACCTGACTTAAGACAACTTGATTAACTAATTATTCTTCCACAAGCAAAAGGGTAAAGAAATGCAGGAAGCATGTTTGTGGTGTGTTAATCATATTTCCGTAAAAGGTTATATAAAAACAACCCTACGGGGCAGAAAATGAATAGAATCAGCAGCTCTGTTACAAAAGGTTTTAATTGTTGACATTTGCAGAACTTACCAATGGTGTTAATGAACCTTTGCATATTCTGATGCCAATTACATCTCATCAGTTGCTTGGGTCCTTTATGCAAATGAATTCATTTTCTATCTCAGTGAGCTCTATTTATAACTCTAGTGCTGTTGCTTTGTGTTTAAATTGCTAGATAAGGTAAAAGGGTTTAATTAGCTAACAGTTTAGCTGGAGGCTATTTCCCTCTGTAACCATGCTTTAAATCCAGTCGTCTTCTTCTTTTAAAAGCATCTGAAAATCATTTAAATTTGCAAGTGAAATTCGACACGAAACCATGTTCATATTAACCCCACAGAAATGGTACTGAATTCACAAATCACTTCAACGGTGAAAGACCAGAAGAATAGATTTACTCATAAATACACAGGAAGACCCAGTTCTCTTGCTCAAAATGTTACAATACAAAAAGCATGTTGATCAGGGTCATGAACATGTCCAGGCACAGCAGGTGAAATTCAATACAGCAGTAAAGGAGGTAGCACTTGAGAGTAGCACTCCTATCACTCCTGTCCATTGGCCCTGCTGGCTGGGGATGATGGGAGTTGGAGTCAATGACATGTGGAGTGTCACAGCTTAGCTACTCCAATTTCTATGAATGTCTAGTTCATTTATTCAAAACACTTTAAAATAAACCAAAGAAGAAGCTCTGGAATCCAATTCCATGCATGTGCACTTAGAACCATAGTAGGCAAACCACAGACGAAGAATGTTTCCTTTGTAGTTTGAATCCAAACTGTGCCTACAAATGGACTTCAAAGGAACTCACTGTAACAGTTGGTCAATGGTTTTGAACTTTGACAGGTGTACAGGGCTGCCCACACCTCAAAATTGCTCCATGGTGATGGGTAAGGGAAGTAAAGAGCTGGCCTACTAGCAGGATTCATCTTCTTGCCCCTAATTTCCAGTTTATGAGATGATTCTGAAACACGCATGCATGCAAACAAGTGATCAATACTTGCATAAACCTGTGCAAAGGAATAAATCGATTCCGAGAGATTTGCATTGGAGTAAACCTGCATAGGATGGCAATATACCATTTTCTCACCTTTTATGAGTGACCTCTTTGTCTGCCTCAGCCCTCAGAACTACCTCACTCTTACTTAAATTGCCAGTTCACTTCTACGTCAACTTTACAATTGCTTCCCATATGTGATAAGGAGGTTCCACCGGCTTGAAGGGACTGGCTCAACTTTACACCTAATTTAAAAGTAAAAATAAAAATTCCTGAGCCAATCTCAATGAAATGAATACTATTCCCAAGATGTCCTGGGAGAAACCTTCTAACCACTATACCACACCACCCTCCACATTGTAAGGTTGCCCAGCAACTCAGAAAAAGTATTCAACTGCAAAAATGCTATAGCCTAAACACTATACAGTGGCACCTCGGGTTAAGTACTTAATTCGTTCTGGAGGTCTGTTCTTAACCTGAAGCACCACTTTAGATAATGGGGCCTCCTGCTGCTGTCACGCTGCCAGGGCACAATTTCTGTTCTCATCCTGAAGCAAAGTTCTTAACCCGAGGTAATATTTCTGGGTTAGCGGAGTCTGTAACCTGAAGCGTATGTAACCCGAGGTACCACTGTATCTTGATGCCTCTTAAGTTTACATTGGGAGTACTGTGGTGCTACGCTGCAAAGTCAGTAGGCAGCATTGTCTACTGGTTTGACTATTGGACTGGCCAGCGACAGCAGTCACTGCCATCTTTACTCCCCCTGCCCAAGCCTCTAGGCTCCAACCCCTCTTTTTGGAGTGGCTCTGGATGGTTCTGGGAGCAGTACAGTGGGTAGGGTAGAGGAGTAGTGTTGAGCAGTGTGGTGGTGCTAAGGAGCCCCTCCAAACCTGGCATCAGCCCCACCCTTATTTTCTTCTTCAGTCTAAACTCCACTACATACCAGCTACCCAGATTTGTTGTAACTGAAGCCGACATGAACTGGTAGCCTTCTCTGGAAACCCTGCTCAGTTTCTCATTCAGTTCTTTTCCTGAGCACAGCTGAGCAATCTGCAGTAAATCACCTGCATGGTAAACTGAATGCAACCCGCCGATACGTTTTCCTAAATGAATTATCGCTCACAGCGCTTGCAGAGGAAAGGGGAAGGTGGGAGATATCAAGGAGCAGGCAAGCTCTTTAAGACACAACAAATGCTGAAAGCAAAACTTCCTTTAAGAGAGACAAATTGTATTCATCTTTTGATGGCTGCAGGCAGAGCACTCCTGAGCGGGGGACTCATAAAAATTGTGTTAATATGTCGAGCTGTTGGTGCTTTGATGGTGAAAATAGCAGTAAATGTTAAATGGCAACAACAACAACAAAAATGTGGTAAAATATGCAACTGAGCGCAGGCAGATCTTAATATAGTGAGATGAAACTCCTTCTCCACCCCTCTGCACCCCCACCTGTTGAACTTTCCTGCTCAAAGATGAGCCCTGAAATTTAAAAAAATCCTTCTTGGTAACAGTCCTTCGCTGAACAGTAAGTGATGCTAAACCATTACAGAGAGGAGCAATGCTTCTGGCATGAAATAGAGATAAATGCTAGTGTGTGTGTTTTGTCATTGCCGTATGTAGAAGTAGGAAAATAATATTGCGGTCCTGAAGTGCTGCTACTAAAGCAACATCCTAAGATCAGTGACTGGCCGGAGTGGCCTGTCCATCAGGCGATATGAAGCCATTTGCTTTGGGCAGTGGATCTGCCCTTCTCCCTGATCCCTCCTCACAGCCTCCCTCCCCTCCCCACCACTGTGCTGATACCTGTCTCACCAGGGCATGACCCACATTGCCAACCCAGCCCCATTGCCCTCGCTGCCTCTGTAGCCTTGTGGTGGCAGTGCAGGAACAGATGAAGGTACAATTGGGGCGCTGAGGCTGGCAGCATTGCGTGAATGACAGCGGAGGCAGGAAGGGGTGGAGACCCAGATCTGGGGGCATCATTGTGGAGTGAGGGCATTGCCAGGCAGCAAAACATCTCGGGCCAGCCCTGGTGATTGGGATATATCCCAGCATTCATCCTACAGACCAGTTTTAAGCAGAAATTGCCCGAATGGTGACTTGTACCCCCCCCCACTTAAAATATCCATCTCACCCTTGCTATTTGGGTTGAGATGCTTATAACTCAGACAGCACTGCTTTCGAACCGGCTTGCACGTGACCATGTGGCTAAACCTGAAATCTCTTCTGATCAAAGGAGGAAAACTCTCACAAACACACATCTGACATCTAAGGTTATTATGTGGCTATTGTTGCCATGGTCACAGGAAGAAGAGTCTGGGAGTAAAAGGGATGGCCTGATATTGAACTGAATCCATGCAGCGACTGTGTCTGCCTAGCTTGGCTAATGTTTTTGAGATGTTTAGAATGTCATGGTGGTGAGGAACACAGGACTCAAAAAATTATTCTTCTCCACAGGAGCAACCTCTGCTATGACAATAAGGATCATTTCAAAGATGTTATAAATAGAACTGAGCCAGAAAATTTCTCAGAATATTTTTTCCCCTGAGAAAATTTCTGAGACTTTCCTTTCCTTTTCTCTCTCAAAAAAAACCCCTCCAAAAAAAAGGACAACTTTGCAGAATTTTTTTGGCAAGAAAGAATCCCATTTAAAAAAGCAACACAGGCTGCATACACCTTGTGAATTTAAAACACATGTAAAGGACACTTAAAGCACATGACACCCCCCCCCCCGAATCCTGGGAACTGTAGCTATGTGTGGGATAGATTATTTGTGGGAAGCAATATGCCAAAACTGTAGGGTGTATATGCAACCACAATGACAATTCTCCGCATCCTTAAAACAATCCCTTCCTGTGGTCCTGACTTAAGGTTTCCTTCTTGATCTTCCCTGACTCCAGGCTTTGCCCCACAGCTCATGATCCACCATCTCACAGTACTGCAGAGTGCAATGAAACCAGAGGATTATGCAGCTGTCTGGTGGGCTTTCACGACATACATGCACAACTGCATGTATCTTAACATGGTCCCCGCTAAGTATAAGTTGCTCTGGAAACAACTCTGACTTTTACCCCGGCTACTTACCTTTTCTCTATGCATTTTGGCAAATGCTTTCATTCTCCACTCACTTTGTGCTCCTATCCATTCTTGCAAACCCTGTACGTATTGCATTATCACGTTTATGTATGCTTAACATGCTCATAAGGGACATGGGTGGCGCTGTGGTCTAAACCACTGAGTGTAAGGCTTGCCGATCCGAAGATCGGTGGTTCAAATCTCTGCAACGGGGTGAGCTCCCATTGTTCTGTTCCACCTCCTGCCAACCTAGCAGTTTGAAAGCACGTCAAAGTGCAAGTAGATAAATAGGTACCGCTCTGGCCAGAAGGTAAACGGCATTTCCGTGCACTGCTCTGGCTTCGCCTGAAGCGGCTTAATCATACTGGCCACATGACCCGGAAAAACAGTTTGCAGACAAACATCAGCTCCCTTGGCCAGTAAAGCAAGATGAGCGCTGCAACCCCTGAGTCGTTCACTACTGTACTTAACTGTCAGGGGTTCTTTACCTTTTTAACATGCTCATGCAGTTCTTTTCTTTGGTTGCTTCGCTGTTCTTGTTTTTTGTTTCTTCTTTTTCCCTTACCCAATGCTATATGCCTATCAAAATAAAATAAGCTTTGTTTTAACAGAAAAAAGGAGAAAAAAAATCCATTTTGCAATGCAGGAGAAGAAAAGGCTAAGAAGTAAACCCTACACAAATCCCAAGTGGAGTCCCTAAAATGGTTGGTTGGCGTCTTGTATGCCTCTTTCCATCAACTATTGCAGCCAAACTGGTGCCAAATCTCTTCCTTTGCTTTCCTTTGGACCACGTCAGCAAGGCTGAGAGGAGGGTCGTCATCTGGGCAGCCCAGGACCTCCACACACTGCCCAGACTTGCAGCAGAAACAACGCAACAGACAACGGTTACCGGGTACCAGTGTTTCTCCAGCTGTTTGATTTCACCTCCTCCCAGAGGTGCACTCCATTGTCTTTCGAGACAGATGAATGCCAACAAGGCTAAAGTGTGCTTAACAATGCATATATTGATGAAAATTGGGAAAATTGCTTTGGAAGAATGTGTCCATTGGGCAAAATTGCACGCAAAAGATGGAGCAATTTGCACTGAAATGTCAGTGAATTTTTACGATGACTTAACATCGCAAACTGATTTGTAAATGTGGCCAACTCAACTAAAGATTGGGGAAATGAGAAAGAACAAAACTGATAGATTCACCCAGACCTAATCGTGAATGATGGGAGTGAAAGACCAAAAGTATCTGTAGGGCCACAGATTCCCCATCCTTGGGTTTGTGGAACATTCTGCCCGAGCCTCACCTGCTTGGCTACACTTGACACTCACTTGTGATTCTATTCACAGGGAACCTGGTAAATATTGGAAATAAATTGAGTGCGTGAGAGAGTTCCATTCATCCGTGTTGCGCAGAACACCTGTGTGAGAGCCAAGAGAATGCAAGCAGTATTTATACAGCTTGAGATAAGGAGCCAAACAGCTGCCCATGAACTGGGAGAAATTAACATCTGCTTGAGCTAGCAGAAGACGACAGCGATGAGTCAGTGCTGCTGAACTTTAGATGGAGATTATCCTGGGATAACAAATAACCTTAGCAATAACCACCAGCCAGTTTGTTTCTGAAGCATCCCTAGGCAAGCGCTCCTTAAGCTGTTGTCTTGTTACCACAGTCACAATCTGACTGCTAACATTTAATGCCTGGTCTATTCTCAGACATCCTGTTCCCAATTGGCATAGCAGTATATTTGATAATTGCACAGTCTAATCAAGGTGTTGTAATACTAACAGTCCTCGGTGCAATGAAAAAAGTTTGGGACCAGGCTACCTCAAAGACTTCCTGCCCCTGCATAGAACTGCAGGATCACTTAGATCATTTGGGAAAATTTTACTCATAGCACTGTACCCCACAGTATATCAAAGGACAAAACCCCCCAGAATGCTCTTCCCTTTGGCATATGTGAAATATTGTACACCAGTTGCTTCAGATGCCTCCTAAAGACACATATTTTTGCTCAGATTTTCCCTGACTCATAAGACTGGACCCTGCTATCACAAAAGTCTTGCTTTCATAATATTATTTTTCTAGTTTTCATGTTGTGTCTCTGTTTTATGATACAGTTCTGTTATTTTTATATTGTATTTTTATATATAACTGAGGGATTTTAAGTTTTTAAGCAGTTTTGAAATGCTTTCAGATAGACAGAGGACTTTGGGTTCTTGTCAAGCTGAGTAAAATCATGTTAATAATAATACCTCAGGTGCAACTCCCTGTTCCAAGAGGTTGGGTCAGGGATGCATTCGCTGTGAAGTCATTCACCAATATAGACATTTCACTGTTTTTCTCCTACTGCAAAAACCTGGTCTAACATAGCAGTGACATGCTAATAAGTGCTGATAACACATTTGAAAGACCCAGTGCCCCATGCAGAGATGACAGCATTGACTTTTAATACTCGCTTGTTCCTCTTCCTGCTGTGATTTTTTCTGTTGCTAAGGCAGGTTTCTAGGGCAAAACCATCAAAGTAAGTCGATTGTAAAGAGTAAATGTCCAAAACAAACAACCTTGACATATCAATGGCTTACTCCTTCAAGTAGAAGGATTGTGTGGTACAGAAAGCACTTTAAGATATGACCTTGGGAGGTGATTGGTCTGTCAATTGTGTTTGATTTTTCTGGTCAGTTTACAGTATCAAGAAGTATGTTCCAGGATAAGTGGACTTTGGTAACCACTGAGTTTTGCAAGGATCTGAAAAAGTAAGCTTGTTCTGAAATTTTATAAGCCTCTTCTAAAGGACATAACATATCATTTGAATTTTCAGACTAGGAGCTCATACTTCTTAAAAAAAAACCATTGGTAGGAGAACTGTTGAACTGCATTTTGATGCTTTGGTTTTCCAGGCAGGATAATCTTGATCTGAGCAGTAGGGCAGGGCTGGGGAAACATTTTCATGCCATGGGCCTGGTATGAAACATTTTGGGGGCCACATGCTGGTGTTTGCTGGGGCGAGATCCAAATGTGGGGAGACTAGTGAATGGTAGGATATGATTCGGCCACAGAAAAATCACACACATCTCTCTCCATCCAGTAAAGTTCAAGGACACGTTCTAGCCAATGCAACCAAGGAGAGTGTGGAGCACAACTGGTGTGAGCTCATGGGCAATGGAGAGTCCTGAGGGTTAGATAGAGGGGTCTAGTGGGATGCATAAGGACCCTGAGCCTAAAGTTCCCAACTTCTGCAATCGGAGATGCCACTGGCAGCTTTTTTTCCAGGTCAACAGCTTGAGCAGATCAGTTTTCACTGAGATCATGGTGGGGAAGGTACAGTATAGTACTACATTGCGATAAACTACCTTGCCACGGAGTCTGGAGCTTGACACAGGCAGCTGGGCACATGGACCAGAGTCAGAAGGAATGGTCATGAATGGGCTGGAGGCCAGTGTCAGGGAACTGCCATCGGAGCTAGAGGCGGAGGGAAGGTTCCAAAGGGATGCAGGAGAGGGTTCCAGTAGGGAGAGAGGCAGCCCATCTGCTGGGGAAGGAAATCAGTGTAACACCAGTGGAGAAAGGGGGCAGATGGGGGAATCGGAGAGGAGGCTCCAAGACTCTTCGCCGGAGACCAGCGGAGAAAGTATGGGTACTCCGCTGCCCACACCCTCCCTGCGCAGAAGACTTCCGCGCAGGGAGAGTAGGAGGAGACTTGGCGTCAAACAACTTTTATGCTGGAAAAGGTTTAAGAAACGCCCACTGACGGATTCTGCCAGTGACTGAGACAGTCACGATGCTGGAGGCTGTTCAGTCAGAAAGGGTTTAACCAGGTAACCTCGCCAGCAGTGGCGGCAACTTACGCACGAGCAACCCCTAAATCCATTACAGCCAGATATCAGATCAGAAAGATCAGGGGGGACATAGTCATGGACAAACTATGACTATGTCCATGACTAGGCTGTAGTCATGGACCTAGTTATATATTGGATTAGATAGATGGAGTGAAACCTGGCACCTCTCCATTGTGTTGCAAGGTCAACTGACCACCTTTGGGTTGCATGGCCAGCATTAGCACTCAGGTTGCCCTTTCTCTATGGAGCATTGGTGGCAGAGGAGATAGAGCCATCAAAGAGTGAAGGCCCCAATTCAATCCCCTCTCAATACCTTACCTAAACCTTCTGCCCTTGCATGTGGCACTCCTGATGAGTCCCCCTGCTTTGGCCTCAATGGGGCATACCTCTGAGAAGACATATATAGGATCAATTGCACTGTAAAGAATCATGATCATGTGATTTATACTGTCTCCTAAATATTACTCTCAAACTCATTTTTCCAGGTCACCAAAGCCAACGTCTGTTTGCTTTACTCTTCTATTTTTTGTGATGAGCATTACAATTTACATGAGTGACGAATCTTTTTGCTTGCACCTGAAATAGACCCCATTTGCACATAAAAAGTCATTCTGTACACTTGATCATCTCCTCATCCAGCTGTAGTTTAGTTTACCCTATCTTACTCTGTCATGGACAATTTTGGCAGAAGCATCTGTTTAAGACTTTCCTTTGCTGTCTGATTTATCTTGTATTTTAGGCAGCCTATTGCAGCCTTCTGTCACAAAATATTTACATTGGTTGCACATTTTGCCCACAAGGACTAATGCTGCTCTCTGTGATACTGTGTTCTGCCAAACAATGAGAGGAACAACAATATGCATAAGCTGTATTGGCCTGAATATAATCCTCACTCCCCACCCCCCCAATTCCGACCATGAAAAGTTAAAGTGTGGCTTATATTTGTGACCTTACAGTATGCAGTGCGTAGTCCCCTGTCCTCTGCCCCAAGGCCAGGAAGGGAGAGACACAAACACACTTGTGTAAAAGCTACTTCACTGTGGCATGAACATTCCAATTATGTCAGTGGGGCCAATCACATGTGACTGCTCTAGCTGATTGGTACCCACTCTTTGGCATTGTGCCAAGTGGCTGGGAAACACTGACATGATTAGAATGGATATACATAGAATAAATTCTGTATCATCTGGTCTATGACAAATGACACAGTCCAATAAAATGATATAGGGTTTACAGAGAGCACAGCAATGCCAGATGAAGACATAGAAACATTAGCTAAAGTGTAGGACAAGCCAGCCTGTTCCTTGATTTGCCACTCCCAGAGTAAGGAACTTCTCAAATACATATTCCACTTATGGTGACTGCTTCTGCTTAGCATCAGAGGTTAGGGTCGCCATATTTCAAAAAATGAAAATCCAGACACAACTTTTTGGCAAGTTTTTGAGCATTTTTTTTTTTTGCAAAATCTCCCAAAATAATGAAGTTTTGGGGCTATTTTTTTGGGGGGGAGGAATTGTCCCAAAATCAACACTTCTGGCATGGGTTGCCATATGCCCGGGTTTTCCCGGACAATTTTACTGATTTTCGGAAATTCTGCCCAGATACTATTTCCGACATATGAATCTTGGATATGTCTGGGAAATCTGGGACATATAGCAGCCCTATCACAGGTGCCATATTTCCTTAAAACACAGCATGTTCCTACACCTGGTCAATGCTCAAGACCATTCTGTCAATTGAGTGTTCCAATTATCACTTTATTCAATTGCACATAAGGCAAGGGAGGAATCAAGATAATGAACTATGGGAGATAAACTTTTTTAAAACAGAATTAAATGAGCACATGTCTTTCGTTATAGAAGAGGCAGAATGGAAGGAAAATGCCTTTAGAAACAACTTTATTAACAAATGTGTAAAAGATCACAGCCCACAAACAAAACATAATTCTTAACAATACTTCAGGAACTACAGTAATAGATATCTAATTTGGAAAGAGATATCTAGCCAGGATGCTCCCTCTCCCCATTAATTTTTTATCTGCCTTTAAAAATATTGGCAAGCAGAATTAAATACCATCCTGATATTCAGGGCATTGAATTTGGGGTGGGGGAGCAGCATAAAACAATTTTATATAGCTGCACTGATTGATTCGATTAATACATTTGAGAGTCTATTGCAATACTCAGCAAATTGGGCAAATTCTGAATTAATGCCCTTAGGCAATATCATGCTGTTGAACCAATTTAAGGCCTGGCAGTTTTGTATATGCTCTGAAACGCTAACTAATCTGGGGACTCTGATCCCGAAGGAAATTGGCAAAATGCTTAAATCAAATTTGATAAAGTAATTTCAACAGTGTCCCTTGACTCGGATCCGTGGGAGGCCTTGTCCATGAAAATATGAGATATATTCTTAAGATGAAAATTCTTCCCCAGTTGATCTACATTTAGAGGGACACCTCTCTTTCTCTCTGTGTTATATATGTGAGATATAATTAATACACCATTCTGTAAATGCATCTGGTGAACATCTCCCCTATGAGCGAATTCATCTACACCTTGGCAATTCTCAAGTCCAGTGGTGCCCCGCAAGACGAATGCCTTGCAAGACAAAAAACTCGCTAGACGAAAGGGTTTTTCGGTTTTGCGTTGC
Source organism: Podarcis vaucheri (assembly GCF_965113315.1). Taxonomy (NCBI): domain Eukaryota; kingdom Metazoa; phylum Chordata; class Lepidosauria; order Squamata; family Lacertidae; genus Podarcis; species Podarcis vaucheri. Next base: position 31,970,779 of record NC_138763.1, on the reverse strand, counting down.
TTCGCTAGACGAATTTCCCTATGGGCTTGCTTTGCAAGACGAAAACGTCTTGCACTTTTTTTAAAAGCCGCTTGAAGAGGCGCAGTTGCAACGGACCGTGCTTCGCAAGACGAAAAACATTGCAAGACGAAAAGACCCGCGGAACGAATTATTTTCGTCTTGCGAGGCACCACTGTATTTGGCCTCTCTTTTTTTATTAAAGATTTCTTGGTTTACAAAAGTATGTGCAATGTCTCTTTTTTCAAGTTGCGTTTTCTACAGATCAGTTTCATTTGTTGTGAGACATTAGTGTTACATTAGGAAGAAAAGGGGGGAGGAGGTGGGGGGAATGGTGAGTGGGGTGGGGCGGCAATCCCTCTATCCTACTTAGTGTATTTGTGGGGTTTTGTGTCAGAGTCACTTGTGTGGGTTCTCTTCACTATTTGCTTGTATTTCCTTGGTGGTGAGAGAGGCTGGGGGTGGCCTAGAAAGTGGTTGGTTGTCTTGGATTGGCTGTAGTGAAATTTGTTTTTGTGTGTGAGTGGCGTGTGTGTGTGTGTGTGTGTGTGTGTTTTGGATCAGGTTTTGTCTGTTTTGGATCAGGTTAGCCTGATTCGTATGCTGTTGGCGGGTTCTTGTCTTTGTCATGCTGGAGGGCATTAGGTTTTAAGCACATTCAGATTGTGTGTATCCATCCCACCAATATAAGAGCAGTTCAGGAAACGTGGGGTGTTCTGGCGCAGCAATTTTGCTTTCATCCATATACACATGAAGCTAACCCTTTGCTGTAATCAGAGAGACTTGAAGGCAGAAGGGCAGATGTTTCTCTCATCGACGACAGGATAAGAATTCTGGATTAACTGGTAGATTCAAGCTGTGAGACAAAAAGATGAGAGATAGAAACACTCAACACTCTTCAGGAATCTAGTTCAGGGGTCAGCAAGGTTTACCTCACCTGGGCCGGTTCACTCCAAAAGAGATCCCTCTGTGGGCCAGATTGCACACGTGTGTGCGTGAGAGGGCACGCCCATGATTTCCGGCGTCTGCGTTTGCGCAGACACAATTTCAGGCGTCGCGGAAGTGAGTCCCTGCACTGCGCTGCATTGGTTTAGTGCAGCGCATGGGGACTCATTGAACGGGTGGCTCAGTTCAGGGCGGCTCATGGGCCGATTAAACGACTCCTGTGGGCTGCTTGTGGCTCATGGGCCTTAAATTGCCTACCCCTGATCCAGTTGCTGTACAAAGCATTAAGGAGCAACCTCATACAAAGCAAACACTGATCTGAACATCAGTTATCCAAATGTGTTGTTCTATAGTACCGTAATTTAAAGCCTGTGTACACACCATCCTTGTTTATTTAAATTTTGGGTTTAAGATCAATTCGGTGATAATGCATGCACCAATCAAAGGCCACAGTGAGCAAATAGATTCTCTTGCCAATGTCATGTCCACAGAATGGAAGGTGGCAGGATCCCCAAGGATGGGGAGAGTAGGATTCAGGCACCAGGCCTGTTGGCAGACCCAACTCTACAAAAGTGACATAAGGGCTGGGAACATTAACTCCACTCTGTGGGAATCCCTTGCAGACAACTGCAGTGCTTGGAGACAATCAGTCAGGTCATGTATCCATAGCAGTGGCCAAAGAAGGAAGGCTGCTGGGAGGAGCGAAGAAAGAAGAAACACCATGGTACACTTGCATCAGCACGACAAGACGCCTTCATCTGCCCTGCTGCAACAAAACATGTCTCTCCCGTATCAGTCTCTACAGCCACAGGAAGTGCTTTAACTCGCCCAACAGTTTGACTTCACCCTTGAAAGTGCAGTCTTCCATTGGCTCCCAAGACAGATGGATACCAACCGGATACCAACCATGCCGGTGAAAGGATTAATAGTATCACTATAAAAAGGCAGTAATACTGCCTACAACTGCTAGTGTTTTGCTGTGATATTTTTTGATAAAATCATATGTGTGACATTCTATACTGGGATAAAGTAGTGAATGCAAAGTGGATTTTCCTCTGTGCAGCTCAGAGTATAGATAACAGGTGGTTGGTGACTCTACAAAAAGAGGTACCTAACAGCAGAAGTTCTTTTTGAATTTGGAATCCAAAGAACACCCAAATGGGGTGAAGGCTAAAATATTGTTACCGTAAATAGCTCCAATAAATCATGGTAAGATGTTGTTCTTCATCCTTTCTGGCACATCAGAGTTGTCCTACAGGCAATTTTTTATGGGTATATCTGATATTTTGTGGTTCTTAAGCTGCTGTTAAGAACTGGATTTTATCTGCTGCATTTTGACCTTTACGACTACAGTTAACACCATTGTTTTACTGGTTCCAAAGGTTGTTATCCACTTTGGGCATATTGTGGAAAGGAGGAGTACACTTAAATAAAAGAAAAAGGGAAATATTAAATAAGTATGCATGTGTGAACAAGGCCTGGGATGAAGAGGAGGCATGGAGCAATGAGAGTCCTTTTCAAAATCATGAACACAACCTGTTTGGACTAGAGACTGGACTGGGGGTGGAAGAAGCAAAATGGATGGATGCTAAGAGGGGGGCAACTCATGTTGCTATTTCCCAGTTGTTGGTTCCGTCTTTGTTTTCTTTTGTGAATGACTAATGCATCAGTAGCAGCAGCAGCTGCTGTTCCTGACAGGAACTGCAGTCTTGCTAGGACCAGTGAGTCTCCAAGACAACACACTGCACACATCTCTAAATGTCAAGAAATTTTCAAAATCTGGAAGGTGAACTACATGTCAAAGACTTGAGAGCCCTCTCATATTCCTACCAGTGTACCAGGAAGCAAGGCCTTATATTGTTTTACAATAATTTATGGGCTCTGTGTAAATTATAATCAAGCCTGTTCTTTGGAAACCACAGATCTAGTTGGGTCAAGAGTCCCTATAGTCTAACCCAGGGCAAATGCACATTGTGAGTGTTGGGGGGGGGAGGGGAACAGTAGACCCACTAACCTACGATGGAGGCCCCTCACAGCAAGAGGGTGTTGCTTCTCTCATAGCCATAGCCTTTGATTCCAACAGAAATCAGGCATGGCTCTGACTCTCAGCTTCCTAGTCTGCAGCTTATCAGCTCCTAGCTCCTAGCTCACATAATTCAATTTTCCCCTCAGACTTTTGTCTTTCTAATTAACAGATAGGTGAGGGAAGGTGGCCCACCTATTTGCTCTCTGGCACAGAGCCACTTCCTTTGTTACCTTAACAACCCATACTTGGGGGGCCATTACCAAGTAACTTGCCTGGCTATTCCAGCAATTGAATCCTTGCTGGATCCAGGAATTAGAAGGGACTCAGGCATCCAGCTTACCCACCCACCCTAACTCACGACAGAATTGATACTGGCATAACTGTATGTTTCTCCTGGGTTTGCGCTGTTTTTGTGTCCCTCCCTCCTTTTAAAAAAGTTTCCTTTTTGCAGATTATATGCTAAATAACAAAATAACAATTGCAATTATATGAATTAATGATTGGTGTTATTAGTCTGCACCAGGCGTCCTACTGGGAAGACCCAGTTTTCTGAGTGCATGTTCTGGAAGTTGGGCAATAGGGGCAGTACAGGATTCCTTTTGGTGTACCGACCTCCCCGCTGCACCAAGGATTCCCTGTCCGAGCTGCTTCAGGTCGTGGCGGATGTTCTCCTGGAGACACCTAGTTTGGTTGTCCTAGGGGATTTTAACATCCACGCCGACACGACCTTACAAGGGGCCGCTCGGGACTTCGTGGAAAGCATGGCCTCCATGGGGCTGTCCCTGAATAAGTTGGGCCCAACTCATAGTCATGGACATGCCTTAGACCTGGTATTCACCTCTAGCGACGTGGGTGATCTGACACTAAGTAAAAATGAAACCAAAGAAGTGCCATGGTCAGATCACTTCCTGGTGCAACTGGACTTCTCCGCGACCCTTCCCCTCTGCAGGGAGGTGGGACCAATTCGGATGGTCCGCCCCCGCCACTTAATGGATCCAAATGGTTTCCAGAGAGTGGTAGGGGATGCTTTATCCCATGTTGATGGCCTTTCAGCTGATTCCCTGGTGGCCCGCTGGAATGCGGAGTTAACCAGGGCTATCGACTGTCTGGCTCCGAAGCGCCCTCTCCGATTGCATGGAGCCCGGACAGCCCCGTGGTTTTCTTCGGAGCTGAGGGCGATGAAACAATCGCTGAGACGGCTAGAGCGTCGGTGGCAGAAAACTCACTCCGAATCTGACCGGACACAGGTTAGAGCTCAACGTCGAGCCTACCAAGTGGCGATAGCGACGGCGAAGAAGACTTTCTTCACCGCCTCTATTGCATCTGCAGAAAATAGTAGCAGGAGACTCTTTCAGGTGGTCCGCAATTTAACGGAACCACCTTTACCATCGGGGCCTTGTAAAGACCCCAAGATCTCCTGCAACGATTTTGCAAAGTTTTTTGCAGATAAAATCACTCATATTCGGAAGGAGCTAGACACCACCGTGGGAGCAGGGCTGGGGCGGGAGAGTGCTAGAGCCCTGTCTGGTCAAGTTGCATGGAATCAATTTCAATCCGTTACCCCCGAGGATGTGGACAGGCTGCTTGGACGAGTGAAACCAACCACCTGTCTCCTTGATCCTTGCCCATCCTGGCTTATAAAAGCTAGCCGGGAAGGGCTGGGCGATGGGCTCTGCGGGGTGGTGAATGCTTCCCTCTGTGAGGGAACATTCCCAGATCCGCTGAAAGAGGCGGTCATTAAACCGCTTCTTAAAAAACCATCTTTAGACCCGGCCAGTATGGCCAACTATCGCCCAGTCTCAAATCTTCCATTCTTGGGCAAGGTGATTGAGCGTGTGGTTGCTGAACAACTCCAGGCACGCCTGGAGGATGCGGACCATTTGGATCCCTTCCAATCAGGGTTCAGGCCTCATCATGGGACTGAAACTGCCTTGGTCGCACTGGTTGATGATCTCCGGCGAGCTAGGGACAAAGGTGAGAGTTGTTTCCTAGTTCTGCTGGATCTCTCAGCGGCCTTTGATACAATCGACCATAACATCCTTCTGGACCGTCTAGAGGGGTTGGGAGCTGGGGGCACTGTTATACAGTGGTTTCGCTCCTTTCTCCTGGGCCATGTTCAGAAAGTGGTGGTGGGGGATGAGTGTTCAGACCCTTGGGCCCTCACTTGTGGGGTGCCTCAGGGTTCCGTCCTCTCCCCCATGCTTTTTAACATCTATATGAAGCCACTGGGAGAGATCATCAGGGGGTTTGGACTGGGTGTCCATCAATATGCAGATGATACCCAGCTCTACCTTTCTTTCAAATCAGAACCAGTGAAGGCAGTGAAGGTCCTGTGTGAGTGCCTGGAGGCGGTTGGAGGATGGATGGCGGCTAATGGATTGAAGTTGAATCCTGACAAGACAGAAGTACTGTTTTTGGGGGACAGGGGGCGGGCTGGTGTGGAGGACTCCCTGGTCCTGAATGGGGTAACTGTGCCCCTGAAGGACCAGGTGCGTAGCCTGGGAGTCATTTTGGACTCACAGCTGTCCATGGAGGCACAGGTCAATTCTGTATCCAGGGCAGCTGTCTACCAACTCCACCTGGTACGCAGGCTGAGACCCTACTTGCCCGCTGACTGTCTGGCCAGAGTGGTGCATGCTCTAGTTATCTCCCGCTTGGACTACTGCAATGCGCTCTACGTGGGGCTACCTTTGAAGGTGACTCGGAAACTACAACTAATCCAGAATGCGGCAGCTAGACTGGTGACTGGGGGCGGCCGCCGAGACCACATAACACCGGTCTTGAAAGACCTACATTGGCTCCCAGTACGTTTCCGAGCACAATTCAAAGTGTTGGTGTTGACCTTTAAAGCCCTAAACGGCTTCGGCCCAGTATACCTGAAGGAGCGTCTCCACCCCCATCGTTCTGCCCGGACACTGAGGTCCAGCGCCGAGGGCCTTCTGGCGGTTCCCTTATTGCGAGAAGCGAAGCTACAGGGAACCAGGCAGAGGGCCTTTTCGGTGGTGGCGCCCGCCCTGTGGAATGCCCTCCCATCGGATGTCAAGGTGATGGAAAACTACCTGACATTCAGAAAACATCTTAAGGCGGCCCTATTCAGGGAAGCTTTTAATGTATGATATTTTAGTGTTTTTTGGTTTCTGTGGAAGCCGCCCAGAGTGGCTGGGGAGACCCAGCCAGATGGGCGGGGTATAAATAATAAATTATTATTATTATTATTATTATTAGTGTCAGCAGGGGAGGTTGTTTCTTCAGTTATCTGGAAGTCATTTATTAGGGAAAATAATATGCTTTTATGATGAAAAGCAAGTACTGTCGTACAAACTCAACCTCGCTACGCATTTGCAGTCTGTGTGGGAGGGCAAATGGTGACAATGTGTCAGCGGAGTTTAGATCTTCATAGAACTACTGACTTTTATTCCTAATTATGGACACACTCGTCATGCATATCAAGATGTGAAATCTGCAATTTAAATGTGAAACATACAAGTGCATTCAGACACCATGGGAAGATGGTTCAATCAAAAGAGATAAGCATGAGCAATCATTGAAACCTGTGTTCATCTCCCACCTTGAATACACCATTTAGGAGCATTTAGACTGATTGACAGCTTAGGCAAAATGCGAAACTTGATTTCCTTGATCGTCAGAAAATTCGCCCCACCTTGCAAATTGGGATCACCAAAGCGGTTCTGGAGAAAGACAGCATTCAGGTTTTCATCTGCATGTGGCTTCAAGCCATTTAAAACATGAGCCTTTGCAAACCTGCTTAGAAGTCAGCCCCAAGTGAGCTGGCCCAAAGATAAGTGTGTATAAAATTGTAAACTTGGACTGGAAATTGGTAGGTGTATAGTGGAAGCTGGTCCATTAGGACAAATGGCTCAGCTCAGTCTTCCCTCACCCACCTCCCTGTCTTCCTGCTTAAGTAATTCAGGGGTGTAACTCTGTTTGCTTCCTCTTCCTTCAGTTTTGCCCTTACAGAATTCAGCAGGGAGGATGATGGGGTGGGGCATTAGCTAGCTCTACCTATCAGTAGCTCTGTATCTGCTTATTATCTGCTCTGGCTCCGCCTACCACTGACTGTTGCTCCACCTATCATGGGCTCTTGCTCCACCTACCACTGGCCTCCCCACCTTCTGCCCTTCCAGCGAAATTGGACATCAGTCACCAACAGAGGTGCAGCTTTTAGTATCAATGTGGGCTCTGTCCTGTGCCAAAAGAAGAGGAATAACACCTGCTTTGTGTTTAGAAGGTCAAGCGATCGAGCCCTGGCAACTCTGTCATAGTAGGACTGGGAAACAAGCCCTTCTCCTTGAGACCCTGGAAAGCCACTGGCAAGCTGAATAGACAATACGACTATTTTGCATTGTCATAGACCAGGCATAGGCAAACTTGGCCCTCTAGGTGTTTTGGGACTACAACTCCCATCATCCCTAGCTAAAAGGACCAGTGGTCAGGGATGATGGGAATTGTAGTCTCAAAACATCTGGAGGGCCGAGTTTGCCTATGTCTGTCATAGACCAATGGTCTTACAGTGGTACTTCTAGATTCGAACGGGATCCATTACGGAATCCCGTTCCCATCCTGAAGTAAACGTAACACACTACTGTACGCATGTGCGAGTCGCGTTTTGCTGCTTCCACACATGCGTGTGACATCATTTTGAGCGTCTGCACATGTGCGAGTGGCGAAACCCAGAAGCAATGCACTCCGTTACTTCCGGGTCACCGCGGAGCGCAACCTGAAAATATTCATCCCAAAGCTACTTCAACCCAAGGTATGACTGTACTTCATAGCTTTACCCAGCAGAATTAGGTTTCCACCCATTTGAATTTAGGGTTCGCTTTGAATATAGCTTAGATATTACACATGCACGTAAGCACACACCTGGAGATCATACTATGCAGGGCTATGAAAGCATCCAGGAACTGCCTAGATGATCGTCTGCTGCATGCCCATGGAGACATCAAATCACATGAGTTTATACGTACATGTTAGGAAGAATTTGAGAAGCTCCAGTAGCTTGTGGAATGGGCAGTTATGCCAACATATGTGCCTGGTTTTCATTTCCTGACTTTCATTTGTCTCTCTTGTTTTGACATTCACTGACGATTTGGCGCTTGATAGCGATATTTAGGCAGCAGATCAGATTAGAATCTATGAACAGGTGCGGATGCATTAGAGTGCAGCATCGGCCTCACATTTTTTAAAAGGAGCAGATGTGACCAGAGCAAGGTTATTAATACTCATATTAAAATTAAAAAAGGGAAAAGAAAAGAAAACCTTTTGCCTGTGCATCTCAGAAGCAGCATTACTGACAGTAGACAGTCGAGCAGCAGATGTTGCAAAGCTGGAAACACAACAGAATCAATATTCCCTTTTCAGCTGTTGTTCTCCTAAATGCCAGACACATGGCTTGTTCAGAAATGTGGAGGCCAAGTTGGGAAGGGATTGATATAAATCCAGAGTGAGGGCAGTGGATCCCAACAGAGATCTTCACTCCCTACTTCTGCCCTGGCAGGGAGGGAGGTGCTATTGGTGGTTTGCCTCAGGTGCCAAAATGTTTTGAGCTGTCCCCGTGAGAAGGGATAATTTTATTGCTCTGTCCCTAATCTTCCTATATTTATGTTCATGGGATGTCACCACCAAAAGAAGCCTGTTGTTCCTTGACCTCTTTTTACACATAGAAAACATTTTGGAAAGCCAAAATCCCATTCTACAGCACTTCTACAGTGTAGAGATACACAGTATTTATATTGTATAACAGGATCTCTCATGAGAAACATTAAGTGCATTTAATCAGACACATTCACAGCTCACAGACCATCTGCATATGAATTATTGAATGTCACTAAAGTTCTCGAGGCGACATCTAAAAGGCATGAGCAAAGCCAGGCTATAAAGCATCACCTTTACAGCATTACAAAGAACAAGATGATCAAATGGTGAGATATAAAAGAACCTTTTGTCCACTTACGCATCCCTTTCATTCCTTCTTTCACATATACCAGCAAACAAACCCGTTTCCCATTTCCTCTGAGCTAGAATATTAAGCCCAATTCAAACCATGGTTGAAAAAACCTGAAATTGGTGATATGGTTTCTTGGCTTCAGCTAAATGGGAAGTGTTGAATAATTAGTGGTTTCTGGGTTTAAAAAAATAGCATCATTTAGACCTTCTACTACTGTCTTGAGTATTTTTAAAAAGTAGATACCATTTACTGCCATGAAGTTTTATAGGTTGGAATACCTCAGTCAAGCAGATAGGATGAAGTATATTCTCCTGGGCAATCACCACATTCTATAAACTCAATTACAAGCTACTCTGACCTAACTCAAACTCATTTACAAATGGCTGGTTTTACAGCATTACTGCTAGCAAGCGATTACAGTGCCTTTTTTATTTTTTAAAGGGTAAGAAATATGTGTTCCTCATCTTTGAATAACCACTAGACATGCACTTATTTGATGTAGCTATTAAAGACAAAATATTTACAGCACTTGTTCACAGTTAATCACTTCAGTGGGTTTGGTTCTTAAAAAAAAGAAAAGAATAAAAGAACATTAGTGAATCTTACCTCTATGTAACCATCAGAGCAGCTCAATTACACCATGTAGGCCCATTATTCCAGTCTCTACATTTGCTCTCTTGTTTGTGAAGACGCTGAAAGTCATGAAACACAAACAACAAATTCCCTGAAGGGATTTAGTTGTCTGTGGTAAGCAAACAGGTTTTTTGGATGCAAAGTAATCAAAGCTTATATTAGATTTTTACTTCTAACTCTGTTGTGCTGCTCAGTAGTCTTCTACCTTTTCAGACCCTGGATCCTCTTTTAATCCAAACATGCAACGGGGGGAGCCGTTCTTAATATTTTACCATATATTTGCATGAGGGTACTATGAAATTAAGGAACGCGGGTGGTGCTGTGAGTTAAACCACAGAGCCTAGGACTTGCCGATCAGAAGGTCAGTGGTTCGAATCCCCGTGACATGGTGAGCTCCCATTGCTCAGTCCCTGCTTCTGCCAACCTAGCAGTTCAAAAGCACATCAAAGTGCAAGTAGATAAATAGGTACCACTCCGATGGGAAGGTAAATGGCATTTCCGTGCGCTGCTCTGGTTCGCCAGAAGTGGCTTAGTCATGCTGGCCACATGACCCGGAAGCTGTACGCCAGCTCCCTTGGCCAATAAAGCGAGATGAATGCCACAACCCCAGAGTCGGTCACAACTGGACCTAATGGTCAGGGGTCCCTTTACCTTTACTATGAAATTAGCATACTTTGGGAAGTACCCCTAAGTAAGTAACCTGCAAAATTCCAAAAGGATGAGAGCAAAGGTACATAGCATTCAGACACCTTTTGAGGTTGCTTGTTTGCTTGATGCTCAGATGACACCTGCTGAGAAGTCCTTCTGACATCCCTCCCCAAAGCAGAATGATTAGAAGTCAAAAGGATAGTTCTGCTTCTCCTTCCCTGATATTGCTTGGTTGGAAGCTACAGCTGTCAGACTCACAGCCACACCCCTTCCTCTCTAATCCTCTCCTCTCTCTTAAAGTTCCCCTTTCACAGAGAGCTGGGTTGGGAGTTTTAACTATTTTTAACTGACAGACTAACATATTGCAGATATTAATTTTGCACAGTTTGAAGTGACTGGATGCATATAAACTGGCCCCCTTTGGAAATAAAGCATTGTCAAGACCCATAAGTTTAATTAAAATTACTTGTAGAACTTTCAAAAGTTGTGAATTGGCACCTCCTTCTCTGTGATTCCTGCTGGACAGGAGGGCACCTGTCTTTATAAATTTGGAAGAGGGAAAGCTCTTGAAATAACTACATGTCTGCCTGTTTAGGGAAGTATGGCTGAGGTGCCATTGTAGAAAACTGAAATTCAGGAGTGACTTTTCATTGCACTCTCAGAGTAGAATCATAGAATCATAGAGTTGGAATAGACCACAAGGGCCATCGAGTCCAACCCCCTGCCAAGCAGGAAACACCATCAGAGCACTCCTGACATATGGTTGTCAAGCCTCTGCTTAAAGACCTTCAAAGGAGACTCCACCACACTCCTTGGCAGCAAATTCCACTGTCAAACAGCTCTTACTGTCAGGAAGTTTTCCCTAATGTTTAGGTGGAATCTTCTTTCTTGTAGTTTGGATCCATTGCTCCGTGTCCGCTTCTCTGGAGCAGCAGAAAACAACCTTTCTCCCTCCTCTATATGACATCCTTTTATATATTTGAACATGGCTATCATATCACCCCTTAACCTCCTCTTCTCCAGGCTAAACATGTCCAGCTCCCTTAGCCATTCCTCATAAGGCATCGTTTCCAGGCCTTTGACCATTTTGGTTGCCCTCCTCTGGACACGTTCCAGTTTGTCAGTGTCCTTCTTGAACTGTGGTGCCCAGAACTGGACACAGTACTCCAGGTGAGGTCTGACCAGAGCAGAATACAGTGGCACTATTACTTCCCTTGATCTAGATGCTATACTCCTATTGATGCAGCCCAGAATTGCATTGGCTTTTTAAACTGCCACATCACACTGTTGGCTCATGTCAAGTTTGTGGTCAACCAAGACTCCTAGATCCTTTTCACATGTACTGCTCTCAAGCCAGGTGTCACCCATCTTGTATTTGTGCCTCTCGGGTTTTTTTTGCCCAAGTGCAATACTTTACATTTCTCCCAGTTAAAGTTCATCTTGTTTGTTTTGGCCCAGTTCTCTAATCTGTCAAGGTCGTTTTGAAGTGTGATCCTGTCCTCTGGGGTGTTAGCCACCCCTCCCAGTTTGGTGTCATCTGCAAATTTGATCAGGATGCCCTTGAGTCCATCATCCAAGTCGTTGATAAAGATGTTGAATAAGACCGGGCCCAAGACAGAACCCTGTGGCACCCCACTAGTCACTCTTCTCCAGGATGAAGAGGAACCATTGATGAGCACCCTTTGGGTTCGGTCAGTCAGCCAGTTACAAATCCACTGAGTGGTAGCATAGTCAAGACCGCATTTTACCAGCTTCTTTACAAGAATATCATGGGGCACCTTGTCAAATGCCTTGCTGAAATCAAGGTAGGCTACATCCACTGCGTTCCCTTCATCTACCAGGCTTGTAATTCTGTCAAAAAATGAGATCAGGTTAGTCTGACATGACTTATTTTTCAGAAATCCATGCTGACTATTGGTGATCACAGTATTCCTTTCTAGGTGCTCACAGACTGTTTGCTTAATGATCTGCTCCAGAATCTTCCCTGGTATTGATTTCAGACTGACTGGGCGATAATTATTTGGGTCCTCTCTTTTCCCCTTTTTGAAAATAGGGACAACATTTGCCCTCCTCCAGTCTGCCGGGACTTTGCCTGTTCTCCAGGAATTCTCAAAGATGACTGCCAGTGGTTCTGAGATCACATCTGCCAGTTCTTTTAATACTCTTGGATGCAGTTCATCTGGCCCTGGAGACTTGAATACATTTAAACTAGCCAAGTATTCTTGTACTATCTCCTTAGTTATTCTGGGATGTGTTTCCTCTGCTGAATCATTTGCTCCAAATTCTTCAGGTCGGGCATTGTTTTCTTTATCGGAGAAGACTGAGGCAAAGAAGGCATTGAGGAGTTCAGCCCTTTCTGTGTCCCCTGTTTGCATTTCACCATCTTCTCCTCTGAGTGACCCCAGTGTTTCTTTGTTCTTCCTTTTGCTACAGACATACCCATAAAAGCCTTTTTTGTTGCTTTTAACCTCTCTAGCAAGCCTGAGTTCATTCTGCGTTTTAGCTTTTCTGACTTTGTGTCTACATGTGCTGGCTCTTTGTTTGAATTCCTCTTTGGTGGTTTCCCCCCTTTTCCATTTTTTGTACACATCCTTTTTTAATCTTAACTCAGTTAAAAGTTCTTTAGATAGCCACCCTGGCTTCTTTAGGCACCTTCCATGTTTCCGTCTCATTGGTATTGCCTGAAGTTGTGCTTTTACTATCTCCCTCTTAACAAACTCCCAGCCATCATGAACTCCCTTTCCTTTTAGTATTATTGTCCATGGGATCTCACCCAGCACTTCCCTAAGTTTTATGAAGTTGGCTTTCTTAAAGTCAAGAAATTGAGTCCTAGTATGCTTGGCTGCTCCTTTCCGCTGTATAGTAAACTTCAGAAGAGCATGATCACTCGCGCCTAATGATCCTTCCACTTCTACCCCACTAACCAGGTCATCAACATTGGTTAGGACCAGATCTAAAATGGCTGTTCCTCTTGTTGCTTCTCCCACTTTCTGGACAATGAAGTTGTCTCCAAAGGATGATGCAACATAGTATAGTGTAGGTTATCCTTATACTGAATGCTTACATGATGATTAATTTGATTATGCCCAATTAGAAAATTATATTAGTTTTTAGGAGTGATCACGGGCTGCTCGATTCACATCCAACTAGATGCACTGGTGGGTATTAGTAGAAGATGCCTGTGGCTTCTTTGGTGATGAACAGCACATTTACTGGGATTAATGAGAAGCAGAGGTCATGATGCTACAGGGGTTGGTAACTCATTAAAAAAGAGTATACAATTCTTGTGTGTTCTGCTTATTTGTTCTGCATAAAAGGCATGTTTCTGTCCACAGATACTTTTCAGGTCAAAATGACCTTTGCAGAGTCTTAGCTGACCTCAAGATATGGAGGTTTCAAGGGCGAAGCATAGAGAAAGAAGGTGAGGAAATAGAAAATGAATAATTTGCTGCTACATGCCACCTTGAATCTCCACAGCCGAGTGAGATTCCAGGGAGCTCCAGGCACTGGGTCTGTGTTTCCTTTTGGACCATGAGACACAGCGAAGACTGGGGATGCCATTATGAAATATGGTTTATTTACACATATATGCAACCTGAGCCTGCCATGGATGGGTTCAGTGCATCAGCATTCTGAGAGAGTCCTGCTTTCTGAAATTTAACACAAGCAGAGGTCACACTCCCATTGATCCTCTTGTTTTATGAACAATCCACTTGTTGTTGTTTGGTCGTTTAGTCATGTCCGACTCTTTGTGACCCCATGGACCAGAGTACGGCAGGCACTCCTGTCTTCCACTGCCTCCCGCAGTTTGGTCAAGCTCATGTTAGTAGCTTCAAGAACACTGTCCAACCATCTCATCCTCTGTCGTCCCCTTCTCCTTGTGCCCTCTATCTTTCCCAACATCAGGGTCTTTTCCAGGGAGTCTTCTCTTCTCATGAGGTGGCCAAAGTGCTGGAGCCTCAGCTTCAGGATCTGTCCTTCTAGTGAGCACTCAGGGCTGATTTCCTTAAGAATGGATAGGTTTGATCTTCTTGCAGTCCATGGGACTCTCAAGAGTCTCCTCCAGCACCATAATTCAAAAGCATCAATTCTTCTTTATGGTCCAGCTCTCACTTCCATACCCCAGCTCTCATGATCCATTACACCAGGCTAAAATCTCAAAGGGCAATTAGTCTGACTACATTACTTTCTAACACATGTTAATTTCAAGGGATTAGCGAGGTGCCTAACAAACAGGTTAGGAAGTGGACTTAATTACACAAAGTGGACTTCACACATACTAATTAAAGGATTAGGAACATCTAGTACACAACTCAAATACACACATGGATCTATCCTAAATACACATGAGTCTGGCTATTCCTGATTTTAATACTCCAAGCCTCAATTAAATTCTAGCATCTACAAACCTATAAAAGTATCTTTCAGGGAATAGAGGCATGGCAAGCAGACTGGAACAATGGAAAATCTTTGCATGGAGAAGTACTCCAATTGTCATTTGAGGCTTAGATGCTTCTTTGTAAACTGTGAAAAAATACAGAAAGGTGGTAGCTAATCCTTCTTCTTATTATTACTACTATTTTTTAAATTTGTTAGTCACTTTATCTTGCCCAAGGCAAACCAAAGTGACTTGCAACCAACCAACCAATCACTTTCCAAGACAGCAATCAATGAATGCAGCTATTGTGCATGCACACACACACATATGCACACAAAACTCATGTACATATGCATGCATGCACACACAAATACACACGGCTTTGCTTATAAGGATATTCCTCTATGGTTCCTTGCAGTTCTAGCTTCATTTGTCTCGAAGAGACATTGTAATTATGGGAGATGGCATCCATCAAGTTCCTAACAACGATGACAGCTTTCCTTTGCCTGGGGACTACAAAAACAGGTATATGGTTCCAATGAATACGAGAACAGCTCGGTTGCCTTGCCTGACCCAGCAATGACAGGGACAGGAGGTATAATTCTTCTTTGTCATATTTAAAGGCTTTTGCTGAGACTTTCCCTCTTGGTTCACTTATCTTGCAGTAAAAGAGCCAGTCAAAGCAAAAGAGGGGTTCAGTGAAACTGGGGGCCAAGTGTGCTTCTTCAGATAAAGTCTGGCCCATTTAACGCCCCACGGTAAATCAGGTTCCATTCTGATCTTATTTTTAAAATAGCTTCTGAATGCAATCAAGAAGTGCAGTGACAATAAATCCATATGTGCTATAGGGGTTTTCCCTTCATTTACGAGGTATTCCCAGTGCCAATATGCCAAACCATTACCCACACTAGTCTACAGTGTACGTCCTTAAACAAAAACAAAAAAATCAGAATTGATTCATTGTAACAGTAGCATTCTAATTTTTTGTGAAATTTATAATCTAACTTTGTAACCCATTCTGTTCAAAGTTTCCCTTGTGCTTTTTCTTTTAGATGCAACTACAGGGAGTTACTGATTCAATAGCAGCAAAAGGCAACGTTAAATTACTCCCCTCACTCCCCGCTTACCATTTTCAATTAGCAACATGGAAAGCAAATTTGCTCGGAAAAATACCATTCTCCCAAAATTGACATCTCCCCACAGCTATATTTCTGTAAAACCAACCAACCAAAAAAAAAACAGCAGCAGCAGCAGCAAACAGTTGAGACAACTAATCAGAAATTTGCCACATAACATGGAGTCCAAGGTACCATCAGGACAGGATTTGGGCGCAGAAGTTCCAGGCCCCTGAGTATTTTGAAAGAAGCAAAGTAATTCTAAGTTTCAGATGCGTGCTCCAGCTTGGTGCTAGCAATGCTAGAATTGTTTCTGGATTTCTGAAACTTGATTCAGAGCAGAACACTGGAATATGGTGGCCATTTACACATTGCCAAAAAGGAGGAAGTGCATCACCCCCTCAAAAAAAAATAGGACTTGGGTTTGCATAAAATTTGCACATACTAATTTATATGCATAGCTGAAAATTTAGAAATAATTGCTATCGCTTAAATAGAAAAACAGTACATTTCATCATAGTGGGAAATACTGTGTGAACAGGTGATCTGTGTTCCTGCTCCCTTTGCTGGGCAAACCTGATGGCAGGTTTAAGGCCCCAGTTCTCCTTATGTTCTTTATCTCTAAACTAGACTTTGAACCCACAGCCCATCAAATAGAGGACTGCCCTCTGTGAAGAAGGAATGTAAGACAGACAGTAGGACTGAAAGAAGTCCTGTCCAGTTGCAGAACTCCATGACCCAGGAAAATGTGCTGGATAATTTTTTTAGTAATTGGTTGAACTGAAAGATTCTGCACGTAGAGCTGGATTAAAAGTACATCTGCAAAATTAAAGGTGTTTTGTTTATAGCAGGGAACTAAGTTTGGAGTATTACCCAGCTGGTGTCCTTGCACAAGCATAATGGCTCTTCCTCCAATAGGAGGTGTCTGCTCCTGGAAGAGGGGGGCAATTTTTGACGATTCCTCAGCCAACATTCTTGAACAGATTTTCAGGGGGGGCTGGATGGAAAATTTTGAGGGGTGGAAAGTGGCGGAGAGGTGTGTCTTGTGGTTTGCCCTGCGGCCCCAAAGCTCGCTTGCTTGCTACCCTAGCATGGCTGGTGCACCAATGAGGCAACTTGAGGCAACCTGTCTTGAGCAGTATGCTCCTATCACCCCACCAAGGCATCTATCAGGATCTGTGCTGCTGATGGTGGAAGCATTGGTAGCATATTTGCCTCAGGCCAGGGGTGCCAACTTGAATAAAATATTGTGGGGGCCCAGGTAAGTCCAGCCCTGCATAATCAACACAGTGCACACACACCATTTGAATGGGAATATCCATCAACTTCCTGGGGGCCCAGCCCCCTCAAATATATTTATTGTGGGGGGCCAAAAACCCCACAGCCCCTAGGAGTTAGCTCCTATGCCTCAGGCACCAAAAGGTCCTTGGACCAGCCCCGTGCTGGGGGCTACTGGGTGGAAGGGAAAACTCTTCCATGAGTTGATGCCTCTGCTGATACAACAGCATCAAGAACCTTACTTAGATACCACCCATTTTCTCATATAAATCGATTTCAGAAACTGAAATAGTGTTTGCGTACTTATACTTTCTCAGTAAGGCTGGGCTCTGGCTGTTTTCCACAAAATTAATAGGAAAGCCTTGCCTGATAGGCGCATTTCAAAGAAGCACAGAATTGAGAGAGATACCACACTGTTCTGTCCACTGTCCAATGTTAAAGGCAGAAATGAGGTTGAAAGGAAGACCCCATCTGAGAGACCGCCTGTACAGTTTTATCGGGAGTGGAAACAGGTTAACACATCAAAGCCAGTCTCACAGGTTATTCCGGCCCTTCTCGGAGACATCATGAGCAATTACATCATAGCACGGTGGCCAATGAACAATGTAGCCCTGGCTTTGGTGCTTTTCTCCTGCTGCCATGGCAACCTGTTGCTTCAAGGCAGAATCAAAGGATCACAGCAAACGGAGAGAATGCCATGCTAATGAGTTCTGCATTTAAAAAAAACCCACACTAATCCTGTTTAAAATGATAGAAACAGCAACAGGAGAGGAGAGTCAAACAATAGCACACAAAAGGAGAAATGTGTTTCATTCCCTTTATGTAGTACCAATGCTCTATCCGCAGTGTAAGGCATCATATCCCAGGACTGTACATTTGGGAGACCAGAAAATACAAGTCAGGCATGCAGCAGGTGTTGCAGTGTGGGTGCGCCTGTTCAGGGTTTCAGCTAGCCAGTCATGCCTTCTTTCAGAATACTTGCTTCCTCCCCTCACCCCTCTCCTTTGGTTTTCCAGTCCCACCTCCCAACAGACGCTCAGCAGTCTTGGTCCTCACTTAGACATTTTGAGGGTGACATATAGGGTCGCTTTTACAAATATTCAACCTTAGGGTTTGCTGATGCCCCCCTCTTGGATGTGGGTGGCCCCATTTTTGGTTGCATAAGGAGTGACTCTTGGAGAAAGGGTTCAATGTAAAGGATGCAAGGTGCAAAACTCTGGTGTGTGGCTTGACTAACATAGAAGATTTAATGGGCTTATGCCAAGTCACTTTTTGAATACTATCAAGCTTGTAAGTGGTCCAGCTTGTGGCGACCAGCTTGTAAGAGAGACTTGAATGGTCACCACATCCTTCACCTTTATTTAGAGAGATCCATTGATGAGGGCAAATGATAAGAAATCTGTTTAAACAAGGCTGCATTAAGAAATCGGGACATCTGGTTAGATTTTATTAGGGCAAATGCAGGATTCATTGTCCTTTTTGTTATTTCCTGTTAAATGTGCAGTACTTTATGTTTGACAAGTAAGTACACAATGGATAAAAACAGAATCTGAGGGGAATTTGTCGTATCCACCACCCCCCAACCTGCTACCTCTGAATCCTCAGAGATAAAAGATTATCTTTGCTTCTAAATCAGCCAAGAGATAGCCAGGACATTAACTTCATTGTGTATGTTTAACCAGTTTTGATGACATTTTAATGACATGTTGAGGGCAAGCTAATAATCAACCCAACTCTTCTGCTAAAAGTTTTTTAGGAGTCTGAGCTGAAAAATTTCAAAAATAATGACCAACTGATATTGATTTAGGCAGCAGCACAAACTCTGTAGAAAACATTGTGAAACTTTGTTAGCCAATGAGCATTAAATGATTAATAGTTTGATAGATGTGCTGATGTTATTCTGAGTCAGAGCAGACCCACTGAAATAAATGTCTGAGTGTAACTTTGTGAGCTACAACCCTATGTGGTTACGAGCTATAAAGGGAGAATTGAAAACTTAGGCTTACAGTGCAGTTCTACTCAGAAGTATGCCCTTTAGCAGTCTTTCCCAAACTTGGGTCTCCAGCTGTTTTTGAACTACAACTACCATCATCCCTAGCTAGCCGGACCAAAGGGATGATGGGAATTGTAGTCCAAAAACAGCTGGAGACTCACATTTGGGAAGTCCTGCCCTATAGAATTCAATGAGACTTACTCCCAGCATAGTTAGGCATGCTAACAGGAGTTGTGTTTCAAAACATTTATTTGCTTGGTTCTTAAAATTACATCTTTGGCCCACCTTTCTTCCACCACAAGCTGTATACCATACTTCACTTGATAGCTGAGGTCTCCTGATGGGGCACTTCTGGTGGTTCCACATGCTTCCCTGATGTTCTTCTGACCTTTATTAGGGGCTAAGCCTTTAATGTGGCAGGCCCTGTCCTGTGGAACTCCTTGCCAGTGGGTTTGGCAGGAGGCATCCCTGCTCATTTTTAGATGTCTTCTAAAAACTGCATTATTCAGGCAGGCAGGCATTTCAAATTTGAGGCTCTCTGCCAACCAGCTTTTGTTTGTTTGGGCTTTTTATTTATTGTAATACTATGCTTTTAGTCTGCATACCACCTTGAGATATTTTATATGAAAGTGCAGTCTATAGATACTTAAATAAGTCAACCACATTGAAAGCACACACACACGGCAATGAATACCGGGAACTAAAGTTTGTTAAGGGTACTGGGAACTGTTGTTCTTTGAGGGATAAACTGCAGTCACCATGATCCTTTGGGGTTGCTTTAAATGTGCTTCAAATGTATTGTGTGTGCATACCCATGGAGCCCAAAGCAGTGCACAAGAGCTTCTTAGTTCCAGCAAGGTGGTGATTTGTGTACTTTCAGACCATTTCCTGGAACCATATCTTGTGAACATTGGGGGGGGGGGCAATAGGTTGGGAAAGGCTGCTGTACACACTCCTTTCTGTTGCATAACATGAAGAGGCATGATGCCTTTGGAAATGGTTGTGGAGCACCCTTCCTTGAGGACTCATGCCTTGAAGACTCATTTGTTCACTTTTCTTTTCTTTAGCAGTGCTCTTGTGCCGTTGATTCCTGAGACTTGGCAGTTCCTTACAAGTATGAATTCTCACACTTTTCCCACTCAGGTGTATTCGACAGGATCTCGCTTGCTTGATCTGCATCTTCTGGGGAGACTGTACCCCAAAAGGCATGCATTAAGAAATGCTTAAACAACAAATGAATACACTTGTGCCCTGATTTTGAAGAAGTCCCCATTGACTTCATTGAAACCTCCACTTTCTCAGCATCCTTGAAAAACTAGTTATTTCTCTTTAAAGAACCAGGACCTCCCCCGCCCCCCCTTTCAGTAATGAAAATAACCTATTGAAAACAGAAAACATACTTGGGAGCAAACATGCTTCTTTTAGCATGACTCCATAGCCATCCATTCACAAAACTATAGTGCCTGAATTTAAGTCAAGGAATCAAATGGTCCTAAAGACCCTATTTATACGTTCCATTGATTTATTCCTCCTCCCTCCCCAGTCATACATTATGTGATTCTGATTCAGATATATGTGTGTGCCCAAATGGATAAATGTATCCTCACATCTATTAAAATGGAAAGAGGGCCCATTGCAGTCATGGAGCCTTCTGAATCAAGGTCAGCGACTACAATCCCAAAGGCCATGTTGCCCAAAGGCTCAAAACTTCTCTAACACGTAAGTGAGCCAGCCAGGAAAGACTCTGCAGGTGTTCTTAGATGGGCCCATAGTTCTCTCTTGCATTGATTTTGGGATACTGAACAGCATATTTAGAGTCTGAGCATTACTCCCAAGGAAAGCAATGGGAAAACTGATTTTAAGTACACTGACCAGTAAAGGTTGTTAATCAATCACATCTCTTAGAACTGGATCTTTTTCAATGACCCAACCTCTACTGGGAGAATTTCAAGCTATAGAAGAGCAAAGTGCCAAAATTTTTACCATCTTATCCAGAGACACTTATCTAACAAACAGTATTCCTTTACCAATTTTGTTTGCAATTGTGTGTACACACTTGGGACATACTTGCAAGCAAAAATGCACATGACTGGGCTACACATTTCTTTTTGGGACCAGCAGAGCACTCTATAGGTAACTCAAAGTAAAACACAGTCTATTGTCCAGAAATAATATTTATTCATCAACCATAAAACACAGAATAGAAAAAGCTTTATAAATAAAACTATATATATTATATATATAATATGCTTTATTTTTATTTAGTACTCCACAAAAACACTACACACAATAACAAAATATTTCAATTCATTTAAAAAACCTCATAGAATGCAGTTGTCATTCTGCCATTGTCATGATCTGCCGTGGTCATTGTTTTACATAGTTTCACTTAATTTCATAAATCTGTTTCTTAAAAAAATTGAAGCAATTTGTTACATGACCAAGATTTAGAACATTGAAAGATACCCATAAACAACAGAACAGCTCAGAGGAGTTTACGCAGACTGTTCAATGTCAAATCATGTACCACTGGGACCAGTTGAGACACAGAACTGGGCCACTTTTTGCACCTGCAGGGATCCTCTGGGCATGTTCATTTGCATGAGCAAAACAATGTGTTTGCTGGGAACTCACAGGTATCATCTCTAGGAATCTCTGTGACCATGTTCCAAAACTTTTATCAGAGATCACAGAGGTAGCTACAGCTGAAGTCCATGAGCTCCCATTTCAGATGTAACATTACTCACGAAAATGCAGGTGCCAGAATTCCTATGTGCATAAAGCAGCTGTGTGTAATGTCTGAACATGCCTCAAATTGTTAAAGAAAGGTAAATCACAACAGAACTGGGGTAGAAGTCAATACAATGAAGAGAAATAATAAGGAAATAACTACATATTTTCCATTGCCCTTTTAGTAATGTGCTCCCTCCCCCTTTCAGACTTTTCCTGGTTTAGATAGTCTAGAACCTTTGCTAGCATATCCTCATCCATATATGGTCTGTTTTGTGTGTCGTCATTCTCTTGGGCCATGGACAGCCTTTTGCTGAGAGATGTCAACTTGTCTGACTCTTGAGTTCCAAGCTGGTTTAGATGTTCTTTGATAGCCTGCTCAAACTGGTCATCTTCTTGCAAGTCATCCTCGGAGGAAAGTGCAAGTGGAATTTGTTTCATCTGACCTGTATTAACAACCTCAGGATATTTTGCCAGCACCTTGGCTAAGTAGTCTGCCAAGTCTTCTTCCTTTTCATTTAGTGATTCCTGTTCCATTTGTCGTCTTTCCAAATGGTTTAACCAAGCAGCTTTGGGAAACTGGTGCCCTTTAGATCTTCCAGGCATGTAGGAAACTCTTGGCAACCCTTGCTTGAGTTGATTTGCCAGATATGATGGTTTCTGACTCCCTACATTTTCAGTCCCCAAAAGATTGATGATATCTTCCACAGTGAGATCTTCTGGTAGATTATCCGGTATCAAATTAAGTCGCTGCTTTCTGTAACCATTCAAAGAGTTCATTTTATTTTTGAATACATCTGAATTGTCTACATTAATTTCAGGGATGTCATCAACATCTTCTGGGAGTTCAGGCTCTTGCTCTTTTTCACTCTGTTTATCACCAGCTCTCAGCATCTCAATTAAATCCTCAGGTGGGATTTGTAAATTCCTTGAAATTTCTATTAATTGATAAATAGCCTGAGGATCAAGTTGCTTTCCAGAATATCTGGCGGCCCTTTTGTCTTCATTTTGCTTGAATCTTGAGTTGTCATTTCCGGCACTGCTTATCATCTTTTTCAAATAATAATCCATCAGCTGTGAAACATCCTCTGACACTTGATCTTTGTCCTCTCTTTTCATCTCATCCTCCAGGATGCTGGACCTCTTTGCTTCGTCATCCATCTCCTCTTCATTTTTCTCAATTTGTTCCTTACTGTCTCTGATCTCTTCCTGGGTTTGACTTTCCACTTTTTCCTCTATTGGGTTCCAGTCTTCTCCTCCCACCACATCTTCATAGGCAAGGTTGTTTCCTTTATAGGCATCATCTTCATCATCAGCATAGAGTTTCTGTTCCTCATCAAACCTCCCCTTTTTTAGGTTACTTGGCCCCATCATCTTCCCCAGCTCCTGAAACACTGATTCTAAGGTAGCTAGACTTTGAGGTGTGTACTGCTCTTCCACGATTTCATTTGTCCGCTTATAAGGGCTGTCTCTTGAATTTTCTTCTAAGTAGACATGTGGTATCTTAGAATGTTTGTGCCGTGTCTCAGGCCAGGTGCGGTCATCATAATCATCAGTCATTCCATCTTGGAAGATGTTATCTGAACTCATGGGGTAGAATTTACCTTCTTTCAGGGTTCCCTTTGATTCTTTTTCTCCTTGCCTTAGTGCTTCCAACATGGCCTTAGCCCACTGTGACTCATCTTCTGATAAAGATTCTCTTAGATTGTCCAACAGGTAGTTCTGATCTTTGCTTTCCTTTGGCTGCAGAGCAAATGGGACACTTTGATAGGAGCTATCATCTGGGCTTGTTTCTCCATTGCTGGCTTGTTTTCTGAGGTTTTCTAGGTATTCCAGGGCTTTGATCATATCTGGGCTTGGAAGCCTTTGCAAGTTTTTCATCAGGTAGTCTGGATCTTTCTGGATGTTTTGGTAACGTTGAAATGAAGCAGCACTGGCAGACCAGATCAGGGCAGAAAGCAGAGCAAGAGGCAAGACTGTAGCAAGCCTTGAGGTTTTAGCATCGGCCATGTTTGAAATGTTCCCTTAAAATAAAATTAAAAAAATGAAAATTAACACACAAAAGTTTGGACATTATCTAAGCTCATAGCAATAAAAAATTGACCTATAATCTCTAGAAAACATCAGGATTTTAGGGATGTATTAAACACAATAGGCCATATTCAATGCTAGCCTATTCAAAGTAGACCCATTGAAATTAATGGACATGGCTAAGTTAGCTCTATTAATTTCAGTAGAACTTCTGTAGCTAAGCAGCTGTATCCAACACTCTGTGCATGGAGTTCCATTTGCACAATGGGACTTTTTATTCCTCTCCTATGCCCTGTGCCCACATCAAAGTATGTTCTGGGTGGTTCCCCAAGCCACTGGAGAAAATCTTAAGGGTGTGCAAGGGCTGTGGGAGGAAGAAGGGGAAGTCCCATATGGAGTCTGTTGTGTGTTCAGATGCTGTGGACAAAATCCAGTGCTGACCACTTCTTGTGCAACAGAAATTGTCTTATGCAAGGGGACTTCTAGATTCCCATCTCCAGCCTACAGCCCTTCATATGCCCCCCATAACCTGCTATGGAGGGTGCCACAAGTCCCTGGAGCAGATTCTGAGGAGTGCAGGAGGCTGCAGTGTGGAAGAGAATTCCTGGGGAATGAGCTATTGCCTTTGTGGATCTCACCCCATAAGTCAATATTCTCCAATCTGATCCCCCCCCCCCGCGGATACTTTGGACCACAACTCCCTTTAGTCCCGTCCAGCATGGCCAATGGTCAGGGTTCAAAGCGTCTGCAGGGGAAAAGGTTGGGGAAAGATTCAGTAAACTGGAGGACACCAACCTTTTTGAGCCCATGGACACAATTGCAAACTGGGGAAACTGTTATAGGCCACTGTAATATACACTACAACCAAGCAGTGGCGTAGCGTGGGTTGTCAGTACCCGGGGCAAGGCAAGTAATTTGCGCCCCATAACCCGTGGATTTGCGCCCCCTAACCCGTGGATTTGTGCCCCATAACCCTAACCCCCAGATGTTGCGCCCGGTGCGGCCGGCCCCCCTGCACCCCCCACGCTACGCCACTGCAACCAAGAACACACCATAACTTATTTTCTTCATTCATGCCCAATTCCAGAGGTGGAAGAGATGGTAGAAGGAGACCATGGCCACTTCATAAGCATTTCCCTATAAAGTAGTTATAACTACATGCTAATCATAGATTCTAAGCCTTTGGCAGGGGCTCGGCTATTCTATTTATTATGCAGCATTTCCAGTAAAGGTACACACAATAACTTTATAGGTTCGCAAGTACCTGACTATCTCAGGCCAGTTTGAAAACTGCCTAATGGTTTGAGGCTGCTTTTTGTTTAGTCGTTTAATCAAAATAGAAATTAGTTCATAAAGTATCTGTATATGAAAATCAGAATTGCATCCATTTGTAGAAATGAGAAGGTTCAGCTGAGGTCCTGACAACTGTTGGTCTTTTTCACCGCATACAGTTTAATAGAGCATTATGTTCTGCTGATTCACTCCATTAAAATGACACAACTTTGCAGAAGAGAACCGACTCAAAATGGACTACTATAGTGGAAGCAATAGAACCAGGATTCCAAAACTGCAGGGTGATTTTTGTTTGAAATATTGCAGTTTATTCCTATTAATGACTCTCTCTCTTTTTTTTTCTTATTTCTTAATGAATTCAAATGGAAAAATTACAGAGAGGAAGCAACGAGGCAGTTAAAATGGTTCTTCTGCAGCAATATCATCAGGGGGCTTGAGAGGCTAAAGCACAGATTGGCAACCTATAAACTAAATGCCATATGTGCCTCTCTAGCTTCTTGGGTATGCCCTTCCCCCTGAAAGCCAAGGGAGGGGGAGGGAGGGAGTGAATGGATGATAAATGAATGGAAGGGTGAGATGTGTGTGAAGCAATGAATGGATGGTGGATGAATGAAGGGGTGTGTGGGAGAGAGGGAGAAAGAGGGAGAAGGTAAGAAAGGAAGAGAGATAAGGTATGTCCCATTCACTTCTTATTTCAGCACCACCTCCTTCTTTCCTTTCCAACAGCCTGTGTGACCCCCAACCTAGGGAACCCCCCAAAAAAGGTTTTGTGTAAACCTGGAGGATTATTGCTTTTTGAAAATGTGCTTCCAAGCTAAATTGAACTTTGGAAAATGTTCTCCATAATATTGCACCAGGTACATGCTTTTATTGATGCTTAATTTTTAAAAAAAAAAAAAATCTTTGATGGACTATCAGAACAGACCAAAATCCTTTACTGTGTATTTATGTTTGCAGAATAATCCTATGCATATCTGCTCAGAAATCAGTCCCAATGAGTTCAATGAGGCTCCCTTCTAGATAATTGGGTATTGGATAGCAGTCTATAGCTCACTGATTTCCAGTGCCTTGAATGAACATTTTTGCTGGGTTATGTTGGTGTTCCCAATTTGTTCCCAATTTTGTTGGTGGTAAACAAGAATTCATCTCTGTCAGTCTGTGCATAGTAAGGTGACACACACACCCATTTACATCATAAGGGCTATAATACAGCGCATATAAATATAACTCTAAGCCTATAACATTATTGATCAGGTGTTTTTGCTTATTTGACATTTTATCCTTCTGTCTATGAAAGTGGGTAGCAAGCAGTAGCGTCCATTGGATGTTGTATAGTAAGGCTGAGGCTGGAGTAGGGGCTGATTTATAAAACAACAGATTTAGAGCACTCTGACCGCATGAAAATAATGCTGTCTGATCTAGAAGCCCTTCAGCCCAATCCCTGATTTGGGGAAATTCGGTGGTGAAGAGATGAACTGGCAAAGGACATGTTTATCTGTTCCTACTTAATACATTCTATGAAAACACATAAGCAAATTAAGCCCTGAGTATAGGCTTTGCCTATACTGTTCTCAAAGACTTGAAATAGATTTTTCGTGCATGCATACTGTGCTGTGTTTAGATCATTTCTCCAGGCTACAAGGGCACTATTCAAGTTCCCTATGCAGTTAAAATCTGGCTGAAGGAAATATAGGATCTCTAATATATTATTTTCTCTCTCTTTCAGGTAACAAACCACCCAAGGTAAATCAAAACTATACCAGACATAAAACCATAGCTCAGTGCTACAGCATCTGCTGGTGTGTCCAGGCAGGGATGGGATATACTTTTCCATGAAACCCTGGAGGGCTGCTGCCAGTCAGTGCAGACAGTACTGAGATAGATGGACCAATAGCCTGGCTCTGCACGAGGCAACTTCCTATGTCGTTGCTTAATTCATATTTTTCAGTTCATTCATTTCCCCCTTTCCTTTGTACTCTGTAAAATATCCTGTTGATATGCCTGTGATTCATGAGATGGAGAAATCCCTAATGCCTGTACACACCCACTGCTCTGAGTAGAAAATTACAGTGAATTTGTTATGCCAGTCAAAGCTTCTTTTTCCTTCTTCTTCTTCTTTTGCAACACAGTATGAAATAATTTCACATACTGGGGTAATTGAAGTACTACCGTGTTCCACAGAATTGCCTTGTTTCCTCCCAGCTGCACCACAAATGAGAACTTTGAATAACCCCCAAATGCTACCTAATAATTTGTTAATTTTCAAGACTGGATGTAGAGGAAAACAGTGATTGGAAAGCAATTCACAGTGCCCTTAAGAGAATGGGAAATACTTTTATTCTGTTACAGCTGTTTTTCAGTGCAACAGCAGACATACACAGGTGGCTATTAGATAGCAATTTAACCAGAATTTTACCAAGTCATGAGAAGCATCTTAGAACCATTTCTTTTTTTTGCTTTCTTTCCAAATATTGAATTCTTATCATTGCACTGTCTTACCTTGAACTCTGGACCATAAAATTTTGTACTTTAACTGTAAATTACCTTTTTTTCTAGTTCCCTGATAAAACTTAAACTTTTAAGCTCCAGATAAAAGAAAATCAGAGTATACTTAAAATTAATATTTTTAAGAATTGCATATTTTCTATGCTGCCTCAGGATATGATTTTGTTCCAAATAGAACACATTTTTTAATATAAATAGGAAATGATAGTAAAAGGGTGTTTCAGCTGTTTTTGCATGGCAGCTGTATTATTTCCCAGTTAACTGCTTCTTGTGAATTGACATTACATTCAGGCACAATGGGATTATTCCCAATTACTGTTTATTTTGAAACCCTGCAGTTTGCTTGTAATTCACATTGCATTTATGGAGTACAAATCTACTGTCACTGAATCAAACCCCCACTTCATTGCTCATTATGAAGATGATTTAACAGTAGCTTCCCTTAAAGCATTTGAAGAGATCCAGTGAGCCCATCTTAACCATGAACATTTTACACTTTCACTTTAATCAGAAAGAACCGTGATCTTCGAGAGCAGAGGAGCAAAACATTATTTGCTGGTGTTTGTAGTTCTCCTTAAATTCACTACTGCTCTTTAGAAGCATATAGCTTAATGCACATCTTGATAATGTACTAAAAGCACGTGAAATTGCCAAAATCACCTTTCTAGGATAGTATAATTGGTTTGCATAGTAATTGTGTAGAATCAACCTTTTCCAGGGCTTTTGGCTGTTATTTGGCTGTTTTAGTATCCATTATCAGGTGCAACGTAAATGTTCTTAAATTGCCCAGTAAAACCGTGTTTTTGTGCTACTTAAGTGAAGTGCATCAGGTGGCAATTTCAGACGTTTCCTGGCTATACTATCCCCCTCCCACCCCGCCTGATCCTTGCAGTGGAAACTGTATATGCATAGAGAGTGTGTGCATTTGGTCTCCCATTCTGTTTGTCAGTTAAAGAGAAAGTAGGTCTGCTTACCTGTGTGCAGAGACAATTTAAAGCATGGTCTTCGTTATCTGTCCGCGGCAAGTTTATGGACTGTTTTCAGCACCCGGACAGCTCCCTTCGCTTATAGTGTGCATCACCTGACTCTCCACTGCCATACTGACGTCACCCCAGTCGGTCACGGGGGGGGGGGGGAGCGCAGCTGAGCTGTTCAGAAAGAATGCTACAGAATTAGCTTCGTTTGGGGTGTTTTGCACAGGTTTTCATTGTACGTTTACGCCACCTGCCTTCCTCTAAGAAGAACTACAGTCCTCTTTGCAGTTTAAGCAGCCAGTGAGATCCTCCTTAGACAAACGAATAATTACACCTGTCGGATAGGTGCCAGTTCATAGACTCCCCTGTAGACTCTTTCTTTGGGATTGAATCGGATTTTACTATTACTGCTATTTTGAAATCTACGTTTGAGGAAGTGAACCGAAGGCCACGAAAGCTTATAGCACAATAAATTTACTAATCTTTAAGGTGCCAGCAGACTCTTATTAGGGTGTGTGTGTGTGTGTGAAGGTTTTCAAATGCAGGGTGAGCTTATGATGGAGGGATTCCCAGTTAAAAATCATAATGGCACCTAAATGAGGGGTGCAATGTCATCTATAAATTCTACATCCCTAAAGCAAGTGCTGTATTTTTGTCTCTTCTTAGTTTCTTAAAACTGCACGTGAAAACACAAAGAATAAAAATCTCGTGGTGGTTCCTGTGGGAGGAAGGGTGGAATAGAAATTTTAAAAATAAATACAAATCAGTGGGGGCCAGGATCTGTGCACGAATAAAAACAAGCTTTCTTCCTTCTGCTTGGGGGTGGGGAGGGCATTCCTGCTCCTATTCTACTCCTGCCCAAGAAAAAAGGAAGGGAGACATTTCAGGGAGGAAAGTGAAAGATCCCTCAGTGGTGTGCAGAGACGATTATGCATTGTCCCCTACCTTCCTCAGGGAGAATTCTGAGTCATTTATTTTTCAGAGAGAGAGATGCCTCAACTATAAAGGGGGAATGCTCAAATATGCCAGGTGTTCTTCAACAGGTACTATTTAACACTTTAGGCTGAAGCTCATACCAGATGAGGTGCCAGTCACACAGTTAGCAAATGGCTCTTGAAAAGTGCATAGCAGGGGTGAGGAAAGCAGTCCAAATTGGGACTGCAATGAAAAAACAAGCACACTCTAAAATAGTTGTACAGTACTAGCATGACCTCTGGTCTTGCTGTCTTCCTCATGAGCTAAGACAGGAGCACAGTGCAATATGTACCATCCTGTTTTTTCCTTTCCCAAGAGATTAGAATGCTCTTTATTCTTAATATCTCTTCCATCCTAGGTGGGTTTTATCCAGACCTGAAAATCCACATAGTGCTCCAGAGGGCAGGAGTAGAATTAGTGGGTGAAAATGGCAAGGAAGCAGATTTTGGCTAAGCATTAGGAAATACTTTCTTATGGCAAGAGCTGTTCTACACTGGAATGGGCTGCTCTAGGAACTGCTGGGGGCCTCTTCTCTTACAGTATTTAAGGAGAGGATGGCCAGCCATCTGCTAGGAATTCTGCACTTGCATCCTGCATGGCAGATCTTGAATTGAGCAGAGCATTGAAGTACTGTAGATGACCTCCAAAGTCCCTTCCAACTTTGTGGTTCCAAGAAAATCTCTTACACCAAGTGAGGGAAAATGCCTTTTGTCATTAACAGATGTGCCCAGATTACAGCATTCCATGTGCACTCTGACTGACGTGAAAATTATTAAAATGTGCCTGCAACCTGCCTGTTCCATAATGACTTCTTTATTCCCTTTCACTTGCAAAATACATTTTTCTTGACAATTTTGACCTTTTGCAAAATAAAAAAAAAATCAAAAACGTGGCTGAATCTTCTTTCCAATTCAATCAGTGTTAGGAAATTAAATTGATGCTAGACCCAGTAAATGTGTACTGTGGACACATTAAACTTTTAAGCTTTTATATGCCAGTCTGTTCTTTACATTATGTGTGAGGTCTCTTCCATCTCAAGAAGGACAGAAGGAAATTGCGATATTCTTTTGCCTTTCCACAAATGGTGGCATGGAATATAGACAGAACCAAGTTCTCCAAGTGGGCTACAAATTAAATGCCTTTGGTGTCTGCCCTGCTCTGCAATTGTTCCAGACGCTGCCAAATGATCTCCAAGAACCTGAAACTGCAGTGAAGCGCAAAGAAACTTGTAGGAGAAAGTAGAATGTGATCCAGTGGAATGTTCTGGGAAAGACATCACATAATAAGGGGAGTTTCTCTTGGTTCAAAATACTTGGAAAGCACCTCGCATCTCCCAGTTTTGATGGCTGAAAACAGCAGCTTGAATACTTCCACTCTAGCAGACTCCCACACAAGAGGGATTGATGGATGTGAGACTCGGGTTGCCTCTGTTGAAATCATCTTTCTTTCCCATCATTTATGGTCATTATGCCTATTTTCTTCTTAAGTCCCTGCCTTGCTGGCTCCTTCACATAAATCAGCTTTGAGTACATTCTGGTCCTCACAGCAGAGACTTCCCTCTCCCAACTCTTGTTTCCTCTTTCATTTCATCTGAGTCCCTTCCCTCTCCACTTGACCCAAGCTTCTCTGCTATCCTGCCGTTTCCTTTCTCTTTTCTGTTCCTGCCTTTGAGCCATCTGGCATTCCTATTGATGAATGAGGCTGCATAAACCATTTGTGGGCATGCCTGATTACTTGGAAATCTGTCTCTTTGTGTGTTCACTGAGATTTAGCCCCAATAAAGTGTGCATAGGATTCCAGCTCCAAACTCCAAAGCCAGGGGATCCCCTAAATCCTGTATTAAATAGAAGGAACTGCACTTGCTGCCAGTATGCTACTGAGCCCTCTTCAAGTTGACATATAGGTTTATAAAGCCCTATACATTTCAGGTTTTGAATTATGGTGCTGGAGGAGACTCTTATAATAATAATAATAATTTTTTATTTATACCCCGCCCTCCCCAGCCAAGGCCGGGCTCAGAGCGGCTTACAAGCAATAATAAAAACAAGATGAGTGATTACAACTTAAAAACAAAAATAAAATACAACATTAAAATAATGGAACATTAAAATATTAAAATGAAGCCTCATTGCAGGAGAAGGAAAAGAAAAAAGAAAAAGGGGGGCGGAGGGAATCAAATTGGCTCCAATCCAAAGGCCAGGCGGAACAACTCTGTCTTACAGGCCCTGCGGAAAGAAATCAGATCCTGCAGGGCCCTGGTCTCATGAGACAGAGCGTTCCACCAAGTTGGGGCCAGTGCTGAAAAGGCCCTGGCTCTGGTTGAAGCCAATCTAACTTCCTTAGGGCCTGGGACCACTAGGGTGTTGTTATTTATGGACCTTGAGGCTCTCCGTGGGGCATACCAGGCGAGGCGGTCCCGTAGGTACGAGGGTCCTAGGCCGTGAAGGGCTTTAAAGGTCAAAAGCAGCACCTTAAATCTGACCCTGTATTCCACCGGGAGCCAGTGCAGCTTGAAAAGCACTGGATGAATATGCTCCCATGGCAGAGACCCCGTGAGGAGCCTCGCTGCAGCATTCTGTACCCGCTGGAGTTTCTGGGACAGCTTCAAGGGCAGCCCCGCGTAGAGCGAATTACAGTAGTCAAGCCTGGAGATGACTGTCGCGTGGATCACTGTGGCCAGGTCGGGGCGGGAAAGGTAAGGGACCAACTGCTTGATGCGGCGAAGGTGGAAAAATGTCGCCTTGGCTGTTGCTGTGACTTGCGCCTCCATGGAAAGGGAGGCGTCAAGGATTACACCTAAACTCTTAACGGAAGGCAATGGCACTAATTGGGCCCCCGCAAGAGAAGGGAGTTGGTCCCTCATCCCCATGCTATCCCGACCTAGCCATAGGACCTCTGTCTTCGAAGGATTTAGTTTCAATCGGCTCCCACGAAACCATCCAGCCACAGCTTCCAAGCATCGGGTCAGTGTGTTCGGGGCCGAGTTGGTGTGGCCATCCATCAGCAGATAGAGCTGAGTGTCATCAGCATATTGATGACAGCCCAGCCCAAAGCTCCGGATAATCTGGGCAAGGGGGCGCATAAAGATGTTAAAAAGCATTGGGGAGAGAATTGCGCCCTGCGGCACTCCACACATCAAGGAGTGGCGTGATGACATTTCCCCCCCCAGTGCCACCCTCTGTCCCCGACCAGAGATAAAAGAGCACAACCAGTTACGGGCTATGCCCTGTATCCCCACGTCTGCAAGGCGATGGTCCAGAAGATCATGATCGACCATGTCAAAGGCTGCTGACTAATCTAAAAGGATCAGCAGTCCTGACCCGCCTCGATCCAGTTGTCTACGGATATCATCTGTTAGGGCAACCAGAGCTGTCTCCGTCCCAAAACCAGGACGGAAACCGGACTGAAATGGATCCCATGGACTGCAAGAAGATCAAACCTATCCATTCTGAAGGAAATCAGCCCTGAGTGCTCCCTGGAAGGACAGATCCTGAAGCTGAGGCTCCAATACTTTGGCCACCTCATGAGAAGAGAAGACTCCCTGGAAAAGACCCTGATGTTGGGAAAGATGGAGGGCACAAGGAGAAGGGGACGACAGAGGACGAGATGGTTGGACAGTGTTCTTGAAGCTACCAGCATGAGTTTGACCAAACTGCGGGAGGCAGTGGAAGACAGGAGTGCCTGGTGTGCTCTGGTCCATGGGGTCACGAAGAGTCGGACTTGACTCAACGACTAAAGAACAACATACATTTCAGGACTCTCCTTCCTTGGAGGTTCTAGGTTGGATGGCCATCTGTCATGGATGCTTTAGCTGGGATTCCTGCATTGCAGGGGGTTGGACTAGATGACCCCGGGTTCCTTCTAGCTCTAAAATTCTATGATTCTATGAATACCTGCTCCATATAGACCAGTCCAGTTTCATTAAGATGAAGCTCACCATGTGATGATGCAAGGGAGAGCCTTCTTGGTGGTGGCCCCCAAGCTTTGGAGCTCTCTTCCCTCTAAGATGAGCATTGAAGGCTAACTAGGGAAAGTGTTCAGTCAGTGGCAGAGCATCTGCTTTGCATGCAGAAGTTACCAGCTTCAATCCTTAGCTCCTCCAGGTAGGACTGGGCAAAGACTCCGTATCTGAAACCCCGGAGAGCTGCTGTCGGGCAGTGTAGACAATACTGAGCTTCCTCTCTTCCTAAGACCTAGTTATTCTCACAGGTCTTTGTGGAGTTTAACGCCATGATGAGTGTTTATTTATTTATTATAATTTTATCTGCACGTGTGTGGGGTTCTTGCTTTGTTTTTAGCTGATTTTCTTATTTGTATTTATTTATTTGCTACATTTTCGTCCCACTTTTCCTCCATGAAGCTCATGGTGATGTGCAGCCTTCTCTACCTGCCTCATTTTATGCTGAAGAGGCCAAAGTCCATCTTGGCCGTGAGTCGTGGAAGACCTGCTCCTTGCCTTGCAAGCCTTTCTCCACCTGGCTGGGAGGGCGGGGCCCGGACTGACTCCAACTGCAAAACCTGAGACTACTGAACAGACTCTTGCACTGTTTAGGGTTTTTCATTGCTGTTATTGATATTATTACATATATATTTTGTATCGCTTTTTGCTCTTATTATAATTTACATGGAAATATTTCAGTTTGGTTGTGTACTTTTTGATGTGTTTTATTTATTTTTTATTACTACTTTTGTTATGTTTGTAATTGTGTAAATCTTGTCCTGCTGTAAGCTGCCTTGCGCATGGTTTTTACATACAAGTAAAATGATGATGATGATCTTCACAACAATCCTGTGAGGTAGGTGGGCTGAGGGATGGTGATGGACCCAAGGCCACACAGTGAGCTTCCCAGCTGAAAGGCTGGTCTCCCAGTTCCCACACTCTAACCACTACACCACACTGTTTCTGGCTTGCAATTTTAATTGTAATTCTTTCTGCAGCTGAATTTGCAGTGAAGAGGGTGTAAGGAAGGGTTTTTTTTAATGTTTATGAAATATTAAAGATAAAGGTAAAAGGACTCTGGGGTGGCGGCGCTCATCTCGCTTTATTGGCCAAGGGAGCCGGTGTACAGCTTCCGGGTCATGTGGCTAGCATGACTAAGCCACTTCTGGTGAACCAGAGCAGCCAGTGGCGTAGCGTGGGTTGTCAGCACCCGGGGCAAGGCAAGTAATTTGCGCCTCCTAACCCGTGGATTTGCGCCCCCTAACCCTAACCCCCAGATGTTGCGCCCGGTGCGGCCGGCCCCCCCCTGCACCCCCCACGCTATGCCACTGAGAGCAGCACACGGAAACGCCGTTTACCTTCCCGCCGGAGCGGTTCCTATTTATCTATTTGCACTTTGACGTGCTTTCGAACTGCTAGGTTGGCAGGAGCAGGGACCGAGCAACGGGAGCTCACCCTGTCGCGGGGATTCGAACCGCCGACCTTCTGATCAGCAAGTCCTAGGCTCTGTGGTTTAACCCACAGTGCCACCCGTGTCCCTTATGAAATATTACAGCCATTACAAATGAGTGCATGAGAAGGAAAGTGCTCATGCTAAACACACAAAAATCAATCAAGATACACACAGTGAAGAGTCAGACAGCTGGATAGATAGGGTCATTGTATACAGGTTCTATTAAAAAGGAATTTTCACTTCAGCAGAATCCTTCTGATGATAGAATAAGCTAGTGTCAGCTCGCTGAAATTATGTAAATGTAATGGTCAAATTCAGAGGATCTGGCAGTTTGTGAATAGTTAATTTCCTGATGTATGTAACGAATGTTGCCCAAGGTTAGTGCTGCTTAAAAATAACCCAAAAGCTGTGGCTCTTATGAAAGAAAATGCATCTATGTCCCTTGAACAACAGTGAAAAAATAATCTGCAGTTTACTTCAGATACACAGTTTCTTGCAGTGTATATACCACCGCCATCCTTGAGAATGTTCTTTACCAAAAAAAAAGAAAAGAAAAGAATAAATAGTCCCAGCTTTTTGATTGATTTAAAACACACACACCCCTCCATTATAACATGTCACTGCAGGCAAGGATGATCTGAAGGCAGTTGGGAAGGTTTTGTGCAATAAATCACTGCTATTTCATTCCATATTTTGCCACTTAATTTCAACACATTTTTTCCTGCATGAAAGATCAAGCATATTTGGATGCAAATGTTATCCCTCTGACCTTCACACACACACACAATAAAAAGGCTTTGATATTCATTTATCTGATTCACAGCAGCGAACCAAACGTCTGTCCTTGCACGTTAGACTTGAGTAGCCAAGTGGGAGAGACAACCAGTGTGTAAGTTTAAGGGCAGAAATTCTGTATTACCCCACAAGGTTGGGGTGGGGGTGGGGAATCCAACCAGAGTTCAGTGTGGCTCAGTGATCAGATGATGTTCCATGAAACTGTAATTTTATAGGCTATCAACTACCCTGATTGGTACATTTATAATATTATTATATGCTTTTTAAATAAATATATAAATGCATTCCAATGTAAGTGTGGAGCACATTGGCAACATCAGTAACAACATATCAAATTCATATGGTACAGTGGAGAATTCACAGTATTTTGTAGAGTTATAGAGTAGTAAGTGATCTTAGATGTCATCTAGTCCAAAACTTCCTTGCAATGCAGAATATAGATACAGCATCCCTGGTAGGAAGCTAGACAGCCTATGCTTAAGTATCACTAGTGATAGAGAGCCCACCACTTCCCAGTACAGTCTGCTCCACTGTCAAAACAAATCTTACCATTAGGAAATTCGTTCCTACTCTTTAGCTGAAACCTGCTTCCTTGCAATTTCTACCCATCTGTCTTGTGCTCCAAAACGACAACAGAGAACAAGTCTGCTGCATTTTATGTGTGACAACCCTTCAGATGTTTGAGGACCACTGTTAAGTCTCCCTTTAACCTTGGTTAGAGCTTGGTGCCGATAACGCCAAGATTGCCGATTCGATCCCCAAATGGGACTGCTGCATATTCCTGCATTGCAGGGGGTTGGACTAGATCAGGGGTCAGCAAACTTTTTCAGCAGGGGGCCAGTCCAATGTCCCTCAGACCTTGTGGGGGCCGGACTATATTTTTTTTGGAGGGGGAATGAACAAATTCATATGCTCCACAAATAACCCAGAGATGCATTTTAAATAAAAGGACACATTCTACTCATATAAAAACATGCTGATTCCTGGACCATCTGCAGGCCGGATTTAGAAGGCGATTGGGCCGGATCCGCCCCTGGGCCTTAGGTTGCCTACCCATGGACTGGATGTTCCTCAGAGTCCCTTCCAACTCTACAATTCTATGATTCTCTTTTCCACCCTAAATATATCCAGCTCTATCAACCGTCCCTCAACGGATTTAGCTTCCAGACTATTCGTTCTCCTTTGGACAGCCTTTGGAGAGTCATTCACCTTTGCCCAACAACATCTGGAGGGTCATGGGTTTTCCAGTATTGCTTTGCTAGCAAATACCCTATCACTGCTGTTGGCGTGAAATTATGCTTTTAAAGACTGATCTCCGCACTTGCTAGGAAGACATTCTGCTGCAGCAGCAGCACCATGGGGTTGGTGGTTGATGGAAACCACAGGAGGGAAGATTTCTCTTGTGCTCAAATCCTGCTTATGGGTTTGCCACAGGCATCTTGTTGGCCACTGAGAGAGCAGGTTGCTGGAGTAGATGGGCCATTGGCCTGATCAAGCAGATTTTTCTTATGTTCTTTAGTGCATGACAGCCTTTCATTTAAATTGAGGGAAAGGAAAGGTATGTGGTCAGGAACATCTCTCTGATTTGCCATGGTACACTTCTTGAGCCAGTAGACAATACAGAGCAAGGTAGTAGTTTGCTTGCTTGCTTGGATGTTTATGCCTCCTTGCAGAGCTGGCTGTGGTTGTGTCAGAAGAGTGCCATCTCAGGGACCCTCTCCTATGTCAGTCCAAAACCTTCATGCCCTCACCTGGCGGTAGCAGCAAAGGCCTGTGTAGCCACAAATTAAAACTTCTTAGAATAGCCAGGAGTGATGCTGTGCTGGCTGCTCCAAGGCATTGTGGGAAATTTTCATTGGCAGCTTGTAATTGTGAAA
Organism: Podarcis vaucheri; assembly: GCF_965113315.1. Taxonomy (NCBI): domain Eukaryota; kingdom Metazoa; phylum Chordata; class Lepidosauria; order Squamata; family Lacertidae; genus Podarcis; species Podarcis vaucheri. Next base: position 31,933,225 of record NC_138763.1, on the reverse strand, counting down.
CACCCTCCACAGGGAGTCTAGAGCAGGTCCCAGACCTCAATGTGGAGATGGCAGGGACTGAACTTGAGTCCTTTTGCATACACAGCAAGCGCACCAACCTTCTCACCCTTCCAAAAACAGGGGTAGTAAACCTGCGGCCCTCCAGATGTTGTTGGACTTCCATTGTTCTCCGACTATTGACCATGCTGGCTGGAACTAATGGGAATGGGCCAAAGGTTTAGAACCCCATTCTAAGACAAAACTAGAGGACAGGGGTCAGGGGTAGCAGCGTTATTTGTGTAGGTGTTTGATGTGTCCTAAATCATATTTAAATCCACTTATCCTAAAGGACGATCCTGAAGCTGAGACTCCAATACTTTGGCCACCTCATGAGAAGAGAAGACTCCCTGGAAAAGACCCTGATGTTGGGAAAGATGGAGGGTACTAGGAGAAGGGGACGACAGAGGACGAGATGGTTGGATAGTGTTCTCGAAGCTACCAGCATGAGTTTGACCAAACTGCGGGAGGCAGTGGAAGACAGGAGTGCCTGGCATGCTCTGGTCCATGGGGTCACGAAGAGTCAGACACGACTAAACGACTAAACAACAACAACAATCCTAAAGGATCTACACTGACTCCCAGTACATTTTGGGGCACAATTCCAAGTGTTGCTGCTGACCTTTAAAGCCCTAAACAGCTTTGGCCCTGTATACCAGAAGGAGCATCTCCACCCCCGTCGTTCAGTCCGGACATTGAGATCTAGTTCCAAGGGTTGGAAGCCGCTCAGAGTGGCTGGGGCAAACCCCCCCATTGTTGTTGTTACCACATATGCTTGCACATACATATATTAGTGTTAGCAGACCAATCCCTAGCATGAGCTACCGGCATGCTAACATTACCTACAACCAGGTGCCTGAGAAAAAGTTTTCATAGGACTTTCCCTGCCTCAAGCCTCAAGTTTCACTTCTGCATGTACAAACCAAAGTCGGCATGTGACAACATGGTGTTTGTTTTCAGTGTGTGTCATCTTTTATAATTAGGATGTATTTTTAAACCTTCCTTCTCTCCCACCTTCCTCCCTTTATCTAATTTCAGAGAGCTCCTTTGCAGGAAACGTGGCATGCCCTTCCTACCTTGAGGCAGGAAAAAATATACATATCAGTATCTACTTGGCATAGCTGCTATGAGCAAGCTTTAGCAAAGATCAAGAGTCCCCTGGGAACTTGACTGAATCAAGCTGTCATGGTTTCAGTGCAGCTTTGCGTCAGACATCTGAATCTAAAGTCAAAACAGCAGGGAAAGGGATAAGACAATGAGAAATCCTGAGTCATGCTGTACGGAAGATGCAGGGACTTAAGTAAAGCAGCAAACATGAATGAATGGAAATGGCTGGGTGCAATCATTTCTTCAGATCAAAATAGCATTTATATTTAGCTCTCCAGCACACAGAGAGAATATTCCAGTATCCTGAATGGCTCGTTTAATTGCTTCTTAAATGTTTAGGGCTGAACTCTAGAAGGGTGCTGTCATGAACTGGTTGAATGCAGGGGAATGGTGGGAGGAGCCAGCTGGGGAACCATCAAGGGAAGAGTCTAGGAAGTGGTGGTGGGACAATGATGGGAGAAGAGGAAAAAGACTGGGAATAGGAAGTGTCAGAAGCTGAAGAGGTAACATGGCTTAGTGAGCAGGGAGAGTCTGTGGCAGATAGAAGTTCAGAATCAGATACAGAAGCTGAAGCAGGAGAGTGGGAGGAGGAAGACCAAGAGGCAGATATTTAGGCTGTGAAGATTCGCAGGTGTCTCCCCCTTCTGTTGCAACTAGGTCCCCTCCCCTCTTGTCTCCCAGAACCAGAAGACTCCTAGCAGACACAGCTTGATCCTTTATCATATCTGCTGGTTTTTAAAAATAGGCCCACCTGTTTTTAACATCTGATTTTATTGATGATGTTAATGTATATTTTATCCTTTTTTTCATCACCTGCTTAAAGGTTTCGATGATTAAGAGGTATACAAATTTTGCTAAATAAACGCAATAAATAAAAAGCGAACAGATCTGCATTGCAAGGTATACAGGGAGGGGTGAGGGTGCTGTTCTCCCCTCGCCCCTTAGTCCTTCATGTGTTTTTCTGCTGCTTGAAGTGATATGAAGATGGATTGGAAAAGCCTGACCCTCCAGATGGATGGACAACCAAGCTGCAGATAGTGAACAGCAAAGCAAAAAAAAAAAAAAAAGGAAAGGAAAGGAAAAGTAATTCAAGAAAACAACATAAATCTCAGTACACATGATGACTAAGGGGATGCTGTGTAGGAGTCAATAGTGAGAGAAATTAATGATTGAATCTGGTATTGGGCCTTGAAGAAATGTAATATGCATTAGGTCATATTTGACAGTCTCGACTGCTAATTCCAGTGAGATAGATGTGCAGCGTAGAACACATGAGATCTGAAAAAGGCTGTTGACCTTTACCTTGAAAAGCAGAAATAGCACATTTCAGTGATGTTGACCTATCTGGCGGTCCCTTGTCATTTGGAAAGACTTCAGTGTTGCAGGTTTATTTACTGAATGCCACCTGCATTGTCACCTCTCTGCTTGAAAGAGTGGGGGGTGGGGAGCTGTTGGTGGAAATCTCCAAGCAACTTGGAGGTTCTGTTGAATGGAGATCTGATATGGGACAGCAGAAATGCTATGTTTCTAGCTTTCATTCATTGCAGGTTTTTAAGCAGAAGTAGGACGTGGGTGGCGCTGTGGGTTAAACCACAGAGCCTAGGACTTGCTGATCAGAAGGTCGGTGGTTCGAATCCCCACGACAGGGTGAGCTCCCGTTGCTTGATCCCTGCTCCTGCCAACCTAGCAGTTTGAAAGCACATCAAAGTGCAAGTAGATAAATAGGTACCGCTCCGGCAGGAAAGTAAACGGCGTTTCCGTGTGTTGCTCTAGTTCGCCAGAAGCAGCTTAGTCATGCTGGCCACATGACCCGGAAGCTGTACGCCGGCTTCCTTGGTCAATAAAGCAAGATGAGCGCCGCAACCCCAGAGTCGGTCATGACTGGACCTAATGGTCAGGGGTCCCTTTACCTTTACCTTTACTTTAGGATAGCCATGTGTCATTGATGCTTTAGTTCTATGATTCTATTAATGAAATGTTAAGATTGCATGTGACAATCTAGAAATCTTTATAAGTGCATATTGCTTTTCCATGAAGATTGTTCATGAAACAAGATACTGATACTGTACATCTAAAACCAACCACATATCCAACAGTACAGACATCTATTGCCCAATATATCTTTATATCTCTTGACAAACCCAACCAGCTTGGACCTATTGCTCTTCATAGTGAGGCATTTACATTGAAACCTTGTTCAACAAACATACCAAACCTCCTTTTTGAGATAAGGACAATACCATCAGCATAAAATAATTATAATAACAGGGAGATTTAACAGTGGAAGAAATAAACATTAAAAACCCATTAACTTTATTGTTCACATAACAGATCCAACTAAAGTTTGCCAGAAGGCATTGCTGCCTGACATCTTTGGGTGCTGAAATTTTATTAGTCAATTGACCTCTCAAGCCCACCAAAGCTTTCAAATGTTTCCTGAAATGCAACATTTGACTAGAAACAGGAGTTTGACTAGAAACAGGAGAGCCAGTGTGGTGTAGTGGTTAAGAGCGGTAGTCTTGTAATCTGGGGAGCCAGGTTCGCGTCTCCACTCCTCCACATGCAGCTGCTGGGTGTCCTTGGGCCAGTCACACTTCTCTGAAGTCTCTCAGCCCCACTCACCTCACAGAGTGTTTGTTGTGGGGGAGAAAGGGAAAGGAGTATGTTAGCCGCTTTGAGACTCCTTAAAGGGAGTGAAAGGCGGGATATCAAATCCAAACTCTTCTTCTTCTTTTGGTATCAATATCAGATATGATGATTCAAAGCATCTTGCTCTTGTGCAAATCAAATGCTTCAGTCAGGTCTACAAATACAGCACATGAACACTCTGCTGATGCAAATGTTGTGCCGACACTATCTATTAGCTTGTAGTGCAAGGAGCCACTGGGTACTTTCCCCCTGTGCCCACCATCCTTATGGCCCCATAAGTTCCTTGCAAGGTATGTTTACACTGCACTGGAGTTTCCCCCAAACAGAAAGGTGCCCCACCAGGTTGCAATGTGGGAGGGAATGCACAAAGGAACTCTTGCATTATATTATATTCTGCTGCCATAGGATCAGTGTTTTATCACGCAAATGTAGAAACTTGGAAATGAGGCTCCATGGACACATGGGAAACTAGCTAACCTCATGGCCACTGTATACTTCACTCACAGGGCACATTGCTTATGCTTCTGGGACTGCCTCTCCACTGCCAACACCCTCCACTTCCCATCCAACATGCACACAATGCAACACAAGTTCACTCTACATGCATGCAGCATCTTGTATATCAGAGCCCAGCTTTGGTAGGGTATGTGCTCCTGCAAATTGCAGTCAAATCAGGAATGAAAGGAGCTCATCAAATACATTAGTTAAAATTCTCGACTGTTCGTCCTGACCATCATTATCTGGTGAAACACGAAACTAATGAATAGCTTTGCAGCTCTGGCCATGCATATGGATCTTGCAAATGTTTTGCAGCAACTATGCTTTGCAAAACCCTGGGGGAAATGTGATTTTTATATTGTCTCTTCATGGAAGCCTTATAAATTGGCACATTTGATTTACAGAACTTGAAATATTCCATTATTTTTAGATATGGCTCTTTTTGGCCTCCGTTCCAGGTGACAGTCATTTATTTTAATTGACTGGTTAAAGAATCACAAAGGCACGGAGTTACTTGTATCTATTAACTCTGCGTCATTTCAGGCTACCAGGGCTGGTCCACATTCTTCTCTAGATAAACACCTTTAATTCTGGAGTCATGCCATTCTTACTTCATTATTCTCCTCTCTGTCATATTGATCCTGGCCCATAATATTTATCAAGTGAAAGTGGCCTGAAAACTAATGAATTGAAGCTATTATTCATGGGAAAGATATGAAACATGCAACCATAAGTTACAATCTCATGCCAGAGGATGGATAGAAGGTTGGATTGGAAAGATTTAGGGGTGAGATCCAAAGAGTTTCTTAAATGAGCAGAAGGCACATATGCTTATATGCATAGGGGGTTATCCTTCAATACTGCTGATTCTCCTTGTAACTGCAACCCCAAGCCATTCTGTCTGGTTCTCTGACTATCCAGAGCAGCTCTTCAGGGGGTACAAGGGGTGGGAAAGCTCCAATCCACAAGCAGAACTCTGCTTCTGCTTCTCTGGATACAGGTTAGGGTTCCTTGGAGGCTGGTCCATTAGGGCACTGCTCCATCAACTCAGCCAACCCCCACCAGCCTGATTTCTTTCTTGCAACCAGGCCAGGGAGCAGCACTGCCTGTCAGTTTCATCCTCCTTAGCCTCAATATGGTCCATGCAGAACTCAACAGGAAGGAGGATGGGTGAAACTAGAATCCATTGGCTCTGCCTGCCATTGACTCTGACTCCACCTGCCATTGCTCTCCCCACCTTCCACCCTACCAATCCCAGTGGGTGCCAGCCAGCACTGCTAGAGTTAGTAACCACTCAGTCAGTGATCCAGTGTACCAAGACTTGGTCAGAGTTTGCAGGGCATCAGTTGAAGAAGGAGCAAAAAGGGTTTTCTTGTGTGTGTGTGTTTCTTTGTGGCTGATTAGCTGTTTTCCCTGTGTAAAGGTCAGAGGGGGCAGGGTTTCTGTTGAGGCAGGGGATTAGCTGTGGGAGGAGCTTATCAGAGTTTGCAGGGCATCAGTTGAAGAAGGAGCAAAAAGGGTTTTCTTGTGTGTGTGTGTTTCTTTGTGGCTGATTAGCTGTTTTCCCTGTGTAAAGGTCAGAGGGGGCAGGGTTTCTGTTGAGGCAGGGGATTAGCTGTGGGAGGAGCTTATCAGAGTTTGCAGGGCATCAGTTGAAGAAGGAGCAAAAAGGGTTTTCTTGTGTCTGTGTGTTTCCTTGTGGCTGATTAGCTGTTTTCCCTGTGTAAAGGTCAGAGGGGGCAGGGTTTCTGTTGAGGCAGGGGATTAGCTGTGGGAGGAGCTTATCAGAGTTTGCAGGGCATCTTTTATATTTAGGGGAGCTAGTCTCAAACGTTTGTTGGGGAGATCTAGGTGTTTTTTTTGTGTGTGGGAAGTTATTTGTCCTGTCTTCAAGCTTTTTATGATGGAGGACCTCTGTAGCCAACCCCAACAACACGATCTCAAGATGGAAGGGGAGGGAACAGCTGCAGTCGCCTGCGATTCCTGCGCAATGTTTGCCATCTTGCCAAAGGTTGCAGGCAGCTTTACCTGCAGCAATTGCATGTTGATTGCCCTCTTAAAAGACAAAGTCCAGCAACTGGAGGAACGTGTAGCTACGCTCCAAAGAATTAGAGAGCTGGAGCTCTTCTTGGAAGCAACAGAGCACACCGTCTCCACCAAGGAGGAGACAGGGGACTCCCCTGAGAAGGAGTCTAGTTCACCAACACAGGAGCCAGATATATGGAGAAACGTGACTCAAAGAAGTAGGAGGCCCAGGGTTCACTCTGATTGCTTAGAAATACACAATCGCTTTGAGGTCCTCTCCCCTAGCATGGAAGACGAAGAGCAGACTCCATTTGAGGATCTCTCCCTCATTACAGTCGATCAGGTATATGAAGACGAGCAGCAAAGTCAGTCCTCAGGGAATGTGCAGGCGACCTTGGAACGGACAGCTCACGGAAGAACCCCGACCAAACCCAAGAGGAGGCGTGTAGTGGTGATAGGGGATTCCCTACTGAGGGGAACAGAAGCAGTGATCTGTGGGCCTGACAAGATGTCTCGGGAAGTGTGCTGTCTCCCCGGGGCTAAGATCCAAGATGTAACTGAACGACTGCAAGGAATCATAAAACCCACTGACAAATACCCCTTCCTCTTGGTTCATGTGGGAACCAATGACACTGCAAGCAATAGCCTCCAGAAGATCAAAAGAGACTATGAGGCTCTCGGCAGGAAATTGAAGCAACTAAATGCACAAATTGTCATCTCATCTGTCCTCCCAGTTGAACGACGTGGCCCAGGGAGAGAGGGGAAAATAGTGGAAGTGAACAGCTGGCTCCGCAAATGGTGTAAACAGGAACGGTTTGGATTCTTAGATCACGGACTGCAGTTTCTTGAAGATGGACTTCTGGCAAGTGATGGGCTGCACCTCACAACGGTTGGGAGAAATGTTTTTGCCAAAAATCTCAGAAACCTCATCAGGAGGGCTTTAAACTGACTAATGTGGGGGAGGGAGACAGTGCTCCTGAAGGTAGGAGTCTATCAATTAATGAAGATGATCATCCAAATGTCATAGACCAAATGGAGCAAACAGCACGCGGACCTAGTGGTGGGAGGAAAAAATCCTTAAATAAGAGACACGGGGGAATGATTAATGGACTTCAATGTCTGTACACTAATGCACAAAGCATGGGAAATAAACAAGATGAGCTTGAGCTCTTGGTACAGCAAACTAAATATGACATAATAGGCATCACTGAAACCTGGTGGGATAAGTCCCACGATTGGAATGTAATAATGGGGGGATACAATCTATTTCAGAGAAACAGACCAGACAAGAAAGGAGGAGGAGTGGCGTTATATGTCAGGGATGTGTATACCTGTGAAGAGATCCAAGATTTAGATCCTCAAAGCCAAAGTGAGAGCATTTGGGTCAAAATTAAGGGAGAGAAGAATAACAGAGACCTCATTGTGGGAGTTTACTATAGATCCCCAAGCCAAACGGAGGACATAGATGATGCCTTCCTGGAACAGATGGCCAAGCATGCAAAAGGAAGGGAGATAGTAGTAATGGGGGACTTCAATTACCCGGACATTTGTTGGACATCAAACTCAGCCAAGAGCTTAAGGTCAAACAGATTCCTCACTGGCCTTGCAGACAACTTCATTGTCCAGAAAGTGGGAGAAGCAACAAGAGGAACAGCCATTTTAGATCTGGTCCTAACCAATGTTGATGACCTGGTTAGTGGGGTAGAAGTGGAAGGATCATTAGGCGCGAGTGATCATGCTCTTCTGAAGTTTACTATACAGCGGAAAGGAGCAGCCAAGCATACTAGGACTCAATTTCTTGACTTTAAGAAAGCCGACTTCATAAAACTTAGGGAAGTGCTGGGTGAGATCCCATGGACAACAATACTAAAAGGAAAGGGAGTTCATGATGGCTGGGAGTTTGTTAAGAGGGAGATACTAAAAGCACAACATCAGGCAATACCAATGAGACGGAAACATGGAAGGTGCCTAAAGAAGCCAGGGTGGCTATCTAAAGAACTTTTAACTGAATTAAGATTAAAAAAGGATGTGTACAAAAAATGGAAAAGGGGGGAAACCACCAAAGAGGAATTCAAACAAATAGCCAGCACGTGTAGACACAAAGTCAGAAAAGCTAAAGCACAGAATGAACTCAGGCTTGCTAGAGAGGTTAAAAGCAACAAAAAAGGCTTTTATGGGTATGTTCGTAGCAAAAGGAAGAACAAAGAAACAATGGGGTCACTCAGAGGAGAAGATGGTGAAATGCAAACAGGGGACACAGAAAGGGCTGAACTCCTCAATGCCTTCTTTGCCTCAGTCTTCTCCGATAAAGAAAACAATGCCCGACCTGAAGAATTTGGAGCAAATGATTCAGCAAAGGAAACACAGCCCAGAATAACTAAGGAGATAGTACAAGAATATTTGGCTAGTTTAGATGTATTCAAGTCTCCAGGGCCAGATGAACTGCATCCAAGAGTATTAAAAGAACTGGCAGATGTGATCTCAGAACCACTGGCAGTCATCTTTGAGAATTCCTGGAGAACAGGCGAAGTCCCGGCAGACTGGAGGAGGGCAAATGTGGTCCCTATTTTCAAAAAGGGGAAAAGAGAGGACCCAAATAATTACCACCCAGTCAGTCTGACATCAATAGCAGGGAAGATTCTGGAGCAGATCATTAAGCAAACAGTCTGTGAGCACCTAGAAAGGAATGCTGTGATCACCAATAGTCAGCATGGATTTCTGAAAAATAAGTCATGTCAGACTAACCTGATCTCGTTTTTTGACAGAATTACAAGCCTGGTAGATGAAGGGAACGCAGTGGATGTAGCCTACCTTGATTTCAGCAAGGCATTTGACAAGGTGCCCCATGATATTCTTGTAAAGAAGCTGGTAAAATGCGGTCTTGACTATGCTACCACTCAGTGGATTTGTAACTGGCTGACTGACCGAACCCAAAGGGTGCTCATCAATGGTTCCTCTTCATCCTGGAGAAGAGTGACTAGTGGGGTGCCACAGGGTTCTGTCTTGGGCCCGGTCTTATTCAACATCTTTATCAACGACTTGGATGATGGACTCAAGGGCATCCTGATCAAATTTGCAGATGACACCAAACTGGGAGGGGTGGCTAACACCCCAGAGGACAGGATCACACTTCAAAACGACCTTGACAGACTAGAGAACTGGGCAAAAATAAACAAGATGAATTTTAACAGGGAGAAATGTAAAGTATTGCACTTGGGCAAAAAAAATGAGAGGCACAAATACAAGATGGGTGACACCTGGCTTGAGAGCAGTACATGTGAAAAGGATCTAGGAGTCTTGGTTGACCACAAACTTGACATGAGCCAACAGTGTGACGCGGCAGCTAAAAAAGCCAATGCAATTCTGGGCTGCATCAATAGGAGTATAGCATCTAGATCAAGGGAAGTAATAGTGCCACTGTATTCTGCTCTGGTCAGACCACACCTGGAGTACTGTGTCCAGTTCTGGGCACCACAATTCAAGAAGGACACTGACAAACTGGAACGTGTCCAGAGGAGGGCAACCAAAATGGTCAAAGGCCTGGAAACGATGCCTTATGAGGAACGGCTAAGGGAGCTGGGCATGTTTAGCCTGGAGAAGAGGAGGTTAAGGGGTGATATGATAGCCATGTTCAAATATATAAAAGGATGTCACATGGAGGAGGGAGAAAGGTTGTTTTCTGCTGCTCCGGAGAAGCGGACACGGAGCAATGGATCCAAACTACAAGAAAGAAGATTCCACCTAAACATTAGGAAGAACTTCCTGACAGTAAGAGCTGTTCGACAGTGGAATTTGCTGCCAAGGAGTGTGGTGGAGTCTCCTACTTTGGAGGTCTTTAAGCAGAGGCTTGACAACCATATGTCAGGAGTGCTCTGATGGTGTTTCCTGCTTGGCAGGGGGTTGGACTCGATGGCCCTTGTGGTCTCTTCCAACTCTATGATTCTATGATTCTATGATTCTATGATTCTATGATTCTATGATTTACATGGGGTTTTGGTCACCAGAGAAGTTAGGCTTCTAGCCATGATGGTTGTGGACTATCTTCAGGGCATAGTGCCGCTTATGATCAGTCGATGGGGAGCTGTCAGGCTTCAGGGGCTCTGCTTCCTCCCCCCTTGGCCGTAGATAAGCAGTACAAAGAAAAAACAGTCTTTTACCAGTAACAGAAATGTTTAATGAATGCAGCAAAAGGACAAACGACCCTTCTCAGAGTGCAGGTGCTCCCAATTAAGATTCCTCCCACTTCCCTCTAGTCCCTTCTGTCATCTCGTCTCCTAGCCACCTGATCTCTCAACCTTTGAACCTTTTGTGAAGCCACCTTATCTAATCTCCTAGCCTTGGGACTGAGAAGCTGCACAACTTCCAGTGAGAGAGAGTTGGCTAGCTCACTCTCTTCCCGTTGTTGTTCTTCTTCTTGCTGTTCACCTCCCAGTTCTGCCCAACTATTGTCTTCTGAACTGTGCCCCTCAGCAAACCATTGTTCCAAATAAACACTACTCCACTGCTCCTGTGGAGTTTCAGGATCCTGGCCATGAGGGGTAATTTCCCACCATTCCTCATCAGAGTTGCACTCCTTAGCCTGATCTCTGACAGGAGTAGGGAGAATACTGTGGCACTCATGTCCTGCTTGCAGGTTTCCTAGAGGCATCTGGTTGGACACTGTGAAACAAGGACGCTAGACTAGATGGACCTTTGGTGAGATCCAGCAGGGCTCTTTGAAGCTCTAAGTGAAGTTGTTCAGTTTCCCTCAAAAGGCCTCTCTTTTGGCCACCTGCCTCTTTGTGATTCAAAATGTTGCTTGTGTGTCTGTGCAAATGATTCCCTTGGAGATTTCTTTAATAAAAATCACCATTATTAAGGAGGAAATTCTCAATGGTAGCACATCATTCAGGCAATAAGACAAAATCCGATGACTGCTCTCTCGTTCAGTTATTGCTCAGCTGACAGGTGATACGTTGACCAGTGAAGATAGCAAGATCTTCACGTTGTGCCCAAAATCGCTCTCTGAGGATAAGAAATACTGATAACAGTTCGGATCCACAGCTCTAAATTATATCTCTTTCTGGTGGAAGGTCTGAAATGGTAGGTGCAGCCGATACAATTAGAGAAAATACTGTGATTTCATTCTATATGGTAACGGAAAGTTCTCTGCTTGCCTCTTCCACTTGCCGTTGCAGCACATACCTCATGGTGCTAGTGATCAGTACATTATTATTTTCCATGTGCGCAAAGCTTCTGTGTTAAAAATACTACAGGAACAAATATCTCTACGGTGGATGCAAAGGAAGCATAAGGACTCTTTATATATATGTATAGATGCAGAATAGGGAATTTTCATCAAGTGCTGCACCTTGTTTAATTCCCACTTCCATTAAGGACATGTTCTCCTTTGCGCTTAGTCATGTGAAAGCTCTCCCTTACTAATCTGTTTGGGGTAGGGTGGTGTGCATAGGATAGAGGAGGGCATAGCTTGAAAACACAGCTCAGTAAAAGCGAATCTAAGTGAGGCTGGCTGGAGACTTGAAAGGTAGTTGGCTCTAAAATGGACTGATTTTAGAAGGGGAGAACCAAGGAGAGCACTTAGAGGATTTGATCATTTGCAGGTCACATAGTGCAGGGGTAAGCAACCTAAGGCCTGGGGGCCAGATGCAGCCCAATCGCCTTCTCAATCTGGCCCGTGGATGGTCCAGGAATCAGCATGTTTTTACATGAGTAGAATGTGTCCTTTTATTTAAAATGCATTTCAGGGTTATTTGTGGGGCTTGCCTGGTGTTTTTACACGTGTGGAATGTGTGCTTTTGTTTAAAATGAATCTCTGGGTTAGTTGTGGGGCATAAGAATTTGTTCATTTCCCCCCCCCCAAAAAAAAAATATATAGTCCGGCCCACCACATGGTCTGGGGGATCGTGGACTGGCCCACAGCTGAAGAAGGTTGCTGACATAGTGGTTATGTCCAGTGGCATCAATCCTTTAATTGGCATTTATCTGTGGATATGAACATACTATATATAAGAATAAATAGTCCCTATGTCATTTCCCCCCCCCCAGGCAAGGCTAAGCCATGAAAGCTAGATTTATTTAAGAAGAGCATCAATATTGCATCTGCACCAGATGCTGTAAACTGCCACACATAGATAAGTAATTCACTTAGATCTCCAGATGAAGTCTCTGGGTAATAGATTTTATGTGTTACTTTCTGATTTAACTGTTAAGCTATACCCAAAGAATTCTGCAGCTACCTCCCAACAGGAAAATGCATAAAATGTATCCCAAGTAAAGATGGTAGTAATTCACATTTACTAACTTGTCAGAAAAATTAGGTTTCTACACTTCAGCTGAAGAATTTGGTGGCTTTCTGCTTGTCTATCCTGTTTCCAGACTTGATAGGTTTTGTGTGGTTGTGATATCGATGCGCTTACAGGTGTATTAACTGTATCACAGACAGCTCTGAGCATAAATAAAAGCATACACTATGTAACCGCAGTTCCATGAACCAATATCATAAAAGTCAAATATTTCCCCCCAAAGGCAAATAGCCATCACAGTTCTGCTTTCATTTTCATCCAGGCATTGTTATTCAGGTCAGTACCTACTTAGCATCAATAATGGTGCTACCTCCGAAATCGTCCTCCTTACCCATCACAGCTCTGGGCAAGGAGGAAGGAATGTTCCTTCCTATTTACTGAGCCTCTAAGGACTTCTAGCAAATGCACTGCTCCATATGGAGAAGAGGTGCCTAGTTTTGGCAGAGGGCTGTTGCGTCAGTGGAAATGGTTCACAGGTCAGTTCAGGCCATGTTTTCGCTAGTCTATTCACTGGCATCTGAGGAAAAGGCAGCTATAATTTTGGATATTCTCATGTTGGTTTGCTTTTCAAAAATCAAATTCTATTCCAAGCGAATCATTAGACAAACACTCAAGCAAAGTTCTTTTTTTTTTAATGACAAACCTTCTGTTGTATTTGAGGATCTCCTGACACAAATAATTTGTTTGACTATATTTTTTTCTGATGGAAAAATAGCATATGCCCCTTTTTTCTCTCCAAATGCTGCAATGATTTGCCACCTTTTACCATGCAAAATAAAAATAAAAGTGAAGTACTAAAAAAAATCCTCTTACAAATCTCTGAAGAATGAAAATGTTAAGGAATACTTTTTCAAAATGCAGGAGAAAAACCATATGCAGCTTGCTCTCTTCTCTCCGAATTCCCTCTCTTGCAAATCCTGAGATACTGAAGCATCTGGGATCTCTTACACTTCTGTAGTTAATCTTGAGCTGACAACTATTCATGGTATTGTTTCTGAATACATACCATCTAATGAAGCCTTTCTATACAACACGTCTGAAATGGTGAGGCCTTTTGTAATGCAAGTTCAGAGTTTCTAGGGAGTGGAAACTAGACTAGCAATTTTATGATTGGCAGAAATTCAGACAAGACACAAGTATAGTTACTCGACGACTAGTTCACTTGATCAGATTCTTCCAGGTGGGCTGCACCCCTTAAAGGATGGGGGACCTGAGGACTTACAGATGTTGTTGTGTTACAACTCCTATCATCCCTGGCCATTGGCCATGCTGGCTGGAGTCAAAGGGAGTTGGGGACCAAGCCAATTCCCTATTCCTGGCTGAAGTGGAAGGCTGGGGATTGCTTTGAGGTCCAACTTTATCTGTGATGACCAAGTTGCCTGGGAGACCTGTGTTCAAAACCTCACTCAGCCTTGATACTCACTATATGACACTGGGGTAATTTCTACTGTTTTATTTTGGTGAATGAAGTTTGCTGCCTGCAATCCTCTGTCTATCTACCTGAGAGTCAGTTGCATCAGGCTCCTCCCTTAATTGAACAAGGAAAGAAGCCCTAGAATGGTTGACTTAGTACAATAAGCCTGCAACTTATGCAACTGTGTGCATTCAGTTTTAAGCGCATGGCAAAAGAGGCGGGGCAGAAAGCTGGAATTACTCATGAGGGAGGAAGATGGGAACCTAGGCACCATGCAAATGACCTCCTAGGTGCCCCGCAGTTTGAGGTTCCACCAACCTCCATCTCTGCTTTCATTCAGATAAAAATTTCTTTTCCTCAAGCCTATCCTTGATGGCAGTTTTTCCATTAGTTATTCTGGTTCTTGTGTTAATCATTGTTTAAGCATTTTATGTTATTATTTTACATGAGCCACCTTGAGCATTGAGAAATGGATGGTATGGGGCTATCTGGGAAGCACTATGTACCTAGGCTCATTCCATATAATGGCCACTGGAATAAACATGGTACGCCTGCTGTAGCCGATGGTCCATTCACTGGTTTTTATTATTCCCCCTAGCAACCAGGCTCACCCAGGTGGTAGACAGAAGGCAATCTTTCTCCTTTTCATGACTAAACAGCAGACCACAACAGTGTTCTTCCTCAGCTTTTGCCCAAGCAACACAAACAACTTTGCAAACTGACAGCACCTTCAGTGCAGCTATTGCCAAAGCTTGGCAGCTTGCATAGTAGGAAAGCTTTCTGGCAGAAAGCAGCTTTCTCGTAAAGCAGAAACACAACACAGCTCATTCACCCTGTTTCTCACCGCAAACAGAATTTGGAAGCCTCGCCGGCTCAGCAAACATGCTTTGGCAATGAGATCCTTGAAAATTAGGTTCACCATTGTGCTCTTGAGCGGAGACCATGGGACCTTATCCAGGATGCCAGAAAAGGCATCATGGGATTTTTGAAATGACCAGCCTGATTCTCATGTAACTTCCTTGAACGATCAATATCCATACTTCAGCAGTGTTTACACCAGCACAATGTTTCCAAGAACAAAGCCTATGTGACACTGACTATTAGTGAAATTTAGAAGCGGACAGAGTTAGTCTACTTTCACCGATTATGCCAAGACAAATTATGAACTCATCCGGTTCAGAAGCCACCCTATTATGAACTGCCCGAAAGCCCTCTGAATTTTGCTGTGGCTTATAATGAGGTTTACTGACATTATCAGACCTCTGCTGTTGCTGCTCCCCATTTTCCAACAACAACAACAATCTTACATGTTAGAAGGAGGATAGGATGATTGGCATAGGAGGCAGTTTGCTAGGGAGTGGATAGGCTTGTCACTGCCTCCTTAATAGGAAATAATACTCCTGAGTGTCTGGGTGGTATCCTGCTGCCTTGTGGAATATCTTCAGGATAAGAAAGTGCTAAGGAGTCAGCCCTACACAAATCTAGAGTGGAGTCCCTAAGACAGTTGGATGGGGCCTTGCAAGCCTCCTTCCAGCAATTCCTGTAGCCAAGCTGGGGTCAAATGTATTGCTCTGCTTTCCTTTCGACCACATCAGCGAAACCAAGAGGGGGTCTTGTCATCGGGGCAGCCCAGGACCTCTCTACACAGTGCCCAGGCTTCCACCCAAGGGAGGTCACATCAGTGATGCTAAAGCAGCCATTTGACTTCACCCCTGGAAGTGTTGCCAACAACACCACACCTCCTGAGTGTACTCCATAGCCCCATTTCCTGATGTTGGAGCATGGGATCTGCAGTGACCTCAGCCTCCAGAAAGACAATACAGTAATACCTTGGGTTACAGATGCTTCGGGTTGCGTGATTTCGGACTGCGTACCACGCCGAACCCGGAAGTACCGGAACGGGTTACTTCTGGGTTTCGGCGCTTGTGCATGTGCAGAAATGCTAAATCGCGCTTTGCGCATGTGCAGAAACGCCAAATCGTGACCCGTGCGTGCGCAGATGCAGTGCTGTGGGTTGCAAATGCTGTGGGTTGTGAACGTGCTTCCCGCATGGATCATGTTTGCAACCCGAGCGTCCACTGTATTTGAAAACTGTGCCCTCTGCAATGATCCCATATCAATGTGTATCATAAGAATAAGCGCAAAGTGGGCTACAAGACTGTTCTAGTGCAGAAGATAAATCCTTCCCTTGTTATTATGCTAAAATATGTATTATGCTAAATGGACCATAGGGTGGGGCTACCTTGGAAATTACGGTATCTGAAAACTGAAATGAAATCATTAATATGTGGAGAATGATGCATTACCAAAAATGTAGGAATTGCAGGTTGCAACTTGCATATCACTCAGAATATAGCTGACGCCTCAGTATTTACCAAACCTGGGTCTCCAGCTGTTGTTGAACTACAACTCCCATCATCCCTGGCCACTGGTCCTGCTAGCTAGGGGTGATGGGAGTTGTAGTCCAGCCATAGCTGGAGACCCAAGTTTGAGAAACACAGGCTGATGCATGTCATATAATTCTTAAAGCTGCCCTTACACTGCTCTTGTTGCCAGTGCATGTTAGCAGCTGAACCTGCAGCTCATGGCCTAAATGGGGTGGCTGGGTGGCCTCAGGAGATATGTACCCTTAGTTGTGCATCCTCCAGACTAAGAGCATCTCTCCCTTGCTGTAAATGCTGCTTTTCTCACCTTATTCTTCACAGAGTCTGCCAGGAGCTTTCGTGAATATGGGAAAACTGCTCTCCGTCTCGTCCCTCCCTTCTTCCTCCTTCTGCAGAGACCGCTGACAGCATTACAAAACAGCTCAACCTGGAAGTGCACTTTAACTCATCTTGGAGAGCAATTTAGGCTGGAGCTGTTCAGATTCCATGTTGGATGACATGCTGCAATCCTCACTAATTAAACGAAGTCAGTCGTTCATTATGGTTAATTTCATATTGCAAGACAGCAACTGTCACTCTCCGTTGCAATATTCATGGCTAATAGTCAGGAGGAAGTGAAAAGCAATCCTTTGGCTTTCCCTCCATTAATAAAATTTGGGCTGAGCATGTTGATGCACTGGATGCACATTATGGGCCCAGGTAGGGATTCCTGCATATATTGGGAGTGTCCTTAGGAGACGTCCCACCCACCTTGTCCTTTCCTAGGTCTTGCACTCCCTCTCCCAAGCCGGAATTAAGATTGCCGGAAGAAATATCAACAACCTCAGATATGCAGATGACACAACCTTGATGGCAGAAAGTGAGGAGGAATTAAAGAACCTTTTAATGAGGATGAAAGTGGAGAGCGCAAAATATGGTCTGAAACTCAACATCAAAAAAACTAAGATCATGGCCACTGGTCCCATCACCTCCTGGCAAATAGAAGGGGAAGAAATGGAGGCAGTGAGAGATTTTACTTTCTTGGGCTCCATGATCACTGCAGATGGTGACAGCAGTCACGAAATTAAAAGACGCCTGCTTCTTGGGAGAAAAGCAATGACAAACCTAGACAGCGTCTTAAAAAGCAGAGACAGCCCCTTGCCAACAAAGGTCCGTATAGCTATGGTTTTCCCAGAATGTATGGAAGTGAGAGCTGGACCATAAAGAAGGCTGATCACCGAAGAATTGATACTTTGAGAGTCCCATGGACTGCAAGAAGATCAAACCTATCGATTCTTAAGGAAATCAGCCCTGAGTGCTCACTGGAAGGACAGATCCTGAAGCTGAAACTCCAATACTTTGGCCACCTCATGAGAAGAGAAGACTCCCTGGAAAAGACCCTGATGTTGGGAAAGATGGAGGGCACAAGGAGAAGGGGACAACAGAGGACGAGATGGTTGGACAGTGTTCTCGAAGCTACCAGCATGAGTTTGACCAAACAGTGGACCACTGCAGTGGAAGACAGAAGTGCCTGGCGTGCTCTGGTCCATGGGGTCACAAAGAGTCAGACACGACTAAACGACGAAACAACAACAGGCTCCTATGATGTAAGTAATGGGCCCCGCCTGCTATATAAAGGGCCCCATTACCTTCAGTAGCTTAGGGCCTCATCAAACATAAATCCAGCCCTGCCCTCTCCTACCCATCTGCTGTGGAGCAAAATTGACATTTGTCTGAAGGGAAACCTTGCAGGAGTTGTCCAGGTCAAATTCTCATTCCTGACAGATTAGGAACATGGGAAACTGCTTTATACTGAGTCAGCATATTAGTTCATCCAGCTCAATATTGCTGCCACTTCCTGGCAGCAGCTCAAAGGAGTTTCATGCAGAGGACATTCCCAGTCCCACCTGGAGATGCCAATGATTGAACATGGGACCTTCTGCATGCCAAGCAGATTCTCTACCACCGAGCCACATCCCTTGCTCATACTTTATCTTAAGCTGGTCCCCGAAAAGGACACGGGCAGGTGAGGGGAGTTTTGTTGCCTGAGGCTGTGAGCAGAACTGATTCCTCCTCTGGCCCAATGGCCCCACGGAAGACTACATCCACAGGCAAGAGGAAAATCCACAAGGAGGGAGCTACAGCACAGGTAGTGAGAGCAGATGGCGGGAGAGAGAGAAGGAGGGAAGGTGTTGGGGTGAGGGAAGGAAGGGAGGAAGGGAGAGAGGGAGGAAGGGAGGGAGGGAGGGAGGGAGGGAGGAAGGAAGGAGAGAACTTGGGGCATTCATTATTTTTTCAATGAGTTGTGGGTTAAGAAAAGCACTGCTGGATCCTATAAATGGCATATCAGGTCCAGCAGCCAGTTCCTACAGGCCATCCACATGGCTACATTTTAATATTTTAATGTTTCAATATTTTAATGTATTTTAATTTTGTTTTTAAGTTGTAATCATTCAACTTGTTTTTATTATTGCTTGTTAACTGCCCTGAGCCTGGCCTTGGCTGGGGAGGGTGGGGTATAAATAAAAATTATTATTATTATTATTATTATTATTATTATTATTATTGGAATCCTGCAAAGAAGGACCTGAGAAGAACAGACCCCTCTCCACTTGTGATTTCCAACCACTTCTATTCAGAGACATGCTGACTCCAACAGCCCGGGCAGAACATGGTCATTGTGGCTAGCAGGTACCGATGCTGGTCTTAACATTACAGAAAGGCGAACATCTATGGAATAAGAGCGAATCATCATCGCAAAATTATTCTTCTCATTTCGTGGCTGTTTCCTGCTTATGGCCTCTCTTGAGATGTGCCACTTGAGCTCTTATTCATCAAGAATGCAGTCAAGTATAGCACAATCCGGGCTGCGAGCAAGTTGTTTACTAAAGGAGCTGCTCCTCCTCGATACTCTCCACCAATCTGGGCGCCTTGAGGGATGCCACATTCCCTTACATAAAAGATGATGCGCCGGAAACACAGCCGGTTGCTAATGAGGCACCTGACTTTGATTCCTCCGCTTTTCATTTCAGAAGGATGGGGTGAGAAATCAAGATCCTGCGTATAATGAGAAATGGCTATAATTTAAATATGAGACAGCAAAAAGTGGTGGATTCCAAAGAGGAATCGAGAGTGGTGGGTAGGAGACGAATGAACAAATTGGGAAATTTCCCCCTATTGTGAAATAGCCTAAGAACATAACCTTGGTGGGCTTTGTGCTCAGTGGTTCCCAATAAGTACTGTTTCTCAAAAGCCAAGCCATGGACACCCTGCAACTAGTGTTCAAATGTCTGAATTTGAACTCCCCCTTGAGCCTGATGTCCAGGCTAAAAGGGCTTCCTGCCCACTTGCCCCCCTCTTACTGCCTGCCAGTGTCAGGAACTGGACTGAAGGGGATTGAGGAGGAATGGTGGAAGTCGTCCCCGCTCTTCTCCTGGAGCTTCCAGAGGAGAGGAAGGCAGTATTGAGTTAAAGCAGTGGTTGGAGGACGGTCACAGCTCAGAGACAGGTGAACAGAAGAGTTGGGAGGTGTTGGGAGAAGGAATGGGGGAGACAGAGCAGCCAGCTGATATGTTATCCCTGGAGAGTATGTCTGACACACACCCTTCTCCCAGAACTTGGCATTCATTGAGGGTACAAGAGCAAAGGATTCAGAGACAATTAGCCCCTGGCATCCACCGCATTTTTTTATTTTTTTTTAAAGATATTTATTGAAATTTTCAAAATGTTACAAAAAAGAAAAAATAGAATAAAAACAGAAGAAAGTACAAAATAAAAATAGTTGACAAAGTAGAAAAAACAAACAAACCCCTTCCCACCATATAAGTCAAGATTCAAAATATAAAAAGTGACCCAAAAAAAAAGAAAAATACAAAAATACATCACAAACCGTTAAAAACATTTAAAAACAAGTTCATTATTTTCGGATCCTTAACTGTCATTGCCTTCTTTCTTAGGCCTCCTCCTCCTCCCTTTCTTTGTATCCTAGTTATTAATTATCCCAGCAAATCCTTTCCATGTTTCATAATATTCTGTCATTGCATTACCCTAAACTGTTTTAGTCTTATCTTTCTATAATAAAATAAACCTTAAAGCTTAAAACTTAAATCTTATCCTTACCAACTTCTCTTAACCATAATATTCTTTCATAATTCTTTAAACATCTTTGCTAAAGCCAAGTAATTTCATTCCAACATTTTTCTAACATTCATCAATTTTATAAAGCAGTTCTAATGGTAGAGAAAAGAGATACAAACAGATCCAATCTTCATCCAACGTCCCTTCCTCCTGGTTCCGGGTTTTGTCAGTCCTTATTATCCCGTCGATCTAGCCCATTAACCTGGCAACCTTATATCCGAAGCCCTCAAGTCTCTTCCATGTCCCTTCCGCAGCTCTTCTTCATAATTGTAACTGTATTTTCCCTTGTCTCCTGCTCGTGGTAACTCCAGGTTGACCATGTTTTTAACCCTTCTCGACAGATCAGCCCCTTTTCCATGTTCAACACTGAATTCCATGTAGTATTTAAAAACATGTTTCAAAGACCCTCCAGAATTAAGAGCCCCCACAGTCCCAAACATCTCTCGGCCCGTTGCCATATTTGAAAAGTCCAAACATCCCAGCATAGGGGGGGTCAATCCAGCCCCCCATTTCCAATCCAAGCCAAACTTTTCCTTTCCAAATCTGGCTTTTTCCAAGTTCATTTGTCAAATCCGAAAAATCATATTCCTGTTGGGCCTGTTCTGTCAAGACACACTCCTGATTTAATTCCTGAGTGGGCTCCACATATTTTCCCACTGTCTGTTCAAAATTTCCCGTTGCCTGTTCAAAATTTCTAGTCGAAGTTGCCATCCAATTCACCTTCTCATGTAATTGCTCCAGTAGGGCATTTGTTTTATAGAGAGCACACCACAAAGCTTCTGAATACATTGTCCTGCAAGGTCAGATGCCTGTTCCCACGGTTGTAATTTGTAACAGCTGCCGGCTCCCTGGAGTTAGTTACAGTTTCACAGATTCCCTCTAGGGGGAAAACTTCTATTTGTTCTTGCAACAAAGTTTCCCTTTTTAAGATACTTTGTCCATATATATCCCTTTAAAATGCGAAAGGGAACAGTGGAATCCCCATGTTTCTCTTCTTTTAGCTATCTGTCAAAAACACTTGTCTTTGGTCAATGAACTTCAAACGTCAGTCCTGATACCCCACTCCACGATCAGGATGAAGGAAAGTTACTTTACTTTAAAGTCACTTTAAACAGTCCAAAAAGATCCACCCCCTTCTCCTGCTGTCGAAGGGGGGTGCCACAATTTTAAATGGTGAAATCCAATCTTTTAAAAATGATTTTCTGAGCTGTAGTTTAAATTGTCTTTGCTTTATTCTGTTTACAAAAGAACAGAAGGCTGACTTCCTGTTTAGACCTTCCCGTTCCGTACCAAATTAAAGTAGGTTTTTAAAATCCAATTCTTTCCTGCTCGCTAGTCCTTATTTGATGTCCAATTGTTCAAAATCTAAGTACTCACGGGTGCTTATTTTAAAGTCCAAATTGTCCCAGGAAAAAGGCAGCGCTCTCCGGCAATGGCTATGCGGCTTCTCTCCATGGAAATAGCAGTTGACTCACAGCACTGCGCCACTTCCCCCTCTTCACTTCGGAGCCCATTAGTGGGTTCCTTAGCG
The DNA here is from genome assembly GCF_965113315.1 of Podarcis vaucheri. Taxonomy (NCBI): domain Eukaryota; kingdom Metazoa; phylum Chordata; class Lepidosauria; order Squamata; family Lacertidae; genus Podarcis; species Podarcis vaucheri. The sequence continues at coordinate 31,911,160 of NC_138763.1, read as the reverse complement.
GGTTGGGGGGGCGCTAAAGGTGCCCGCCGAGTCCCATGGTCACAGGCTTCATCCGCCTGTGATTTTTAAAAGGGTCCCTGCTTCGCCGTAGCGGAGAAGACCCGCTTCCTGCGGAGCTAGTCCCTCCAGTTCAGAGGGAGTCCACCATTGCCGGTGGCGCCACCCCGGAAGTCCCAGCCCCCTGGCATCCACCGTAAAAGGGGAAGTGCTGTTGCTAGGAAAGGAGGTGGGAGGAGCTCAGTTGGAGCAACGCTATTAATGGGAGGCAGACTGCATTCCTTGCCTCTTACAGTGATGACTGAATAAATTCATTAGTAAAAACTCTTTGTTTTTCTCCGCTCCTTGCAGCCACCGGGGGAGGGAGAGAATTCCCTGGAGTCTGACAGCCAGGAAGGGACAGTGGTGGACTTTGGGCTTTCACATTTCAGCAGCACCCAGTGCGATGCCAAAATTCAGCACCCCATCACCTCTCGCCTTCAGTTCCACATAACTGTTGCGCCGCCCCCTCAGCTCAGAGCCCAGCGTGAGCGAACCACTCACACTTCCCTAAATCCACCTCTGGAAGGGGCACCATGGTGTTCCGGTTCACCAAATAAAGAGGTGCACAAACTTGATTTCAAGGTGACCCCAAGGCCATGTTCCCACTGAGGCAAGAATAAACCAGTGTCTGAGCTATGCCATTTCACACAGGTGAGCACTGATAGAAAGGTCACAAATGGAAGCGACCTGATGCTCCATTTTAAAAAGAGAAAAAGAAATTACCTTCACAGGTAATTGTCACAGGCATGTCAGGGAGAATGGTTGTAGGTTAACCTTCTCAATGCCACCTAATTTCCTGTACGAAGATAACTGGGATGGTGGGTAGTATCATGAAACATGTAGAGGTCCCACTCAGACACAGGTTTTCCACCTCGGTGAGAACAGAAGTTGCTTCCAGATTGTGTTTTTGTTTATTTTGATGTCGTTATTTGGTTAAATTGGAATTTTCATTGCTGTAGTTTCTCATGCTTACTTTATGATAGAATTGTTGTTTATTGGACCTGTTTCTAGGATTGTGTAATTTTCTGTATATTGTTTTTCTCTGTTTATTTTTATTGGTTTGTTTCCTGCACTAGGATTGAAAACATTAAATGAAGAGCGGGCTGGAAATACTGCAAATAAATAAATAAATCATGAAAAGTCCAATCTTACGAGAAAGTGGGTTTGGTGTGCAAGGGCTCCAAATCAATTTTAATTTCACAACACGAATTTACCAGTGTGGTAGAATCCCACATGAAAACAGCAACTTTGTAAACATTCTTTGGCCTTTTCAGCATCAGATGGGAGACCTGTTGATTTTCCTAGGTCTTTTAAAACTATTTTTTGTTTCCTTTTTAATATTCTCTGGTTTTGCTTGTGAGTTTTGTTATACTACTTTAATTCTCTGCTGCTGAAGTTTTTATGTTGTCATATACTTTTCATGGCTTATAGTTCTTTAAGGCTTACTATATTTTGGTTTCTGTAAGCTGCAAATGAGTTGTGAAGGCTGGCAACAGCAACCCCTTCATGTGGGAATCCTTGGCAGACGACCGCAGTGCCTGGAGACAGGCTGTCAAGTTGTGTATCCAAAGGAGTGACCAGAGGAGAAATGACCGCTGGGAGGAGCACAGAGATGAAACACCATGGTGCATCTGCAGCAGCACAACTGGGCACCTTCATCTGCCCCACCTGCAACAAAACATGTTTCTCCTGCATCAGTCTCTACAACCACAGCAACCATCCAACAGCTTGACCTCACTCCCAAGTGCACACTCCTCCATTGTCTTCCAAGACAGATGGATGCCCACCAACCTAGCCAATGAGGTGCCCTCTATGTGGCATTCCCCTACAACTCTCATCATCCCTGACCATTGGCCATGCCAGGTGGGGCTGATGGGAGCTGTAGTCCGGCAACATCTGGAAGGCTCCACATTGGCTACACTTCCCACTGCAGATGTTTTGCTTCCAGTGTGTAGCGGGCAGTGGAGCAAAGCAGTGGGGAAATGACTAATGAGGCAGAGCAAGCTAGTGTAGTTCCTCCCTCATCATGTGATTCTAATTGCAATCCTAATTGTTTGAGGAGGCGAATTTTTGAACAAGACTTGCATGTTTTGAGAATGCTGTCATTATCCTGGCACTGACCTGGTTCACGTGTAATGGTAAACCATGGTTTGTTTAAGCCACGGTTTGTTTAAAAACTGTGAGTTAACTGGAAGCTGTTCCACAGATGATCAAACAAACCATGGCTCATTTTTTTCAAAGTCTGGTTTCTTCTTTAGCTGCCCTTCCTTCATGCCTTTATAGTTTGGTTTGGGGTGAGATGGTTTTTAAAAACCGGTAGTTAAGAAACCCAGGTGGGGTCCTGGATTTACACATAATGTAAAGCCATCGTTAAAACAAACAAAGGTTTATAAGCCAGCAACAAACCAGGGCTGAAGATCGTAGTTTGTTGGCAGTAAACAAACCATAGTTAAGCTACTAGTCAAGGTTCACACAATGCTAAGCCATGTTTTAATAAACCATAGTTGAAGAAACCATGGTTTAGTTTTATGTGAGAACAAGGCTATTAGCTGAGATGGAGGTGAGCACTGATTTAGCCTGCCTTCCATCCAAGTTTCTTCCTCCTAGTCTGGCAGGTTTATTAAGTGCTAGTGTCCAAACATGAAAAGGCATGTACAATTGTTTCAGCCATACTTCCTTAAGTTGGGAAGGTGAAGGACAGCCTGTTTATCTGAATGCAGTTGAAGTGTGTGTGGGGGAGTATATTGAAGTTCATGCGGTGAAAGAACACCAGGCTCATTTCCATGCACTTGTGAAGTCCTCAGATGAGCTCTGACTCAATGACTAGCTGAAGGAAATGAGTCATTTAAGTTTGAGTGCCCCAAAATGCATTTAGCCACTTTATTTAAAAGCCCAAGTAACTAGATTCCGTTTTGATTAAATTTTCTAAAGAGAGTTAATGAAATAACTCCTGACGATGATAGCTGCAAAGTTCACCTTTAAGAGGGGGGTGACTGGAACTTACCAAAAAGCCATTATTGCTTTTATTTCATTTTGTGTGTGCCTTAAAAGATAACAGCACTCCAATTTAGTCTATCTCAGATACAGCCATCACCAAATTTTGAAATGTGGCTGGCGGTTGAGTAACAAAGTTCCCCAGCTTGGTGGGGAGGGGAAACAGCCAAAGAAGTTTCTAAACACTCCCAGAGGTTAGGCCCACCTCATAATGACTGATTTTGGCACACACCCCACCACCAGATCTCCCTCTTTGTTCCCAAAACTTATCTTGATGAAGGATGGGCAGCCAAAACAAGACAGTTCCTACCCACAGGCTTACAATCTCCACCACACAAGGGGAAAGGGACAGGGCAGGAAGAGGAAAATCGAACTCCAAACTCAGGCACCAATTTCTAAACATTATGTTCCTATATGTAGGTGGCGCTGTGGGTTAAACCACAGAGCCTAGGACTTGCCGATCAGAAGGTTGGTGGTTCAAATCACCGTGACCGGGTGAGCTCCCGTTGCTTGGTCCCTGCTCCTGCCAACCTAGCAGTTTGAAAGCACGTCAAAGTGCAAGTAGATAAATAGGTCCCACTCCGGCAGGAAGGTAAACGGTGTTTCCGTGCGCTGCTCTGGTTCACCAGAAACAACTTAGTCATGCTGGCCACATGACCCGGAAGCTGTCTGTGGACAAAAGCCGGCTCCCTCTGCCTATAGAGCGAGATGAGCACCGCAACCCCAGAGTCAGTCACGACTGGACCTAATGGTCAGGGGTCCTTTTTATGTTCCTATAATGACCAGCCAGCTCAGTTCTGGACAGCAGGTACCTGATGGAGCTGGACTTTCAGCAGAGCTGATAGAATGAGCCCTGCTTCCTATCTTTCCTGCTGAGGTGGTCTGATGCCCCTCCAGATGACAGTTGAAGGAAATGAAGCCTGATAGAGCTAGTCTGTCACAGCAGAGCTTTATACAGAACTGCCCCATGGCTCTAAGATGCGTTCCCCCCTCTACATTGGTCTACCTGGTGTTTGGGCTGCAAATGCGTCTCTCTCTTTATTTGAAGCTGGCCACCTGTTTGTTGTACTGGTGTTTTGCTTTGCTTTGTTTTTGTTGTTGCTGTATGGCATTGTTGGCCATTGGCATTGCTTTGCTTCCATTTATTTCTCACTGAGTGCTGGAAAGGTGGCTAATCAATTATTTGCACACAGACAACCGAGAGTTCTAAATTGACTCACAATCTTGGCTGCGTGCTAGTAAATTTTTTTTTTTTAAAAAATGGCATTTTAAACTAAACGAATACCGTACACACAATCAACACCATGTTTTCTCCCCTCAGCTTTGGAAACGAATCTTAGTTAAAACAGAGCTAAGCAAATAACCAAAGGATTGCTTGTTTTTAAGGCTTGAGGCAGGAGTGGGGGACCTGTGGCCTTCCATATCTCGTTCGACTCCATCAGCCACAGCCAACGTGATCAATGGTCAGAGTTGATGGGAGGTGGGATCCAGCAGGATTGCCAAACCTTGGGAGAAAGCATCTGCACAACCACAGAACCTTCCTGGCCAAGCTCTGGGAAGCTTCCTAACTTTAACCCAAACACCCAATACAGCTACAAAGGCTTTTTACAGCCAGCTATCCTCCAATTGCATCAGTCCCAGCCAGCACGGCCAAAAGTCAGAGATGACTGGAGTTGTAGTCCAAAACATCTGGTGGGCACCAAGTTAGGGATGACTGTCTGAGCTTATGTTTTTAACACTGCTTTGGCTTAGAGTTAGTCAAAACAAAATATTGCCGTATCCATTGTCCATGCGATGTTCTTCTCTAAATCACTGCCTTCCCACACTTTCCCCTCTCTCATACCAGAGATACTCCAAAGAGGAGAGGGTATGAGGAAAATCTGGCTTGAGGGGAAAGTGTGGGGAGGCAATGATTTAGTGGAGAACATTATACGGACAACAGAGCTACATTAAGCTTGCCATCAACATTAAACAACTGTGTGGATGAACCCATAATAGTTAACAAGAGCCAAGGCTTGGAGACAACATCTATTTTATAAATAGCAAACCTGATAATCGTACAGAACTGCCACACACTTTTGCTACCCAACCTTGTGAGGTAGATTAGGTGGGTCAAAATGTCTCCCAGTGAGCTTCATGGCTGAGTGGAAAGTTTGAACCTGGGTCTCCCTGGTCCAGGTCTAACACTCTGACCATTACACCACTGTGGCTCTTTACAGATGCTGCAGTTACTTGCTGCAAATACAGAAAAAAGCAGTACTATTGTGGTCTCAAAATAAAATACAAAGCAAAACAATGAACCAAATCCCAACTGATTCATTGCCGAATCAGATTTCACCACAGTGGTAGAATTGCCACAGTGCAGTTGTACCTTGGAAGTCAAATGGAATCTGTTCCAGAAGTCCATTCAACTTCCAAAGCGTTCAGCTTCCAAATCACGGCTTCTGATTGGCTGCAGGAAGCTCCTGCAGCCAATCAGAAGCCACGGAAGCTCCTGCAGCCAATCAGAAGCCAGGAAGCTCCTGCAGCCAATCAGAAGCCACGGAAGCCCAGTCAGACGTTCAGCTTCCAAAAGAACATTCGGAAACTGAAACACTCACTTCCGGGTTTCGATTGTTCAGGAGCCAAAACGTCCGAGTTCCCAGGCATTCGACAACCAAGGTGCAACTTTATGTCCTTTGTCATTTCAATCTATTGGACCAGAGATTCAAATAATAGTGTTGGATGATACCCCAATCTCCAAGCGGTGTGAGATTCCTGGTGCTTATGCAGGGCTCATGTTTCCTTTTGGAAATGAGGCACAGTGGAGACTGTAGTGTCTTTAGGATATATATATTGTTCATGGCTCATCATTCAAGGTGATCTCCTCATCAGGAAGCTAGCTTGGCTTATATCTGAACACTTGCTGGGTTCAGGAGTTAGAAAGGTGTGGCACTCACAAACTTATAACAATACTCTTCAAATGCCCAGAAGTGGGGAATGACTTGTTCTTTGCTACCTCAGAGGGCAGGACTAGATCTGCAGGGTTAACTGACAGCTGGGTAGATTTTGGTTGATCATAAAGAACAGACTCTTAATGGTACAGGCTCTCTCCAAGCTGAACTAGATGCTCTGATGATTCAGTTGTTGTCTTCTTATGTTCTTTATGTCTGACTTCAGCCAGATAATGCCCTCAGCAGGTTTGTAAAGTGCCCCAAAGAAAGAAAATCAATCTTCACCTTGAAGTATTATGTTTCATCCCGCAGTTGTCTGGTTTTGGTAGACACCCCACTGAGAGCATAGCATGAGGTCCACAGAACAGGCGGTTAAGGATATAACTTTTTGCGCTTGCAAGCTTGAATACATTTTCTTTAGAAATGAATAGATCACATGGAGTGTGGCGCACACCTCACAGATCCTATGGCACATTTTGCAGAACCGAATAATGTTCTTAATCTTTCCCAGAGAGGAATCATGGCTTACCATATATTTTGGTCATGACCAGACCCTTCCTAGTCATCTCAGCTGGGCTTCTTTTATTCCTTTTCAGCCCCAAAGGGCATCACCTGGCTCAGCTCAGAGTCAGTGTGGTGTAGTGGTTAAGAGCAGTAGTCTCGTAATCTGGGGAACCGGGTTCATGTCTCCGCTCCTCCACATGCAGCTGCTGGGTGACCTTGGGCCAGTCACACTTCTTTGAAGTCTCTCAGCCCCACTCACCTCACAGAGTGTATGTTGTGGGGCAGGAAGGGAAAGGAGAATGTTAGCCGCTTTGAGACTCCTTTGGGTAGTGATAAAGTGGGCTATCAAATCCAAACTCTTCTTCTTCTTCAGCTCTCTGTGGTGTGTTTTTTAAAAAACAAAAACAAAATATCCCTTCATTTTAAAACTTTATTTTTTATTTTTTTAAGGCAGAGAAAGCCTTTAGAATTTCAAATGGATGCATTTGGAAAGGGTGAAAATTGCAGAACTGACTAGAGTGACTGGCTAGAAAATAAGAAATGGTGAATCTTCATAACACTACTACAAAGCAGCTTCCTCTGTTACACTAAAGCCAATGGCAACACTCCTGTTTACATCATTACAACTGTGCTAATTGGGCTAAGGTGTCTTCTGTCAAAGGCATGGACCTAGCATCTTTGATAGGACAAGAGCTTTTATAAAATCTGAATTGTATAACTTGCTTAGCAAAGAGCTCTCATTTGTGTCCCTCTAGGAGCTATTAATAATGATGTGAAGAGAAGAGTCCTCTGAAAGATTCCTTCTCCATATTCAGCTTTGCACCTAAATCGAATGAGTTCTTATAATGAAAATAGAAATTTAATTACTTCTTCACACAAGCTTTTCCCCTTGAGCTTTCTCCAAGGCTTCCATGAATGACTAACACAGCAGAAGCTGCAAACAGCGCTGGCAGTCACTGCTTGCTACCCTGTTAAGAGCAGTGACTCACTGGTACATGACGTCAAACTTCTGAAAAGAAAGGAGCAGAGCTTAAAACAAAACATCATAACCTAAGAACTTCCAGCTTCCTGTAACATGTGCACAGAGCCTTGACTTCTTGTTTGGTTTGAAAATTGATTGGCAATGGAACATTCAATGACCCAAAGCTCTGACTCATAACCAAGAGTGGCTTCAGGGGTTACGCAGCAGAGTAGATGAATGACTTGCACTTTTGCTTTTCATTCACTGTAATATCTGGAGGGGAGAACACAAGGGAGATACTGATTTAATTTGTATCAGTTATCTCTCTCTCTTTTTTTTCTGGGGAGCATAAACTGGATGGATTAAAATGGTTGGCAGACCATTGGGTCTACTTAATCTAAGTCTCAGGCACTAGACAAGTCAAGTTCAACTTTATTCATTTATTTTGTCCATTTCTAGTCCACCAAAGGTAATTACAAACATAAACCATGCAACACAATCAAAGCCCAAGACTGATAAAATTTAAAAGTGAAAGCATCATGTAAAAAGTATAAAACAGTCTCACTACAGGTGGGTCACCTCTTGGCTGTCTTGCATCGAACTTCCACAACAGCCTGAGCAAAGAGATTTGTCTTTATCTGTTGCCATAAAAAAAATTAAACATTTTCATTAGTCACTGCACAGAGGGGAGGACATTCTGTAATCATGGTGCCACCACAGAGAAGACCCTGTAGGTAATTATGCCACTGCCAGAAGAAAAATGATTAAGTTCCTTGTGCAATATTTGAAAATTGTTAATAAACTTAAGCATGGGCTGAATTTTACATCGTGGTTCATAATTTTGCTTATGTGAATACCCTTTTCCCTCAATGGTTGCACTAATTCACATGTCCACCACATACGGTAAGTTGTGCCAGTTACTTTGAACCCTCTCCAGTATGCTGATGAGGATGCTTGGTCTATATAGCTGAGTCTTGTAGGTGTTAGATGCCATCTATGTATTAACTTACAGGCATTTTCTCTAATGCAGGTTGATGTTGATTTTAAGGGGGGGGTGCCCTTCATAGATTGCTCCAATCTGCTTCTTTTATTTCTGTACCTAGGTCCTAAGTCAATGAGTATTTTGTATAAAACTGATAGTATTTGGGGGTTGTTCAGTCATATTCAGAATCAGTTTTTCAGTGGTGTCAGCTGCTTGAGATTTAACTGTATCACCTGAAAGATTAATAGCCAATTCACATTACATCCCTCCATTCTTTCTGTGATTTGTCCTGCTGTGAGAGAAATGTCATTTTCATAAAAGTGAATCAATCCATACAAGCCTTTTTCTTTCCATTTCATATCCATCAGTTTTCTATCAAGTGTGTAGAAGGAGGAATCAATGGTGATTCAGGTGGTGTTAATTTTGATATCCAGGCTTGCCAGATCTTCAATTCTGCTTTTTGTAAATGGGTTTGTTATCATTTCCAAGATAGTTTTGTTATGAATCAGAAAAGGGATGCCTGGTATTCTGTGTTGCACAGGTCTATCAAATTCCAATTGTATCCATATATTCTATTGTCCATGGTATATCATACTAATGACATTTTGTAAATGGGCTGCATCATGGTATCTTTGCAAATGTGGTAGACCCAGACCCCCTCTCTGGGAATGTTGATACAATACAATTAGTCACAATCTAGGTCTCTTGCCCTGATGAATAATTTTTTGCTATTTCTTTCAGGTCTTTGCTGAAATACATTTAGGTAGAGTTTGAAGATTTCTTAAAGATTTCAAAATAAAACATTACAAAGAAGGGCAACTACAGAATGCACATTTAATGCAGCAAAATTAACCAATTTTTTTCAACTTAGACATCATGTGTGACCACCTTATTAGTGTCATGAGCACAAATCAGCATGAATGTGCAATAATAATAATAATAATAATAATAATAATAATAATAATACGACTTCTGTTGGGGCCCCTTTTCTTTGGAACTTTAGCCAAAGGAAGTAGTGAAAACTGGAAGTGAGACTCAAATATGCATCTGTCTGCTACATCTTCCAGCAACTTTTGATGTTGGCTCAGTACGTATTGATATCTCATGGGACTCTTCAGTCTTAAAATAAAACCTGATCAAAAAATCCACCTTCACCTCCCCAATCCTTCTTCTTCTTCTCCTTTTTTTTAAAAAGTAATAATTCTAACGGTCCATAGAAAGTTAGGATTCTTTCCTAAGTTTTAGGCTGGTATGCATATATGTGGCCTCTTAAAATGGGGTGGGGCAGTTGGGTAGGAGAATAGCTAAAAATATGCTACGCTATATGATGCAATGCAGCCTGATAATTAGGGCACTTGTAAGCTAATGCAAGTCCTTGTCAAAATTCCAAAATATATACATTGGTGCTGCAGCATTTTATTAAGTTAATGCTGTGCTGCTAATTCTCCAACAATAATAATTCCATGCTCATGGCGGTGCTGTAAAGTAATGACAAGACTAGATGCCCCTTGTAGTGCTTTCCAGCTCTTCAATTTTATGATGCTATGAGTCCTGGTCATAGACTGCACAGTCCATGCAAATGTGTTCATTGGCTATATTGGGACAGATGCAGTGGCCCAAGTCTGTTTCATTTTAGCTTTCAGGTTTTCTAGGATAATTATTGGGAAAATTAAAAAGCACACACACAGAGAAAGAGAGGGAGGGAGGGAGAGAGAGAGAGAGAGAGAGCTGTAAGATGGTCTGGGAACTTTCTTTTCTTTTCCTTACAACTGATGAGGTGATCTGAGAGCTTTCCAATTGATGAGGATGAGTAGCTAGCACACAGGACTCCTGCCACCGTTTATACCTTGAAATAAATGGAACACGCACACACGGAATGGCACACACAGAAGTGATGGCATCAGAACGTGAAATTTTATCCATTCTTCAAGGTGCAAATGGCAGGAAAAGCCCTCTGTGGTAGCCATATAGAGAATCTGGCAGAGCAGTCAATTCCCAAAACAACCACAAGTGAACTGGACCTGCTGAGTTCTATTCAGAACCTGAGTTCAGCAGATTTCATTTCCATTCCTACTTGATCTGTGTGGTCAGAGCAGTAGGTCAGCAAAAGGATAAAGGATTTCTAGGAGGAAGGGAAAGATTGAAGGGATCAGATGCCCAGTTGAATATACTTTGTCCAAGAATAATTCCTATGTGGACATAAAATAGATATGGACTGTGCTGGTACTTGGATTTGCAGAACAGCCTATTTTAGCTCAAACCAGCTACAGTCACATCTTTAAAATTAAATGCATGATCACAATAGAATTTATAACCACTAAACCAGGACCAAGGCGTGAATACATTTCATTTTGATTCCACTCCTCTGCAAGTCAATGAAAAAGCTGACAAAACAAAATACTATTGTGTGTGAGTGTGGAGAGACAACGAGAGGGAGGCCAGAGAGGAAAGCATATATTTAAAAAATCAGTACTTGCGAGAAATTCTATTGCTTTATATCTATGACATTCATACCACATCTGCAGTGATATGAAATCAAACGTGTATATGCTGTATTCATGCCTCATTCCTGTTCTTGGCGAAGCAATAAAACCTAGACGGCAGTTCCCTCAGGCAATGCTTCACAAATAGAAAGCTTTCTCCTTTCCTACTCTTAGATATACAGCATAATAGTGGGATGGGATAGAGTGAGCATTGCTTGTTGCCAGAGGTCACCCAAACTGCTTTGTAGAAGGGAGATTTGCTAGATCTTCACAGGAATATACCAAACAACCAATGATTGGCAATGATTGACTGGAAAAGGCACACACAAGTGTCTGTCTGCCCATTACTGCTCACCGTACATGCTTGTCAAACTGTAAACATCCAAATTCGAGACAAAACTGTTTAAATTTTGGGCAAATGGATCATGTCTGAGACAGACTGGAGCAAAGTTAGAGAGGTGGCAGAAAACCACAGGTATCTTCCTAATAAGCTTGTTGGCTTCTGCTTCAGGCAACTGAAAGCACTTTGCTGTGCTACCTTAGGAAGGCAAAAACTGAGGCACAACAATACAGTCACAGGCACCATGTGTCTTATACACTTAAAGTAGTGCATAGTCATATAACAGTCATGGTATCCCCATAGAATCGTGGGAGCTGTAGTTTGTGAAGGGTGTGGAAGATCCGTAAAGGTAAAGGAACCCTTGACCATTAGGTCCAGTCACAGAGGACTCTGGAATTGTGGCCCTCATCTCGTTTTACTGGCCAAGGGAGCCGGCATACAGCTTTCGGGTCATGTGGCCAGCCCAGCATGACTAAGCCGCTTCTGGCGAACCAGAGCAGCGCACGGAAACACCATTTACCTTCCCGCCAGAGTGGTACCTATTTATCTACTTGCCCTGCGTGCTTTCGAACTGCTAGGTTGGCAGGAGCAGGGACTGAGCAACAGAAGCTCACCCCATTGCGGGGATTCGAATTGCTGACCTTCTGATTGGCAAGCCCTAGGCTCTGTGGTTTAACCCACAGCGCCGTCTGCGTCCCTTAGGAGACTTCTATTCTCCTCATAGAGCTGCAATCATCAGAGTGGTTTAACAATCTATCCCTTTCCCCAGGGAACTCTGGGAATTGTAGTTCTGTGAGAGGAATAGTGGTCTCTTAACGACTCTCAGCACCCTTCACAAACTACAACTCCCAGTATTTTGGGGGGGAAGCCATGGCTTTTTAAAGTGGTATGAAACTGTTTTTAAAGAATAGTGCAGATGGAACCTCAAAACAGTTGTTTTGAATACTGTTTATGGTTTTGAAAAGGAGCCAGAGGCAAAGAGTCAGGGTAGAACTAAGATATCAGAAACACTGGGCTGCCGATTAAAATGGCGGCCTTCTGGTGTCTTGCCCCGCTTGGGGTCTGGAGATTAGCTTTATGATAGGCTGTGGCTGGGATTCAATTCTGACCTGGGTGGGTGAGGGTTGAATGGACCAGAGGCATGCAGTGTGGTCACAGGTGTCTGCCTGGAGGCCAGGCGAACAAGGGATTCTAGTCAGCCAACTTTTTGCTCAGAGTTAGACCCACTGAAATTTACGTTCATGACTTACTTAGGTCCATTAATTCCAGAGGGTCTACTCTGAGTGCAAGTTTTAATGGTAACTTTTAATATTTCTTGTAAACCAAGTAGAGCTTTTGTTGCAATCAAGTGGTATACAAATTCGATAAATAAAATAAAATAATATATAAATGTTGGCTGAATACAGCACAAGTCCAGAAAAGCCAGAGGCAGCAAGATGAACCGATGGAAGATGAGCTGGTGGTCAGATATTAGAACAGGCAGGCAGGCAAGGCTAGGTGGGGCAAGGACAGAAAGATGGTGTTAGGAATGTCAGAAACTCTTTTATACTGAATCAGATGGTTGGTTCATCTAGCCCAGACTGACAATGGTTCTCCAAGGTTTCCCTACCTGGAGATTGAACCTGAGATGTTCCTCATGCAAAGCAGATGTTCCACCTTTGATCCTTCGCCCTCCCCTGTGTTGCTTGCCATCCTGTATTCCAAGTTTCTCATTCTGAAGAAATGGCAGCAAAGATTTTTATATGATTGATGTGCCACCCTGATTTATCAGGTCACCTGACTGGCTTCAGACTTTGGGTCCAGAGCTGACAGTCTACAAGACACCGTTGGCCCACAGAGCATAGCCTGGCTGGCTGGGAGATCTACTATTACTGGGCTCTTCTCCATCCTTTACCATTTAAACATGCTTAAGCATTTCCTTAGTCAACGTCTCTCTTAATTTTTAAGTGGCAATTTAAAATTCCAGTCAACCCCTCAACATTACGGTATGTAACGAAAGACGGAAAGATGAAATGCCAATCCGCTTGCATTTAAAAATGTGCATTAATATATTAATAAAGTGTCTTCAAAGCGTTTTTATTCCCAGAACAAATTCCACTTCGATCAGGAGATCCGTGCAGGCTCAAAGAAATAAAAAAACTTTTGGTCCCTCGCATTTAAGATGAGACAAACTCGGAGGATTGGGGGGGCATGTAGGCTACTGACATTCATTTCATCAATTTCAACAGTTTCAAGGAACTGGTCCAGGTGGAAAGGCGGAGGGAAACTGTGGAGCGAGCGCTTTAGGCAGAAGCTGTTCCAGCAAGCATCAAGGAAGACCGGCAGACTCAAATTGAAGAACATCTCCCTGATCCCAATAAATTATACATTCCCTCATTAGAAGAAAATACTGTCTAGATGAAAAGGAGCAGAAAACATGACCCCACTAGACATTTCGGCTGTTTGCAGTGAGAGGCGGTTCCTTTAAGGGGAACTGTTCACCCGCCCACATGGGGACTAATTGGCTGCCTTCTCAGCTTGTGAGGGGCTGCATCAGATGACCAGCTGAAATCTAGCAAGAAACCAAAGCCTTAGTTTCAAGAGAAAGCAGGAAATGATTCTTCCTGCCTGCTATCAACTGGACCAAGTTAAGCTTCTTCAGAAGAGATTTGGGCTCTCCCACTTGCAGCTGATGAATCAAGGCCCAGCCCCAAAACCTGCCCTCTAACCAATCATTCATCCTCATCAGGTGAAACCTAAATGGGTGTAAGGTCCAAGGGCCCAGTATGTTGGCTCCACCCTCACTGTAGCCAAGTACATCTTCTCCATCACCACTCCCCTACTTTGTGTTGAAAGCCTAACCCCCATCATTTAAAGAGGGGAAATCGGGGCACCCCCACCATCCCTCTTGCTTACCCCCTCCTACCTTTGCCCAGTGGTGTCCACCTGGTCTTCCTTCGCCAACTCTGCAGACCATGACAGATAGAGGAAGAAGAGTGGCAGAGTAAGGGGTTTCCCCCATTTTTTGGTCTCATGCTCTGGCGTGAGCCAACTGATTTGCACCACAGTGCGGAGCCCAAAAAATGCCCATCTAGAGCACAGGAGCCGGGGCAGAAGCCAGGGGTCGGAAGCCGGGGCAGCTTCCATCAATCCCGGATGTCCCACTTAAAACAGGACACTTGGAGAGTATGTGAACGGGGCTTCTGCGCACCTTCAACTGAGCACGTTCAGGAAACTCCTCTTCATTGGAAACTCAGATAGTGCAGGACTCCCTGTCACAGAGTACATTCTGCAGATGGGAGCCTCCTGCAGACCTTTCCACCCAACCTTGTCATGTAGCGAGCAAGATGGGCGTGAATGCTCCAATGTCTCCCCACACAATTATTCATTTATTTGAGTCCATTTATGAATCGCTTCCCCAAAAAGATCTCAAAGTGATTTAGCCTTGCTGTGATCAGGCTTAGTTTGAATAGAGCCAAGGAGTGGCAAGTTTTGATTATAATATACGTAAGTAAGTCTATCCAGTTATATTATTTATGTGGTGTGGTTGGTCACTGTGAGAACCGCAGGAAGGATGAGATGGGCTATTGGCCTGATCCAGCACTCTCTTCTTATTTATTTAATTCAATTTCTTACCCACCCTTCACCATCAGGTCTCATAAGTTAGTTGCTTAGCATAATTTAGTATTCCCCCCCCCCACACACCATTTTGCTGATTTTATCTGAGCATGACTGATTATTATTTTATATTGTTTCAGGTACACCCTATAGAGATTTATTTTATTAAGCGTTTTGTGAATTTTCCTAAATACATAAACCGACCTGCTTAGCACTCCAGGCCATTCGAGGTACGTTGCTGCAGCTGAGGAGAGATTTGTGAGAGGGTGCTTTTGATGGAGCAGACTTTCTAAATGTCAGGCACAAGCTTCCAAAGTTCACAAGCCTTCCTTCTGATCAAAAGACAAGGTTGAACCACAATTTACCTGAATTTCTCTCAGAACAAAGTCATGTCTCCTAATGCCCTGGAGAACCTGCCATTTTATTTTATTTTTTTTTAAAGGGAAAAGGTTGCAGCTCAGTGCAGGAGTACAGTCATACCTCATGCTACGTCCACTTCATGTTACGTTATTTCAGGTTACGTCCCACGGCGACCTGGAAGTACCAGAAAGGGTTACTTCCAGGTTTTGCCACTCACACATGTGCAGACGCGCAAAATGACGCCATGCGCATGCGCAGAAGCGGCAAATTGCAACCCGCACGTGTGCAGACGTGCCGCTGTGGGTTGCGTTCTTTTCATGTTGTGAACGGGCCTCCAGAACGGATCCTGTTTGCAACCAGAGGTACCACTGTATTTGCTTTGCGCACTGAAAGTCCCAGGTTCAATTCCTGTCATATATTTATAGAGTTTGAAGGATTATCTAGTCCAACCCGCTGCAAAGCAGGAATCTTCTGCCCAACATGGGGCTCGAACCCACAACCCTGAGATTAAGAATCTCGTGCTTTACCAATTGTACTAACCAGTCTGGTGGGGCTAGAAAAGTTGCCATGTCTGAAATCCTGGAGAGGTACTGAGAGTCAAGGTAAACAATGCTGAACTGGATGGATTGTTGGCCTGACAAGGTTTAATAATAATAATAATAATAATAATAATAATAATAATAATAATAGTGTTTTTATGGAGCAGTCAAGTAATTTTGTTGTCCCCAAAGGGGGCAATGACAATAAAGATATTCTTATTCTTAATAATAATTTATTTATACCCCGCACATTTGGCTAGGTTTCCCCAGCCACTCTGAGCAGCTTCCAACAGAATATTATTGAACATTAAAATACAATAATCTATTAAACATTAAAAGCTTCCCTAAACAGGTAAAAGGTAGTTGTTTGTACTCCGCTGAGAACACTTACACTTGACCATCTCCAGTCATATAATTTTAAGTCTATATTATTTATGATATTTATATCCAGTCAGTGCAAGACTGGGCATAAAAACACAACCTGCCCCTAGACCACTGCAGGTTGTTGTTGCTGTTTATTGAATTTGTATGTCACCTTTCATCTAAAGATCCCAGAGCGGTTGTGGTGTGGGGAGAGAAATTCCTACCAGCTACCACTTCCTTAAGAGGTGGTTGGCTTTCTGACTTACATTTCCTGCTGATTCCCAATTCCCGTTGTCTTTTGGAGCCTGTGGTCACATAGCTAACCTTCAGGGCTTTGTCTGACTTCTCCCTCTTACCCTCAAATGCATCCCCTCTGCCTGCCTGGGGATGAGAATCCTGCTGCTGCATGTGTAGTTCAATGCAAAACCGAAATGGAAGTTTTTATGACTGACACTATTTGGGTGGGGAGCAGAAAATGCAGCTCCACAGTTTTAAAGCAATGGCACACAGCTGTGTTCCATATCTCTGCAGCTGCCATTTGATTGTTTGAATGTGTGAAGCCCAATCACTGTCTCACTTAATTCAAACGCAAGCGAAAGAAGGCTTGTGGCAACTTATAGCATCTATAAGACTAGCAGATTTACAGTGGCATAATACATCTGTTAGCTGTACAAAGGGGGAAAAATTAATTCATTGGATTGTGCTCATGCAAATTGGTTGTGTCATAAGCTTTCCTAGTGTAAACTTCACTTCTTCAGATGCAAATCACAAGCAACTGCTGTGTATTTGCTGTATATATATCACTCCTTTGACTGCATTTAATGGTTTTTTAACCAGTGCCTGCTTCTCTGATAATAGGAGTGGTGCCTGCAACAAAACTCAGTCTTCAAGGTGCTAGTAGAATCTTGCATGCATGTGTGTTTGTCTTTTCTGAAGCAAATCTCACTGAGTTCAATTTGACTTGCTCCCAGAGAAGCTTATATTGGATTTCAGTCAGTTACCCCCCTGGAAAATTGTTTTCTTTCCCAGGTTGTCTCCCCTTGTTAAGTAGCAGCTTGGTATGATTGGGCAACAAGATCCAAGGCAGGATACATCTCACCTTTTCAGTCATCAAGAAGAGCTTGCAAACTTCCCACAGGCCCCTGGTTGGCCACTATTGAGAAGAGGATACTGAACTAGATGGGTGATTGGCCTGGTGCTGCAAGCTGTCTACTGTTAGCGGCAGTGGTACTTAAGCAGAGGTCTCTGCCATTACCAGCTCCCTGATCCTTCTAACTGGAAGCTCCAGGATTAACCTTGAAACATTTGTCATGCAAAGCATTTGGTCTGCCACTGATCTATGGTCCCTCTTCCACCAGTGGAAGAGATGCAAATTCACAGCTGGATTCTAAGGCAGATGCAAATTGCACTTCTCCAGCTACACCCACAGTGCAGATGAAAGCACATCAGATGGAGCCATCCCAATGTGCATTATCCAATATGGAACAACGCCCATTTCTTTCCATATTATCTACCCCCATTTGTTTTCGCCAAGTAGACTATGGCAATTTTATTAACTCATGAACTAAAATCTAGGCCTTGCTCCTCTCTCCCTGTTCCTCCTCATTTACCAGGTCTGTATATTTATAATAGATGAAGGGACCAAAGAACCAAACAGATTCTGCCAAGAGAATAAAGCATGTTCATATTTTATTCCTATCACAGAATTTTGAGGCACTTTCTAATGCAAATATGCTGCTCTAAGTGCTTGAAAGATTCTGGCATAAGTCGTCGTCTTCTTGTGGGCTGTTTTGCATCCTTCAGAAATGAACCAGGGAATGACTATACTTCTGTCATTATACGTACATTACCAGTCTCCTCTAAGCCCTGTTTGGTGGAGGCACTTTCTCCTCTTAGCCTGCACCTCATTAGTCATTCTCCATGCCCACAGGTTTCCATGACAGCAGGCAAAGGAACAAAGCAGAATCGAATATGTCCTGCCGTTAGAAAAATGCCAACCTTTATGTTGACTCTGAACTTCCGTCTTTCATTGATATTTCAGGGTGATCTTCTGGCTTGACAAAAATAGAGACCTGTATATTGTTTCTTCATAAGTTACAGGAGAAGCGAATGGACGATTGAACAAATGGACACATCAGACCGTGTTTTTATTTTGCCTTTGCTGAGCAACGTTGTACTCTGATGGAAGGGTGAAATTACTGACGATCTCCATGGCTGGAGTCTCAGGAAGCAGCTTTACACCTTGTGAACTGTCTAGTAGGAAGTTATGTTTCAAAATAATACAAAGCACAGCCTTCCCATAGAAAGTGAGGGAAGAATAGATTGTGTTGGAGATCTTGTGGAACACAGACAATGGTATTTATTCATTCTCTCTCTCTCGGAGCCATTGACGCAAAACAGAGGTTTCCATTAAATAAGAAGAGCTCTTTTGGTGTTGCTGACAAAATGATGAGAGGGATATCAAATCACTCATGTGAACAGCCCCCCCCCCAATGCTGCTGTAGCTAGCAGATACACATGGTGGCCTGGTTCACCCACCACATTATTTTAACTATGGTTTATTAAACTATGGTTTAATGTGAAGAAACTGCAGGTGCTTTGTTCCTTCTCTTGCACTGCTGCTGGAAAACTAGACATAATCCGGCTGGTCATGTTGACTGAACCCAGGCTTGTGACCTCTCCCCTCCACCCCCAACTGTGAACCCCAATCCAAGAACAAACCTTCTTTGGAGAGAAGATGGGTCATATGCCTGGGTTTGGACAATATGACAAGCTAAACCTGGCAGCACAGCAGCAGTAGAGGAGAAGTCAAGTGCTTGCAGTTTCAGCAGTGTGTACCCACTGCTTGCTCACATTAAGCCAATTTACTTTAATTGTGGCTTAATGTGATGTCTGAATCAGGTGATAAGGAAATCAAGAACTCTGTGATGTGCCCATTACACCTTCCTTCTCCCACCCCAAAGACTTGGTCATGCATTCTATCATAAGAACAACATTTTAGATTCAGACTCATACTTTGAAATTAACAAGAAACAAATTGAAAATGGGGGTTTGTGTGTGTATTAAATTTCTCTTTTTTCCCCTCCCCTGACTCCCAGAACTGGCATAGGCAATTTTATGTTTTTTCTTTTTCTTCTCTTTCTAGAATATGCAATTTTCTTGTCCAAGGAACTGCAATCTCACTCTTACTTTGATGGATCCATTTCAATTTGTTATATTTTGAACAAGAAACTGGCAAAAGCATACCACCATGCCAAAGGGAGATGTTGGGGACTTCCTAGATTTCTGGCTAGTTTTCATAGCTATTTGAGATTTGGGTAGCTGAAGGAGGCCAAATTCACAAACCAGTGAGAAGTCTAGGAAGCCCTAAACTCCTTTCTTTTGGCATGATAAGTCAAATGATGGCAGACCTGTGATCTCATATCTTAAGCCTGTGGTTTTACATTCTCATATGAAGTCAGGGGGAATGTGCACCTGTAAAATTCACCCAAAGGGTAAGTTACGCTTATGGTGCTTATCTAACTAATATAGTTAAGAACATACAATGCTGTCACTTTTGAAGCTGTGATAGGGGCAAATGCAGACGTCTTTTGGAAATGCACCCAGAATATCAGGATGACAGATTCAGGACTTCTGCTCCCAACAACCCACAAAACAAGTGTGTTCCAGTCCACAGTTTTACACTTCTGCAAAAGAGGAAAAGCTAAAAAGGCGCATTGACATAGTTCCACTAAAAATATCTGCTGCAGCCCTACTTTTGCTTAATCATTCCTCTGCTGTCAGCGAGTTCAGGCTTCCATCATCCATTTTTACTTTAAACACATGGACTTTGTTTCCAAGTCATGAATAAGCATCTGCACATTTTAACACACCAAATGTTAATCTGTAGTTATTTATAGGGAACTATGCACAG
Source organism: Podarcis vaucheri (assembly GCF_965113315.1). NCBI lineage: Eukaryota > Metazoa > Chordata > Lepidosauria > Squamata > Lacertidae > Podarcis > Podarcis vaucheri. The sequence goes on along the minus strand of NC_138763.1, from coordinate 31,891,152 downwards.
CCTTAAAAAAAAAACAAAAAAACACAAGAAGTTGGAAGCTTTCCTTTGACATAATACGGAAGAAACAGATGGAAGAGTTTGGGGGTTTGTTTTTTTTTTTCCAAGGGCAGCATTATGCTAAAACTGCAGAACAGGCTCTCCCGAGAATTTAGATAATAGCGGCAAGAAAAGAAGTGATGCATGAAGTTATATGATGCTTCTGGAAGCTACAAGCAGGGCCCATCATTATTAACATTTGCATTCCATGCTTCCTCCGAGGAGCTCAAGGTGACCCATTAAGGGGTTGGCCCATTTCCCCTCTCACAGCAAACCCACAGAGACAGGTTAAGCAGAGAAATGGTGACTGGATCAAAGTTACTCCACAAGCTTCATATTGAAAGCGGATTTGGACCCAGATCTCCCTGATCCACGAGCCACTACCCACACTGCTTCTCTAGGAACGAGATCATAATTATTCCTCTCTTTCTCATTTATGAACACAAGACTGAAAGTGATTTGCCCAAGGCATCAATTGAAATAATAACTGAGCAGAGAGACTTGAACTTTGCGTTCCATGATTTACATCCAACACATCTTTGGACTGGAACATGCCAGCTTTCAAATCAATTTTGCTTCCCCGTCCCCACCAGGTTGTAAAAAGTTCTGTGGACTGGACCAAGAGGGAGAGAAAAGCAAATGGGTAATGGCAACGGCAGTGAGGAAGAGGTGGGTGAACTAAGAGAAGGGGCCTCACTGAGAACATTTTGCCACCTCTGTTCCAGGCAATTAATTGATCATTATTCCACAGAGGGCTCTGACAATTACTATTCTACAACCTTTCCTTCCTCTCTGCTTCCAGAGATTGGGGGTGGGGGGCAGGGGAAAGGAAAAGTTCCATTATTCAAGTGCAAGGCCTCATGATAGCAGCATTACTTTTTGGGATACAACCCATTATATAGTCCCACGTTAGTAATTGTTGAACTGAAATACAATTAAAAAGAAGTATATTAATAGTAAAATTGGGGGGGCTCCCAAGAGCGTGGGGCCCTAAGCTATAGCTTGTTTAGCTTATACGTAAATACGGCACTGAAGCCTGCTTTCAGAGCAATCCGAAAATGAGAATCCATCAACACTTCAACATTTTTGCAAAATGGTTGTTATTAATCCAAGAAAAATGACCACATTCAAAATAAATGTTTTTGGTTGGTTCGTTATTATTATTATTTTACAAAATTACACTGAACTGGTCAAAAACTGACCCAAAGTCATATAAATATATCCTTCAAGTGTTCTAGTATCCGTTCCTTGGAAGTGAAAGGCAGGTAGCTAAAAATGCCGTAAAAACAAACATTCAATCAGGACAGCCAAGAAAGTTTACTATCATGCTCATATAAAATAGAATACATGTTTGCGCTATTATGGCTGACCTTCATCTTGACTATTGCATAGACAGCCCCCTTCAGGAGGGTTTGAGGTGGGAGGGGTTCATTGTTAAATAAAATCCAGGAGCAGGCAGATTTTTGCATATACCATTGGTATGGAGCCTCGTTTTCTGTTTATGTAGGTTCTAGTTAGAAGGCAGGCTTGCTCATATATTCTTCCATTGTCTGCAACAAAGAACAATTAAGCTATTAACTCAGTTATTAAAACTACGCATAGACGATAATGTGACAGCAAGGAAATTGGTTCAGTACCAAGAGGTGCTTTGTAAATGATGAACATCTAGAGCACTGCAGCTAATTTGCGAAGCTAATTGGAGATCATTAACAGAATTTGTATGAATACTTGCATAAGTAGACTAATTCCCCTCTCCAGCTTAGTTTTCTAGCCAGGTGGGCTGTCCATCAAGCCAAGGGTTCAAAAATCACAGGGAGGTATATTTGGCCCAGTTAAGTGTTGCTCGCTCCGTTTACAATAGTCTAACCTAGTTCCATTTTTTTCCAGCTGCTTGTACTAAATTCCTAAGTCATTTTTTCCTATATAATAAAAAACATCCAAAACTCCATGCATGTGTGAGATATCTATCAATCTATATGGGAGGAGATATATATAAATAAATGCTAAAACCCTAAAGCAGGGGTCCCCAAACTAAGGCCCGCAGGCCGGATAAGGTCCGAGGGACCCATTTATCCGGCCCCGCGGCAACCAACGCCGCCTGCTGCCGACGCCCGCTCTTAGTGGCGCGGTGCTACGCGGCTTCCCACTTCCAGGTCAGAGGAGCACTGGAAATAGCTTGTGCGCATGCACAAGCATTATTTGTGCATGCGCAAGCATTATTTCCAGTGCACATCTGGGTCAGAGGAGGCCCGTGTGCACAAGCTATTTCCGGTCTTCTGTGACCCGGAAGTGTGCCGGAAGTGGCATGTGCGCACGGGTATGGGCACGCACTCCCCCGCCCTCCGCGTGATCGGCACTGGAGACACCAGCCCAAGGTGCGGTAAGTTTGCTGACCCCTGCCCTAAAGTGTGTCTGAGACCCATTTTACTGTCTTATGTGCTACATTTACATTGATTCCCACCACAGAGGGCTGAATCACACAGAAGATATTTCCCCCATGAGGCATCCTGACTTTCTTTGGATACATGCCCTCAGGGATAAATGTGACACACTATTCACAGAGTCATAGATACGGTTCCCACCAGCTCCTGGTATCATGTTGGCTGAGGGTTCAAAGATATCCCAGTCCAAGAGACGGGCATTTTGCCCAGCCAAAATGATCAAACAGATGCAGCAAACAGGCTAAGGAAAGCTTACACAATTTGGGACTTTTGTATAAAAGTATCCATTGTTTTTTCCCTCCCTGTCTCATAACACCAGAACTCATGGAGGGCCAATGAATATGACAGCCGGCAGAAAGTACAGTCAAACCTTGGTTGTCGAACGTAATCCGTTCCCGAAACTTCTGAAACATTTGACAACCGAGGATCAAAGGGCAGTCGGCAAAGTCAATAGAGAAAAAAGAAGAAAACTCCCCGGAAGCCATTCAGCTTCCAAAAATCATTCGAAAACCGGAACAGTTATTTCTGGGTTTTCGGCGTTCAGGAGCTGAAACATACGGTAACAGAGGCCTTCAGGAACCGAGGTGTGACTGTACTTCTTCACCCAGATCATACCTATGCTATGGAATTTGCTCCCAACTAGAAGAAGTGATGAAGGACACGGGTGTCGCTGTGGGTTAAACCACAGAGCCTAGGACTTGCCGATCAGAAGGTTGGCGGTTCAAATCCCTGCCACGGGGTGAGCTCCCGTTGCTCGGTCCCTACTCCTGCCAACCTAGCCGTTTGAAAGCACATCAAGTAGATGCAGTAGATACTATTTATCTATGCAAGTAGATAAATAGGTACCACTCCGGAAGGTAAACGGCGTTTCCATGCGCTGCTCTGGTTTGCCAGAAGTGGCTTAGTCATGCTGGCCACATGACCCAGAAGCTGTACGCTGGCTCCCTCAGCCAATAAAGCGAGATGAGTGCCACAACCCAGAGTCGGTCACGACTGGACCTAATGGTCAGGAGGAAGTGATGACCTTTAGAGGAAGTGATGACCACCAACTTGGATGGCTTTTTTTAGAAGGATTAGACAAACTCATGGTGGATAAGGGCTATCAGTGGCTACAAAGGTAGCTGGATATGCTCTACTGCTGCCAGAGGACGTATGCTTCTGAATACCAGTTACTGAAAACCACAGAAGGGGTGAGTGTTGTGGCACTCAGGTTTCGCTGGCAGGCCTTACACAGGCATCTGGTAGGCCACTGTGCGAACAGGATACTGGACTAGATGGCCCACTGGCCTGATCCCGCAGGTGGTTCTTACGCTTTTATGTCCCAGGATCACACATTTAGATCCCTTTTTACTTCCATCCACACAAAATGCATTGCCTGGGAAGGCTAGCCACTCTGATGGGCAGGAACTTTAGTGTATGAACAGGTCCTTAGGAATTTGTAATATGTTTTGGATTGTGCTCTCTCTGTTTGCACAGCCAGCAGTTGCAATTACCACAGCTAGCTTATTCCAGTGATATTCACTCTAGGGCACGTAAGTGAAGCATTGAATACTGCTGGCTTATTGTCCATAACCAGCTTGAGCAAAGGTGCCAAAAACATCTCCCTTAGCATTTATTTATTCATGGCACTTTCAGTTCATGTCCGCCATATCTGACGGTTTAAAGAGGGAGCAACATTCCCACAAGGCTTTTGAATAACAGGCCCTACTCCAGGCATAGGCAAACCCGGCCCTCCAGATGTTTTGGGACTACAACTCCCATCATCCCTAGCTAACAGGACCAGTGGTCAGGGATGGTGGGAATTGCAGTCCCAAAACATCTGGAGGGCCGAGTTTGCCTATGCCTCCCCTATTCTATTTCAAAGGGGGATTTACCGCAAGGTCTGTTTTTGGCCCAAAACTGGGGTTGCCGCAGCCAGCTCTGCTGGTTTTGAAGCTAGCAGGCAGACCATTTATGCTTCCACTTTGCTGCGCAAAATAAATCAATAAAAATAGCCAAGCACTTTTTAGACACTAAAAGGGCTGAAATGAACATTCCATCAAGGATTCAGCAAACGATGTGAGTAACTGAGGGTCACTTTTTCTATAAGAAAAACAACCAACACAAAGAGCTTCTGAATAGTTCGAGCCAGGGTTTATAGAATGCCAAATGCGGGTGGGAAATCACACAGCAACAGTCATCTATTTGCCCACCAGTCTGCTATTTATAATTTGCAAGAGTTAAGCTGCTACTTACACCAGAAAACCAAAGGACATTTACTTAGGAATAAGTCCACTGAACTCCATGAGATTTCTCAGTGAACATGGATAAAATAGGCTGTAAAACACGCACCTCCTAATGCTCTTTGACTTTAGACTTAGACAGCAAATAAAATCATGCACATTATTGGAAGATTTGTGTCATTTGTACCTGCACCGGGGGGAGGGGAGGGAAATTAAGTTTATGCTGTATGAATGAATATTTACAGTGAAGATTGTTTAAATCGGTTTTCACCAACCTAGTTTCTTCCAGGTGTTAGACTACATTGTGCATCATCCTTAACCATTGGTCACACTGTCTGGGGCAGATGGGAGTGGGGGAGTCCAACAACATCTGGAGGAACCAGGTTAGGAAAGGCTGCTTTAAGGATATTTTATTTTAATGGGGGGTTTTTTTGTTTGTATCTTTGTACATTTTTGTGGTCTGCCTTATTCCATTCACCTGGCATTTGTAGACTTCATTTGGTTGTGACCTACAGCCCAAGCAATAAAACTTGAGCCAAACTAGGCATCAAGAGTAAAAATAAAATGACAAGAGAGTAGAGAGACCTGGATTTAGCTTCTCTCATACCTCTCTTACCTCTTCTTACCTCTTGTAACATATCAGCATCTTCTATAGCTTTTACTGCAGATTTTTTGGAAGTCTCTTGAATTTCCCCTCCCATCAGAAACTCATCAAGAATAAAGTACGCCTTTTCAAAATTGAAAATAATATCCAGTTCACACACCTGGTAAGGATTACAGAGAGAAATATTCAGGCACACTTATTATGGCATTGAGTGTGGTTATATGCACAGCCTCATCAAAAACCTGTTCTGTGTGTGCACCCTGGTGGCAGGCAGAGAACAATGGAAACACAGGACTGAAAGCATTAAGGAGGTTTCAACATGATAATATTTCAAAGGTGAGGAAGCATGCCATGATCATTTTACTTCCTTAACCACCAAGTTATCTTTTCAGTTGCACACACGTGCACCAAGTTACCTCTGACCTTTCACTCAGGGCTTGCATTTTCCTTCAATCAGTTTTGTCCTATAGGTATAGGGTTAAATCAGGGTTTCCCAAACTTGGGTCCTGCAGCTGTTGTTGGACTACAACTCCCATCATCCCTAGCTGGCAGGACCAGTGGTCAGGGACGATGGGAACTGTAATCCAAAACAGCTGAAGACCCAAGTTTGGGAAACCCTGGGTTAGACCAAAACAACGCCATACCTATATATCAAACTGACTTCATCATACCTCAGGCATTCCCCTTTCTCCACACCATGCACACCATGCAGAACAGCAATGGTAACCAGAAGGCTGGCGTTTGGAGCCCAGCCATGGCTGGCTGTGGGCAGGATTCTTGCATTGCTGGGGGTTTGACTAGATCACCCTTAGGATCCCTTCCGTCTCTGCCATACTATGAGGCAGGGTTAGGGTTAGGGTTAGAGTTAGGGTTAGGGTTAGGGTTAGGGTTAGGGTTAGGGTTAGAGTTAGAGTTAGAGTTAGAGTTAGAGTTAGAGTTAGGGTTAAAGGTAAAGGTAAAGGTAAAGGTACCCCTGCCCGTACGGGCCAGTCTTGACAGACTCTGGGGTTTGTGCGCCCATCTCACATCTATAGGCCGGGGGCCAGCGCTGTCCGGAGACACTTCCGGGTCACGTGGCCAGCGTGACAAAGCTGCATCTGGCGAGCCAGAGCCGCACACGGAACGCCGTTTACCTTCCCGCTGGTAAGCGGTACCTATTTATCTACTTGCACCCGGAGGTGCTTTCGAACTGCTAGGTTGGCAGGCGCTGGGACCGAGCAGCGGGAGCGCACCCCGCCGCGGGGATTCGAACCGCCGACCTTTCGATCGGCAAGCCCTAGGCGCTGAGGCTTTTACCCACAGCGCCACCCGCGTCCCTAGAGTTAGGGTTAGGGAACCCTAATCAGGCACCTCAGGCATTGCAATGTTCCAGAAATGCCTGGTGCATTTATTCAGTTAGATTTCCCAGAACGGTTGACCCCCTGATGGCCCAAACTGATTTTTAAACTCCTCTGCCACTCACTAAGTGACTTCTATCCCACATCCCCTCCATGGTACTTAAAGTGGCATACAGTGGTACCTTGGTTGTCGAACTTAATCCGTTCCGGGAGTCCCTTCGACTCCCGGAACCATTCAAAAACCAAGGCGCGGCTTCCAATTGGCTGCAGGAGGCTTCCTGCACTCAATCAAAAGCCGCAGAAGCCACGTCAGATGTTCAGCTTCTGAAAAACGTTCGCAAACTGGAAGACTCACTTCCGGTGTTGTGGCACTCGGGAGCCGATTTGTTCGGGAGCCAAGCTGTTCAACAACCAAGGTACCACTGTACATGGTTTGCCCTCGCTTTCCAACTCATATACCTGTGGGCTGAGAGACAGTGTCTGGCTCAAAATCACCTCATGAGCTGAGTTGGGGTTTGAATCCTAGTTTCCCAGGTCCTGGTATTGCATTTTAACCACTACACCACAGAGGCTCTTTAAGTACTGGGTGAGGAGAAGCTATTGCAGGGGAAGACAGCCAAATTATTGTAGAGGGGCATGGACAATACCATGCAAAAGCAGTTGTGGGGTGTCATAGTCCTCATGTACTAAACATAGTGCGCTCTGTGCACAAAAGCCAGAATTAATTTTTACTCCAAAACTCACTGTTGTGCATGTGTACCTGATTGTTTTTTTAAGAGTCATATGTATTAGCGCTCACCATTTTTTCTGTAACACATTTGTCTTTCTTGCCGATTTCCAAGTTGTTTTAGCATTTCCGCTAATCATGTCTTCCTTCCAATTAAAAACAGCTTCACCCAGCCCCAGATGTCTCAACGTGAACTTTGCTCAGTTGTCCATTTATCTCCATTTATGCTCCCCACTGTTTTTGCTCTCTTCTCCTGCTCTGACTTTTATAAAGGCTTAGCCTTATTTGTATGTGGAGGACCAGAGAGGAAAATAATCAGCCTACAGACAGGCAATGGGGGGGGGGGGCAAACAGCCCTGGAGGTGGCTTTGCAGTACCAGAAAGCTGGAGTGGGATGTTTCTCAGCTGTTGGTGGATTTTATTGCTGCAAAAGAAGTGGTCTGTGGAATGAAAGACCTTCCTAATTAACAGGAGCCTCTCACTATTTATGCATTAAATTATTGTGTGGATTTCTCTCCCACCTTTCTCAATGAAACGAAAAAGTGAGTTCTAATATAAAGGCACAATGAAATTGTAGAACTCTGTGAAAGCTACAAGGCAGCCCTACATTAAAAGCCCTGCAGTAGTCAATGCTCTAGAGATTACCAGAGCACAGAATAACTATGGCCAGGTTGTCTCTGTCCAAGAAAAACAGCAGGTTGAGACTCACTGGGCTTCCTATGCTTCAAACTTGATCTTTTAGAGAAGGCAAAGAGGACCTGTGGCCCTCCAGAGGTTGTGGTGGTTGTTTTCATAGCAAAGTTTTTCCCCAAATAACTCTTTTCAGTTGAAACAGAATATCTTTACAGAAAATGGCCCAAACCTGTTATCCTAAAAACAAAACATAAACAAACCTTGCAGGGAATCTCAAGTCAGCTCTGTGGACAGAAGAAACAACAAACAACATTCGACAGATATCTGACAAGGAAAACAAGCGGAGGCAGGTGTTTCTGGGGGAAACCTAGTAAACTTACATTGCCAAAATATCTGTCCAATAGCTCTACATAACGATGGACAACTTCTAGGGTCAAGAGTTCGTTATCCTGCTCTTCAACTGCACAGCAGAAATATAAACTAGCGTACCTGAAATTTAAAAATATGAAAATATATTGAGACCTATTCACGCTCTTTACACGGTCAGTTACCCTGAAATATTTTTTTCCCCGGTTGCTTTTTCACATAATGAGTCAATTTATCTCAAAAGCAAGGAGAATAGCCCTTAATTAATTAGGCCTTTCATATAAATCCATCTGACTTCCTTGCCAGCACTAATGAAAATGACAGGATGAACATCATTTCAGATATGCAAACGTGGGCAGTTTTTGGTGCAATAATCAGAAGTAATGATAATGGAATCACATAAATCTCTCACAGCTCTGCATCCGATGCTATTATAATTGTGTTCCTTTTCGTTATGCTTTCATACAGGGCAGGTATTATATCTTCTCCTTTTCTCAAAGGCACAGATGGAAGGGAGTAATGGTCACTGTGCATAAAGTTGCTGGGGTGCAACTTGCCCACACAGCCTCATGACTGTTCTCACCAGTGCTTTCTTTTCCTGGGGGGGGGATGCAGGGGTCCGCAAACCCCTAAACATTTTGTGAATCAAAGTTTGGCCTCATTGAGGGGCAGTTTTTCAATATGAGTAGGGAAATGAGAGTACCCCTAAACTTTTTTTTTTTGGGGGGGGGGAGCTCTGGTCCTCACACATCTTTTCTGTGACCTTAAGGTTGGATACAGACAACAGCAGTTGAAAGAACTGAAGGCTGTGTCACAGGAAAACATTTCCCCCTTTTTAAAAGCACTGACATATATATTTTCTATCCTGTTACAGGAGGGAAGGGGAACATTTTTCAATCCAAGGGCCACATTGCCTCATGGTGGGTGGGCCTTCTGAGGGCCACATGTCAGTGGTGGGTGTGGCAAAAGTAGGAAAGGCCGGACAACACCACTCTCTGTTTTCCATTCTGCAAGCAAGAGTGATCACAGTTCAAGGACACATTCCAGCCAGGCAGAATAGCTAGAGGAAGGTGCCCAGCAGGGTCAGTGAGGGATGCAGCCTGGGCCAAGTCCTGACGGTAGGGCAGAGAGGCTAGAGGGCTGATTTGGCCCTGGGGTGTGTTGCCCACCCTGCTACATTACACAATAGGGACACAAAACTTGTATACGTTTTTGTAGTGCTTCATACTGAGGACCAAACTCCAAATTATATTAAATATGTCCTTTTCCTTGTGGGTCTGGCTTTCCCTTTCAAAATAGCACATGGATGAGGGGTGTTCATGGATCAAGTGCGTTTAACTTGTCTTTTTCTGCACAACCACCCTGACAAATTCCACCACGGCCATCAGACTGCTGGAGAATAAACACCAGAGAATAAACAGCAGTTTCATCCCACCCCCAACCCCCGAATTAGAAAGGAAAACACAAGCAACACAGGGCAAAAACTGTGTTTACCAAAAACCTGTTAATTTGGCCCTAACATATGAAGGGGATTGATCTGTTGTATAGCCACAAGCAACAATGGTCTTATCATATCGCCTTCAAGGTTTCGCCAAGCTATGATCTTCCAAACGTTCTTTCACACACAATTTTCAGAAAGGCAGCTTCAGAAAGTTTGAACATTTCTGTACTTTCCTTTAAAACTGGGACAGCCTCCAGCATTCAGAAATACCCAGTGGAACAATACAGAGGAAGATCAATGCACTGGCATCCTATGAAAATCATTGCGAGTCCAGCACTTAATGGCAACTCTTGATGCCCATTCATTTAAAAGGCACTTCAGTAGATTTTATTATCTCAGGGAGATGCTCTCCATGTTCATTCCTCATCTCAAATGCTGGCTCCAATTAAGTGATGTAAAGCAGGAGTAGGGGACCCGAAGCCCAGGTGCAAAATGTGGCCTTTTTTTAATCTGGCCCTTGGGACTCTCTCCATATCATGCCCCCTCCCTGGGTCATCCTGCCAGAGGATGCCAATGCACCTCCTCTAGCCAAATTAGTTGGCTCCAGCTTCAATTTCCTGTTTAATGCTTCATTCCCTTGATGCATCTGCCACCCCCACTGTCTTGAATAATGCTCCTCAAAATTAGAACTATAGCAGGGATGCAGCCCTCCAGACCTCTTTCTCTGGCCCTTGGGAGTCTTCTCTCCCAAACCACACGCCTCACCAGCCCTACTTTACACCCTCAAGTGTTTCTGCATGGCTGGAATGTGTCCTTGAAATCCGGACTGTGCCTTTTGCTTGCCTGGGTGCAGGACAGAGGTGTGTGAGAGTTTGCATAGAAACTAGCCTAACATATTTACATTTATTGCTCCACTATCAACTTCTGCCTCTGGTCCCATCCATTGGCATGCAGCCCCCAGAAGGTTGCCCAGAATGGACAGTGGCTTCTGGGCTGAAAAATATCCCAACCCCAGTGAAAAACCTTAATCCTTTGATATAAACGAGCATGTCATGTTTCTTATGACAGCAATTAGTGGAATTCACTGGGCACAGGCTTCCTTCAAGAGATCATGCCTGCTGCCTTTTTTCTTTTTCTTTCCTACTAGTGGTAAGTACTACAGGCATTTTGAATGATGTTCCTCTTGTTTGTCAGTTCACTCCACCAACGCAAACTAGATTGATTTTGTTTTGTTGTTACTTTGTGCTGCTTCTATGTGAAGCAACATGCTTTATGTAAAAAGCAGACTTGTAAAACTACTCACACCTTTTGTAAACAAGCTTGAGGTCTTTCCAGTCAACAAAACTGCTCATTTTCTGGTTGCGAGACAAAATAATCTGCACAATTTCTCGGGTGATCTTTTTCTTCTCTTTTTCAGGCAGTGTAATAAACCATTTCTGGAGTCTTAATTTCCCTTGCCGGCTGAAGAGCAGTATAAACTGCATCTAGAGTAAACAAAACCATTTGGGGTAATATTGAGACAAAGACCAACACAACTTGCATTAACGAAACTGCATTTGAGTGAAAATATCTGCCCTGTTATCAAGGAAAACACTTAAAGTTCAGGAAATGATGAATAATAATGGTTTCAAGAGAACCTAGGGTTGCCCTGGGCTGGTTCAGGTGTAATGTTAAATCATAGCAGAGATTGCGTACTTTAACCAAACGCAACTAGCTGTCTTCCTGAACTTTTAAACAAGCAATTGTCATGTGTTGTGCAAGTTCAGCTACATTTGGTTGCTTCCAGTCAGGGCCATGTCAGTAGTCCTTCAAAAGATCTTCAGCTTGTCATTTTCCCATGTAACCAACTGTGCTGTTTTTTTACACAGGCTGTAGGTGAAGATCCTGCAATGGCCTTATTTATCAGGTTCATGCCTGCAGTAACCAAACACCACTATAAAAGAACAGAAAAACAGTGCATACCTGTGACTGCTGAACACACCTATCTGGGTAAACCCAAATACCCCCAATGCAAACACTGCAATTATCAAAAGATGACGTCAGATTTTGGACAGGATTGTTCAGAACACACCTCAGTCAGAGTGGGGTGGGCCACCTAAAGTGGCAGGATTTGAGATTTCATTGAATGCATTTTATTTAATATACATTTAGCACTATGGAGGATGCCACTTTTTTCTCCAAGAGCAACATATCTTGCATGATATGAGATATCCAAGTCATGACCCATCATAATTATGCACAAAAAATAGCAAATATTTTATATCTGTTAATCACTTTTCTGCTTACAAAAATATTGGGACTGTCCACTTACCAAAACACTTTGGAATTAAGTTGATTGTGACTGGCTCAAGGTCATGCAATAGGTTTCATGGCTAAGCGGAGACACTGGCTGTTAAATGACATAAACCAGGAATGGGAACCTGCGGCCCTCAGTCAGACTGCAACTTCCATTTGCCCTCACCAACACGGTCAATGGCAATGATGGGAGTTGTCCAACAACAACAACAACTGGAGGATCATAGGTTCCCCATCCCTAATGTGGATTTTATTCCAAAGATGGGAAACTTTTCCAACCTGGCAGGCTGGATCCTTATCTCCACAAGCTCTGTGGGCCACCTATCAATCACGAAATGTCCTTATGATGGCAGGTGACAACAAACCTTTTGAAATGTGTTTCCGTGCAGTTTATATTGAAGTGAAGGCTGTAACTTTACCTATCTCTCACTCTGTATCACAACACCAGGGACAAGACAAATAGGTGTGGTTTATGGAAATAACCCAAGTGGGCCAAATTTGAACCCCTGCCACGGGCCAGAGGCTGGGCACTGCTGCTCTAGTCTAATGATGACAAAGGTCACAATCTGCTCCAAGATGAACAAAGCACATGACTTGAAATTGTCTCAGATTTTCAGGTAGACAGAATTACTGTATTTACATATAACAGGAAGTCCATCTGAAGAGGGTGCACCCACTTCCTGCTTCCTGATCTACTGCAGATACCCATAAATCCCTGTCTATCTTCTGCTCAGTCCTGAGTTCAAAGACACCAGTAGCATAGGCCTCAAGAGTTCTTTTTTTAAAAAAATATTTTTTATTAACCGGCCAATCAAATCAAATTAAATCACATCACATAAATTCCGAATTACAAAGCCGAATTTTAAATTTTGTTGGGGGGACCCATATTTCAAGATCCGAAGGGGGATTCTGATCATCTTCTTGCTACTGCATTAATGTCCAAATCAGACCAAATCAGTCCAAATGGAGTTCATAATTCTATCCAGTCTTATCTTGCTGCTTCCACATCACATCTTGTTCATATATTTTCTCTTTTTTCTTTATGATCTCTTCTGATAGTCTCCTTAAGCCAATAAACACCAATATTAATCCTGCGTGAATTTTTCCGTTCTTCCAATCCTCAAATCGAGATGGTTTCCATATATCATCGCCTTCATAGATAACATCGCTCTTTCCATCATTTATCTCGCAATACTGTCGCTCTTAAGTCCCTCTGAGGAGTTTCACCCACCATATAAAAGCAGCTCTATTTCTCTCTTTCTCCTCCCAGACTCAAAACCTCTGACAGAACTTCCCAATATGGCAACGGCATTTTTAACTGCGTCATTCCAAAGCTCTTATACATTCCACGCTCTTCTTAAAACATGCTTTGGTTCGAAAGTTTATCTCCACACAGCCTTAAATCCACAGCTTAAGTCCTTAAAATGACATTTCTGACTCGTGAGGGGGGGGGGATTCTTGTTTAACCACATAAGAAAAGAAAGGAAAGTTTTTTCCCCTCCCCCATCAGTCATTTGCCATACCGTATCTTGGCGTATCTTCTCATGATTTATTCTTGTCTTGTTTTATCAGCGATCTCTTCTGTTAGCAGTCTTTTACTCCCCCTCCTTCCTTGAAATATGTGCATTCCTTCATCCAAATTGTTTCTTTTGAAGTTCTTGCAGCTAGTGGCGCGGATCAGGGACGGCATCCAGGAGTGCCGGAATCCCACAGGAGGGCTTTGTGCCTAGTGCCCCCATCCCCACAAATTCGGGGGTGGTATAGGGCACAGCAGGCAAGGGCAGTCCCCCCACCATCCGGGGGGGGGTAAGGAGGCTAATTACCCCCATCATAGCCTCCAAATTACCTTGTGTGGGTCAGAGAGATGTTATTGTCAGCCATCTTCCAATGCGCCCCCTAGTGTAGGCCTCAAGAGTTCTTGGCAGTCTTCAGCTTGTATTGTGCTCTAGGCCACAGTCTTCCTGGGCCGCCGAGCAAAAGTTTCTGTTGATTTAAAGAACTGAGTCACTTTGGGTTCAGTGACATCTCATCCATTCGACAATATTTCTCAGCCTGAGGCGATCAATGCGTGGTCCAAGAGGAAAGGTTCAAAGCAGCGAACAAGAGAACACAGTGTGCTTTCCTGTTCCCTCTCCTAGTGTGCATCACAGTGACATAATTAAAAGGGAGATACAAGTGGCTTAATTAAGTAACAGTCGTCAAAATTAATTTGGGCTCCTGGCTCTCAGTCAGATTGCTCATCCATCTACACGGGATACTTCACCTTGCGTCTCTGAAACAGAAGTAACGCTGTCTGCTTGCAATATGCTGTGTATATGGAAGGTGGGTGGTGAGAGGAGAAAGAGAGCATAAGAGACACTTGTTGCCATGGGAGACACACAGCAGCTACTTATAGTAAAGCCACCAGGGCAGCAAAAAATTCAAGGTTTTTGTTGTTGCTGTTAACACTATTTTTTTCTCCAGATCATTTCACATTATTAGTACAAGCAGCACATCAGCAAGCTCTAAAGGCAGGACTAGAATTTCGTTATCTCTGCTAAGCGACAAGTTATTTTTATATTTTTCCAGCCCCACATTCAGCAGCGTAAGATTTTCATAAGCATTCCATCTGCTGGGGGAAGTGGCCAGCCTTAGAATGATCGCCAACATTCTGACTTTGTACGTTGAAGTGAAAGAGTCAATAGCTATGGAAACCCTCCTAGAGCATAGGGTCAAGATCAGCTGTCATGGCAAGAGAAGGAGGCCTGAATAGGTCAGTGGAACGACAAGGGCAGCAAGAACCAGTGCACTTATCCTCAAAATCCCCCTTGCATATTAATTTAAGAAACTGTATTTGTGCCTGAAGAGGGCTTGGAAACCATGTGTTGTAATGAGAATGCCCTACAGTCAGCCTCTCCTGGGAGGGGAAGAGAACGAAAGCTTCCATCTGGGATTTGTAACAAGCATCAGTTTTCCATTATGTCCAAACAAAGGAAACTTCGATTTTCACAGGCAACAGTTCTGAACAAGCCAGGAGCAAACTGTGGTTTCCTGGTTTCCTGCTTAAACACAGGCTTTCCTACTTAGACACAGCAAAGAAGCATTTCAGTTAAACACATTTTAAACTTTGTATGAGAACTTGTGTTGGCCAAAACAGAACTCCACTGCGCCATCTGGTGTCACAGTGTTATAGTGTATACACAACACATATAAAAAGCCTTTTCTTTACCAATCTAGCCGAGTCCATAGTTTGCGCAAACCACGGTTTCCTGCATTTCTTTGTAGTTTTTGTGCTTTTGTCCAAACTGCAAGTGGAAGTCTCAGCTCTTCTCCCCCTTGTATGTAAAAAAAGGGGGGAGCAGGAAAGTCTGAAGCTCACCACAACATGTTCTTATAACAACAACATCAGAGTTGGTCTTTATGTCTGAATGAAGCTTAAATCAGGACAACACACACCAAAGCAGGGGCTTAAGGAAATAGCAAGAAGGGAGTGAAGAGGCAAAGGAAACGGGCATACCTATATCAGAGAGATATAGATTTGCTAGGCTCACAGCTTTGAAGAACTCTGATCTACAGGAGTGTGCTCACATCAGCGCCTTAGAGCACAGTGGAGATGTGTGTTTTTTTAGTGTGTTTCAGTTTCCCCTTCCCAGCTGCTCAAATCAGTGCAACTTCGCTAGTGTCGGATTAGTTTTTGTTAGTGTTGACAGTGGGGATTGTCTGACCTTACACACAATCTTAGCTAGAGATGCATTTGGAACAGCTTATAAGGACCCCAATCAGGATGAAGCCAGATTGAGAAGCAACATATCAGATAGTCTTTTATATCAAAGTGCAAGATACATATACAGCATTGCGAACATGGATTTAAAACCCAGCGCTAGAAACACAGTGAGTACAAAATAAATCCCTCAAAACAACTAGTTCCTGAAATTCATTCTGATTGCGCAGATAAAATATAACAGATAGAGTTCTACAGGATGTGTTGTTAGTGTGTGGAAACAGTTAAGATCCAAGGATCCCCAGCCATGCACTTCCAGATGGTAGAGGCATCAGGCACCATTTTAGCTCCTGGGTATCTTCACTTGTTAACAAGTGGCCAATAGCCAGGTGCAAAATGCTCCTGGCGCCTGGCAAATTTTGATCGCGGCTTGGGGCGTAATCTTCTGCACCCCTCCACGAAAGGTTCTAGGTGTAAATGTATGTAAAATAAGCCATATTTCTTAAAGGCCTCCACTGTGCCTCCATTTCCCAACAGAGGCACAACCTTGGGTGAGCACCTGGAACCCTCTGGATTCCTGATACCGCTTCACATTTATCATATTTGCTTTTTTAAAAAGCTCTTGTCTACCTGCGGAGTCTGACCTTCCTCTCCTACCCAACCCACCTTCACTGGCTGATCTGGTGCATAACTCGGGCCTCCTCAAAAAGGGCCAGGCTCAGTAACGGAATAATTTTTTTATTAGATAATGTTTCCGTGACAGAGTGAAGGACAAGCAATGGAGAAGAGCACAACATTCCCGTGGAAACTGGGTACACACAAGGGGAATCAACAGCTGGGATA
Source organism: Podarcis vaucheri (assembly GCF_965113315.1). Lineage (NCBI taxonomy): Eukaryota > Metazoa > Chordata > Lepidosauria > Squamata > Lacertidae > Podarcis > Podarcis vaucheri. The sequence goes on along the minus strand of NC_138763.1, from coordinate 31,874,507 downwards.
TAGCAAGGCATGTGGCTTGCTTCCAGGGAAGGTCATACTAAATGCTGCAAAACCCTTGAGAAAAGCAAAGAAGCCATTTGGCTGGCAGCAAAACCTCACACTGGGCCCAGGGACAAGGGGGGACTGTATGTCGTCTGCAGCGACAGGAAGACAGAAGTTAGCAAAGCAAAATCAAGAACAACAGGCAAATGAACATATGCTTTGATATATTAGAGGGGTTTAAAAATAAAAGAGTCGTATTGATCCAAGGACACTGTAAATTCAGATAATAAATTGTTCCTGATAACAGAGGATCACATCATTGCAACTACATTATACAGTGGTGCCCCACAAGACGAATGCATCACAAGACGGAAAACTCGCTAGACGAAAGAGTTTTCCGTTTTGGAGGTGCTTCGCAAAACGAATTTCCTATGGGCTTGCTTCGCAAGACGACAATGTCTTGTGAGTTCCTGCTGGTTTTTTTTTCCTCCTCCCCTTTTTCTAAGCCGCTAAGCCGCTTATCAGCTGATCTGATCAGCAGATAAGCCGCTAAAAGCGCTAATCCGCTAATCTGTCAATGGGCTTGCTTCGCAAGATGAAAAAACCGCTAGACGAAGAGAATCACAGAGCAGATTCTTTTCGTCTTGTGAGGCACCACTGTATACAGACTGCCATTGCTATATCACACTACCTAGCAGCAACTGTTTTATTCAACAGGGTTAAGCTGTCCTTCCATCTCTCCCGCTGCCACACATACACCTTTTCCCCCCTATTACAGTATGTTCCTGTTCTGTTATCTCTCCTGCAGAGATTGCATGTACCCTGGAGCTAAAGGGCCATGTCTTTTTGTCAATCTAAATTTATTTGAATAATCAAAGGGCAGTCAGCTGGTATGTAAAAGAGCAAACAACTACCTAATATAAAGCTGTGAATTATCAAGCAGGCAGACCAGAAGGGTTTTCTCCAGCCTTTCTCTAAATGAAACTTATATTAAGACAAATCTCCACATTCTGTACCACTGACTACCTGGTGCTGTGAGCAAACAGGAAAAAGAGGGGGCCTGATTTTTCTCCCCTCCTTGGCTGACTAAGGTCTGAGGATGGAGCCCGACACAAAAAGACACAACACTTGTGCTACACAGTGTTTCCTCAAACTTGGGTCCCCAGCTGTTGTTGGACTACAACTTCCATCATCCATAGCTGGCAAGACCAGTGATCAGGGATGATGGGAGTTGTAGTCCAACAACAGCTGGGGATCCAAGTTTGAGGAAACACTGGAAAAACAGAGGTGGGCAACCAAAATGACCGTGAGGCTGGAACTCCTTGTGAGGAAAGGTTTGGAGTTGTTGTTTTTTTGGGGGGGGAGAGTATTAGTTTAGGGGTGGGGGAAATGAGAGTAAGAGCAACTATGAATGACATGTATACATTATGAACAGTATGGAGAAAATTAAACTATAGACTGCTCCCACATGATGCAGGGATGGCTCTAAAGACCAAAGAATAAGGATACCTGTGGCTATCTGTGCCCACAATAACTATGTTCTGCTTCCACTGTCATAGGCAGCATGCCTCTGAATATCAGAATTTCTCGTCATGGGACAATGGGGGAGTGCTTGTGAGCTTCCCATAGGTCAACCACTGTGAGAACAGGATGCTGGACTACATGGGTCATTGGTCTGATCCTGCAGGGTTCTACTGATGTTCTTATAACCGTGAGGATATAAACATTGCTTAACCAACAACCTGATCCTATGCATGTTACCTTGGCAGCAAGTTCCCAATAAGTTCAATGGTTCTCACTCTCAAGTGGAAATACAGTGGTACCTCTGGTTGCAGATGGGATCCGTTACGGAGGGCCAGTCGGATCCCAAGGTTGCCGCAACCTGAGGGTCTCTCGCTTCTGCGCATGTGCGCGTGGCGAAACCTGGTAAAATACTTCCGGGTTTGCCGTGCATGCATCCCAAAGTTTGGTTTGGCTGTAAATCTCTTGCTACATCTCTCCAGAAAATGTCTGGTATTGCTTTAGTCTCCCCTGAGGCTTGCCTTTCCAAAAAGAGTCAATGCTCTATAAGGCAACATGCACATTTTGATTTATTTTACTTTAATAAAAGTTTACGTGTCTGTAAAATTTCAACATCCACATTAGAACAAGACCTTTATTAGGATGAGCTAAGTGTCACAAAATAGCCAGCAAGCTTTGGGATTCGCCCGAACTTTTCATCAGGCTAGATCAGGGGTGGGGAAGTTTTCTTTGACCTACCTCATATGCCAACTTTGACAGGAGGACAGGACAACCCACCTGTCAACCACTTGGCATTGTTATGAGGTCACCTGAGAGGGATTGCCCCACCCACCTGTCAAAATCCCTTGTGAGAGATTCCCAAGCATCTGTCAGCCAGCTGGCTGCCAGGCGCATGGGAACCACAGCGCAGGAGGCCCCATGCTCGGCACTTTGGGAAGTGCTGAGCATAGGGCTGGCAAAATGCTTCCTTCTCCCCTCCCTGTCACTCCCATCTTGTCACTCCTTCTTAAAACCTACCCAGATGCAGACACGGATAGCTTGACTAAAACCAACCACCTTTTTCTCACTCCTAACCTTTGCATTCTGTCAACATCTAGCTAGATCAAGAGTTCTATTCAAAAAACCCAAAACTTGAAAGCTTTCACACTATTTTGGTGACATTTTGGTTGCCCTAATATAGTAATATTAATAATAATTTACTATTTACACCCCACCCATCTGGCTGAGTTTCCCCAGACACTCTGGGCGGCTACCAACAAAAGATTAAAAATACATTAAAACATCAGTCATTAAAAACTTCCCTAAACAGGGCTGCCTTCAGATGTCTTCTAAACGTCAGATAGTTGTTTATTTCTTTGACATCTGATGGGAGGGCGTTCCACAGAGTAGGCGCCACTACCAAGAAGGCCCTCCCTGGTTCCCTGTAACTTCACTTCTCGCAGTGAGGGAACCGCCAGAAGGCCCTTGGCGCTGGATCTCAGTGTCCAGGTTGAACAGTGGGGGTGGAAACGCTCCTTCAGGTATACTGAAGGTATACAGACTTTGTGAATCTTCCCTACAGACCAACATGAGCACCTTTCTTCTTCTATATGTTTGTAAAGTTTCACACAGTTGTTCGGAAGCTTTCAGTCTGAGTTATCAATAGTTTCAAGTGGGGGTTTTTTGAAAATGTTTTGTTTTGATGTTTTATGCAACAACCAGTGATCAGCAAAGTCTTAGAAAACTTTTCTACAAGTTCACTTTCCTGAAAGCATTGTGCTACGTTGCCCAGAGATAAGCAGATGAAATGAGAAATCCATGTGTTTGAACTGGACCTGGAAGGCCTGGGTTCAAATATTAGCTTAGGTATGTGAGAACAAGGACTGACAAAACCCGGAACCAGGAGGAAGGGATGTTGGGGAAAAACTGGATTTGTTTGTACCTTTCTTTTCTTTCTTATTACTAGAATGTTTTATAAAGTTGATGAATGATAGAAAAAATGTTGGAAGAAATTACCTGGCTTTAGCAAAGATGCTTAAAGAATTATGAAAGAATATTATGATTATAAGAAGATGGTAAGGTTAAGACTTAAGTTTTAAATTTTAAGGTTTATTCTATTATAGAAAGATAAGACCAAAATAGTCTAGGGTAATGTAATGATAGAATTTTATGAAACATGGAATGGTAAACGGCATTTTCGTGCACTGGTTCTCCAGAAGCGGCTTAGTCATGCTGGCCACATGACCCGGAAGCTGTACGCCGGCTCCCTCGGCCAATAAAGTGTGATGAGCGCCGCAACCCCAGAGTCGGTCACGACTGGAACTAATGGTCAGGGGTCCCTTTACCTCGCAGGTCCTAGTCTGGCAGTCTAATCACTCTGCCACACTAGCTCTCCACGCCATAAAACACATCATAAAATATAGCCCATGTCCCGATTTCATCACACAATGCTTTGCCCCACATCTTTGGCAGCTGCTTAAGGACGGGGAACATTTAGAACACAACTAATGGGATAAGGAGTTGACGCGGGGTTGATGCATACAGAAAATATATATATATGGTTCTTTGTAAATCATCCCCTCTAGCCTCAGCTAACCTGTCACAGATTCTGGAGTCACACTGGACTTCTGGAACACCCAATGGCAAAGTTTAAATACACCCCTGGGTGTTTCCCTGCAGTAGGAAAGGTAGAAGCAGCTTAGTGAGGCAGGATGGTGTCTTCCTCCCCACACAAATTGCATCAGCAACCATTGCTATCCGATTTACATCCAAGGTCTGCAGAGTTTTGGGCCATGGGGCACAGCTGGAAACCTAAGAAACTGTCATGGACACCAGAAAAATACCCATTTCACAGAAGAACAAATGGATGATGCTTAGACCGTCCCACACACACTTGAAAAAGCAACAAGAAACATACCTATACATGCCCCCCCAAAAAACCCCCACAAGGACCAAACAGCCAAGTGTCCCCCCAACCAAACCACACAAAAGCAAAAAACTGGGAGAGACACCATATTGGGACTTCAGGCCTACATGTAACAGCAGAGAGGGCCCATTGTTCAGTGGTGAAACACACAGAAGGTCCTGAGTTCAATCGCTGACATCTCCAAGTAGAGAGAAACTGCTGCTTGAGGCCGTGGAGAGCTGCTGCCAATCGGTACCCACCAGGGATGGAGAAGCTGTGGCCCTCAAGAACTTGTTGGACTACTTCTCCACTCAGCCCCATCAACAGCAGAGTCGATGGTCAGGGATAAGGAGTCCAGCAACATCTGGAAGGACCAGATGTATAGAGCAGGCCTAGGCAAACTCGGCCCTTCAGATGTTTTGGGACTACAACTCCCATGATCCCTAGCTAGCAGGACCAGTGGTCAAAGATGATGGGAATTGTAGTCCCAAAACATCTGGAGTGTCGAGTTTGCCTAGCCCTGGTATAGAGTATCCCCAGCTGTTGTTGGGCTACAACTCCCATCATCCCCAGCTGGCAGGACCAGTGGTCAGGGATGATGGGAGTTGTAGTTCAACAACAAGTTTGAGAAGCACTGAGCTAGATGAACAAATGATCTGGCTTGCTATCAGGCAGCTTTGCAGCCAGAGGAAAGTGATTGCCTTCTCTCCCATTCCTAACCATGAAAGAGGAGAAAGTAGGAAGCTGCCGTCTACTGGCTGGCTGGTAGCATTCCATGATTTCAGACTGGGGGCATTCCAGTCAGACCAGGAGATGGAACCCGGGGCCTTCTATACGCACAGCAGGTGTTCTACAACTGAAGAGAAGTGCATGGATTAAATCTCTTGGAAAGCCATCACCAGGCCTCTGATTTAGAAAAGCAAATAAGTTGGCTCCACCCAGCCTCCCATTTTTTTTTTATAATAATTTTTATTACATTTTTTACAGAAATAACAGAACAATCAAAGAATAAAAAGAAAAGACAAGAAGAAAGGAAATAAAAAAGAAAAGAAACACGACCACTTCAATGACTTATTTCAAATTTCCATTGGACTTCCCCCGTCCCCCGCAAATGCATTCTTAACAATAAATTTATCAGCAAATTATACCCTTATTTCGTGTATTTCTTTATATTTTCAATTGCAATTTAGATTTAAATCTCTTGGTCACCATATACTCTAAAAATATACCATAATATCGTTTTTACCCATTTAAATCTTGGTTCTTTCATAAATCTTATCAAATTTCTTAAATATTCAAGTTTCATTACTGGAGCTAAGTTCCCAATCATACGACATCTTATGTTTCATATAACTTATAATACTTTTGCAAATAGTCTTTAAATTTTTTCCAGTCCTCCTCCATTGCTTCTTCTCCCAAGTCCCGGATCCTTGCAGTCATCTCGGCTAGTTCCATGTAGTTCATCAATTGCGAGTGCCAGTCCTCCAGTGTGGGCAAATCTTGGGTCTTCCAATGCTTGGCGATAAGAATTCTTGCTGCTGTTGTAGCGTACATAAAAAAGGTTCTATCCTTTTTAAACACCTTCTGGCCGACAATGCCCAGAAGGAAGGCCTCTGGTTTCTTGGGAAAGGTGTACTTAAACACCTTTTTTAACTCATTGTAGATCATTTCCCAGAAGGCCTTCAGTCTTGGGCAAGTCCACCAGAGGTGAAAGAATGTCCCCTCAGCTTCCTTGCATTTCCAACATTTGTTATCGGACAAATGGTAAATCTTAGCTAGCTTAACCGGGGTCATGTACCACCTGTATACCATCTTCATAATGTTTTCTTTCAAAGCATTACATGCAGTAAATTTCATACCGGTGGTCCATAACCTTTCCCAGTCTTCAGACATAATATTATAACCAATGTCCTGGGCCCATTTTATCATTGCTGATTTAACTGTCTCATCCTGAGTGTTCCATTTAAGCAGCAAGTTATACATTCTCGATAATAACTTGGTCTTTGATTCAAGCAATTCTGTCTCAAGTTTTGATTTTTCCACCTGGAAACCTATTTTTTTGTCTAACTTAAAAACCTCATTAATTTGGGCATAATGCAGCCAATTTTGCACCTTATCCTTTAGTTTTTCAAAGCTCTGCAGTCTCCAATTACCTCCAATATTTTCTATTATTTCCCAATATTTCGGCCAGTATGCCTCCATATTGGTTGTTTTCCGAGCTTTGGCCTCTATTGGTGAAATCCACCTCGGAGTTTTACTCTCCAATAAGTCTTTATATTTTTTCCAGACCATATATATTGCTTTTCTGACAATATGGTTTTTAAACATTCCATATGATTTACCCTTGTCATACCACAAATACGCATGCCAACCTAACGAATTGTTAAAGCCTTCCAGATCTAGGACATCAGTGTTTTCTAGTAAAATCCAATCTTTCATCCAGCAGAAGGCCGCCGCTTCATAATATAACCTTAAGTCCGGCAGGGCAAACCCCCCTCTCTCTTTTGCATCAGTTAATATTTTGAACTTTATTCGGGGCTTTTTGCCCTGCCAGACAAACCTAGAAATATCCTTCTGCCACTTTCCAAAGCATTCCACTCTGTCCACAATCTGCAGGGCCTGAAACAAAAACAACATCTTTGGCAAAACGTTCATCTTTATAGCTGCAATTCGGCCTAACAAGGATAATTTCAGTCTTGACCAAATTTCTAAATCTTTTTTAACTTCTAGCCAACATTTCTCATAATTGTCTTTAAATAAATTCAAATTCTTAGAAGACAAGTTCACCCCCAGGTATTTCACTTTTTTAACAATGTTTAGTTCTGTCTCTTTCTGAAACCCTTCTGTTTCCATAGCCGTCAGATTTTTCCCTAACACCTTAGTTTTTTGCTTGTTCAGCTTAAAACCCGCCACCCGGCCAAATTTCTGGATCAGATCCAAAACTCTTTTTGTACTGGGTTCTGGCTCCTGTAGTGTTAAAACCAGATCATCTGCAAATGCTTTCAGTTTATATTGTTTTGCTCCGACCCGTATTCCTTGTACCTGCCGATCCTCCCTTATCATGTTCAGCAAAACCTCCAGGACCGAAATAAACAATAAAGGGGATAGGGGGCACCCCTGGCGTGTTCCTTTTTCAATATGAAGTTCTTCTGTCACCACATTGTTCACTATCAACTTAGCTTTTTGTTCAGAATAGATTGCCTCTATTCCATTCTCAAACCCCCTTCCCACTCCCATCCCTTCCAAGTTTTTCTTCATAAATTTCCAAGAAATATTGTCAAAGGCCTTCTCCGCATCAATAAAAATTAACACTGCTTTAGTGTTAATATTTGTTTGTAAAAGTTCCAGAATATCAATAATATTCCTGGTGTTGTCAAACAAATGTCTACCTGGGAGAAAGCCTGCTTGGTCCTTATGGATTACTTCATTTAATACTTTTTTAAATCTGTTAGCCAAAACATCCGCAAATATTTTGTAATCCACGTTTAGGAGTGAGATGGGGCGGTAGTTCTTAAGTTGAGTCTTTTCAGTTTCCACTTTAGGTATCAGTGTGATGAATGCTTCTTTCCACGTATCTGGTGCCTTCCCTCCCCCCATAATCTGGTTGCAAACCTCCTCTAGTGGTTGTATCAAATAGTCTTTTAACGTCCTATAATACTTGGAGGTGAGTCCATCCGGTCCTGGAGATTTGCCCAACTGCATATTCTGAATGGCATCCTCAATTTCCTGTTGTGTTATTTTGCAATTCAAGATTGATCTCTTCTCTTGAGATAGTTCTGGAAGGCCATTTTCTTTCAAAAATTGTTCTATCTCGGCTACATCCTCGGATCCTTGTGTGTATAATTTTTTGAAATATTTCTGGAAGCACTTTCTAATTTCTCCGGGTTTCTGGATGTTCTTTCCTTCAACTTCTAGATTGGTAACATAATTTAATTTTTGTCTCTTTTTCAACTGCCAAGCTAGCAGTTTCCCACATTTATTTGCCGACTCAAATGATCTTTGTTTCATTTGTTTAATTCTCCATTCCACTTCTTGGTTGATCAGTTGCGCATATTGTGACTGGTGGAATTTAATTTCTCTTAGAGTCTCTTTTGATTTTGGATTCAATCTTAATTTTTTCTCACCGTCTCTTATCTTCTCCAATATCTTGTCTTTTTTACCATTCCAGAGTTTTTTCTTAATCGTATTCTGTTGTATCAGAAACCCTCTCATAACAGCTTTACTCGCGTCCCAGATTGTTCTTTTTTCCACCGAGGTATTTAAGTTGATTTCAAAATAGTCCTTTAAAGCTTTTTGGGCCTTCTTTACAATCTCTTGATCTCTTAGCAGGTTGTCATTCATTTTCCATCTGAAGGAATCGGCAGTAGTAAATCTCATTTCCATTTTCAAAGCGTTATGGTCGGAGCAAGTCTTTGGGCAGATTTCTATTTTTGTAGTCTTAGGTGCCAGCCCTCTAGTTGTCCAAATTTGGTCGATTCTTGTCCATGACAGGTGGGCTTCAGAAAAGAAAGTTCCTTCTTTACCTAGGGGGTTTCTCGTCCTCCATAGATCGATTAAATCCATATTGTCAGTTAGTTCAAAGAAAGTTTTTGGTAGTCTTCCATCTTTAGTCAAGTTCTGATTCTGTGACTTATCCATCAAAGTAGAGACAACCCCATTCATATCTCCCATCATAATGATGTTAGAATAGTCCAGATAGTCCAATAATGTCTCATGCAGCTTCTTATAAAATTCTGATTTCCCCTCATTTGGTGCATAAATTCCCAATATCAAAACTTTTTCTCCTTGGGTCGAAATTTCAATAGCCAGGATTCTTCCTTGTTCATCTTTAAACAAAAATTTTAGTGAAAGATTCTCTTTGGCGTAAATCACCACGCCTCTCTTCTTTACTCTGTCTGATGAGATAAATTCTTGGCCTAATCTTTTATTTGTTAACACCTTCCTGTGTAACCTGGTCACATGTGTTTCTTGCAAACAAATTATATCCAAATTCTCTTTCTTTAAAATATGGAAGATCCTTTTGCGTTTTTCAGGGGAATTCGCGCCATTAATGTTCCAACTATACAGCTGCAGAGACATCTTGTGTCAATCTGTTGTTACTCTTGTTGGGTATCTTCTTTTTTGTCCGAATCCGAGGGTGGTAACTCTTTTCCTAACTCTGGTGGTGGCCAAATAGCTGCCGCTCCTTTCTGTAAGTCTTCTCCGTGATCGTGTAGAAACTTCTGGCTATCCTCTTTCGTTTTGATTTTTATCTTCTTTCCTTTGTATTTAAACGAAAGACCTTGTGGAAACTCCCACCTGTAAGGTATTCCGTTACCTCTCAAAAGTCCAGCTAGATCCGTATAGTTAGCTCTTAGATCCAGTAATTGTTTAGGAATATCCTTGTAAATTTGTGCTCTTCTGTCCTGGATCACAAGTGCTTTGTTGAAATGTAAATCAAGTAGCTTGTCTCTCTCCTGTTTAGTCCTTAAAATAATCAAACAGTCTCTAGGCCTGTCCTTCCCGGCAACTCTTCCCAATCTAAATGCAGTCGTTATTTTGAAGTCTGTATCTTGATTTATACCCCAGAATTTGGAAAATTCTGCCGTTAAGAAACCAGTCAAATCCTCTTTCTCAATCTCTGGGATAGAGCGTAATCTCAAATTATTTTCCCTGTTTCGCAATTCCACCAAAGACAGGTAGGCCTGCTGGTCCGTAATATGTTTGTGGAGCGGCCTTACCTCTCCTTTCAGTTCCTCCACTCCTTTGGCTGCAGCCTCTGCTTTCCCAATCGCAGCCTCCGCCAATTTTCGATTTTCAGATGTTACGTCGTTTAGATTACCAATATCTTGTGAGTGTTTAGCCACCTGTTCTGAAAGTTTGGTGATTGAGGATGTGGCTAAGTCAATTTTTGCAGTTTGATCATCCACTTTTTTATTCAAAATTGCGAATTGTTGTAGCATTTCCTCTAGCAAAGTGTTAGATCCTCCAGATGCCATATCCTCGCCTGTTAATTGTTCAGCTTCTTCAGCTGGAGTTGTTGGCGGGGGTGCAGTCTGTAAAACAGCAGGGACCGAAGATCTACGTCCCTGAGAAAACAGGGTTGTTTGTGTCAGTTTGCCTTTCCCTGCCTTCGACGCAGCTCTTGTTTTCACTCTGTCACTCATTCCACACCTGTCTTAGGATTCAAGGTCAAACTGTCAAAAGTTTCATGAGAAAGACAGGCCTTGGAGTAAACAACCAAACCACAGAGAGACAAAGCAAAGTTGGTTCCCAGAAAGTTGTAAATCCCAAACTCCACTAGAGGGAGTGATGTTACAGTTCAGGAAAGAAGAAACAAAGTTTCAGTCGCCATTAAAGTTCCTTCAGTTAAGTAAATTAACAATAATCCTTGGAAAAGACCTTTTCCCTCTGGCAGAGCTCTCACAATGTTGCCACAAGTTTCTTAAAAGGTGCAAGGTACAGTTGTTTAATTGTATCCAACAGTAATGCCTCTAAATATCCATTTCAGGTTGTAAATGTATCCGCAAAGTAGCCTTTTGTCCCGCTGCAAGTCCGGAGATTGGGGGTTTTAAAGTCTTTAAAGTTTTTAAAGGTCTAGCAGAGGAGAAAGTCCCCAAATAAGGTACAGAAAATAACAAGAAAATAAGAATAACTTGCCTCCTTCAATTTCCGACTTCTCTGGACGTATGATGTCTCTCACTTTAAAACCTCTCTGTGCTGCTTCCAGCTTGTCAGATCTTTGCCTTTGATCACTAAGCATCGTCGGGAGACGGACTTCCTTTTTCTCGTCTCCCGCTTTCAGCCGAATTCATAAATTTGTAATCCAATTTCGAGTAAGTCTTACTCACGAGTAGTTGATTTGTAATCCAATGTAGAAGGAAGAAAGGTCGGCGCTCATCAGTAACAGCCGCGCGGCTTCACTCCCGCAGAAAGAGCGATGAATCCACAGCACCGCTTCCCCTCCGCGCTTCCGGAACCCCTTACGGGGTCCCTTCTTCGTTTCGGGGGTCGCTCTTGGTGCCCGCCGGATCCCACGGCCACGAGCTCACTCTGCTCGTGGTTTTTCTTAGTGGGTCGTCGCTTTGCCGCAGCGAACGACCCTTTCCTGCGGAGCCCCTCTTCGCAGCGCAAAGAGGACCGCCATTACTTGCTTCGCGCCGCCTCCGGAAGTCTCCACCCAGCCTCCCATTGATTTGGTATTTTAGATAAAACTACTCACATTACCATTAATTGAAGGGCCTGTTTGAACTACACAAAGCAAAGTCAATATGAAAAGGGAGAGGGAGAGAGGCAAGTGAAACCACATGCAAATCGAGGGTCAAAATCCACCTGACAATAAGCCTACAAAGGAAATGTACTACACATACCAGTGAAGTAGATAGGCCAAGGGGTCACCCATTAAGAATGGAACCAGGAGGAACCTGATTTCAGCTCAGGAATGTCGTCAGGCACCCTAAACTCTTGGCCACCTCATTCGTTGCTCAACAGATTAGCTCTTTTACTTGTTCTTTTACTTGAGCAGTATTAATGCACTGGCCCAGTTCTGCCCGCCAACCTTCGCAGACAAAATGGATTTTAGTTTTAGCGGATAACTAAACCACATCTGCTCAGAAGTCAGACCCAGGTAAGTGGAGTTAGGGTTGCATCTGGAATCAGAGGATCACCACAGAGGTCCAAACTTTGAAGGATCCCCTCTGCGGGTTAAATGCAGGCCACAGCATACCAAAAGCAGAAGCTCAGAGTGAATGAGGAGCCACCACACTAAGGTGCTAAGGTGCATGCAAATCAGACAGCTGTAGATGTCTCGAGCCAGTGAGACAAGGCACACGGCACCACTGTCAGAAAACTCTTTGAGGTTGTGAGGCATTTCTAGCTAGAAGAAGGTTCCTTTCTGACCTGTGATGATTTCCCAAACCCAGATAGTGAAATAAGACCTTCCCAATTAACCCCACTCCCAATCAGGGAAGTTTTATTGCAATAAATTCCTGTATCTTTATACAGCAGTTTCTAGCGTCCCAAAGTACAAAGAGAATAAAATAACCCACCCAAACCTTAGCTGGAGAGGGGGAGAAACCCTTTGCTAACTTTTTTTCTAACATAGGTGTGGCATTCCCCTACTCTTCATACCTGCATGATAGACAGAAACCTGTCAGGTACAGCTTTCACCATCCCTGTACAGTGGTACCTTGGGTTACATACGCTTCAGGTTACAGATGCTTCAGGTTACAGACTCCACTAACCCAGAAATAGTACCTCAGGTTAAGAACTTTGCTTCAGGATGAGAACAGAGCAGCGGCAGCAGGAGACCCCATTAGCTAAAGTGGTACTTCAGGTTAAGAACAGTTTCAGATTAAGAACGGACCTCTGGAACGAATTAAGTTCTTAACCCGAGGTACCACTGTACATTCAAAGCTGAAGGGGGGACTGCCCCTGATGGAAACCTGCCTATCACACTGCTGTTAAAAGCTGGCAGCCCTCTCCTGAAATACCCCTTGCACAACTTCCAAGTGTCACTTGATTGTTTTAGTTCTTTGTTGACAGTGCTCCAGGTGATTTATTTAAGGGACACGGGTGGCGCTGTGGGTTAAACCCCAGAGCCTAGGACTTGCTGATCAGAAAGTCGACAGTTTGAATCCCCGCAACAGGGTGAGCTCCCTGTTCGACCGTTCCTCGGTCCCTGCTCCTGCCAACCTAGCAGTTCAAAAGCACGTCAAAGTGCAAGTAGATAAATAGGTACCACTCTGGCGGGAAGGTAAATGGCGTTTCCGTGCACTGCTCTGGTTCGTCAGAAGCGCCTTAGTCATGCTGGCCACATCACCTGGAAGCTGTACGCCAGCTCCCTCGGCCAATAAAGCGAGATGAGCGCCACAACCCCAGAGTTGGTCACGACTGGACCTAATGGTCAGGGGTCCCTTTACCTTTACCTTGTGTTGACCACTGCTCCAGCCTTATGCACTTGGCTAAGACTTAACAACTCGCCGGTTGGACTACTTTCCCTGATGCTTCTTGACAAATTCCAATCTAGCTGGTTGAAGGGCATTCTCAGAAAACTGGCCACATATGGTCTCTCCCCAGAGTATTTATTAAGTTTAGAAGGGGGAAGGGCCAAGAACATAATCAAAGAAAGACTCAGGGACATTGAAACCCAAAATGACTTTAACCAACTTCTGATAACCTATAAACTTCTATACAATTCCCAAAGGCCCCATCTAGCAAACTATCTCAAAGTTCTAGACAACGCTAAACACCGATGGGCATTTTCTAGGGCCCGCTTTAACGCTCTCCCTTCAGCTCTTCTAGAGGGAAGATACAATAAAATACCGATCGAACAAAGATTATGTCCCTGTAACAGCAATGAAATCGAAACCATTGGGCATGTCATCTTATACTGCCCATTATATCGAGACTCAAGAAAAGAGCTGATCGAACCGATTCTGAGGAAAATACCTCGTAGTACAGACGACACCTATATCAGACACCTCTTAGCTGACAAAGAGTCCGAAATTAACAGGTCCGTGGCAAAGTACTGTTACATTGCAACAAGAATAAGACGAGCAATGATGTCTACAAAGGAGTTCAAACTGTAAACATCGAAAGAACGATAATAAACAGTAGCGACTCCTGAATTGAATTTTAAAAACTTAAAACTTGAAACCTGGTCATAAATATAAGCACCAATTCTGAGAATTGGCCATATTTCTACTGCTACTTGTAGCACAATACTACTCTTAATGTCATATTTTATAAATTGCTTCCTGGTCACTGACCGTATTAAAGATATTTGATTTTATTTGATTTGACCACTGCTCCAGCAAAGTTTGTTCCCAACATCCCTCCGTTGAATTGAGTGGAAGGGAATGGGGGCTGGGCTTGAACACAGAAACTGGGTGCGGTGGTCCCGGTTCCTGCAGCACTTGGCTCTTATCTCCATGCCCCCTTGACCCTGAACCAGCAACAGGTGGAGGAAGATATGCGCCAGCCAACTCCTGCCCTCTCCTCTCTTGCAATGTCAGAAAGGGAGAGAGCGCGCGTTCAATACCCGCGCAAGGAAAAAAACGCGGAAAGGGGGGGGGTCGCTTAACTCTATAATAGCCGGCTCAAGCCCAGAAAGAGAGAAAAGCCCCCTGGGCAACCGACCGACCCATCAACTCCTGCAAACTTTGCGTCCTGTTGCCGTTTCCTTGCAAAAAAAAGGAGCAGGAAAAGCCCAGCAGATCTTCTGTGCGCTTTTCAAGGGCGAGCCTTGCCCGACCTGCCTCTCTGCTGCGCGGAGGCTGCTTCACCTGGCGCCAGCAGGTAGTTCCTCCTCCTGGCTCCCCGGAGCCCCGGAGCTGTGTCAGCCCAACCAACCCCGCGCTCCCCCTCGGGGGTACTCACCATGGCTGCCAGAGAGCCGCTCCCCACCCCGGGTGGCTCCAAGCCCCGTGCCCTGTGCGGGTCTTCCCCCCTCCCCCCCGCAGGCACAGGTGAACTCCCAGCCGCTCGCCCTGCTTTCCCATAATGCCCTAAACTGAAAGTTATTAACTCCTCCCCACCCCACTCCTCCCCCTCCCGGGTCACTCCGGCAACAGCCCCAGGGGCGGGTTGGAGAGGTCGCTTTGCACCGAGTGAGTTTCGCGGGGAGAGGATCTCTCCTCCCCTTACTTGGGGACTGGCGCTCTCTAAGCGGAAAGATAAGAGTCTCCGGAGAGTTTTCCTCCTACCTGAGCGATGCTGCTGTTCTCGAGCGCTTTGCAGGAGAACAGAAGGAGCAAAAGGTTGGGTCTCGGCCCCGAGGAGACTGCAGTCGTGCGTTCTACTTGTCTCCTTTGGGGAGAAAGTTATAGGAAAAGAAGCAGCCGTAACGAAGAGATGGAAAACATAAGTACAGCATCTCCCACTTGTTCCGAGTCAGGATATTGGTCCACATAGCTCATTGTTGTCTACAGGGCTCTCCAGGATTTCAGACAGGGGCTTCTCCTAAACAGGGGTGCCAACTTGAATAAAAATATTGTGCATGTATCATTATGCCCCGCATAATCTTTTTTTTTTTAAAAAAAAAAAGAAATTTATTTATTTGGTTTTTCAGATTGAAATTTTACAGTCACATATACAACATAAAAACTAGATTCCAAGGAATCTCTTGGACTTCCCTCCTCCCCTTTGTGGATCCTACTGTTACTTATTTCCTCCTGCATCTTTTATAATAATCCAGATCTTTTATTTCTCCATTGTATCCAAAATTCACCTTTAAACTACAGGTGATATTCCAATCCTACTAACGATTTTAACTGTTTACAATGGTCTTTAAGATAAGTTATAAATTTTCCCCATTCATTATTAAACTTTTGGTCTTCCTGATTTCTGATTCTATGGGTCATTTTAGCCATTTTGGCAGAATCCATCTACTTGATCTGCCATTCTTCTCTGATAGGGACTTTATCTGCTTTCCATCTCTGGACCAGTAACATCTGTGCATAATCGATCGCATGACACAGTGCACACACACACAATGGGAATGGAAATGTCCATCAACTTTGTGGGGGCCAGCCCCTGCAAATATTTTATTGTGGGGGCCAAAGCCTCTACAGCCCCTAGGAGTTAGTTCCTATGCCCTCAAGCCTGAAGATGCTCTCTCTCTGTGTGTGTGTGTGTGTATTCCATTTAATATTATACATTCACATCATCATTATCCACTTTACTGCTTTGGCACTTTAGAGCCTATCAACTTCCTTCCCTCCTGCCTCATGGCTTTCAAAATTAACCTTTATAATTCATTGCATTTTGTACATTTTCCAATTCTAATTACACTCATTACAAAATGGCTCAACATTTAAATAAATATAGAAAGACAGAAAATTTCTTGTTACAAGTCTTCAGACAACCCTGCTAGCGATGTTAATTGCTTACAATAATCTTTCAGATATCGTATAAATTTACTCCAGTCCTTTTGGAATACTTGATCATGCTGGTTTTGGATTTTTCCTGTCAGCTTCGCTAGTTCTGCAAAGTCCATCATCTTCATCTGCCACTCTTCTTTCGTTGGTACTTCTTGTTTCCATTTTTGGGCTAAAAGAATTCTTGCCGCAGTTGTTGCATACATAAACAGTCATTTATCTTCCCTTGGTATCTCTTCATTCACTATACCCAGTAAAAAGGCTTCTGGTTTTTTAACAAAAGTATTTTTAAACATTTTCTTTAGCTCATTATGTACCATTTCGAACCTGGGACTTTCAGCTTGCTGCTTTGCACGTTATGCAGAGGCACAACTGAGTTTGCTGCTGAGTATTTATGTCAGTGCTAGTTTAGGCTGTTGTGGGGCTTTGGGACAAGATGTGCACAGTGGAGCCCCTTGTCTCACAGTCTTAGACTCATAGAATTGCCATGCAGGAATCTCAACATGCGGTTCCCCAATCCAATTTGAAACCACACTGGACCCTGCTTAGCTTTGCATATGTGCTAGCGGTTTCATTGCTACGCTAGTCAGAGGTGGGTGGGTGAGTCGCAAAGCCTGTGTGTTATTATGGGTCTTATAAGAATTAATTATTCTTTGCAATCTTACAAGTTTTGTTTTGTTGGCGTATGATAATGCTGTGTTCACATTTTGCAACCAAATGTTGCAAAGGCTCAAATCTTACATTTGAACTTGCTTGTTGTAAACTGACCTGTGTTCCTCTGATGAAGAGTGGTCTAGAGACAATCAATCAATCAATCAATCAATCAATCAATCACCAGCAACAATAAATACTTGGCAACTGGTGAAAAATCTTGTGACAGTTTGCCAAAAGGTGCTCATAGGTCTGAAGTAAATTTTTGCTTGGATGCCTCAAGAGTCATAGTTATAAAAGCAGCAAACCTCCTGTAGTAGTAGGAGTAGGAGTAGTAGGAGTAGTAATAATTTATTATCTATACTCCACCCGTCTGGCTGGGTTTCCCCAGACACTCTGGGCACCTTCCAACAAAAGATTAAAAAGACATTAAAACATCAGTCATTAAAAACTTCCCTGAACAGGGCTGCCTTCAGATGTCTTCTAAACATCAGCTACCAGCTCCATCTGGTACACAGGCTGAGACCCTACCTGCCCGCGAACTGTCTCGCCAGAGTGGTGCATGCTCTAGTTATCTCCTGCTTGGACTACTGCAATGCGCTCTACGTGGGGCTACCTTTGAAGGTGACCCGGAAACTACAATTAATCCAGAATGTGGCAGCCAGACTGGTGACTTGAAAGACCTACATTGGCTCCCAGTACGTTTCCGACCACAATTCAAAGTGTTAGTGTTGACCTTTAAAGCCCTAAACGGCCTCGGCCCAGTATACCTGAAGGAGCGTCTCCACCCCCATCGTTCTACCCAGACACCAAGGTCCAGCGCCAAGGGCCTTCTGGCGGTTTCTTCACTGCAAGAAACAAAGTTACAGGGAACTAGGCAGAGGGCGTTCTCGGTAGTGGTGCCTGCCCTGTGGAACACCTTGCCACCAGATGTCAAAGAGATAAACCTGACATTTAGAAGACATCTGAAGGCAGCCCTGTTAAGGGAATTTTTTAATGTGTGACATTTTAATGTATTTTTAATCTTTGTTGGAAGCCACCCAGAGTGGCTGGGAAAACCCAGCCAGATGGGCAGGGTACATATATTATTATTATTATTATTATTATTATTATTATTATTATTATTAATAATAATATCAGTTGTTTATTTCTTTGACATCTAATGGGAGGGCATTTCACAGGGCAGTACAATGCAAAGCCATTAAAAGATATATGGCTGAGTTTATATCGTTCCTGTTTCTTTCTGGTTGCCCAATATTATAATCTGTGTAAAGTAATTTGCGACGCTCTGCTTGCATACTGTACTAGACAGACAGACATGACATTTGCTGGCTACTAGGACTCAGTAACACTTTGGCCTTTAGCCAAAAGGCATAAAGTACCTGCCAACCTTTCTGTCATGTAATGAATTTTAAAGATGCGGAAATGTTCAAAATGAGAGATGTAAAAGTTGCTAACTGACGATAACTTCACTTTGGGGAAATGCATGTACATTTGGCACATTTTTAACATTTGACAACCTCTCATTTTTGAAATTTATTACAGCAGACTCCCTACAATGGGCAGAGCAAGCCAACATTCTGAACACGTTAACATTTTCAAAATTCCATACGTGGGTAATGAGAACTGTATTACACAGTCACCCACTGTTCTGCCGGTAAGATCCCAAAGGTCAGCACAGCGCCTCTGATCTATGCAAATTATTATTATTATTATTATTATTATTATTATTATTATTATACCCCATCCATCTGGCTGGGCTTCCCCAGCCACTCTGAGCAGTTTCCAACAAAATATTAAAATACAGTAATGCATCAAACATTAAAAGCTTCCCTAAACAGAGCTGCCTTCAGATGTCTTGTAAAAGTCTGGTACTTGTTGTTGTTCTCTTTGACATCTGGAGGGAGGGTGTTCCACAGGGCGGGTGCCACTACCGAGAAGGCCCTCTGCCTGGTTCCCTGTAACTTGGCTTCTCGCAGTGAGGGAACCACCAGAAGGCCCTTGGCACTGGACCTTAGTGTCAGGGTAGAACAATGCGGGTGGAGACACTCCTTCAGATATACCGGACCGAGGCCATTTAGGACTTTAAAGGTCAGCACCAACGCTTTGAATTGTTCTCAGAAACGTACTGGGAGCCAATGTATTTCATTTAGACTTACTGCACAGTTGACAAGCCTGCTGAGGTGGAGGACCTGGTTTCAAACCAATGTTTATCCTGTCAAAGCCAAAGCTATTAAATGGCCACAAATCCAGATATTCTAGTTGAACTGGGTTGCAGATTTCCTCTTCCTTTGTGCTTTTCTTATTCATTCCTTTCAGCCTAACTGTAACATCGGCTGCCTGTCGTGCTCAGATTAATGCAATTTGTGACTCAACCACACCCTTCAGTTGCCCAACATTATGTTACAGGATTCAGAGCCCTATTGGATCTTGCATCCACAGTAGTAGGTCACAGGAGCCGGCTACAAAAGTATGTTTTGCACAGCTTAGTCACCTAAGTAAACCGGATTCATGTGTGATTGTTTTATAATGGTTGCTGCTGCCTGTTAAACAGTCATCTACAAAGAGATCCTCATCACTCTCTTTTCTCTTCCCTGCATTCCTGCACTGGTTGTTTTTTTATTATTATTCTTTATATTTTAAGAGGGACATGTTCCAAAAACAAAATAATATGAACTTTGACCTAGGGCTTCCTAGAAGGAAGAAAAAAGCATCTTCCTTGTTGGTTCCGCTTTAGGCTTTAGTATGCTTGGCCCTTCCATCGGGTCTGTGCTGCTTTTGGTTTCTTAAATACATTCACAACAGTCCAAATTACTGCCAGCGTTCTGGGTAAAGAGATGGCAAGTTGAAATCCCCCGGAGTTCCTTCATTGTTGGACAAGAAACTCTTCTGATTCAGATAACAGCTGGTGCTGTGAGTTCATTTAGCTTAATTGCATTTAATATATCATGTTTCTGCCAAGGCAGTTTACAAAAATTAATAAAAACAAGTTTAAATCTCTAGTAAACACTTAAAATAAATGACATAGAACGAAATTAAAAAGGGAAAACATGAAAAAGAACACAAAATGTATACTATATCACAATAAGAATGAACAATTATAATTCCAGATATACACATCTCTTTGTCCTTGTAAGATGATTGGATGCCAGACAAGGCAGAACTGAGAAGGTAATATTCTAGTCTGGGGATGGGGGTCAGTGTGTCATGCAAAACTGAGAAAATACATCTGTTTTAACGCCCCCTCCCAAAAAATAAATATTAAATACCTTTGTGACTAGCAAACCCCCCTTTCATTCTTTTGTTCATCTGCTTGGCCTAATTTTCAATTTATTTATCAGCAGAGCATATAGAGTACCCGTCATCATTACAAAACAGCCACAGGACAGTTTTCAACGTAACATCTAAAGTTACAAAATACAAATAAGTCACGTAATTCTAATAAAGAAAAATCCAATATAAAACAATCATGGAAAAACAGCAGGATAGCAAATGGGCAAAGACCTTAGGTGCCAGTTAAAACCAAAATAATTTAACAAGTCCTTCTGTTCTAATTAATCTAGGTTTTCCCCTATGTCTGTTCTGCTTTCACAGGGTGGCCAAGTTCAAAGGAGAACAGTGAAGCTGGTTTTAGAGACACAGATTTCAGTAGCTACAGCTTTTCCTACCCCGCCCCCCAAATCAGAGATTGAGAACTTGTTAACCTCCAGATGTTGTTGAGCTACAATTCCAATAAGTGTTGGAAATGTAAAGAAGTTGAAGTACGTTTTATCATATGTGGTGGCAGTGTAAAGTTATATATATATAAAGGGAAATGATATATAACGAATTGGGGAAAAAAATGTTAAAAATACCGTTAATCTTTGTTAAAAAACCCAATATTTTCTATTAGGAATTACAGGAACTGATTTACCTAAAGAGTACAAGAACTTGTATCCAGCAATGA
This sequence comes from Podarcis vaucheri, assembly GCF_965113315.1. Lineage (NCBI taxonomy): Eukaryota > Metazoa > Chordata > Lepidosauria > Squamata > Lacertidae > Podarcis > Podarcis vaucheri. The sequence goes on along the minus strand of NC_138763.1, from coordinate 31,853,665 downwards.
CTGCTTGAATATTGCTAGCCCAACACTGGAAAGAAGAAAAAGTCCCTGCTAAGGAAGATTGGCAAATTAAGTTAATGGAATATGCGGAAATAGCTAAAGCAGGTTGTGTGTGTCATGAGTATGATGGAAGTCTTTGCCTCTGGTCCATCATAATTTCAGCTAAACAGTATAAAGCAGGGATGGGAGACCTCTGAGGCCCAGGAGAATGTGGCCCTCCGAGCTTTTTAATCTGGCCCTTGGAACTCTCCCACCCTTCCTTAGGCCACACCCCTCACTGGCCCTGCCAGCCGATGTCAGGTGCTCCAGCTAAGTTAAAAAGGTAAAGGACCCCTGACAGTTAAGTCCAGTTGCAAACGACTCTGGGGTTGCGGTGCTCATCTCGCTTTACTGGCTGAGGGAGCCGATGTTTGTCCACAGACAGTTTTTCCGGGACATGTGGCCAGCATGACTAAGCTGCTTCTGGCGAAACCAGAACAGTGCACGGAAATGCTGTTTACCAGTGCCTTCCCGCCAGAGCGGTACCTATTTATCTACCTGCACTTTGCCATGCTTTTGAACTGCTAGGTTGGCAGGAGCTGGGACCGAGCAATGGGAGCTCACCCCATCGCAGGGATTCGAACCGCCAACCTTCTGATCGGCAAGCCCTAGACTCTGTGGTTAAGTTAGCTAGCTCCAAATGTTTTGCCTGGCTCAAAAGGGTCCTTGAACTTTATTAACGCTTCTTGCTTGTTTGGATGCAGGGCAGAGGGATGGGTGAGAGTGCAGCCTACTGTACAAAGGCAAAACCCACATTTGTTTACTCCGCTCGCTTTTGTCTTTGGGCCCCAACTGCCACGAATGTGTGTGGCCATCGGGATCCCCATCCCCAGACCAGAATATTCCTTTTCATTTGCATCTTCATGCCAAGCTGGTTCACTTTTAGCTGGCGCCTTCAAGGCATCTCCAGGAATTCCATGGGGACCTGCTGATGAGCTTCATTTCTGTAAACAGCACCACAAAGCCGAATTCTCTTTCAACGCTGCTCATTAGGAAGGAGCCTCTCCTTCTGCTCTGTCCTCTAGCATTTAACTTCTTCCCTGCTTGCTGACAGCGCTCAGTCAGGGCTGGTGATTTGGAATAATCTGGAGGTGGAGGACCGGGCTACTCCTTCAGCTTTTCAACAGTTGCCTGTGATGAAGAAGTTGCACATTGTAAGCTTCTCTCACCCCTGCGGGGGGGGGGGTAATTGCTCCTCCCAAATTTCTGCCTTGCAGCTGCTCTCAACATGTGGGTCCCCAGATGTTGTTGGACTACAACTCCCATCATCCCTGAGCTCTGGCCTTACTGGGTAGGGGTGATGGGAGTTGTAGTTCAACAACTACAGTGATCTATGCAACGGTCACCTCCAGGCTTGACTACTGTAACTCAGTCTACGCGGGGCTGCCCTTGAAGCTGTCCCAGAAACTCCAGCGGGTGCAGAATGCTGCAGCGAGGCTCCTCACGGGGTCTCTGCCATGGGAGCATATTCACCCAGTGCCTTTCCAGCTGCACTGGCTACCGGTGGAGAACAGGGTCAGATTTAAAGTGCTGGTTTTGACCTTTAAAGCCCTTCACGGCCTAGGACCCTCGTACCTATGGGACCGCCTCTCCCGGTATGCCCCACGGAGAGCCTCAAGGTCCATAAATAGCAACACCCTAGAGGTCCCGGTACCCTAAGGAAGTTAGATTAGCTTCAACCAGGGCCTTTTCAACTCTGGCTCCAGCCTGGTGGAACGCTCTGCCTCATGAGACCAGAGCCCTGCAGGATCTGATTTCTTTCCGCAGGGCCTGTAAGACAGAGTTGTTCCGCCTGGCCTTTGGCTTGGAGCCAATTTGATTCCCTCCCCCTCTTTCTTTTTACTTTCTCCTCCTGTGATGAGGCTGCATTTTAATATTTCAATATTTTAATGTTGTATTTTAATCTTGTTTTTAAGTTGCATTCATTCAACTTGTTTTTATTATTGCTTGTTAGCTGCCCTGAGCCCGGCCTTGGCTGGGGAGGGCGGGGTATAAATAAAAATTATTATTATTATTAGTTCAACAACATCTGGGGACCCACAGGTTGAGAAAGGCTGTATCGGGAGGGAGGGATGCTAGGAGGCACACTATGCCTTTGAACCATTACATTAAAAGGTTCTGAGTGTTCTTCCAGGATTGAACAGAGGAAGCTGCCTTATATAGAGACCAATGGTCCATCTAGCTCTGTATTGTCTACACAGACAGACAAGGGTCCTCCAGACAGACAAAGGTCTCTCTCCCAGCCCTACCTAAAGATGCCAGGGGTTGAACTTGGACCTTCTGCATGCAAACCTGGACCTTCTGCATGGAATTACAGCTCTTCTCCAATGAATTTGCACATGCCATCCCCCTATCCGCATATATAGTATGGTAGTGAATGCAATCACCAGGTTCAGGGCCGAATCGTACATGCAGTCTGTCCATTATTTCACACTCACACTTGAACACTTTAAATTGTTGCTACTGACAGTGCGGCTACATGTGCAAGCAAGTTAATGTAAACGGCTCCTGCAGGCAGAAGGAAACAAACCACCATCCTTCATGGGATCATGGTTTCTTCCATTCAAACAAACCACAACTGGTAAGAAGAAAACTCGCCTTTCAGATCATGGTTTGTTTGAAGGGACTCAAGCCACAATCACCAATGTAGACATCAAGCGAAACAAAGGATCGAAGATTGTTGCTAAAAGGAACATAGCATGCAAATTGTTACTTGATGGCACTGCTTTTGTGTAATGAATGTGGCTGTTTGATTTCGCCCACAGACCTTGGAAAACCACAATTCCAAGAGAGGACTTAATTTGCGGATAGCTAAAAAAGCGGGACTATTAGAGAAACACAAAAACACAGTATGCGCACATCTTCATGTTCCCATCAATCTAACACAGCACTGCAATGCTTCAAACACACTTCAGAAGTCCCTGCTTTCAATATGAAACCTTGATTTGAGAAAGTCCTTCAGGCAAGAGTTTGCTGGGAAATAATACTGTGCATTTCTGACAGTACATGAACAAATTTCTGTAGCAGGGACATAAAGCATCGATTCAAGTGCAACAGACAGAGGGAACAATGAAACTGGAAACATGAAGTAATGCAGCATTCTGAGAAACAGGAAAGTCTGGCCTCTGCAATCAACCACAGGCAAATTTAAGACTAGCTTCATCATTTCTCTCACCTTTTCAGGACTGCCGGCCAATGGGAAGAAGAAATAAATCTCTTGCAGGGGAAAACAGACAGGTAAATTGGGCATTTCTCCCTGAGCAGCTAAAGCTTCTGGAGCTTTTCTACACTTCACCCTTTTCTTGGGTGGGTTGGCTTTGTATATTAGTTCTTACATTTAAAAAATCCCAGAGCTTGCCATACCTATTCTTATTCTTTTTATTCAAATTAAATATCTGCAGGGTTGTGCTGAGGTCCTACTGAGTTTTATGGCACTACTCCCAAAGGAAGCAAATGCCCCTCAAGCCTTGTTGGGCTTTACAGAGTGATGGGCAAACACACCCCTGCTGGATGTATTGGCTTGGGTGGGAGGCAATGCCAGGCTGCAGCTGGCACAGTGACTGAACTGATGCCACTGCATAATGTGTGCCTTTCCACTGACTGTCGTCGGGGATCTCACCAGGGGCACTTCATTGGGCAGGTGGGAGAGGGAGCTACGCACCAGAGAATGACACCAACAACAGCAGCCAAAGACATAGGCCAGCTGAGAAGCACCCCTCTCGGACCAACACAAAGTGGGTTTGGATTGCTCCGCTGGTGTTTAGGTTTGCAGCGTTAAATTATTTCCTAGGCTCTTTTACAGCAGGCTCATTCCAGATTTCATCACCTATTATTACGACAATTCAAATAGGTACCCTTCTTCCCCTCTCTATTCCTAGACTGTGCGAGCATAGTTCACCAAGTTTCGGATGTTCAACATTCTCAATTCTCTCCTCACCCCCAAACCATTTCATTCATACCTGGACCGCTCCTTCCACTGTAGTGTTTTAAGCAAGCAATTTATCTCTGCTCATCCATTTGGACAATCTTTTTTGTAAAGCACACACACAGCAAGGTATTTCTCCCCACAGACAAAAGATAGGTCATCAGAACAGAGAGGCGAAGGGGAATACTATCAGGAAATATTCGTTTTTTTTAATTGTACAATATTCAAAGTTTTTTTTCTTCCAAAAGACAGGAGGGGGAACGAAGAACAGCCATAACAGAGTCTCAGATAACAAAGGATACAGTATTTCACAGAACACAGCTATCGGACAAAAGATACATTAGTACTTGTTGCTCCCACATAAAGAAAGGCTTTAATGGGGGGGGGGGGACCTAGGTAAATGTGTCAAATCAAGTCAAAGTAATTGCACATTTAAAATTACCGGGACCGTTATTGTTACATTGCACAGCATTGTGTTTGTCCTTCTGCTCACCCCAAAACTGTTTTCTATAGAAACACACAATCTAAGTTTTCAGGGAAGGATTTGACGACTTTGGAGAACTCCCGTGTTTTGAATTATGCAAACAAACTTGTGTTTTCCCAACAAAATCTCTCCACGGATCTAGATAACATCTTAATGTCAAATTCTCCAAATTACCAAAATATAGAATAAAATAAAAATTATTCAGTCACGGAGCAAATTCAGCATCCTTTGGCAAAATACTCACAGAAGAGTCTAAGTGCAGTTGCCAAGAGGTGGAAATCCTTATTCTGTGGTCCATACAGCTAATGACTGAAAAGGTAGCCAATCAAGTCGGAGAATTTACTCTGTAGGGTCAACTATCAATACTGAAACAATGGGTGCCCCCCTTGCTGCCAGTTATCCCAGGTTTCCAAGAGAGGAAAAGGGAAAATATGCTCTAAGGCAACTTTTTGAGGGGAGGTGGGGTGGAGATATAACAAATGCTTTCAAGTCGGGTAGTTTCCAAAACACAAGATGTGCATTTCCAGATAAAGAAAACTTTTCCTCTGGGCACTGAGGTGAACTGACTCTGGTTTAATCCATACAAGTGCAGTTCCACTTTTCATGCAGTCCAATAAGGCAATGAGTAGTACAGGTTTACTGGTTCAGTGGGGCCATCTTCTTCCCAGGCTTTAAGAACGCATTAACTCAAGAGAGAAAACTATTATAAAGATTGTGCTACTCTTCAAACTTTATGTTAGCATGCAGGCGAAATTGCTGCCTTCATGTTTTTCCTCCCTGCACCTTGACCCTAAAATGATCACCTGCATCTTTTTTTCCTGAGTTTTCATTCTAATGAAGTAACTCAAATCTTGCACGTAACTGCAGCACAGAGCATTGATCTAAGTCCTAGTGTGATCGTCAGCAAACACAACATTTCACCTCAGAATATTATACTGCCCTTCCTCATATGCATCTCCCTAACACAAAACACTTAAAAGACTTGATTCTTTAGCGGTTTACACACTTTTAAAACAGTATACAATTAACACTGGCCTTATGAAAGTTTTTCATGGCAAACACCAAATAGCTCTCCCCCCCCCCCCCGCTTTAGTACAACATTTCCAGAAAATACCCCTAGAGATACTATACCTTGAGACAAGAGATATTGCTACCTGATCGGAGGGAAAAGGAGCAGTTCAGATCTATTAGCCTGCATGAACTAACCTTTACCGTGGATCTTACACAGGCTTTTAGGCAATGATTTTATCCCATTAATGCTAGCGATCGCACCGGCCCGATTTCACAAAGCTACATTTACTCCAAAAATTTAAACTCAACAGTGCCAATGAAGCAAATGAACAGAGAGGTGACTTGAAATGATCCTCAGGTTACGAAGGTTCATTCCCTTCTCCTTATACTGCTGTAGTGCAATGTGACAAATCGGTTTCATTCTCAAAGTTTGCGGGCATCTTTAATCTCACAACTTTCCGCTGCTACTCATCCCATCCATTTTTAACCGCAGGAGCTCTTATCTATGCGCCCCACCCCAACAAAATTAGTTATTGCTGAAATGTTTTTAAAAGCATGCTCAGCACTGGCTGAAGAAAGATCAAAGTGACACACACTTCTCCATTATTATGACTTTTTAAGGGGGAGAATGCAGGAAGCGCCATCATCTAGGGAGCGGAAAGAACACAACAACTAGTTCACTGAAAGTGCGCAGGTTGTTGAGTTCACGTGGCCTCTATTGTAACACATATTTACATATAAGGCATACGACAAGACATGTCAACTTGCTTTTAGTGTTACAGGGGGGGAAAGTCATGATTTTGGCCAGATACAAAAATTCTCAAGACAACTTGACATAATTCTCAGTCTGAACAACTTTGAAAGAATAAACAGAATTCATAGAAAATTCTCCACCCAAAAAATCTTATCCATTTCCTCACCCTTATTGCAATGCTGCTTGGAGGTGAAGAGCTGCTTTCTTCTTTCCGTCAAAAGGTATATATTCTTATGTTTGCGAGGCAGCCTTCACAGCGGCTGTTCATAAGATAAAACTAGCCTACACGGATGGTTTACAAGGACGGAGAATAAGTTACAATTATTTGCACACTCTGTTGTCACTACACTCATTTTGACCCTTTGCCACTGTACAGTATTATTTCAGCAGAGAAAAAGCACACATTGAAGACTACAAGTAAATCGAATGAGGAGTGGTCTCTCTAGGCAAGGAGTTGTGGTTGGGTTTTTTTGCACTTAAAGCCTTTTCTGCGTTCATTCCATAGGCTGTGAACTTGTAGCTGGGCAGGCTCCGCTGTTCCTCGTAAGCATTACAGAAGAATTCTGCTCCACTCTCTCTCACACACAAACACACAAAAAGGCTGTCCATCTTGGGAAAAGCAGAGTTCACAGAGTCAAGCAGCCGGCATTTTGGTGGCAAGAATCACAGAAGGGAGTGTTATCCATTTGGTGCTTCGGGTACATTAACTCGGCAGGCCCAGGTCAGCGGGAAGTGAAGCCGGTCGCAAGGCCACAGCCCACTACTGGTGTCATGTCCCATATCTGAAGAAGAAGATGCAGAAGCAAAGTAAGACTCTGTGTGACATATGGCAGCAGACCCAACATGTTCAAACTCAAGAGCCGCCTGCAGTTCAAACACGTATTGACAGTTTTTACGGGTCATGTGGCCAGCATGACTAAGCCGCTTCTGGCGCAACAGAGCACCGAAACCAGAGCAGCGCACAGAAACACCATTTACCTTCATAGCTGTCAAGTTTCCCTTTTTTAAAGGGAAATTCCCTTATTCCGAATAGAATTCCTCGCAAGAAAAGGGAAACGTTGACAGCTATGTTTACCTTCCCGCTGGAGTGGTACCTATTTATCTATTTGCACTTTTTTTGGCGTGCTTTCAAACTGCTAGGTTGGCAGGAGCTGGGACCGAGCAACGGGAGGTCACCCCATGACAGGGATTCGAACCGCTGACCTTCTGATCGGCAAACCCAAGCAGTTCAGTGGTTTCAGTCTCTCCAATGGTTTGACTTCACCCCCAAAAGCTGGCTCCTCCATTGTCTCCCAAGACAGATGAATGCCAACAACATGACTGGTGGCAGGGCTGCTGTTGAGACCCTTTGTAAGACAGGTGGCGACCCAGCAGTTTCAGACCAATGATTTATCCCACCTTTCTGTCAGATAAAGGTGACGAAAATGGGGGGGAATTCAGCAGGCAACACATGAATAGAATGTAAGAGCAATGAGACTTCTATTTTGCATAAGCTAGTTGGTTATTTAACTCTAGAGTCGTACTTTGGTAGTCGAACACCTTAGTTGTCGAACAAATCGGCTCCTGAACGTCACAAACCTGGAAGTGACTGTTCCCATTTGCAAACATTTTTTGGAAGCTGAACGTCCAAAGCAGCTTCCGATTGGCTGTGGGACACTCCTGAAGCCTACAAAAATGGTTCAAAGGCAGCCAGGGCAATAACAACCTCAGATCAAAGGTGTGGAGCTAAAGGGGGTACAGTTGTACCTTGGAAGTCAAACGGAATCTGTTCCAGAAGTCCGTTCGACTTCCAAAACATTCAGAAACCAAAGCACAGCTTCTGATTGGCTGCAGGAAGCTCCTACAGCCAATGGGAAGCATCGGACGCCCCGTTGGACATCCGGCTTCCAAAAGAACGTTTGAAAACTGGAACAGTCACTTCCAGGTTTTGATCATTCAGGGACCAATTTGTTCAGGAGCCAAGGCGTTTGAGATCCAAGATACAACTGTATTTCCTGAAAAGCAACTAGATAACTTTGTGCTACTCATCAAAGGCAGAATGGCTCAACAGTTTTAGTAGACCAAAACACCCTGCTTCCTGTATCTCTGCAGAACAACACTATTAAGTCTATCCAAAACATTTGGTTGACCTTGAGGTTTGGCTGTTTATTTGGGGTTTTCCCTTTGAATATTTTCATATCTACTACCTTTTGGAAACTGTGTAAGCTACTTGCAGGTCTTGGCCAAGACAGATGAGGAAGGGGGAGAGAGAATCATACCTTCACTACACGATCGCTTCCACATGTCACCATTAGTCCCCTTGAGATGTCCATGGACATATGGGAAATGTTATGTTTTCCTTCATGAAATGTTGCCAGAGAAGTGCGGCTTGAAGAGGGGAGAAAAATGAGTTTAAATAAGGGCCACTTGCTAGACGTCTCTCAAACCAGGCACAGGAAATTGCTTCAAGACAGAAAGACACTTCAGGGAAATGAGATTTCTGAAAAGTTAATGTGTCAAGTTCAGGATCAGCCTCAACATCTGAATGTCATTTGGAGAACTGGCCAGTTCATTAAGCTCGAAATATTCAAGAATGAAATCTACAGACCTTTGACTCCACTGCTGATCTGTGAAAGCCTCTGTACAATGAGAAGATCAGTAATTGTAACCCACATGCTTCTTCCTTTTTTTTTTTTAAACGACTGGTTTAAGTCTCTTTGCTGTTTGGCATGGACTGGTGCAAATGCTGTAGCACATCCGTCCTCAACCTTTAGCCCTCCAAATATTTTGGACAACTCAAAAGGTTGGGGAGGGCAACTGTGGTGCCATGAGCTCAGTGAGGTCAAAAAAGGTTATTTGGTTGGTCTGATATCTTACAAAGGATACTTCCAGAACATCAGTAAATGGTGGTCGATAGGAATTCGCATGAACTGATGGGGTATCAGCTCCGATTTGCTTTGTGAACCTTTGGGGTGGGGGAATGAGTTCCAATGTATAACTAGACTTCAATAAATCCACACAGCAGGATAATTATAGCAACAGGCCTTTCCTGCTCTAGCAAGTGACGCAGGTGATAATAAGAGAAATGACTCAGTCAGTGATGTTTTTAAGTTTTACTATGATTAACAGCTCCTATTCAAGAGGGGTGGGGAGGCAGGAAGATGACCATCTTGCCAATGCTAACAAACAGGAGCAAGTAGGGATTTCTGTTTACAAAACAAGGTTGGGGTGGTGGAGGTTGGGGAGGAAAGTGCCTTCAGTTCCAGCATTTGAAACTGCTAGCCGAAGCTGGAAAGAACTAAATGCAGAAAAAAGGAAAGCGGGGAGGAAAAATCAGGTAGGTGCCGGACTCTCCTGCTCTTTATTTTGATGAGGTTCCTACTTCAGGATAAAGGATAAAACAGCCTTGTAAGGTTCACTGAATTTCTAATTAAAAGCTGAAAGCTGCACTTTAGCTAGCCATAGAGGATTTGTTTGATAACCTGCAACATTTGTGGAATATTTGGAAGCAAACTACAACTACTACAATGAAAGATCACTGGTGTTAGAAGTCATATCTACATTTAAAATATCTAACATAGATTTGATAATGAATAAATTATAGAATATAGCTTAAAAAGGTAAAGGACCCCTGGACGGTGAAGTCCAGTCAAAGGCGACTATGGGGTTGCAGCACTCATCACGCTTTCAGGTCGAGGGAGCCGGTGTTTGTCCACAGAAAGCTTTCCAGGTCATGTGGCCAGCATGACTAACTGCTTCTGGCACAACGGAACACCATGACAGAAACCAGAGCGCATGGAAATGCCATTTACCTTCCAGTCGCAGTGGTACCTATTTACGTATCTACTTTCACTGGCGTGCTTTCGAACTGCTAGGTTGGCAAGAGCTGGAAGAGAGCAACAGGAGCTCACCCTGTTGTGGGAATTCAAACCACCAACCTTCTGATCAGCAAGCCCAAGAGGCTCAGTGGTTTAGACCACAGCGCCACCCGCTATATTGAAGCTCTCGCTCTCTATTTTTCTAAGCCTCAGCTGACAGCTAGGAAAGCAAAGCAGTGAATATTTGAGTAGAGCTTTACATAATCTGGCTCATAATTAGTGTATACTCCCCCCCCCCTTTCCCTTTTGGGATTTTCTTTGGTTTGGTTTGTGTTGTATACAATGTCCTTCCGCTAATTTTTTAAAAAATCACTGAAAACAAAGGGGTGTTTTCTAAGCATACTCACTCTTCGTCTTTGATTGAATCAAAACAGGCGTCACAGACCCGAACCTGGAATTCAAAGCCCATCACTGGATAGCTGGAGCGTTTTGTGCTGCACTTCCCACACACTGCCTTGCCACATTTCCTACAGTGATGCTGGGTGAGAGAATTGAAATGGAGGAACAAGAAAGATGGAAAATTATCAAACCAAGTAAAATAAAAAAAGCAAAATTACCACAGCGCTTCCAATTATTAGCTGCAGCCAACTGTGGTTTTGGGGAGGGGAGATTCACCACAGACTCCCTCTCTAGTTCCCAGCCCGCTAGCCTCCAAACAGTGAGCAACTCAGGGGGAAAAACCTCAGACTGAGAGCTTGACAGGCAAGTTGATATGGAAGAAAATGGTCCTTAAAACACTGGTCCAGACTATTTAGGACTTTGTAAGGCAAACACTGCATTTTAAGAACTCAAGTTCAGCATCCTGTTCTCTCGGTGGCTGACCAGATGCTCATAGGAAGCCCCACAAGCAGAACCTGAGCCCAAGAGCAGTCTCCCCTCCTGCAGATTCCAGCAGCTGGTTTTCGGAAGAGTTATCACCTCCTGCCTTTGCACAGATATGCTGTCCACCACAGGACTAGTCCGTTCTCATTTCAATTAGATTGAATGGACATGGGGCACTCCTAGTGCTGAAATTAGGCCCGATCCAAGTACAGCACTAAACATTAATCCTTCCTGCCAACACCATACATGGCCGGCACCAAAATACTTTGCAGGCGGGAGGACTGACTCACCTGCCTCAGCCCCAGAGTCTTTGTGTCCCACATCTGCTTTATGTTCCAGAAGAAAGGCTGCTCGCATTTCTGACAGGAATCGCTTTCCAACCACTGAGGGGCCTGGGAGCAGAAGAGGCAATGGAAAACGTTTAAACATGTTGTTGCAAAAGGAGAGAAACCCGCTCCCCCCAAATCCCGTAAATGTCTCTGGAATTAAGGATGTTTATTTATTAACCCTTGTTTATTTATTGCTCTGCGCTAGCAACAAAGCTAGAAATGCGATTAAGGTCTTCAACTGAGAGGAGCTGTAAAAAGTCCCCAAAACGCAAGCCTGCCTCGTAAAAACCGCCACCCTCCAGATGTAATTAGTCCAATTTAGTGTCAAGCTGCGTCCATGAGGAATTAATGAAATGGGGCCTTGTCTCCCAGATCTTTGTGTGCCTCCCCCACTTTGCCCTTAGCTGTGGCATTTTCCATTTCCACCACGCTAATGAGGAAGCCTCCCTTTGCCACATCTGAATTATTAGCCTGCTGCAGGCTTCGAAGCTCCCCAGTTTTCAGTGTCTGGATGATTAAGAGGAGATACCGCATAATTGGAAAAACTGAAGCATTCCACAGTCAAATAATCATGCCTTCCGTTTTTCACTCATAACCTGACGTTAAACGTGTCCTGTCCTCATTTCTGAGCACTATAGATGCCACTTAAAGCAATTAACTGAGCTGTTGCCTGGACCTCTCTTCTGTATATGAATCAGCTTCTATTCCTGTCCTCACTCCATATTGGGGCGGCTCAGAAACCCATGGAAGGACCAGATTTTCCCCCACCTGCTTCCCTATAGGCAGACACCGGAGGTCCAGCTATATGCAAGTCTTCCATACACTAATAGAAACTGAGCAATTCAAGTTGCACTTATTGCCTGAAAGCTACCTTGGCACACCCTGTGGGCTTGTCACTACCTGACCTCAAGTTTAAGAAGGTTTTAGCCTTTGTAGCTGCTGAAAAAAACTTGAAAATGTGACAACAACAAAGCTCCCCCCTTCCCCTATTTGTTTGCTTTTTTGAAGAGCTATCTGAAAACAAGCCAAGTCTGGCCATTCCTTAAGTATCAACATCCCGTTAACCAAGATTCCTCAGTAGGTGACTGAGGCCTGCAAGAATGACTATAAATAAAATGCAACATGCCCACAAGTAGAATCTGCTTATGGCTGGATTCAACTAATGCAGTGTCATAGTGGATGCCAGCACAAACTCCTGCTAGAGCAATGGGGTTTCTCCTCCCCCTAATCTGCTCCAGAGTTGGGAAAACCCCCATACCGGGGTGCAGAAGAAGAGGGGTGATTGGTTTCATCTGGCAGGCAGAAATGCTTGCACCTACTGAACGATCATATTACTGTGATGTTGAATGCAGCAGCTAGACTGGTGACTGGGAGTGGCAGCTGAGACCATATAACACCAATCCCGAAAGACCTACATTGGCTCCCAGTACGTTTTCGAGCACAATTCAAAGTGTTGGTGCTGACCATTAAAGCCCTAAACGGCCTCTGCCCAGTATACCTGATGGAGCGTCTCCACCCCCATTGTTCAGCCTGAGGTCCAGCTCTGAGGGCCTTCTGGTGGTTCCCTCACTGTGAGAAGGGAGGTTATAGGGAACCAGGCAGAGGGCCTTCTCGGTAGTGGCGCCCGCCTTGTGGAACTCCCTCCCATCAGATATCAAGGAAATAATTAACTATCTGACTTTTAGAAGACATCTGAAGGCAGCCCTGTTTAGGGAAGTTTTTAATATTTGATGTTTTATCATGTTTTTAATATTCTGTTTGGAACCGCCCAGAATGGCAGGGGAAACCCAGCCAGATGGGCGGGGTATGTATGTATGTAGAAATAAATAAATAAATAAATAAATAAATAAATAAATAAATAAATAAATAAATAAATAAATAAATAATACTTTTCCCTAGCTAACTGCCTATAAGCGGGAGGCCTGTGAAGAGAACGCAGAAATCTGAGCAGAACTAGAGCATCATGGCTATGGGACCTTAGCTTCTTATCTGCGCTCAAGGGAAATGAGATAAAGCCTTTGGGCCTGGTGACAATTCCTACCTCTTCTCGGCTAATATCCATATTCCAGACTGTGATCCCTCCATCAGCTGAACAAGAAACCAGTTGTCGTGTGAGCTGGAGGTAGCAAAGGGCCTGAACTTTGTCACTGTACAATAAATAAACAAACAAAAAGCATTCTCCATTTCAGTATTTAAAACTGATACAGAACCTTAGCCATGTTTCTGCAGGGTGCAGTTGTAACGATTTCCGTCTCTTGAAATTTTGTTTCCATCTTAGGCTTCTTAAAGATTCATGCTGACAGGAAGCTTTCCTTGATGCCACACGAGTCACATGGCCTTAAGTTTTGTTGTTTTTGGAAGAAGGGGTGTGCACAATGCTACTAATGGAAGTTACAGTGAAACCCCCATTATCACCACAGGCGTTCTCATGCTCTCCTTCCTGGTTATATTACTGCTTCATTTGTAAACAAAGGGACAGCTGATCTGACCAGAGAAGTAAATTTTTACACCTTTTGTTAATTTCATCTATTAATTTCAAATACCAGATACTGTCCCCCAACCCTGCAAAATTTTGGTATATAGTGCTTTTCAACAGTTTTGTATGTAGTCACAGAACTACAATTCCCAGAGTTCCCTGGGAAGGAGGACTGATTGGTTAAACCACTCTGGGAACTATAGCTCTGTGAGGGGAGTAGGGGGTCTGCTAACAGTGCTTAGCATGCTTAACAAACTACGGCTCCCAGGATTCTTTGGGGGAAAGCCAGGATTATTTAAAGTGGTCTCATGCTGCTTTAAATGCATAGCACAGGTGGTGCTCAAAGAAAGGGCAATGTAGTATTCCTCATCCCTATGTTAACACAACCAAGGACTGAACCAGCAGCAGTAAGAGCTGGGAAAATAAAATGTTAGCATACTGATGGCCTTGAAGCAGAAGCGTCCGACCTCTCCTTCCTCCAATATCCCACATGATTATGCTGTTATCAGATGCTCCAGAGAAGAGTAGCCGCTGAATCGGATCCCACCACAGGGAGGCAATGCTTCCTAGGTTAGGGAGGAGAAGGAATAAGTGCATTAGCTTGCAGATCCTTCAGACTTCAGGTAAATGGGAGTGGCAGGCTTGGAATATAATACTGCGCTTCCAAAGAGTAGGTATAAATCTTCCCTTTTACAAAGGGATACATTTGCCTAGTTCAGACAAACATTCCTGGCTTCATAAACCATGTAATAAATCACCAAGCAGCAGACTTGAACAGCACAGCCGACAAGCACACCTAAACTCAGGTTTAAAAGTTCAGCATAAGCCAGCCACGTGAGAAAGTCTTCATGACAAGCAATGAAGACGATGAGAGACTATAGAAATATTTCACGGGACCCCAAAATGTTTTCCAGAAATCACGTCCTCTGCAAGTCCACGCTTGGGTTACCAAATTATGCCTTCAAACAAAGTAGAGTTTTTCAAGCTTGCTTCATACAAACCACCTCTGAAATTGACTCTCAGTGGTCAGCATCTTTATCAGGCCTGTTTATCTGAGCCAGCTGTGATTAGAGTTTGCCCCGCTGTCCTTGTTTGTATAGCAGAGCCCCAGTATTGACCATTTCCACATAATTCTTATTGTCTGGCATTCACAGTCTGCTATAAAGGTACATAGAAACGGGCAATTTTCACTGGAGCACAGCTGAATAAGGTAATCAGTGTTGGTCCTCATTTTTCTCAGTGTGTGTAGCTGTGCAACTAATTATCTGCTCTGGCAGGGCCATACATCACTGTTAGCACACAATAAGAGATAACCAGGCACACACAGAGACCTCTGCTTCAGATAATGGTCTGAAGGCACATGTGGTGGCTTAGGGTTGACGCTAAGATGTTTGGCAGTGTCTGGATGTAGATGTGAACTATAAATAAGCCACTCTGACCCCTGTAGTGCCAAAGCAGGGTGCAGGAATAGACCTTTGGGGAGGGTTGTCTCAACTTTTGAAACTAGGAACCAAAGCCCGAATTTGCATTCCAACCTGTCGGTTCCCACCCACTACCTTCACCCGCAGCAACAGGCTGAGGAGATGGATAGCAGCTTACAAGGGTGGGGAGAGATACTTGTCACAGCGAGCCATGTGTCACTGCACATGGCCATGACAAGACTGGCCGGAGGGGGGGGGGTTAATGAGAGGGACTAGGCTGGGTGGGGGAAACAATGTTCTTGATGGTCTCTATGATAGACAGTTCAAGTCCTCAATGAGTCCTCATGTGTCAGTCAGATCTGAAGGCATCAGTGGTGTAGCGTGGGTTGTCAGCACCCAGGGCAAAGCAAGTAATTTGCGCCCCCTAACCCGTGGATTTGCGCCCCCTAACCTGTGGATTTGCGCCCCCTAACCCTAACCCCCAGATGTTGTGCCTGGTGCGGCCGGCCCCCCCCTGCACCCCCCACGCTACGCCACTGGAAGGCATACAAGGTTGCTGAAGCTGAGCAGGCCTGAGTCCGGTGAGAGCTTGGATGGGAGGCCACCTGAGAACCATGTGTGCACCACCGTGGATTCCGCAACGGAAGAAGGCAGGAAAACTAACAAAAGAAGCAATAATCCCCAGTTCCCATTCTCACTTAATGCAAATGTGTGTCGGTCACACAGCAGGAACAGTACATTATATCTATTGCTTTCTATGAGCTGCCAGAGGCTCAACCCTTGAAAGCCTGCCATCTGGTGCCTAAAACTCTTTACTACACCCTAGGTTTTTTTTTATTATTATTAAATATTTTCTTGATTTACAAAAGTGTGTGCAATGTCTCTCTCTCATTCCCCCCTCCCCACGTAACATTTTTACAAATCAGTTTCATTTGTTGAGACATTAGGAAGAAAGTTTTGAAGGTAAAGAGAAGTTGGTTTGAGTCTGCTTACAAATCTGACAAGTCATCCTCTCCGACACCCCTCTTGGCCATAGACTCAATACCGCCTAATGCCCAGTCATTTGAGAAAGCAGCACAATTGCTGGAAACCACATTCCTGTTCAGAACACTTCATAGGTTAGCAGGGAGGGCACTTAGTGCCACTCACCCTAAGAATTCAGGGAAGGTCTAGTTACATATATTTATAATTAATTTCATTTCAGGAGGAAAAACAATTAGAAAAAGATATACATACATACATACATACATACATACATACATACATACCTTCATGACCCTTGAGAGTTGTGATAACCGAGCACGTGCTCTGTTCAAGTTTCAGGAGCGTGATCTGCCCAGAATAGTCTCCGACAAAGGCATGCTGGGTTTCAAAGTCGTATCTTAGCGCAGCCGAGTCAAGGAGTAGCTTCCATGCGTCAACTGCTCAAGCAGCACAGAGGCAGAGCGTAAAATGATGGTTGTAAAAAGGAGTCTAATTTGTCCCAAAGTGCTATAAAAACCAAAGTTGAAGGTGTGCCTAAACTAGAAGAGGAGGAGTTTGGATTTGATATCCCGCTTTATCACTGCCCTAAGGAGTCTCAAAGCAGCTAACAATCTCCTTTCCCTTCCTCCCTCATAACAAACACTCTGTGAGGTGAGTGAGGCTGAGAGACTTCAAAGAAGTGTGACTAGCCCAAGGTCACCCAGCAGCTGCATGTGGAGGAGCGGGGAATCGAACCCGGTTCACCAGATTACAAGTCTACCGCTCTTAACCACTACACCACACTGGCTCTCACTAAACTAGAAGAGATCTTACTAGATGCTGCTTTTAGTTCAAGCAAACGAGGCTCTTGACCTCCGCAACCATTTTAAAAGCCATGTCGCTGTCACCCAAGGTTCTAAAACTTAAGAGGGGTAATTAGTCTGATCATTCTGGGGTATGAGTTAAACACGGGAAACGCTCTACTGCCAAGATGCAGCTGGACTAAAAGGTAAAGGTACCCCTGCCCGTACGGGCCAGTCTTGACAGACTCTAGGGTTGTGTGCTCATCTCACTCTAGAGGCCGGGAGCCAGCGCTGTCCGCAGACACTTCCGGGTCACGTGGCCAGCATAACAAAGCTGCTCTGGCAAGCCAGCACAGCACACACGGAAACGCCGTTTACCTTCCCGCTAGTAAGCGGTCCCTATTTATCTATTTGCACCTGGGGGTGCTTTTGAACTGCTAGGTTGGCAGGCGCTGGGACCGAGCGCACCCCGCCGCAGGGATTCGAACCGCTGAGCATGCGATCGGCAGCTGGACTAGCTGGGTAAGAAAAACAAGCATGACACCATGAAGGTGTGAGGAGTGCTAGATCCGTCTCCCAGGACGGTGTCAGTAAAAAGACTTAAGGGACTTCGTGATGCGAGCAAGTTGGTGGAGGAGGGGAGAGCAGGTGTGACCACAACAGGCATAATAAGAGTCTAACCAGCATGAGGCTGAGGAGGAATCACTCACAGTTCTCTCCTGTGGAAAGGGAGAAGGGAGACCTTGCCACCTGGGGGGCTCTGAGCGGTGCCTGAACCCGTCGTGTTTATTCCAAGATACAAGCAAGGATGTGCTGGGCTGCTTAGAGCAGGAGTGGGTAAACTTGTCACCTGTAGGGTCACAATTCCTTCTGGGGGCCACCTGCCAGTGGCAGGTAAGGCCAGAGGGAAAAGCAAGCAGACAAACAATTAGACCTTTATGCAGCAGGCTAGTGCAACTTCCTGCAATGCAGGAATCTCAGGTCCCTCCTCCCGGACTTAAGAGCTTTATCGCAATCTTAAAGCAAGTCCGATTCCAAAACTGTCGTGCCCGGGCCTTTTTTCCTGCCAGCTGGAGCTCAGCTCTGGCACCTCTCAGGTAGGCACCACTGCCATTCTAAGAAAAGAAGGGAGAAGTTCAAAGTGAGCTCTGGCACTACCCGCCCCCCTAGAAAAACAGCACTGGCTGTGCCTGGTCCAAATTTAAAGGGAGTGGAGACATTTCTCCTCTTCCCTTCTGGTTCCCATTTATCTTTCTACAGTGGTACCTCGGGTTAAGTACTTAATTCGTTCCGGAGGTCCATTCTTAACCTGAAACTGTTCTTAACCTGAAGCACCACTTTAGCTAATGGGGCCTTCTGCTGCCACTGCGCCACCTGTTCTCATCCTGAAGCAAAGTTCTTAACCTGAAGCACTATTTCTGGGTTAGCGGAGTATGTAACCTGAAGCGTATGTAACCCGAGGTACCACTGTACGTATAAAATTACTGCAAGGTCTACAAGCACGGAAATCCAAGCTGTGGCACGGGGGTCACTCCTGAGCAGGAACAGAAGAGCTGGGCTTCACTGCTGCCTCCTTCTGAATTGGGCAGATCTGAAACAAAACCAAGGCCAGCACGCTGCACTGTGTGCTACTTCACACTTTGAAGACTTGGCTCACAAACCACATATTGATTGGGGGAGCGGTTGCCACAAATGAAGACTGGCAGTGTATGCACTGAGCCAGCCTGTTGGCCAGCCTCATTACCAGCATTATTCCATTACTTGTGTAATATTGTCAGTGTTTGCTTTCATGGAGTAGACAATACTCTTGACTGCCCATGCTGCAACGTTTCATGTTTGCTTAACTGTCTCTAACTGGCTCATTAGCTGCTATATTTCAGAAGCTCTTGACAAGGGTAGTGAAATAATAATCTGTCCTGCTATTAATGACTCCAGCAAACAGTGTGTGACAATAAGGAGAAGAAAAACCCTGCTGAGGAAAAGGAAGTCTTTACTTTCTCTCCCCCCCAAAAGATAAAGATGATGCTTTCTGGGAAAACCATGCTAGATTCTCAGTAAAGTTCAGAGTCAGAATGATTTACTGGACAGAGTGAACCTATATGACCTGGGTTAAAATCACAGCTCTCTCACAGACTAACTCAACACCTAAAGGAAACTCCCAGGGGAGTAGCTGTCAGTAAACAGAACTAAGAGTCTTGTAGCACCTTGAAGGCTAACATATCATGTCATCCAGTTTTCGTGGAGTAGACAGCTGACATTCAATGAAGTGAACTGTATTATTATTAAACTTGTATCCCATCTTTCTTCCCAAAAGAGCCCAGGGCGGCAAACAACAAGCAATAAAACAATAAAAAACACATTTAAAACAACTGTGATACAGATGCAACCTGGAGAAGAATGCAGCCCAGGAAATCTTACGCCATAAAAAATTGATATAAAATCCAATCATTTTTTTTAAAAATGTAGTTTTTAAAGTGCCACAAGGTTCTTTGTCGCTTTCACCTAAAAGCAAATCACACTCTTGTCTTTTACAGGTGAGAGAGATGAAATAGTGACTAAGAGCATCACAGAGGTAGTGCAAGGGTTAGGGATGACAAGCTATTATTTAGGCCTAAATTGGGTTACAAGGGACAGAAAAAACATTTCACCGTGTTTGTGGAATGTGAGGGGGTTTGGGCCCTGGCTACAGCTTCCAATGACCAGCAGGGAAAAGAAGGAAAGGGTTAGAGAGGGCTGCCGATTTTGGATTAGCAATGATCGTGGCATGTCTTTGATGTCCTTCCCAACATGTTATGTCTAGATGAATACATAGTTCTAAAATATACTAAATAGCAGAACTGTGTGCTATAATGCTCTGTGCCACGAGAAAGGGTCATGAGTCTTTAGCAATAGGCTGGAGGGGTGAGAAAGGTGACAGGGCAGAATGATTGACAGATATTCCCTACTTGTCCACCCACCTAATACAATAAACTGGTGTGAAATAATTTTTAAAACCTCCCAGCCAATGCCTAAGTGTGCACACCCTGCTTTTTCATTCTATGGTCTGTGAGCGTCAACACCAAAGTGACCCTTTGGATATAAAGAGAACACCTTACGGATTACAGATTGTCACTCCTAACACTGAATGAAGACAGCATCTAGCACTGCCAGCAGCTTGTAGCCTCCTTCAGGCATTACATATGAAAGCAAAGTGGTTCTGCAATCCTGTACTCATGGAGGCTCCCTGCACATTTTTAGAATCCTAGAAAATAAGGGTTCTAAAATGCACGGTGAGCCTCCATGAACTCAGGAATGCATTTGCCCTTCAACTAAAAGATGACGATCAGAGCAGGGGTAGAATATTGTATTTTTAACATTTTGTTGGGAGTCACCCAGAGTAGCTGGGGAAACCCAGCCAGATGGGCGGGGTATAAATATATTATTATTATTATTATTATTATTATTATTATTATTATTATTATTATTATTATAGCATGCTGGTCCTCAAGCACCCCCACCCATCATGTGTTTGCAGAACACTTGAAGAGGATTTCTGAAGCACATGTGGCGCCTAGCCTGAGACTGCTGAATTGCCAAAGAAATATTACATACAGCAACAGTGACTAGTACTTCCTCAACCTGTTAGCTACAGTAGACTCTTTAAAAGCTCTTACACTAATGAAATCTAACAGCAGAAAGAGTCACTTAAAACACTTCTACTCTTTTGGCAGAGGCTATTCAAAATGAATATAGAATTGTGCAGTAGAGCGACTGAGCTTTGGGCACACTTTAAATAAACCTTCAGAAACTCCCACTTCTGCTATGATACAATTACTCTGAAAGATACTGTAGGCAAGAAGCCCAGGAGGTGAAATAATGTCGTCCCAGCATGTTTCCACTTCTGGTACACATCCAGCTGACACATTTATCGTGGCCGGTGCTGATAACCCACTCGGCTTCCAAGCAAAAAATGACCGCAGATACTCTGTTCTGATGAGCTGCAGAGACACAAAAGAAGAGAATATTTTTGCAGGATGCATTGCTCTACAGGTGACTCGTTCAATCCATACATTTAAGCCTTGTTTCCATCTTATACGATGGCTGTCATGGAAAGGGGGCGAGAAGAGGAACGTAAGGTTTGTCTGCAGTCCCAGAACCTACTGTGGCACCCCATGCTTTTTCAGGAGGGAAAAAAAATGCTGACAGACATAATACCGGTGACTTAACCCACAGCAATGCAGCCAGTATTATCAACAAAAGATAGGGAGGAAAATAACTTGCAGCCAGGCTCCCATTTAATTTGTGGGCCTCCTGAGGCATTTATGGTGGAAGGAGAGAGAGAAGCAAAAGTCAAGGCACAAGAATGTTGAATGCAAACTTTGTTCCGAAGTACACATGGAAGACTCCAAAGATGGCTGGCCTTCCTGGAAAACACATTTAAGTTTCTTGGGAAGGCATTGACTTTGCTATGATTGTTTGAACAACAGTGTGCATTTTCTGCCCCCCCCCCTCCGCCCCATTTGCCAGGAGTTCATTTATTTAAAGGCTTCTTGCGGTGAGTCACATCCTTCACATGGATATATGAAGGTCAGTCTCCATTATGGCAAAACAACAGCTTTGGTGAAGCACATAAAGATGTCTTATTCAACATCTTTATCAACGACTTGGATGATGGACTCAAGGGCATCCTGATCAAATTTGCAGATGACACCAAACTGGGAGGGGTGGCTAACACCCCAGAGGACAGGATCACACTTCAAAACGACCTTGACAGATTAGAGAACTGGGCAAAAACAAACAAGATGAATTTTAACAGGGAGAAATGTAAAGTATTGCACTTGGGCAAAAAAAATGAGAGGCACAAATACAAGATGGGTGACACCTGGCTTGAGAGCAGTACATGTGAAAAGGATCTAGGAGTCTTGGTTGACCACAAACTTGACATGAGCCAACAGTGTGACGCGGCAGCTAAAAAAGCCAATGCAATTCTGGGCTGCATCAATAGGAGTATAGCATCTAGATCAAGGGAAGTAATAGTGCCACTGTATTCTGCTCTGGTCAGACCACACCTGGAGTACTGTGTCCAGTTCTGGGCACCACAATTCAAGAAGGACACTGACAAACTGGAACGTGTCCAGAAGAGGGCAACCAAAATGGTCAAAGGCCTGGAAACGATGCCTTATGAGGAACGGCTAAGGGAGCTGGGCATGTTTAGCCTGGAGAAGAGGAGGTTAAGGGGTGATATGATAGCCATGTTCAAATATATAAAAGGATGTCACATAGAGGAGGGAGAAAGGTTGTTTTCTACTGCTCCAGAGAAGCGGACACGGAGCAATGGATCCAAACTACAAGAAAGAAGATTCCACCTAAACATTAGGAAGAACTTCCTGACAGTAAGAGCTGTTCGACAGTGGAATTTGCTGCCAAGGAGTGTGGTGGAGTCTCCTACTTTGGAGGTCTTTAAGCAGAGGCTTGACAACCATATGTCAGGAGTGCTCTGATGGTGTTTCCTGCTTGGCAGGGGGTTGGACTCGATGGCCCTTGAGGTCTCTTCCAACTCTATGATTCTATGATTCTATATGTGATTGCAAATGAGATTAAACAGTGAATCAGATCGGGTGATCGAAGGAGGGAGCATTGGGGGAGAACCACTGTGAAATTAGTTGGAATAGAGAAAAGCATTATATTGGAATAGACAAGCGTCATCTGCCGTGACATAAAGACTCTTTTGTTGTCATTTTAACACAAGGTCTCTCTCAAAGCCAACATTCGCATCTGTAGAAAGAGTGACACATCATAAGATAGGTCTGTTTCGATGGGGTTGGCCTTGCAGTCAAGAAAGGATGCTTTGAAATGGAGCCGTCAAATGTTCCCCCATCCCTTCCCTGTGCACATGCTCCCCAGAATGGGGCATAATGTGCACCCAGATGTCTTCCCTACACTGTCCCATGCAGACTTTCTTCCTGATCGTTGATCCCTGGCAAAGCTGCAACAGATTTAGCTGGAACTGAAGAGAGGAGCTGGGAGATCAGTTGAAGTCAAAAGCCTGGTCATTGTTTGTAGCCAAACTATATTGCCCCACCATGTAAATGTTGTGCGATAGGTGTCTGAGCTCAGAATCATCTACAGAGCAGCAGAGAACAGTTGCTTAAAGAATGGTAGGTTGCTTAAAACAGTGTTTCCCAAACGTTTTTGGGCAACGGCACAC
The DNA here is from genome assembly GCF_965113315.1 of Podarcis vaucheri. Lineage (NCBI taxonomy): Eukaryota > Metazoa > Chordata > Lepidosauria > Squamata > Lacertidae > Podarcis > Podarcis vaucheri. The sequence continues at coordinate 31,830,597 of NC_138763.1, read as the reverse complement.
CTGTTTACCGGAAAAAAATCTCGCGGCACACCACCATTAAAGCCCCGCCCCGTGACGTCAGCGCGCAGCGTCACGCCGGGAGGGACGCACAAAAGTGAACGTTTTTTCCCTTCCCCTTGCCGGGGTGGGAGGAGGCAGCAGAGCGAGGGACTGAGGGACGGCGGCAGCTGAGGCGGCGGCAGCTGTTGTGGTGGTGGCGGCGATAGCGGGCGGAGGAGGAGCCGTCGCCGGGAGTTGCTGCTGCTGCTGTTGCTGCTGCTACCCGGACATGCCGGCCTCCTCCTCCTCCGCTGTCTCGCGCTCCTCTCTTTTGCGCGCGCTGCCCCGCCGCTCGGCACCACCACCGCGGAGCCGCCCCCGGCTCGACGCGGATCCTCGCCGCCGCCGCCTCTCGCCGCCCGACTCGCCCGCCTCCCTCCCACGGCACACCAGCCGGTGTCTCACGGCACACTAGTGTGCCGCGGAACACCGGTTGGGAAACACTGGCTTAAAAAATGTTAGGTCAAGCCCATCCCACAAGTGGCCTCAGAACCCATAAAATGGAAGGAAAAGCCAGCAATGGACAGAAGTTAAATTGGTAATTACCACTACTTAGCCCCACACCAAGTTAATCGTGCTTTCATGATTTTCTGTTCCACTGAAAATCAAAGGGCCTGAAATTAGTCACAACTAACCTGCCCTGATTACTGCATAGTCTGGATCCAACCTTTCTGAAACCTAATGGTTACCCATCATTAAAATATATTTTACCATTTTTTATTTTGTTTTCGATACTTAAGTTATGGAATGTATGATTTCGGCTCACATAGGTAGATAATCAGTTGTGTCTCAAAACAGGGACAATAATAATCTGATGCAAGTTAAGACAGGTCATACATTACAAGCCAATGATCTAAAATTTCCCACCTCTGGGGGAAAAGATAATGCACACTTTGCTGATTCATTACCTGGGTAAGTCTTGACAAAGTTCATCTTATTGAAGTCTTCTGAGATATGAAACTCCTGAAACCAAACAACCAAGCTGTTATTAAGAGAAAGAGGCACAATCTTCTCTCGAGATCAGGCAGGCTCAGGTGACACAGTAAGAAAAGCTGCAAGGGATTTCCATCTATTTAAGCTGTGCTTTCATATGGAGGAATGTTTAGGTGGTCTTCAACTGCCATCCATTCAGCTTCACTAGGATTTTGAAGAATGATCTCAGGGATAACGTAAGAAGTGCTGTACAGCACTAAGAAAACAGTAAATAATAATAAGGGATATGGTCCCATACAAACTGCTACATTTTCCCTATTTTAAATAAGCAGAGGCTTGACAACCATATGTCAGGAGTGCTCTGATGTTGTTTCCTGCTTGGCAGGGGGTTGGACTCGATGGCCCTTGTGGTCTCTTCCAACTCTATGATTCTAGGATTCTATGATTCTAAATAAGTTAATAATAATAATAATAATAATAATAATAATAATAATAATAATACATACACACACCCTGCCCATCTGACTGGGTTTCCCCAGCCACTCTGGGCTGCTCCCAACAGAATATTAATAACTCAAATAGCCAACAAACGCGGAAAACAGCCAAGAGGACATGCATCTATACCCAAGTGAATGGAACACAGCAAAATGCCAATCTACAAATTACATGTGCGGTACAATCTTCTGGGCCTGTACAATTTCAGAATGTAAGTGAGGGAAGTGCTCATTGGAAGGCTCCACTGCATATTTTTTAAAAAGAATCTACACAGAAGATACCTACCCCTTAGGAACAGCAAGCTGGAAACTTTTCTCCTGCTCAGCGTGTTCCCTAGAAGGGTGTTTCTGACACAAGGCTGCTTGAGAATACAATTCTCTCACCTCTAGCCTGGTTATCTCAAGTCCTGGGCCTTCCAGGTGCTTTTCTAAAGATGTAGGTCAGCTCTACTTGGGAGACCAGGAAGGATCTTAAGGAAACACAGAGACCCCTGTGTTCACAGCAGTCTGGCAGCTGTACCAATTGAACCAGCCTCTGCACCACCTAAATCAGTCACTGTTTGGTCCTGATGGCTTAACACTACTGCTTCCCTTTGCAGCTTTAGGTGGACTGAAAACAAGCACAACTGGAGGCCATGAAAATCAGCCTGAATTTCTATCCGTGCAATTGGGACCTCCATAATCTGCTCCTTTAGGAGTCTTGGGAAAGGAAAGCCCATGAGCAACTGTTCCCAGTATATACCGTATTTTTCGCTCTAGAAGACGCACTAGACCACAAGACGCACCTAGTTTTTGGAGGAGGAAAACAAGAAAAAAAATATTCTGAATCTCAGAAGCCAGAACAGCAAGAGGGATCACTGCACAGTGAAAGCAGCAATCCCTCTTGCTGTTCTGGCTTCTGTGATAGCTGCGCAGCCTGCATTCGCTCCATAAGAAGCACACACATTTCCCTTCACTTTTTAGGAGGGAAAAAGTAAGTCATAGAGCAAAAAATACGGTATATATTTAATATATTTGGGGGGGAGAGAGCTCAGCAGGAACAGTATTCTGCTGCATGCATTCAAGACTGCAAGGCTCATTTTTAGCATGGGTTTAATTTATTATTATTATTATTATTATTAATAATAATATAACAACAACTAACAACAACTTTATTACTTATATCCCACTGCGTATAAATAATATCCAGCCACTCTGGGAAGCTTACAATACGTAAAAATACGTAAAAAATTGTAAAACATTAGGCACAAAAAAATTCCCGATACAGGGTTGCCTTCAGATGTATTCTAAAAGTCATATATTTGTTTATTTCCTTGACATCTGATGCGAGGGTTTTCCACAGGGCGGGTGCCACTACCGAGAAGGCCCTCTGCCTAGTTCCCTGTAACTTGCTTCTCACAGTGAGGGAACCGCCAGAGGGCCCTCAGCGCTGAACCCAGGTCATCCTCAGGCGTAACAGATTGGAATTGATCCCATGCAACTTGACTAGACAGGACTCTAGAACTCAATACTTAAAAAGCGTATTGAATACAAATGAGATACTGACCATAATGGCTCCGTTATCTTGACCCACAAATATCCGCCTGCTGTCATGATGATAAGCCATGGTGGAACAGGGAGCTGCCCAAAGAAATACATATTTACAAAATAATTTTTACATAGGAATTAATCTAAATTGAATATTTTTGCCAGTCGAAGCATTATCAACATTAGGCATTGTTTTGCAGTGAAATTCTTATTCATCCATGTTTCTTCCAAGGAAAACCAGAAGAATTTCCACAGAACACCCTCTGTTTCAAAAGCACAGCCTTAGGCATGTCTACTCAGAAGGAAAGAGTATATAAGATTGCAGCCTTAGTATCTCGCCATCAGGATTCTTAGAGAGCACTGCCTTAATGCTCTTAAGCTTAAACAGCAGTTTAATTTGAAAACATTAGTGATTGTGCTTTTCTGCATATTATGAAAAGTATCTGCTGGTTTTTTTAATGGATGAAACTGCTGTTAGAGACAAAAGAGAAAGCCAAGCTGTTTTTCCTCTACAGTTGGCAATCATATTTAAAAGCAAAAGCCTTTGTTAGGTTTGACTTAATGTTAAGATGACCCAGCTAAAATGAGGCTCTGGTTTCAATTATCAGCTTGGTGGGGGAAAACAACAGCAGCATTCTTCTCTTTCCCTCTCTTCTCTTTTGAGTTGAGTAGAAGCTTATTTAAGCAACAACAAAAATGGCTAAACAAAGCAAGTCATTCTATTAGCAAAGTTAAAACCGATTTGCAAAATATACTAGATAGGTAGAGCTAGATAAGTAACTGAACTTCCCAGAAGCAGAAAACTTAATCTCATGCAACTTCACAGAGCATGGATGATGTTCTTGCATTTGTCAGTTTCCTCCAGCTGTAAAGTTCCTACATGGGTCACAAGACGATCTCGTGGATCAACAGGCAGGCTGCTAAAACAAGCCTACTGAGGAAGAACCAGCAAAAGCCTTTAAAGGAGTCAGAAAGAGCACAGACAGGAGCCACAAAAGGATCAAGGAATTAAAACAAATGCCTTCATCCTGATTGACAATAACAGCCATCTACTGCTACTTTCATGCTACTACTATAGTGATAAATACTATTATTGTTCTACCCTTTTTCTACCCATTTTGACAAAATGTAATGTAGCAGTAATAATTAGAAAGAAAAAGATTTAACATCACACACTGAAACCACTGTACAGTCATACCTCATGTTGCGTCCGCTTCAGGTTACGTGTTTTCGTGCTGCGTCCCGCAGCAACCTGGAAGTACCAGAACGGGTTACTTCTGGGTTTCGCCGCTTGCGCAGAAGCGCCAAATCGCGCTGCACGTGTGCACAGATGTGGCGCTTCAGCCTGTGTCAGTTCCATGTTACCGGACGGGTCTCCGGAACGGATCCCGTCCATAACACAAGGTTCCACTGTACAAAACATTAACAGTAGTACCCAAAACAGCAGGACATAACATACATCAGCTTCCTAGATCTCTTCCTAGATTTGCACAAGAGACACACTCAGCCAATGATATCAACAAAGCAGTGTCTGTACTTACTTACATGACATTGTGTGGTAAATGCTAGGCCAGTACTGACCACTGTCCCTCTTCAGCCATACTCTAATTGTCCTGTGAATTTAGGGAAAGAAAAAAGAGTCATTTTGCAGTGAAACGTGGAAAATAATATTTCAAGTGCTTTCAGGCAAGTATGTATCTTAATTTATGTCTACCAGACACACCAGTATTAAAAGGAGTCATTTATTTTAATCCTGGCTATCAGCTGACTTTTTATGAGCCATAACACCACAGCTATATAATACTTATATAATCTTTGGCTTTTCAATATGACTTGCTCATTTTCATGCTGGTTCTAAGATATACAGTATAACTGGTACAGAGAATTAGGGCCACAAAAATACATGCAGTCCTTTTATTGTGGCCTACTTGTGGTCTCAAATGTATCCCTAGGCTCAGATTAGAGGTTAGACCAGAAACAGGGACGTTACCTCCATCGTAACCCTGTTACCTTTGAAGTGTATCATATAGCAGAAAACTAACATGGTCCAGCACTTGGGGGAGGCGTGCGGGACATTTTTCATATTCCCACTTGGGCAACTGGAAGAGGGTATCACATGCCAGTGGTGGGCAGGCCAGAGACAAAGTGGTCAAAGCAATGAAGTGTGAATTGTACCTTTGTACAGTGGACTAGCTTCATCACACTCACACATTCCTCTCCATTTTCCACCCAGGGAAGCAAAAGGCATTATCAGAATTTAAGGGCACGTTCTAGCCAGACAAGAACATTCAAAGGTGGTGGCAAAGCAGGGCTGGTGAAGAGTGTGGCTTAGGAGGGGGCACGACTGGGAGAAGTCCCATGGGCCAGATAGAAGAAGAAGAAGAAGAAGAAGAAGAAGAAGAGAAGAAGAGTTTGAATTTGATATCCCGCTTTATCACTACCTGAAGGAGTCTCAAAGCAGCTAACATTCTCCTTTCCCTTCCTCCCCCACAACAAACACTCTGTGAGGTGAGTGAGGCTGAGAGACTTCAAAGACTAGCCCAAGGTCACCCAGCAGCTGCATGTGGAGGAGAGGGGAAGCGAACCTGGTTCACCAGATTACTAGTCCACCACTCTTAACCGCTACACCACACTGGCTCCCAGATAGAGAGGACTGGAGAGCCACATTCAGGGCCCCATTCACCCCAGGCCTGAAGTTCCCCATCCCTGACCTTCAGGGTAGCGAATGGATATGGGGAACGTGTTCAAATCCTGACTCGGCTACAGAGCTCACCAAGCTTTTGTACTTGACTCGGAAGAATGATTGTTAAGTTAGAAAGCCCTAAACTTGCCATTCTCATAACTGGCAAGGGTGAGTGCTGCAAAATAAATAAAAGCTCAAGAGAAAAGGTGTGTAGTGAGAAGTACATTGAGAGAAGATGGATGAAATATGGAGAGACTAATTTCAGGATGAAATAATTGAAGGAAGTGGAATTGAACAGTCATTTGGGTGCTTTGTGAATACACACTATGTTTAAACAATTCCGGTGATAACAGTGAAGGTAACAGACTTCTGCTCCCCACCCCAGCTTCATCCATGACAACATTTTTTGAGAAATCCTGATCATGATATTTTTTAATGCATTGCAGTGTATAGGTATCGTTGTTGAATGAGCACAATAACACAATGCATCGAAACAGCATTAAGAAAAAAGAGTCTGAGCATTTGACAACAAAAATGGCAACAAATACACACTATCAGAGAATAGAGACTGAACAGGTTTGTGGCTGAGGTGCAACTGGAATGGTGGATTTTCCAGCTGACCGCTCACACCTGGCCACTACCCCCATCTCAGTTCTCGGATGACATGATGACATGCGTGGCCAAGGCCCCAAGGTGCATGGCACTACTGGGTGCTAGGAAGTCTGCTGATGAATTTCCACCCATGTGAGTAACAACAAGAGCGACCTCCCCTCTGCACACTTCAAGCACTGCTTGGAATAACAAGCCAAGAATCAAAATGCTTCGTCTGGTATTGCTGAGCCACATTGTTCATCCACTTTGAGGAAACATGCATTCTTCTCTTAGCTTAAATGTAATCCTGTGCAACAGATGCTGTAATCCCCAAGGGCTTTCGGAACTAGCACCAATTAACCCTTTGGTCTGATGAAACCGATTATTATCTTGATTGCTTAAGCACAGCTTTGTGGGACAGTTTTCTCTATGCACTCTCTTGTGCACCATCTGCTTAAAAGACTAACATGTATATTCCCCTATAAATTCTGCTCCATCACAACGAAGACAAAGGCAATTTGAACATCGATGTTACCTGCTGGTTGGCAGCTGGCAATACACAACTTGAAGAACGTGTGCAAATTATGTTGTTAGGGCAAAGCAGCATGCAAAATCAAAGCAGATAATCTAAACTTTGGCTATAAAGCACTTGACTCTCTAACTCAGCCATGCAAATCAAAGGTGCAATATAAAGAGTGGTCAAAGAAGATTTCAAGGAACAAATTCACAGGCCAGAGTAGGACAAAGAAGGACTGAAGGGGCTAAGGAGACACAAAAATGGTTTTTTTTAAAGCAACCAAACCAATGCGAAAAAGTATTTGTGCTGGAATATGAGCGCTCATTGTCTTTGTGAGGGGAGAGCAGAAGGAAGAAAGTATTTCTGTACAGTCAGACACTTCCCCAGACTGAGTAAATGGGATGGGCTATTTCTGCTTCAAGGCAGTGTGCCAGTATTCAACCATTTCTCTCTCCACACACACACACCCATGTGCATGCGCACACAGGGCAGAGGGTGTTTTGATGTAGGGATAATGTGAAATATGGGGAGGGTGGACAGAAAAGCCTTTATATTTTTTTCTCTGAATAACTCAGAAATATAATCCATCATCAGATAAGGTTATGCAAGCATTAAAGTTGCACAGAACTCAGCTTTGTCTCAGGGGAGCTCAAAGTTGCCCTTCCTACCCGAAGCTGAAGGTTTTCTGGCAGTTCTACAAATAGAATGAGCAAATTGGCCTGTCTGTTTCTCTCTCTATCTGCATTGGGGGAAGGTCACCAGTCTATCCGAATTGGTGCACATCCCCCCCATTTCTCACTTGCTTCTCTCCAAACAATCCTGGGGTGACTGGTTAAGGGCTCTCCTTGGGTATCATTAGAGATTGGATTCACCAGGACTTCATCACACAACCTACATTTGAAGGTGGAAGTCGTGGGCAGCTCAGTTGGTTAGAGCATGGTGCTGACAACGCCAAGGTTGCAGGATTGATCCCCATAAGTGACAGCTGCATATTGCTCCACCGCAGGAGGTTGGACTAGATGATCCCCAGGGTCCCATCCAGTTCTATGATTCTATGAAAACATCAGAACTCACCCATGAAATGTGTAATGTAGCCAACAACCAAAATGTGCCTTCATGCATATGTAGGCCTCTTTTTATCCCCACTGTATAGCGTCGCTGCTGAGGTCACCCCTCACTTAAACAGAGAAGTTGGGGTGGATGTATGTGTGATGAAAGCCTGCCATAACCCAAGGCCTGACACTACTCCTTTTATCCAATTCGGCTGTGGCTTCTGTGCAACAAAAAAGGAAGATTTTCTGGCTGAACAGATGTAGGACCGGAGACAGCTTTTGGTTATTAAAATACCTGACAAGCAAGGTTAATACCTGATCACCCTATTTGATTCCCTTTCCCCCACGGGTCAGTGTTATTGTGTGGGTGTCCTGCAAGCTTCCTAGAGGGATCTGGCTGGCCACTGTGAGAACAGGATGCTGGACTAGATCACCTGATCCAGCAGGCTCCTCTTACATTCTTATGTCTCAAACTCTCAACACCAGAAATCTAAACTGGGTAAGTAGCGCCAAAACCACTCCCCAGCCCTGGCAATCTTGGGGAAGGGGAGGACAGAGAGAGAGTGATTTCCTGCAAGTTTGCATGTGTCCTAGGGGCTCTCTGCAGCGCAGCAAGATATAAAACGACCCCCCAACACTTCCCCTTGCATTTCACAGTCTGGGGGGGGGGTCCGTTGTTTAGCCATCTCAGGTGCCCACTTGCAAACCCACCTGTGCGGCCGCTGCCCAAGAACGCAGCTCTCCCTGCATCCGACAAAGCAAGCTCTGGTCTAGTCCATCAAGGAAACAAATCTGTTAAGTCTCACAAGGCTTCCCATCCCACCACAAACTCACATGTTTGCTGTGGCAGGCTAACATGGCTACCACCCCCTGGGGATTTTTGGCTGTGTCTGCGGAGGAGGTTACAGATAGGTAGCCGTGTTGGTCTGCCATAGTCAAAATAAAAAAAATTCCTTCCAGTAGCACCTTAAAGACCAACTAAGTTAGTTCTTGGTATGAGCTTTCGTGTGCATGCACACTTCTTCAGATACAGAGGAAGGAAGGAGAGAGTGGAGAAGCGTTGTCATCCAGGGCCCTGCATGCATGTGGATATGAGTGTTGAGATATATATTTATATTTGTGTGTGTATCCCTTTTAAAAGGAAAAAGGCACCACCCTCCTCCGCGTAGGCGCTTGCACAGGATCCTACTGGTGTAAAAAACTTTTTCTTCCTTCTTTAAAGAAACGCTCTTACATTTTGTTGCAGATTTTATTCCAGTTTGAGGTGGGTGAGTGGTTACCTGTGAACACCACCACCAGAGGCAGGCCAGCCCCCCCCCCAAAAAAAAAAACCAAGCAAGAGGGCAGGGGGCGTGTCCCTCCTCCTTTCCTCTCCGCCCCACAATAACAATTCTGTACCCCGAGATTTCAGAGCAAAAAAAGGGGGGGCGACAAAATAAGAGCCACCCACTCCCAATTCTTGCTGCCCCTCAAAAGAAAAAGAAAAATTCATGCTGAGGAGCTGCGCTTCGCCCTTATAAAGGGGGAGGAAAGAGGCGGGTCTCTGCAAAGGAAGAAACAGGCGGCGGGGCCCGGGGGTGGGTGCGGAGGAGAGAGGCAGCGGAGGGACCTTCCTCCCGCGCCCGGGGCTCGGGCGACCCCCGCCCGGGAGAAACGCCGCCCGCCGCGGGGAAGGGGTCTCCGGGGCGCCCCCCTCTCACCTGTCCTCGCTGGCGGTGATGATGCCGTCCTCCTTGGGGATGATGAGCGCGGCGCTGACGGCGTCCTGGTGCCCCTCGATCTTGCTCAGCAGGGCGGGCCGGCTGCTCTGAGGCCGCGAGTGGATCTCGGCCGCCATCTCGCAAAGCCCGGACCGGCCAGGGGAGCGCGGCCCGTAGTGGCGGGTGTAGCGGCGACTCCGGGAAAAAGGCTTTTCAGCGCGCAGACATCTTCCGTAATGTCTGGAGTAGGCGCGCCGACGGACGACGACGTCACTCCCCCACCCAACCCGCGGGAGAGGGTGGTGCCGTAATGGCAGCAGCAGCCGCGCCCAACCTCCCATCGTGAGACTGCCATAAAACGTAGAGTAGAGGCACCGCCGAAAGGGCTTGTTGTCCCGGCGGGCGTATTTCCCCCCTGTGTGATTCATACCATCTCGCAACTTCGTAGACACAGAAGCAGCCACAGCTGGTATATATAGTAACATAGCTGTCAAGTGTTTCTTATTTGACGGGACAGTCCCTTATTCCAGCGCCATGTCCCGCTGCTGTCCCTTATTGATGGATGTCCCTTAAATGATGTCCCTTAAATTTCAAAGGAAGCAGCTCCTCTCCCTCCCTACCTGCCGGCCAGGGAGGAGGAAGGCTCCAACTGTGTTGCTTGGCTGTGTTGCTCACCCAATAAGAAGTCTAAGAACAACTGGGGGGTGGAGCTTGCATGCCTTGTGTGTGGCTAGTTAATGCAAGCTGAGGGGTTTTTTTGAATGCTGGACGCCATTTTGTTGCACGTGCTGCTGCAAACTTTGCAGTGCAAAGCCAGGCCGGGGAGCCATCTTAAGTTGAGGCTGCATAGTCCTTGTGGTGCATGTGATTCAGATTCTATTCAGCTGAACCTCTGGTTACAAAGTTGGTTGGACAGTGTTCTCGAAGCTACCAGCATGAGTTTGACCAGACTGCAGGAGGACAGGAAGACGAGTGCCTGGAACAGGTGAGGCTGCAGGTACCTTATTTTGGCTGCTGGTCCCTTATTTTCAAGGCTGCTGGTCCCTTACTTTCAAATCTGTAAGTTGACAGCTATGTATAGTAAACATACATAAGGCTCATAGAATTGTAGAGTTGGAAAGGACCCTAAGGGTCATCTAGTCCAATCCCCCCCCCCCCCGCGGATGAAGATGTAGATGATCAGCGGCTGATATTCGAAGTTAGAAAAGCTCACACACGACCTCCCAAGATCGATGGGTTTTAGCTTGAGAGCATAACTCTATGGGGTATATGATATGACTCGCTTTCTGGATCAAAGCAGTGTTCGAAATTCTGCCACTGCTCACATTTGCTGGCAAATGTCAAGATTTCAGGAAGCCAGTGGCTGGTAAAGGACAGAAAACCCTGCCATTCACATGCAAAACTGAAAATCACTAGCTGCACAGTATCTGCTCAGAGGTAAATCCCATTGAATCCAATGGGGCTTAGTCCTGGTATGTATGTATGTATGTACAGTGGTACCTCGGGTTAAGAACTTAATTCGTTCTGGAGGTCTGTTCTTAACCTGAAACTGTTCTTAACCTGAAGCACCACTTTAGCTAATGGGGCCTCCCACTGCCGCCGCACCGCTACTGCACGATTTCTGTTCTCATCCTGAAGCAAAGTTCTTAACCTGAGCTAATATTTCTGGGTTAGCGGAGTCTGTAACCTGAAGCGTATGTAACCCGAGGGACCGCTGTATAGGACTGCAGCAGCTTGCCAGTGCAGTTATTTAACCGTAGCTGATAGGGACCTTTTTTCATGCAAAGCATGTGACGGTGGTTTGGCACTTAGCTGTTGTTGTTTTTCCAAATTAAAGGGGTGGGGTAAGGAAAAGGATGTATCCCTATCCACATGAGAAAGTGCTACTCACCTCTCTGTCCCACAAGGAATCAGAAAGTGTAGAGCATTCGTGTTGGTCTCCCACCAGGATAAAGCATTCCCCCACCCCATTACCACCACCAAGGCTGCCTTTTAGATGTGCATGTTGCAGACTAAAGTGTCTCCCTTAAGGGTATCATCTAAGACTGCAATCCTAATCCCATTTACCTGGGAGTAACGTGGGTGGCACTGTGGTCTAAACCACTCAGCCTAGTGCTTGCCAATCAAAAGGTTGGCGGGTCCGGTGGTTCGAATCCCTGCGATGGGGTGAGCTCCCGTTGCTCGGTCCCAGCTCCTGCCAACCTAGCAGTTCGAAAGCACCCCAAAAGGTGCAAGTAGATAAATAGGTACCACTCCAGCGGGAAGGTAAATAGCATTTCCATGCACTGCTCTGTCGGTGTTCCGTTGTGCCAGAAGTGGCTTAGTCATGCTGGCTACATGACCCAGAAAAACTGTCTGTGGAGCGGACAAATTCCAGCTCCCTCGGCCTGTAAAGCACGATGAGCGTCGCAATCCCAGAGTCATTCACGACTGCACTTAACTGTCAGGGGTCCCTTTACCTTTACCTAACCCCCATTGAATTCTATAGGGCATACTTTCAAGTACACATTGTTACTATGCAAACCCCATCATGCAATTGAGCACTAGGAAGAGCTTTGCTGGGACAAACGGAAGGTTCCTCAAGTCCTGCTTTCCGCCATAAGCATCCAGAAACCTCAGTGAAACTTACCAGCAATAATTAACTCCCAGCATTGTTCCCCAACTGCCTCTGAACTCAGGGACCCCACAGAGGGGTGGAGATACTTTCTTCAGGTGAGACCGTTACCTTGGTGAAAACTTGTCAAGACACTACACACCCTTGAGCTCCAGAATAATAATAATAATAATAATAATAATAATAATAATAATACCCCGCCTATCTGGTTGAGTTTCCCCAGCAGAATATTCTGTTTCTCCCAAAAGAATATTTAAAACATGATAAAACTTCAAACATTAAAAACTTCCCTAAACAGGGCTGCCTTCTGATGTCTCCTAAAAGTTTGATAGTTGTTTATTTCCTTGACATCTGATGTGAAGGCGTTTCACAGGGCAGGTGCCACTACCGAGAAGGCCCTCTGCTTGGTTCCCTGTAACCTCACATCTCGGAGTGAGGGCCACCAGAAGGCCCTCGGAGCTGGGCCTCAGTGTCTTGGCTGAATGATGGGGGTGGAGACGCTCCTTCGGGTATACTGGACTGAGGCCGTTTAGGGCTTTAAAGGTGAGCACCAACACTTTGAATTTTGCTCGGAAACATACTGGGAGCCAATGTAGGTCTTTCAAGATCGGTGTTATGTGGTCTCAGCGGCAGCCCCCAGTCACCAGTCTGGCTGCTGCATTCTGGATTAGTTGTAGTTTCCGGGTCACCTTCAAAGGTAGCCCCACGTAGAGCACATTGCAGTAGTCCAAGCGGGAGATAACTAGAGCATGCACCACTCTAGCGAGACAATGTGGGTTCAACATGCTCATGTTAACTTGCATGTTTTTAAAAAGAGGGTGCTTGCCACAACAGACTCGAGCTGCTTCAGAGCAGTCGCCCCAATGTTCTTGGCTGGTCAGCACCAACTTTAGCAGGAACGTGTTACTGGCTGCCGGCGATTGCAAACCATTAAAAAGTGAGCTGTCCTGGTAAGAGGGCAGTGTACTCATTTCCCTTTACTCTGACCCCAGTGCACTTCCACCGCTGCCGATTGAAGCAGAGTACACAGGACATTAACCGCAATCCATAGGTATCCAGTAGTTTCATTGGAAACACTCTTGTCTGATGCATTTTCCGCCACACCATTTGAAAACACAAGCTGCGGTTAGTAGAGTTCAGACAGCCATTGGACATGCACAGCTGACAGTTCATTGGAGGTCAGGGGGCTGAAAGCGCAGGGAAGCAAATCAGGTAATGCGCTTCCGGCAAATGCATTCCTCCCCTCTCTGGTGTGTACATCATGTGCCACAGATGGAAATCACCTGGTTGTTTTTTAAACCGCTGATGAGTCCACAGCCTAGGACTTGGGGCATGTATTACATTACCAGATGTCCCTCTTTTACAATTTTTTTAAAAAATTAAAAATGAACATGTCCCTGTCCCTCATGATTGTGGAGGTGAGGACAATACCTGATGACTCTGAAAAAGAGGCTCCCAGAGATAAACTTTCCGAGCACCAACACAGCTCCCCATCCTGCCAAATAGTGTTATGGGTTTGGGCTGGGCCTCTGCCAATACTCATGGTAAGAGAACTGCCACTGTAAACCAGTCAAGGAGATCTAGCCATGCTCATTCTATTATTAGAAAAACTAAGGTGATAGGTTATTATAGGGACCGTTAGGGAAAATTTTCTTCTGAATAACAAGGAAATGGCCACAGACTGCTCTGGGAAAGCCTATTTCATAAAATGGGGCATGTCTCTCTTTTCTCCCCTGCCCCCTTCACCTTTCCTTTGACTGGGGGTGATGTCGTCAAGCTTATGAGTGAAGAAATGCTGGTTTCAGAAAGCCAGACTGAGGAGTGTCGGAGAGTCAAATTGGTTCTGGAGTACAACCCTCCTAGGAATGTTTAAAGCTGTACCTCCACCTCTTCTCAAGCTGTACGTTTATAAAGAAATACTACAAATGTCAGTAAGCCTATTGGGTTCCAAAGGAGACCAAGTTAAGTCCTGAACCCACAAGGCATATATAACAATAGGTTGCAGTGTGGAGTTAGATGTTGTTGTTCTGTACCACTAAATAGCATTTTCATGAGTTTTGTAGCATGCATTGTTCCATTTGCGGATCATTGTAGCATTTTGAGTTTTGGTTCGAAATAAACTGTAGCTTTGCCTCTTTTTATAATTTTCTTCTTGGCCTGGCACTTTTGATTTCCAATTCTAGATAGCAAACTCAGCTTTTAAAAAGTAACACTGATCATCTGAGCCTCCTACTCTTATTGTTATTTTTTAAAAATGCTACTACACCTGTGACATTTTAGTTGGCCCAAAAAAAGGTCCTGCCAGAGTGGATTTTCTTAGAATTACTTGTAGTGAAGCATTGTAATGTAACTAGATAAACAAGACACACTAATATAAATAGATAGGTTTTATTCAATGTTATATTAGTGATCTGACCACAAGATGGTGCTATAACCTTTTAAATAAAAAAACACCCAAACCTCTGCAATTCAGTCTCCAAAAACAAGCTATTCAAAATATTCTGACAACAGACTGTGCCTTGCTAAAAAGAAACCAAAAAACTTTCAAAATAGAGCACAATTTTGTAGGTTTAAATATTACGTAGTAGAGATAAGCTTGCATACTAACAACACATACACCAAATGAGACTGCAATTGAATGGGCCCTGCTGCTCATAAACTACATTACCCCTCATGCAGACTCCTGCTGAACCAAATACTAAAGTGGGGAATAGCAGGATCAGGCAGGTGCCTCATTTGGAGTGACCGGTGTAAAAAACCCCTTGCACTAATTGGTTTCCCACTTGCACATTTCCTACTTGAGCGGAATGCTTAATAATTGAGTTTATAGGAATAAGGAGCAGCTATATTAATCTTCCTGACCAAAGCTAGAACATTTTTCTTTTTAAAACTAGACCACTTAGTTGTCCAAAAGCTGAACAAGCTCTCAAACACACATGGCCTAGTAGTTTCAGAGACAAAGGCCTGAATGTCTTAAGCAAAACCAGACATTACAAAATGATGTGATTAAAATACCAGCGTTCAGCTGAGAAATATGGGTTCTAATATTCCCTTGACTATAGGCCATGCAAATATAGCCTGAACGCATCAGATGATTTTTGACGAGTCACTTTCAGTCTCAGTTTCATATCTACAAAGTGGAACCTTTGCTCCTATGGTGTCACGGGGCTTCAAACTGAAGATTGTTAAGCAATTCTTGAAAATTTAGATGGCATATTTATGTTCCCCTCTGCAATTCCTTCTGAAAAAAGCAGGGGAACAATGTATTTGCTCATAGAGTAACCAAGCACATGTTGGCTGTGTGGAGCCATCTCTTCACTTCAACTGCTAGAGTTTTCATCTGTGGTCCTCCAGGAAACAACCATTTCTCAAAGGCTCTTCCATTTTGGTTAGTATTTGAGAGCAGAGGCTTAAAGCAGGCACTATTTTATGACCTCAGGGTGGGGTTGTATATTAAAAAAACCTTTAGCTAAGGCCTAGTATAAAACAGGAGTTTACATACAGGCCTAGTTCAGCTGAAATAATGGTTTCTTGCTACGTGAATGAGCATCAGACTTCTGTACTCCTGCCTTCCTCCTCTTTAGCCCCCAATGAGATTGGAAACTTTTGTTTTTATTTTATTTTAGATAAAAATCATAGCTCCGTGGTGTCTGACCTCTGGGAACTGTGCCTTGTTTAAAAGTATGGTTAGTAAGAACAAGCCAGGATTAAATCACGGTTTCAGTTTCTGGCTTGTTCTTGCTAGCCACAGGGACTGTTTCTTTAACCATCTGCTTGTCATTTCTCCTCTGGCAAGCAGAATAATCTGGGATGACTCCTAGCTAACACAAATGGGACAGTGGTAAATCCAACACCAGCTTTTTAGGCACATTAGAACACGTTAAAACACAATCCAGTTTATCCCTACCTTTTCCGGATTGGAGGGAAAAAAGCCTATATAGAATAGCAAACTATAGTAATCAAGTGGTATCTTTTGTAAAATTACAGGATTCTGTTCTGCAAGTACCGTATTTTTTGCTCTTTAAGACTCACTTTTTCCCTCCTAAAAAGTAAGGGGAAATGTGTGTGCGTCTTATGGAGTGAATGCAGGTTGCGCAGCTATCCCAGAAGCCAGAACAGCAAGAGCGATTGCTGCTTTCATTGCGCAGCGATCCCTCTTGCTGTTCTGGCTTCTGAGATTCAGAATTTTTTTCCTCTCGTTTTCCTTCTCCAAAAACTAGGTGCATCTTGTGGTCTGGTGAGTCTTATAGAGCGAAAAATACGGTACCTTATTGCCCCCCCCCCCACTGGAATGGATAATCTATTCTTCAGTTTCCCAGGTTAATATTCCTTTTCAAAGAAATAATAATTTTTATTAAAGCTTTTTCATAACACAGTAAGATAAAATAAATAAAAATAAAAACACGAAAAAACAGAAAATGCAGAGTCCTCTCTCAAAGGTAGCTCTTAATCCTTAAAGTGTTTAACCCTCCCAAGCTCTCTTTTGAGAGCTTTCTTTTTTTGTCCTGGTCTCTCACCCCGGGAGGTCTTCCCTTCCCTGCTTCTCACTCAGGGTCCTTCCGCAACCATCCACCACTAGGTTAATATCCCAAACGTACAGCTGAGAGAGGGGTATAACTTACAAGTTCTCTTTACAAGTTCATGGCAAACTTGCTAATTAAAGCTGTATACTTACTGGTCCAATGTTTTGGGGAAATTGGGAAGCAGTCCTAAGAAGTATAAATGAATAAGAACAGCAAAAGTGGTAACTGGGCTAATTCCAAAACAAGCATGAAGATGGTAACATGTAGTAAGTTTTCAACCTGTGTTGAAAGTCAACATGCGTCAAATATAGCACAGGTCATTTTTTTTCCAAAACAAGAAGGAACATTTATTGCTGACCGTATGGAGAATGTACGTAGAGTTTCTCTTTCTCCTTTACATACAAGATAAAAACCACCGGCCTTCTCAGATACATTCTCACCACAGTAACTGATAGCAGAAACAACTTCCATTTAAGTGAACAGAGATTAACCTTCATGAGAATAAACATTACTGAGAGGTAAAGAGAAAATGCCTGTTCTCAGCTGGGGCAGCTAAAATTCATCAAGCTGGTGGGGAAATATGCGGACTTCTCTGCAGAGTATTCAAAACCCAAAAGATTCAAGGGATGGCATAGCTCATCTCGTTCTTCTTTGTACACACAACCAAAACACACATGGAAAAAGGTTTACCCAAAGGAGGTGGCTGTGTCCAGTTAACAATTTCTTCTGTATTTAATTATGGCGCTACACCAGTAGTAGACACTTTTTAATAAATTTCTCTTAATGTACAATTATCTTGTCCCTGTATTACCTGCAGGAATGATATTTTAGGATACCTGCATACATAGTACAGTCTGGAACATTTCAGAATATTGAGTAAACGGAGGTCAGTCTTTGCTGGAGCTGTTTACCACATACCAGAGCACAGCAAAATCCCATCAGTCCAGAGAATTCAAACTTGCGTTTCCTTCCACTTGGCAGCCGACCTTTTACATCCAACTCACGAATCATCTCTGCCAACATCACTTTGATACTACACTGCTTTCATCTGTTCATAATGACTTTATTTTTTTTTCCTTTGTACAAAAAAATATAAAATTTAAATCCATAGAAAGTGTATACTAGCAATGACAAGTTTAACATTACACCAATGCAAAGGCGTTAACTGGGACATTAGTTGTTTTAAGTCTCAGCAGTGCATGCACAATATAAAATAAAAATGGCTAAAGCTTTGAAATTCTTACGGCAATGCCTCATCAAACCACTCTGTGGATGGCAATAGTAGCAGGAGGGCATTTATGTACAAACCAAACAGAAATCAAAGTTGCTCCTTTAGTTCCAACCCTGGTTAAGACTTAAAATCACAATACAAAATACTCAATACCCCACCCCCACCCCAAATTTCAAAAGTTATTAGCACAGGGAACTAATCAGTAGTTTTAAGAATCTTGTTTTGAAAAGGCATTCTGTTTTTCCATAACACTCCCCAGCTACTTAAAACTCCTTTTCAAAACCTAGTTGGACCAACCACACTTAAATGCTAGTTCATAGCCAAATAATAATGTACAAAAATATTCAACGGAAGAAGGGCATTCATTTTAAAATTGCTTCAGAAGGAAAATCTCCCACATTCAAGGTTTGTTGACTTGTCCCATGAACAAAACTGCACCTGTGGAACAAGAAAAGGTTATTGCAGATATTGGATTGATTCACAATTCACCTGTTTTGTAACAAAACAAAATCCTCCAGATGGTTCAGCATTCAATACAATCTAGGCAAGAATGCTTTCAATTAAGCAGCAAGCTTGAATGTATTAATGACTATTAGGGGGAACCCAATTTTAGTCTGTGATCCTAAAAGATAAAGGCTCAGTTTTAAGGTCATTTTGATTCAGATGCATAGTTTTAATAGGGAATATCATCAAATATTGAACTTCCTTCTAAAAGGAAACAGTACTTCTGCTTTTAAATGGTGATTCTCACAAGTCCGTGAATTCAACTTCTCAGAGGCGAGAGTTGGTATATGAAAATGTAAATTTAATACTTTAATTAATTGGTACCGTTAAACGCCAGACAATATGTAAGAAATCTTTAAAAATCAGTAGACATTCATACCTGTGATACAGAGTTTCGAAAAAGATAAAACTTGTGTTTTAAAGAGCCAGGTTGTCAGAGCTGCTTCAAGATCCTAGCTCACAGAGGATCACGCTAGCCAGCGATCACTTTGTAAAAGTCTTTATTGAGTTACAGTTTCCATTCTCAAGCTGCTGCGTGCAGCTCTACGTCTTAAGGGTTAGACCGGCGAAGCTCCGTCTGAGTCTCCGCCCCCTGTACACCAGCTAAGTACCCTAGCCTTACTCCACCTTTTCCGCCTGACCGTTCTTCTCTGGGTCCCTCTGCCCCCCGTGGTCTCTTCCTTTCGGGACACTTCTGACGCTGACCCCCCGGACCCTTCTGTCTCCTTGCGTCGGGCTTTAGGACCTGGCTCCCTTTCCGGGCTGCTTACTGCGCCACCTTCCTGTGTATTTGAACTTGGCGCGCGCGCCCAACCTTCCACTTTCCGCCTGACCGTTTCCTCGCTCCCCGATGGAGGTGTGGCCACTCCTGACTCATGTCCTCCCTCCTGCTGCGAGCTGCCAGAACTCGGTACCTGGCGCCCTTCCTCTCCACTGCGTTCTGCTGGTGATGCTGGCCCCGATTTCCAACTGCTGCTCTCTGAGCCCCCTCTGGACCCTTCTTCCTGGGGTGCCCCCCTAAGCTCCCCCCTTGCCCTGGCCACTGGCGCTCCTTCCTGTGAATCTTCTGATTCACTGGAAAGACTCGGAGATCTCGGGTCGTCGTCATCACTCATCTTTTCTTCTGCCTCCTCCCCCTCGCTCTCTGTTTCCTCCCTTGCCCTCGCCTCTGCTCCTGAACCCCTGACACAGGTTATCCTAGTAGAAACCACTATTCTGCTTTTATTGTGTAAAGATACTTTGCTGCCTGTTTCTAAAACCTGACAAGGACTCCCTTTCAATTTAGCAATTTACACTAAGGAACAGGATCTGGTAAAACTGAAGAACTTTAAATCCCCTAATTTCACTCAAGTACCAGAAAATCAATGGGAGTTAAAAAAATGTTCAACATTTTGGAGTACAGTGCAATTTTACTTCAGCAGACACTGTCAATGATTCCCAAGAACAGAGAGGAAGAAAGCAAGGCATGCACTCTGGACTTGAGCTCCCAGCTAGCCAGTTCACAAAAGCCACTTTATATACTTGTGTATGTGGGTTATCAGAGAGTGGCTCTGTTCATCAGTTTGCATCTGCTGCCCGGGGGGGGGGGGGGGGACAGCGAGAAAAGCTCAAATGCACATAAAGATCCTTCTAGTGTGAATGTGTGCAGCCCTGGGGTCTGCGGCTGGTGTTGCTCAATGCCAGGTTGGCACTGAGTAAGACCTCCCAAACCCATGATCTGGACGAGGAGGCCAATCTGGTCTGTAGCACAGAGACCTGGGTGGGTGGAGTGGGTGTGTTTTTGGCCTTGGGCAAGAGGTGGTTTTGCAAAGGCACTGGCCACCATGTGGCAGGGGGCACCTTACAACACTGCTGTAGAACAAAGTGCTAGGGACCAGGGGACCCACTGAATTTTAGCAATGCATTGGGCACCGCTGAAATTTGAGAGCCTGAGGTCTGCCACTGTCGGGACAGACTGGGGATTAGGCCCTTCTTCATGTGCCTCCTCTACAAAGAGGTTCAGAGGGTTGGCAGCATTAGAACAGGATTTTTCTGCAGTGGCTCCCTGCTTGTAGAATGCTCTACCCAGGAAGGTTTGCCTGGTGCCTTCATTACATATCTTTCGGCCACAGGGGGAAACAATTCTCTAAAAATTCAATGGCCTTATAAATGTGGGAGGGGGGTTATTGGTTTGTTTGCTTTATTATGTATTTTGTGTTCTCATTTTGTAGTTTTATGTTGTGAATCACCCTGTGATCCTCAGATGAGGGGCAATACACAAATCAATCAATCAATTAGTATGTGTATTATTTGTTTTCCAAACTTCAGCCACCAGCCAAACTTAATCTTTTCATATTGAGAACTAACAAAAAAAAATTGAATTAATTTAAATGTATATTGTAAGATGCTTGTTAATAAGTGACTTTATACAATTCTGCTGATACATAGGTGATAAAGTATATCAGTTTCTTTATCTGTCTTTTTATTGTTTTAACTCAGTTTATTATACACACCACCAAGGTAAGATTCTCATGGCATATAAATGTAAAAAAATAAAACAAACTAAGGCAAGCAGGCCTACTTAACAGTGGCGTAGCGTGGGTTGTCAGCACCCGGGGCAAGGCAAGTAATTTGCGCCCCCTAACCCATGGATTTGCGCCCCCTAACCCTAACCCCCAGATGTTGCGCCCGGTGTGGCCGCCCCCCCCCCCGCACCACGCCACTGCTACTTAATAACAGCTGCATTTGGCCCTTCCTTCAACTATCACCTAGTGGCAGCCATTACAACAGGCTACCTAAATTATTTATACCCTAGCTGTTTCTTATAAGAACTATAACTTTTAAGACCTGGTCTCTGAGATTGCTTTTCTCTTTCTTCCTTGTAATTCCTTTTTCCTTGTGTGTCATGTTTATCTGCAGTGCAGAGACTGAATTGTGGCTGATTTTTGTTAAGATGCCCTAGGACTCTTTTCGGCTAAAGAGTAGGATAAAAAAGTACTTAAAACAAATAAATCTGACTTTCTGAAACGTAGTGTCTGCAGCAGGAAGACTTCTCTGCTTGTGGGAAACTGGGGGTTTGCATCACAAGGGGAGCTTCCAGAAGATGAAACAGGCTCCCTGCTTTAAACAGCTGCTCTTGAACCCATAGAGGGTGACAGGCTTATCCCCACACCCACTTGTGTGGTACTCCCCTGCTCCCAAGGCTAGTGCTAGAAAATGCAAGATTTTATTTATTTAAAGCACCATCAAGACTTCCAGAGCAACCTACAAAAATCAGAAGCAAGACAGTATTCCCTGAGGTCTCTTATTGCCTGAATAGGGCCACTGAATTTTAACAAGGGAAACAAACAAACATCCCGAACCTCAATCCCAGAGTATTTCATTCCTAACTCTCTGCTTTAAAAAGCCCCTTCTTTTGAAGTTATATACAGAGGGCTTGTCCTGAATTAATAAGTGAATGTTCGCTAGGTATTGCTAAGCGTAGCTGCTTCCAGAGAATACAAAGGGCCTGCAATACACCTCTCACACAGGGAGGTGTATTGCAGGCCCTTTGTATTCTCTGGAAGCAGCTACGCTTAGCAATACCTAGCAGACATTCAGCTATTACCGTATTTTTCGCTCTATAAGACGCACCAGACCATAAGACGCATCTAGTTTTTGGAGGAGGAAAACAAGAAAAAAAATATTCTGAATCTCAGAAGCCAGAACAAGAGGAATCGCTGCGCAGAGAAAGCAACGATCCCTCTTGCTGTTCTGGCTTCTGGGAAAGCTGCGCAGTCTGCATTCGCTCGATAAGACGCACACACATTTTCCCTTACTTTTTAGGAGGGAAAAAGTGAGTCTTACAGAGCAAAAAATACGGTAATTCAGGACAAGCCCTGGATGTACGAAGGTGGATGTACGAAGTGTGCTGGCTTTCAGTTCTGATCCATTATTCAAAAGATCTAACCCACCAGGTACAGCTTTAGTAAAAAAAAAATATCACTTATGCATCTGATGTCTGCTACCAGGAGCAACACTTCCTAAAAGATTCCACTGAAATCAGCCTGCCGCTTCTGTATGGCATCTTTAAAATATTCAGTGCATGCCAGCAGATTTTGTTCTTAGCCTGCTTTGATGCTGGGTGGTTGTGGAGGAGACAATGAGATGACTGAAATGTTGCATATATAGAGAGAGTGTGTGTTTGTGTTAAGATGCCCTGGTCCCTCAAGTCCCCTTGTGAGTCATTTTTGCGCGGAGATGTGGGTGAAGGAGGTGAGAAGGTGTTTTTCCTAAGCAGCTAGCTCATACTGAGCCTAGAATATCAATTAGAAGAAAAACAGGGTTTCGAAGTGGAGCAAAGAGAGGAGATGTGTGTTTTGACAACCGGCCAGTGCTCCTCTTCGGAATCGCATAATGTGCCTTTGATGTCCTGAGCTGCCTGTGTCTGGGAACTCATGCCAGAAGTCCTCTTCCTCCACAGCGTTGGCACTTTTTACCTCCAGCATGCACCATTTATGGAGATGAGCTAATAAATATGCCAGTGGAACAGAGGGGCCTGTTAGTCCCTGGCAACAACCCCTTGAGTGTTGAAATCCTGCGCAGCTGCAGGCTGCTGCTTTGCCTCCAAGAGAAGAAATCTCTTATGCACAGTATAAGGAGGGAGGAGGTTGAGGACCAAATTTTGTAAGGCAAGAAAGCATGTAAGAGGTGTCTGTTTTTCGCGGTAGGCTTCTGTCTCCTGAGGAAGGCTGTTTGCATTTAATTCAGTGAAAGTCAATATTACTTACCTGTAGGATTGTGTCGTATGAAGAATACAAATGGCCTGTCTACCACAAACCAAGGTGGGGATGACCTGGCTATTAAAATTGCAGCTTGGACAAACAGAAACAGGGAAAAAATAGTCACTCGATGGTTCTAAACTTATTTTTACATTTTATTTAGCAAGATTTATAAGCTGCTTAATCAACAAAAAAACCCCTCTAAGTGGCTTATATAAATAATATCCATTAAAGTAAACATTAAAAGCAAGTTAACATCATCCCCCCCCAAATATAAATAAAAACAGCAACTGCAAAACAACCTACCCAATCAAATAACATTTTAAAATTACGTATCTGGGCAGGTGTGCCTAAACAGAAGCAAGGTTTAAAAACAAGTTCTGAAAAGTTCCTGCCTAGTATTATTGTATTTTGAATACTTTTGTAAGCCACTTTGTATTTTTCATTTTTGCATTACCTTTAAACCTTTTTGTAGGAACCAGTGAACATTTTTCTAAATAGATAGCCATATACCAGTACTTCCTAAACTGAAGAATTTAATCTATTTACCTTTTAAGCAGTCCAGGGTGGGGGCAACAGAAAGGCATCAGTTTGAGACTTAAAACGCCATATTCCTAAACTATAATTAGATTTGGGCAAATTACTCTATAATTTGGAAATGCTGAAGTCCAGTAGCTACTGAGAGTCACATCGCTCTGGTGAGTGTATGAACGCCCCTGCTTTAAGCTATATTTATTTAGAAAAATTCTACACTACTTTCTGGAAAAAAGAAAAGAAAAATCTCCCAAGTGAAGAATTTTGCCTTGCAGAGTGACATAACTGGGGAAGGGGTTCGCTCAGGGGCAGAGCATCTGCTTTGTATGCAGAAGGTCTCAGGTTCAATCTCCCACTTCTCCAGGGCTGGGAAAGGCATTCAGAACCCTGGAGAGCAGCTGCCAGTCAGTGTAGAGAAAACTGACCTAGATGGACCATTCCTATTAGGGAATGCACAAGTATTTCTGGAAGTCTGTTAAATGATTATTCTGGCTTGGCAGTGCCATTTCAGCTATACTTTTAAAATTAATGAAATTATGATTTTTTTTCTATTTTAAAAAAACCTAAAATCTCTATATGCATTAATGATGATTAGGGATAACCAGTGAAATACTTACTTGTTGCTGCAGATGCTTTGGTTCCATCTTCACTCACTTCAATCTTTGCTTTTTGCAAGATCTGAGATACATGAATGTTTCCTGTTCCTGTTAAGGGTCAAACACAGAACATATGTGTCGTAAATATTATGTATACACTTCCTCATGCTACATTCCAGGGAGCAGCCAACCCTTTTCATTATACATAAACAGAAGGAGACGTCAATCTGCTTCTGTATGCTGTTATTAAGATATGCCATTTCCCCCCCCACCTGCTAAAAAAATTGTACCAGGGAATCACTTGGCATGAAAAAAATGACACTAACAGATCACAATGCAGTGTTTTGATAATTTAATTTCCGTGAGAAGTGGGATAAAATTCAAACCAACCAAATTATTTCCACAAATCCCTAGTCCTAAAACTCATGGACAAGAGAACGAGAGGGTAACTCACTTGTTATTTTTGCAAAATTTGCCTTTGACTGATCAAACATATCTCGAATGCCAAGCTCCTGCAAAGGTTCCTTTAAGTCTGTTTCTGCCTCCGCAGTAAACCTGGTGGGAGCAACAGAAAAGTATCAGCCGGAGACTGAAATTAAGTCCAGTTGTGAAAAGGTTTTTCAATAGGGGTGACATAAATATGTGTGAGATTAAAGTGGGGGGGAACAGAACCTACTTGGGTAAAATAACCTGCACTCTCTTCTGCACCATAGTCGTCATCCAGCTCTGTATCGTTTTCGTGCTAATGTGAGGAATAATAGCAGACAAAGGAGTTGTGCTTTCCGTGGGCACAGCAATCAGCATACTGATACTTTCACCATGGTATGGCAATTCAATGATATTGTACCACAAGTCATTCGGAGTACTTGTTGTGCCTGAAAGAAACAGAGCAAGTAAAAGAAATGGGATGGGAGGGGGGGGGGGGAATCCAAGACAAGAAAACCTTCAGTCTGTATTGCAACACTGTCTCAGTAATAAGTAGCTGTTGAAACAAATTGGATCAGCTTGTCCTCAGCCTGTTCCCTGAAGCAGGAGGAGAGTTAGGGATCTACAAGGAAGTTGCTGGCAGAGAAAGAAAGGCAGAAAAAAGGACATTTTTTGCCCCAGAACTTCCTCGTGAATATCCCAACTTGCCCCTTTCATTTCACCTGCAGCTGCTGTCCTGCCCTGCAGGTCACTTCTTCCCCTCTCTAATCACTCTGCAGGTGAAGAGACCATGATGAAGCCAGCACACCCGCAAACATTTCAGGCTGGAGGGGGAGCACCACTTGTTCCTTCTCCCTTTTGGCCCCATTGGCCATCAGAACGTCTCTTCCCGTGCTCATGGGAGAATCACAAAAGCCATCTCCTGGTATGTCCCACGGAGGACCTTACGGTCTTCAAATAAAAACATCTTGGAGATCCCGGGCCACAGGGAGGTTAGGCTGGCCTCAATCACAGCAAGGGCTTTTTCGGCTGTAGTCCCGATCTGGTGGAACGCTCTGTCTCAAGAGACTAGGGCCCTGTGGGACGCAACATCTTTCCGCAGGGCCTGCAAGACAGAGCTGTTCCACCAGGCCTTTGGCCAAGGCGCAGTCTGACCCCCTCCTTCTGTAATTCTCATAGAACTCTAGCCCAATGGTTGCCATTAATTTGATTCTGAACTGATTTTAGAATGTATTTCAATTGACTGTGATTTTATGTAAACTGTGCTATTTTTACTGTTGTTAGCCGCTCTGAGCCCAGCTTTGGCTGGGGAGGGTGGGATATAATAAAAAATTATTATTATGTTCATCCTGATGCCAAGGAGTTTGTTCATACCTTTCAGGCTAGGCAGAAGGAAAGCAAGCTGCAACAGGCAGCCACCCAGACTTCCAGCTCTGACTGTCTGAAGACTCTGCCTGTGCAATGTTTTCTGCTGCTACAGATTTTCAGACAGCGCACCTGCACAGGCTGGTTCATGGAAATTTCAGGGGTTTTGTGGGGTGACAGGGAGTCATTATGACATCCCCCAATGTTTTCAGCATATGATCCTGATACAGGCCTGAATAAACAAAACTTATGATTAAGTTTGATTCTAATGCACACTGGTGAATACCAACTATTCCATGTCTAGACAAGGCATATAATTCCAATCCTGGCTTGACTGCACTGGCTGCCAATTAGTTTCTGGTTCTAATTCAAAGTGCTGGTGCCATTAGCGAAGCTGGGCGGTCCCTGGAGGACTTTAGATTGTTCCTGGGAGTCCGCACGGTGGAGGATATAAGATGGCGCAGGCGGAAAGTCGATGGCGTAAGGAGCTTTTGCTTTTTTCTTTGGAGAGTTTGTTTGAGTAAGAATAATCTGTGGTGAGGATCAAAGAAAGGACGGTACTGGATATTAAGGACTAATTGGACTCTGGTGTGTTTTTTAGTTCGTTTTTTTGGGTTGTTTTGGGGATTTTACAAGGAAAAGCACCTCCGGTCGTTCATAGCTAATAAATGTACGTTTAAGACCCGGATTGCCTAATTGTCCGAGACACCTTTGGAAGGACCCTAAGGTTTACTTTGAACGAGGAAAGACGACGGTGGGCTAAGGGCAAGAAAGTGGTAGCAGGCACAGTAGGCGCAGGGTGAGAGGACTACAAAGCTCCCGTATCTGCCGCCACATTTTGTTATTTTGTTTTTTCGCTTTTCCCCCCCGCACCTGCCCACCCGCCTACTAGAGAGAACATCCCTAGGTGGCTGGAAATGGACAAAGGGGCCTAAAAAGGTCTTAAAAGTTAAGGAGGTGACGTGATACCTAACTGATTTTTATAATTTGATTTGGACCCCGACTGTGGTATCTGGAATTTGAAATTTGGATTTCGACCATAACTTGGAACATAGCCATAATTTGAACTACATTTATAATTTATAACTACAACCTGGACTTGGACAATCAAGGGCTAAAAGTGGACTAAGTAGGATCAAACTTTTTTAAGTCTGTTTATTAGACAACCTAATACTTTGCCTTTGCGACGCAGAGCGGGCTGAAGAAGCGGACTGGTAAGGAGTGAAGAAAGGGGTCCCCAGAAGTTGGGAGGGCCTGACCCCGTACCCGCCCCTCCACCAACCCCGCTGGACTGTACAAATTTTTGCGGTGGGTTCTTCATAGGAACCCTGCCCGGGCCACCTGAAGTTTAAGTTTGGACCCCCTCCCGTGGCAGCTCCTTTAATCGGTTTGGAAATTGGTTTCCTTCTATTTTTTTCTCCCTCTTCTCCTATCTTTTCCTTCTACTATTGACAATCTTTGTTTCTTCTGTTTAAAATTGCGGTTAATTGGAGGGTTGAAAAGGAAAAGATACAAGGGATATAAAGGTGTGGCTGAAGCGAAACTTTAGTAGGTGATAGGAGGAAATGACGGGAAAGGATGGAAAAGATTGGAAGAGGGGAGGTGGAACCCCAGGTGAGAGAAAGCTGTCGAGACAGGAGGAAATTAAAGATTTAGATAATCTGTGGGTTAGAATAAAGGAGGAATTTAAGCAAAACACATCATATATGGAAAACAAATTGGGAGAGGTTCAGGAGAGGATTGACAAAAAAATAGAGGGAGCAATCGGCGAACTCTCTGCAAAAATACAAGATCTTTCCGCAAAGTCCAAAATGATTGAGGAATCTAATAAAAAATTGCAGAAAGAGATGAGGGACCAAAAAAAGGAGACAATGAAGGTCAAAGAAGAGCTGGGGGAGTTGAGTAACTCCCAAGATAAGATATGGGATAACCTAGCCATGGCAGAGATGCGGGCAAAACAGCTTCATCTCAAATTCAGGGGAGTAGCGGAGGAAAGGAACGAGGATATAAGAGGGAAGATGATTAAAGAACTTTCTAATTGGCTAGGTCTAAAGGAGGAAGAGATGGCCTCTACTGTGGATAATGTGTTTAGAATGACTAGGCCCAAACACCTGAAAGCAAGCAAATTCCTGGGGGACTGCTTGGTGATTTTTAATTCTATGGAAATGAAAAACTTAATCTTGAGAAAGAGTTATAATAACAGATTAAGAATTGATGGAAGGCCTATCATTATTTATAAGGAAATACCAGTGAGGCTACTTCGTAAAAGAGAGGGTTATAAACAAATAGCAGCAACATTGAAGAGAAACGGGATCCCATTTCGATGGGAGTTCCCGGAAGGGATTAATTTTTTTTACAAAGAGAAAAAGTTTAGATTATTGGACATACAGGAGGCGGATAAGTTCTTGAGAAGATATGAAAAAGACTTGGGAAAGGCAGAGAGCAGATTTAAGAATAGGGAGGAAGAAGAGGAGGGGGAAATAAGGGACAGACAGGGGGAAAGGGGAGGGGCGGGGAAGGGAGAAGGGGTCGCAGAGGAAGAGGATGATGAGGCCGTAGTGGGAGGGGAGACGGCAGAAGAGGGGGAAACCTCAGGAGACAAAGGAGTTTAGAGTATAGCCCGTAAGCCCGGTTGAGGGTTTAGAAACAAACAAAGGCAAACAATAACACATACATTAAAACTTTTATCCTGGAATGTAAATGGGTTGAACGATAAGGTTAAAAGAAATAAAGTTGAGAAAGCTGTAAAAAACAAAAAGTATGATGTAATTTGCTTTCAGGAAACACATATTGCAAAAAAACATAAACACATCCTGGTGAATAAAAGGTTAGGACTAGACTTTATTAATTCTGACGGAAAAAAAAAAGAGGCGTAGTAATATACGTCAAAGAGAAGTGGGAACCGACGCTGATATGTAAAGATGAGGAAGGAAGAATCCTAGGGGTGCAGTTAAATTTTCGGGGGGAAAAAATTAATGTTGTGACAGTATATGCACCGAACTCAAATAGAGCAGAATTTTTTGAGAAACTAGAAAGCATGTTACTAGAGTTGGAAACCCACAAACTAGTTCTGCTTGGAGATATGAATGGCGTCCCGGCGCCGGACCTGGATAGGAGTGAAAAGAAAGGGAATTTGGTTAGGGGGAAATTGCCGAAATCTTTTGAAGACATGGAAGGAAATTTAGACCTAATTGATATCTGGAGGCAGAAAAACCCCTCTCTTAAACAATTTACTCACTACTCTGAACCCCATCAGAGCTGGGGTAGAATCGACCAGATCTGGACGACAAGAATGCTCTCGCTAAGGGTGAAGAGTTGTAAAATCTTTCCCAGGACAATATCTGATCATTGTGCTTTAGATATGGAAATAAAAAATGAAGCGAAGGGACAATTCAAGTGGAGGATGAGTGAGAACCTATTGGATAATGAAGAGGTGAGGGAAAAAATCAAAGGTACCCTAAAGGACTATTTAGATCTAAATTTGAATAAAGAAACCCCTATAGATGTGGTGTGGGACGCCAGTAAGGCGGTGTTGAGAGGTCTGCTAATACAACAAAATAGTTACAGAAGAAAGTTAAGGGAACGTAAGAAAGAGGATATCCTCTCTCAATTGAGGAATTACGAGAGAAAATTGGTCACCAATCCTACAGATAATGACGCTATTCGAGCCTCAAGGGTGCTTCAAGCTCAATATTCGGCCATACTAAATCAGGAGATAGAATGGAAAATTAAATTTACAAAGCAAAGATATTTCGAGTCGGCAAATAAAATGGGGAAATTATTAGCTTGGCAGTTAAGAAAAAGAAAGAAACAAAATGTGATAAATAAAATAATAATAGAGAATAATATCATAGAAGACCCTGAGGAGATAGAAAACAGGTTTACTCAATTTTTTGAAAAATTGTACGAAAGAGGAAAAGAAAACAGTACTGAAATTAAGAACTATTTGGAACAAAATGAGAGGAAATATATAACAGAGGAGGATAGGATACATCTGAATAAGGAGATTACAGTAAATGAGATAAAGGAGGCCATCGGTAGGATGAAGATGGGGAAATCCCCAGGTCCAGATGGCCTCTCGGCAAAATATTATAAAACGTTGGGGGAGTATTTAGCCCCAGTGCTTAAAGATGTGATCAATAATATCCTCCAGGGAGGGAAGATCCCGGAGTCGTGGAAAACGGCATATATAACCTTGATCCCAAAATCAGAGAAAGAAAAAACAGACGTTAAAAATTATAGACCAATCTCTTTACTTAATAACGATTATAAGATCTTTGCCGATATTATGGCTGGTAGACTTAAGAAGCTCTTAACAAAGTATATACACAAAGACCAAGCAGGATTTCTCCCCAACAGACACCAGAAAGAAAATGTTCGCCACATATTAAATATTATTGAATACTTAGATATGAGAATAGACGTCCCTGCGGCACTAATCTTTGTAGACGCCGAGAAGGCTTTTGATAATGTTTCCTGGGAATTTTTATTACAATGTTTGGAGAGAGCAGGTATTGAAGGCCCCTACATGAAAGGTATCAGGGCAATTTATTCAGAGCAGCAGGCCAGGCTGATTATAAACGATAACTTGACAAAACCCTTTAAGATCAGGAAAGGTACAAGGCAGGGTTGTCCTTTGTCCCCCTTGTTATTTATAATGATATTGGAAGTAATTGCAAATAGAATAAGAGAGACGGCAAATGTAAGGGGGATAAAAATTGGAAAGAAAGAATTTAAGCTTAAAGCCTATGCCGATGACCTGGTCCTGACCGTGGAGAACCCAGTGGATAGTACAAGTAGGATAATAGAACTTCTAGAGGAATTTGGTAGACTGTCGGGCTTTAGACTAAACAGGAAAAAAACAAAGATTCTGATAAAGAATATGACTGAACAGGATAAAACCCAACTAGAAGAAAAAAGTGGTATTAAAATTATGAATAAAGTCAAATATCTGGGAATTTGGCTCTCACCAAAAAATATAAATTTGGTTGAGGACAATTATAGTAAGGCCTGGCAGGATATCAAAAAAGATATGGACACCTGGCACAGACTGAAATTATCATGGACAGGGAGAATGTCTGCCATTAAGATGTGTATCCTCCCGAGGCTATTATTTTTGTTTCAAAATATTCCGATTATTAAAGGTACCTCCCTCCTTAAAAATTGGCAAAAAACCCTGACTAAGTACATCTGGCAGGGTAAGAGAGCCAGAATAAAGTTTAAATATTTGACAGATGCAAGAGAGAGGTGTGGTTTTGCAGCCCCGAATATTAGGCTCTATTATGAAGCAGCCTGTCTATGTTGGATAAAGGAGTGGGCCACCCTTCAAAATACAGACTTATTAGACTTGGAGGGTTTTAACATCAGATTCGGGTGGCACGCCTACCTTTGGCAAGAGAAAGGGGACGCCCATAGAGGCTTCTCCAACCATATAATTAGAGGTCCTTTACTAGAGGTGTGGAAGAGGTATAAAAAATTGATTGAAAAAGACATCCCAGGGTGGTTGTCCCCAACTGATATTATTAAAAGCAAGAAAATAAATATGGAGGAAGAGAAATGTACTTACGAGGACCTCTTAGTGAAGACAGAAGCAGGATGGAAGGTGAAGCCTTATGAGCAGTTGAAAGACAGAATAAAAGAGTGGCTGCTCTTTCACCAGATTAATGCTCTATGGGGCGAGCACAAGAGAGTGGGTTTTAGTGGAAAGAAATCAAGGTTTCAGGCAGAAATTTTGGAGAGTAATGAAAAACTTCTCTCCAAAATGTATAAACAATTATTGGAATGGGACACGAAGGAGGATCTGGTGAAGGGAGCGATGGTAAAATGGGAAAAAGACCTTGGTCACAACATAGAGTATAAAAACTGGCAGATATTGTGGACAAAAGGTGTAAAATTCACAGCATGCGTAGCCCTTCGTGAAAACCTAGAGAAAATGATATACCGCTGGTATTTGACCCCAGCAAAGCTAGGAAAGATGTATAAAAATGTTGATAACACCTGTTGGAGATGTAGGGACAAGGTCGGGACCTTTTTGCATATTTGGTGGACCTGCGATGTGGTGAAGGAATTCTGGACGCAAATACATGACGAGTTGAAAAAAATCTTGAGATATAATTTCCTCAAAACTCCTGAGTTGTTCCTTTTAGGAATGATTGATAAAGAAGAAATAAAGAAAATAGATCAAACCTTCGTTCAATATGCTATGGCCGCGGCGAGAATTCAAATTGCACAAAAATGGAAAACCGCTGACTTACCAACGGTTAGAGAATGGCAACTGAGGTTATACCAATATATTGAACTTGCGAGATTAACCCAAAAAATAAGACAAAACAATACAG
Organism: Podarcis vaucheri; assembly: GCF_965113315.1. Taxonomy (NCBI): domain Eukaryota; kingdom Metazoa; phylum Chordata; class Lepidosauria; order Squamata; family Lacertidae; genus Podarcis; species Podarcis vaucheri. The sequence goes on along the minus strand of NC_138763.1, from coordinate 31,798,191 downwards.
TTAAGATCAAAGACGAATGGAATAAATTTTTAATTTATTTTGAAAGCATCCAGGGAATAAATAATTTATCAATCGACGATAACTGAAAGCATTGACGTATTACTCTTTAATAATACTGCAAATTAATGTAAGATTATGTAATTCCAAAACCGAGCTGGACGGAAGTACTTGTATGTGTATTATTGCATGTGATGTTTCTCTGCTTTTCTTTCTTTTGTTACTCTTCACTTTTATTTCTTTTTTTTTTCTTTTTCCTTTCTTTCTTCTTTCCTCTTTTACTTTTTTCCAAGATGGCAACTTTTATGAGGGTACATATTTGTATAATGATGTAGTGACTGTATTTTCCTAAATAAATAAAATAAAAAATAAAAAAAAAAAAACAAAGTGCTGGTGCTGACCTATAAAGCCTTACATGGCTTGGTACCTCAGTACCCGAAGGACCGCCTCTCCCCATATGAACTGACCCAGCCCCTCCACTTGTCTTCTGAGGCCCTTCCCTATGTCTCCCCTGCCGGAGAGGTTTGGAGGGTGACAACACAAGAACAGGCCTTTTCTGTGGTGGCTCCCCATTTGAGGAATGCACTCCCCAGAGAGGCTCGCCTGGCACCATCATTACATGTCTTTAGGCACTGGATGAAAATATTCCTCTTTACTCAGGCCTTCAGCCATTAAATAATCTATGACCTGTTAAATGTGTGTGGGGAGGGGGCTGTTCTTATGATTAGTTTATTATTATTCTGACTATTATTATGCTCCGTAAATTATGTTCTTAATGTTTATATAAACACCCTCACACACAGTAAAAGGCCAATGAAATGCAGAATCACTACAGTGGTACCTCGGGTTACAGACGCTTCAGGTTACATATGCTTCAGTTTACAGACTCTGCTAACCCAGAAATAGTACCTCAGGTTAAGAACTTTGCTTCAGGATGAGAACAGAAATCGTGCTCCGGCGGCGCAGCAGCAGCAGGAGGCCCCATTAGCTAAAGTGGTACCTCAGGTTAAGAACAGTTTCAGGTTAAGAACAGACCTCCAGAACAAATTAAGTTCTTAACCCGAGGTACCACTGTATTTCTCTTTCCCGGCTCCACCAGCATTGCCCTAATCCCACCTCCTTCCTCGTACTGGTGAAGAGTCCTTTAAAGAACGTTACAGAAGTCATGGCGTCACAACTAAACTTTTTAAAATGCATAACCCAACCTTTTCACCACTGCATATCCCAGGGTGGTGTATCTGAATATCATTGCATATGAAGTCATGCTACTGATAGCAATTGCTCCTCGATGCTTCTGCAATAGATTAAAGCTGAAAGGAAATAGACACACAGAAACCAAAAAAAGGGGGCTTTCCCTATCTTCTCATGCCATGTTCGAAACTGGGGGAAAGACATCCCCAAACCGGCTAAGTGTCATACCAACTGTCTCTACAAAACTTCTAAACATGAGCCATGAATCTGGTATTATGAGGACATCAAGAAAACAGTCAGGAAATACAGCAAACGCATTGCTTGCCCCAACTACTCAAGCATTTTGCAGCTCTAAGCATGTCTGTCTTTGAGCCTTTTTTGAGAGGAGAGTGTTCCCCCTTTTTGTTTGCTTTATACTTCTGCAAACCTTGGAACTTCCCTGAAGATGCTGATACCTTCTGTTTCAGCAGTCCTGTTTTCACTGTGAAGATGCCACAACAACTTAAAGCATTTTTGTTCAGGCAAGCCTGCCCAGACCCACAGATATGGGTGTGTTTTAACATTTTTACAGCTAACTTTAATTATCTTTAAATATTGTGATCTGTTTTATTGATAATTTTAATAATGCTGCAAGCAGCTTAGAGGTTTTACAACCATCAAGTGATATATAAATGTTGTTATCATTTCTACTTAATAAAAGTAACAGCACCTGAATTCACTATTAGTATAGGTGGCACGAGCTATCTCAGTGACAGCATAACAATAATGAACCCGACATTCTTTGGAAGAAGGAAGTTTGCTACCTAAAGGTACCAAAATCTAGCAATGTCTTCAGCAGATTCTTTATATACAAGCTGAATTTCCCTGCTACGTGAGGCTAGGGCAGACCAAACACAGAACAGATGGCCTTCCTTTTGCCACCTCGCACCCCCAAATATTACACTGGACAAGAAAACAGTCCTAAAAATGGAACTGGTCTCTTTGGATAAGAATTAATGTTAATACTGTAAGAAGATTGCAACTGGCCAAATGATAATGTGTAAATATTAAGTTTTTAAAACTATCATCAAAGAGGTAAAGGATTCAAACAGAACATCTACTCTTGACTCTCTTGCAGGACATCCATATGAGAAATCAAGTGGCTTAGATAAACAACAAAAATACAATGTTGGAAAAACTACAGCAAATTATTATTGCGTGCACAATGTTTGGTATTACAGAGTTTCAGTAAAAAGCTTCTATTCTCAAATGCTGCATATGCTATAAGGAGAATGGGGTATCTTCAACAAAAATATGAAAAGCTTTTTAATGTTTAAGGACTCCTGTTATCCCTTTTTAAGTTACTCTCATTGTTCTTTACATTCAACATTTAAATAAGCATCCTGCTAGTAATAAAGTACGGTTCAACTGGCAACTTCAAAAGATTACAATAATAGTTTTATTAGCAATAAGGTGCCTCTTTCAGAAATCTTGAAATACCAAACATCCCATTATAGATTTGCAGTATTGCAAATAATAGTCTGTTGTGAAATACAGAATCTTTGTAAGCTAGCATTTGTATTAGAGTTGCCAAGTTTATTTAATCAAATGAACAAGCTAATGAAGACTTTCCAAAGTGGGCTGGAATCCTAATTCACTTACTAGGGAGTCAGCCCATTGAACCCAGTAGGAGTTTCTTCCAAGCAAACATGCACAATATTGCACTATAAGTGCTTGGCCCCCAATTAACTGGTGCAATTTTTAAAAGCTGTTCTCACTTCCCACTCTCCATTTTTATTCAGAGTCTCAATTTGATGCATGTGTTGAGGTATGAACGTTTAATTATGAATTATGGAGCTAAAACCTGTTAATCCAGCTTGGGTTTCTTTAAGGGGATGAGAGTACTAATGCTTATTAGGAAGACCATATGCTATCTATCAACACAAAATGTTTCAACAGAAGATCGGAGCTGTTAGTGCTGGATTGCTGCCAAGAATGAAAGGACACCTGACCACATCTCATTGGAAGAGGGAATTCTGAAAGGGATAAAGTAGCACAGGATTGGGAACTCTGTGGCCTCCCAGTTGTTGACTTACAACTCCCATCTTCCCAGACTACTGACCATGCTAGTTGGGGCTAACGGGAGCTGGAATCCACCATCATCTGCAAGGCCACTGGTTCCGCATCCTTCAAAAACACTTCCTTTTGTTCAAACACACCCTATGTTACATTGGAACTGAGTTTGGATATGTTACAAGATTTAAAATGCTCGTGCTGAATCACTTCTTTCTCAGCAGGCAGAGACTTACATTAGCTGCCTCCCCCAAGGCAACTGAAATCATCATGAAGTATTTTTCAAAGGAATCAGAGAGAATGTGAGCTAATCAAAGTGGCCCAGAAATGGCAACTACAGTGGTGCCCTGCAAGACGAATGCCTCACAAGACGAAAAACTCGCTAGACGAAAGGGTTTTTCGGTTTTGCGTTGCTTCGCTAGATGAATTTCCCTATGGGCTTGCTTCGCAAGACGAAAACGTCTTGCGCTTTTTTAAAAAAGCCGCTTGAAGAGGCGCAGTTGCGACGGACCGTGCTTCGCAAGACGAAGAACATCGCAAGACAAAAAGACTCGCGGAACGAATTATTTTCGTCTTGCGAGGCACCACTGTACATAGCCAAGCTTAGGATAAAAAGGGGGCCGTAGATAGCATCAATACTAGTGGGTGCACACACCAAAGAAACAATGACATTTCCACACACTCCAGTTCCCATCAACCCCAGGAAGAACAGCCCAAAGCCAGAGATGATGGAACTTGTAGTTCTACAACATCTGGAGGGCCACAGGTTCCCTATCTGTCGTGCAGAGCCATACCAGCAAAACCATTGCTGTTCTCATGCTTGGTACCTTCCAACATCACCACAAAATTTAGCATGTACTCTTTCATAGTTTTAGACATGTTGAGTTTCTCCAGTTTTTTTACCTTGCCTTCCTCAGAAACTGGGGGAAAGCAGGCAAGATGGGCACCTGCTGCTTTAAGGATGAAATCCACTCTAGAGCAAAAAAAAACAGTCCAGCAAAGAAAAAAAAAATATTGAACATACCACATCGGAACACTGACAACTGAGCCAGCATAGGCACTTGGTAAGTCTTTCCATCAGCTCCGTTAAATGTTCGCTTTTTTGTGTTTTCTGGCTGGAAACGCGATTTCCATAGTCCCTTAAAGTATACTGCATTTACCAGCACCAATCTGGTCAGCTCACTATCAAGAGAATCCGGAGATATGATGCCGTCTATCATACCTGAAAAGCACAAAAGAAAACCCTATACTTTAAGAGCAGAAAAAGAAGCTTATTAATCATAAAAGCTGAAAGGGAGAAGGGGCGGGGGGGAACCCAATTCAATACCAAGCTACATTAAATAAAAGCTACAAGAAGATTCAGACCAAGAGAATGCACAGAAGACCCATGCTGGAGTTCAGCTGTGATTTAGTAAAGCACGAGAAAGACTGATAGAAGGTATAGAGCTCCCAACCCCTGGAACTAGCCTTGGGTCACTGCCAAACTTTCTTCAAATCTTCTCAGTACACTTGGAGGTTTGCCTGGATCAAACCCATTGAAATCCATCTTGTACTAAAGTAGCCTTCCCCAAGCTGATGCCCTCTCATATGTGGCTGGTGGGAGTTATGATCCAAAACATCCGGAGGGCACCAAGTTGGGGAAGGGTGTTCTAAAAGGTGTTCAAAGACCCTGCTGTCCTTCTGTACACATGTGTGCAAGTCTTGTGATCAGCATGCATCTTGAGGCATCTTGAAGCCTCCACGCACCAAACCCCCCAAAGTTCAAGATTTCTGGCATTTATGCAGAAATCTTATCCTAAATTCCAGGGGCAAATCAGTCCATGGGCTTTTTCATTAGTGTTTTGGGGTTTTTTAAAAAAGTAATATACATCAGTAAGCAATTTACTAAACACTATGAGTTTACAAACAGGAAATCAATGGGCTTCAATAACGTTCAGCTTTCTCCCTGGCCCAAATGCTACCCACTTTATTTGCCACTGGTGCTTTTTCTTTGAGATCTCATCATAAAAAAGAACAAAGAACAATCAAAGGAGTGGATATAAAGAAAAGCCCAAGGAAGGAAAGTTCTTGGCAAAACAGTGAGATAAGCGAGTATCAAGGAAATTGCCACTACCTGTGTGCTCACACAGAAGATAATGTAGTCAAGAGGATGTTACAAGTTTAGTGAAAAAGATTTGATATTAATCGTCATTTTGTAGTTTGATTTACACTTTATATGTTTAAAAGAACAGTCTGTACTTGCAGACAGGGTGTACAAAATCAATCTAATTGCTTCAGATGTTTAAAGCTCAGTTTTTCAAAGAATTTGGAAAGAAATGTTAAGCTGAAGAGGAAGAGACCAGTTGCAGCAGGGACTAGAGGCTCCAGAAAGGGATACTGCCAAATCCATTACTGGTCCCAACAACATCACACATACCATCTTGGGACTATTTAATTGCTCATCGTCTAACATTGTGTATGCCATCAAATGCCAACAGTGTCCTTCAGCTCTCTATATTGGACAAACAGGCCAAACCTTACGCCAAAGAATAAACAGACATAAATCTGACATCAAGAATCACAAAACAGAGAAACCAGTAGGAGAACACTTCAATCTCCCAGGACATTCTATACAAGATCTCAAAGTAGCTGTTTTACTACAAAGGAATTTCAGAAATAGACTGGAAAGAGAAGCTGCTGAATTGCAACTCATTACCAAACTTAAAACCATGGAGAGACCGGGTCTGAACAGGGACATTGGATTCTTGTCTCATTATACATGACTAGGCCATTTTTCACCTTCTCACCCCTTGCCTTTTCCTGTAAGACCTATTACAGTCGTTAAGAGTCGTCAACAGGCTCATCTCAGCTATCTGCCAATCTCCCATTCCCACCACCCTTCTGAGTAATACCCCTCCCCACCTTCTCACTATATAGAAGGATCTGGCAACTTCTGTTTCAGTGTATCTGAAGATGTGTGCATGCACACGAAAGCTCATACCAAGAACTAACTTAGTTGGTCTTTAAGGTGCTACTGGAAGGAATTTTTTTATTTTGCCAAATCCAAGACACAGGTATGGTTTTGGCATTGGGTTGGCTTGTTGGAGGGGAGGTTGCAAGCCTCTGCCTGCCTCTCCTAGGGAAAGGGGCATCCCATTAAAAGAATACTGGAACTGGAAATGCTTTTTCCAAGCACCAAGTGGGATCTAGGGCCACAGCACTCCTCAAGGTGGCACCCCTATGGGGGCAAACCTATTTGATTTAAGTCAAACCTCTTAACATGTGTAATCAAGAAAGTTGTGGCCTTATTTGACCCCACACACTGTGTTCTACCTGCTTTGTTCACTAAGTAAGGGGTGCTGGGGACCAGGGACGCAAAGGTATATTGCCCAATTCAAGACACTTTTTATTACTATTCTACTCCATCAATGTGCTTTACATTATAACCAAAACAGAGCAGTTCCTTCTTCAAGTAGCTTATGGTCTACATGTTAGTAGTAGTGAATAAGAGTGGGAAGAGAGATAAATCTAATAACCAGAGCAGAAACAAGACAGATGGGATAACAAGGCGGGGTGGGGGGGAGAGACAAGTTAGCTGTTTGGTATTACATACCCTTGGTCTCATTTCTGACCCACTGGTTGATAGTATCAGATGCAGTGTTCTGGTCCTCAAAGTTCACACTCTTAACACTGCACTGAAAGACTTCATTGTTTCTTGAAACAAAAGGCACTTCCAGTTTCAAGCCACTTTTTGCAAAGACAGCATTTGCAATTGAGACAAGATCTTTATTCTTCTTTGAGACTATGGCTTTGTTTATCTTCTTCAGTACTTTGCCAACTCCTGATTGAAAAACAAGCAAGAATCTTTAGTTAAAAAAATAATAAATGCTTAAAATATCCTCTTCAAAATAAGCACTGGTAAGCACACAAACAGATGTTTAGAAGCCACCTAAACCTGTGATCAGGGGCATGTTCACTCAGAGGCAAGTTCCAATTATTCCAGTGGAATCTACTTCCAAATGCGTTTGGATTCCAGAGCCGAGCAAACCTTAGGCATTATGGAACATGCCCAACACACAGCCCCTTTTTCGAAGTTCAAGCAATGTACCAAGACAACAGATCGATCAAATGCACTTAACAGATGAACTGCAAGAGAGATAAAGCATCCTTGAGAAAGGTACCCACTGTTTGTGGGCATGAATATAATCACAGTGCTACACTTGGGTTGCAATATTGCCGTTTTACCCATTGTGCACCCTCAGAGCAAATTCTGGGCACTGCTACCAATTTATTTAAGCAATTCACTGTGGGCAAATGATAGAACTAGGCTGTGACTTGCTGCTAGCTCTTCTGTTTGCTAAACCATGTTTACTAAAGACATACTCTAGGGCCTATAGTTCCATGAAAGGAATTGCTTTGCCTACCATGAAGGTGTCATGCTGTTTGGCGTTCCAATGCAAAGTGGCTGGGGAAAAGTACAGTACTTAAACTTTTGTGTAGGGAGTTCTGTGACCAGAATGGTCTGAATATAATCAGGAAAAAATATCAGCAGACCAAGATGCTTGCAGATGATTTAAATAGATCTATTAGGTATAAAATTCTTGGTATTCAAGATTACTCCACAAAAGAGTTCTTATCTTCAGGGTTTGGAAAAGGACTCAGCAATATGTGATTTCTATTTCCCGAAAGAAAAAATAAGTCATGGTGCAATAGTGTACTTGCTAGTACATTATAGCATTCTTGTTTCAGTAGGCATAGGGAAATGTTCCATTATAATTAGTATTTTTGGGGAGGAAGGTATTGATAGAGTGAGTTATGTTTACGGTGGTACTACCATTCTGAAATGTGCTTGTAAATCATACTGGCACTTGCAAAACACCCAGGGAGGCAACAAGGTCTAGTGAGCTCCTGTCAAGGGAGGGTTACTGGCTAGGAATGCAACCCTGATGCCTGCCAGTGTCAGGAATGCAGCCTGACAAAAGAAAGATCCTGAGCAGAAAAGCAGAACTTTGGAATGGCTGTACAGTTTGATACCACAACAGTACTGTGGGGATGTAATTTATCACTAAATGCAGGGATATTTTAGTCAACATCTGGAGGCAGGCATGAAAAGCTGTCAGTCCCACATAAAGGGGCATTTTATTCTTCCCCTACAAGCCTGTCAATGATACTCAACTCTGTTTTCTTTGGAACTACGAGGACAGTCCTTGTTGAACTTACTGTGTTTAGCATCAATGCTTCACACTGTGCCCAAAGATGCCTTTGGGTATTAGAGATACTGCTTCACTGTCACTTATTTAATACACACTAGACCAAGATAACTGGCTAGTGTTCTCAAACACAGTATCTACTGTTCTTGCTATCAAACCCACTTTGTATCAGTGACTAAAATAATTCTCACCTATACCGTAATTTCCCATAAGAACACAAAGACCCCAAAGCCCACAACAACAGATCAAAACAACTGACCATTTACGCTGTATCTCATCACAGTTGTTAGCTGTTTCTTTGTCTTGCCATCGGCTCCAAGTTGAAGCATTCCAAGTACTGATGCAATTCCATGCGGGGAAACCACAACATTCTCCTTCGGCCTGCTTTTGACCAGCTGATTGAAAACTTGGATCCCGATGTCTGAGCCCAGTTCCTCCAGAGACAGAGGACTCGGTGGGAAGCAAAGGCACGCAGAAATCAAGGCAGCAAAGAGGAGAGGAAGACGCCCGTTCATGATTCCTAACCCAAAACAATCTAAAAGGAGAGGGGGAAGCAGACAAAGTTAAGGACTGAGCAGAAGAAGCACATCAGTTCTCTATAGCACTTATTTGCAGGTACTGTCCCCATTGGTTGAAAGCCATATGCCTTTATGTATCCCCACAAATTCAGACCTTAAATCCAGCACCCTTAGAGCTAGCCTTTCACAAGAAAAAAAAACAACCTTGACTACTGTTATATGATAAAGAGTCTAGAAGGAATAAAAAAGAGGATTGATGACAAGCTTAAGTCATCAGTTCAGGATCTGAAGTCAGAAAAGGTATTTAGGGTTGCATTTTAAAGCACATGAAGTGTTTTTATATCAGGAGTAATCACTACAGTGCCTTCCAATGTTAGACTTCAACTCCCAGTGGCCCTGATCATTGGTCATGCTGACTGAGACTACCCACGCTGGCTACAACTGTCTTATTGGGTTATATGTGTGATTTTGCACTATGTACAGGAAATAGTCCAGTCACTCTATAGAGATTGAAAATCATGCTCAGACTGCTAACCTAGACGTGTATATTAAATCAAATCCTAACTATGGTTTACAAACTTGTTGTAAAGGTAAAGGACCCCTGGCAGTTAAGTCCAGTTGCAGACGACTCTGGGGTTGTGGCACTCATCTCGCTATACTGGCCGAGGCCCAACATTTGTCCGCAGACAGTTTTTCTGGGTCATGTGGCCAGCATGACTAAGCCACTTCTGGCGAAACTGGAGCAGTGCACAGAAACGCCATTTACCTTCCCGCCGGAGCGGTACCTATTTATGTACTTGCACTTTGACATCCTTTCGAACTGTTAGGTTGGCAGGAGCTGGGACCGAGCAACGGGAGCTCAACCCATCTTGGGGATTCGAACCACCGACCTTCTGATCGGCAAGTCCTAGGCTCAGTGGCCCAAATATCAGAATCTTACTTATTTGGCTCTATAAAGAGTTGGTAAGCTACTGGGCTTTATACCCTGCTGATTTGATTGCATTAGGAACTTACCATTACCAAAAATTAAAAAATGTTCCTTCTACATTCTGGGCTTGTGGCAGACAGGATTGTATTCTTGAATCTACTATGCTCCTCTCCTAAGCTTTTCTTAGGAGTTGGTTCTATGTCCTATAAGCAAGCGATAGAGATGTGCCCTGATCAGCTATGAAAGTCCATTATCTTCCACTCAATGCTTTCTTCTTGCTACTACTTGAGCATAGAGAAGGTTTCTGTTCTCTTCTTAAAATCTCCCTAATCCCACCCCCTTCCATCTTGAAATGCTTGAAAAAAATGTGAGTTCCAATGAGTTAACTGCCTTGGATTCAAGAGAAAATGACCCCATGATCAGTGCAGTCTACGCATCCAGACTCCTACCTCTCCATATATGAAATGAAGCACAGATAGCCTTCAAAATTTGCACTCATCCAAATTTTGCAATGCAATTCCCCAACCAGTGTTTATAAAAATGCATAATCTATGGCAAAGTGTGTATCAAAAAGAAAATATTAATAAAAAAAACATAGAAAAATCAATTGTACTAAGGAAAACTGCTTGCAAAAATATGTATACCAATCAAGCCTGCATTTCAAAAAGTTTTTATTCGGAGAAATTTGCACAAAACTGATGAATAATTTCCATGATGATTTTTTTATATGTAAAAAAGCAAATTGTTGCACATTGTAGAGAATTGGACTGAAAATTGGAAAATTAGACACTGAGAGAAGTGATCTAACCTTCCATCCCTACTCTGTAAACTATAAAAAGCTGCCTTCTTCATTGAATATGCCAGAATATCCTAGACATGAAGTTGAGGGGCTGTTCTTGGATAATATGCAGCAACAGAAGAAGACAGAACTGGGAGTAAGAATGAATGAATGGAAAACCCAAAACAAACCCCAATTATTGGTAACAGGTTTAACACTGCTCAGATTTTCCGAAAGTAGTGGCTGAACTTGTGGCTTCACTGGCACAGTGTCGTCAAAACAGACTATTTGCTGACAAGCTAGCAAGTCCCAGGTGCCCTTCACACCTAGCTGCAGTTGCGTGGGAGCTGCTTTTCTGTATTGCGATATCATGCTGACTACATGGGAAAATACCACTCAATCTGTCCCTACCACATGGTTGCGTCATTCACACACAACATTCCGCTATGTGAGATCACATCACAGAAAAACAAATGAGTGTATGCATGTGTGTGTGTGTGTTGTGAGAGGACCTCAAAATTCAAGTAAAAATTCTCTCTGAACCATCTGAAAATGCTTCTACACCTCTGAAGTTGCTGCTGCCACAGAATGCAAGAAATCATGCCTGGGACCAGATTCTTCTTTCCTATTTTAATTTTAGGCACACTGCATTCTTCTGCAACAGGAGTGGAGAACCTGTGGCTCTCAAGATGCTGTTTGTCTCTTAGGTACCACCATGACCTGACGGGAGTTTGAGTCAAACAGCATCTGGAAGGCTATAGGGCAGGGGTCTGCAACCCGCGGCTCCGGAGCCGCATGTGGCTCTTTTACATCTTTGCTGCGGCTCCGGGGCGGATACTAGCGAGGGGAGGAGGCGCATTGTGCGCCCCGACACTCCTCATTGTGGCGGGCGCTGTACTGGCTGTGACATCGCATGGGGGCGGTGCGTGCGTTAGTCACGCACCGTCCCGACGTAACCTTCCCACCCGCTGTCAGATCGTGGCTCCGGAGATATATTTGTTTTAAATGTCGCAATGGTTTTGCGGCTCCCAGTTGTTGTTTTTTCTTCGGAAACGGGTCCAAGTGGCTCTTTTTGTCTTAAAGGTTGCAGACCCCTGCTATAGGGAGATCTCTGGTGAACTACAACTTTAATATTTCAAATTTTTGTTTTTACTGAAGTCAATTTTTGCAACCTTTCACTGAACACTTAAAACTGCACAGCTTCCATCTACTTCAGGACACTTTAAGATTGTTCATTCACGTGCCTCTCCCCGTCTCCACCCCCAAAATCATGAGTTTCAGCTTGTTCTGAATTCAGATGATATGGGTTAAAGGAATGGTACAGAGCCAAAAGGATTTCCACCCTCCAAAATCAGGCATATAAGTTTGCCTCTACAATATGTAACTTGTTATACTATAAATGTCTTCTTCTTTGGCGATCACTTGTAGCCGAGTAAGACTGTCTTCCATAAACACAGTTTTAACAATGAGTCCGTAAGTGACTGTGGAGGCCAATTCTGGATCCACACGTACTTCCGCAGTACGGACATTGGTTTCTGGGCAGGAGTTGATCACGGTGTGGATTTGCCAAGCGTGCCTTCCTCTTAGAACATTTCTCCCTTGAGTCCTGAGTTTGAGTGTCTTCAAAGCCCATGACACCTTTGGTAAAGGCTGTTCTCCAATTGAAGTGCTCGCAGGCAAGTGTTTCCCAATTGTTGGTGTTTATACTACATTTTTAAATTTTGCCTTAAGACAGTCTTTAAATCTCTTTTGTTGACCACCAGCAGTACTTTGTAGAAAGATTAGGGTTGGGTGGGTGAGAGACAGTTTTACTTATAACTAGCAAATAAACATTTATTCCACTTTATGAGATGTGAGTTAAGCAAGTAACTGTGAAATGGGCTGACATACAGACATAGCTGTCAACTGTACTCTGTTCTGTTTGAATAATGGCTCAATTTACTGCTAAACTACTGTTTAGTGCACAGAGAAAACCTCCAGCTTCCTAATTATAGCTTAGGAAAGTTTTACAAGTACCCTTCTCACTTTTTAAATGTTCTATTAAGATGAGATTTGAAACTGCCATCCAGATGGAAAAGCCATTGGGAAAGGTGGGGTAGTGTTCTCTTCTCAAGAGCCAAATAAATTGTAGCAATCAATGAAAATATTCACCTACACATCTGGTCACTAGAAGCAGAACAAAGAGCAAAAAAAGCAACATTTATCTTATCATGAAAGGAGTACCAAACACAGTCAATATGACTGCAGTGTGCCCATTATAAAGAAAGCTAGTCCTGGAACAGACTTTATTGGCTAGATTAGATTCATGTGAAATTATCGAGGGCACATATTTCCAGTAATAAAGAGAAATGAACCATTCATAAGCTTTCAGCAGAGGGCTTAAGTAAGAGGCCACTACGTTGGCGTGGATCCCATGTTGCTCCTCCATTCTTGGAGGGGGGTGGTTTCTTCCAATTTCTCTTCCCTCTTCAGCTAGCTATATCCCATACTGTTTCTAAAGGTCCCCCAAGATCCAGGATTAAGTCTGGCCATTGTCCATGGAGGCTGGAGTTCTGCAACATCTGGAGAGCCAAATATTCCACACACCTGATCCAAATGTTGTGGACTACAACCTGACAACTGGCCATGCTAGCTGAAGCTGATGGAAGTTGTAATAAAAAACAAACAAACTGGCTATCCCTACTCTAAAGAGCTGCTGTCATTCCAAGGTATTTCACAGCCCTGCTACCAGAGGTACTTTTAAATGGAATTGCATATTACCCTGCTCCTGCCAACCTAGCAGTTCGAAAGCACATCAAAGTGCAAGTAGATAAATAGGTACCGCTCCGGAGGGAAGGTAAACGGCGTTTCCGTGCGCTGCTCTGGTTCGCCAGAAGCGGCTTGGTCATGCTGGCCACATGACCCGGAAGCTGTACGCCGGCTCCCTAGGCCAATAAAGCGAGATGAGCGCCGCAACCCCAGAGTTGGCCATGACTGGACCTAATGGTCAGGGGTCCCTTTACCTTTACCTACAGCACATTGCACTACCATATGCTTTATCACCAAACAACAGCTCGTCTATTAAAACAATCTGGTGTCATCTACAAGCCTGAGTACTTCACTGATCCACAGTCAAGATGGCAAACAAATTAAATTGCAACATTCCCAATACAGACCATTTAGGGAACGCCCATGATAACCTTCCTCTTTTTTTATTAAAGAGTTAAAGCAGGCATCCCCAAACTCGGCCCCCTCCAGATGTTTTGCAACTACAACTCCCACCATCCCTAGCTAACAGGACCAGTGGTCAGGGATGATGGGACTTGTAGTCCCAAAACATCTGGAGGGCTGAGTTTGGGGATGCCTGAGTTAAAGCTACCTGTTTACCCTCAAGTTTCCTCAAAATAGTTACAAACTGAAAAGAGGTTAATGTGGCCTTTCCCCTAACCCTATGAAACAGGGTTAGCACCATGTTTGCGCTCTCACTCTCCTACCAACACTGGAAGATATAACACCAGAATAATCCCAGACAGGAGAGATAGTGTCTGTGTAATTGAAGCAATATGCCTGAGAAACGGAAAGGAGAAACCACGGGTGGCCAACCATTCCCATAATAAATAATTGCAAGACTAAAAAATGATCGTGATAATATCCATTTTAGAGCTTTGTTGGAGCTAAAAAATAATGCACGCCTCAAAGATTTCAGACTTTACCCCTGAGAATTAAGCATAAATACAAGTGTCACATGACTATGTCAGTGCTGCTAAGACAATTTTGCAGCAAGAAAAAAAGTCAGTCTGCTCTCACTGCCTACAGAAAATTAAAAAAGCAGAAACATGTCAAATACAATCTTCTCTTGAAAGATAAAAGTTTCAGACTTAAGCACTAGGCTTCATAAGCATAATTTGTGGCATCATCTGTGGGGCACAATCCTGCCACGAGGTGTAGTTAAATTGTAGACCAAGAACCCAGGAAAGAATTTCACTGAGAATGCTAGGAATAGCATTTGGAAATCTCACATTAAGCAGCTTTCCATAAGAGGGAGTCAAGGTCATGCTTGATGGCAAATGTAAAGGTTCCATCAGCTATAAATTAAGGAAGGAGGAAAGTTTTTGAAGGCCAGTGCAAACACCTTTCATAAAAACAGAGGAAGAGCTAATCTCAGAAAGGCCAATTGTACCCTCACCTCTTTCAACAAAGAGCATGAACACACACACAGAATTCCCCCAACCAGTAACAAGAGGAAGCAGAGAAGAACACTTTCCTCCACACTGTTCAGGTTGGAGCTGCACATATAGCTTCTCTGCCTCTATAGTGCTACATGATTGATGGTTGGAGCTGGCAATATAGGTGAGGAGGGGATATATAACCCTTCCCTGTGTTATAATGCTCAGGCTTGCACTGTATTCCCAGAACCAGCACTTCCTTACCTACAATGATTAATTTAGGGGAGAAAGGCGGCTTCAAAATAGTTGCGTACAGAATGCTGAACTGGTCAACAGTTAAACCAAATGCAACAACACCTCCTTCTGTTCCTCCAAAGTCTCTCCAATTCAGCAATACCACACACATGCTAGATTCATCCTCCTCCTCGGTGTCAGATCAAAACTTCAATGGTCTACTTGTAGCATATTGCAATTCTTGTACCTAGTTGAGAGGTAGCAGACATGTTGCCCTCTAGATGTTGTGGACTCCCTCAGCTCCAGCCAGAATGCCCAGGGATCAGGGATGATGGGAGTTGCAGTCCAAAGTATCTGGAGGGCTCCACATTGGCTAACCTATCAGGTTATTACAAGCATCATAGAAAGTCTTCATCTGACCATTTGTCCTCCTGCAGCATCTGTTAACCTGCAACACACCATAATTTTTGTACAAGCTGCCCTGTGGTTCCTTGACTCAAAGTTATTTGGGCACAGGAGAATCTACTCTGAGACACACTGAGAAGTGAGGAAGACGAACAGATAACTAATAACAGCCTATGGCAAAATAGCTGAAGAACAAAATGGAAAAGTGGTCACAGCAGCTACATGTGGCAGGAGCCGTTGTGGCTACGAGATCAAGCACTAGTGGTGAAAACTGCTCTGCTGGTAGATGCAACTCTGTTCAATACACAATATTACAGTGGATTTAATTTCAGATATATAGACTTTGCTTGACTAGAAACGCAAATCTAAAGCTTCAGCTAGATGAGTGGTTACTGAAAATTTCACAACAAAGTAGAGACACAATGCACACCACATTTTTAGTACTCTCTCATTATTGTAATTGGAAAAAAGTTATACTAAAAATATACATAGCTCTTCCTGTGGTTTCTGAACTGTCCCTTTCATTACTACTTCCCCAAAACATCTTTTTTACTAGAGCCTTTTAGTTTTATATGCCTGTTTTGCAACACAAAACTTATTCATGACACATTATTTTTCCCATAAATCCATTAGACAAAATGTTTCTTAACTGTTGTTCTAATTATTCATGTATCATATATTGTTTTTAAGGTTCTTTTCTAAAAAAAATGTTCTAAACTTTGATGGTTTTGCCCAGAAAATCTGTCTAGGAATATAAATTAAATGCAGCTACTTGGTAGTCAAGTTTTCAGATTCCTATTCTACCCCCCTTCCCCCCACACACTGTATTAAAATTACTGGATAGGTGAAATTCAGGATTATTTTAGAAAAAGGTGAAAAACCTCAAGCCTGCAGAAATCTAGAAGGAAAAAATTATTATTGATATTTTATTTTAACTGAAACAGAAATTCAAGCAATAACGGCACAATTTACAAAAATACATGAAATTATAAATCAATTTTAAATAGCAATAATTACTATGATAATCCATAGTAATATGTCAGCAAATAAAAAATAAAGAGAAAAAGAAGAAAATGAGCCAATATAAAGTAGTGAATATCATATAATTGAAAGAAGGGAGCTATTAAAGAACCCACTTTATTTATATATCTATTAATAATAATAAATTTTTATTTATACCCTGTTCTCCCCGGCCAGGGCCAGGCTCAGAGCGGCTAACACCAAATATAAATTACAATAAAACGTAATGGGGGGGTTAATTAAAATACGGCTTAAAATACAGCTTAAAATGCAGCCACATTTTAGTAGTAGCCCATAAATCAAGACCATAAAGGGAGGAAACATCGGATATTCACCCAAGCCAGCTATCCATGCTGGTCCTATTTGGGCCAGCAAAAAAGTAAAGGGAAAATTTATATACCAAATCCCATATAAGGGGAGTGAGTCTAAGCCGAAGACCAGACGAACAGCTCTGTCTTGCAGGCCCTGCGGAAAGATGTCAAATCCTGCATGGTCCTTCATAAAAGAGCATCATATTCACATATTGTCACAAAATTGCAAAAGGATTTTAACTAATCCTATGCCCCTTCTGTTTGCTATTCCAAAGTTCTTTAAACATTCTTGCTCAAATATATTTATTTTGTTTTCCCCTTGTTGAATGCAAAGCATCTAGATGTTTTTTTCTTAAAGTTGCCCTTCACAATATTGTTTATATTTGATGCTACTTCAGACCAACAATTTTTAGCCTCGGGGCAGAATGAGACTCATATCATTTACCCATAACTTTCTGGGAGTAGTAGTAGTCTGGATGCAAAACCATTCAAATTCTAAACAAAATATATTTTGCATGCAAATAACTATTTCAAGAGCTTTCATTCTATTGAAATTATTCTTATTCTGTTTGCAATAAGAGAGTAACTGACAGAAAAATTTTGACATTTAAGACATTAACATAGATTTCTGTCTTTGCTCCACATGTATTGACAAATTATACACCAGGATACAGTATTGTTATTTTATCTAAACAAAAATAGATACTCAAAACAGAGAACAAAGTAGATGCACTCCTTTAGCTAGCTTAGACAGCAGAGGGCACTCTTACATGCAGATGAATTCACTAACCATTCAGAGCATGAACCTTTCTAAATACATAAATGTATTTTTCCTCCTTGATGGAGGACACGAAATAAGTAATATTTGTCTCCAACTAAAGTGAGTTTATTCAAAATATGTTTGGAGCCCTCATTTATTATGTATAACTAAGCTGTCAAAACCGACAGTTCTACTGTCAACTTAAAGATACAAGGTTGGGAAGGCTATGTGAAAACAAAACAATTTTTTTTTTTTATCTCTTCCGCCAGTGTATGCAAACCTTGACAGTAAGAAGGTGTAATTACTCAGTAAAGTACATTAGCAGTCATCAGAAGAAAGCTAAGAAATCTGTATTGAAGAGGCTTATGATTTAGCACCAGCCATCACCATGTCTACTACTACTATAGAAAAATAAGCTTTGAAGAAACACTTCTCCTTTGAAGTTGCACATTCCATTATTCCACCATTTGGAAATATAAAAATCTGCATTAATGCTGCTGCCATTAGTGGGAGTCTTACCTACTAATTTATATATAAAAAATATAGCTATGATCCATAAAATGCTCAGTAATTACTCATCATTGAAGGACGCAGTCAAGATGTCTAGAACACATGTGAAAGCTTGTTTAAGTATCTCTCTAGATAGGCCAAATGGTGTTATGACACCCTTCTTCAACCTGGTGGCCCTCCAGATGTTTTAATCAGAGGTAACCAATACAGTACCCTCCAGATGTTTCGGAGTCAACCCCCATCTAGTCCAGCCACTACAACCATTGGTTGAGGAAGACTGATGTATGAGAAGGGAGACCACCCTTGTCCATGTCCAAAATGTTTGCTCCCAATTGAAAAACCAAAATTCCACTGGTAAGAAGAAAGTTATTTGAAACACCAATCTAGAATGTTTCCTTCAGCACACTCATTTGACATACTGATAATCCTATCAAATGCTATGTAAAGAGAACTAAAGCCTTACAGTTGTGTTCTTGAGAAACATGCAGTGATGACAGTATTTTGATGCATTGCGAAATATGTGTTGGTTACTAACTGCTACTAGGTCGAAAACAACCTTTAATTTCTTCAAATGTGTTCCTTCAACATGATGTTTTCTTTTATTGTGAAATACAGTGTTTTACAGGGCAACAATACACTAAAAGGATTGATGATGCAGAATTAACTGTTCCTAAAACACCCATATTAATTTATGTGATGCCATATTGTTTATCTGCTCACTACCTGTGAAAAGGCACTGAATGTTATCAAAGATGCAATGAACATAAACATCCCTGTTCAGAAAAAAGCAGCAAGCTATTAAAAGCATGCCAAAACTTAAGAATTAGAACACAACTGCTTACAACAATAAATTGTCATGTAAATAAAGAGCTAATCCAACCCATATCTTCAAGAGAAGATCCAGTAAAGTTATTATTAATATTAAAATTTTAAGTAGGATACATTTTTAATCCTGAAAGTACACCACCGTTCCAATTTGCACAGGTCCCATCTCAAATTATTTCGGTTTCCAAAATGTTCACACAGACCTGTGAGGTTAGCAAGTGAATGCAAGACAAATTGTCAGCTATAGTTATACTTGGAACAAAATGCAAGAACTGTGTTAAAATAGCTTCTACTGAAATTCAGTGAATAAGGAAGCTCAAACCTCTCTCAGGGCCAAAATATGCACCCCCCCCGAAAACTATCTATAAACCAATACTACTGTTTATTTTGTGCCTATTATTTATTCCATTGCGAGTCTTGGATGCGCTCTTAATTGTTCAGGTGGACTCTAAAACTGTTTTGGAGAAAGAAATGTTGCCTTTCTAGAGCATGTACTTTGTGGCTGACCTAATTCTTCACTTCAAGCAGTTTCTCAAAGGATGTTGTCGGCAATTGCTCGTTAGAGAGCCAAACGCCTTGCCAAGCTTTAACTAGAAAAGACATTCCACTTCCATGAATGAGTAGACAAAAGGTTCATCCCATTTCCGACTAACTGTTTAGGTTCCCACCACCAGAAAAGCCCTTCCTTTCAATTCAGGTAGGATGGCTCAAGAAGATGATGACAAAAACACAGTTCCAGCCTTTATTCAAGAATGTTACACCCAACCAACAATGACATGTTAGTTACACTCTGCCTCCATGGCTAGAGGTTAGTAATGATTCTGCATATCACTTGTTGGAAACCATAGGAGGGGAGAGTGCTTTTGGGCTCAGATCCTGCGTGAAAGTTTCCCAGAAGCATTTGGCTGATCACTGTGAGAACAGGATGGGTCATTGGCCTGATCCAGCAGCTTCTGATGATGTCCTTAGGGCATGTGTAATGCTGCTGTGCCCTCAAAATATAGTTTTAGAGCATTACATGCTAGATGACCTACAGTTCTTAGTTGCAGTGCAGTTAACTATTCTGATACTATACCCTACTCTCATAATCTACTGCTTGACTAATATCTTCCAGCAAGCTCTTTAAAAACCAATACAGTCAAGCGGACTACACTGTACTTTAGACTTCAGATACCAGTACAGCAGCCATGTCCTCTGTCCTATTATAAATCTATTTGGGGGAAAAGCAAGTCTTGGATGGGTCTTGGATATTAACTGCCAATTTTAAAAAACATATCTTTCTAACAAATAATGTGTTCCTCCCATCTTCTTTTTTAAAAAAGTGTTCACACAAGTTATTACTGGGCATGTCGAGCATCTTCGCACATAGGAGGGCTAGAAATGAGGCAAAATTGCCCTTTTGATTCTGTGGCGACATTCAACACCAAATGGAAATTCTTATACAAATAAATATTCTTTGGCTTCAAGCTCAAGATTCCACTTCCAAAAATAAAGTATGCAAGAGCATCAAAAGCTGTCTGTCTGCTATGTGAATAGCTTGTAAGCCATTTATAATTTGCTTTCGTACAAAAGGACACTACAGAGATTTAGGCAGAATCCACACACACACGGACCAGTATTTCACAGAATATATTTTGAATTGGGCTCTTACCAACTGAGGCCATGAGATGCACTGTACTGTCTATTTTTAAACAAATTACTGTCTAATTTTAAGCAAATTAAGTTTCACAGTTATTTCACAAGTGTCCCCATAGTTCAAGAAAAAGTCTCTCTTTCAAACCCAGACACACAGAGAGAGGGAGAGAAATCAAAAGATAAGAAAATTATCAACTCTGGTCTGAACATCTCTTTAATGTTCTCATTTTCCCTTTCAATTCAGGGATATGCTCTACGCTAAATATTTCTTAGATATCCCCTTAGATATTCATTAAATTCAGTTGTGCTGTTACCACTTTTACACCCACCAGCAAGAGAAGAAAAGCTAGAGGTCTTTCAAAAGCCTCCCTGTGGTGACCATTACCTTACAGAGGCAAACAAGGACATCTGTCTGTGTTGCAGATCCTTTCTACCCTATGAGCAACATAAGATGTAAGGACTGAGACGCCCACTTTTTATTATAGTCACCTGTTCTCTTTATGGCACTCCTTTGATGCCCTATGCCACATTTGTAAATTACCAATCAACCATAGCACATAAAAATCTCATCCCGCCCCAGGATAAGAATGGGCTCTTTTGAATAGCCTAGGAAAAAAAGAAGCAGCTCCTGCTACAAGTATTGGCGGGAATGTGAGCTAATGAAGTTTTCGTAGGGGCTAGTAACTTGACCGGACATGTTTCCAAGGGTGCCCTGACCGCACAAAATTCGGGGTAAAGGGGAAGCAGAAAAGTACCAAAGGGGAATCTCAGATACACTCATTCCTTCTTCTGGAGGTGGAAATCGGAGAACTAAATTGGGAAGCTCTTCCTACCCCCCCAAAAAAACACACACACACACACACACATACACACTCCCGATATACCGCATAGTTGTGGGCTTTGGGAATTTACAAGTATTCATTTACTACGCACATGACAGATTTGGAGGAAGGAGAGGGGCAAAAAGAGCCCTTGTGAATTCATCTCAATAAACCGCACAGGGGGGCTTTTGCAAACCTAGCAGTTATTTCTGGCTGCCCAGCCGCCGCCCCCCCCCCCGTCCCACAAACTCAACCCCTCGTTAGAATTCAATCCGGAAAAAGAGGAAAGAACAACCTTAATGGAAATGTTCATATGTGTGTGTCTCCCTGAACTGCCGTAGGGTAATGAAGAGTTAGTCATGAAGTTGATAAGCAGCAGAGAAAGAAAGGGAAAGTACACAGGCCGGGGGGGGAGAGCAGGATGAGAGGGGTCGCCAAAATAAACCCTCATTTTTGGAAGCTGGGGGCAAAGAAATCCCATTGAAAGGGAAGGGAAAGGGCGGGCCAGGCGGAGACCTCAGGGAGGAAAGCGCGACCCCCAGGGCGAAGTCACCCCCCCCCCAGGAGCTCTCACCTCTCTCGCCCTCGCTGGAGAAGCGCCTCTCCGGGGGAATAAGAGCGGCGGCGGCGGCGGCTGAGCTTCCTCTCTGCTGCTCCTCCCGCTCAGCTCAGCGACTAAGCCGAGCGGCCGCCCCGAATCCCGCATTTATCCCGCCCGCCGGCGAGAGAGCGCAGAAGCGGCCGGGCGGCGCCCACTCGGCTTTCCCCCTCCCACTGGGGCCGCCGCCGCCGCCGCTTGTCTCCTCAGCAGCGGCGGCCGCCTCCTCCTCCTCCGCCTCGCCCAGCTCCCGCCCTTCCTCGAAAGACCACGCCGCGAGGAGGCCTCGCCTCCCGGCCTGAGGCGCCACCTCCCTCCCTCCCTCAAGTCCAGAAGCGCCTCTCCGCCCTTTGCCAAGGCGCTCGAAAGAAAAAAGAGGGAGCACTGAGGAGAACAACGATGTGACTCGATGTGTAAACACGGGTTTGGAGCGAGTCAAGCAGAACGTGGGTCCCGCCAGAACCCGCTTAGAAAGTGTTGTTTGGTTGGTTGTTTGTTATAGCGTTTTGTTGTTTTTTGCATCACCAGCCTCATCATTAGAGTTTTATAACTAGGTTTGTTTTAGAAACTTGAGTTCCTTTCACAGTCGCTCATTAGTAAAGGGGATAAAAGCGAGGGGGCAGAAACAACAAAGCAACTCATTTCTATTATTACAATGGAATTTCATCACAAGTTTGTTTTCTAGCCCGCCTGTCTCTCAAGTGGCGCCTGCAAGAAAATGTTGCAGCATGGAGTGCTTGCTGAGGAAGCCAAGCTGCCAATTTCTGGGATATGCCATTGTCCCTTCCCCAGTTTTCTGCTTTCCAGCAGCTCAGACAACACTCTGTGTCCAATTGGTGCTCCTTCCTAAAGATCTATCGAACTTTGGAGAACCTTTGAGCCTTATTTTTGCCTAAGTTGGATACTTCCTTTTTGAAGCGTAGATGGTGCCATTTTGGTTAAATAGGAATTCCCACTGGCCAAATACGTTCACTATTAGCATACAGTCAGACCTCATGTTGCGTTTGCTTCATGTTACGTTTTTTCAGGTTGCGTCCCGCGGCGACTTCCAGGCTTTGCCGCTCGCACATGCGCAGTAGTGCTAAATCGCACTTTGCGCATGCGCACAAGCACCAAATCGCGCCACGCACCTGTGCAGATACGGTGCTTCAGGTTGCGGGCTTTTCACATTGTGAATGGGACAACGGAACGGATCCAGTTCGCAACCAGAGGTACCACTGTGTAGGGCAGGGGTGAGGAATATCAGTCAGCAAGACAGCTGCATTCCTTTCTGAACAGCTTTTTAAGGGGGGTGGGTTGGGGGGGTCGCAGAAGCAAACGCAATAGATGTGTAACGTTTACCTTTGCATGGCATGCTAATTACTACACACTCACAAACATGGGCTTAGCCAAGTGGGGCCAGGGGGGCAGCTGCCTCCCCCAAATAAAGTAAATCAATAAAAAATACTTAACTAACTGAGGTTCTGCCCTCCCTAACATGAAGCCTGCCCCCAACCATAAATCCTGGCTACTCCCATGTTCACAAACCCCTCTATCCTCCATCTAGACAGTGCACTCCGAGGAAGCCCTACCAAGACTCATCAACCATTTTGCCCAAGCCTGCAGGGAATTTGGCCCACATCAGCCTGACAAAAACCAACATCCTGGATCAGGATGTTGCCAGCCGTCCACACATCACCTTTGGTGACCACATGCTTGAGGTGGCAGATGATTTTGTCTATCTGAGTTCCACCAAAACCAGCAAACTGCATATTTATCTATGCACTGTACTTTTATGCACTCCTTTCTGCCAATTCCCCATGATTTATAGTCCAAAATGTAAAACAAGCATAAAACATAAAACAGCAGAATTCAGTCAGTTGTGGCCTTTTCAGGAGCCAATATGATGAGCTTAGGCTCCTCTCTTGCTTTCTTCTCAGGATGCAAAATTATGTGAGATACGTTATACTGAAAGACAGTGACTGGTGTGAAGTAATTCAACAAGCATCATAACAGCAATATTTGAACCCAGATCATGGGATTAGTAGACAATTTGGTCAGTGAGTAGTTAAAAGTCATTATTTCAAAGTGGAACAAAGTAAGCAGTTGGATTTCCTCAAGCTCCCTAGGGGCTGATGCCAGCTAGTCAGTAAAGTATAATCAGATAGCCAAAGTTTGGATTAGGCTATAGAGCTGATATGGAGTTTAACACTGGCTTATTTTTGTCAGCTTTGTGCATTGCATGCCAGAAATATTTTTCCTGTTATTACCACATGTATCCTTGGCAACACAAACAAATGAACACCTTTCACACTTGATGGAAAGCAACATTTTACAGTTTGAATGATCTTAAAGTGACAAATGGGATTTTGCAGAAATATATGCTCTTTCCTTTTCTTACTATAGTGCTAGGCTTTCTGTAGGAAACAATCAAGAGGAGTGTTTTTGCTTTTACTCTCCCCCCCCCCAAAAAAAATCACACTTAAGATACTCATATGCCTACTCTCTTGTACCAAGCATTCAAGTTCACACCTTTTCAGTCTTTCTAGAATGTGGCTATAACCATGGGTACTGCCATAAGAGAAATCTGAAGAAGTGTGCATGCACACGAAAGCTCATACCAATAACAAACTAAGTTCGTTTCTAAGGTGCTACTGGAAGGAATTTTTTATTGTTGTTTCGACTACGGCAGACCAACACAGCTACCTACCTATAAAGAGAAATCTAATTAGTGGCTTATTCACCAAGTCCTGATTCTTCTTCAAATACAGATTCAGTAAAGCAAGCTCTAGAGACTTC
Organism: Podarcis vaucheri; assembly: GCF_965113315.1. NCBI lineage: Eukaryota > Metazoa > Chordata > Lepidosauria > Squamata > Lacertidae > Podarcis > Podarcis vaucheri. The sequence continues at coordinate 31,773,496 of NC_138763.1, read as the reverse complement.
ATGATATGATGATGAGTAATTTATTTATCTCATTAAACACTAGTTTCCCAAAATTTGCCACCTTTGGGCATGTCCACCAGAAGTGTGTATAGGTACCCCTGTCTCCACTCATTTGTCAGCACAAGGCAATTTCTCACATATTTCTCCCCCTGCTGGACCCGTAACCTGTTGCTGAAGTAATTTATATAGTGTGACTTTGGAGAGGTCTGTGGACCTGAGTCCTTTCTCATTCCTGGATCCAGCAAGGGTTAAAATCTAATTGAGGATCCCATTGTAGAAGTAGTCCAACCCGCTTCAATGTAGATCTTTATTCATAACCTCCAGCCACATTCTCAGCATTTTCCCCACCTGCCACTTTTCTCTAACTAAAGGGTTCTCAACCTTTTTAGACCAGTAGGCACATTTCAGGTTTTGAAAGAGTATACTGGAGGCACAAAATAGCCGCTATGGGGCAGGGTGGGGCTTAACACAAAAAATAGCTGCCATGGGAAGCATGCGGTAACACAAAATAAGAGAGAGTGCTGCCCCTGACAACTTTATAGTTAGCATAGGAAGTCAGTTATGTCCTGCTGGTCCTGCTTGGGGAAATCACACCTTACTGATTACACACACACACACACACACACACACACACACACACTCGCTGTTGCTTTCTAATGGCAACAAGGTGCACCATTCCTAAGTACCAAATAAAATGTGTGAAGTGGCCACACCACACTCATTCCACAGAAATCTCATAGAAGGTGCCTGTACATGTTGCCCCATAATTTAAATTCTAGGAGGGCCAGAGACTTGCTTTAAAAAGAAGCGAAAGTTCAGACTCTGGGGCACCTACCCAGATGCGCCAATAGAAGCTTTCATGCGTCCCATGGCACAAACAAGTGCAAACAGGTTGGCAGCTCCTGCTCTAACTCCTTTCATCTTAACTACTGGGGCACACTTCTTAAAACACAGACTTAAAAATAATGGAATACAACAGGTAGAGCCTAGGAGGATCAGATTGCCTGTTGCCATGTAGTCATAGAATCATAGAATCATAGAATTGGAAGAGACCACAAGGGCCATCGAGTCCAACTCTTAGGAGTTCAATTTCACTTAGCAAGAGGCAGCCATCTATAGCCCTGTTAAGCAATCACAGTTTCCCAGGTGAATGAGCATTTGAACAGGATTGCGTGTGTATCCATTATAAGTTAATGATTACAAATTAAAGGAAAATACTTTGGATCACTGCTTTTGTTCATTGTGCTGAGTAAAATGATTTCAGGAGAGTTTTGCCTGTGTAAAGGTGATATCTTATAGGCTGGGATTATAAATGCAAAGGCCAGCACAGTTAAGTTCACTTGTGTAGAGTTCCCCATCTGTCACAAGATTGTACTCAATTCAATTCTGTTCTCTTTATTTAGGATTTATTTTCTTCATATTGTACTGAAAGTAATGGGCCTTGTTTACATATAGTAATATGCTAACAAATGTGATTAAAAAACTGAAACATAGTTATTTACAAAAAATAATTTCAGTGGGTCTTCTCTGAGTAAAAGTTAGATTCATGAGTTCAGCTTACCAGTTTGGTGCAGAATCCCCAAGAATGAGATGGAGAATTTTGTACTGGACAAAAATAAAATTAGTCAAAGAGCATATAAGCTTTCAAGGCCTGCATTTCCAGTCACCGACAGAATTTTAGTAGACATTTTCAAGAGATAATTTAATACCCAGCAAGTTGTAAATAACTTCCTGCATGAAATTGCATTTTATTGAGTATAAATATGGATTGGATAGTAATTTACTGTGACGTACCAGAGAAATGTAGAGCTGATTCTTTTGTACTGGAAGTAGAGTCAATCAAACCCAATTGTACAGGAACAACTGAAAAATGAAAAACCACAGGGAGATTTGTCCTGATGTGGGAGTTGGGAACATGTTGAAAGAATTGTTTCAGAATGTTTAGTTACCTGCTGTTAGACAATGACTAATTGGCAGTGTGAAACTCTGCTGATTCTTTTGAGATGACATTATTATTTATCAGCTTACTTTGAGTGAAGCAATATTGCAACATTTAAGCCAGTAAATTGGTTGTATGTTCTTAATTGTGTGTTCACCTATAAGGGTTAGGAAGATAGTTGAGCCTGACACCTTTGCATGCACATCATACCACTTAACTATCAAGGAGTCAGGAGTTGGCATGGATAGCCAACTACCAATGCTCATGTCCTGCCAGAGGCTCTACTGCAGGAACACCAAATTGACTTTAATGGTACATTTGCACTATGCCAACCTTTCCACTGGTTTGCCCTCCCCCTTTCTTTCCCAGGAAGTACTGTAGCAGAGACTAAGCTGTTGGTAGTTCAGGTGAGCATTCTTACCCATCACACCATCTGACCATGAACTACTGATAACATAAAGGTAAAGGGACCCCTGACCATTAGGTCCAGTCGCGGATGACTCTGGGGTTGCGGCGCTCATCTCGCTTTATTGGCCGAGGGAGCTGGCGTACAGCTTCCGGGTCATGTGGCCAGCATGACTAAGCCGCTTCTGGCGAACCAGAACAGCGCACGGAAACACTGTTTACCTTCCCGCCAGAGCAGTACCTATTTATCTACTTGCACTTTTGTGCTTTCGAAACGCTAAGTTGTCAGGAGCTGGGACCCAGCAACGGGAGCTCACCCCGTCGCAGGGATTTGAACTGCAGATCTTCTGATCGGCAAGCCCTAGGCTCTGTGGTTTAACCCACAGCGCCACCCGCGTCCCTATGATAACATACTTAATTGTATTATAATAACCACTCCACTTTTTAGATGCCTCTGTACTGAACCATTCTGTATGCTGATAGCATGATCAAAACTAGTTAAAGGTAGGAATGGTGAGGACCAAATTAAGGTAGAAGGACTCCTGGATGGTTAAGTCCAGTCAAAGGCGACTATGGGGTGCGGTGCTCGAACTCGCCGAGGGAGCTGGCATTTGTCCACAGACAGCTTTCTGAGTCATGTGGCCAGCATGACTAAACTGCTACTGGCACACGGAGGACTGTGACGAGTGCCAGAGCACACGAAAACACTGTTTACCTTCCTGCCACAGTGATACCTATTTATCGTTGTTTGAAGACTATCCCTGCCTCCGGGTCTGGCCTTGACCAGATGGATACTGGAATCAACAGGGGAAACCCACGTAACCTGAAGGTGTTGCTGTGTAATGCCAGGTCAGTGATGAATAAAACCACTGCCATCCACGACCTGATTGTGGATGGAGGATTTGACCTGGCTTGTGTGACAGAGACCTGGTTGAATGAGGCAGATGGGCCTGTCCTTGCTGCCGCTTGCCCACCAGGTTTCTCTTACGCACAGCAACCCAGGTCATGTGGGCGGGGAGGGGGGGGTTGCAGTGATTTTTAGGAAGTCATTAGTTTGCATCAGGCGTCCTACTGGGAAGACCCAGTTTTCTGAGTGCATGTTCTGGAAGTTGGGCAATAGGGGCAGTACAGGATTCCTTTTGGTGTACCGACCTCCCCGCTGCACCAAGGATTCCCTGTCCGAGCTGCTTCAGGTCGTGGCGGATGTTCTCCTGGAGACACCTAGTTTGGTTGTCCTAGGGGATCTTAACATCCACGCCGACACGACCTTACAAGGGGCCGCTCGGGACTTCGTGGAAAGCATGGCCTCCATGGGGCTGTCCCTGAATAAGTTGGGCCCAACTCATAGTCATGGACATGCCTTAGACCTAGTATTCACCTCTAGTGACGTGGGTGATCTGACACTAAGTAAAAGTGAAACCAAAGAAGTGCCATGGTCAGATCACTTCCTGGTGCAACTGGACTTCTCCGCGACCCTTCCCCTCTGCAGGGAGGTGGGACCAATTCGGATGGTCCGCCCCCGCCACTTAATGGATCCAAATGGTTTCCAGAGAGTGGTAGGGGATGCTTTATCCCATGTTGATGGCCTTTCAGCTGATTCCCTGGTGGCCCGCTGGAATGCGGAGTTAACCAGGGCTATTGACTGTCTGGCTCCGAAGCGCCCTCTCCGATTGCATGGAGCCCGGACAGCCCCGTGGTTTTCTTCGGAGCTGAGGGCGATGAAACAATCGCTGAGATGGCTAGAGCGTCGGTGGCAGAAAACTCACTCCGAATCTGACCGGACACAGGTTAGAGCTCAACGTCGAGCCTACCAAGTGGCGATAGCGACGGCGAAGAAGACTTTCTTCACCGCGTCTATTGCATCTGCAGAAAATAGTAGCAGGAGACTCTTTCAGGTGGTCCGCAATTTAACGGAACCACCTTTACCACCGGGGCCTTGTAAAGACCCCAAGATCTCCTGCAACGATTTTGCAAAGTTTTTTGCAGATAAAATCACTCATATTCGGAAGGAGCTAGACACCACCGTGGGAGCAGGGCCGGGGCGGGAGAGTGCTAGAGCCCTGTCTGGTCAAGTTGCATGGAATCAATTTCAATCCGTTACCCCCGAGGATGTGGACAGGCTGCTTGGACGCGTGAAACCAACCACCTGTCTCCTTGATCCTTGCCCATCCTGGCTAATAAAAGCAAGCCGGGAAGGGCTGGGCGATGGGCTCTGCGGGGTGGTGAATGCTTCCCTCTGTGAGGGAACATTCCCAGATCCGCTGAAAGAGGCGGTCATTAAACCGCTTCTTAAAAAACCATCTTTAGACCCGGCCAGTATGGCCAACTATCGCCCAGTCTCAAATCTTCCATTCTTGGGCAAGGTGATTGAGCGTGTGGTTGCTGAACGACTCCAGGCACGCCTGGAGGATGCGGACCATTTGGATCCCTTCCAATCAGGGTTCAGGCCTCATCATGGGACTGAAACTGCCTTGGTCGCACTGGTTGATGATCTCCGGCGAGCTAGGGACAAAGGTGAGAGTTGTTTCCTAGTTCTGCTGGATCTCTCAGCGGCCTTTGATACAATCGACCATAACATCCTTCTGGACCGTCTAGAGGGGTTGGGAGCTGGGGGCACTGTTATACAGTGGTTTCGCTCCTTCCTCCTGGGCCGTGTTCAGAAAGTGGTGGTGGGGGATGAGTGTTCAGACCCTTGGGCCCTCACTTGTGGGGTGCCTCAGGGTTCCGTCCTCTCCCCCATGCTTTTTAACATCTATATGAAGCCGCTGGGAGAGATCATCAGGGGGTTTGGACTGGGTGTCCATCAATATGCAGATGATACCCAGCTCTACCTTTCTTTCAAATCAGAACCAGTGAAGGCGGTGAAGGTCCTGTGTGAGTGCCTGGAGGCAGTTGGAGGATGGATGGCGGCTAATGGATTGAAGTTGAATCCTGACAAGACAGAAGTACTGTTTTTGGGGGACAGGGGGCGGGCTGGTGTGGAGGACTCCCTGGTCCTGAATAGGGTAACTGTGCCCCTGAAGGACCAGGTGCGCAGCCTGGGAGTCATTTTGGACTCACAGCTGTCCATGGAGGCGCAGGTCAATTCTGTATCCAGGGCAGCTGTCTACCAACTCCACCTGGTACGCAGGCTGAGACCCTACCTGCCTGCGGACTGTCTGGCCAGAGTGGTGCATGCTCTAGTTATCTCCCGCTTGGACTACTGCAATGCGCTCTACGTGGGGCTACCTTTGAAGGTGACTCGGAAACTACAGCTAATCCAGAATGCGGCAGCTAGACTGGTGACTGGGGGCGGCCGCCAAGACCACATAACACCGGTCTTGAAAGACCTACATTGGCTCCCAGTACGTTTCCGAGCACAATTCAAAGTGCTGGTGTTGACCTTTAAAGCCCTAAACGGCCTCAAAGGCCCAGTAGACCTGAAGGAGCGTCTCCACCCCCATCGTTCTGCCCGGACACTGAGGTCCAGCGCCGAGGGCCTTCTGGCGGTTCCCTCATTACGAGAAGTGAAGCTACAGGGAACCAGGCAGAGGGCCTTTTCGGTGGTGGCGCCCGCCCTGTGGAATGCCCTCCCATTGGATGTCAAGGTGATGGACAACTACCTGACATTCAGAAGACATCTTAAGGCGGCCCTATTCAGGGAAGCTTTTAATGTATGATATTTTAGTGTTTTTTGGTTTCTGTGGAAGCCGCCCAGAGTGGCTGGGGAAACCCAGCCAGATGGGCGGGGTACAAATAATAAATTATTATTATTATTATTATTATTATTATTATTATTATTATTATTATTATATCTACTTGCACTGGTATGCCTTTGAATGCTAGGTTGACAGAAGCTGAGACAGAGCAGTGGAAGCTCACCCCGTCATGCGGATTTGAACCGCCAACCTTCCGATATGGAACATCCCTTAATAGATTCTCCCATGTTGTTGCTTTTAAAGTGTAACTAGAAGCCACAAGGGCTCCCTGATTCCAACCAGGTATATTGGTATATCATGCTGTGGATATGGGGGATTTAAGCCTTTCCCCAGCACTAGTTTCTCAATTAAAATCTCACATACATAAACACACATCCCGTTTGGCTCTCCATTTAACCTGCATCAGTTGATCTTGGGAACAGCCCTGGTACCACAAACAGATAAGATACCTTGCTCAAAGAAAATTAGAAGACCCCTATTCCAAATATCACAATTTCCACTGCAGAGACTGGAACAATGAACCATTCTTCTCAAAACAGGAATACAAAAGTAACAAAAGGAAAAGACAAAAAAGGAAGCAAAAGAAAAGAAAACAAGGGTTTGGAAGTACATGCGTAAAAATTAACAGCAGCCTTGGAAAACAGGAGCCATCAAGAAAACAACTGTGTTTTTATTCTTTCCAGCAAGAACTGCAAATGTGTAACATCTTTTTCTTGCTTTCCCTTTTTTCTTTTCTTCAAAAATATTTTCTTAAATAATGAGCCAGCATTAGAATGATTCACTGCACTGAGGGAAAACAAGATAAAGGATCAATGTTACTAAATGTTGGAAGCTTAGGTGCACAAAGAGAAACAATACTATCCTGGGAAATGATGGAATCCCTGATCTTTTTACAATGATGTACAGAAACTCAGGAGTTATGGCACATGCTGAGCAAAAAGCAATGAGATTTTTTATCTGAGTTGCATTGGAATATTAATAGTTTTGGAGAAAAGCAAGGCCTTTAAAGAACTGTGATGGTAACAATCATTTAGCTTAAGCAAGCAGAAATAAGAACGTAATCAACATCAAAAAAATTAGGCATTGGATTAAGAATATAAAAATTAAGTGATGATGAACCTCAGCTGTATCTGACTTCCCCACAAATGATGAATGTTTCTGAGCTTGAAAAGGAAAAAGAAAAGAGTTATGATTTGGAAATTCAGGGCAGCATCCAATGCACTTGTATTAGATTTATGCTTGTGCAATGGAAATTCTCACCTTTCCCCAAATCTGCTATGAAGGGCTGGGAAAAACCTCAGAACAGATTTAGTGGGTCCACGGGTTATAGGGAGGAGAAGGGAGACGTTCCATTGCACACGTATAAATCCCTTCTTTAACTAATTCACTTACTTAATTCACTACCAGACATCTGAAGGCAGCCCTGTTTAGGGAAGCTTTTAATGTTTGATGTATTACGGTATTTTAATATTTTGTTGGAAGCCGCCCAGAATGGCTGGGAAAGCCCAGCCAGATGGGCAGGGTATAAATAATAATAATAATAATTATTATTATTATTATTATTATTACTGCTGCACTGGATTCAACCCTCAGAATGCAATAACTAACAAAATAAATAACTGATAAATAATTGTCAAAGGGGGTATTAATGAGGCAATGAAGCAGAATATATAGCCTCTGTTGCCCAAACACCAACCTCATCTACTGTCCAGAATGGATTTGGTATACCCTGTTCATGCAGATGAGGCTTTGACAACTGAAGCACAGAGGGAGAACTGTTTCAACTAGGTCTAAGGAAATGTAGTCCCATGATAAAAGCTAGTGCCCATTTATCCTTAAAGCTACATTTAACTTTCTCCATTAACTCAGAACACAACACCATTAAGTGCCTTGTCTAACCTCTTTTTTTTCTTAATGGGTCTGTTAAAATTCAGTGCTGGTTTTTTATGTGGATGACATCAACAATACTCTGGCCTTGTATCTCCTGGGAGCTATGATGATACGCAAAGCTAGGAGAAAAGGGCAGACTGACCAAGCAGAGGAGGAAGGATGTGGTGGTGGTGAAGGTTGTAGAGGACCATCACTGCAGACTGAATAAGTGGAATTTGTTGTTGTTTAATCATTTAGTCATGTCCGACTCTTCATGACCCCATGGACCAGAGTACGCCAGGCACTCCTGTCTTTCACTGCCTCCTGCAGTTTGGTCAAACACATGTTCATAGCTTCAAGAATACTGTCCAACCATCTCGTCCTCTGTCATCCCCTTCTCCTTGTGCCCTCAATCTTTCCCAACATTAGGGTCTTTTCCAGGGAGTCTTCTCTTCTCATGAGGTGGCCAAAGTATTGGAGCCTCAGCTTCAGGATCTGTCCTTCCAGGGAACACTCAGGGCTGATTTCCTTAAGAATGGATAGGTTTGATCTTCTTGCAGTCCATGGGACTCTCAAGAGTCTCCTCAAGAAACCATAAAAACTCTGCAGGAAACTTTTGTGGACAGTGGGTGGTTTCTATTTCTTTCCCAAATTTTCTTGCTCTCTTCTATATAAAATCAAGGCCAAAGAAGGCCGCCCGCCCCCCGAAATGGTATGAAAGACATAATAATAATTTCCCATAGTTAGGGATGAACAGATCAGTCTGTTTCTGGTTCATGTCGATTTTGCATGTGATCATAAGTCCCAATTCATTTCTGCATTAATCTGTACTACAAAAATATATCAAAATACTATTTTACTACATCATTTAAAATATTTCTAAACTTATTTTATAAGAACTCACTCCGTGGCCAGCTGAGCACTGTTTAGAGAGCACAACTGTACCTACCATGTGACAATAAAGGCAGCAAAGGAATCCTACCTTACTGCTTCTATTACATTCTCAAGTGATCATCCAGCAGAGCTTTTCTAGGTTATCTGGGACCTGATACAAGTTACAAGAAAGGAGATTCTGACTAATCATCAGGAATAACTTTATAACAGTAAGAGCTGTTCGACAGTGGAACGGACTCCCTCGGGAGGTTGTGGACTCTCCTTCACTGGGAGTTTTTAAGCAGAGGTTGGATGGCCATATGTCATGGATGCTTTAACTGAGATTCCTGCATTGCAGGGGCTTAGACTAGATGACCCACCCAACTCTGCAATTCTATGTTTCTACGTATGACACTTGGGATTTTTTATCAACCATTTTTATTGACATGTAAGTCAATAAAAATTATTGACGGCCTCTGTCTAGTATACCTGAAGGAGCGTCTCCACCTCCATCATTCTGCCCAGACACTGAGGTCCAGCGCCAAGGGCCTTCTGGAGGTTCCTTCCCTGCAAGAAGCCAATTTACAGGGAACCAGGCAGAGGGCCTTCTCAGTAGTGGCACCCGCCCTGTGGAACGCCCTCCCACCAGATGTCAAAGAGAAAAATAACTACCAAACTTTTAGAAGACATCTGAAGGCACCCCTGTTTAGGGAAGCTTTTAAAGTTTAATAGGTTATTGTATTTTAGTGTTTTGTTGGAAGCCGCCCAGAGTGGCTGGGGAAGCCCAGACAGATGGGCGGGGTATAAATAATAAATTATTATTATTATTATTATTATTATTATTAGCTGGGTTCCTACCCATATTGTACACCACCTTATATCTTTTATGAAAGTGCAGATTATAAACATTGAAAGAAAGAAAGAAAGAAAGAAAGAAAGAAAGAAAGAAAGAAAGAAAGAAAGAATAGTAGATTACCTTGCTGAGTTTTTGTGTAATTTGAGGCAGCTTGACAATTATGACAAAGTTCCAGTCTGTTGCGATGATAGATAGATGGTTGATGAATAGATAGATAGATTTTCCCCAAAGTAAACTACAGGGATTTTTTTTTTTCCTAGAGGAGCATGCAAGGCATATAAATGACATCCCAAAGTGCAGCATCTGGAAGAAGCCAGGTATATTATTCATTCTGTAGGCAGCACAGTTCAAACATCACAGAAGGATGCTCAAAATGTTTGGCCAGCCTCCAAGTGATTGCAATTAAGCCCCCACTTCCTGTCCCCCTCTCCGAGCATTGCTCTAATTTTACATTCCAAATGGCAATCTGCAGGTGATGTGTGAAGCAACCCAAACGACACATTAGAGTCATTATATTTTTATTCTTACACAAGGAACACTGTCCCGGAGCATCAAGAGGATGCTGTCGTTGGCTATCTGCCTATTATTTGAGCAGCTGCAGAAATGCATCCTGAATGGCAATTAAGTCACATGGAGCATCACTCTCCTTTTCGTGAGTCGCTCCACCAGCCAGCAGCAAAATGCGAGCTCTTAGCATTTCTCAAAGTCAATATATGTCCACAGGATACGATTATCATGTTAAAAGTGAATTCAGCCCATGTTACTAGAAATTCCAATATTTCGAGGTCAAGCATCATTCTGCAAGGCATGCAGAAGGCAAACTGGGGATCGGTCTGTAATAGTTAAAAGCAGAAAACCCAGAGATTTTCAGCATTTGTCATTCAAATGTCAGCAGAGCAACCACATTACCCAGAAACAACAGGAATCTAATCAGTTTTGTGGTGTCTCTTTGGGGCAACCGATTCCTCAATCACTTTTATTTAATCTGTTCTGAAGACAAGGCTTTCATATTCTCCCCAGCACGTAAGCTCCCAGTTGTTCCATAGACACACAATTTCTCAGGTGTGGAATGGCAGGTTGGAAATAGTTTTAGGGCCCACTCCAATCTGGCTCTTGCCTCAATGTGTTTTAATAACTTCTGCAGAGAAATGATGACAAATGAGTGCATGCAAAGGAACCACCTTGCCCTCTCTACAAGCAGTATGGGAGTGTTTGCGCCCCAAGATAATGTATAAACCAACCCTGCATTATTTTTTAACAAAAAAGTTACAGTTTTACAGGAGGGAGGGCCTTAAACCCTAGAAATTAATAAATGGTAGTATTTTACCGTAATTATTTGGAGTATAGAAGGGAAGACAAGCCGGGTGGTTGAGACCGAAACAGGAAAGGGGAAATGGAAGTCAAGAGTGGAATTTCATGCTCTTTATTCAGCTCATAGTGGTGAGGAGGAATGGAAGTTCCCCCAGAATGTCTGCTTTATATACATTATTTACACAATGGGCCCCACTTGATTGGCTAATTCTGGGATTCTCCTGTAGGCCAATCAGGTTGTGGATTTACTTCCACCTGGAGCTGGATTGGGTGGCTCCTGTGAACCAATCAGACTGCTGCATTCTGAATTCTATTGTTCTAGGACCAATCAGACTGCTACATTCTGAACCCTATTCAACTCAGTACATAACATGGAACAATAGGTGTCAGAGGATCAAAGGCTGGGAGCATAAGAGAAGGTGAAGGTGAAGATGAAGGAGAAGGAGCCATGTGAAGAGGCACAGCATATGTTTTCCTCACTCTGAATTCATTGCAGGGCTCCTTTGATACCTACAGCTTCTTTCCAAAGCCCCCATTCTTGGACAGTAGATCCAATCTCATCAAGGGCGTTGTCGTGCGACATCAGGACGTTGTGCGACATCACGTTGGGCCCCCTCAATTGTCCGGAGAAGCTGGTGCCTCTGAATCTCACAATGAGCAGAAGGAAGCTTCTTCAGGGTGGTGTCTTCTGCAGGGAACAGCTTTCTAACTGCGGCACTGATGGCCAGAAGGTCCACCCTCTCTCCTCACATCAACATCACCATGAATGTGGATAGACTTAGATCAGCTATCCTTATTGCCTTTCTTCATTTTGTCCCTCAAAAGCATCCCTGTGTGCTTTTCAAGAACTGCTGCATACATGCAAAGGCCATCAAACAGCAAGTGGCAGAGAGCTAGAGCAGGGCGATGAAGACAGCACTCTGTCTACGTTAAAATTTTGCTGACATCCCAGTGTTCATCTGCCAGCAAGCATTTGATGCCTTTAATGACATCAAAGGAGCTGTACTGGATCATACCAAATATGTATTCTACTGCAGCATCTGATCCTACAGTGGCTGTTCAGCTGCCCAAGGTAAGCCCTTAAGCTGGATATGAGCACAACAGCCCTCTCCTGCTTGTCTTTTTCTTTCTTTCTTTCTTTCTTTCTTTCTTTCTTTCTTTCTTTCTTTCTTTCTTTCTTTTTTGTTAAATAGTTTTTATTAATTTTCCAATATAAAACCCATATAACATATCAAATCATAATCCAATAAAAAAATAAAAAATAAAAAATATAATTATTAATATTTCAGGGCTTCCGATGGTCTGGACCTTGAAGCATATCTCCAAATCTCAGTCCTGCCATCTTTTTCTTTTTAATTACTGATTTTCTTCAGATAACCAAAACATGCATCATAACAAACAAGGCACACATAACAAAACTTGACTGTAAGCTTAGTTCCGGCGCTGCTTGTAAATGCACAGAAAGAAGGCAAAACCAAAACAATCGTGGAGAAGATGTAGCAATAGTGATATGGAATGCCAACAAAATTAATGTATAGATTTTAAGCCAAAGGCCAAAAATGTTTCGGTATGATACCAGTCTGTAATGGATGATGGAGATCTGGAGAAAGAACTGCTCCCTGCTACTGCAAAATATATTCGACAAATGAAAACCATATAACTGAGAATGGTATTTTAGATTAAACCTCCTCTAAGCTGTCAGTTACACTCTGTAACTTCTTCTGCAATCGGTAACTGCCACAACTTATTCCCTTTAGAGTACAATGGGAATGATATCTCCAATGCTGGGCCAATTGTAGTCTAGCTGCTGTTACTTGGTGGATGATTAGATCCTTATATAACACATTGTGCATGGTTTCTGGAAAGAGTGATAGCAATGTCAGACCTGGGTCTGGAAGAATAATTTATTGCACTATTGGAAGACATAGTTTGAAAAAGCCTTTCCTCAAAAAATCATAGAATCACACAATCATAGAATTGTGGAGTTGGAAGGGACTCCAAGGCTAGTCTAGCCCCTTGCAAAGCAGGGATCTCAACTAAAGCATTCATGACAAATGGCCATCCAGCCTCTGCTTAAAACCCTCAAATTTCCACTGTCAAACAACTCTTACTGTTAGAAGTTATTCCTGATGTTTAGTCGGAATCTCCTTTCTTGTAACTTGAAGCCATTGGTTCAAGTCTGACCCTCCAGAGCAGGAGAAAACAAGCTTGCTTGTACAACTGGGCATTGCCACCATGTATTGCAATTTCACCCCCATCCCTTACATCCTCTCTGACAAGTAGCTGGTAAATTCTCATTAAAGCTTTGTTGTTGTTGTTTAGTCATTTAGTCGTGTCCGACTCTTCGTGACCCCATGGACCAGAGCACGCCAGGCACTTCTGTCTTCCACTGCCTCCCGCAGTTTGGTCAAACTCATGCTGGTAGCTTCGAGAACACTATCCAACCATCTCGTCCTCTGTTGTCCTCTTCTCCTTGTGCCCTCCATCTTTCCCAGCATCAGGGTCTTTTCCAGGGAGTCTTCTCTTCTCATGAGGTGGCCAAAATACTGGAGTCTCAGCTTCAGAATCTGTCCTTCCAGTGAGCACTCAGGGCTGATTTCCTTCAGAATGGATAGGCTTGATCTTCTTGCAGTCCATGGGACTCTCAAGAGTCTCCTCCAGCACCATAATTCAAAAGCATCAATTCTTCGGCGATCAGCCTTCTTTATGGTCCAGCTCTCACTTCCATACATCACTACTGAGAAAACCATAGCTTTAATTATACGGACCTTTGTAGGCAAGGTGATGTCTCTGCTTTTTTTGTCTGTCAGTGTACCTCCTTCCTCACTCCCATGTCATGACTGTTAAGTTGTGGGTGAACATATCAGACAACACAGCTATTCTTCAAACAGCTCTTGTTTATTCACAGGTCCAGAACAGAACTGGGCTGAAGGGTTCAGCCAACCTGCTTATATAAAGCTCAACTACAAAGCAACAGTAACAACTTTCTGTAACTATCCAATCAATGAAGCCACTTTCAATTCCTTATTTGCATATGTGGACCTGAGTGAAAACTATCTACAGTATCCCCTTGCTGGCCCTGGGTGAGAACTTCAGTACATAACAATGACCGCTGGTGTTGTGCAACCTGCCTTCTCGTTTGCTTCCCCACCCTGACTTCATGGCCTGTTCCCTGCCATGCAGGCCTTTTTTCCACCTTGCCTGGGAGGACGGGGCCCTGACTGACTCCAGCTACAGAAGATGAGGCTGTTGAAGAGGCCAGAGACTATCTTGGCAATCTCTTAATGCAGATCCAGGTCACTGAGCCTGAGCTTCCACAGCTATCTCCTGCCATGAACCACCATTGGCAGAATTGGCTGCAACAACATCAGCAGATACGTTCTGTGCTGAATATAATATTTCATTCTCTTGCTCCTTGTGCTGTTTTAAATGTGCATTTTATGTCTGACTTCCTTTAGCAATGTTTTCTTCTGAAATCCTTAAGATGATTTTTTTTTGTTAACTTTGCTCATTAAATGTGTATTTTGTAGTTGCCCTCCATTGAAATGTCTTATTTTGAAAACTTTTTAAGATAATAATTTTGTTTCCAGTTAATTATGCTGCTTTGAATGTATACTTATTATTTGATTTTTTTCTGTATTGTTTTATTTTGGATGGTTTCATTTGGTGTTTTAATGTTTGTTGTAACCACTTTGAGATTTTTTTTCTTTAAAATATAAAGCGGTATAGAAATAATAATAATAATAATAATAATAATAATAATAATAATAATAATAATAATATGACACTACAAATCCTCCAATCTGAGCTGCATGAAGACAGCCTTACATTTTTATGTATATATGAACACACTGTTCTTAAAACTTGAGAGATTTTTATTGGAAGCAATGTTCTAGTAAAATAAGATTTGCTGTAATTTCACTGTGGTTGTCAAAATGTGTCTGTATAATATATTTTTCTGCATTCTTTTATGAATAATTCCCTTAAAAAGAATCAGTCTCTTTCAAATTAAAAACACAGCATGCAGTAGACATATAGCATAGAGAGAGAAACATTGTTCCTCTATCTTGGACCTTATTATATTACAGTGAAATGTTCTGAAAGAAAACATTTCAAGAATAGGGCTTAATATCTTTCTCCTTATTACAGTCTCAGAGAACAGGAAATCGTTTTTTTCTTTGCTTCCAGCAAACCAAAGATATATTTTAAACTCTGTGGAAACTGCAATATTTTCTGAAACTTATCACAATTATCCAGCATAGACGCAGCAGGCTTCCATTTTCCTCCTATAAGGTCTGTTCTCATTTGGGGAAGAAAAAATGACTTGCATGAACTTGCTGAATTTTACATGACCCAAGAGTCAGCTTTTGTTCAAAATACACAGATAATGAACAGAGTTACTTGCCCAGTTTATATTGCATAATGCTTCTTTCACTTAAAATGTCTCAAAGATAGCTGTGGCCTAGAACACTCCTCCCCAGTGAGGTCCACCTGGCGCCTTCACTGAGATCTTCTTGGGGCCAGGTAAACACTTACCTTTCACCCCAGGCATTTGATGGACTAGATGTTTTTGCTGTTAGTATGCTGACAAAACTTCCTGCAGCTGGGGTGTGTGTGTGTGTGTTGTATCTTTTTATGAATTCCATGTGTTTTGTATGAATGTGTTGATATAATAATGCACTTATGTTTCCATTTTTAAATATGTTGTACATTGCTTGGAGATCTCTCTGTAACAAGTGACTCTGGCATAATACATAATACATAATACTCACAACTTACACACATTTAACTTGTTCACATTCAGCTTTACGCACTTGGCCATTAAAAATATATATATTAAGAAGGTGGTGGGCATATGGGGGAGGAGAACTTTGACAATCTCACCCACTATTGCACCTAGTGTGTTGAGACAATGCGCCATTTTGGCTTAATGCACTATCCCTGGAACGTAAACCTTGGGTAAATTGAAAGTCGCCTGTAATAATATTAATAATATTAATAAAAATAATACTAGCCCCACTTCCTGCCATCTACCTGTGATTTTTCTCTGATTACATTAAAAAGGTTTTAGTAGCCCATAGTCCCTGTCTAAGTTTGATCATCTTCCTATATACAGTGGTACCTCGGGTTAAGTACTTAATTCGTTCCGGAGGTCCGTTCTTAACCTGAAACTGTTCTTAACCTGAAGCACCACTTTAGCTAATGGGGCCTCCTCCTGCTGCTGCGCCACCAGAGCACGATTTCTGTTCTCATCCTGAAGCAAAGTTCTTAACCTGAGGTACTATTTCTGGGTTAGCGGAGTCTGTAACCTGAAGTGTATGTAAACCGAGGTACCACTGTACTAGCATTCTCAAGACTTTTGAAAGAACAGCCACTGCAGCCCCATTTGGGGATTTTACTAATAGTTAACTTGCGAGAAAGCAGTGGGACAACATTTAACAGCCCCTCCCCATTCCCATCTAGCTCAGTAATATTTGACTGGCAGTGGCTCCCCAAGACTTCAGAAAGGAAATGTTTCCTAATTCTACCTGGAGATGCTGGGGATTAAACCAGGAACCTTTTGCATACAATGCAGCTGTTTTGCTTCTGAGCTACAGACCTTCATTTAAAAACACCTTAGCGTTCAATGACTTATTTATTTTGCATTGTTTCAATATGAATAATTCCTTGTCAACTGCCAGCATTCAACTGGATAACCAATGAATCAGGCATTTGTTTGTTTCCTCCCGATCCCCATTCAGTTCCCCAAACTGCCTCCTTGCCTTTCATACAAAGCTTTGTGATTTCAAAATTTCCCTAAAAGGCCATCTCGATCAAAGACAATTGATACCAGTTTCGTGGTAAGTGCACCATGTAGTCCATTTATGTTCTTCTGTTGCACATGAACAAAGTGGTGCTTGTTTAACTTTGTAGGTGAGAAAGATTCTGGATATCAGAACAACAATGTTGGTAAATATAGCTGAAATTAGAGGAAACAGTGGAGAGGAAGTTCACCCAGTCTTCCCCCAAACTGGCATGGCCAGCACTGTTGGCAGTTGCCATCCACAACAGCTGGAAGCAACCATGTTGGGGAAGGATGTGTCAGACAATTGCCAACAGGCAAAACCTCCCTTCTGGTGTGAAGCCAAATCTCTATGCACAGCTTGAGCATTGGGGTGCCTAGCAACACCCTATTATTATTGTGGGTTTATAATCAGTTTGAAGCAATTCTGTTTTGAGGAAGAAATACTGGCTAATGTTCCATAATGGCCAATGATCTCCCTGCAATAGTAGTTAGTGGTTGAGGTGCACAACAATCGCCTGCAATGTCAGAGCCATTTTGAAGGAACAAACTGATGGAAATGTCTCTGGGTTTATGGGAGGTAACAACAGATGTGGAGTTTTTTGAGTGCTGCTTCCAGTCTGCAAAGGAAGAAAACCAAGGGGAAATGTGCCTGAAGGCTGCACTGCAAGGGACTACAATGGTATGTATATATGTACAGTGGTACCTCGGGTTACAGATGCTTCAGGTTACAGACGCTTCAGGTTACAGATTCCGCTAACCCAGAAATGGTACCTCGGGTTAAGTACTTTGCTTCAGGATGAGAACAGAAATTGTGCTCTGGCAGCACGGCAGCAGCAGGAGGCCCCATTAGCTAAAGTGGTACCTCAGGTTAAGAACATTTTCAGGTTAAGAACGGATCTCCGGAACGAATTAAGTACTTAACCCAAGGTACCACTGTAAAGCAGTTTTCTATTACAGTGGTATCTCGGGTTACATACGCTTCAGGTTACACACTCCGCTATCCCAAAATAGTGCTTCAGGATAAGAACAGAAATTGTGTTCTGGCAGTGCGGCAGCAGCAGGAGGCCCCATTAGTTAAAGTGGTGCTTCAGGTTAAGAACAGTTTCAGGTTAAGTACTGACCCAAGGTACCACTGTATTCATTTCATGCATTTCTAAGCTGCACTTCACCATAAGATCTCAGCACAGGGTGCAATACAAATTACAATTCCCAAAACATGCAGGACACTAGATCAAGCCCAAAATATTTTTAAAATACAGTATAAATTACAACCGTAAAAACCGCAGAATGGGCAGCTTACTTCCACATAAAAATGCTATTATTCTGCAAATGCCTGAGCAAGCAACTTTGTCTTTTCCTGGCACTCAAATGAAAACGTGACTCATGACATTGCAAAACGTGATGGGGCAAGGAATGTCATACTACTCATACCAGGTTCCCAAGATGCATTTCAATGACATGTATGCATTTTTAAAAAATCCAGTGATGTTTCAAATGATCACAAAAGAGGCATTTTGTCAAAGTTTATAATGCTGGATTTGTAATCTTTGTTGCCAATGCCCAAATCAGGGTGTCCATCACTAGAGTTAGAAATTTAAATCTTGCATTCGTAAATCCATTCTACTCCAATTTTGCATTAATCTGAGCTTTTTTTAAGTCCAGAGAAAAAATTGGCATTACATCCCAATATACACATTTCTAAACATGTTTTATCCTAAAAATATTCATTTTGGACTTTTAATGAGCTAAAAAATGTATTGCAAAATTCAGGGAAGGGCAAAATTTATAATGACAGATATGATCCAATTTGTGTATTAGTCCAGGGGGTGTGAACTGGCTCATTTCACGTAAAAATGCATACCAAATGAAAATTTCCTTCCTCCCTACTCATCATTAAACAGGAATAATTTCTCCATTCTCAGTCAGGGCTGAGTAGCACAGGAACTGAAAAACATTATAGGTAACAATGGATTTTCAAAAAGCAAATGAAAGCACACTTGGGTGTTCTACTTTGGATATTTTCCAAAATAACTACAGATGACTTAAATCTATTTATTCTGTCAATAAAAGATAAAAGTGAAATAACTTGTTGAAAGCATCCAGCAGGAAAATAACTCTTCTACCTATCCTTTAAAAACTACTGTAACAATTGTATTTTTCATCCAATTTCTCCTCAGGCACTTAGGCAATCACTCAAACACACCAAGGAGAGTCTCAAAACATTTCCTTGCTATGCTCTACAGTTAGCTTAAGTGTTGTTGTTGTTAAATCTTGGCATCCATCTGTCTTGGGAGACAATGAAGGAGTGCGTCTTTGGGGGTCAAGTAAAACCTCTGGAGAGTTGTGGTGCTTGCTGCGGATGTAGACACCGATACAGGACAGAAATGCTTCATTGCAGCTGGGGCACATGAAGGTGTCTGGTTATGCTGCTACAGGTGCACAATGGTGTTTCTTCTCTCCGCACTCCTGCTAGCGGTCATTTCTCCTCTGGTCACTGCTGTGGATGCATAACCTGACTGTCTGTCTCCAGGCACTGCGGTCATCTGCAGGGCATTCCCACAAGGGTGCCAACTTGAATAAAATATGGTGGGGGTGACAGATAAGCCCTGCACCACATAATCAATCACATGACCATTTGAATGGCAATGCCCATTAATTGGATGGGGGATGGGCTAGCCCCCTCAAATATTTTACTGGGTGAGCAAAGCCACCTTGGCTCCTAGGAGTTGGCTCCTATGGATTCCCAGGACGGGGAAACATGGTGGTTGAGATCAAGGTCAAGGCGGTGGCAGTTCCTCTGCCGCTGCCATCGTTGCAGCATCAACATTCCCCTCTCTGCTTCTGGGTGACGCTGCCATGGCCGGCGCTGAGTAACAGAAGGCCATGCCGACAAAACGGAAGTGCACCCACGAACGGAGTACATTCGTATAGCAAAAAAATACGCAACCCGGAACACTTATTTCCGGGTTCGAAGTGTTCGTAATCCAAAAAGTTTGTTAACAAGGCTGTTTGTAACCTGAGCTACCACTGTATGTTAATTACTGGAGTCCAACAATGGAGGGGGGGGAGCAGTGGAGGGGTTGAGGTCTTTGTTGGGGGGGGGAGGGGCTTGATGCCAAGGATTAGACCTTTTGCCCATGAAACATGCACTCTACCAATGACCTTTCCCCTTCCCCCAAGTTTGTATATTTGCATTTTTCCATCTGCCTCGCTGAGGTCAGGAATTAGTTTCTTAGGTTTAGCTTCCTGCTCTATTTAAAGTCTTCCAGCCTTCCGTGCCTTGGTTTTGCACTTCGTCATGGCAGTTAAGATGTTAGCCTCTAAGGAAATCGAGGTTCAGTCGAGGCTGTGGCTTGCTTCCAGCTCACTTTGAGCAGCAACGGCAAATCTAAGCAGCAAAATGAATATACAAGAGACCTAATTATTCTGGGATGGTGGTGGGGAGAGAGACTTTGAAATTACCTCCTCTCGCAGTGTTCTTTGATGACAAGATTGGGAACAAAGTTGTTATGCGCCCTTCGTTTCCATGTTCATCTGCTGCTGCATGATACGCCATTATCGCTCGTGTAAAGATCATTAGCTTCAATTCTTCTGGAGACAGCAGTGGTGAAGTACTTGTAAGCTGACCTCTCCAAGATTCTGATCTGCCTTGGGGTCTTCCACATACACATGTACCGCAAAGCTTTAAAGTGCCTTTTGAATTAAGAAAACCGAGCTGTGCTTAAAAAAATATATATTAACTTCACTAGAAATAGAACTATAAAAAGAAAGGAAAAAACGAGGTCAGCACAAGAAAGAGAAGGAATAAGGAAGACTGTGAACAGCAGCTGAAGGAGGAGAAAGAGGCACATGAAGTGGTGGTGAGATCTTCGCACAGAGCCTTTCAGGATAATTTTTCGGGGCCAAATGCATAACATGAAGGCACATTCAGGAAGAGTGTGCTGGAACAGGAAGCATTTACAAGGCTCAGGTGCCTGCAGGGTTGATGAATATGGATAAAGAGCCTATTTCAGAGCACAAGGCCAGCTCTGATAAGCTGCATTTCTCAAGGACAGAATATAAAACAAGGCTTTGCTTACCAGCCTTCATGAGCTTTGAAACAGGTGTTTTCTGAAGTGACCCCCCCCAACTTAAATATCTTAAATAATGCTTGGAGCCCAACAGGAAGCCAGCAAAGTTGACCCAAACAGGGCTGGATTCAACTAAATAGCTACGCTCTAACAGGAACCAATGCAGTGAGTTCTGCTAGCTCAATGGGGCTTTCTCTTCCTATGCATCCCCTGCACTCCTCAAATCAGCTCAGGTGGTTGGGGCGAGGGCAGGAGAACCCCCAGAGCAGCACACAGGGAAGGAGAGGAGAGATTGTTCCAACCAGCAAGCAGAAACATTGGCTCAGTGTTGAATCCCACCCTGAGATTGTGCATTTATACCTCCTCACGTCCTTATGGAGGCTCAACAGAGCATCCCTTGTCAGCCATAGCTTTCCACCAAGGAAGCCACACATATAAGCTGCATTGCAGTAAGTGATGGTTCTAGTTACGTAAGGTTTGAATTATGGGAACCAGGAAAGAGTGAACTTTGCATTGGTGCAAAGGACCCAAGAGTTCAGGAGCAGCTTTCTGTCAATGAGTGCTTCCAGACCCAGGGCCAGGCCAGTATTGTGTAGCACAGGGATGGGGAGTCAGAGAATCAGAAAGCTGGAAGAGGCCACAATGGCCATCTAGTCCAACCCCTGCAATTCATGAATCTTTTGCCTGAACCCATGACCCTGAAATTAAGAGTCTCATCCTCAACCAGCTGAACTATGCATGGAATCTGTGGCCCTTCAGATGTTTGGCTGGCTAGGGCTGATAGGAGTTGGAGTCTAACAACACCTGAAGTGCCACAGGTTCCCTACTCCTTGTATAATGAATGAAGCCTTGAGTGAAGAAGACCTGCTTTCAGATCCAAGACTTATAGCCTTATCTTATACACATTTTAAAGCATTGGTGACAGAGTAGGTACTCATCGTCTGCAACCTTTGCTTTCAAGTTACTTCGCTGATACAAATCCTGCTTACCTCTGTGGTCATGTTGTGTGGGTACCTGATGATGGTCTTCCAAAGCAACTACTCTATTCCGAACTTAAAAATGGAAAGTGTAATGCTGGTGGTCAACAAAAGAGGTTTAAAGATGGTCTCAAGGCAAATTAAAACAATGTAGTACAAACACTGACAACTGGGAAACACTGGCCTGCGAGTGCTCAAGCTAGAGAACAGGCTTGGGTGTCATGGGCTTTGAAGACACTCAAACTCAGGACGCAAGGGAGAAACGTGCTAAGAGGAAGGCACACTTGGCAAATCCACACCATGATCAACTCCCACCCGGAAACCAATGTCCCCACAGTGGAAGGACGTGTGGATCCAGAATTGGCCTTCACAGTCACTTACGGACTCATTGCTAAAACCGTGTTTATGGAAGACAATCTTACTCGGCTACGAGTGATCGCCAAAGACCACCACCTTTGTGGGGTAAAAGACTGTTGCTTTTAGCTTACTGAATACAGACTTGGAATAGGAATCCAATGGTTTCCATGGCAACCCTGAGGGAAAGCCAAATAAGTGGTTTATGCAGAGTGTTGACTTTCTAAGTGAGGTTCGGTATGTAAATGTTAACTGCTGTTTGTTAAACTGTTGTGATATGCTCCCGCGAAGGACTTCTTAATTAGATCTATCAGTCCTTGTTTCAAACACCTTGTATGAAATACACTTATCGGAGCTTGATCCTGCACATATTTACTCAGAGATACATTTAAGAGATTGGTGGGACTTGCTTCTGAGGAAGCATGCCCAGAATGCAGCCCCATAAGAGAAGCTCTGGTGGGTCAGACCAAGATGTCACCTCTAGTCCCACTTTCCATTTCCCATAGGGGCCAGCCAGACTGCCCCAGGAAGCCCCCAAGCAAGATGTGAAGGCAGCACAGTATGCTCCTACCCTACAACAACTGAAAATATACGATTCCTCTGAACTTGGGAGTGTGAGACCTTATGTGACTACAAGAGCCCAAACAGATGGCTTGTGGGAATCTCAAGGTTTGCAGAAGTAATTTTTAGAAAGAAACCACTACCTAAGGGTTGGTTGTGCAAAAACAGCCCAATGAAGATGAATGAGCATTCTTAATGGTCACAGTCTGCTGAGTTCTGTTAAAGCAGGGTGGGTGGGATGGAAGAGAGTATTCTGGTAAGGACATGACTGGCTGGCCAGGATCCTGAGCAGTAGCACTTGGTGCTATGAACTTTTGTTTGAGGTTCCACTTGTTCCAACCCAAAGGGTGGGAGAAACTGCAAAACCTTCCCCTGGGGGACTGAGCATGCTGACCAACTATTGGTAAAGAGAAAGAAATAAAACCTCTGGCAATTTTTTTTTTAAAAAAAATTAATGCAAAGAAGAAATCACTTTTGCTCATATGCAAAACTCGCAAACTGTATTTTTTGGTTTGGGGATTTAAAAGTGAAAGCATCCTCCTCCCCTCTTCTTCTTCTTCCTAGGGTTGCCATATTTCAAAAAGTAAAAAACCAGGACCGCCCCCAAGTGATTTTTTCAATTGACTTGCCTAAGATCAAGGACATTGAGCCCAGACGTCAAGAAATCCCGGTACATATGGCAGCCCTATTGTTATTTTTACATGATCCTTGGTTTGTTTACATCTCTGTGGTTCTCTTGGCTTGCAGTATGCAAAACATAGCCTCTTCCAAGAGAATGTCTAAAGCCTTAATCCCATCCTTAAGGCAAAAGTCATTAAAAGAAAAAAAAAACTAACATGTTTGCAATTTGCAAAACAAGATAGTTGTTATGCCAAAGTAGACTGCATCATCTTATTGCTATAACCTTTGCACTTCCTTCCTTCCTTCTGCCACCCCAATATGAGTCAGAGCACTTTTAACAACTTCTCTGAATAACCCAATACTGCAATTTGATCCCTGTAGGCAACTTAATACATCCGCATGGTGTATACACCCACATGCCCCGCAATTCAGTCTTTGTCCTTTTAACTAAGAGCTGGAGAAAGGGCCTCACCCATTTGCCATCTGGCACGGAGCCCCCTCTCCTTTGCTCTCTTAATTGCCCATCACCCAGGCGATTTCCTCCACACAGGAAGCTAACCTGTCTTATTTTGCTTTTAACACTTTGCTACGATTATAGGTGTCTGGCACCTACAAACTCATGAGAGATTTCAGGGAGAAGAGTAGCAAAACCTGCAATTCAGTCCTAAAGTTAGCTGCACCAAAAAAGTCGGTGAGATAAATGTTAACTAAGTCAGCTAGATACATACATTCATTCATTCATACATACATACATATCTGGTCAGTGCTATTGCAACTATAGCTTGATTTCTGGGCAGTTCATGAGTTTTGCTGCCCTTGCAGTTGCCTTGTTAGCCCTGAAAGGACAAGTTGACAGGTGCCAACATTATTCACTCGAGTGAACAGCATGAAGGTGAGATGCTGTGAAACAAAACTGAAATTGCTCCAGGCGTGCAGATGCTTGTCAGCAAGTTCCAGGGTGAAAGAGAAGCTCTGTCCCTTTTCTTTCTTGCCAAACCATTTTCTTGTCCTGAAAAGCCCATTAAACTCCAGATTACAACATTTGCTTGCTGTTTGGCTGCCTAGTTCACTGTGCATAAGGGTTAACCAAAGAAAGCTTTTGGATAAATATTAGAATAGGAACTGCTTGCCTGAGAACTGCTTGCCTGAGAATGCAGCCCTCCAGCCCTCTCTGAGAATCGTCCATCAGCCACAGGCCAACCCCCTCACAGGAGGCCTAGTTTTCTACCTCAAGCCCCAGTGTTTTGCCTGGCTGGAATATATCCCTGCTCTGATAATGCCTCCTTCTTGCCCGGATGGAGGATAGAGAAGAGCATAGATAGAAACTAGCTTATCGTACAAAGTTTGAATTCATGGTTTATCATTCTACCCATTTCAGTCTCTGGCACTATTCGCCACTGGCATGTGGTCCTCAGAACGTAGTCCTGAAAGTAACATGCTCCTCAAGCTGAAAACGTTTCTGCTCAGATAGCTGTCAGTCAGCAGAGCATGAGACTCTTAATCTCAGAGTTGGGGGCTCAAGCCCCACATTGAACAAAAGATTCCTGCATTCTGGGGTGGGGGTGGACTAGACCCTCATGGACCCTTCCAACTTTACAATTCTATGATTCCATGATCTGTAGATTTGTATATTCTGATATCTTTTGCTGATGCCATGTAGTGTAGGTCCTGCGATTTGTTTATTATTTTTAGGCACCTTCAACTTTACTAAGCACTCTGCACAGATTAAAAATAACCCTGTCCTTGTATGTCCCTTCACACTTTAAAAGATGCAACACAAGAGGGAAAGGGGTGGGGAACAAAGAGGGAAATAAGCAAACAGGCACCAGTTTAAAACTACATGGTTCTTATAACCAGCAGGTTGAATAGGAACCGATGAGAGAAGAGGAAACAAATGGTAGGTGGTCCTTCATGTGTGGTATGATGGACTCTGGTCCCTGTAGCAGCAGCAGCAGCTGGAGTAAGTCAGTCAGTCCAGGCCAGGTGGATTTTACCCAGCAATGAAGGGAGCAGGTCTTGCAGCATTTAGGATGGCCAACAGTGGGAATGAGCTTGGCTTTGCCTAGGAAGCAAAAGATTGGCTGTGAGATAGATAGATTGATAGTCCTGTCTCAGAGGAGTATAGGATTGTAACTCAGGGGAATTTGCCTCCCTTGCCTCTCTATTAGGTTACTTCTAGGCCACTTGTTTCCTGCACATTCATTCTGAGCATAGCATGGCATCAAGCATATGATCTTCTATACCATGGGTAGGCAAACTAAGGCCCGGGGCCGGATCCAGCTCAATCGCCTTCTAAATCTGGGCCACGGACGGTCCAGGAATCAGCGTGTTTTTAACATGAGTAGAATGTGTGCTTTTATTTAAAATGCATCTTTGGGTTATTTGTGGGGCATAGGAATTCGTTCACCCCCCAAAAAAAAATAGTCCACCCCCCAAGGTCTGAGGGACAGTGGGCGCCCCCTGCTGAAAAAGTTTGCTGACCCCTGTTATACTTTCCAGTGTATTTCCTCCTCCCTTTCTTTACTGCAAAAAGTCCAGTTTTGGGGGAGGGAGCAAGTTCACTGCCCAAGCCCTTCAAACCAACTTTAATTGCGCAACCTGAATTTGCTGGTATGTGACTGAATCGTACCCAAAAATAACAACGGCCTTTCTTTCTCTTTCTCTGTGTCTCACATGTTTTCTATTGCAGGTGAGACACAGGTTCAGGCATCCTCTCCTATTAGTTTTAAGGTTAAGTCCAGTCAAAGGTGACTATGGGGTGCCATGCTCGAACTCGCTGAGGGAGCTGGCATTTGTCCACAGACAGCTTTCTCGGTCATGTGGCCAGCATGCCTAAACTGCTAATGGCACACAGAGGACTGTGACGAGTGCCAGAGCACACAGAAACACCATTTACCTTCCTGCTACAGCATTTATCTATTGCACCGGCATGCTTTCGAACTGCTACGTTGGCAGGAGCTGGGACAGAGCAACAGGAGCTCACCCCGTTGTGTGGATTTGAACCACAGACCTTCTGATTGGCAAGCCCTAGGCTCAGTAGTTTAGACCACAGCGCCACACATTATATAGAGCAGGCCCTCAAAATAGCATTCCATTTTTATCATCTAGAAACAGTCAGCATGTTTAAGCTGATGACGGCTATTTTGCAGTAAGCTAATGAACATATTAGCATCCACTTACAAAACTGAACCTACCATGGTGACAAAATTAAATTTAAACAATTAAACCAAGGGTGGCTAACTTGTTATTCCCCCCGCCCCCCATGTATGCTGGCTGGGTCTGATAGAGTCCAACAACATTTGGAGTTCCAAGAGTACCTGCCTTGATTTTGGCTATCCAACTTACAGGGAAGTGAGCACCACTGAATACAATGAGACTTAATTTTGAGTCAACATAAACAGGACTTGCACATTCAATTTCTCACCCCCCCCCCCGCATAGCTTTGTTTTGTCTTTCCTGCTATCACTGACATTATAAAGCATTTCCCCTGCAATTAATATTTCTGTGTGAGACATTCTCGAGGCACATTTGTTTTTCTCCTACAGTTCAGCAATATTATCAATATTGATTCTCAACGAAGCATTTTCTGGGGAGACACAGCTGAAGCTGTTTTTGACTTCAAATTAACTGAACTTTGCGAGAACATAATCACCCACATAGCAAACAAGTATCCATCTGCTCCTGTGGTAATTAGTTCAGTGTGTTTTGTACATCATGAACATAACAGTGAATAACTTTCCTGGATCTGGCATGAACATAACCACCCCCCCCCCAATATTTAGTAATACTAAGGGCTGCTGTCCCTGCTTGCATTGCTTGACAACTCTACCTACTTGTCCCTAAACCCAGGAGTCGCTTACCGCTTCTTGAAGCGAGAGACCCTAGATCTGCAACGTGGCCCCCCTGTAAGGCCATTACATCCAGCATCTAAAATTTTAACTGCATCACTTCTCATGCCCAAGTTAAGTATTGTCTGAATTCCTTCCTCTTTCATGTTCACATAAATGGCCGGTTTTATGGGCTATATGAATTGGGCCTCATTTGACAGGTCCAGTAGCATCTGTTGGGCTTCTTTACACAGCACAAATTCTGGAGAATTTGTTGGAGCAGCAACATTTTTTTAAAAAATGTGGCACATTCAAGGCTAGCATATTAATTGTATATCACACATTTTTATGCAAAACCACAAGGAAAGTCAGTAGCATTTATAATTAGTATAAGGGGTTGTCAATGTAATTAATGGGTATAACAATGCAATATATTACAGCATTAGAACATTAGAACATACATGAAATGGACTCATATTGTAGCACATGCAAAAGAGACTCACGTCGTAGTCACACACAGAAACCCACTAAATAGAGCAAGAATATAAATGTCATTGTGAAGATGAAGCTAAGAAGAATGTAGAGGTGTTGATAAGACCTCCAGATTATGTATTGTTTCATTGCTTCATGTAAACCAATTTAGAAATAAGAAATTTCTCATGGCTGGCAGATGAAAATAACCCTCCAGCCACTTATGTGTCTCTTCCAGAAAAGGTGTTATCTGAAGAGAGTCATCCAAAGTAACATAATTGGCTGGAAGTCCCTAAACGGGGCTTAAAAGGTAAAGGTAAAGGTAAAGGACCCCTCACAGTTAAGTCCAGTCACAGACGACTCTGGGGTTGCGGCGCACATCTCGCTTTCCAGGCCGAGGGAGCCGGTGTTTGTCCGAAGACAGTTTTTCCGGGTCATGTGGCCAGCATGACTAAGCCGCTTCTGGAAACCAGAGCAGTGTACGGAGCAGCCGTCTACCTTCCCACCAGAGCGGTACCTATTTATCTACTTGGACTGTCATGCTTTTGAACTGCTAGGTTGGCAGGAGCTGGGAGAGAGCAACGGGAGCTCACCCTGTCACGGGGATTCGAACCACTGACCTTCTGATCGGCAAGACCAAGAGGTTCAGTAGTTTAGACCACAGTGTTACCCCAAAAGCTTCAACACTGAAATCAGTTCCAAAATTTAGAAAGTGGCACAGTTTGTCTGTGGTTCTTGTACTATTTGGGAATTCTCTCCTACATAACTTTTCATGTATGCATCAGATACATTCTCATCTAACTCAGAAGGTATATATTGTCATAGGATTGAGGGGCTGGCCCAGATGATACCTGTGGGTTCCTTCCAGGCTTGTGATTCCATATCTGTGAGATTGGAATCTATAAGAGGGATCCTGCTGAACCAGTCAAACCAGCTTTTCTTTTCTTTTTTCTCTTTGTTTACTGCCCTTAGCTGGCCACATCAGCATCTTAAAGAGTGAGCCCTGTTGCCATAGCGACAAATGGATGGGCCTTTTCCCACTTCACCTGGCTAGATGCCACATCATCCTAGGAAGGAGAAAAATGGGCCAAGGTCGTGTGTGTGTGTGTGTGTGTGTGTGTGTGTGTGTGTGTGTTGCGGTAAGTGCCAGATTTATGTATAAGCTAAACAAGCTATAGCTTAGGGCCTCACTCTCTTGCCGCCGCCCCCCCAAATTCACTATTAATATGCTTCTTCTTAATTGTATTTCAGTTCAACAATTACTTTGATAAAATACCGTATTTTTCGCTCTATAACACGCACCCGACCATAACACGCACGTAGTTTTTAGAGGAGGAAAATCTGTAGGCATGCCACCCGTAGGCATTCCCTCCATAACACGCACAGACATTTCCCCTTACTTTTTAGGAGGAAAAAAGTGAGTGTTATGGTGCAAAAAATACGGTACATATTTTGTTATGAGCAAATGGCTTTAGATACCCATTAGGTCCATAAATTACCATATAGCATATATTCAACACAAAAAACAGTGACAATTTGTTGTTGACAAAGGACAGCTGGACATATAAAGGGCCCCATTACCTTCAGTAGCTTAGGGCCTCATCAAACCAAAATCCGGCCCTGGTTGTGGTAGTGGCTGTGTGAGATGGTTTGGACTGGACTGGAAGCTAGAGAGAGAAGTTGGACTCTTGGCTGCATGGAATTCCAAAGCTAAGGCTTTGGGGTTGATGCTACGAACCTAGTAGGGAGGCAAGATCTCTTGGAGTGGCAATGCTGTAAGCCCTTCCATCCTATGCACAAGTTGTCTGTATTTGTAAGTAAAACCATATATCTGAAAGGCGCCACGGTCTCCACTGACTTTCATTCCATGGAAACAAAAACCTGGGTATATCTCCTGAGTATAGAGGGAGCAAACAAGCAAACTGTCAAATCCTTGTGGTCCATATGAACTAGCTTTGCTCATCTTCTGCTCAGTTTATGTAGGATTCCAAGGAATTCAGTCATATATTTTGAAATTTATCTTCCCTTCCTCTTTCTGTACTAACTCTTTGTTCCTGAGTTGCAAGATCTAAGAGGTCTTCCACCCACCGATCTCCTAATCTTGCTGTTTCAGCTTCCAAGTTGATTGTCTGTATTGCTGCTTGGAAAAGGCTGTGGCTATGAGTTGTCAGCTTACGCCAGCTCTTCTGTATAGTTCAGACCAAACACAGACCGGGCTCCAAATGGTATACAATAACCTTGCAGGGACAGGAGGCAGGCAGGTGTGGAGGATTCCCTGGTCCTGAATGGAGTAACTGTGCCCCTGAAGGACCAGGTGCGCAGCCTGGGAGTCATTTTGGACTCACAGCTGTCCATGGAGGCACAGGTCAAATCTGTGTCCAGGGCAGCTGTTTACCAGCTCCATCTAGTACGTAGGCTGAGACCCTATCTGCCTGCGGACTGCCTCACCAGAATGGTGCATGCTCTGGTTATCTCCCGCTTGGACTACTGCAATGCGCTCTACCTGGGGCTACCTTTGAAGGTGACCTGGAAACTACAACTAATCCAGAACGCGGCTGCTAGACTGGTGACTGGGAGCGGCCGCTGAGACCATATAACACCAGTCTTGAAAGACCTACATTGGCTCCCAGTACATTTCCAAGCACAATTTAAAGTGTTGGTGCTGACCTTTAAAGCCCTAAACTGCCTTGGTCCAGTATACCTGAAGGAGCGTCTCCACCCCCATCATTCTACCCGGTCACTGAGGTCCAGCACTGAGGGCCTCCTGGCGGTTCCCTCACTGCGAGAAGCCAAGTTACAGGGAACCAGGCAGAGGGCCTTCTTGGTAGTGACGCCCTCCCTGTGGAATGCCCTTCCACCAGATGTCAAAGAGAACAACAACTACCAGACTTTTAGAAGACATCTGAAGGCAGCCCTGTTTAGGGAAATTTTTAATGTTTGATGTATTACAGTATTTTAATATTTTTTGGAAGCCGCCCAGAGTGGCTGGGGAAGCCCAGCCAGATGGGCGGGGTATAAATAATAAAATATTATTATTATTATTATTATTATTATTATTATTATTATTATCCAACACACTAGACCCCATTGCACATTGGGCTTTAGCTGAGAGAGCACAACCCCACTGCAATGTTATCCATCATAAGTTGAGCTGAGAGAGTAATACACTGTGTTGCAGGTTGAACGGCTGTGCCAAGAGAGTAGCTTCTTGTGCTGCAATATAGTCCAAAAATAGTTAATATTGTTGGTCAGAGATAAAGCTGAATTCCCAGTCCCGGTTCTAGCAAATATTCTGTAATGCAGCCTTGCCATCGCTGATCTGCTGGGTTTATTTTTCTCTTTTCTTGTTCAGGCTATCAAAAGCACAGGAGGAAGAAACTTGACTTTCCCCATTTTTATTTATTTTTAAAAAATCAGTGCTAATAGTTTTCCAACCAACTTTCAACAACATTTGCTATATCAAGTATTTGATTTTAAATGGTTTGGGAGCACATCAAAACCATTAGTAATTCAAAGGAAGGCATCCGTCTGAACCACAGCAGTCACAAGCATATCTGCAAAGGCTTATTTTCCATTGGAGTCATGTTATCTTCATTCCACATGCTGAATTCTCATTTATATATGTAAATCAGAATGTGGTTTGTAAATACACTAAGCCATTTTTGTAGAAGCCGCCTGCCCACCCCTAAGAATAGGGAAACCACTCACAGAAACAAACCCTATTAACTTTCACACTTAAGTATGAAAAAGAGTGACTAGTGTGCTTCTTGAGCTAAAACAGGGCTCCCCAAAAGGGGTCCATAGACCATCTGTGGTTCACAAGCTTCCATGCAGGTGGGCCACAGTGTTTCCTCCAATCCAGAGCCAGTGTGCTGTCATGGCTAGAGTGTCTGGCTAGGACCTGGGAGACCCAGGTTCAAATCCCCACTCACACTTAGCACAGTGGATGGAGGGTTTGGCTTGCAGCCTAAAACACCGTAAATGCTTGGGCGGCCAGTCAAGGATTTGCATGCACGATGTCCTTGGAAAAGTGTTGGCTCCAAGCACACCGCCAAGGGGAAAGCATTCCAAAGACTGCCTGACTCTTCTAGAACCAACATGACCCATAGTAGCAATTAGTAAGGGAAAGGGGGAAGGAAGGAAGGAAGGAAGGAAGGAAGGAAGGAAGGAAGGAAGGAAGGAAGGGAGGGAGGGAGGGAGGGAGGGAGGGAGGGAGGGAGGAAGGCTGCATGGAGAAATAAAGTAAAGGAGTGAGGGACAGATAATGAACGTTTGAATAAAACATCTGGAGTAGGAGTCTCCCATCAGAATACAAAGCAAAGTCTTTCAGGGAGGAAAAAGATAAATGTGTTTGTGAAAGTCGAGTGATGATTTTTGAAAGCTACTCACTCTACTTGTTTTCCTCTCTCAAACACATTTGTGTCTGGAGAAATGCCAGCATTTGATTTATCATAGTTTTAGACTGCTCCCCCCATGCAATGCAGCTGCCAAGAATGATAGTTGTTCAGATATTAAAATGGGTATTCCAAACTTTACAATTTCAGATGGCTTTGTTTTGTGCGGGGGGGGGGGGTTAGTATTCATCAAGGCTCTTTAAGCAGTACCATCCTGCAGTTGCTATAGACTGAAAGATACAGTAAGAATGCAGAGCTATCAACCCTGAAGTGGGGGGGGGGGAAACCCTGCTTCGTTGACCATATGGATACCTTCTGCATGCTGGGGATTGGATTGGAAAGCTAGACCTTACAGAAGGGGTGACGGAACTGTGCCCTGTTGAATTCCAACTCCTATCATCCCTGACCATTGACTATGTCCATGCTAGTGAGGGCTGATGGTAGATGGAGTCACAACTCCAGTCACAACTAGTGGGTTCCAGGTTTTCCATTCATGTCCTATACTGAGGATCAGAGATAGCTGTCAGATGCTGAGTCAGTCCATTGGCCCATCCAACTCAATGTTGCCTACACTGGCTGGCAGTGGCACTTCGGGATTTCAGATAGGGCCGATTCCCAGCCTAACTGCAGGGATTGAAAGAGAGCCCTTTGGCATGCAAAGGAGATTCTCTGCCTTGACCTCTCACATGATCTCTCTCTCTCTTGTTTGGCCCTGGGAAAAGACACATTCCTGGTTCTTGTGAGAATCCAAGGGTGCCAATCTAAACAGGTTCAGGAGGAGGTTTAAGAGGACACAGCTAGTTCAGTTGACTAAAGCAACAGTGCTTGCAATATGTTGCCTGTGTTAGCCACACGTAAACTTGTACATACTGAAGAATAGCTTTGTTTCCCTGTACGTACTAATAAACTTCAGGTTTTCCTTTTCTTTCAACCAGCAGTCTTAGCAAGCTTTTTATTTCTGCTCTCCACTGCAATATAGACCGGCAGAGAGAGCGTGCATGTATTGGATGGCTCTGTCTGTCTGCAAAATTCTGTAAAGTTGCAGCTATCCACTCAATACTCTCCTACAAACCAATCTGCTGGTTCAAACTCCTACCCCTACACTGGAAGTTTGCAATTTACAAAGCTCCTTTAACTCAGGACAGAACTGGCCCACCAATGAGGTGGGGAAGTGCAAGGAGCAGCACCAGTCTGAACTCCTGCCAGTCTGAGTAGACCTTACGGAGCTAGATGGGCAAATAGTCCGGCTTGGCACAAGGCAGCTTTTCGTGCCCCTGTATTGACGGCTGCAACAGAGAAAATACAGTGTGATGGCAACAGGAGGATGCAGGGTTTTACCACACGCTGCAGGCGAGGAGGAGAGTTTGCCATTTGGCCACAGCCCTGTGCATCTTTTCATGTGCATTTCTGTGATAAACGAGGCTTCACACATGCCGTTTGGGGTTCTTATATTTTGTAAATACTTGTCCCGCTAGTGCAGCAATTCAGATGATTTGTCGTAGGCGGGGATGTAGCCTGAAATAATTTTATCTAGTTTTAGTTACTGATGAACACTTATTATCCATAATTTACATAATGAGATCCCCTGAGAGATGCAAAAGTCTGGCCCAGATTCCAACTGTCTTCTAATCGGCTTTTATTCACCCTCAAAATGGCCTCCCCCCCCCCCCGCTCTCTAAATGGTGCTAATCTCGAATAGTTCAGGACAGAGTCCTTTCAGATTTAAAGAGACCAAACTCTGCTTTGCTCTATTGCTTAGCTTGCTTAAGGTAAAGGGGCCCCTGACCATTAGGTCCAGTAGTGGCCGACTCTGGGGTTGCAGCGCTCATCTTGCTTTATTGGGCAAGGGAGCCAGCGCACAGCTTCCGGGTCATGTGGCCAGCATGACTAAGCCGCTTCTGGCAAACCAGAGCAGCGCACGGAAATGCCGTTTACCTTCCCGCCAGAGTAGTACCTATTTATCTACTTGCACTTTGACGTGCTTTCGAACTTGGCAGGATCAGGGACCGAGGAATGGGAGCACACCCTGTCGCAGAGATTCGAACCGCCGACCTTCTGATTGGCAAGTCCTAGGCTCTGTGGTTTAACCCACAGCGCCACCCGCATCTCTTAGCTTGCTTAGCCATAAGTTATTTTGGGGGCAGGAGCTAAAAATCTGTAAGGAGAGATGAGGAGTTGCATTAACTCTTACCTTTTGTAATGGTACTCCAGCTGTGTTCCTACTAGCAGGCTTGTGGGTTATGTAAACCCATTGTGAGGTGTGCACATGTGCCACTGCAAAGACTTTACAGCACTGATGTTGGTAGCACAATTAAAGGTGCAGGGGCAGAATGACCTTGCTATATAAGGAAACAAGGAGAAATCTAAAGGCAGGAGAGACAACTGCCTAGCTGAAGCTAAGCAGAACTGGGTATGGATGCTGCCTGAGACAAAAGACAAAATGATGGCCCCTCCCCATTTAATGTACAGAAACCAGATTAGACGGAACACTGCTGCCAAGATAGCACTCTTGACATTTGTGCCATTGTTTCCTTGGAGGGGGTGGGGGCACTGGCAGAGGAAGGGGGGCTGTGGGTGTGGTCTGCCCTGGGTGTCATCCCTGGGGGGGGTGGCATCACCCCCCGGTCCCCCTGGGATGCTCGTTGCCCCCCGCCCCCGCGAGCGGTTAGCCCCACGTCTCTGAGTGGAGGCAGTAGTGTTGTTTGGACCATGTGACGGAAGCACCGAAATGGCCCCACTGGTAAATCTGTATGGCCCCAAACCTGATGCCATCTTGCCCCAGTCCATCCCAGGTAAGTAACACTGGTGTTGCAAAGGTGAATTCACAGTTCCCCATCACTACATGTGCCACTGTTGTGGGACAAAATAAATACAGTCATACCTCAAGTTACGTTTGCTTCATGTTACGTTTTTTTCAGGTTGCTCCCGCGGTGACCCGGAAGTACTGGAAAGGGTTACTTCCGGGTTTCGCCATTCGTGCATGCGCACAAGTGCCAAATTGCGCCGCGCACCTGCGCAGATATGGCGCTTCAGGTTGTGGGCTTTTCATGTTGCGAAGGGGCCTCCGGAATGGATCCCGTTCACAGCCAGAGGTACCACTGTAAATAATAAAAAATACAGTATTTTTCGCTCCATAAGGCGCACCTGACCATAAGGCACACCTACTTTTTTGGGGGGGGGGGAATTCAAGGGGGGGAAATTATTTAAAGGGAGCGCTGAGCAGAGCCTGTATGCATCCCAGGCTCTGCTCAGCACTCCCTTTCATGAGCCATGAGGAGCGTGTGTGCAGGCTTTTCCCTGAGGAGGGCTGACAGGCTCACTGACGGGCTGCCCTTCTCCCTCCTCAGGGAAGAAGAAGAAGAAGAGTTTGGATTTGATATCCCGCCTTTCACTCCCCTTCAGGAGTCTCAAAGCGGCTAACATTCTCCTTTCCCTTCCTCCCCCACAACAAACACTCTGTGAGGTGAGTGGGGCTGAGAGACTTCACAGAAGTGTGACTGGCCCAAGGTCACCCAGCAGCTGCATGTGGAGGAGCGGAGACGCGAACCCGGTTTCCCAGATTACGTGACTACCGCTCTTAACCACTACACCATACTGGCTCTTTAAAGGGAGCGCGGCTCTTGGGGGCTTTTGCGGGAGGTGGGGGAAGGGAGAGAGCCGTTCTCTGTCCCTTCCCCCACCTCCCACAAAAGCCAGGGATAGCTGTGCAAAGCCTCCCCAGGGCTTGTGGGGCTGGCGGTGGGGGAAGCCCAGCTCCCCCCCCCCCCAGCCCAGGGACCACACATTCACTCCATAAGACGCCCTTAGTTTTTAAGAGGGGAAAAGTGTGTCTTATGGAGCGAAAAATGCGGTATTGTCCAGTAGCACCTTAGAGACCAACTAAGTTTGTTCTGGGTATATACTGGGTATAAGGGCACTGCTGTGGGACAGTGTCCTTCCCTGCATCTGAGGCAGCGGGTCATACTAGGGGGACTAGGACAGGTTGTGTTGCAACAAAAGAATAGCTAAGGGGATTAGGGCAAACAGCTGGGGGGGGCTTCTGCTGTGCTTCTGGCAGAACTGGATTTAGGGCAGTGCAAACGGGGTGGTCACACCAGGGATACAGCCAAGGAGGGCACCTTCTCTGACCAGAGCATCACACCTCTTTCCCCAAACCCATCTTAAGCTGGCACTGCAAGAGCTTTCAGGAGGCATCAAGGTCCGTCCTGGCTTTCAGCATTGGCTGTCTGAGATGGTTGCCCCTCTCTGCCTTATGGTACAGATAGTCCTGATGTCCTGGGAACTGCATATGTGCCATCTTGGGTTCCACATGTCAGAATTCCTGCTCCATGATTGCAGTCATGGGATTGGCAGATGGGATATAAATGTAAGAGCATAAATAAATAAATAAATGGAGTAAGTTTTATTTACAGACACAAGCTTGGCACACACCAAGTTGTTTAATGGGGCTTGCAGTCTCTCTCTCTCTCTCTCTCTCTCTCTCTCTCTCTCTCTCAGCATTTCTCCCCCCATAATGTTTATTAATTTTCATAGAAAAACATAACAAAAAAGAGAATAAACAATAACAAAAGAAAAAGAAAAAGAAAAAAACATAAAATACTTCCAACATCCCATATACCACCACATACGCTAAAACTTAATCAGGTAATTAAAATCCATCTTCATAAACATATTACTTGACTTCCTCTAATCTCTTCCATCTGAATTTCCTTGTAATTAAATGTAGCAGTTTCCAATATTATTATTTCATATAACAATATTCTGGACATAAACAAATTTCCTAACTTTTCTTATCGTACATTTTCTTTCTCTCTCAGCCTTTCTGGCTAACAATGTTGCTGTAGTTCACAAAAATAGCTAATGCAGCAGCAACATATACACAGAATTAAGAGAAAGCATAACAACTGTGACACCTGATCAATTCTGCGAAGTTGTCTTTTCTAAATGTAGTGAAATGTAAATGTAGCAGAAAAATATTCAATCACGGTTCAAACAGAGGTGGGTGCAAGTTGCCGACACCTCTGACAACACGAAGAGAGCACAAATTTGCATTACTCTCCATCTCTATTTTAAAGAAAAGATATAAATCCAGGGCTGCAAATGCTCTGCTTTATAATCTTACAACCATTTCCACCCAGGTTGGGTGTGAATGTTTCAGACAGCTGGATCTAACTACAATTATCCTGCAGTTAATGGAAACCACTGACAGTTGTAATACTTTATTTGCTAAAAAACAGTGGCGTAGTGTGGGGGGTGCCAGGGGTGCCGGCCGCACCGGGCGCAACATTTGGGGGGGCGTGTTTGGCCGGCCCTCCTCGAGGAAGCAGGAACCCCACTGTCCTCGGACCTCCTCCGAAGCCTGCCGGTGGGGCGGAGAGACCTCCTCCCGCCGCCAGCCTTCGGAAGGCTGTCCTGAAGACTTGTGGTGGGAGCAGTGGCGTAGCGTGGGGGGTGCAGGGGGGCCTGCTGCACCTGGCGCAACATCTGGGGGGCGCGGAAGAGACTCGAGTGCTAAAATCCACGGGTTAGGGGGCGCAAATTACTTGCCTTGCCCCGGGTTAGGGGGCGCAAATTACTTGCCTTGCCCCGGGTTAGGGGGCGCAAATTACTTGCCTTGCCCCGGGTGCTGAGAACCCACGCTACGCCACTGCTAAAAAATAAACATTACAACATCTACGAGTGTAATGGAAAGTGGAGTGGCCATAGAGTTCTCTCACTCTTAAGTTTGCATCTAATTTGGACTTTTAGTTCATGCTCCATGACCATTTCACATGCTAAACTGGGACCAGTCTTTTTCAGACCATGTTGGCTGGGTCTGATGGGAGTTGTAATCCAAAACAGGAGGTCACCAGGCTAGGGTAGGCTGTTCTAGGTGTTTCTCCTCATATGTGCAAGGATCAACACACTCTCCTTGTTCACATGGTGAAGTTCATACAGCATTCAAGTGAGCTCCTGACTGTTCCTTTGCAAGTGGGCCTTACTGCCACGGCTGATCAGCTGATTGATGCTGAAAGCAAACCTCACTGGGATCAGGTGCATTCGAGTGTCCTTCTCCAGGATCTCCCTAGCGCCACTGAAGAGGCACAGGGCTTTGCAGTTAGCAACAAGCAGCTGATCGTCAGTGCCTGCAAATTCCTGCAATTTGTAAGCACCACCAATCAGCTGATTGTCACTGCTTGCACAATGCTGGTCTTCACAAACACCAACAATCATGGTAGTAATTGCAAGGATACCAGGCTTTGCAAGCACAGACAATCAGCTGATCACAGGTGCTTGCAAAGTGCTATGCAGGGCCTGCAACAACAACAAATTTCCTTCATCCAAGGATCACAGGGAGGTTTGTTTTTAGGAGGTAATTTAATTATTGTTTGATTTTATACTAATGTTATATATCTGATGTTAGCCGCCCTGAGCCTGACTTTGGCCAGGGAGGGCGGGATATAAATAAAAGTTTATATATATATTAATATATATATATATTATTGATTTTACAGCATTTTTTAAACAATACTAACAAATAAAAAGACAAACAAACATGTATAGTTTCATAACCTTTTTTTCATCACCCTCATTTCTTAGACTCCCCCATACCTCCCCTTTCTGCATCCCAATTTCAAAGATTATTTCAGCAGCTTCTTATTAATTTTGTCAAATATGTGCCCTCTTAGTCTTTTCTTCGACTTAATCTTATGTCGCTGTAATCCCCTTTTCTTTCTCAAAACCTCGACATTTTAGTATAAATAAAAGTTGTTGTTGTTGTTTTTAAAACACAAAAATACATACCATAGTAACAAACAACAGCTCCCACCCAGCCACAAAGTTTAAAAGGCCATATATTGCTTAATTAGCCAAAAGTGAATTTTAATCCATGTGAACAAAGAAAAATGTGTTACCCGATGTCATTGTTATACAGTGGTACCTCGGGTTAAGAACTTAATTTGTTCTGGAGGTCCATTCTTAACCTGAAACTGTTCTTAACCTGAAGCACCACTTTAGCTAATGGGGCCTCCCGCTGCTGCTGCGCTGATGCCACACGATTTCTGTTCTCATCCTGAAGCAAAGTTCTTAACCCGAGGTACAATTTCTGGGTTACTATTTCCGGGTCTGTAACCTGAAGCGTCTGTAACCCGAGATACCACTGTACAGTATAAGGTGATTGATTAGCTAGAAAGTAGCATGTTAAAATTGGTCCTTTGGAGATGGGATAAGGATTTGGCCTGGTTGCCAGATCTACTTCCTCAGCCCTGATCTAGTTTCTTCTCAGCCCTGATCTTGTTGCTTCTAAGATTTTAGCGCAGGACTACGACTTAGGGAAGGCTATTCCGCTATTCCATGCACACATATACCATATGTTTTTCAGTATATGTGCAAGTTACAGATAGGTAGCCGTGTTGGTCTGCCATAGTCAAAATAAAAAAATTCCTTCCAGTAGCACCTTAAAGACCAACTAAGTTAGTTCTTGGTATGAGCTTTCGTGTGCATGCACATGGTATCTGAAGAAGTGTGCATGCACACGAAAGCTCATACCAAGAACTAACTTAGTTGGTCTTTAAGGTGCTACTGGAAGGATTTTTTTTATTTAGTATATGTGCAAGTATTCCTTAGTATATGTGCAAGTATTCCTTAGCATTACATATATTTCTGGTTGTATTCTCAGAGCGACTGTTACAAACTTTCCAGTGGTGAAAAAATCTGCTTGTTGGTGTTGATTACACCTGCTATAAAGAGTTTGAGATACATTTTTAATGTGAGAGAATAGCACATCTCTGAAAATATTCTACTTTTTTAAAAAATGCCAATATAACACAGTCTGAACAAGCCAAAGCATGCTTACAGAGTTCCGTGGGGTCTTGCTCCCTTGTAGTACTGCAGCCATAATGTATCAGAGACAGCCTTTCAAGCTTTGGAACATAAGAAGAACCCTGCTGGATCAGATCAAAGGTCCGTCGAGTCCTGCATCCTGTTTCCCACAGCAGTCACTAAGATGCTGGGAACCCCACAAGCAGGAATTCCGTATCATTCTTCCCTAATAGTGGAGGTTATATACAACCATCATGCATGCATGATGTGCAGGGGTTTTTTCTTTTTCTTTTTCGTTTTTCTAGAAAATAATTCAGACTGAAATTCCCAGGTGTCAAATAAAGGTTATTTATGTATGCTACTACTACTGCGGCCCATG
Source organism: Podarcis vaucheri (assembly GCF_965113315.1). Lineage (NCBI taxonomy): Eukaryota > Metazoa > Chordata > Lepidosauria > Squamata > Lacertidae > Podarcis > Podarcis vaucheri. Next base: position 31,733,306 of record NC_138763.1, on the reverse strand, counting down.
TTTTGTTAGCCCCAAAATGGAAAACGAGCGAGGTCCCAACAAAAGAATAATGGCAACTGAAGTTGACAGAATATGCACAACTCGCAGACTTAGCATATAGAATAAGAGAACAAGAAGAACATACGTTTAAAGAAGATTGGAAAATGTTTACTGAATATATGGGAAATAATTGTGTGCAGCTGAAAAAGCTGGCAGCCTTAAGATAAATCCAACAGTGTAAACAAGTTTTGATGAATGCAATAATGGAATAATGAATGGTATAGTTTTTGTAAAATATGCAGGCATTTATGAAATGTAAAATGAACCATGGAAAGAGAAGAAGGGAAGTCATTGATATCTTAAGGATGTAAAATGAGTATTTTAAATTGTAAAACAGAAAACTTAATAAAAATTTATATATATATATAAGAGAGAAAAAGAGGTGCCAGCACTCACCATGAAGTTGTTACATTAAGTGCCACACTTTTTTAACAAGAAGAAGAAGAAGAAGAAGAAGAAGAAGAAGAAGAAGAAGAAGAAGAGTTGAATTTGATATCCTGCCTTTCCCTCCCTTTAAGAAATTTCAAAGCCGCTAACATTCTCCTTTCCCTTCCTCCCCCACAACAAACACTCTGTGAGGTGAGTGGGGCTGAGAGACTTCAAAGAAGTGTGACTGGCCCAAGGTCACCCAGCAGCTGCATGTGGAGGAGCAGAGACGTGAACCCAGTTCCCCAGATTACGAGACTACTGCTCTTAACCACTACACCACACTGGCTTTCTCAACAAAAAGAGCTGCCAGTACCATGTACCCTTGAGTACCCTCTGGGGTGAAGCACTGATGATGTGTGTTGCATCGTGTGATGCATCTGTCACAGCAACAGTCAGCATCTAGGAAGATGGAGCAGAAGGAGAGGACAGAGTATAGTCAGGATGTGTCCATCACGGTCAGAACGCCTCTGTGACTTAACTCAAAAAATGTCATGACTCACCTGAACTAGAAAGCATCCTGCTAAGGAACTTGCCCTCATCTTTCTCCCATCATCATCTGTGTATCCTGAATGCTGGTTGATGAAAACTGTGGGGAAAAGATTATGACCATCGCCACAGCAAACCTTTAAATTGCCCTGCAGCTATTAGTGAATCTTTTATGCTCCTCTAAATGAGATGCAAGCCATTCAGAAAGGGAAATCAGTAGAGCAGGACCTGTAGGCATAAATCTTTGTTTATGGGAATATAAAGGCTTGTTTTACAAGCAGTCACATTTACTATGGGCAGATGATTTTGCATATATGCACAGATCCTTAGTCCTTTAATCACTGACAGATTATTTCCTATCCATTAAGTTTATGGCAAACAGTAATTGTTTGACAAATAATGGTGTTCATGCAGCAGTATATCTGTGTAAACTGAAAGGAACCAACAGCTGCCCATGATGAGTGACTGTAATATCTCATCTTCTAGTCAAACTTGCAGCCAACAGCTTCCAATGGAGCTACAAAATCCGCACGTGGTTGATTCTGTCACACAATTCAAGAAAGGAAGGATGGGAGGATTAGACAAAATGGAGGATAAGACTATTAACTGCTGCTAGCTGTGATGGCTATGTTCTACCTCAGAGACAGTATGCTTCTGTATAGCCATTTCTGGAAATAGCAGGCGGGGAGAGTGCTTTGCTTGTGGTCTTCCCAGAGGGAGCTGGTTGGCCACTGTGAGAAAAGGATGCTGGACTAGTTCAGAGGTCAGCAGCCTTTTTCAGCTGTGGGCTGGTCCACCGTCCCTCAGACCATGTGGTGGGCAGGACTATATTTTTTTGGGGGGGAAATATGAACGAATTCCTATGCACCACAAATAAAAGCACACATTCTACTCTTGTAAAAACACCAGGCAGGCCCCACAAATAACCCAGAGGAGCATTTTAAATAAAAGGACACATTCTACCCATGTAAAAACATGCTGATTCCTGGACTGTCTGCGGGCCGGATTGAGAAGGCGATTGGGCTGCATCCGGCCCCCGGGCCTTAGGTTGCCTATTCCTGGACTAGATGGACCACTGTCTTGATCCAGCAGCCTCTCCTTATGAGTTGAAGATATCCTCCTGTTCTGGGGTTTTGGGGGCTTGGCCATTAATGTGGAATACACAGAAAGTGTCTCCTGTCCCCATCTGCTGTCAGAGATGTCTATGGAAAACAGCTCACTTACCAGAACCTACTTCTGCTTAATAACATAACGGGTGTGGTAAACTGATGTGGCACCTTGGATCAGTGACTTCACTTCCAAGTGAGCCAGCGGGCAGGAAATTTATGAAGGGAGTGACTGTAAGCTGAAAAGAGCATTTTTGAGAAACATGTGGAGCAATTCTAGGGGTGGTGATGGTGGGAGAGACTTTCCAGTCCCACCGTTTCAACATTTCTGTGAGATCCTTTTTCTTCTTCTTCGTCTGCAGCACTCCTAGTTAACAAAACATTTTGACCGCAGTGAGAACACTTTCCTTTGCCGGGTTTTGTTTAGGAGATTACATCACCATGTTTATTCTGAAAAGGATGACTTCTGCGGGAGAACACACCAAAATTAAAAGGTCACTTTTGATGGGAAGTCTATGACGATGCTCAGAGCGTATCTTAGAATTAACACAGGCAGATCTCCATTTTTCACCTCGGCACAGGCATTATTCCTCACTTTTATGGATTCTCTCCCCCCCCCTTTTGGCTGTAGTTCTTTTAAATAGGACATTTCCTCCCCCACCTTCTTCTCTCTAATATGGAACTGCAGGAATTCCAGTTGCATGTCAATGCATAGCAGTCAAGACTTTGCACACAGGAAGCAATGCTATTGTCTTCCTAACACTTCTCTGTTCTTCTCTCTCCCTATGGCTTATTGTAGTCTCTTTGCTCCTCTGGACTCTTTGCCCTCCATAATTCCCTCTTAAGTCTTTCTCGCTTCTCCCTTTGATTTATTTAAATACCTGATTTCATTTTATGAAATCACACCTACCTCTTCCTTTCACTTGCCTTCCCTTGGGTTTGCCTTGTCTCATTTAAGCCCACTCTGTGTTGCCAGGTCACAAAGCTCAAACTTCAGTAGAACTAGGGGCAGGTGGGGGGAACCTCAGAAGATTTCAGGAGTTTTAAAAAGACATTTATTGCATACTGCCTTCCCAGAGCAGGTAGATTTATTATGCATCTTTACGTTGATGCATTGGCCAGCATTAAATGCAGTTTGTCTGGTTTCAATTTCTTTTGCCTGCTTCTTAACTGTAGGTAGGATGTACACTCAAGCAAGGTTAATTGATTGCTTATTGATTGCTTATTTAATTTCTGTGCTGTTCAGTATATTAGAAACATCTCAACTACCAGATCACAACCTCAATGTGTCATAGCCATGGGCCCAGAGTTGCCTGGATGAAGGTTAAGCTATAGACAATTTAGGGATCACCCACTTTGGATGGGGTAGGGGGGAGGAAGCCCTGTGGAACTTTTAAGGATTACAAGCAGCTCTTCCAGGTGAGTGGAGCCACTGGAAGGAATGTCCTTGCCAACCTTCTGAAGCTTGAAGATGACTCCAGTCCTTTGCTGTGATGTTATCTTCCACACTTCAACCAACAGGACCTACAGGGAACTACCCAGGGTCCTGATCTCCTTGACCAAGATTCAAACCCAAAAGTAATGGGTGCCTGTTTCGCAAATGGAAATTATACCCCCATTCTTACTTTTAAGCAGCCACCCATTAAAGGTTCCTTCTCCTATTTCTCACTTCTATTTCTGCATGTATTTAGCATTCTGCCTCACTTCCCTCTTTGTGCATTCATCAATCACCTGAAAGCCAGGTTTAGATTGTAAGCCTGCGGGCTAGTACTTCTTTTCTATATAGAACCGAGTTTTGCAGACAAGCTATTTTATTTAGCTATTTATTTCTAAATAAAACAGAAGTCGAATGACAACCATGTAGTCTGGACAGCAAGGGAAGGGAAACAAAAAATTTAAAAGCCAAGAGCACTGTGTAAAATACATTAATTTTTTGGCCCCGATTGCTGGGTCAGTGTTAAGGTTACAAAGAAACGTGCCTTCTGGGCATTGGACTGGAGTGCCTTCAAGATTCCTTCCCAATCTATGCATTTATGGGATTTTATAAATCTGCAACATGACGAGTGACCTCAGACAGTTGTTCTCAGACTTATTTTTAACCATCAAAATTAAAACATGCTTGCGGTTTCAAGAAGATGTTAAGGTCTCAGGCATGTAATTCACACTCCTTCAATTGCAAAGGAAGTAATTTTGTGTTTGCCACCCTAGATAGTTGCTTTTGGATGCTACTCTATATTTTTCTTCTCTTGAACCAAACACATTTTCCCCAACACATAGCTGGCTGACCTTTTAGGAAGAGGAGGATTTAGTCATCGAAACATTCAGACAGTTCGTGATGAAGGGTTTATGCAGTTACAGAAAGGAGACAGTCAACAAGGTCCAGCTGTGAGGAGCAATGAAGCAAAAATGGAGGGGGGGAGCAGTGGCAGGAGAAGCAGCAGCAGCAGCAGGAGAGGATGAAATCTAACCAGACAGATTTTAAAAAATAATCTCCCAAACTCCTGAAAGTCTTTATTTTCTAAACACATTTGAAGTGGCAGGAAGGAGATTTGTATAGGCTCCATTTGGGGGGAGGGAATTCATTGTGGTATCTGAAAGTACAGCACAGTGGTTTCCCCCCTCTAGCTCACCTAAAATCACTGCTAATAATCATGATCCAGAAAGTAGAATCATAGAACTGTAGAGCTGGAAGGGACCCAAGGGTCATCCAAACCAGCCCCCTGCAATGCAGGAACTGCAACTAAGCGGCTGGCATTCAGGTTTGTAGACACATCTGCCCACTTCATCCACTGTCACCCATGTTCCAACTTTCCCTTGTCATCTCTCTCACGATGGAAATTTAGATGCAGAAATCTGTAAGCACCTCGAGACAGAGACCTGCATATTTTGCCCTTCTATTCCTTTTCAAGGCACCACACAAACGCAAAATTGCATAAGGCTACGAAATCCTGGAACCGGTTCCACCACATGGCCACCCCCATCTGTCCAACGGCAGACCTTGCCCTCTACTTCACTTACCAGTCTCTGGGATGGTTGCTTGAGAGCCCTGGAGCATTCCCAAAGCCCTTGCACCTCCTTCCCAGAGCCTGGTAAGCAAGACGGAGGTCTTAAGAAGCTCTTTCCGTGGTGGATTTTCAGTGTTCTTCATTCATTCATTGGGCATGTGGCTAAGGTTATGATCATGTAAGTAGATTATCAAGATGCAGGCCCACTGCACTCAAAGATTAACCACGTCAGTCTGTTGCAGCAATGTGGCACCTTAAAGACTAGCACGTGGCATCCATTTGCATGGGCGATAACTTGATTCATCACATGTTTTTTATCTGGCTGTGTACCAGATATGGCCAAATTCCAGATCACACAACAAATTGAGCTGATTTATTACTGTATTTTAATATTTTGTTGAAAGCCGCCCAGAGTGGCTGAGGAAGCTCAGCCAGATGGGCGGGGTATAAATAATAAATTATTATTGTATTATTTTTATTATTATAACCAGGGATTCAGTTGGATTGGGTTGCAGCAGCTATGGCTTGCCCCAGGTCAGATGGTGTCCACCTGGAGCGATCTGGGGTTGTCAGAAGGCGGGTGGCCTAGCAGTGGCAGGTGGGTGGGTGGGTGGGTGAAGGAGATGCACAGTCTGTTCGCATCTCTCCACCACCACCTCTTCTTTATTTAGGATTTAAAAGCCAGGAGCAGGGAGAGAAAAAGAGGCATGTCTCTTCCTCTCTCTCTCCCCGTCCCAACCAGTTGGGGGCTGGATCCAGGTTGGGCCAGCCCCAGACCCCCAATCCCAGTTTGATTGGGTCCTGAATTGAATCAGGGGCTCATGCACAGCCATAACACTTTATTTGTTGATATATTAATGTGTGGTTTCTGCCCCATGATTCTTGCACCTTCTGTAGCTTTTAATAGGTAAGCTTATGAGATGCATTGAAAAGGACTCTCCTATAAAAGATCCTAAGGGTTTTGTTTTCTCAGAAGCAGGTCAGACTGTGTTTTGTGGCATTTACACCCAGCTATGTTATGTATAAAATTGGGGCCTTGGACACCTGAAAGGTACTGTGTGAATTTATTCTAATTGCCACTATTAATAGTTTTTTCAACTGCTACACGATGGCCGAATTTGTATTTCTTGACCACTCTTTTATTCTAGCTGTTTAAGGAAGCTGAGGGGGGAAAGGGTAGCAGGAGAGAACACAGAGGAGATGAATGTTATACATATGACTTTTTAATGGCCAAAGTGTCAGGGATTTCAAAGCTTTACACATTGAAACCATGGTGATGCCTTTTTCAAAATGCCGTATTATCATAAGCTGAAGATTCTTGGGTGGTTTTCTTAGGGTGCTCTGTGCTTTATGCCTTTGAAAAGCAATTTGTCAAAATCCTCATCTTAAAAGGTTGCTCTGAGAAATGTTGGTGCAAGTGAGTTCATTTAGAGCAATCTAATATTTTCAAAAGAGCACGATGTGCCATCTTTGGCTCAGCTTGGGCGTTGGACATTAGATACATTTGAGGATCTTGGAAATAGATCTGTATCATGCAGGCCTCATGCAGGACACACAAAGCAGACACTGGTCCCTTTCAATCACCAGACAGTTCAGTGCAGAAAATGAGGTGGACATCTTTCATCTTCACAAACGTGACTTTGAATTTCTAAGGAGAGAGGTTGGGAGGTGACCTTGCACTCAAGGATGATATTTGGACATGCCTCCCGGTATTAGCACATTTATACAAGTGTAACGTACTAATTTTCTGGCTGACCTATTTTCTAGCAGCCTTGACATTACAGAATTTTTCTTTAAAAGGACTAAATGTTCCCAACACAAGATGCCTGCGCACCTAAAAGCACAAAACATAGATGGGGGCCCCTACAAAATAGAAAAAATGATATATAACAGCCAGAAGACAAAACACTTCAGTACCACAAAGCAGTCCCACTGGCCTAAAAAGACTATGTTGCTCAGGAAATAGTTTACAGAATCACTCGATCAACCAGGAAACTTGGTAATACAAGAACGTATCCCAAATGATTGGTGCTCAATCATTTTATTGACACCACTAACTGTTTGATCACAGCTCGCTGTTAGGGGATAACCCAACATTTTCAGGAGCTGAAAACAAGTTAAAGCTGAGATGATCAAGAAGAAAACTACTTCCAGAAAGGTAGTCATTATGTTATTGCAACAAAAAACTATGAGGAAGAGTCTTATGGTGTTTTATAGAATGGTTGTAAGCAGTGTAAGATTTCTGACTAGAGCAGGTTTAATGAGAGAGAAAATTCACTCCATGAATTTTAAGAACTCTTTTCAAGTTACATAATATCCTCTGCTATTTTATAAAGGGAGGAGGCATTTTGTTACAGGGAAGAAAAAAGGCAAATCATTCGCGTTTCTAGAAAGATTTGTGGAAGAACCATAACTCAGCGATAGAACACTTGCCTTACGTATTGAAAGTCCCATGTTCCATCCCCGACATCTCCAGGTAGGGGTAAGAAAGACCTCTGAAATCCAGGAGAGCCACTGCTAGTCAGTAGACTATGCTTAGCTAGAAGGACCACTGGTCTGGCTAAGCATAAGGCAGATTCCTAGTTCTGTGTTAAGAAGAGCACAGGTGTCCCATCTGAAAAGCTGAGGCCTTGTATACATTTCTTTACCACTAGAAATGGGCAGGTGATATGCCATTACAGAAGTGACTTCCTTTCCAAATGACACTTCCACCCACACTAATCAACATGGCGCACAATCCATCAAGAAGGCCCCATGCAGTTGAACTCCTGTTATGCTCCTGTTAATTTTGCAATAGAACTTTTGCAGGAGAACTTCCAGGTCTGCATTCCACTCTGCTGCCCCACACCTGCCACTGCTTGGTTGTTTCCTAACAGAAACATTCCATCCAATTACCAGTAGGTGCAAAACTTTGGTGTTGCGAAAGTGTTTGTATCCCTGACTGTAGTGAAGATTGGGAGTTTGGACAGGTAAGATTTAATGGAGCTATCACTGGCCTTTGTGGTCAGTGGCAAAGTTGGTAGGTGCATCTTGGAAGGAAAGTACAGCTAAATGGCCTGAGAAGGCTAGGAGATGGTTGGAGAAGATGACTCACCTCTCCCTCTAGTCAGAGGGTTTGGGTTAGCTAGGTGTGGATGGAAAAAACAACAGGAGCAGTTTGAGAAACAGACTGCAGTTGTTTTTGCTTTGGGGAGAGGAAGGGAGAGAGCAAGATCTGGAAATGCCTTTGGGGAGTTAAAGGTTGATGGGGGGCAGTGGATTTGGATGTCTATTGGAGAGTTAAGCTCTACCTCCATCTGTGTTCAACCTGTGTATTCATGAATGAACTCAGATATTGCAAAATGGCTTCAGTACCCACCTTACAAAGGGAACCAAACCTGGATAAGCATTGCAGCCCTGGGAGTTCTCATCACACACAGAAGGGAGGTGAATAGAATCATATACCAAATTGATGGGAATATGTATTATTCCTCCAGTGTTATTCCTGTTATGATCACATCCTGTGACTCTGGGTGCTTCAGGCAGGTGTTTATATTGAGGGATTGGTGCTCCTCATATATGCATGTTTTGTTTTGTTTTTGCATCATGCACACAGCATTGTTGCTATCAAAAAGCCAGCCTGTAGCCCCCTCCCAATTTACTTTGGATTTACCCTGGCTAGGGAAAATCATTCTAATTAATCATCTTTATTTTCTCCTCCAAGTTCTGCTGGCTACAGAAGTGCATGTTTGCTGGGAACAATGGGAAGAAGTCAATTGCAACATGTCCAATCTCTATCTTTTCCTGCTCCAGGCTTCATTTATCTGTTACCGCTTTGCTATTTTATTGTCAGAGAAGTAGCCATGAGGTTCTAATTACAGGCAATAAGCTATCCCTGTTGGAACAAAGTAGTAAATCAGCACATCCGACAGCCTTGGCTAGAGTTTGAGCCGACAGTGATCCTTAATGTTCTGCAGAGACAACCCCAAGCCGTCCAGTTAACCGGATTCTGTTCAGCTCTCCATACATTCCCCGCCCTCCTCTTCCTAACCTCCAGCTCCAGCAAAAAGAGAGCAACACGTGCTGTTTTTAAAAAATATATCAAGTCTGCAGTTAGCCTTGGCATTCCCTGAAAAAAAGGGCCAACAACTAGATTTGAGAATAGTGAAAGCATTCAGCGTAGCATGAAGGAATTCCTTGTCTTTCAGTTCTCAGCGGCTCACAGAATGACCCTTTCAGAACACTCAGAAAGTCCCTCATTATAGAGCCTGGGTAGCAGTTCTATAGTGAAACCACGAGGCTTTCTCTATTAACACCCACAAATCTCCATCCCTTATAAAATTTGGCAAAGTTGTCCGAGCAATATGAGATTTGATACACAGGATCTTCTCTGCCACCCTGATAAGGCCTCTTGCTCATCTTGCATGAATGTGTGTAGAGGTACCTCAGTTACTCCTCCCATTTTTGCCTTTGGCCCCGCCCACCACAGGAACATGGACTTCAGAAGGTTGCCAAGAAAGAAATACAGTCCTGAGTCTGACAATGGTTCCCCCATCTTCAGTTGGACACAAACCATGTTGGGTGACTTTGAGCCACTCACTGCCTCTTAGCCTAACCAACTTCACAGGGTTGTGGGAATGAATTGGGGTGTTTTTTTTTGGGGGGGGGACACAAAAATATATGGCACCTTAAGCTTCTTGTATCAGAAGCGGGGATATAAATGTAATAAATAAATAAGCTGAAGCTGTCGGAGTGCAGTCAAGTAAGCCTTGGTTTGTGGCTGATAGGAAAGAGTTTGCGTAAGTGGGCAGGGATGTAAGAGCTACATGACTCTCTCTCTCTCTCTCTCTCTCTCTCTCTCTCTCTCTCTGTGTGTGTGTGTGTGTGTGTGTGTGTGTGAGAGAGAGAGAGAGAGAGAGAGAGAGAGAGAGAGAGAGAGAGAGGACATACCCGCCAACATTCCTTTTGGTGGCAGCACTGCAAACGGTGGCTCAGTGGCAGTGCTAGAGGGCAAAAAAGGGGGCATTCTGGAATCAAATCAGAAGCCAAAACAGCTTCTGGGGAAGTCCCAGGAAAATTGGAAGACTTGAAGTGCATAGACACACACAGCTGGGCGGCATGGTACTAGGGAGTTCTGGGAAGGGGAGATCTGCCAGTTGGAAGTGGGGAGGGGAAATCTGCCAGTGTCCTAATGGTTACTGCAAATATTTGAAGATAACCCACCCTGGGAGCTTACAGTGGGTTTTCATGGCCCTAATGGCTATTGTTATCTTGTCAGTGGGATTTCAGGTGCATAGTTCATTAATTCTCTCTAGTGCAAGACATTGTTCTCATTATTGGCTGAATTGATTTTGCTGTGGTTAAAAGTCAGTGAAAAACTTTGTCTCTCTCTTAATAAGGATGAGATGATTCTGAGCACACGTCCTCTTGAATGCAGAACATATTCACTTGAGTACTAAGTCTTATTGATTTCCATAGAACTAACTTTTAAATAAGTATATTTAGGATCACAGGGATGCTCAGTAGAAGAAGACATGCGTTACATGGCAAAGGTCCCAGGTTTAGTTCCTGGCATCTTCAGAGAATGTCTGAATGTCAGTGTAGCTAATACTAAGCTAAATGGTTCATTAGCTGCCTGATTCAGAATACAGTGGTACCTTGGATTACAGACGCTTCAGGTTACAGATGCTTTAGGTTACAGACTCCGCTAACCCAGAAATAGTACCTCGGGCAGCAGCGGAAGGCCCCATTAGCTAAAATGGTACCTCAGGTTAAGAACAGTTTCAGGTTAAGAATGGACCTCTAGAACAAATTAAGTTCTTAACCCAAGGTACCACTGTAAAGCAGTTTTCTATTACAGTGGTATCTCGGTTACAGATAGAAGGATAGAAGGATCTGGCAACTTCTGTTTCAGTGTATCTGAAGAAGTGTGCATGCACACGAAAGCTCATACCAAGAACTAACTTAGTTGGTCTTTAAGGTGCTACTGGAAGGAATTTTTTTATAGTGGTATCTCGGGTTACATACGCTTCAGGTTACACACTCCGCTAACCCAGAAATAGTGCTTCAGGATAAGAACAGAAATTGTGTTCCGGCAGCAGCAGGAGGCCCCATTAGTTAAAGTGGTGCTTCAGGTTAAGAACAGTTTCAGGTTAAGTACTGACCTCCGGAATGAATTAAGTACTTAACCCGAGGTACCACTGTATCTGGTTACCCAGAATTGCTTTCATTCCTGTATTTTGTTGTGCAAAAGGAAAAGGCTTCGCTTGATACCATTATGACATCAGGTGACTGACAGGTGGGCAGTTCCACCCACCTGGTAGCCAAGGAGGTGAGGGATGTGGAAACGTGTCCCTTAGGCCATATCCAGTTCTTGACCCCTGCTATAGTATGTCCTTTTCTGCTTACATGGTGTGTAAGTTAAAGTGACAGCTCAGTTAACAGTTTAGTAAACAGTTTCCATGCTTTCTGAAGCATGAGTAGATTTCTAAGAGCCTTCTCTTAAACGGAAGGGGTTCTGATCATAGAATTACAAATACAGTCGTTAAGACTAGAGGATTAGCATTGGCTAACCTGGTTTACATTTCACAAACAAGACAAAACTTAAAAACTGACTGTGACACAACGCTTGCCTTTTGCTCGGTGTCTAGCCAAGAAAACCTTTAGGCTTAACTTGGAGATCTCGCTGAGAACTATTGCACAGTAGCTCATTGTGGGTGGCGGGTGGCTCATGGTATAATCACAGGAAAGAAAAGAGAAGATAAACAAACAGGGGCAGGGGTGAGAGAAAATACATGAGAAAAGTGATTGTGCAACTCTAGCCAAACTGACACACAGCTTTATGGCTAAAGGACCGGAAAGCAAAAAGGTCAGGAGTGCCTTTCTAAATTCATAATGGGATTCTCTTGAGAAATTGTGGGCAATTCTCTGTCCCTTAGGCCATACTCCTCTAAAGGGGAGCTCATTTCTGTATGGTATATTGCCGACTAAGTATGGGCAGAAGGTAGGCCTGGGTCTATGGGAAGATCTGTGGTGGGGAGGGAGAGAGACAACAATTCAAAATATATTATATATTATATATTATTGCATGCCACCCCAATCTCTAAGCGGTGTGAGATTCCAGGGGTTCCAGGTGCTTACTTATGACCCGTGTTTCCTTGTGGGACTCGGGGATAGCCGAGACTGTGTGTCTTTATGATGTATTTATTTACACATATATACAACCTGGGCTTGTGATAGGTGGGGGGTGTCACAGCATCAGCACCCTGAAAGGGGCTTGTATCTGCCATACCTGCAGCCTTGGATTCAAACAGACATCAAACAGCCTGCTCTGCTTCTTTCACTTTTCAGCTTGCTTTACATCACATCACAGCCAACTCTCTGCTATAAACTCTAGATTTTGTTCTTCTAACTATCTTAGGGCTGGAGGAAGGGCCCCACACATTTGCTGTTTAGCACAGAACCCCCTCTCTTTGGCTTTCTTAATGGCTCGTTACCTTTCCTTTCTTCTCTTAATGGGCCATCACCCAGGCGATCGGAACACGGGAAGCTGGGTCCAGGGATTAGGTGTGTGGCATCCGATTCAACTCCCCAAGCCTTGATTAAATTCTACCACCTAGCAGACCCAGGAATTTAGTGGGGTCTGGCACCCACAAACTCATGTATATACTATTCTTTACTTCATTTCCTGTATAAATGATCCATATTATCCTGGAACCAAACCAATGTTCAGAAGAGAAACTGAGATAAATTACCGTACTTGTCCAGTTATCCCCCCCTCCTCTACCTTTTTATATTTATTTTGAAATAGTCTAAGACAGCCTTTCCCAACCTGGTGCCCTCTAGATATTGTGGACTGCTACTCCCGCCAGCACATTAGGGCCTGATGGAACCGTCGAAGTGCCAGGCGGGCAAATGCTGGTCTAAGTGAGGCAATCAACTGAGCAAATTACCACAATTTAGGCCAAAGTGCTTGGAATAACAATCATTCTAAAACTGAACATTTCTGGGGAAATGGCAACTAGCAGAGCATTTTCAGCCACGCTTAAAGACTTTCGAACAGGTGACAAACATCCTTCTGCACTCTTAAAATTCTGATCACTGCAGGGACGTGTGTGTGTGTGTGTGTGTGTGTGTGTGTGTGTGTGTGTGTGTTGCAGTTAGATGAGGCTGTAAGAATAAATAGGAATCCTTGCCTCTGGGGATTTTGGATGCTGTCATAACAGGCAACAATTTCAACCCGCTCCTGCTTTAAAGTAATTGCAGGAGTCAGGGAGTCAGTTCCAGAGATGAGTGAAGATGATATTTTGACAGATTGGGACTGTATTTTGTGAAATAGTGACACAGCACGGACTTTGAAAAAGAGACAACTATGCCAACTGGCATGAACTAAAGCCTTACATCAATTCCAAAAAGCACAAAAACTGCATCGGAAAAGCAAGCAAACGCCCACGCTGCGTGCACAATATTCTAAAAGCAACACTTCCATTGGGAGAGCTTTCTCATTCTCCCACATTTCGTAAAGCTGTGATTTATTAAAATGCTCTGAAAAATGCTAGTCATTGTGATGGGTGGGTGCCCATAGAGAGAAGGCTTGTAGTACTGGTGTAGTCCTTAGGCCCTAAGGCTTATGGGGGTGGAATGCATATCATAGAATTGTAGAGTTGAAAGGGACCTTGAGGCAGTGGCAGAGCATGGGGGGAGGGAGGCCACAGGGGCAGTTGTCCCAGTTGCAAAACTGTTAGGGGGCGCAACTGGTGCTGCTTCAATTCAGCTGTGCGCTTCTGTCACTGGGTTCCTTTAAAAACGCTTTCTCCATGCAAACCAGGAAAAGATCTCTCCAGACAACAGAACGACTCTTCTTTTCTTATTTCTGTGGCTGCCATCTACTGGGTGACATAGACACCACTAGGCAGTTGAATGTGCAGGCATACTCCATTTGTTTCCCTCCCTCCCACTTCTCTGTGTGGCCCTGGATACTGGCAAGCTATGATACGCCACTGCTTCGAGGGTCATCTAGTCCAACCCCCTGCAAAACAAGCATCTCAACTAAAGTATATATGTAAGCTCAGTGCACACAGGCAGATTGTAAACTCCTGCGGGATCCCCATAAGAAAGGACATGCTATCTAGACTACAGCGTAGAAGGCAGGCTTCATCCACAACACGTCCTGAAACATAGTGTTTTCCTTAGGAAGATAGGAGCATTGCCCTTCCCACTTCTACCTGGAGAGGCCAGGGATTGAACCTGGAATCTTCTGCATGTAAAGCAGATGTTCTTCACTAAACAAGAGCCTTTCCCTTGCTTTTCCCTACAGAAATAAATGGCAGCCATTCATTGCTATGCAAGAAAGTGAAAGGATGAACTCTGGGTCCGTGATAAACTTGCTCCTCATCCCTGGGTGTCATTAACCTGCTCCCATGTTTTTTGTACCAACCTGGGTTCTGTTTCTTGGTCACACACTTGATTGACAGTATATTGTAAGAGTGGGATGGATTGTCAAGAGCTAGCTTTTTAGATGCATAGATAAGCAGAAACCAAGGGCTGAGTCATACACAAAATTTTGCATGCATGGCCATCAGCCCTGTGAAAGGGAAAACAAGTATTTACAAAATAAAAAATAAAAAAAATCCACCGTATTCCATGACTCACTTATGAAGACTGAAAAGACACATTTCTGGTATTTAGTTTGGAGTAGGTTGTGGAGCAGCACCATCATGAAAAATGGTATAAAATTAATATTTTACTTGGATGAAATTTGGAAGTGGGGGTAAAGGAAACCTAACTTCCCCCAAATCATTTTAATGTCCAAAGGGGGAAGGGAAATCTAATTTTTATGTTTGGAAAACAGCATATGTTAATTCTGACACTTTTAGTGTGTGAATTTCACACTGAACTTAGTGTGTGTGTGTGTGTAAACATTTCCAAAATGACTATAAAACTTAGCCAGTTAATTAGCTGACCATAAATATTTCATGATGCAGAAAATAATTGCAGCTTGCGGTTCTCTAGGATAAATTCAAAAACCAAAGAAATATGAGATCTTCTTAAAAATATACACACTTTTAAACAAATCAAGGGAAAAGGGAGTTGATGGCCATGATATAGAATGACTTTAAACCTCTGCCCATAATAGCCAGGGTTACTCAATGATTCTAATGTGTGCTGAAAGTCAAATAAGGGTTATCTCTAAGGAGATAGGACTAAGCTACCAAACTGGCAGAAAGGGCTGTAGCTGAGTGTGGCAATCACACAGGGTCCTCGGACGTTTCACCGTCTATTGATCCCTGTGCCACCACTTTATTTCTCGCTGCCAACACCCAGGCCCTACCTGGTACAATACTGAGTCCAGTCAGGGTCAAATTGAAACATAAACTTCTGTTTATTTATTGCAGTTTAACAAGCATATGGTTTCATAAATGGAACGGTCAGTTACATCCAGACCTATAACTTCCGCTACCTGATCTCACTCACTAAATCACCTCTCAGATAGTTACTTGTCTTCCTAGCCCCTAACTGTTCCTGACTCAGCCTATTTCGTTACACTAACTCAACCTACCCACAACTCTAGCCCAATTCACTCCCACTCCAACCAACCACCCAACTCCCAACGAACTCCTCAACGAACTCTCCCCTTTGCCCCTCCCAGAGCTGGTTTTATAGTCCCACTGACTCCACCCCCCGGGTCCTGACTGGACAACCTGTTTAACTATTTCACCTCCAGCACTCTCTCATATGTTAATGTCACACTCAGTAGTAGAACACATATATTGCATGGAAAAAATGCCAGGTTCAATCCTTAGTAGCACCAGGCATGAAAAACTGTCAGCCATTGCAGACAGTATTGATCCAAACAGTCAGAGTAAGGCAGCTTGTAGTTCCTATATTCTCAATTTCTTGGCTTGGCCCATCTGGACTGGAGTCAGCACTCTAATATTTGGGATGATGGAGAATGATCCACAATATTCTTCGACTCCTTTCTCGAATCATCTGCCTTGCTTCTGCTTACAAAATAATCTATAGCAATGTTCCAGAGATATACGGGTGCCTCCTCCTGATTTACCAGTTTCTACCAGTTCCTTCATATTGTCCAAAACAAAAACCCAGCCAGCCGCTCCAAGAGATGGAGAATGCAAATGATCTAGAGCTCATAGCAGTACCATCTGTATCCTACCAAAATGTCATCAGTCATCGTGAAATATAACATGCCAACATTCCCATTCGATCAAACCCAAAGCATCATAGTTGACACAGCTAGATTATGAAGGATTCACTGCTAAAAACTCTTGGCACATGAGAGACCCTCAGTGTGAACTGTTCCAACATACTTTTAAGCAAGCTGGAGATGGAGATAAATGGTTTTGGAGGCAAATCACTCAGTAATGACAGAATACTTCAACCTGTCTAATGATGATGCATGACTAGCTCAAATCCCATCAGTTTTGATGGGCAGAAGGAGAAGGATCCACCCCTTCCTCAGCTCCACTCTCTGCCACCCTACACTCACCTATTTTCCAAGCAGAGAAACTGGCCTGATCCTGATCCTTGCTGTTGCCACCACAAAAGCCTCAGGGCCAAACTAAATCTAAGCAAATGCAATTGAAGTCAAGGGAGGATTCCTTTCAAATGCAAATAGCAGTTTCCAAAAGGCATTTTGGGGGGCATTTGTGTGGCACAGGGAGATAGAATTAGACTTCCCCTTCCCACTGCCATCGTCCCAAGGTTGCTCAGAGGGGAAATCCCATTGCCCAAGCACTAATTATTTTGCTAACGTAACTATTTAGTTGAATACCTCTCTCAGTGTGTGTAATAAGTACTGATTGTTCATACTTCTACCTGGACTGAAAAAATATATAACCCACTTCTTGACTAGATCAAGGAACAAGATGCAAATTAGTGGGAAAATACGTGCAGCTTCAAGATTTTCAGAAAATTTGATCACTAAACTGAACAGTCACAAAAGGACATCATTACATCCTCGGGCTGTGCATCACTGAGGAAGGTTTAGCTGAGTGAAAAATAATCTGGAATGGTCTCCATTAACTTGTCTGCCCCTTGGCTGCACTACTTATTAAGACCTCACTCAAGAAGTTGAGGCTAATCGAGATAGGAAAGTGGAGTCCGCTCTTGTACTCACTGCCCTATTTCCTGCCTCTCAAAGTCTGGCCACACCTGTGTAGGATTTGAAGCATGCAGTTAGGCATGTCAGTGAATGAAGCAAAAGCCCTCGCAGGTACAGTCATTGCAACATGGAGAAATCGATTTGACAAGCATCTCTTTTCATCCACTATCAGGGCTTTCGATTGTGCTTGAGGATCTAATAATTATGTTGCCAAAAGAATAGAGAGCACTTTGGAAGCAGATTTGAAACAGGAAGCAGCTGAGTTGCAGAGCAAAAGTTAATTTGGAAGGGAAACTAGATGTTTTTTAAGCTCAGCATCTGGTCATTGTCAATGTCAAGAGCAGTCTGCTCTGATGAGCTTTTACGATAGCGATCTAGAGCAACTGCTGTTTCTTATGCAACACAGGGCGACTTGCTGCTCATTTCATTCAAATCTCTTTACAGATCTTATTTATTACTTCCATCTGTCTCTAGATAGCCCTGAAAATAACATGCAACGGATCTTTTCAGCAGCTTCCTATGGAAGCAATAATACTTATCCAGTTGGTAGCCCAATTTTAAGATTTCCTCCGCCGCCTCTCTCTCTGCAGTACTGAACTGCAGCTGTAGAGTAATGGCAAGTGTTTGGCTTGTCACAGACTTCTCTCTATATCAGCCCTGAGATGTGCAAAGAGGCCTTTCTGGAGATCTCATCACCAGGAACTGTGGTACAACAGGCAATGATTTGAAACAGGGACTTTTCTCTGGCAGTATCCAATATATGGATCTTCCATCAGAAATATTGCTAGTGTCTATATTGCTGATATTTCTCTTCAGCAAGTCATTTGGGGACAGTTATCAATGTCACCCATTTCTGTTGTTAGCTTAGAATTTTAGTATTGGTTTTAATGTGTTACTGTGCCTTACAGTCTTCACAGCTTTAATGTTTTTAGATTGGCAAATTATCCTGATGTTATTTATCATGCAGCTAAATAAGAGTTGTTGAACTACAAATCCCATCAGCTGTGACCTTTCACCATGCTGGATGGGGCTGATGGGAGTTGGAGTCCAGCTGCATCAAGAGGGTCTCAGGTTCTCCATCCTTGTGTTGGACAAAGATGTGGGCACTCTTGTTGAAATGTGCCCAGTCAACATTTTGAAATAAAACTTCTGGTGGCAGAGCAGCTGCTTTGGATGCAGAAAGCTCCATTTTTTCGATTTCTGGCCCCTCAAAGTTGGACTCAGCAAGTCCCAAGTCTGAAGAACCACAGCTAGTCAGTTCTAAGCAGAGGCACGGAGTTCCACGTAACACTGAGGGGCTCATCGTAAGCACACAACATCACACACACGACACACACGTGATGTTACGTGCATCGAAAGAAGGCCACAAGGCCTGGGGAGGCCTGCTGCCACCATGAGTAGGCATGGCAAGGCCCTCTGCCATCATGGGGGGGGACACTAGCTCCTCAAGACTGGGGGGCTCAGTCCCATCTGCACATACTTTGGGGGCTGGTCTGTCCTCAGCCCCATTGAGTTGGCACCTATGGTTCTAAACTAGATGAAGCTATGGCCTGACTCAGTTTAAGTCATCTTCCAATGTCCACTAGTGGTTCTTGCTGACTACAAATCAGGTGAAGTATGAAAAAGATGCCCAGCCTTAGGACAGGGGGAGTTAAGTGTGATGTAGTTGTTTTACAGTATTGTCTGGTTCAAATTCCTCCTGAGCCTTGTGTGGCAATGAACAAGTCACTAAATGGGAGAGAACCAATTCTGCCATGAGCTGCTTCGAGAAAAGGTGGGATAAAACTTTCTCTGTGTATTACATTTGTACTAGTCCATTGTTATGCTGCCGATTGTCGTGCTGTCACTGCCATTGCTCGAGGGCAGTGTGAGCCGGTGGGCCATGAGCAAGAAAACTGGGTTTGCAACAGCAGGGTGACCAAGAGGGGTGGCACGCAAGTGATCTGGGCTTGCTGTACTGGGTGGTTTGAGTGATGTCTGAGGTGTTGACAAGTGAGCAGGGCAAGTGGAGCAAAAATAGCTGTGCACTGGTGTGGATGAAACAGGCAAGTGAGCTGATCTCAGGGTGGTTTGAGTGAGGGGGCCTGGTCGAGCAGCAAAGGTTTGCTAAGAAGTAAAGGGAGAAGCACAGGAGAAGAGGGCTGGGTGCTTTAGTAAGGAGAGAGAGCGTTTGGCAGAGGGGTGGTGGGTTGGTGAGCAAAGCAAGCAGGGGTATCAGCCCTTAGTAATAAACAAACATAAAACCATGTTTCACTGAAGGCATAGAGCTACTGTCAATAATGGCATCCTGTGCCAAGTTCACCCACTTACCCTGTGATGCAATGTTTTGAGGTTATGCATTTCTCCCTACAAACACCTGTACCTACATTGTGCATCAGTGGCTGCTGTTGTCTGATGAAAACTTCCCAGCCTTATGACAGGGTCATAAGCATAAAGAAAGGGTCATAAGGGTTCTTCATACCAAGTTGGACCATTGGGCCCATCTAATTCCATATTGTCTGCACTGCCTAACAGTCACTCTCTTAGAGTTTCAGACATCCCCAGCCCTACTAAGAATGCCTGGGATTGACCCTAGAATATGCTGCGTTATCTTCGTGTTTCATTGAGAGCAATAGTTAGTTATTGAACAATGGTTGAATACTGAGCAAACCTGAGACTTATTTCCTTTGCATGAACATTTCAGCTTCCTTAAAGGCCTCACACAGATGACTGTGTCATTTAACATTGTCAGCATGTGTTTTTAATTAAAAATTTGATGAATGGTCTTTCCCCAGCTACACTAGCTGTGAACAAGCTTTGTGGGACAGGTCACTTGAGATAGTGTGGTTTTCTCTCAAGTGAAGGAAAGGATTGTGCTGCTTTTAATGAAAAGTTTTGAAATATATTTGGGAACATATCCATGCTCTTGCTAGATTTCAAAAAGCAACAAAAGATAAGAATCCAGAGCAAGCCCCGTTCGCGTTTTGGGCAACTACCTGAGGTGTGGTTGCCATTTATCCAAGTGCAAAGCAGCCGTTGTCAATTCACAGTCTTTTTTGAGGCCATAATTCAATGGCAGAGCACATGCATTGAGTGCAGTAACTCCCAGATATGCCTCCAGTTAAAAGACTCTCCCGTTGACATCTTTAAAGAGTTACTGCTTATGGGCTTCCCAGAAACATCTAGTGGACCACTAATGAAAACAAGATGGTGGACTAGACTGGCAACAACCCACTGGTTCCCTCCTTGGGATCAGATTCCTCACCTGCCAACTCAGCCCTTTACACCTTGGACAAATCCTGGGGTCCTGATGTGGTCCACCTCAACCCATTGGCTCCTTGCCCAGGGTCATCCTAGGGCACCTCCTCAAACTCCTCGCCACCTTTTGCCCTGATCAGATCAGCCCTTCCAAGAAGCTGTCTCAGGACTCATGGCAAGTTGTTTCTCTCATTGGAAAATATACAGCTTTCCTAGGCACCGGACATTTAAGTGTATTTGGCCATTCAGCTTTTGGGAAGAACGTCACGCTCTGACTGAATTTCAAGAAATTGGACTACTTTCCACTTGAATTAATGTCTTTCACATGCTGCCGATGTGAACCATCAACAGATCTGTAAACTACACATTTGTGGAGGAAGTATCTCAACAATTAAGCACTGACAGAAGCTTTCAATTAAATCACAAGCAGGAAAACCAACTGCGGGGGGAGGAAGCCTCCCATCAACTGGCTGAGAGAGCATGAGAAATTTCAGCCCACTGGGAAGTTTTCTCAAGAGGCTGGAAGCCTCCGAGGATGAGGGCCAAGGATGAAAGTGTTTCCTCAACCATAACACTGCAGCAATTGCTACTTTGGTGCCATAGTCAAGTTTGCATCGCTTACATGACCTGCCAAAATCTCCTGTAGCCCCTGCATATTGCAAGATCAGATGTTCTGTCTTTGAACTCCCAAGCCGTGCATGCTCTGGGTTGTATGGAATTGCATTTCTCTAACACAACCAAAATTTTCCCACATAGGTAATCAAGGCTAAACCTGTACTGTTGCTTTGGGTTAAGAGGGCGTGTTTCTCTGAAAAGCAAGATGAGAAGAGTTTTGAATTCAACAACAGGAGAAAGAATGAGTTGGCTTGTTTCACAGGCGAGGCTCAGATTGTAGCCGCAAAGTCAAATTGGCATGCAGTGAAAAGTCCATATGCAGACATCCCTTTATACATGCCATACACATGTTTTAAATTTTTGGTGCACTGAAGGAGGAGAGCCATGCTTAAGGGAACAGAATAACCACCCTGCTTTTAAACATGTGTCTGCTCTGCTCACATAGAAAGCGAGAGATAATTTTCACAACAAAAGGCACACACGGTTTATGGGAGACTCAAACCCACCCCTTTTCTTTGCCTTCCTTTGTCATGTTCTGTCATTTTAGATACTTTTCTCCCAAGCTCAGCTGTGGGGGCTGGAATAGTGTATCCAGGAAAAGGGCATGGCTGGCTGGCAGGCATCCTGAGCACCAGGACTCTATGCAACCATATTTTGTTGCATATCCCAGTAATTCCAACTGACCTGCTGCTAACCTAGTGTTGCATTCAACTAACTGTTACTCAGAGCAGTACTGTCGAAACTGACGGACCAAAGTTAGTCACAGATGTTAATTTCAATGCGTCTGCTCCGATTAAAAGATAGTTGAATGCAGCCCCCATTTCTATTTGACATTCTCACAGACCTCTGACATTTAAAGGTACAGCGGAACCTTGGTTTTCGAATGTAATCCATTCCGGAAGACCATTCAACTTCCGAAACATTCAAAAACCAAAAACTGAAAGCGGAAGCCTCAGTACAATAGGGAAACTCAAAATGGAAGCCACGAGGCATGTTTGGCTTCTAAAAATCGTTAAAAACCAAAACAGCTACTTCTGGGATTCTGGCATTCAAAAGCTGAAACATGCATCAATGGAGATGTTCGACAACTGAGGTTCCACTGTACCTCAGGTTAAGAACTTAATTCATTCTGGAGGTCCGTTCTTAACCTGACACTGTTCTTAACCTGAGGTACCACTTTAGCTAATGGGGCCTCCTGCTGCCGCCGTGCCACCATCACACGATTTCTGTTCTCATCCTGAAGCAAAGTTCTTAACCCAAGGTGCTATTTCTGGGTTAGCGGAGTCTGTAACCTGATGCGTCTGTAATCCGAGGTACCACTGTATAAAGCCATCACATGTTTGGAGGGAGTGTATATAGTATTATATACACTAGGATAGAGATCCATCAATGGTTCTTTTCCTAGGACCAGGGAAAAATTAGACAGGCAGGTTCCCCTCTAGAGACACCCTATTGTGAAAACATACCTCTGTGAATCCAAGAGAAGGAGCCTGTTGGAGAGGCAAGCATTTGAAGGTCATGGGGGGAAGAGAGAGCTGATATCAAACAACAAGACTAGTTGTTTCATTAGTCAGTTGTCAGTCTGAGGCCACAAGAAATCATGTTGCCTATAGAGAGGCACAGGTGGCTGCTATAAAAGTCTGACACTCTCGGATGGCTTGGCATGTGCTCTTCTCTGTGCTACCAGCTGCCGCCAAAGATTTTTCAAGAGCAGTCCCCATGGCACTTAGCACAGCTGTCTGCTCTAAGGGCGAGGAAGGTGCCAGTCCCTGCCAGGAGGTGATTTCTCTTGGAATCACGGTCTCACATTAGAAATCCGCTGCCACTGCAAAATGCAGAATGGGGCCACAGGGCACCTGTGCGCCAGAGTCTGCTCTGCTTCTGAGACGTAAGGTGGATGCAGAAGTCGGGTCTCCTCCTCTAGAAAGGGCCAGGTAGGGATGCAGGAGAAATTTGATTCATTTTTGATTTAAAGGGGAACTTAGGCCATTTGCACTTTCTGAAACCAAGGTGCAGAGCAAAACACAGCTGTCCTCCTTCAAAATCTGCAACTTACCTGAATTTTGCAATGTAGCTCTCCAGCCAGGTATTGTAAATAAAAATGCATATGGCGGAATAAAGCATCCATAAAAATGAATATGTTAGTGAAAATAGTGTACAAAAAATATTCACCCCAAACAGCTTACAAGTTTTCATAGGCACTTAAAAAATAATAATCACAAACTGGTGTGGAAATGTGAAGATTTGATAAATGAGAAACCGAGAGAAAAGGAAATGGGTATATTTGTCCATTGCGAGGGCCAAACTATTGGTCATGCTACCTGCATGATCCCATTTAAAGCAACTATGGGACTGGCCATGCTGAGCTGCATTGGGACCACAGTGTCTATAGGGCAGAAAGAGATGCTTGGAGGCCCACATCCAGCCCTTGGGTCTTAGGTTCCCTATGCCCAGGTAATGAGAAATTCAGCAAGTGGACAACGGCAGCAGGAAGAGTCACAGCAATGTTCACTTTGCTGCTGTTGGATGTATTCAGATCCAACTGCAAACCAAAAAATCTTGTGTACTTTAACAGCATTTGTTGCTTTCATAGTTGTTCTTTTTTTATGTCAGAAATACATAGACTCCAGAAGAAGAATAAAGTTATGAGCCTTCAGGCAAAGCCTTTGATTATTCCTATTTTGCGTAAAGTGCTTTGCTGGTTTCTGAAGCACTCTCTCAATAATAGCAGGAAAGCGCAGCGTTTAAGATTCCTCATGGTTCATTGATAGCGGGTGCGGTAGCAGAGTTTTGCTTTGTACTTGACATGCTCTATGTTGTTCTGAAAATAAATGCCTATTTTCGTTCTGAAAGGAGGCCCCTGAGAGATATTGCACCTCTCTCTTTCTGGGGCACCTTTGAAATTGGGTGCTGAAGCCAAGCTTTTAAGAAAACAGGAGCCCCATCGCAAGGCTCACAGAGGCAACATGTGTGTCATTTCGCAGGCATACAGAAGCTGTTGATCAGACTGGGAATACAGTGGTACCTTGGGTTACAGATGCTTCAGGTTACAGACTCCGCTAACCCAGAAATAGTACCTTGGGTTAAGAACTTTGCTTCAGGATGAGAACAGAAATCATGCTCCAGCAGCGCAGCGGCAGCGGGAGGCCCCATTAGCTAAAGTCGTGTCTCAGGTTAAGAACAGTTTCAGGTTAAGAACGGACCTCCAGAATGAATTAAGTTCTTAACCCGAGGAACCGCTGTATTTTAATTGCAATGTTTATAAGAGACTTTTAAAAAACCAAACATTTTCTTAAGAGGAATTTTGTCACTACTTTAAGGTATGCTTAATGTATTATGAGCACCCAACATATCTCAGAGCCAGATCACCTTTGCTTTTTGAAATGTGTTAGACCAGGCTTGCTCAACCTCGGCCCTCCAGATGTTTGGAGACTACAATTCCCATCATCCCTGAGCACTGGTCCTGTTAGTTAAGGGATCATGGGAGTTGTAGGCCAAAAACATCTGGAGGGCCGAGGTTGAGGAAGCCTGTGTTAGACAAAATGCTTGAGTTTAGGTTCAGGCTTCCCTTCAGATCCCTACTCAACCCTAACATTTATTGGATGGCTTTGGACCAGTGTCTCTCTTACACTCTCTCACACAGGGTTGTTGTGAGGATAAACATGCGGAAGAGGGATTCATGAATGTCATCTTGAGCCTCTAGGAGATACGGAATGATAACAAACCAATCAATGCTAAAATGTATTGATCTAGATGACACATGGTCTTTTAAGCGCACGTAATCCATTTTCAAGTGACAGTGCTGTTTTTGTCTTTTTGCCCTTTAAGCTTAGACATTTTTATGCCCCCCAAGTAAAACATGAATCAGACTTTTGTCAACTGCTTTCTTGGGTAGCTCTGACTCTAGGACAGGGATGGGGAACCTGTGGCAGCTCCCAGTGTTGTTGGTGCTGTGCTAAAACCTCTTCGTCAGTTTCTTGAAAGTTTTCTTCTCCTGCAAAAGAGACTTTTCATTCTCCAACCCCTTTCTCAGGGCCACTGAGAATCCCTTTAGAAGTTGGGGTGTGTGTGTGCAGGACTGAGCTTATCTTATTGTTGTGAGGCAGCTGGCTGTGGGTGGTTGTGTGTATTTTTTGTTGTTTCCAGTACACATTTCTCTGCCACCTTTCCGGTCACCTGCACTTTCTGCTCTGAAAAAGCCCCATGGGAAATGTTATCACATTTCATCTCCCCCTGAGCTTTATTTGAAGCAGGGAAGCCAGGGAGATGGACTATTGAGCACCTGAAGTTGTTACAGTCACTGGTTTTTCCTTTCGACTGAAAGGCCAGGCCACTAGAGTGATGATTCACAGACTTTAGTGAAAGAACCCCCACAAACACCCCTTGCCCACCTTAAAAGTAAAATAAGCAGAACAAATACCCTACAATCCCATCCATGAGCCCCCCCCCCCCCCGAATTTTGCTCTCCTCTTTTGAAATCAATGCACAGAAGTTGGTGGAGAAGGCTAAAACAATGCAGGATACATTTTCATTCTGTAGAATAAAAGTGCATTCAGGTGCGAGAAATATTGATTTAGTTTCCCTGAATATAATGCTAGTGCTTCTGCCCCATTTTTCTAATGGTCCTTTCACATTGCAGAACCTGTTGTGTTACAGAACTGTAGCTTTTTGACCAATAAACTGGTATTCACACCAGTGGGCATGGTGTGACACAACAATCAACATCATTGGACAATGTTGCTACTCCCCCAAGCTTTCCACCCATGTGTGCTTCTGTTCCCCCATGAAAACAGCAGAAAAGTACTGTGTGCCAATATGTTGTTGTTGTTGATGATGATGATGTTGTATAGTCGTTTAGTCATGTCTGACTCTTCGTGACCCCATGGACCAGAGCACGCCAGGCACTTCTGTCTTCCACTGCCTCCCGCAGTTTGGTCAAACTCATGCTGGTAGCTTCGAGAACAATATCCAACCATCTCGTCCTCTGTCATACCCTTCTCCTTGTGCCCTCCATCTTTCCCAGCATCAGGGTCTTTTCCAGGGAGTCTTCTCTTCTCATGAGGTGGCCAAAGTACTGGAGTCTCAGCTTCAGAATCTGTCCTTCCAGTGAGCACTCAGGGCTGATTTCCTTCAGAATGGATAGGTTTGATCTTCTTGCAGTCCATGGGACTCTCAAGAGTCTCCTCCAGCACCTTAATTCAGAAGCATCAATTCTTCGGCGATCACCCTTCTTTATGGTCCAGCTCTCACTTCCAAACATAACTACTGGGAAAACCATAGCTTTTACCATACGGCCCTTTGTTGGCAAGGTGATGTCTCTACTTTTTAAGATGCTGTCTAGGTTTGTCATTGCTTTTCTCCCAAGAAGCAGGCGTCTTTTAATTTCGTGACTGCTGTCACCATCTGCAGTGATCATGGAGCCCAAGAAAGTAAAATCTCTCACTGCCTCCATTTCTTCCCCTTCTATTTGCCAATATACCACCCTAAATTTGATCACTTTACTTCCACATTTTTTTTTTGGGGGGGGAGAAATAACAGGGAATTAATTAATATAGAAATGAGTGCTATAGTCCACTAGATTTCCAGGAGTGGCTTTTATGCCATGTGAAAATTCAAATATAATATGGAGATTGACAGCTAGGAAATGTCGGGGAAATGGGGTGAACTGTTGTGTCAATGCAGCCCACAACTAGGCTGAGCAGTGGTCATTATGGCTGGGGCTGATGAGTTCCCAACTCCTGCTGTAGAATGATGCATACAATGGAGAGAGTATTCATAATGATACTGAATGAACAAAGATTTAAACAAGGGCTTTGTGCTCTACCTTTTGGATGCTGCAGACCCGCAGGCCGCAGCAACTGTGGCAGAAATGGAGCCTATGTGAGAAATCTGAGCTGGAAATCCTTGATCTGTGGGCCAAGTCGAATTCTTGGTTGGGAGTCTCACTTGCCAAGTCGTAACAGAGTGGGCAAAGGATAGATTTCCAACCTCAATTCAAAGAATTTCCTTGCTTTAATGATTATTAAGAATGCGGCACAAAGATTGCCCAACCACAAGATGCTAAGTGCATGAATCAGTTGTGCAATATGTACAGATTTAGAATGTGGAGCCGCCTCACTAATTAAAAAGAAAAGAAGAGGCAATATGTTTTTCATACATTTTTTCATGGACAGAACACTGATATCTGTCTCACGTTCAGCATGATATTCTCATGCTAGCCGCCTCTCCCTACGTGTTCACTCTCCATCTTTTCAGATATCATTATCACACACATTGCCATTCATCCAAAAACCCTTCATTTTATCTATGAATTCTTCCTTCTCCGTCTCTGAAATTCAGCTTAGTTGCCAAGTCTTGTGTCCCCCCTCCTATACACATTGCAAATATGCATATCTTGCTCCTAGCTTAAGCCATTTCTCATTTTAATTGCTATGCACTTTTCTTCTCTCAGAACTTGTTATGAGACTTTTATTCCTATGACCAACTGTTCCCATTTTCCAGGGGTTGCTGCTAGTAAACCTCCCCACTCTCTGCCACCACTGTTTGCCTTCCGGGGAGACTTTGCGAATATTTATTTTCATGTTTCGTGAGACACAGGCATGACAATGGCTTCCCTTGAGCTTTCAGCCCTTCCTCAATCCTATCTAGAAGTTAAATCTCTGAGCGGGAGGAGATGTGTGTTAAAAAGCTGTGTCTTGAGCTTAATGAACATTCTTATAAGTGGACGCACATGAATGCTAAGAGTCAAACTATATGTTATGTAAAGCATATGCTTATAAAATGTCCTTATGACTGGTCACTCTCCTTCCATAACGAAAGCAGGCCCCGGTGTCATGACTCCCAGGGAGACCTCTTGGCAGGACTGATCAGAGAGGAGGAGGAATAATGGGAGGAGAGTGCTGAGCTCAATGTTGGGGAGGGGCTGAAGAAGAAAGAGAGTTTGGATTTGATACCCCGCCTTTCACTCCCTTTAAGGAGTCTCAAAGTGGCTAACATTCTCCTTTCCCTTCCTCCCCCACAACAAACACTCTGTGAGGTGAGTGGGGCTGAGAGACTTCAGAGAAGTGTGACTGGCCCAAGGTCACCCAGCAGCTGCATGTGGAGGAGCGGAGACGCGAACCCAGTTCCCCAGATTACGAATCTATCGCTCTTAACCACTACACCACATTGGCTCTCTGGTTGGTGAGAAGTCCACCAACAGACAAATCCACCCCACTGGTGCCAGATGTTTCAGAAGAGGAAGGAGAGCTTCTTGAGCCAGCCGCTGCCCTACCTTCCTACTAACGTGGTCTCCCCAGCAACCAAGGTGCCTCATCCTCATCTCCAAGGACATGCCATCAGATATGACAGTGTGAACAGATCCAGCCTAGTCACAAGACTGCCCAAGACTTGCCCAGCCCTGCCTCCTGGGACCTGAAACCCACAAATGACCTCACCCACCCTACTCTCCAAAAGCAGGGCAAAGGGAACATGTCAAGTGTTGAAACAACATCTTGATGTCATGAACTGGCAGGATGATGGGGAGGAGGAAGAGGATCCCAGCAAGGGGTGTAGTCAGGACTGGGACACGCAAGGGCAAACAAGGGGTGAGGAAGGAAGTACTCACTGGGTTGCAGAGGATGGCAAGAGGATGGTGGTCAATTCCCTGGAACCAGAGCAGTAGGATCCATCACCAGAGCCAGAGGGGCCCCTGTCTCCATGAACATGGCAGGCGTAGGGAGGTGTAGGGAGCAGTGGGAGGGGTGCTCCAGGAGCCTGAGACAGGCAAGGGCCCACAGCCCAGCTCCTTAGCTGGCCAGGTGGGGCTCGCTAGCTCTGGTAGAAGTTCAGCTGAAGTAGGCTTGGAGCAGGTGAGAGTCATATGCCTCATCAAGCCCAGATGCTGCAATCAGCATGCAAAGTACAAGAGGACAGCAGAGCTGAGGTGCTGGGTCTGAAAGAATCCTGGGGACTGTAGTTCAGAGCTACATTTCCTAATGCCTTTAACAAACTACAGTTCCCAGGACTCTTTGGGGGAATGCATTTTAAATGTACTTTACAATTATGGTGAATATGGGGTGCACTGGGAGTTAACATTTTTCCCCCTCTGTGCCTTTCTTCACCAAAAAAACAAACAAAAAAAAAACACCTCTCCAAATTTGCTGCATATTGTCCCCATTTCTGTGGGGTTAGGTGGGGATTTTTGGCATGAAGAAAGGGCTAACACTCTCCTTCCCATCCCTTATAGTTAAAATGTATTTGCATACCCTTCCCTGCATGGCTTGCTTCTTTCTTTCTTTCTTTCTTTCTTTCTTTCTTTCTTTCTTTCTTTCTTTCTTTCTTTCTTTCTTTCTTTCTTTCTTTCTTTCTCCTTCAGATGTGGAGTTTGGCCCTTACGTGCCACTTGGCATATGCTGACAAGAGTTGTTTAAAACTCCCACTGCCAAATCGGTGTGAATATGACTTATTCCTGACCAGCAGCCGCTGGCGACAAATGGGAATAGCAAGTGTAACTGTGTAAACACCTAAAGAAGGACTTCCTGTAATGAGGAAGGCTCTGTTGAAATCAATGTTTTTCTGAAGTATCATTCGCACGGATGACTCTAAGTGAACCAACAATGATTCACTTCTGAGACCTTCAGATCCAGAGCTGCTCAGAGGCGCCCCACACACCAAATAATGGCACCTTCTCTGCCTCTCAAGCAGCTTGCATGGGCAGTGATCAAATGAGCTGGGGAGGACAGAGGAATTGCCCCAGAGATGTCACTGCAGAGTCCTTTGGTATGATCTTCTACTTCAAGTTTGGGCAGCTGTCTGCCATGTGGACCAACAGTAGCAACTTGTCTTGGCCACAATGTTGAGGGGACAAGATGACTGTCCCACAGACAAGTGCTGCTTTTTTGAGGTGCTGCTTTTTGTGTAGCTGGCAGATACAGTGATACCTCGGGTTACATACGCTTCAGGTTACATACACTTCAGGTTACACACTCCGCTAACCCAGAAATAGTGCTTCAGGTTAAGAACTTTGCTTCAGGATAAGAACAGAAATCAGGCTCCGGCAGCCCCATTAGCTAAAGTGGTGCTTCAGGTTAAGAACAGTTTCAGGTTAAGACCAGACCTCCGGAACGAATTAAGTACTTAACCTGAGGTACCACTGTACTGCTCCCTCAGGGTTATAGGAATTGCTTCTCATTTGCCAGAAGAATGAACTTCTACCTTCTGGGAAGCAGAAGTCCATGATCAGTGTGTTTGGTCAGATCCAGCAAGGCTCTTCTTCTTATGTTCTTCCTTATTTATTCTTCTTGCTGCAGCGAAATTATTTAGAAGGATCGCCTGATAGCAGGAGACCTACAAAATGACTTTGCTTAAGATACACGGACAATGTTTAGAGCTAAAAGTGGCTGGTGCATTTGCCGGCTGGAAAAGAATACATTCTGGAACAGGGATACACGGGGGGGGGGGGGGATGGTTACTATAGCAGCAAAAAGCCTTCCTGGTTTGTCATGCTTTTATAATAACAATATGCTTGGGTGTTTACATGACCAAAGTTACATCAGAAGTATTCAGCATCCTACTCATCTTCAAATAATGTGTAAGAGAGAGCCTAGTTGACCCAAAAGAGGGCAGGGGAAAGAGAAATATCCCAGCATTAGTCTCATCTAGACAACCAAAGTTGTGGTTTTTTTCACTGGAATTTTCTCACTCCTTATCTGACTCAGAGAGAGATCCTGGCAGTGAGCTAAGCTGTTCCCACCCTGAAATATGATCTCATTGAGCTGTTAATTGTTCACAACTACCATATGTTGCTTTGTGGTGCAAAAGTTGACTTTGACTAACTTGGTTTACCATTTAGCCCTATGTCTGGAGTCTCTTCAGACAGGCTGTGCTCACCACAGGAAAAGTGAAAAAGAGAGAGCTGTTACTGGCACCACCGCAGATCTGGTTTGCGTTGATATGAGGCTTTGGTGTTGTACTTTAATTGTAGGCAATTTACAAGCTCCTTGGGCAAGGCTCCCAACACAGCTCTGCAGCAAAGTTTCATCTCGTCTGCACTACAGCTTCATTAATTTGTGACCCCAAAATTCAGGATCCCTCACAAACTGATCACAAAAATGAAGCTCTGCACTACAAGGGCTAGCATACATAGTTAATTCACTGTGGCAGACTACAACACAGTTTTCCTCCCAATTAATCCTTAATAATAATTGATACATATTCCCCCCAAAACCAGCTTCAATCCAATTAGAAAACTTCAGCTGCATTCACTCTATACTTCAGAATGGTGTGAACTTTTGAGACTGTCATCGCACATGCGCAAATGAGCACACATGCGCAGGTAACAGGTTCGTGAGCAAGAGTTCTGTGTGTGTGCCACAGGGGCAGGGGAACCAAAATGGCCATGTGCATTGGGGTGAAGACATCTCCAGCCTCTAGCTCTGGTGCAAACTGTGTGCAAATGTGGCTTGAAATACAGCTGGCATGTGTGAGGGGGCGGGTGCCAGGAGCAGGCCAGCAATAACTCACACAACTTCAGTGAAGTTAACTCTTTATTCAAAGAAACAAGACAGCCCAGGAGGCCAGGCCTAGTGAGCACAGCAGCCCATCCTAGCAAAACCTTCCCACAGCTCCCTAAGTCTCCTGCCCTGGTTCCTTCCCAAGCAATCTGAGGTTCCATTGTCTTGCCTGTCTTAGCTCTGCCTCTTTGGGTTCTGGGAGACTGGGTGGGGAGGGGAGGGGAGGGGAGCTGGTCGCAGCAGGAGGGGGCTTCTTCAGCAGCCTGCCTCATTTCAGCCTCTTGAGCCCCCCCTCCCCCGTCCTCTCCAGCCTCTACTTCTGGACTGCTCTCTGCCCCAGCCTCTTCTCGCTCACTAGATCCTATTACCTCTTCAGCTTCTGACACATCCTCCTCTCTGTCTGCTCCCTCTTCTCCCTCTGACCTCTCATCATCATTGTCCCACCACCCGTCCCCTGGCTCTGAACCGCCTTCCCCTGGGGGTTCCCTCAGGGGTTCCCTAGCTGGTGCCTCCCAACACTCCTCTGCATTCAGCTAGTCCAGGACAGTGTGTTTGTGACACCAGTGTATTTTGAGTCGCTAATGTAAACATATTCTCAGTTGCCCTCGGCAAGGGCGAAACTAGAATGGGTCTGCTCTGCCTGTCATTGGCTCTGGCTTCACCTACTGTTGGTGTCCTTGCCTTTTGCCCTATCACAGACTCATAGCCTTACCTGATGTCCCAGCATCCCCCGTTTCACCTATACCAATGTTGAAGCTCCAGCATTGGTAAGTGAAATATACTCGGAGTCAAGAGTGGATTTCATGCTCTTTATTCAGTTCATAGCGGTGAGGAGGAACGGAAGGTCCCCCAGAATGTCTGCCCCATATACATTATTACACAATGGGCCCCACGTGATTGGCTAATTCCGGGATTCTCCCGTGGGGCAATCAGGTTGTGGATTCACCTCCACCTGGAGCTGGACCGGGTGGCCCCTGTGGACCAATCAGTCTGCTGCATTCTGAATCCCATTGTTCTAGGGCCAATCAGACTGCTGCATTTTGGATCCTATTCAACTCAGTACATAACAGTAAGGCAAAGGCCACAGAGATTTGTCCAGTCCAAATCCATTCAATGAACTGAATGGCCCCTGGGGACAGATCTCTCCCACCCTCTGAGGAGGAGACCCTAAACATCCGATGAGGCCTGGGATGCCCTCCCAGGGACCTGCAATTGCAGCCCGAAGCTGCTTTCTTCCACGTACAGAAGAGGATGCAAAACAAAAATCCCGCCCCCAAAAGAGCAGAGTTCTTGGAAATGGAGAAAAGGGTGAGAGTGCCAAAGGGATGAGAGGTGGGAGGAGAGGGAATGAAGGCTAGAACAGGAAACAAGTTGTTTCCATTTCTGTGACACGTTGTAAAGATGATAAAATGTTCTCAGCGCTCCTACTGGGCTGTAAGCCACCCTGCCTACTCCTTCTTTGTGATGAAGTTCAAGTAGACAATGGTGTCAGCTGCCTGGGCACAGGATTGGCCCCTAGCTCAGGCAAGACAGTCTCTGCACAGCTTCGGATTGTGGAACTGCGTGATGCAAGACTCTGATTCAGAGCTGCGTGTAACTGCAGCCAGCAAACTTTGCCCTTTCCTGCCTGGATTGGCTTCACAAGGCAGAGGAGTAAAGGGAAGATGCAGATGGCTGAAGAAACAAGACCCCAAAACAGTGGAAAGGGAGGCAGTTTGTAATTCTGACTGGAGATGAGCAGCCACACTCCAGGAGATTTACAGAAGGGAGAGCTTGTTGTTTTATTTTGCTCAGGTGCAAGGAGCTATTCAGACATTAGAGATGTGCATTGACTTCAGACAAATCCCAAATCCAGAGCCAAAGTGTCACATTTCAGAAGGATTTTGGACAAATCTCAACTGAAGCAGGTACCTTCTGAATCAACCTAAGCCAAACTGGCCTGTTTCATGGAGATTTGGTACCAATACAGATGGACAAAGGCACTTAGACAGGGAGTATGTAAAAACAGATACTTTTTACCCCAAGCTCTCCACAGAAAGGAAATGAGGGGAAGCAGGGCTTAGTTCTGTGACTGACAGGTCTAGCTGCCAACCAAGGAATAGCTTCACCAAGGCTCTCCTTTTTTCTTCCCGTCAGTTCTTTTGGGAGGGATGTAGAAGGAACTTGTCAGATTATCTCAGTGATTGGGCTGAGATTCACTAGTTGCGGTTATATCTCGACAGTGCCTGAGATCAAGTTATTAAAGAGCTAGACAGGATTCCTAAGACCGTCCTTGGTCCAAAGAGACATCCACACCAAACAAAGTCTCAGTGAAAACATTCATTCTCTCAGCATTTCCGAACACTTTGTCCCACAGTATGATTTTTAAAAATTAGTATTCTGGATTATTTCTCAGAAATATAATGTCAATTTTTATTCTGTTAAGTGTGTGCCTCTCTGGAATGGGATGAGGGCTGGTGTCATGTGTCTGTCCTGAACTCAACCAAAAATGACTTGGGGCCTACTGCATTTTGTGTGTGTGTGTCTGATGCAAACTGATGTGACAGCTTGCCAGCAATGCTCACCGAAAAGGCATCAGAGGACAGAGTTGTCAGGACTCTACACTAGGAGCACACACATTTTAATGGAACATCAGGAGTGCTGATTTGTTATACAACTGGTGTCTCGAATGGTTTTGTCCACTGGGAGGTGCAAGTTAAGGGCACACCACCCTCTGCTGGTCAGAACCATACCCTCATAGCAGCATGTTAAATTGGATGGCAGGAGAAATTCTTTTTATTTTACTCGGAGACCTTGGAGACGGATGTCCCTTCCCTCCTCTCAATATACATATTTCCTTCTAATAAAAAGCTGACAAGCTGCTTTTATACTGATATCTGAACAGACAGTTTATACGTTTGAGGAGTGTTCTCCATTCATGCAGAAACCTCTCTATGCTGAATCTATATTGATGCCAGGATGTGCTTCACTCCCAAATTGTCCTATTCACATCTGATATAAGAGGCAGTACACCTCTTATATTCAGTACACCAGCTGTACTGAAATATTTTAAGAAGCTGCCTCACATAGTCTCTAAATTCTGGAATGCCTTACATTTGCAAATAACGTTCAGCAACCCCTGCTTATAAGTCTTACAGGGTCATCCATATGGCTAACACCTAATGGGAGCATGAGGGACGCGGGTGGCGCTGTGGGTTAAACCACTGAGCCTAGGGCTTGCCGATCAGAAGGTCGGCAGTTCGAATCCCCACGACGGGGTGAGCTCCCATTGCTCGGTTCCTGCTCCTGCCAACCTAGCAGTTTGAAAGCACAAAGTGCAAGTAGATAAATAGGTACCGCTCCAGTGGGAAGGTAAACAGCATTTCCTTGCGCTGCTCTGGTTCACCAGAAGCGGCTTAGCCATGCTGGCCACATGACCTGGAAGCTGTACGCCGGCTCCCTCAGCCAATAAAGCGAGATGAGCACCGCAACCCCAGAGTCGGTCATGACTGGACCTAATGGTCAGGGATCCCTTTACCTTTAATGGGAGCATAGGAAACACGAAGGTGAAGATCAACGGCAAGTTTCAAGAGGGAGACATCTGGCCTCCCAGACCACACCCTTATCACAGCTGCTGGCAGAAAAGGCGCCTCAGGGATTGCTTACTCACAAGTAGAACCCTTCCTCCAAAGCCGTGCAATGACTCTGTTCCTGTAGTTGTTGTTGCTCTTGGGCCCTCTTGGTGCTGGTATTTTCGACGACTGAGGAAAGGTCCCACCTCCTCCTATGACAACTCCAAGAATTCTTTAGCAGGTCACACACCAGACAGATCCCTCTTAAGGGAATCCTCAGCACCAGTTCTGGGAGACCCAGCATGTGGAAACATGGAAGGCAAGGGTGGCCCACCCATGAGGCAAGGTGAGGCGACTGCCTCGGGTGGCAGGATTCACTAGGGCAGCAGATCCCAGTGTCAACTTTTCTTTGACCCATGTTCCTGATGTACATCTTCCCTCGCCCCTTCTTCCCAGACAGGAAGGGAGACGCCATTTTGGCTTCTGCTTCAAGAGTGGTGCCAGGTGCCAAAATGTCTTGGGCCAGCCCTGGGAGGAGGCGCCATGACATGCAGCCTCACAGGCGGGTTCCATGCATGCAGAGGGCTCCAGCATCCATCATGTAAACAGCTGGTGCTGCTACATGAATGCTGGGCAGTGGCAGCAAGCAGCTGAACCGGACAAAATAGTGTTAAGAGCTAAACAAAAGATCCTGCAAGAAGTAAACGGAAAAAAGCCTTTAGGAAAAGTTGCCGCTTCTGACCGTAAGGTGGCGATGCTGCGTGGGGATCAAACCACACACAGCTGAGTCGAAGCAAGCATTTCAACAGCAACAGCCGGCACCTTCTCCTGTTCTGCACAACTTATTCTAATGCAGTGTTTTCACCATGGCATCTTATGAACATTTACACAGTCTTAATGCTTGGATTTATTTGTCCCTGGAGCCCCCAGCATGGTAGGTACATATGCCCAAGACACAGCTCTTCAGTTGTTATGTGCAGGTTATTTCCCTCTCGATGCTCATCAATAGATCAGTCTTATTACTGGGAAGGGTCTCAATCTGCATCCCATCTGGCTGGTGGGTTTAAACCTCTCTCCCCACCCCCACCCCGTGTCATGCTTATTTTATTACCTTATTAATTTTTTCCCCATTTTGCCATCACTGCCAAAATTGCTGGGGTCTTGGGAGAACAGGAAAAAAATGTCTTGAAAACCAGCTCAAGACTGCCAGGCCTGGGGCTAGCCACACCTGTGGTATAGCTTCATATTTTTTTTTTGCAAGGGTCTATGCCACCATCTGCCAACGTACTGCTTGGGACTGATAGAAGTTGTAGCCCAAAACTTCTGAAGGGCATCAGGTTGGTGAAAGCTGTCCTATGCAATTATTTCATTTATTTATTCAGGACAGTCTGACCAAACTGCGGGAGACAGTGGAAGACAGAAGTGCCTAGCGTGCTCTGGTCCATGGGATCACGAAGAGTCGGACACAACTCAACGACTAAACAACAACAACATTCAGGACAGTTACATATAACCTTTCATAATATATATCTCCCTGGGCACAGAGCACCTCATAGGCTAGAAAAGCATTCTTTTGTTCAAAGAATCAAATCTATCCCACCTCTCTCTCTCCCTCTCTCTCTCTCTCTCTCTGTGTGTGTGTGTGTGTGTGTGTGTGTGTGTGTGAGAGAGAGAGAGAGAGAGAGAGAGAGAGAGAGAGTGTTTCTGCAGAGATTCAGTTTGTCCATAGTCATATTCTCAGGCCTTTGGTCAGGGCACACTGGGCAGAAATCCTAAAGCTTTTCCTGTTTTGTCTTCAAGATGCCACAGAATGCTGTTCCAGCTCCTTGGTAACTAGTTAGCTGAAGCTCAGAAAAGCAAAGCAAAAAGTACTCTGCTGCTATTTTCTGGCTAGACAAAAGATGCTATTGTAGCCTGAGGCCTAATGTTGCATCCAGCAGTGCCTGCAAACTTTAGCACTTCCTTGCACCCCCCCCTCCAAACATCACTTCTGCCTCCCTTATCCTCCTGACCCAATCCAATAGCATCCATGTTGCCGATCTGCAATGCAAGGCACCTGATCATTTAAATCACTGCAGCACCTGGGCATGCCTGATGGCTGACAATTGCCATGATTCATTCTTTGCAGTGCTCTTTGACTGGGAGGGTGTGTGCACGCAACAAAAACACCTTCATTTTGAAAATCACAATAGCAAATGAAGATGTTTGCTGAATTGTTTTCTTAATAGGCAGAGGAGAATGATGTTCTGCATACTAATTGGCTGCAGCGGAAAGCAAAGCAGACTGCATCAACTCATTTCTGACATTATCTTAAACACTCATGTTGTGCTTTCCCCCCTGGAGGTAATGAATCTGTAAATGACAAACCCTACATGGAAAAGTACATGTATTAATGGAGTACTCAAAGAGGTCTTTGCAACATACACTTTAATTACTAACATAACTATTTAGCTGGATGTCAGAATTCTGCGAACAACATTTAATGCCAATTTGCAGAGAGTCTTGCTGGGAGCACAAGTAGGAAGACTGCTGGTCAATGTGCAGGCTTCTCATCAGCCCTTGTGAGAACAGGATACTGGACTAGATGGACCTCTGGCTGATCCAGCAGACATCTTCTTAGTTCAAGGTTTTAAAAAATCCCATGCCTATCAACTACCCTTCTCTCAGGGAAGGGGCATTGCTCAGTTCTGCAAAAGGTCCTTAGTTCAACCTGACCTCTCCAGGTAGGGCTGGTAAAGAATCCTGTCTCAAACCCTGGGGAACTACTGCTGGTCCAAAGGATAGGAAATCTGTGGTTTCCCAGATGTTGTTGGATACCAACCTCAGGCAGCAGAGCCACTGGCCAGAGGTGATGGGAGTGGTAATCTGGCAACACATGGAGGTCCATGGGTTATTTGCCCATAGTGTGACTAACACTGAGCTATATGGACCAGTGGCCTGACTTGGAATGCAACAGGTGTTCCTTATGACAATATTAGCACAATATTGCCTGCTATTTGGGGACCTTATGTCCAAATGGGGACCTTATGACCAAATGTGAATTGAAGCAGGAAATCACAAGTGCATTGTTCACAGAGCACATACTGAGAAATGGGAGTGCATTATTGCTTAATGCCCTACACAACCTTATAAAGGAAGAGAGAATTGAACTGAGCACATCTGATATCCCATCACCTGGTGACTCTGAGCTGAATTGAGCAGAATGGCCTCAATTAAAAAAAATTATGGGCTCAACTCATGAGAGGTGATATGAAATCTGTGTTGATGGTGCATGATCTATATTGCATCTTTCATATATCCAGGGCATTACTTGGTGTTACCATTACATTGCCACTATCCAGGGATGAGCCTGCATGCATGGATCATTCTCTCTGTTTCTCCTCTAGTACTGCACCTGAAGCTACTTTGCAGATTTCCCCTTTGCTGAAGTGTGGACAAACTCAGGAATAGCTGGGAAAGAGTGTGGCCTTCAGGGCCACTTCATAAACGTATTTGACTGTCTGCAAGCTTCCTTGAAACTTGCAACTCTTGGGTTGACAGATTCCATGGGCACCTTCACAAGTAAAACAAACGGCCCTTCTCACATTTAAAACTCTCGTCACTGCCTTCATAATCTCTTCAGCTCTCCCCCTTCCTAAGGTAACTTTCACCTCAGAACTCTGCAGTTTCCCTCAGGCATACAGAGTAAGGCATTGAAGATTTCTAAGTGGGGGCACTCGTTGGTTTAACTTACGTCTTGTTAAGAGACTCTGGTTTGAACAATGTTCTAATTGGAGGTTGTGGGGAAGAGTATAGAAATGAAAAGAGCAGAAGATGACATGTTTGAAAATATAGGTCCTATTTTGTAAGTATAAATGATGCTTTTATTTCTGGAATAGGCCCTTTCCTCACCCATAAGAATGCTGCAGGCTGAACCGTACATTTCATAGGAGGAGACAGCAGTACATGACAACAATGCATTATTATTTTTTAATGTGGCACAGCTGGGGAACGCTATGGAAACAATGCCAAGAATTATTGCATAATTAGACAGAGAAAAACACATTTGCTCAGGTCGCTGCTGTAAGCAAGCTGCCTGGCACGAAGGCCGAATCGTGGCTCAGTCCGGGCTCAGTATCACCTACCCAGCTGGCAGCAGCTTGTTAACATTTCGGACAGACCTCCTTCCCCAGTCATGCTGCCGAGGTCTCCAAAGCCACCAGCTGTTTATAAACAGCCAACACTGGTACCTACACAAAGGGTTGGGTGTGCAAATCCCTACCCCAGCCAGGCAATCCAACATAACCTACCCATACATGTCATGATTTTCTACACACTCATATACTGGCATATCGTAATGTTCCTGAGGCAAGGCTTAACTTCCACAGAGCATATCCCATTCAACTCCTCCTCTGACACATATGCTGGAAATGTGATAGGGTCAAAGCACATTCAAGGAGACTGGTATCCGTTTCCCTGCGCTCTAGATCTGGCTATAAAGTATAATTAGTGAAGCCAGAAAAAGTAGAAGCAAACCTTTGGCTCAGCCAGGATTCATTCAGTAGCTGGAGTAATATCATAGAGTGACATTGTGTTTCCTAGCATTCACGGGGGAACCAAAAAGATGACACGGGATATATACTCCAAGAGATAAGCAGCAGAGCAGTTTTGAGCAGCTTGTGTAAGTAAGGGGCAATGGGGAGGGGAGAGAGGAAACAGGGGCAGCCCCATCAAGAGGAACAGCCCAAACTCAGACCAGTGAGTTATTCTATCTCTAGTCACCATGCAATGCCAGAATCAGCTATAGGACACTACCAAGTATAATAAAAACAAAGAGATCTCCTAGAAAGAAGCCCCATACAATCAGATTTTAACAGGGACTAAGCACACACAAGGGAAAAGGGATTTCACAAGCTAGGCCACTTAAATCTGTTACCCAGCAATCCTAGCTCTAAAACCAAAGCGTTCAGTTCACATTGTGTGACATGAAATTTATATACTTCGCAACCTACCAAACACGCAAAATTCATACGTTAGCAAACTGCAGCGTCATGATGACTGAAAGGCTCCTAGCGCAAAGTCATAATCACAAAGTGTGCTGGTCCCTCACAGAGAGGAGCCAAATGCAAACTATGGGAATAGAGCCGTTCAGCTCCCCAGAGACTCTTAAATGAGATGCTGTTGTATGAATTCAGATCTCTGGTCACATGAGTGTGAAGTTCTTCTGCATAGCTAAGCGCATCTCTCTAGAATGTGGAAATATTGTGCCACCAACTGGTGGCAGCACAGGGATGCTGAAAGCTCATAGAAGCAGAACAGGTTCATCTCTCCCAGGTTGCTAATGAATTCTAGTGAGCTTGTGGAGCACTGAAATGAATAGCTTGTTTCAATCTATTGCACAGTATTCCTCCAGTGTGTGAAATATCTCTCAAAGTCCTCTTCTTCTTTTTAAACTCCTAGCATTAGTCACTAGTCCATAGCCTTATTTGCTCTCTTGCAAACTACGTTTAGCCTTTCTTTTTTAACACTAACATAAAAGGTAGTATAGGCAGCTGGGGTATCTACACAAGGACAGAGTCGTTGTGCAGCATACAGATAGTTCTTTAGTGTTATTTCAGAAATAAGGCACTTAAAATAAAATCTAGAACAAGATTTATACTTAAAAAGTCATATAAAGAATTCTTCTTCCTCATCCTTTCCATTTCCACGGCTTGTTTTGGATGCTCCCAAGGGAAAAGCTGATGGTACCTGTCCTGATCCTTTATTCCTCTTGGCAATATGTGAGGACAACAGATTGTTTCTGCCCTCAGAGTGCAAGCTGATCGTGGAGCCTGATGCCGTTAACAAACAGCAGGATGCCTGAGACTGAAGAAGCGCTTTCTGTATGTCTTGTGAAAATCTATTTAGTGGCGAATCACTGCATTCGGAAAGGATCACTTTGTTGCCTGTGTCAACATTAGTTTCCTCCTCCCTTTGACGAGGCCAGAGTTCGTGACTGGAATGTCTCAATTTAGTGGCCAAGTTTGTTTGAGAAGGGCCAAAGCCCTGCAGAGAAGAACCTGCTGGTCTATATGACTGGGATGAAGAGCAAAAGTTGCTTGGCGAGTGACTGCAAACACTTTCCGGAGCATATGCAACTTCTCGTGAGGATTTGCTTTTATTCTTCATAGCTCGAACTGTCCGGTTTTTGGGCTGTACTGCAATTTTTCTTATGGCCAGTGGAGATGGACTGGAGGGGTAGTGAAGGGGCCCTTCCTCGTGTTCATGGCTGTGCCAGCTGGAAGAGGAGTCTTGATTCCCAGTGTGCTTTGAGTTGCCTTGAACCTATAAAACAAAAAAATGAGGTTAAGCATCATCCGTCAGGTGATCAAGTCTCCACCTGCCCCTGTGGAACCATCATCCACAAATCAATAGTTAAAGAGGCTTCTACCAAGAACTTTAAAATCATATCCCTTTCATGAAGGACAAAAACTCATGGAAGAAGGTGGTGTAAAGTGACGTATTATGTATGTTTGTATTTTTCTTATGAACCTGGCATAGTTAGTTTTTAGATTCAATACAATGCTGCTGTTACAAAATGTGATGTTATGAAACAGCATTATATTTGGTTTTTCAATGAACTTTAAGGTCTATTAATCCAAAGATATACATGCGAGAACGTACAAACACGAACTATCATTAGGACATCACTTGAAAACAGTATTCAGTGAGGGCCATGCTTTCTAATGCTTTAAATCCTTTTGGTGAAAGCATTTCTTGCCCTTATTGCAATCTTTATTAATCCATCAGGAATATATTTTTACTTAACTCCCCCCCAAAACAATATTATTCTCTGAAAGGACAGAGGAGAAAATGGAAGGCAACACACAGATTTGAACAATTCCATGCCAGAGCTGAGTGATGGACCCAGGCTCATATTCAGTGTTATTATTGGCATACCTACATGGCAGATTCCTGCTCGATAAACTTAGCACCTTAACTAGAATCACAAAAAATTCTCTTGAGCCTCTCACCTAGTTGATTCACCAACTTGGTCATCTCTGGATTTCAAATGGCAGCTATTTTTGTAAAGCTGAAGTATTTCATACTTCAGAATCTGATTCTCAAGGTTGACCTGCCTAACGGGTCCCAAAGATCCTTAGACTTTGTGCTGAGGCCCTTGCTCAGAATATGCTTACCCCCATTTCATCATCAGATTGCTTTCTATGTGAATATACAATTTCTCTATGTTCTCTCTTCCTTCCTTTGTCTTCTCTTGGCTCACCAATAGAATGAACAGCCCCAGACTCTTCCCTCTTCCTTCCTCTGGTTCCTCAGCCCTTGTTGGGGTTGAAGACAATCTCTTTCCTTTATTTCCTTCTTCTGCAGTCTATAACTCTTTCCTCCTCCTTAGTAAAGTCTTTCCTTTGAACTGGTGTCTGCTTTCCCACTCCTGAGTATCCTCCCCATTGAGACCTGCCTCTAAAGTCTCCAGATACAGCATTGTACCCAGCAGTTGTCCAGAGGTTGTGGCGTCCTAAGAGTGCTGCCCTCATGCACCTGCACTTCCAGTTGAGATGTCTCCTTGTCATATTAGACTGGTTGAGGCATTTCATGGAAGCAGCATTTGCCAGATATGTCCTACTCACAGTGAGATGCTTTTGTTGAGCTGCAGAACACAACAAACCATAGCCACGAGGTGGCAGCCCATGAGTGATACTTGTGGCCCTGATGCATTACCTTAACACTGGATGTAGTTGTAAACCAAAGCGTTTTGTGTTATGAAAGCAGTTGGAACAGGGTGGTCCTCCAGATGATGCTGGACTCCCAAATGCCATCAGTCTCCCCCAATCAAGCATGGCCAATAGTCAGGGATTATGGGAGTTGCAGTCCAACATACAGACGGCCACAAACTCCCAGCACCTGACTTTAAAAGTCTTTTTATGAATATAGATTGGTATGAGATGAAACACACGGCACCAGTAAGATATACCAACCATGTACAAAGACCAAGAAAAACAAGAAAAAAGTGTGTGTGTGTGTGTGTGTTCCTGCTACTGCCCCCAAACTACAAAACTCCCTAATGCATTGGAGTTGGTCCATGCAGTTAAGTTCACAAACATTTTTCACATATAACAATGATTTGTGGCGTTTTCTTAAAGTGTGTTTTGTAATACACCCCCTTCCCTGGGAGACATACTTTTGCAAAATAGTAACTGACTTGCCGACAAACATGCTGAAGTCCAGACACTTCCCAGAAGCATTTTAGCATGTTATTTGTCTTTTATTGGCTAAGGACAAAGCAAGTATGAGGAATTTTAATTCCTATTAGACTTCCACAATACGCTTCCCAGTTTCGTTGGAGTAAAAACCGTTGTTTTAATGTTGTGACTCAGGATGAAGGCAGGAGAGAAATCCCAACATAAATATTCAGCTTTAACTGGGGTACAGGAACATGGGCATCCCCGTTTTTCAAAGAAATAAATGCAAAAGGGGGAAAAGGGTTATGAATAAATTCAGAGAGCATTACGATCATAATTCAAGAAACCATCAACACCAAGCAGTCTAGCACAGTGTATGCTGCTGTGTTAATGCAATATCCAATGCAGTAAAGAGAGGTTCATCGGCGGTACATAGGGATCTGCCTTATTCTGAGTCAAGACCTTTGGTCCATTTAGCTCAGTATGGTCTATATCAACTGGCAGTGGGTCTCTAGGGTTTCAGACAGAATTATTTTCCAGCCCTACATGGAGATGCTGGGAATTGAACCGGGGACCTTCTGTATGCAAAGCGAATGCTCTGCCCCCTGAGCTACGGCCATTCCCCCTTGCAGAT
The DNA here is from genome assembly GCF_965113315.1 of Podarcis vaucheri. Taxonomy (NCBI): domain Eukaryota; kingdom Metazoa; phylum Chordata; class Lepidosauria; order Squamata; family Lacertidae; genus Podarcis; species Podarcis vaucheri. Next base: position 31,689,452 of record NC_138763.1, on the reverse strand, counting down.
TGCGCCCACCATTTATAAACCAAGCAATACCTGAAACAGGATCTTGTTCCCTTCGTAGTCTTCGGTTTGCCACCTAGTGCTGCTAATAGGAATGCAGGGATTAGGCAGAAGCGGCACTAGCTGTCCGATTTCATGCACCTTGAACTGCAACACCGAAGACTCCTTCGAGTCAACACATATTCCCAGAGGCAGCTGCTTCAAGCAGAGCTGGACCGCAATGCTCTCCGTCACGTACAGTACAAAGGCACAGAAGCTGCTTTTCTGCACGGTCGCTTCCTTCTGCAGGATCGTCTTGTAGAGCCTCACTGCATCGGCATAGTTATCAAAGCTACAGTAGAGCGTGACACGCAGGATTTCCGTGCCGTAATGAACCTGCCTCAGTCCCCACACGGGCATGTGCTCGTCCAGCCCGTAGAAGTCCTGGTCGTCAAGAGCGTGGGAGGACAGCTTCCTGTTGGCAATCTCCAGGTGGACTCTCTGCCACGGCGGCTGCTGGAAAAAGTCGTGGACTTGGAAAATCCGCTCTTCCCCCAAGTCCTCATGCAGGAAAAGTAGGACAGATGTCCCAGGGAACCTGGAGCTCCTCTGGCGGTACGTCTCATAATACTTAATGGGAGAAGTGCGTTCTGACACAAGGAAGAGGCGCACGTCCAGGCAGATCCATTCTTGAAGCTGATTGAGGGCTTGCTGCAAGGGCAACGCGTGTCCACATTTGGCAAGCAAGTGCACAGTCATCACCAATGAGTCTGTCCTTCCATCCATTGTATAGTGACCTTGAAAATACAAGGAATAACACAAGCGCTGTCTCAGTGCCTACAGATTAAGGGATATCACACACAGCAGCAAACACAAAAGAACAACAATTAAACTCTGCACTTCCCAACCAATTCCCACTTAAGCTCCTCTATATGCTCTGCAAACTTCAGAATGGCACTAACACAAGAGATTAATCTTTTTTTTATTACCTGCACATTGGATGTTAGAAATGTGATGATAAGACAAGGGTGGGGGAAATCTCGCACCTCCTAGCTCCCAATCCAGAGCTCTGTACTTAGGACGACTATCTCACGTTTGCAAATCCAGACCAGATTTTCTGTCATGGCAAGATATTACACAACCCGTGTAAGCCACCATCTCTGTGCAAATGCAAGGTGATGCTGATGTTTTCAAAGGCTCAGTGCTGTTTTCTTCTTCAAATCTCTATGCTGTGTGTGGGGGTTTTTTTATACAAAGCTAGCACTCTTCCTGAGACAACACCCTTCTGTCCTGTGCTGATAAACCTTAAAAAAAAAAAACAACGGCAAAAAAGACATAGGACAACCGAAGAGAATCCAATGTGGATGCTGCAGATAACAGATGTCTATCTCCCAAGAAGCAATTTCAAGAGAGACACGACTTCAGGGAAACTGTTTCTAAATGCTGCCTTTATGCATGGCTATTGCACATGCTGCCATCTGGCTCTGCACCAATTATTCCAGAGGCCTCATTTCCTCACAGCAATCTCAAAGCAAAGTGTGAGTGTATATGCGTGTGTCAGAGGGAGTTTCCTAGAAATGTAAGCTGTTTGTTTGTTGCCTAGCTACCAATGTCATGGATTTGAGATCAATCCTGAAAGTGTAAAACACCTTTGCTTCAATCCTTTAGAGCAGCCTCCCCCCCCCCAACCTGGTGCCTTCCAACAGTTTTCGACTACAACTCCCATCAGCCTCAGCTGGGTAGGAGTTGTAGTCCAAAATATCTTGAAGGCACCAGGTTGGACGTGGCTGCTTTAAAGCATTTAGGCAAGTTTTATTGTTTTATCCCACCTCTCCTCCAAGGACTCCAGGGTGACTTACAAATTCTTACACACACACACATTATTTTCACAACTACCCTGTGAGGTAGGGAGAGAAGGAATGTAACTGGCTCAAGGTCACCCAGCAAGCTTCATAGCTGAGCGGAGATTTGAACCAGGCTCTCCTCAGTCTTAAGCCTTGATTTCTGCCAGCTACAGCCCTAGCCACGCAGGAGTAGATTTCCATGTAGCTATGTTAACATTTAAATGATTCAGTGGGATGGTCAGGGCCAGTTGAGTGACGTCTAACCACAGAATGAGCAGCCCTGGGGAGCTCCAATCCCAGGGGAAAGATTCATGTGATTTCCCCAGGTTGGAAATCTGTGGCTGCTTTCTGAAATGATTCTGGTCCCCCATCTGTAAAATAGGTACAGTAGTGTCATGCAAATTAGAAGTGTCACGTGCAAACTAGAACAGCTATATTGCAAACTACGTTTTGTTTGAAGAAGGCAAGAATAAAAGTGATAGAATCATTGTTTCCCAGTCTGGGGATGTCCTAGATGCACTTAAAGCAAACGTGAAATGCTAGCAAATCCCATTCCCAAGTCATTGCAAAAGGCAAACAAAAGATGGCACCGCTTGCAGGGTTGCTTAGATACAACATGCTTAAAACTATCTTTCTGGGGAGCTCCTAAAGCAAAATGGCAGGAGAGGGGTAGAGATCACACAATACAACAATTATCCCATTATCAGTAATTACCACCTGCTTCCTGTTTTCCTGTACAACCTTCCTGTGGGGGAATATGCTAATATTCTATCTTACTGAAAACCCTAATTTTCCTAAATGTGAATGCAGCAAAGCAACTTGCCCTGTTTCCCTAGCTATTACTCAGATGGGTTTCGCCAACAATACCCCACCCTTTGGCATACGCAGATGTATTCTTCTCTCTCCACCCCAACCCCCTCGCCCTCCTTTTTTTTGTTTTGCTTTCTTCTTTGTGTGAAGATTTTGTGACACCCACACTGAGCTGGGGGAAAAGGGGGAGTGCATATTTTAAAAGCTGTTTTTGAGGTAAGAAGGGCCATAGCCCAAGGTTTAAATCGCATGGTTTTGCACACAAGAGATTCAATTCCAGGCACCTCTTGTTAAAAAGATGGCAGCATTGGGACTGGGAAGTACCTGTGCCTGTCAGGATAAGAAATGTAAGGCTAATGAGCTTGAGTCACAACATAGCTCACTATTCTCTATCTTGATGTATTTTTTAAAAAAATACCATATTGCTCTTTAAGCTTAAAGTATCTGCGAGTCCAAAGTAATTTTTCTAGACAAAGCCCGCATGATCAATATCCCAATCAACGTAGTCACTGACTACTTCCATTGACAGGAGAGGAGCTGGAGAGAAGAAACAGTACCTATTATAACTTTCACCAATTCCGTATCACTACGTTTGCTTCGCTCATCTAATTTCCCAGTTACTTGCTTTAAGGAATGTGAACATACCTGATCCTCACCTTCCAGAATACTGTGTGATTGGAATGAAGTTTTCATTTAGATTTCGTATTTCTTCAAATGTCATTTCATCTAATGTTAGTCCTACTCAGAGGACACCCATTCAAAATAATTGACATGACTAACTTGGGTCTATTAATCTCAATAGGTCTACCATGAGAATAATTAAGTTCCATACAGGCCAATGTTCTCTGTGCAGGGGAGGAGGCAGGGGGTTGCTAATAGTCCTAGGCAGTGGTTTAAAATTACTAGCGACCTAAGCAAATTTTAATGATTGTTCTGTGTTGCTTTTAAAGGTCTTTGTATTGCTATATGCTGCCCTGATGTTCTGCAAGAGAGCCATATATAAACACTTGGACAAATAAACACTTTAGGATAACCAATATAAAACACATATTTAAATATGAAATTTGCAGATGGCAAAAAGCTGCAGAATGCAAAAATGGGACAGAATTGACTTATGAATAAGTACACAAAATTGATATGCACCAGAAATAAACTGATCCATTCATCCCTGCTTGCTTTACCACATGACGCTATGCATATTTACTCAGATGTAATTCCTACCATATTCAACAGGGCTTACTCCCAGATGAATATGCACATGACTGCAGCCTCACAGAGCAATCCTAAAGCTCAATCCACCACCTTGGAACGGGTTAGGAAGCAGCAATTGTGTCCATTTTCTGGGATCCACCAATATGTATTCTAACTACACCTACCATAATTGAAGGTGGGTGGAAACTGCCATCAATGAGATCCCCACTGGCAAAAGAATAGGGATATTTCTGTGGCAGGGAGGGACGGAGCTGAGCTGACTGAAGACCCACTGTGACCCAAGTTCAGCAAGTTCATCAACCAGTGATGGGCTTGAACTGGCTCTTTCTGCAAAATGGGGAAGAAACCACCCACCCCTACCTTGCAGCCTGACTGGCTTTCACAGCAGGGCTTTGAATGCAGCTGTGGTGTCACCTCTCCTGGACGGGAGCCAGGATCGCTCCTTTGTACAATTAAGATGGATTACAATATTGAGCACACCAAACAGGTAATGCAATACTTTTTAGGAGGTGCAATTTAATTTTTACAAAGCCCCTTTGAGCTAACACTATTTGGCTTGTGTTAACAGTTTCATCCTTTCTATTCAAAAATAAAAAGTTTAAACTCTTAATAAAAGTTTGTGGCTTTCTCCACTTTAGAGTAGAAAGATAAAGGCTATCTTTATGGGAGCAGCAGGCGTGCATACGCACATCCCTCTGGCCTTCTGGTCGTAAACAGCTCATGCTTTGTCCTCACATGAAACACACTCATGACAGCTTTTCTAATTGGTAATTTATACTGCAGCTGGCATGACATTGTTCCTTCCGCCTCTGTCGGCGGCTGCTTGAGCTGTTCATGGAGCCTCAAAAAGCTGGTCCCTTTTCAAATTCTAACCCTGGCAAAAAAGAAAGAAAATCAGAATGAAAGAGAGAGAACCAAGTAAATTTCACTGGGATGGTAAACACAATAGCTTGGAGTAGCGTTCCCAAAGGATGAAACTTCTCAAAGTATGAAGCTTGACTGCGCCTGCCTATGTGCACAATTCCAAGCCCAATGCTATCTCAAACCAAGGCCATTTGGAATTCCTGGGGTGTCTCCCTAACATCAATAGAAAAATATATTCCCAATGTATGGACATAATAAAAAGTATATTTGAAATGGGCAGAGCACTCCAAACTGCCTTACACTGGGTTGTGGGGAGCTTGGAATGAGTGGAGGCATCTCTCCTCTTGACACCAGGTTGATTTGCTGATGCGTATGTACTAATATATGTCCATCGAGAAGGTAGCAATGCTAATTCACGCCAGTCTGAGTCATTTGGAGTTCTTAGCATTTTTAATAAGAATTGCACTTGGGGATGATGTGTGGTACCAGATCTCATAAAGCAGAAAACCTTATCGGTATTCAGACAGTTGCTAGAATTACATTTGGACCAATATAAGGCTTTTATACTTTGCAGACTACAAGGAGAATGGAAAGAACCCAACCAACTAAAGTTTCTGGGCTAGTTTTCAGGACTTCGGCATCTAATCTCTAGCATCCCTTCCTTAATCAAAGCATATATACTGCAAGGGAAGGATTACTTACTTGTGGCAAATGCTGTCAATCCACTGCATTGGAACCTGAAAAAGAGAAGTTATTGGTACATTGGTACATATGGGGTACATTGGATAATCTAGTCCAGCCATACCATTTTGATTTTACTTAACACGGGTGCTTTCAAATGGCACTGTTCCTTTATGGTGAGATTGCCAACTGATGCTAGGACTGCTTTAAGCAAGTCATATGGGCCAGGTACATGATGCCCCACCCCAAAGTGCCCCTCACACTACAATTAGGTTGGGCGGGGAGCATACTTCAGTCACTGTTCCCAGGGAGGTGGGGAAATCTTCCTGCAGAGTGCTGTTGGGGAGGGAAGAGTTAGCCTAGCTGTTGGAGGTGCCTTGAGCTACTCTAGATCAGAGTTTCCCAAACAGCTGTTTGTGGACTACAATTCCTATCATCCCTTACCACTGGTCCTGCTAGGGATGATGGGAGTTGTAGTCCAAAAACACCTGGAGACCCAAGTTTGGGAAACTGCTCTAGATGAAGCTCAGCCCAGGACTACTATGCGTACTGATCTGGATCAATGACTAAATTACTTATTTTATAAAATTTATACACCACTTGATTGTGTAAAACAACAACAAAAACCCCAGTTTACCAAAAGATGAAACAGAGAAATCAAGAAAAAAAACCAAAGTACTTTGAAACATACAAAAGTTAACACACTAAAACAGATTAATTTACTTCAACTTTCAAAGTCCCTTCCAAAAATTCTGTGATTCTAACACTTAAAACTTTATCCACCGCCAAACAGACAAAGCCAATATGCCAAGAGCCTACTGTCACTGTGCAGCCTGCCCCATCCATGCAAGCCCCCTGGCCTGTACCCTCTTAACATACCGGTACTTTCTTGCACACAGAAAAACGTGCAAGAGAGCCAGTAGTTATCTCATAAGGATGACTGTCTTCCCTGACTCTTGCCACCTGCCAAAATTCTATGCTTCAAAATCTCTGTTAACAACAACAACAAAAAACAACAACAACACAAAGCTGTGAGAGCTTTGGGTAGTACCCCAGTTTTGTGCTGTTATGGTAGAGGAGTTCACGCTTTTCATATTCCTGAGCAGAGGCTGGTTCTTTGTATCAGGGATGGACACAAGGGAGATGGCAGTCCACAGCAAACACCAAATGCCTGTGGGGTTCTTGTTAAGAATGATGGTCTTTGTTAAACATGGTACAAGTTAGCATGGTAGTTATGTTTTTAAGCAAGAGTAGATACTCCAATTTAGTTAGATCAGTTACATCTCAACCATTCAAATATCCAAAATAAGAAGCTTTAAAGGCAGATTTGCCTTTGCTTTAAAAGAGAAGTAAATTCAATGTTGATAATAGTTTGCACAGAAAACTGAGGACTTCTGATTTGTGACTCAGCTTCTAAAGATCACAGCAATGTTGCTACCTTACTCTCGTCCTCCAGATCCCAACTCAAAACGCACTTCTTTGAGGCTGCTCGTTTAACCCCTTACTGTGCAACCCTACCCATGTCTACTCAGAAGTCCATTTAATGGAATTCACTGGGGCTTACTCCCAAGTAAATGGGATAAGGGATTGTACCATTAGTCTCCCCCCTCCCCCAGTTGGGTATGAAGACTAATGGAGCAATCCTAAACACTTCTACTCAGAAGCAGGGACGCGGACTTATAAAAAATATTGGGGGGGCCGGGAAAGCTCGTGAAATGTAAATAAGCTCATGAATATGCAAATAAGCTCATGAATATGCAAATGAAGTGGCGCCGCCCCCTCGTGAGCGAATAGGGGAGAGCGTGCTGCTGCCTATTAATCAGCTCCGGAACAGCTGATATGCGGGAAACCTGGGGCTAGAGGCAGAAGCCCCCGCCCCCGGGGATTCCCCTGTTCTCGCGGGGGACGGCCGGGGCTCTCCAGCTAGGGCGCGCGGCTGGCTGGCTGGCTGGGGAGGGAGCAGGTGGGGAGGAGGCGGGGGACGGCAGCAAGGGCGCCCGAGATTATTGGGGGGGCTGAGCCCCCCCAAAAATTTTTTTGAGGGGGCTCAAGCCCCCTCGAGTCGGCGCCTATGCTCAGAAGTGCCATTAATAATCACTTCAAGGTTAAGTGTGTATAAGATTCTGTTTTACATGAGTAACAAAATTTTCTTGCCTCTCTCCAACTTCTTGATCTAAATTAAGAGATTATAAGAGGCTTGGCAGGAGGTACTTATATTTTGCTTATGTTGCTTTTTAAAGTGCCACACACCCAGGTTGTGCTATGTTAATAATGATTTTATTTGTTCCCACAGATAGGTCACTTTTTACCATCACAATGCCAAAACAATTGATTAATAGCCATATAATCTCCCTTCTCTTTCCATCCTCCTTGCCCTTCATCACCTCATTTTCTTGGAGGCTGCAGAACTGTTCCCATAGCAGTTCTTGGGGAGCTGCAGGCAGGGAAGCCGGAGACCAAAGTTAAGCACAAGTCAAAAGGTCACATTTCTCAAATAACCTAGCCAAGAGGATGAATAAGGACAAGCTACCCTGGTAACCTCTTGATATATTACTTCTTTGCAAAATGGGCCTTCGTTCTTACATTTTTACTTTTGCTTTTATGTACATCATTTTGTGAAGATTCTGTTTAAAAAACACACAACAGATTTAGCCGAATACAAATGTATGTGTGTGTAAAAACTGATACTGCAAAGTTTCATCATATGGCCCTTTATCTGCTCCTCATTCAACAACAGAACAGCATGGCAAACCCACTTTGCACCAAACAGTAAGCGTAAGCAGTGAAGGACTAGTGCAGGGATCAGCAACCTTTTTCAGTCGTGAGCTGGTCCACCATCCCTCAGACCATGTGGTGGGCAGGACTATATTTTTTGGGAAAAAATATGAACGAATTCCTATGCCCCACAAATAACCCAGAGATGCATTTTAAATAAAAGGACACATTCTACTCATGTAAAAACATGCTGATTCCCGGGCCTTAAACTGCCTACCCCTGGACTAGTGGTTTCTTTGTAATAAGTACACATCCAGATTTTGGGAGAGTGAAGGATGTGTACATACTATAAGTGGAAGTCAAACAGGTTTTTGGTGTATGTATGTGTGTGATGGGAAGAGAGAATAAACTGTTTATCTAGCAGTCGTTTGAAAAACCTTTTTGGGGACAGTACCAATAATGCCTGGTGCATTGTGTTGCAAGCTTAACAACACAATCCTACACGTCTATTTAAACTAGCCCCAATGAACTAACCCAATGGAACTTACTCAGAGGCTCCTATTCCAAAGTAAGCCTAATGCTACAGTCCTACACACTCTTCTGGAAGCAAGTCTCCCTGGACTCGTACGGAACAAACATACAGAAGATTGCACTGCGCTTCTCCTTTAAAGAGGTGAAAGGAAAAGTGGAAGTTGTTATTTGCAGCTAAAACCTGATCAGCAAAGGACTCTTACAGACATTAGCTATGGGAATAAGGCTATCTGTAGATACTAGTCGTGACAGCATTATTATTATTATTATTATTATTATTATTATTATTATTTGCCCACTCTTCACCATAAGGTCTCTGAGTGGGTCACAACAATGTAAAAATACAGGATCATCCCTGTGTCAAAGACACCTTACTGGCCTCAACTAGAAGTTGATGGTTGATCCCATGCTGTGTTAGTCCAGCAAAGTTTCAGGAGTCTCTTGAAGACCTTTCTATGCAGACAAGCTTTTGTCTAATTAAACATATGCAGTCACTTCAATTATTCTTTGTATTGCTTTTAATGGTGTTCTGTACTCACCACCCTATTTTCTGATATGAAAGCACAGAAATTCTTCTATAAATACCTGAAGAGTAACCATTAGAATCAGTTAAAACCATTTTCAATCCGAATAATATATGTTAAGAGCCCAGGCAGCCTGCCTCTGAATAACAGTCGTAGGAGGAAAACAGCAGAGGGAGGAGACTACAGACCTCATGCTCTTGTTTTCCGGCTCCCCAAAGGCATCTAGGTGGCTGCTTTGAAGGCGGAAAGGATGCCAGACTAGATAAGAACTTTGGTTTGAGGCAGCTTCTTCCACCCTACCCATTTCTCAGCCCCATGAGATTACTTACACCAGCTGCCTTTGGCTGGTGGGAAGTGACCCACTGCCAGGTCACACAGCCTGATCGAAGGTGGATCACAACAGCAGCACTGCCAATGGATTAAAGGTGGGTTCTGGGTCTGAAAAAGCTGGATTTTATTAATGGATTGATTGATTGATTGATTGATTGATTGACTGACTGATTTTATATCTCGCTTAGCCCTGCCGACCTTTTCGCAGTACAGGACCCAAGGCAGCCTAAATTTAAACACGATTGACTAAAAAATACACAATAATTAAAAATAGGGGAGGGGGACCAATTAAACAATGAATTCCATGAAAAACGACCCTGGAAAAAAACTTTAAAAAACACTCACGCCACTTTTACAAGGTCAAATATTTAAAGCTGCATTTCTCTCCTGCTCCCAACTTCCATCCGGTGGATAAACAACCACCATAGCGCTTTTCAGCTCCCTGAGAGACTAGGAAGGGCCGGGCTGGAGGAGCCTGTATTTTAAGTTTTTGGCAAGCCTGGGCAACAAAGTTGGCAACGTGACCTTTGGGGTGGGGGGTTAAAGGAGTAGTCCCCCCCCCCAACCGACGCCTATCGTTCCCGTTTCCTTGGGAAAAGCACCCACCACCCATCCTCGCTGGAGAAAAGGCAGGAAAGGGACTCGAGATACAGGAAGGAGCAACGGCGGAGTCCGAAGAGACGCGCCGCAGCCTGGATACCAAACAACAAACGCTCGGGCCAGCGGCTCCAGCGCTTCCCCCGGCAGCCCCGCGCCTACCTGACAGAGCCAGCGCCCGGCTCCATGGTGCCTGCGCCGGGAAGGCGCCCCGGAGCCTCCTGCGCCTCCTCAGCCAAGCGCGCCTGCAGCCCATCCTGCAACAAGTGAGCCGGGACGCCGGCTTCGCCTCTGCCCAAGCTACGGCCCGCCCTCTCGGCGCGCCACTCGGAGGCGGGACCGCCGCGCTCCCCGCGCGCGCCCGCGCCGGGTTTTAGCAGCTGCTTGCAGGGGGGGACGGGACGCGGCCGCCTCAGGAGCGAAGCTGTATCCCCAGCCAGTCCCAAATACCCTTATACTAAAACAGGGAGGGGAAAGGGCTATACATAGGTCGCTGGGGGTTGTGGGACACCTGCGTGGCGCACCAGGCGGCGCTAGGCCGAATCCTTGCCACAGGCTGGGGAACTTGAGTCAGGTCCTTTTGGGCCAAAGCTCCTGAGGGCCACACGCCGGCGGTGGGCGGAACAACCAAGGCAATGTTTACCCCCTCCTCTCTAACCCTGCGACTCCCCTGTTCTGCAGGCACTGCTACTCTGCAAGGATACCTAGACACGGATACAGTGGCGCACATATCATAGCAGGAGCAAGGAAGCATTTACAGCCAAAGGGCCTCCCAAGGGCCACATGCCAGTAAAAGGTAAAGGCAAAGGACCCCAGGGTGGTTAAGTCCAGTCAAAGGTGACTACGGGGTGCGGTGTTCATCTTACTTCAGGCTGAAGGAGCCGGCGTTTGTCTGCTGACAGCTTTCTGGGTCATGTGGCCAGCATGACTAAACTGCTTCTGGCGCAATGGGACACTGTGACGAATGCCGGAGTGCACGGAAACGCCATTTACCTTTCCACCGCAGTGGTACTTATTCATCTACTTGCACTGGGATGCTTTTGAACTGTTAGGTTGGCAGAAGCTGGGACAGAGCAATGGGAGCTCTCCTCGTTCCGATTTGCAAGCGCAAGAGGCTCAGTGATTTAGACCATAGCGCCACCTGCATCCCTACACATGCCAGTAGTGGAAGGGGCCAAAGGCAAAAAAATAAATAAAATGGATGACTTATAGAGAAGGATCTGTTCCAGCAACACAGGAATCGCCTGCTCCCTGCTGCTGCACCGTTATACATCTAAGAAAGAAAGGGACATTGTCACATCTTGGCTGGTCAAAATCACTCAAGAAAGGTGTAGGACATAGCTTTTTTGAGATTTTTGATCTGAAGAGGAAGTATATTGTTGGGAGCACCCTAAGAACCAGAGAAAGAAGCCTGGGAGGCTGTATTTGGTTGTGGGGCCTGAGGTTCCACACTCCGTATTGTAGGTTAGTCTGGCCCCAAAGTTTCTCAGACTATTTGCAGAATTCATGCTTTTCATTCCCACATCAAATTGTTCACCAATGCCTTACTTATTCATCCGTTTATGTATCATACAACAAGGTGCCACCCAAGCTCTTGACAATTAATTACTTGTAGCCCAGTAGGTGAATTGTCTCCACCAAAGCTGTTATTACAAAAGTGTCCTATCCACCCTGTGCTGGTTTTTCCAAATAGGCCAGCCCTCACTTGATACCATAATTACTTCATGATGCCCACGCATGTGCAAACTTGCTCAGACAATGCATTCACTAGATTCTGTCATTCTCAAACACGTTGATGCTGTAAGAAGCAAAAGTTTCATAATATGACCTAACATAGCCTCCACTGGATAAAAGTGTTTTAGTTTACATTAAGTAGTAAAACTGGGCTGAGGGACAGTAAAATATCTTCCAACAGCAGTTAAGAAAGCATTTACAGGACAGCACTTAAGTGCAGGCTGTAAATAAATCTGCAAAATGCAGGACAAGTTGTGCAATTTTTGTCTGGCTGCTTGTTATTGATTGGATATAGCTCAAGTTGCAAGTATTGTGAATGATCTATTGATCCGTTTAAATGATGGAAGCTATCATCTTTGAGATATGGTCAAAGATATGCGGGCCTGTCATCAGGTGCAGAATTCTTGAGCATTATGCATGTCTACATTCCATCTGTAGACATGGCAATAATTAAAATGAAGATGTGCACATTTCAAAGAATATAATGTGCTCCACCTGAAAAAATGTGTGGAAATTCTACAAATGCTAACTTTGGCAGCATGGGGGTGGATTGTGGGTGGGATAAGTTCTGTTGCTCTGGCTCCCGCTAGCACACCTGCTTCATTGATTCTGGCTCAAAGTAAACCTTTCCCCCTTCAGAACTATATTATGCAAATGTTTGCAGATTTAACCAATAAACTGGCTAACCCACTAAAGCAAATAATCAACTAAATTTCAGTCAACCCTAGTTTCAAACAAAGTCTTCGGGATCATGTTAACTTCCATCTCATCTGTAACTTTCATCCAATGCATGTTAATATTCTATGTAGCTCTGTGTATCAGCTCCACGACAAAGGGTAAAGCCACAATTTAATAAGCATTGGAGGTAACCCGGCATTTCCTCCCGTAATGCTCTACAAAAGTTTTTGTGACATAATTGCAAAGCTGCCTTGGCAGATTGCTCTACAGTATAATTTTAGGTGTCTCAGTAGATTATAAACCAGCCTCCATCACCAAATGATAGTGGGTTCTTGTCACAATACTATGATGGTAGAGGGCTGTTCTGTCATTTAGAGGCTTCAAATGTTATTGTCAAGTAGCTTCATAGAAATTGGAATTCTGTGAAAAGTTATGGTATCATTGCCTTCTAAAACATCCCACTTTTAAGCAGAACATGTCAATCACTGCTTTAGTAATATAAAAGTGCAGCAACCATTTTAAGGGAAAAGCTGTATGGAGCTCAGAAACAAAGCAGAATAAGGTTTACAGTAAGCATGACAAAAATACCAAGTACAGAAAACAGGAGCTGCATTAATTTACTCTAAAGTTGCACATTAACACAATCAGAACTTCATGTAGGTATCTTTACAGTATTTGCAGTTTTCATATTTACTGTGCTGGATTCAAACAAATGTGATTTTAACTATTTTCCTCCCATGCTGAAGAGGGATCCTTTTTCAAGGAAGGTTCTTTCATATGGTTAAGAGTTTGCTTTTAGGAAGTGTAATTTGATCTTAACAGGACTGAAAAACTTTGTCTCAACACATTATAGATTTGAGGGTCTGTTTTTTGCAGTTCTATCCAGAATGGCTGTCTATGCCTCCTGAGAGATAGTGGATACCCTTTGCTGGCTCTGTGCCAGCAAACAGCACTATGGCATTGTCTAATGATAGAAAATAAACATGTTCACAGAGGCCGAGCCAAAACATGTCCCAACTTGTCTGCTTGATGCAAGAAGGACCCCCCCCCAACCTTTTGGCCATTCTTTGTTAACACCTGTAATATCAGGTGTGGGGAAACTTTGGCCCTCCAGATGTTGCTGAACTACTTCTCCCATTGGTCCCTACTTCTCTTTATTGGTAAAGCTTGCTGGGGTTGATGGGAGCTAGTTCAGCAATATCTGGAGAGCCAAATGTTCCCCACACCCATATAACTGGAACTGCTTACTCGTGTTAGCAGCAGTGATGGTGTAACAACGCTCACTTCTGCTACACTGGTAAAATCTGAAATGGTAAGATATTTGATAGGCATCTTCAAATATCTAAAGGGCTGTCACATGAAGGATGGAGCAAGCTTGTATTCTCCTGCTTTGGAGGGTAGAACCTGAACCAATGGCTTCAAGCTACAAGAAGGGAGATTCTGACTAAACACCAGGAAGAATTTTTTGTCAGTAAAAGCTGTTGACAGTGGAGCGGACTCCCTCAGGAGGTGGATTCTCCTTTCTTGGAGGTTTTTAAGCAGAGGCTGGATGGCCATGAATGCTTTAGTTGAGATCATTGCACAGCAGGGGGTTGGGCTAGATGACCCGCAAGATCCCTTCCAACTCTACAACGATTCTGTGGCATCATCATGAAGTATATCTGGAGTGGACACAATGCTTTCTGCCCTAATTGACACAGAACAATGGGGAAATGGAGTCAAGAAGTACGGTAGGAGGATTTGCAAATGCTGCCAAGGCTGTAAACAGGAGTCAAAGCAAACGGGTTGAGCAAGGAAAACTTAAAAAAAACTCCTTCACCCACCTCCCCAAACCTCTAGAAACAGTGTTCATCATAGAGTATTAGTCAGCCTTAATATAAATTGGCAACAATATAAAGGTTAAACTAGATGATGTGCAGGAAATCTAGAAGCAGATCCCCATTCCACATATACCCTTTTAAACAGCATACTAGGCTGGGAGATTGAACTCAATACATTTTCCTCAGCAGGGCAAATAGCTTGTGGGGTGGGTGGAATTTTAGTGAGAGAAATGGCAGAAAGGGCTAAGCAACCCACAACCCTCCTTCCTCAGCAAAAACAAATTTTGTTTCCAGAGTTGTTGCTACTTAAATTTTTTATCCCCCCCCCCCCAAAAAAAAATATGTATACGCTTCTGGCCCTATTTGCCTTCAGACACTAGATTACAGGATCAAGTCTATAGGTCCCCATTATACACTTGCATAGGGAAAAACTTATCAGCTTGCACCAGCTGGCAGCCTTATCCCAGTCCTGCATGCCAGCATTCCTCACCTGCAGAGCAGATGTATGTTGTATCTTGTGAATACCTTATTCAATAGGACACAACAGTCTCTTAAGGGGCATCTTACTGGCTGTTTATCAGCCCTAGAGCCTGAAACAGTGCAATAAGACAACACTGCTTCCTTCCTATCAGCAAATGGCTACTGAAAGATAGGGCAGACAGGATGTGGCTTTAGAGAGCAAAGTAAAGTTTATCTTGCAGCAGCTAAACTTCAGTCACAATGAGAAGTCTGCCAGATATATTTCTTAAATTTACAGCTAATTAAATTAGCATGCTTGTTGCAGACTTTGTTATAAATTCCCTAGCAAATCCATGCCCTTCAAGCTTACGAAAAGAATTGAATGCAAGGATATGGCATGCTAACAATACTACAAAAAGGAATGTTAAAGTAAACTTGCCTAATTCTTGTAGTGAACATGATCAGCAAACAGTAGTAGCCTCAATAAGAAATATTAAGAGCAATCATCTTCATGTTCAAGTAAGTATAGGCTGCAATCTTAAGTTACCGGTACTTTTAAAAAATTGGATGGGAAATCTTGGGAAGGTATAAATTTATTCAGTTTGTTGCTGCTGAAGCCTATGCATTTTATCGGTGTTTGCTTCAAACAGCTTGTGTCACAGAACCACTTTTATTTATCAGCTAATGGTCAGGGGTCCCATTACCTTTTACCTTTGTCTTTCAGATTCTCCCCTACAATCCCCCCCCCTTTCAATTTCTCTTTCCCATCATTCTTTTGACTTACTTTACTACATCTTCATAAAGATAACTGACAATATATGAGAAACATTGCAGATGTGCTAAACACCTGCTAAGTAGCAGCTATTCTACAAAAAAAGGTATTTGTTATATATTCAAGTAAGCATACAAATATACTGCAGCAAAATGCTCAGCTGAGTTCTTGGAAGTTTTCCCTTCTCACTCGCACTTGCTGCACAGTTCATCCTGACAGAGACCAACATGGACTGCTAGGTGAATATTGCTCAAATACAGACCCATTTACAAGGGGCCAACACATAACAGGCAGGGAATTTTCATCTCCCCCCCTCCCCCCCAAGAAAACTTCAACTTTTTTCATGCTGCACCGGTTTTGTTTTTTAAGTTCACAATGTTACAGAGAAAGCAATCAGAGCTGTAACATCTGAGAGGTTATCTATTACTATGCATGAAATAAAGCTAGATTTAATTCACCAGTGGAAACTTGAGGGTGATCTCTAAAGAAGATAGTTATCTGATGCAAAAGCATGTATGTTATATGGTACAGGGACTACATAAAGTTAACATTTATGAACATCCTCTAAGAAATACCCTGGTTTTGAAAGCACTGGAGCAAATGTTATGCTGAACCACCCTGAGGAGAGGGAGAAAATACTTGCTGTAAGAACTGGAGATTTCATTAAGATCAAAGTAACAATATTTATTGCATTTTTAGATTGCATTTTAAAACAGTAAATTAATAGTGCACAATGGCTTCACTTGAACCTTCTGAAAAGTGGGAAATCAAAAGCCATAACCCCCTCTCTACTTCGTGAATAGAGTGCAGGCTAATGTGCTTCTCCAAGGGGCAATATTTAGTTTAATAAATTGCCATCCCTGTGCTCTAAATACACTTGAATTAGTGCTCCTTGTACACTAAATCCATTTATTTTAAATTTGTTTTGTCTACATTGAGTGAAATAAAAACATCGCTCTGTACAATCCACTATGAGCAGTGAGTACAACAGCAAAAAGTATCATACAGTTTATACACACTAAATTTCTTCCCATTTCTCCTATAAAGGAACCAGATCAAACCTAATCAGTATGTAACTTAATTTGGAAGAACTCAAATTACAAAGGGAAGGCCAAATATTACAGCCCATAACTGTGCCCAGAAAAAAGGTTCCTGATCATATTAGTTGGAACATGAATGAATGCAGGTGGAGAAGTAAAGCATGCCAAAACTGTGTTCTCAGGTCTTTATAAATTCACCAAATATTTAAATTAAACATGGCTCTTTAAAGAAATGTCCAAAGCAGAGCAGTATTTTTGGAAATTCAGTCTTACCAGCTGTGTTTTTCTTGTAACCCAACGTATACAATGCGCAAAGTGCTAAGCAACACTACAGAAAACACATTTACATCAACACTGAAGATCCGGGGAAATGAAATTCCAACAATTTTATTTTTTAATGAGCTGTATTTTCTAAATTTGTTTTTATTTTATTTTTTCCTGTTTTCATACAGTATTGAAAACAAAACGCGGCACATTCACATTTTCCCGAGGAACTGTAAGGATGATTTCTACTGGGATAAACGCTGAGAAGCTTGAAGCTCAATCATTTTGATGTTGAAAAACTCTCCG
Organism: Podarcis vaucheri; assembly: GCF_965113315.1. Classification (NCBI taxonomy): domain Eukaryota; kingdom Metazoa; phylum Chordata; class Lepidosauria; order Squamata; family Lacertidae; genus Podarcis; species Podarcis vaucheri. Next base: position 31,672,295 of record NC_138763.1, on the reverse strand, counting down.
AAGGAGAAAAGGCTTGATCTGAATGATCTAGAACATGTATTGTAATTTAATAGAAGAGATGGTCGTCTTAATATTTAATGATTTAAAAGAACTTCCCAGTTCATGCGAAGAGTATAGTCCAAGAATAAATCATATTTGCGGAACACATTTTATGCTACGTAAGTGTATACTTTGCGGTCCTCAGGTGTTCGTGCCAAATATTCACGCTCAATAAGTCCTTCAATACGCTTTTTAATAACAACTGGACTTGGTAGGAATCGTGCCTTCAGTTGTTGGGTTACCTGGAATAAAAAATATTTTAATATTGTTAATTATACTGGCACACACTAGACTTAACACTGACTTTAAAACAAGAGGGAACTTGTGCCACCTCAGTTAGCTGTCTTTCACAAAAGGCCACTGCATATTAATCAACATTCTATAAAGCAACCAATCATCTGTATCAAAAGATGTAGTTAGTAGCCTCAAGAGTTCAGCAGCATTTTATTTTTATTACACAGTTGACACTGCTCTAAAGCAGAGGTGGCTAACCCTTTTGGTCTGCGGGCCACATCCACCCTTGACTAACCCCATTCAGTGAGTGAGATTACCTCTGCTACTAGAACATTATGCTGCATCTTCTTCCTAGATTTCATTATCCGGACTATAGCAGCCTCTATCTCATGTTTTCTGTCATCATCTACTTTCTGTCTTGTTTCTTTTCTTTCTGGGTCCGATTCTCCTTGTTTGGCAGCAACTGAAAGAACAGAAGAAATATCTCAATTTAGAAACACTGCAGCTATTTAATTCTAAAGATACTGAAGCCAAAATATTTTTCTTTAGCAGTGTCAATAAATACTTGAAACATAATATGATGCAAAAGGACAACCAGCCGAAGTGCAAAATTGGAACCTATTTAAGATTAATAAATGATTATCCATTACAACAACAAGTTTTAAAACAGGTCAAATGCTTCTTGAGGGATTTGATATTTTTAGACCACAACTGAATGCATTTAAAAGGTTCCTTCACATTTGTTAAATTGCAATTCTGGATAACACTGGGTTTCATATATTCAGTCACACATGGAGATAAGTTATATAATACAACCTTTGGGGCTAGTTTAGCTTGCTTTGTTGAAGTGCCAGTTTCTACTGAGATAGTAAGAGAACTGGGTCTTTGCATCTGCTATAATCATGAAGCTTTCCTAGCATAAGTAGTTCAGTATTGTCTGTCAGAACATGCTTTTCCTATCTGCATAGCCCTACATCTGTAGCTGCTGTCAGTGGATCTTTAGCCTACTTCTTCATTTTAGGCTTCCATTTCCCTTCCAATTTGGATCCATCTCCATTTTCATTTTGTATGAGTATCCTGTGTATCACTGGCAATCGGTTTAACTATATACTAGTCAAGAAGAAGGGATAAGGCTACCAGGGTTTATTAGCTATGATGGTTTATGTTCTCCCTCCACTGTCGGAGGCAGTATGCCTTGGAATACCAGCTGCTGGGAATTACAAGCGGAGAGAGTGCTGTTGCATTCAGGTCCTGCTTGCGGCCTTCCTATAGGCATCTGGTTGGCTATTGTAAAAACAGGATGCCGGACCAGATGGGTCTCTTGGCTGATACAGCAGAGCTCTCATGTCTGAAGTAAATGAAGGCTTTAAGGATGTGCAAGCATAAAGCTCACAAAATATATGCCCAGTTTATTAAATTAAACACCCACCTGGAATTATAAGGCCACGATTTTATGAATATTTATATTCTCCACAGTACATGACATGGAAAGGATCACAAATAGAAGATACATAACAGAATCCTATCCAGCTTGCAATGAGGCAAGCATTGGTTCAAGAATATATTAGTTCCTTGAAGGCACCCATAAGAATGGGTGACTAGTTTAGTTTCCATACTAGAATGTATGATTCCAATATTGTAAATTCAGGAGTTGGACAGATTCTAGACGTGGTAGCTGAAAATGAAAGTGAGCATACCTGTTTGAATCTTGACTCTGTGCAGTTTGGATGTGAACTGGTCATTCACTGTAAATATGTGTCCATTTTCTATTTCTTTTGATTTCGGCTCTTTTGTGAGAACCCGTTGTGTTGGCTTTCCACACGCAAGTGACTGTAGCGCTCGTACAAGCTCTCTTTCAGGGATATCAGTCTCTTGTTGTATTTCCTACATTAAATTTAACAGCCAGATGGGTGGGGTATAAATAATAAAGTTATTATTATTATTATGATGGCAAAAGGTAGTTATGAAGAAAACAAAATTCTGAACAGTTTTGAAGATGTCTTCCCCCTCTAATCAAACTAGTTCAAGACTATCAATGGTTATTTTGACAAATTCAGAAAACATATGGCAGTAAATCTATATATAATTCATAGCTGAAAAGGCTATTTAAAGAAAAAGTGAAAGTTACTCTAGACTGTAAAAGTTGACAGCATTGTGTTTTAACACTTAATTTTATCACTTAATACAGTAATCTATATAAACTTCAACTGTGCAAGTTACTGTAGCACAGGACACCTTGTTCACAAATCTGTAGAGGAGTAGGATGATCTATATGTTCCGCATATAGGAATATAGGAAGTTTTACATAAACCAAGTGAAACTAGTGGTCCATCTAGCTTAGTACTTAGTTCTAACTGACAGTGGCTCTCTATGGTTCCGGACAAAGGTCACTCCCAGCCCTACCTGGAGATACTGGGGACTGAACCTGGGACCTTTTGCATTAAAGGAATGTGTTCTACCACTGAGCCATGGCCCTTCCCTCTTGGCACAGGTGTGCTGAAGAGTCCCTCTGAACTATACCACTTCAGACTCCATGTAGGAGGTAGGAAGTAGTGAGAGTTCCTTGTAAAAGGCTTCCTTACTATAAAGAAGCACTGAAAGAAGGCTGCTAGAAACCCTTCCCAGATTCCCTCATTTTCTACATGTAAGGATTTTTCTTTTTAAATGTGGGGGGAGCATTCAAAAATGCAATTCCTGCACCTGCAGACTTAAGCGTTCCCGTCCAGGAAATACTCTTGTCACTTGAACATGGTGCTCAGCAATTAGTGTCTATATAAGAACGAGATTTTTTACAAAATATATTAAAACATCAAACTAGAAAAGAATGGTAATTGCTTGATTACAGGATTGAATTTCCTTTGATTTAAATATAGTTTTAAGGGGAAGTAGCAACTAGACTTCCTGTCCACAAACTGTTAACATTCAGGCTGCTTGATTTTGTTTAATTTCACAATGTATCAATTCACCTTGTGTGGTGACACTTAAAGAATACTTTCACTTAAGTACTACTGTCACACACACATGGTGGCAAGATGGTAACTAAGGATTTGTTTTCCACATCATTACATGGCAAGTAAAAAATGAGTACACACCATGAAAAAGATGTGATTACTATCAGTAAATACTGTAAATAAATATATTTGGGCTTCCAACACTTGAATTTCACCCAATGCAATTCAAAGGAATTTTAAAATCTTCCTTGGATCACAGGGCTTTGAAACATATAAATTATTTTTAGAGCTGAACCCAAGAAGTATTTAAGTATATAATGAATGATACAATCTCAGACTTTCACTAACAAGTGAGGGTATTCCTGGATGAGGACCAATAAGATTCCAAAATACTCTAAAAGTGTTAGCAGCCTCATATATCAATAGTTCAAGAACTTCCTGTACAAATGGCTCAAAGGGATGAATAATCCCTCTTCTCCATACGGTAGAGGAAGATGAATGCATATTTGGGAGATAAAATTTTTACAGCTAGCAGAGAAAGTCAAAGCTCATACCTCAAAAGTGTATTTTTCTCTGTTGTTAAAGAGCATTAGTATCGTCATCTGGAAAGTGGAGACTTGCAATATGTGCTTCCGTGTGTTAGAGCCAGTTACTTGGGCGCCTCCTACACCAACCTCTGAGCCATCTTCCTGTTTTAATTTTCAAAAAAGTCAAAAATCATTCTCGGAACATTATGTTACGCTCCTTCTTTCAGCTTTCTATGTACTTACTATAAGGTATAAGTCATGATCTGACTCATCTGCTTGTAAATACAAAACAAAGATTTTCGTTTTGAGATACTCATTCCGTTTTATCCCAGTTTATATAACCACAGCTTCTGATACCCCACAGCTTCTCAAAGTGAACTATAATTCCACTGAGAGCCAGAAGCAAAGGAAGCCTGCCAGAAAGATGAAAAGATGAAAATATATATATTTTCAGAGAGTGCTATTCTGGGAAATTTGCAGTGCTAGATGGTGTGTGTGTGTGTGTGTAGATATTACACACACACACACACAGATGACTATATATATTAAAAGTGGTAAGTATTGTTAACATGAGCTTATATATGAAATACTGAAATGTATATGGAACTGAATTTCATTTCCAAGTTCACAATAGCTGAAGGCACAATTCAAAGCAATAATATGTTTACAGACACAGCTCTTACCTTTTTAACAGGACCATAGAAGGTGGCATTGAGATCTGCAGAGCCCATATGATGCTGGAGTGTCAGCTGCCTTCCACTATGTTTGGCTAAATAAAATCTACAAAATTCAAGAAGTTGAATGGCCATTTGATCATCTATACTTTTAACTATGGAAGCAAGAGCTTCTTCTATATCAATATAGAAGATTACTACTTTGTGACTGATAACATGGCAAGCAAGCTTCAACTGCATGCATATAAAGAAGCATTTAATGCATGCAGATTATCTGGCCATTAGCTGTATCTTCTTTCTTTTTTAAAAAACACATCATTCCACTAACCATTCACACAAATAATCTTAACCATTCCTTACCTCCTAAATATTTCAAAAGCATGTCTGGGGGCTGGGGGAATGTTGCACTTTGGTGTGGCCGACTGAGTAGGCCAGTAGCCTGTTGTGAGAACCCGCACTGTCAGATCAACACCACCTAATGAGACCTGCAGGAATACAAAGCAATACATTTGTTGTTGTTGTTTTTGTCTTCCGCATGGCAGGAAATAACATAGCTTGCTATTCAAGACAGAAGTGGCTGCCTTAATTTCATTAAACAAACTAATTAGAAGCTGGTATTCAAGGGTGTAGGGTACAGCAGAAAAACTTGTATGTGCAAAGTGAGCCTTAGGTGGAAGCAGGAGACTTTACACTTCCTATGAAATGCAGAAGGGTATAGGAGGGCAACCCAGACACATGGAGATAATCGAGAGGTTTTCTGGTGGGAGGAGAGTGTCAGTGAAGGATGTAGTGAAAGTAGTAGTAGAAGGATGTAGTGTACATTCTATAGGTACTTAACCAGATGGAGGCCAAGACAGGCATGAACTGAAGGATTTACGCAAGGCCAAAACAGAGAGAAAGTACTTATCCGATCATAAAAAGTTGCTATTCTGAACTGCTGCAAAGGCTAACTGAGGAAATCATAGAACTAATGTGAGGAACCTTTGCCCTCTGAACCACAATTCCCATCAGTTCAACACACACACACACACACACACACACACACACATGTGTGTGTTGTGTGTATATAGTGCAGAGAGAGAGTGTGCGCATATGGAAAAGCATATGGAAACCCTTGGCATGGATTATTTGGGGGATGGAGGGGAAAATGATCTGAGGATCACTTATGCTGTCCCCATGTTGGCTGAGGTTAACAGAACTACATTTATGCATATCAGCACTTTCTCTGTTTCATATTACTGCTGCCACTTTTGAAGACTGCTAAGTCTTTTATTTACTGTTTACATCTATCAGTACACTCATTCTGCAGGTGCTTTGATCTTCTGACAATTGCTTAATATTTGGCATGTTACTGAAATTAAATATTCTTTAAATAGTTATTGAAATTAATTGTTAATTGTTTCATATGCCAGGATAGTTAAACATATTCAGAGGCCTCGATTTTGAGGCAGCATAGCTTTGAGTTCAAGAAGCTGAGGACTAAGAATAGAGGAAGCCTAATACCTTCATGCTTGAGGGCCCCTTTGGGAGCATCGGGGGAGGGGGAGGGGAGGGCACTATTGGAAGCAGTTGCGTCCTTGGTTTGATCCAGCAGGGCTCTTTATATTCTTAATACTTTTTTTAATATAAACAAGCTTAGGTTTTAGTCAATATTCTGATCTAATTATAATAATATATAACAATAATATAAACAAGCTTAGGTTTTAGTCAATATTCTGATCTAATTATAATTCCAGTACAGTATTTGTTTTGACATGCTACAAAAATTATAATTTGAGAGCCTATGTAGATGAGACATTGAAAGATGGGAGATGTAAGCAATCTCTAATTTATTTAGAAATGATATGGGGGTGGAGGTGGGGGGAGAAATGCAATATGATCCTGAGGTTGGAGGGAGGGGGAGGTTCAACCCTTTCCTTGCACCGTTTCCCCAATTTAAATATGCCCTCTCAGCTATTAGCCCAATTTTACAGGTCATTTATTTTGGCCTTTAACCAAACAGTCCTTAAAATGATGTTATCAATAGGTCCTAATATCAGGTAACAAAAGTCAGTTTGATCCAATGAGCTAAGCTGTTACAGAGTTCTGAAAATTAAAACTCTGATGACACAGATGCTTTTATTTTTTTAATGCATGAACTACAAAAGGTCACAGCGCTCACAAAAATACTGCCAGAAGTTTAATTATATTTCATTATTTTAATAACAAAAAGCAGGTGTGTGCCACCTGCTGGTGAAGCAGTTCAGTTAACAGATTTTGTTTTTAAGATTCAAAATGTTTCTTCAGACAAAAAGTAGCACATACAGTGGTACCTCAGGTTAAGACTTAATTCGTTCCGGAGGTCCGTTCTTAACCTGAAACTGTTCTTAACCTGAAGCACCACTTTAGCTAATGGGGCCTCCTGCTGCCGCTGAAGCAAGATTTCTGTTCTTATCCTGAAGCAAAGTTCTTAACCTGAAGTACTATTTCTGGGTTAGCGGAGTCTGTAACCTGAAGCGTACGTAACCTGAAGCAAATGTAACCCGAGGTACCACTGTATTCTAGAAAGGGCTCTAACTGGCCATCAATTTACTGCCTCACAAATGTTACAATTTCCACAGTGCAATGCTACAAATATTGACTTCTTGTGGAACTCAGAAGGCAGAATTGCCATTAGTACTATGCAATGAAAACATGGCTGTCCTGAAGATGGCTTCTCTTGTTGGGATCACACCATCTCCCTTTTAGTGTTAGAGCTACAAGATCTCAAAGCTAGCAGGTGCTGGTGGGATGGGTGATGAAGGAAATCCCTGTGTACTGCGTGTCTCTGTTTTCCTTTGTCCTTAAAAAAAAGGAAGCCCCATGATTCTGTGGGAACCAGAATAAAGCACTGGCCTCATAATTCATCCTCCAAAGAGTCTCACATCCAGTTTATCCATTTGTATACAATCCTCAGTTTTTTGGTGGTCACTCCTAGGATTATCCCATGCACTATCCTCTCTCATCTGATCCCAATTTGTTGTTTCCCCTTTTCTTGCTCCAGCACCCAGAAAGCAATCACCCGACAATCTTTTCCTCCTTCAAACCCTTCACCTACGCACCACTACAGAAATCTTGCTTCCTAGGGCTGGCATTGCCTGTTTTGCAGCTCTCACCTTCTGCCACACTTTGCTTTGCAAGCTGCAGTAGTGATGTTGGTCTTTCCCTTTTCCAATACTTCATCCCTTACTGAAACCCAGCCTAAGTCCCTGTAACTGAACTTAACTCATATTCCTCTTCTGTTAATTCTCACCACCAGCTTCCTCTCCTCTGTTGCCTTCCTGCACAGAGCTCTCACCCTCCCCCCTTTACCGATGTACAGCGGTAAAAATTGCAAAATAAATTACATAAAGGAAAATTTCAATTTTCCTCCTCAATATGCACAATACATACAAAGCTGCTGAATTTATAGGAAATGGACAAATAACTTTTTAGACCCGAGTACAGATCTCTGTCCTTAATATAAAAGAGAACGAAAGAGTTATATATGCAGCTTGTCGAAATAATGCCCAGAACAGCTCTCTCTCTGCTGCTGCTGCTTCCCTTGGGGAGCAAGTGGCAGGAGGGAAATCAGTCGTGTCTAATTACTAGAGAACAAATGGGAAAGAAGAAAAAACAATGATCCAAAACTATAAACAGAGCAGGCGGAAGAGGAATAGCTGAAATTGCATACACAAAGCAAAGAACCAACACAAAATCAGTTCAATTCTATTCACAAATGTATTTAAAGTCAGTAAGCTGAATACAAAATGAAATGCTGATAAAATGAAAAATCAAGGTAAAGCCAGTTCATATACTTTCATAACTCTGTCTACACTGAAGTCTAAATCAGTGTCAGTTTATAAATGCAAAAGTGTTCAATGATTTTAACAAATGCTGGGGAATTACCAAGGAACAATATAAAATTTACTGAATTGTTGTTCTATCTGATTTGTTAAAGAATTTAAGTTGTGTTCCAATTGCAGGCCCACAAAAGAATGATGAAATTATTTAAATGGGCATCCAATTTTTGATGGTACTTTCTGTGCTTGTTGAAAGAGGCCAAAGAGATCTACAATTCCCCAGAGGAAACCTGAGAAATGGCTTCTACATCCAAGAAAAACAGCAGGGACACAAAATGACTCACTCCCAAACTGGGGAGGTAATGATGAATATATTATTACTCTAAATGCCTGTAATTGGGATAAAGAGGATTTATTCAGAGTAAGGATTTATTTACAGAATGTACCCATTTCCCAAGGAGACTTTATTGCAGGCAGAACAAGGTGCAAAGACACCAAGGATTAATTCCTTGCCTCAGGAAGTAATAGTGGAGTCCTGACTGGAAGTTTGGACATATTTTTTCCTACAGAAGTGTGTGACTTTTGAATCAAGTACTGTGTTGTATTTGGGGTTGCCTTTGAAAGGTGATTAAAAACTTCAGCTGGTTTGGAAGACAGCAGTAAAGCTGCTGACAGGAGCTTGGCACTGTGAGAAATACTGCATTACTTCTTAACTCCAGCGATTCCTAGTTTATTTCTAGATGCAGCTCAATGTGTTGGTTTTAACCTTCAAAGCCCTAAACTAGAAGCAGGGAACCTACAGTCCCCCTACTTAATTTCATCAGCCTCCCAACTTTTCTAAGGACTCTTCACCACCGAGGTGATGCTCTGTGCTGAGAATAGCATAAAAGATGAGACACTCCCACCCGCTAGCAATATTTGGGAGGAGTTACTTCAGAGTAAACATGCTAACCCAGTTTTTACCTGGAACAAGTTGCTCACACAGAGCCCGGTGACTGGTGTCACCTACTTTATAAAATGTTGGAATTATCTATTTCCATTCATCCGTTCCTTGAAAGGAGCAGATGTCCTCATAGAATTGTAGAGTTGTAAGGGACTCCAGGTCATCTAGTTTAACTCCTTGCAATGCAGGAATCTCAATTAAAGCATCCAGGACATATGGTCATCCAACCTCTGCTGAAAAACCTCCAAGGAAGGAGAGTCTACAACCTCCTGAGGGAGTTCGTTCCAGTGTCAAACAGCTTTTACCTGCTTCTCTCTGCAGGGATGGTTATATTGCTCCTGTTAAGCAATGGATCCCAACCTGAGTAGCTAGAGCTTCTCAAGAGGGTAATATCCCGGAACAATCTTCCTAGGCAGATCGATATATCTATCTATCTATCTATCTATCTATCTATCTATCTATCTATCTATCGTGTATAATATAATTAAGAACCTGTAAAACAACCCACTTAGCAATACAAGAATTCACTCTGGTATGTGCTCCACCATAGACTTTTTTCTGTAGGTCAACAGCCCTTAATAGAAAAATAGTTCCCCACTCCTGTCCTAATACTCTGGTTATCAGAAAGACTGCTTGCTGCCCTCTGAATATAGCCAACAACTATAACCTTAACTGGAAGCCATTCTCTTGGCACCTCTGCCTGCACAAGGTGATCCCAGGAAGATGATGTTTTCTCTGGTTGTACTCCAATTTTGGAACACATTTCCCAAGAAGACCCACCTGCAACCTTTATTGCATATTTCAGGAATCCAACAAAGACTGTACTATTTTTCTGGGCTTTCAGTAGTTGACCTATTTAAGATTCAGCGGCTTTTTGGGTAGCAGACTTAATACTAATTTATTTACTGGCTGCTCTCTTTATTTGAGTTCACATGTTGCTGTTTTATCTTGCTGCTGCTTTGTATTTTACAGTGCTAAATACTTTACTGGTTTTCTTTAATTGTTAAGCTGCTTTGGCTGCTAGCTTGCAAAAAGATAACCCATTATTCTAAAATAATTTAAAAATAATTAAATAAAAAACAGTATTTTTTTTATTCAGAAAGGCATTTCACTCAAAAACTTTGTTAGAATAACTGAAATTAGTGTTCAGATCAAGCAGTTAGCTTCTTACCCCTGTTGCCTGTAGATGTTGCCTAAATTCATCCATTGTTGTGTTTGAGATACTCATATCCCTGAACATTCCTTCCAGTTTTGATGTGAATTGACATCCACATTCAGTCTATAAAAAAGAAGAAGAGAACAATTCTTTTAAAATTATATATACCATTATATATATTTTTTCAGGCCACATACTTGGAACCAGAACATTACAAAATATAGAGAATATGTTTGAACTTGTTAAAGATATGAAAAAGCTAAACATATTCTGTTTGATTCCAAACATCAGTTCCAACAGTAGAAAACATCCCAAAACGTTTACCACAAAATCTTGTGCTATTAATGCAAAAGTATGCCATGATTTTAATGGTTGATGGGCAGGGTATAAATATATTATTATTATTATTATTATTATTATTATTATTACTACTACTACTACTACTACTACTACACCAGGCTTGGAGGGGACGGGACAAAAGTTGTTCTGTAAATGAACAGAAGAACCTGCTGTCCCAATCTTTTTAAAAATATAACAAAATATGTCTTCCTTATTCTTTATGTTTAGGAGGAAAGTTACAACTTTTGAATCAGGCTTTAAAGCCTTCCAAGGTATTCTGAATGACGTGCTATCTCCTATTGTTTTATATTGTTGGGTTTATGTTTTTATTAAATACCACTCTGTCTTAAGAGGAAACACAAAAATAAAGAACCCACAAATATAAACAAACATACACAAATAGAATAAACAGGGGTTCAGGTCAGCATACAAAGTCACATGTCTTTGTATCCTGGCTTGAACCCGTTTTTTCTATTTGTGTATGTCTTAAGAGGAAAAGCAGGATGTAAATGATTTCGAATTTAAAAATTAGAAATTCCTTCCCAGGTGCATTCTTAACATCCCAGTTTAGTTCCAGCTGTACTATCCAAAGAAGCACATTATGAAGTGCTTTTTTAGCAGGGTAAAGAAGAGGAAAAGATGGATTGGAAGGTTAGGGTGGAGTGTTTTTCAATTCTTCTCCAAGGAGGACTAGCAGGTGAGTATTCACTTTGTTGTGAAAATAAGGCAGAGGACTATAGCTTAGATGGAGAATGAGGAGGAACCTTTTGCCATGCACCAGGGGTTCCAGAAAATCTGTGAACAGGGAAAATTGACATTACCTGCTTTATTCTATCCTCTTCAACTCCTCCCTGCTTTTCAAGCTTTCTGGCAGGAAATCGACTGCAGTTCCAAATACCGCAGTTTTAAAAATAGTATGAATAGACTTTTGCTGGCAATGAAATTTTTTTATTGCCCTACCTTTAGTATTTAGAAATATAGCATACTGCAATGATCGCACATTAGCTAAAATTATGACAACTGAATGTTGGGCTGAAACCAGAAACAAAAGGGAAACAGTCACTAAGTAAAAGATTGCAGGGACCAACTTTACCTTTAGCTTAGATATCATGTTTTTCTCAGAGTCATCTGAAACACTTTTGTTTGTTAGAAGCCTCCTTGCCAAGTGCTGTTTATAGTATCGTTCAAAAACATCCTTCTCTTGCATAAACCTAAACAAAACCATTGCCTTGTCCAATATAGTCTCTACTTCTTGCTCAGTTAGCTGTAAAGACAAAAACATTATTTTTCAACCAAATGCTACCAATCTCCATTGCTAGAGATTGTGCCCACAAAATCCTATGATTAAGAAACACTGATAGCACAATCAATGCATTTTTACTGAGAAATAAATCCTGCTCTGCTCAGGTAGTGTGTAGCATGGCAGCCACAGCCTTCTCAGGGCAGCTTCACACTTCATGAAGTAACACTGTCTGTGATTCACTGTGATAAAACACTAAGTGGGAGTGGGAGACATATCTTCAAACGTACGAAGGCATGGACTTCAAGTTTTTGGTGCAACAGTAACTTGTTAGGGGACAAAAGTTCAAGTACTGAATGGGAACATATTTTGCTGGGGGGGGGGGCAGCAATCTGATTACATGGTCAGCATGCTAAACTACAAAGAACTTGAAGGTATCATACTGTAAGCTGGAGATGTATTGCTGTGCAAGAGTCACCAGAACACATACGTTAGTACTTCTGACACTGCCACCAGTAACACTTTCCTTTAACATAGGTCATTTTTAAATGTCACTAATTATCAGCATTATCATTCTAAAAACAACTACAACTAACAGTGGTTAAGTCAATCAAGAATTATTCAGTTCTCTATTTACACACATATATAGTTCATGCAGTTGCAAAAGATTGTGACAAGCACATATAATTTGTTCACTCAACTGCACTGCTTATTGCATTTTGAAAGTTAAAACAGTATACTTTCAGGAACGTAATAGAACGGAAGTTTGCATAAATATATGTTGCTGTTTTGTCACAAATTTGGATAGTTGTAACTGAAAATATACTTACTCCCTTGACTCCTTTTTTTAACTTGTCATCAATAAATAATGAGAGGTACTCTGGAGACCTAGAGTTAAGGTTGAGGAAATACTCAAAGTCACCCGCAATGGTTTGTTTGAAGAGTCTGTCGTTATTGAAAGATTCTTGAAGGAAGCGATCAAACCTACTCTTCAAATCCAGTAAACCCTTAGAAAAATAAAGAATATTTTTATTTTCAGGTAGGTAGCTGTGTTGGTCTGACACAGTCGAAATGAATTAAAAAAATTGTCCAGTTGTACCTGAGAGACCAACTAAGTTTGTTCTGGGTATAAGCTTTCAGATTTCTGAAGAAGTGTGCATGCACATGAAAGCTTATACCCAGAACAAACTTAGTTGGTCTCTATGGTGCTACTGGACAATTTTTTAATTTATTTCAAATAATGTTCAAATATGTTACAGATTTCTACTATAGGATGTATGGAAATCACATCCATTGTGAGGTTATTTGACTGAAAACTATTTGCTCATTGCTTCAAAGTGTCTAGAACACTTTACTTGACATTAGGTTAAGCTTAGAAAAACCTGGTATTTTAAATGGGAAAGAAAATCCATTGTTAAGTATAGATTTCTTTCTCAAGTGCAGAGGACAGCTAGCAAGAGGATGTTACCAGGGTTCACATGCATCCTATATAATCTCAAGCACCATCTTGCAACTACCACCACCAACACTTTTTCATTATGGTTGTATTTGCTCCTGGAGGTCCAAGTCACAGGCAACAGCCTCACATACTGGACTGTGAAGTGAATGACAACTGCATGTTCTGGCTCTTCCTAGAATTCAAACATTCAACAGTTTGGGTCTTGGTGCCATGGTTTCTAGCGTATAGCAAAATGCTCTTCACTGCTCTGTATTTTGGTTCTACACTTGGGGAAGCATGATTTGGGGAAGGTTCTGGGAGTGCAGTCCATTTCAATGACCACTGGGCGATTTCAATGAAATCCTGAATATCTTCCCTTAGACCAAGGTGACTTGGGTGAGGATGCTGCCTAGGAGTGTGTAGGCAGGGCCCCAGGATTCCAAGGTGCTTCAGATGGCTTAAAGAAGATCAGTGCTGAAATTGCCGAGGTGGCGTTTTAGTGGGCTGGTGTAGCCATTTGTCAACAAGTGAACTCTTGGGACTTGCCCCACTTGCTTTAGAAGGATGATGGCCACCTGTCTGCTAAGAGGTGTGATCTTTACAAAGGGACTCTCCTGTGTGGGGTTTCCTTTGCTTCTATTCTAGCTGCTTTAGCTGCTGCAGGTGATTTTTTTTGGTCTGTCCTGAGAAATGTTGAAAGTTTGAGTCTTGTCAGTTCTACAGGGATGAGAAAGGAGTCAAGCAAAGTTTGCCCTTTCTTGTGGCAAGTCCACCAGTGGCAGAAGAGCAGCCAGATCTGAAGTTCAGTTAAGATGGGCAAATGAGAAATGTAAGGTTTAACTACCTGAATATAGTCAACTGGGTTCTTTCCTTCTCCTTCTTCAGATACAAGAGCTTTACCTTGCTCTCGGAGGTAGGAGCTCATACACTCACACATTGTCTTAAGACCATTCGGCACACGGCTGAACAGCTTGTACATACAAGCAAGATCTGCAATGGGGGGGGAAGTATATTAACTACCACCAACATGGTATTTCTATCAAAAGACAGCAGATGAACAGAATAAGTGTTCTCAAATTTTTGTCAACTCATATTTTAACATTAAGTCTCATTGTGAGGCTCTTCCTTCTGTCCTGGAATAGCAGACACAACAGACCTGTCCTAAATGTTACATTAATTTTTGTTCTTCACCTTTTGGATGCTATATTATTTTAAATAATAAAATCATTATGGTGATTTGCTGCAGCAGTATGGCACATTGAGTGTCTTTGAATATAAGAGCTATAAATGTTTAAAATTTAAATTTTAAAAAATTATCAGCACAGAGTGTCCAATTCAACAACAAAATATAATAAAACTAATGCCAGATTACAAATTAAAAACCCTAATGAATCCTAATGCTATGTTATGCTAAGTGACCATTGGCTTTTAAACTAGGATTGGTAAATATAATTATATTTAACTAGAATTTGGTTGATCACAATAAGCAAGCATGAATACCACATAAACTATTAAAAAGTTTCTTGGAGGTACATAACATTTTATTGCTGTTGCAAGGAATGAACTGAGCTGAAACTCATTTCAGGTGAGCTACCATCTCACTCATTAGTTACAATCACAAGCATACCCAGCACACACTAATACAAATCTGCTAATGGAACTATACAAAGCAAAAAGTTCACATTAATAAACATTGATGAGGGGCAGACATTATAGTTTTCTAAAATAAAATGGCATTTCTTACAAAATCTTTGGACATGTAGGAAGTATGTATAGCTTAGTCACAAGAATTATTCTTTAGGCAGCTTTAGATAGAATAATGCTACTGAGGGAATGGAAAACACAGTTGTTTTTTCAGTACATATATCACTTCATATTTCAACAGAAATCTCTAAGGAATATAGATATTCTAACAAAAAGGAATAAATATTAAGAAATATTTAGTACACTTCATGCTTATAAACGACTTCAGTGCCTATAAGCAGCATAATCTGGATTTACCTTCTGTTTTTCCATTTTTTAGCATGTGAACTAGACCAGAATTCTCCATTTCCACTATAGTTTTCATATGCTTGGAAATAAGCTCTCTCTCAACAACTTTTACAATTGGCTCTTCAGTTGATTTATCAAGGCAGTGCATCACACGTTCTATTTCTTCATTAATTCTAGCTTCTACTTTCTTGATATAAACTGAAGCACTATTTTCTGCTAAAAACTTCTGGCTCTCCATCTGTATTGGAACAAAGCAGAGCACGCCATGTGATACTATAATATTCTGAAAGAATTGCTAGAGATGCACTCCCCCACTATAAACATTTTTAATTGAAATAAGGCTTCATACCTATTACCTTGATGTAATCCATACATCAACCCTGTATTATTATCCATATATTACAGTATGCACAATGAGGATTAAAGGATGGGGCTTGGCCTCATGTCCACGACACAGGCAGGATTTGAAGTAGGAATTTCCCAATTTATAACTCTGCTATGCTACATCAGCTCTGAACATGCCCCCTAATTAGTGATACTTGCTAATTTAGAACCCAGTAATACAGCCTTGTGGATATTGGTTGGGATTCACTCCCACCACCATCTGCGCACCAGTCTCTATGTGGACTGTGGATGAAGCAATATTTATCTTTCTTTGGAATTGGAGCATCCTGCACTTTATGGGATTCCACTCCAAAGGACCCCCCCCCTTGAATCTGAGTGTATGCATGGAAGGGGGCTCCCACCGAAAAGCAGCAGAGATGAAAAGATGCCATGTGAGAGAAGAACACCATCCATATGATATATAGAGAGTGTGAGACATCGCCTTCTTCTTTCCCACTGCAGCCCAAATTATGCTCTGGAGGGCTCCCACCCTACCTGCTGGAGCAGATTTTGAGGGCACAAAAAGTGTTTCAGGGAGGAGGAGAGGAAGACAAAGTTGCACTGCCTAAGTGGAAGTCCATTCTGCTTACGCATAACCAGCAGTGGATATAACCAAGCGTTTTCCTATTTTCCAAATAACATTTTATTTTTGCTGGATGTTTGGGACAGTGAATCTTTAAGCAGCATAGCAGTCAATATCTACAACTGAAAACCTTATATGGGGCGGGGGGGGGGAGGAATGATTAGAAAGATTACTTGCAAGTAATTCCAAACAAATTCATTAAACAGATTAACACCAATAAACAGTTAACGTCACATACACTTGAAACATATTTTGTACCTGAAAGAATTCTGCTGACATCTCTAAAAATGGGGCTTCAAAATCTTCTTCATAGACAGATCTTCCTTCAAGGCCTAGAATCATTAACATCTGACAAGCATTTCTGATTGCTCCTCTGTCAAAATATTAAATCAGATGTAGAGATTAGATATATTTTAGCAGAAGTAGCATTTTCAAAGTCATTCAACAAAACATCCTCATATAATTTCCACCCTCAGCGATCAATGCAAGTCCCTCTCATCAAGGATGTAAGAATTAGAAGAGAACAAAGAAGAGACTTCTCCACTCTTGCCCCTGAGATTATAGTAGTTAACCCCATGCAGAGATAACAAAAATGTGTATTGCTGCTGAACTTCAAGAGGCAGTTTAAGGAATTCCTCCTTTGGTGGGCTCTTTGGAGACTATAGTGACACCGGGTTTACTCAGAACTGATAGGCTGCTCAACTTGATTTCCTAGCTATAATGATTTCTGGTTGTCTCCATTTAGATCTGGTATAATTAGTTATTGAAGAGACTGAACCTTGAACCATGAAGTCATAAATCCTATCATTCCAGCTGCCATGAATTCACTAGGTGGCATTAGATACCTTCCCTTATCCTCACCGCCATCTGCAATATGCAGGCAATGGCCTGTTTTAAAGACTTTAAGAGGATCACTGAGAGTGTATGCAAATGTTATGTATTATTCTGAGTAAGGAGATTGTTTAGAACCAATTATTTTAGACAAGATTATAAAAGTTCATTTACTGGCTCTTCTGAAAATTTTTAGGTACTTCATCTTTAAGTCACTGATCTTATTCAGTGTTCTCAAGTGCACAAAAACACATACACCAATCCCCTAATTTCACAACTTTCTCCATCTCTAGAAACTCCTCAGCTGAAAATAATAATAATTTAATAGTCACAGCAACCAGTCCATATGCAATTTTGTACAGGAATATAGCTAAATTATGAAATCGGAATAGGAACTTCACACTAGCTTATTTGTGTAAATTTGTAGATATCAATATCCTGATAAGCATTAAGGGCAATATCCAATGAACTCATTCCACTAGCCCAAGGATTTATGCCTGCACAACAAAACTCTTCCGCCATCTCCAGTATATGCCAATCCCATATCTACTCCAGAGTGTTGAAGGAACCTCTGGAATAGATTTGGGAGTACACAGAAGGGAAGTTCCACTGTGCAAGCAGATATCCTTGTGCCAACAGAATGGGTCACACAGCACTACTTTGAATACAGCCTTTAGGCTTGCTTAGCAATGTGGAGTTGGCCAAGTTGAAATACTGTGTACACATTTTAAATTACTAACAAAGTGTTAATATCTACTAGAGCTCTAACACTGTAACACTCTGTAACTGTGTCAGAAGAACAATTTGTTTACAAGCAAAGATGTGTTGAGAATGAAGCTCCCTAAACACTCCAAAGGAGAATGCTGAGCAACTGGTATATACAGCCATATATTCATAAAATGCCAATGGGCAACCTGCAGCCAAAATAGAATCAAGTTTCAAATTGTTTTTAAAATGGTATGGAATTTGGGGGAGGGGGGGAGGCAAATATCTACTGCAGTGGCAGAGAAGGTAAGAAATGGATACTGAATATATTGATGGCATGTATTTTTTTAAAAAATGTTTCAGTTATCATCTTGATTCTGATAATATAGTGTACTGCAGTATTAGCCACCCAGGGAATTTTTATTGATGGCCTCGTAAAATATATCCCACTATTAATAATTAAAAATGAAATTAAAAAATGCAAACAAAAGCGCAATAGCAGCAAGATTAACTCATGCACACAAAACAAAGATCTTGCAAGAATGATATCAAAGCTATTTTTTTGCAGTTGTACCTGTCCACAACTTCTCCTTTCCGTTCCCTTGCAATCATGTCCAACAATGTCTGTCGTAGATGATCCCTAATACACCCGTAACGTACAACTTGATCTCGAAAGATAATTAATCCCAAGTTGTAGACATTTTCCACATTATTTTGTTGTACATATACACGGTCCTAAAATTAAAATATAAATAATAAGGCTTGTATACAATACCACTCGTATGCAGTACAGCTACATGAGCATACCTCAGTCACCCCCTCCCCAAAACAACCTCCAATGCACTTTGTCTTGAAAACTGATACCAAAATAACTATAAATGGTTATTGTTTATATTGCATAAAACAACTGTCTTACAATTATCAGGGCAAAATAAATAAATTGGAACACACTATCATTTAAGTTCTCTCAAATCATGTGTGTGTTTATCACCGTGTAACACACACATACCCTTAATTGATGCAATCAAAACTTTGCCATTTGAAAGATGATAAAGCTGACCAATACAGTAGAGCTCAGACTACATACAAAGAAAAAAGAAATCTATCCCGTGAGTTATGAAAGTGGTACACATGCATAATAGAGAACACTGACTGGAAGGAAGAGGAGAGCATCATAAAATGGTCTCAGGGTACCTAATCCTAAACAGGAATGGTCCTAGTCAAAACTTGGAAGAGAGACTATTTGGGAACCCTCGGAGCTCTTCAGATGAAAGCAGACATAAAAATGTAATACAATGTAATACAAACACTCTCGGTAGAAGCGTGTTTTCATATGGCACTGGAAATATGAGATCTAAGAACCCAACCCTAAATTGTGTTTTGCAAGATTCCTTGTAAAGGTAAAGAGTAGCTGCTCTTTCCATTTAAAAATTTAAATTTCCAGTGACAATATGGTCCACATACAGAGAAAGACACGATATGTAAAGGGTAAAACATCTAAAACTGTGTTCAGTTCAAAACAGTATTTGAATAAAGTGGAAATCTGAAAGAGCGCACTAGATAAATGACAACAACAACAACAATTGATCCTGATCTCTTGACATTTCATTAGCAGTCTTTAGCCTAGTTCAGGAGAGATGATAGCAACAGATTTCACATGGAGGCATGGGTGTAGCTACTCCACCGCATATCTAGAACAATGCATTATGCAGGTGCCCCACATGGAGGCCGATATATGAGCCTTTCTCTTTCATTATGTAAGCACATCTTGTTAACCTCTATTCCAATCTCAGCTTCCCAAAAGAACCTTTCACAATGAAACTACTGAGGAGGAAAAGTGGACTCCAGTGTGTGTATGCTCCACATTCATATCAGTTAAAGATTTCAACTCATGTCTAGTTCTTCCATGAGTATGAAGATCTCCAAGTTTGTTCTTACGACTAAATACTTCTAGCTCCAGAGAGAGAGAGAAATAAGACATTACCTACCATATACATTAGAATGTCTCTAATCATCACCATTGCTGTTTGATGATCATTCCATGCTTGGTTTAATGTTTGGAGGAAGTTGTTATTTAATGAATTTAGCACATCTTCTCGCACCTGCAACCAAACAGAATGTTTCAAAATAACCAAGGCAACTTATTTAATACAAGTTATTGAAAGCTATTATGCTATGCTACTGCTATGCTACTGTCACAAGAAAGAGCAAAAAGACGTGCCAAATAACCACACTACCAGTTCAAATCGCACCACTATTAGGAAGCTCTTTGCATTTAAAAAACAGGCAAGTATTGTCTGCAGATAGTCTGACTCATGAGTATATAAATGAAATATATAGATGAAACTTTTAAATTTATCATGTTTTGTTAGCAGTGTAGACAGCTTTACCATATAGGATAAATGATACATTTAGCCCGGAAGCTCCTAGAAGCATAACCAAATTAATTTTGTGATCCTCACAGCAAGTCATATTACTCACAAACATTTACACTTCTTTCTTACTGGAAGGACAGGAAACAGCTCTAGTCAGTCATGTGCATTGCTGTGCTACTACTGGGACTTGTCTTGTAATGTGTGCAAAATGCAAAAGGAAGAGTAATCATGCTTACTTATCAAGAGCTGACTGACCATGCCATCGGCTCTTTGCTACAATGGCATATGGAAAATGGATTTGAGTAGCAAGCTTCTTGGTTGGTTCTTGGAGCCTGCTTGTTTATTTTTTGATGTCTGCCTCTTCTGGATTTCTCCCTCCTCTTTCTGTGGCAATTGCTGACCTTGAGTTCTGGATGCATTTGACAAAGCCTGCCTCTGTTCATTTTTAACTCAGTAGGTGAGTAGTAGAGCAAATGCTTTGCATGCAAAGGATCCCAGGTTCAATCACTGCCATTTCCAGGTAGGGCTGGGAAAGATGCAGGTCTGGAATACTAGAGAACTATGGCCGGTCACAGTAAACAATACTGAGCTAGATGGTCTGAGAAGGTATGAGGCAGCTTCCTACATTCCCACATACTGGCACCCAACCTCTGTCTGGAATTGTAAGTATTCAATGTTGTTTAAAATATAACTCTTAATTTTATCATAAAACTGTAATGGGAGGAAATAATGTAGTGCCTTCCTCTGTAATGCCTCACAATTTCTGATGGCTCTGATCTACCACTACCACTCTTTTCCCTAATCACTAAAATACAGTTGTTGTTTTTGGGCCATATTTCTATGACTAAGCATTCACTGAGCCCTAACTCAAACACTTTCTGTGAACCAATTAAAATGTTTGGGGGTTTTATTGGAGGGGGGATTTCTTTGAATGAGTAAGAGGATGAGGTGTCCTTATAAAAAGCATTATAGCTAGGGGTGAAGGAGAGACAGCAAGGCAATATACTATTAAAGACACTTTCATTCATCTTAATGTTGCACAATGTCCCAGAAATGAAAGACAAGTATGGAAGCCTTACAAATAAAATGATAACGATGATAGAAATGTAGTAGGCTGCTGGAGGTGGGACCAAGCTCTCTATCCCTCCTCAGCCAGCCACCAACACACTAGCAAAAACACTTTGCAGGCTAGTAACTTTTGTGCCTTGATTTACAAGGTTAAAGAATGGTCCTTTTTGGATAGAAAGATCCCATCTGAGGCTAACAGGTATTCATCTCAAAATATTTGAAAGTTGTTTGCTGTTCTTTAAATCCCCTCTGCAGCTTACTTTTTGTGATACAAGCATGTAACTGTTTTGATTCCTACAGTAGTCCATGGAAAGTCCTGCAGTTTCAAGGATAAATTTGGGGAGGAGACTGTCATTTAGCAGCAGCTGCAAGTAACAGTCAGAGGCTGTATATTCTTATCCTTAAAAAAGTAGAATTTGCTAGTTCACAACAAAAATTCTTAGTCTCTACATTTCAACCAGCTGTTGAGTTCAATGTTTATACAATATAGAGGCATATTGGGAATGGGGGATAAAATTGGCTCCTGTAGCCTTTTAACTTCAAAATTCTCAGGTGGTAGCAGGCACACCAAAATAAACATCTAGATTTCAGGACTATTTACATGTGTTTTAAGAATAGCAGCATTTGACATTGCTTTTCCATAAAAAGGTTTATTATTTAGTGAAGTCACATAGCAATATCCCAGAGGAAGTCTTGGCTCTGTTTCCTGCTATACAAACAGCCATAGTCTCTGTGATGAACACCGGGTCCTTGAGAAGGAGGTGTTCAAGTTTTTCTTGTAACATTCACTTGAACAAACAGTTCTGGATATCTTGTTGTACTACTCAGAAGGACCAACTAAGAGGTCTTTCCGCTCCCAAGTCACAAAAGCACTCTTTGGGAGAAAGAAGATGAAGTCTGTCAGTCAGTAATAGGGAAGATGCCTTATGTTTCATTCGCTTTTAATCTGTAAAGTCTAGGTTCTCCTGCATAGCACATAGAGACTTGATGTAGCTGTTACTGACAGTGCATTTCATCTGTATCACTCCCTGTACATCTATTTCAACCACTGTTTGAAATTAACTTGTTACCTGGCACATTTTGCACCTGATTGTCGGCCACTTGTCGGCAACCAAGTGAAGATCCCTGGGTGTCCGGATGGCACCTGACATCACTATCTTGAGGTGCATGTCTGGGGATCATTGGATCTTGATTGTTTTCACACACTAATACCACATCCTGTAGAATTCTATCAGTTATATTTTATCTGCACAATCACAATGGATTTCAGGAACCAAAATGCTTTTTCTGTGAAGCCTAAGCAGGAGCAGTGAGCAATGTTATAGCTAGCTGTTGTAGCTTGTCTTCACTTACCCCACCCTACTGCCCTGCTCACAGTTGTGAAGAATATTTTTATGTTATGCATGGTCTGTGTCACCATTAAGATAAAGCAGCAGGAATAGGCCAGTATATATGTGGACGATCCCTGGATAAAGTGGCTTTTCTTCCTTAAATTCTCAAAGTTTTTAATCTAGCTCAAGATTATCATCTGAACTACCCAGATGTTTAACTGATAATCAATCACAGTCAGTAAATCATTTGGAAAAAAAGACTTTAGAGCTGTCTTGCCCCAAAATGGCAACTCAACATTTTGTTTTGCCAACTGTAACCTTTGGCCTCTAGCTTATATACCTCAGTTTCTAGCACTGATTGCAACCTGTTTCTTTGAGGAAGAATAGGTATGGAGTATGTAGTGGTTATCTGCTCACTAAAGTTACTTCACATTTATCACCTATGCAGCTCCTCTTTCCAAGGCAAAGAAGCTTCATGAAAGTCAAGTGCTTAAGACAACTATAGATTATACAGCAAATTATACAAAATAGAAAAATGACTCCTATTTTTAGCATATACTAGATGCTAGTCATGTTAGAAGATCTTCTATCTACATATAATTGGGCTGCTGAAGAATCACAATATGTGTTTTAGTATTTCATACTTCATGCAAAAATTGCACACTTTCATTTGCTCATTTAAGTTTTATGTTCACTGCTTGCAGATAATGACAACCAACAAGTACAATCATGAATAGATTTTTAACAATAATTGCTCACTGTCTTACTAGGTTATATAATTTTTGTTTAAAGTACCAGTGTCTGAGTGAAGATTCAGCAAACAAATTAGAACAAATTGAAAGGAATACTTCCTATATGCGCCACAGTAAAAAATAAAAAGAAATCCCACTCCAAACAGTAACAACTTTGTATTCCAAACATGAATGCATGCATTAAAAATTGTATACAGTGATTAGCAAGTAGCAGTTTACTAATCTTCCCAGACTATTATCCTGAACTGACCCTTAACTGAACTCTTGCTTTACGGGATATTGTTAGCACATTTGGAACATTTTAAAAGTATTGTTCCTAAAGGTTTTATACCAATGTAGTTATGATTTTCCATGGGTGATTTGTATACCAATTACTTACAAGTATACATGAGTGGAGCTAAAGGGATATGCTGTGCTCAGCACACCTGTCCCACTATAAGCAGCAAATATTAAATGCATAAGGCTTCATCAAGGTGGTTTGTGTTGTAGTGCCCAAGACAGCATTACGAAAACACACAAGGCCTCCCCAAATCCCAAAGCTGCAGCAGTGTTTTTTTCTAATAGAGGACCCTGAAGTTTATTTTTTTCCAACAACCTTTCCCCTCCTAAATTAATGAAACAATACAAAAATTAAGAACTAGAAAACACTATATTTTAAAAAAACTCTTCAATCCTCTGTCAGTTTAGCCCTGATCTCTGAATCCAGGCCTAAACAATAAAGGTTTTGAAATGCTTCTGAAAGATAGCCAAGTGTGCTTCTGAATTGTCTGGTGTTCCTGCTTCTATCTTTTTTTCTGACAATAGCAGCAACCTAAACACATATAAAACATGCATATCTGAGGTTGAGTGCATTTTATATACAGTTGCAAAATCTGTCCTTGTATTCTTAAATATAGTTTGTCATTTTCGGGAAAGACTAAATCATGGGTAGGCAAACTAAGGTCTGGGGACCGGATCCAGCCCAATCGCCTTCTAAATACGCCCCGCGGATCATCCAGGAATCAGTGTGTTTTTACATGAGTAGAATGTGTGCTTTTATTTAAAATGCATCTCTGGGGCACAGGAATTCATTCATTATTTTTTTTCAAAATATAGTCCGGCCTCACATAAGGTCTGAGGGACAGTGGAACGGCCCCCTGCTGGAAAAGTTTGCTGACCCCTGAACTAAATGAAATAGATTCAAACAAGACGAGACTGATGACAAAAGACTATCACAAGTGTGCCTGTCACTTCCAAATGGCTGCAATGATAACATAGGAAGTAGCTGTGTCAGCAATCCATTCCTCGTGATTGCTTCCTATCACTACTGTCACAAGTAGAATGCGATCCAGACATGGAGTTGAGCCAACCATACCTCTGCAGCAATAGGTCTTGAAACTCCCATTACCCAAAATGATACATTCACACTAGTTGCAGCAGTCCCAAAGCTGAGTCAGTATCAACAGGTGGCACAATCACCACCACGGGCAAAGACAGCTCTAATTCACTAGGCTATTGACCACCAAAATCAACTTTAGTAGATGACACTTTCCAGACCCAATAGCAGACAACCACTTTTTTTCACCACAGCTACTTCTGTGACACAGTCTTTATGTCAGGGGCACCAACATGGACACTAGTATGACAGCCGGTACCTCACATGGCGCCCATAGTAGGTCTCATAAATATCCCCTATAAAATCCATAATGCATGAAACAGGTTGCACTGGCTCGGCCCCTCCAACATTCAACATGCCCCCTTTAATATGTTCACATTTAATTACATGCCACAATTAGACACCGACTTTGCCACCTGTTCAGAACAGTGTAAAAAGTTTTCTATCTGTGAACAAGCATGGCAGTTGCTGTGGTAGGCGCCTTGAACCTCACAGATTTTTTTTGTAGTGGAGGGGGGTGAGTGTGCCTACAGCATTTTGTGGTTCTGTCTCTATTTTGCTCTTTTAGAAGTAGAAGTCATTTTTTTATTCCAAATGTGCCCCGGGTCCCCAAGGGTAAGAGTTCTCTGCTTTATTCCATCACCAACCATAAAGTGTGAACCAACACCTGTGAAAGATGAAAGGTTTCACTAAATTAGGGTTTCTCAAACTTGGGTCCCCAGCTGTTTGTTGGAATACAACTCCAATCATCTCTGACCACTGGTCCTGCTAGCCAGGAATGATGAAGTATGTGGTCTTGAGCAAGTCAATCATCCAGTTCAAATGTAAGGTCTAAACAAGGCCTGAGCTGTTGCACTAATTGTGTTTTGAATGAATCACTGTTTCTTGTATTCAGACATTACAAAAAAAAAATGTGTTGAAAATTGTGGCAACCTTTACACTATTTGCATATGCATGAGAAGTGAAAGGGGAGTGTCTAGCCGCCGGCTCACACTGCTCACCTTCATGACAAGCCACGGCAATAGTTCCATTCAAATAATATGCCAAATCAGGTTTGGTGTTGCAAGTCTTGGGCTCAAGCATTTCATCCCCCCTTGTTCCATGTGAGGAACAAAATTAGAAGCTTTCATTTCTGGTTTGCAGTAAACAATCATTCATCATTTTATACAAATTTGGCAAACCATAGTTTGCCCACAAACCAGGATCAAATCCCGACTTGGGATCCTGGTTTGTGGGAAAACTACATTTTGGGGGGTTTGAATGAAACGTGATTTCATTCAGATGAAACACCAAACTGATTTGACATTATAAACACAAGTGGCCTCTGTTCTGATTCCCATGCTTCTTCCTACATGCACAAGAAAAGAAATTAGAAGTTTCTGTTTTCTGGCGAATAATAATTTTTAGTCTCAGTCTCACCTGTAAAATTAATATGGCTTACTTTAAGAATAACATAGCTGTGAATGTAAACACGAGAAAGACTGTAAAAACTTTCTACATATTAAAAGTGATTTATAAATAGTTTTTACTAGTAAAAGTTTCACTGTGTCTGAAGAGAACGTCCCAGTGCAAGAAGCTAAATTTTATAATTTTTGTCTAGCATTTGCTAACATGCGGAAAACAATCATAATGTAACCAGAACATTGTGTATGATTCTCTAAGGACAGCCATATGCCTTAAGTAGAAATGAGTTTCTTCTAGAACCTTAGCCATTTGCTTCCAATTTGCATATGGTGTTGATTGCACGTAGATACCTTGTTTATGAGATGCTCAGTAACCACTTCTCGTAGTCCAGTGTATAGTTTCTCGCCATGTTTATGTAATACCATAGTATATGCATTCCTATAGAGTTCCTCAAAGCTGAGACCACTGTTGTTCTTACGCTGAATCTCTTGAATTGCGTTTTTCAGAAGATCCCAAATGCTGTTCACATATTTTTCATCCATAGTCATCTGCAAAGGCAAAGAAAAATACTAATTCAGAAACTACTCTGATTAGGAAGTTTCAAAATTATTTCCCTTTCAAAACTGTTGCACATTCATAACCCCAAATATATGTGATTATCAGAAGCTCTGTTCCAAGCTGACAGGTGAGTCAAGCCCGATACCAGATACATGACTAATTTTCCAGCAGTTTGTATTAACAGATCTTCACACTGCACAAAACTCTGTAAGATATCAGACATTCTTCTTTGCAACACACACCTCTGATTCACACGTGTTTTATTATCACTTGATGACTGATGTTGTCTTGCAAACATAAGCTATCACAGACACAGAACTTTTATCTTACTTCAAATACAACCTTTTCCAGAGGAATCAGTTCACACATTCAGCTACAAACTATCAATCACTGAGTAATTATGATGCAAAAGTAACCATCTCAGTTTCACTATACAATAGGATCTCGCGGGAAATATATTTAAGTATCACTGCAATTTCCCCTCCCCCACACTATCATGCATATTACCAGTGAGCCTTGCACTGCTGGTGCGATCAGGTGTTCAGCTTACTGTTAGTGCATTACTAGTCCAATGTGTAACAAAAGCTACTGATCTGAGTCACTGCTGAATCATTTGTTTTTTGCTTACTGAAATATGCCTATGGCAATATAAATGTCTCAAATACACTTAAAGAGAAGCTAAATGTTTTTATACTTTCACATTATCAACTACTCTATTTATCTGGGAAACAACCTTGGCTGAAAAGTAGGGTAACAAAGTAAGAAAAGCAAGACATATTAGATAATTTACACATGCGAGATTAGTAGTAAATCTTGTTATACCTTGCAAATAAAGGTATAACCCTGGACAAATCATTAATGTAATGCTTTACAAATGCTTTAGTACCATATGGTAAGTGAAATTAACAGGAGGGCTTTTTATTGATGTATGAAACCCAATTGTTTAATGATAAACCATAGATTAAGGCAAAAATCCTCAGACACCTCAGTTAATAGTCATCATTCATACTCCAGTAATACATAAATATGTTAATAATAAGCATAACCACCTACAATGACTTTCAGATATAGCCTGATGCTTTAAAGAAATCCCTCACTGCTGTTTTAGGCATATTTCCAATTAATTTAAATAATACTAATAGCATTACTCTTCAAAACCATATTGAAATGGCTGTCTCATCACTATACTATCGAGTAGCCTACTAGTTCAATCTCCAATATGATTCTAAATCACTGATCATTTCGCAATACTAATGCTGTCCTCAATTATGTGTTAGGA
Source organism: Podarcis vaucheri (assembly GCF_965113315.1). Classification (NCBI taxonomy): domain Eukaryota; kingdom Metazoa; phylum Chordata; class Lepidosauria; order Squamata; family Lacertidae; genus Podarcis; species Podarcis vaucheri. The sequence goes on along the minus strand of NC_138763.1, from coordinate 31,644,317 downwards.
CTGCAAAGTTGGAAGATTTTTTAAAACATGCACAATGAAGGTTATAATAAAAAACTTTTAAAGTCTAGCTAGATATCTTGGAGAACCATCTCTCATCTTACTAAGCCAATATATAATCAAGCTTTCTGTCCAAGCAGCAACTGAACCAAGAAGTCCCTAGTTAATCACAAATTGCAATTTCATACAAGTAGGAAGCTATGCTTTTCAGTTTCAGAAGAAGCCAAAAGTCTAACTTGACCCAATGAACCCAGTACACGCAATCAAACCCTGGCTTTAATAAGCCATAACATGTAAGATATTCATACACATACTCATATTCTTGCTGCTCTTCCATGTGCAAAACCGGTGAAAGAATGGAGCAGTTAGGTGCAAACTGAGCTTCCCAAAAAGCCAAAAATCAAAAGGCAACGCATTAAGATAGGATTTGATCATGTTTTAGGATTCTGGCTTGTCCTAAAACTGATAACCATGGTGCTCAGTTTGTGCAAAACAGAAAACTATAGAAACTTCTGCACTGCATTCAGGTGTGCTGAAAAGGGAGGAGCAAATGGACTGTTTGAACCAGCAAGAGGCTTGTTTGTATCTCACCTTATAAAGCAGTAAGACCATCATCTGAACTGGGCTACTGCATCACTTCTGAACAGATTGAGTCCCTTCACTTTTTAAATTATTAGTTCAGAATCTCCAATTCAAGGAAGTCAAGATAAAAGCTAACAAAATCAAAGTTGTACAGTGAAATGAATAAAACTTTTATGCCACCAATGTATCTTGACAAAACAGCAGAGATATAATAGCCATCAAATTTCTAAAGGGCTATCACATGGAAGATGGAGCAAGCTTGTTTTCTCCTGCTCTGGAGGGTAGGATGTGAACCAATGGCTCTAGTTACAAGAAATGAGATTCTGACTAAACAACAATAAGAACTTTCTCATGATAAGAGCAGTTTGACAGTGGAATTGACATGGTGGACTCTCTTTCATTGGAGGTGTTTAAGCAGAGGTTGGATGGCCATCTGCTATTGATGCTTTAGCTGAGATTTCTGCATAGCAGGGGGTTCAACTAGATGACCCAGAGAGTCTCTTCCAACTCTACAGTTATAGGATTCTATGAATAGCCAAAGAAGCACATCATGCTAGCTTCCAAATGTGTCAGAATAAAACTGTTTTCACTGATTGGCTAAAAGTACACAATGAAGGATCGACTGGTTTCTGTAGGGAATTGGCTCCAGAATTGCAATACCACTACAGAAGAGGCTCTATCCTATCCATCCACAGTTCAACTTCTGGAGGATATGAGGCCCAACAGAATCTTACTGCCTGACCTTAACAGACAGGAAAGTTATAATCAAAAAGCATTCCCTACAGTACACTGAATTTGAACTTTAAAATTTGGGAGAAACTCTATACTACACTTTTCCCCATCCTCTTAAAAGCATTTTAGAGCAGAATGATGCAACCCCAATTTGAAGGAAATTCCATCTAGCAAAAGATTGCCTGCTCTATCTCATATTGGACACATTACCTGTTGCATTTCCACCAATTAATTTGAACCCGTTTCCATTCTAGTTTTGTATAATGATCAGAGCCAAATAGAAACTACTTCAGAATTCAGCAGCAGCAAACATGTCTATCCGAAAATATATGCCAAGGAAATGGCTTGGGTCAATATTTAACTAGTCAACTCAAAGACCGTTTTGACCGGTCAAATGTTTAACTTACCAATTCCCATTTGTATACAGATGTTTTGAATCAGACAATATGATATAGCAGAAAGGCAGGACGGGTGCTTGCATTAAGTGGGACCAAAACTGCATAGCAATACCCTACTCACTGTTAAAACATACAGATAGGAAAAGCTTTCATGACATTGTTTTTCCAGGAACCACCATTCCTTTTACAAAACAAATGTTTTAAAGTCCAAAGAAAGTAGCAAGACTGCCCTGAAGTACTATTTCAGCAGGTATGAAATGACTTCCAGTTACAAATTTCCTGGCTACTAATGCTGTGCTGGATGAATTGGGAAGGATGAAAAAAAGATGCAGAGGCTTATTCCACTTACAAGTGGAGCTAGTGATCAATTTGACATCAACACTTGTATATCATAACTAAGTCTACACTTTCTGTATTTTTATTATATTATTTTATTATTTCTGCTTATATGTAAAAAAGAAAACACCACTTCTAACTCAAGCAAGGTACAAACACTATGCTACAGATAGACAGACAGACAGATAGATAGATAGATAGGACAGATCGATATCTCACCTAAGTGAAGAAAGTAAATAGATTGGTACCTCGGGTTATAGACGCTTCAGGTTACGCGATTTTGGGTTCTGCACCGCGCTGAACCCGGAAGTACCGGAACGGGTTACTTCTGGGTTTCGGTGCTTCGCGCATGCGCAGAAGCGCCAAGTTGTGACCCAAGCATGCACAGACATGGCGCTGCGGGTTGCGAACATTGTGAATGTGCTTCCCGCACGGATCACGTTCACAACCCAAGGGTCCACTGTACTTTTAATCTTAATGTGCTAAACAAGTTGTACTGTTTGTTGTAAAAATCAAAACCCTGCACACGATAGCTTGGGTTCTGACACAATGCTAAGTTTCATACTACAATAATGAGCTTGGTTACAGGTAGGTAGCTGTGTTGGTCTGCCGTAGTCGAAACAAAATAAAAAAACAAATCCTTCCAGTAGCACCTTAGAGAGCAACTAAGTTTGTTATTGGTGTGAGCTTTCGTGTGCATGCATACTTCTTCAAATACACTGAAACAGAAGTCCATGTGCTTGGGTGAGCCATGAGTGCATGAATTATTCTCCCCTTAACTCACCTAAAAGGAGACTGGAAGCAACTGCTTCTGTTTTCACCTAACCAACCACAGTTTGTCTAGGTCAGTATACTGGGATGAACTGTGGCTAATTTAAATCATAGTTAAATCTGAGCAGAAAAACTTAAAATAATGGATTACAATCCTGGCTTGCATTGTAGCTCCCTATTCAGACATAACAAACCATGGTTAGTTGAAGCAGAAACAAATGCTTCTTATAACCTCTGCATGACCACGCCAGAGGAAGAGAGGTGAGGGGTAGCAGACACATGGATATAACACAAAATTATTATTTTATTATAAATCAACGAGTTGAGCTACCATATATTTAAGTGATCAGATCCTCTTTAGTTGTTGTTGGCATCCATCTGTCTTGAGAGACAGCAGTGTGCCTCCGGGGTGAAGTCAAGTGTTAACCCTAGAAAGCTGTATTATGGCAAAAAAATGACGTTACCACACAGACTAAGAAAATAGGCTGTTTAACCAGACATGGGCATGAATCAGGCTGTGCACATGCACATTTTCCGATACAGAGTATAAATAAAACAAATGTTGAACAGACATTATTTTCTGCTATGTATATGAGCACATGCGACATATGTGAAAGCCCAAGAAAAAACAGTAAAATTAAACACGAAAGCCTGAACCTCTGAAACCTTTGGGGGTAGGTTCCCAACAGAATTAATTTCTTTTGGCTTGTAAATTTTTTTGCTTTAGAATAATGAACAAAATGTTTTAGACGAGGCATTCATACTTCACTAATCCAAAATTATTTCTAAAACTGTGTAACAAAAAGAGATTTATGTACAGAATTAGATCATCACAATTCCTGTACATTAGAGGACAAGCAAGTCCTGAGTAGTATACTGAGAGTATAATTTTCAAATGCAAGAGCAAGGTGCATTCCAATACTGGAAGGGCAATGCCATTGTCACAAGGAAAGAAAGGAGGCAATGCATTATTTGATTGTGCTTTCCTCTTGTTGGCATAGCTGGTGGATTTGTTTCTGTCCTCTTCACTATGTTTCAAAGGAGTGGGATAAAGTACAGAGCAACATAATTTTGTTGCCATCAAGTTCATGTTGTTGCAAAACTGTCAGATCCAAGATTCAAAGGTAGAAATGTAAATGATGATAGCACTGTTTCTGCATTTGACTGGCTTACAAAACAGGCTGCAGATTTAGGGAAAGGTACTTTCAAATGTTGCAAAGCACAGAACATCTTCAAGTATTTGGCCAAGGAATGCACTCTGGGATTCTGCCAAGCTTATCCCTCATGTAACATGGTGGCAAGGCCTTTTGCACAACACAGCCTCTGACTTCTCTTGCTTCTCACCTACTTCAGATTCCACCATCTTCGGCAGCGTGTTGATGAAAATGGTCTATGTTTGGATATACATTAAAACAAGAAATAAACTGACATGTGAAAGGATAAAAGCTTGTTTCAATCTGGGATAACCTTCAGTCTTTAGAAGTCCATGATAAATAGGAAGACAACTATGAAGAACAGAAAGTGATAGCAAAAACTTGAGACTAACTAAATTTCAAAGTATTTCCTGAGTTTTGTTCCATTTCTCCTCTTTTTCTCAGTCCTTTTTACAAAAATTAATGCCTTATGGCTGCTTAATAATGGGAGTCATAATAATTTTCCAAATAAATAATAATTTAGTTTGTTTTTATTGTTTTTTTACCTAATTCTCATAAAGCAGAAAAACCAAAGAGATGCTTGGTTTCTTAAGAGTTCAACAGCTTGTAGCTCCATTTGTATCAAATACTTTTAAAAACAAATATAATTTGTAACTATTGTCCCATAAACTGAACTTTCAGTATACAAAAACTGATAACTCTAGGGTATATTAAGTTATACATAACACAGTTTATGTTGCTAAAATAACAAGCAACTTCCAAAATGTGAAGAATGATTTAAGAGAGAGAGAATTGCATTTTTAAAAAAGATTCTGAAAATTTCCTTTTCCTAAACTTTTACTCTTGTAGCACATACCGCCTGCTACATGAGGAGTCAGTTCACATTTCACCATTCTCACCTCTTCTAAATTCACCAGCACTGATCGATGTAAACAGACATGGTAACATTACAGGCAATCAGTCTGAAGTTTCTCCTTTTATCAGTACTCAACATTGATTTTATCATCTGCTTCAATAAAGCATCTCATTTCTGAATAAAACGAGCCTGGTGCTTAGTTAAAATTATAACTGAAAGTATTCCACTTTCTCTCAATGAGTTGGGAAATATGCACCCTGGTTGTCTACTAACCAACACTTTCAAAAAGCACTATAAGGTATGGTCATTCACTTAGGTTAAGCCTCATCAACATCACTATAGAAAGCCAGTATATTCCTGGCCAAATAATAGGGGTATCAAACCCTGGAAAAGATGGATTTTAAGTTTAATTTTTCCCATAGCCATGCATTACCTTCAGAAGCCCAGCAGCTACATACAGGACATCCTACCACCACCACTGCCGAAATACATGCAAGTAACTTGGAGAAACTGTACTACCACAAAAACGAAGTTCAGGGGCCTCTGAATCAATTGGCAACACATCACACCAGTGAACAGGTCATGGAACCCTTCTGCAAAATTCTGTTTTGCTTTGTAGGCAATATGCAGTACCTCACATTGACTACAAGTTTCTTTCTCAAGTGAAGGATTTATAATACACTGTTACCTCTGAAGTGTTTTCTTTATAACACTTTTCTAAGAATCCTTTGAAAGGATTATTTTCAAGTATTTTAAATAGTTTTACAAAAACTGCCTTCATTTATTCACCACACACAAACTCAATGTTCTAATGTGGTTACCAAGGGGCACAAGAGTAGTCTGTGATGTCATTAGAATGTTGAGCTATCTCTTAAAGAAATTCAAAGATTTCTTGCAACCAGATTCCACCACAAGGTTTCTTCATCTACCCCCCCCCCCACCCAAAGTTCAGTGCAGACAATATTATTTTCAGTGATGTACATGGAAGATTCAGGTACACCGAGTGAGCCACAAAACACTGTAAATGGTGTAACTGCTTAGAAATGCAAGCGTCTACCATTTATATTGTCTTTTTTCAAAATTTCCTCACTGTAAAATGAAAGAACATATACATAAGCTTGTATCCAGGACTGTGCACATCCTCTTCCTGTACACCAAAAAATCAGCTCTGGAGGCTTCTTCAGCCCTCTGGATCAAATTTTGAGGATGCAGATTCAGCACGTTGAAGAGGAACCAATGTCCTTAGCAATGTAGGACATGCTTTGCATGCAAAAGGATCCAGATTCAATCCCTGATGTTTTCAGTTAAAAGGGATCATATAGCAGGCTAACAAGTCCTCTACCTGAGATCCCAAAGAGCTGCTAGCATACTGAGTGAGATGGAGTTTTGAACCCGCAGATACATCCACTAACAGAAGAAGAGGGGTAGATTATTTTCACCAGTTCCCACCCCTCACCCCTTACATGCTGCTCTCTAAAGCTGATTCACGTGGCTGCAGACAGGAATCAGGAAAAAATATCACCTACTCTCTCCACTGAATCAAAAGTGCCGGACTGGCTCTGGAAACAAGCTCTTTAGCGGCACCTTGTTCAACAACTGCTCCTGAATCAAAGTATCACATGAGACCACATCCGAAACTTTGCTGTTTTCCTCTAGTCCAGGGTTTCCCAAACTTAGGTCTCCAGCTATTTTTGGACTACTGCTTCCATCATCCCTGACCACTAATCTCACTAGATCAGTTGTTGTAGTTGTAGTCCAAAAACAGCTGGAAACACAAGTGTGGAAAATCCTGTTCTAGTCTATTAAACCAGTTGGTTGCTCAAGAAGGAAACTAGAGTAGTACATCTTAGGTTGGTATGCAAATTTCTTAAACAATAATACCATGCTGACAAGTAATATTCCATATTCTCATGAGAACTTACAAGTTTATTTGTTTCATCACTTTTCAAGCACAGTTTTTTTGTTTTTGTTTTTAAGACATTAGTGCCATTTGCTCTTTAGTCTCCTATGACTGTACGACTGTCTCATGAATTCTGGAGTCCAATACTGATTAACTAATGTAATCAGATTGTCATCATTTGAATGACTGTAGATTATCCAAGAATTCTTAAACACACTTTCCTGTTATCCTGACAAGGATTTTTGCCTTACCTTCATTGGTGTTCTATATCTAAGCAAGGCTCCATTCTCTGTAACTATGAAGTACCCCAGTCTCCATAAATTCTGTCATTTTTCCTGTTGAGGGTAACTGTCAATTCAATTTCTTTGAGTTTCTTCAGATATACTTATAAAACCTTACTGTGGTTTTTCATTAGTTATTAGTTACATTCTGGAGCCAATCCAGACATTACATTTTTCATGAAGAGGAAAGTTGTAAATTATCACCAATTATCAGCTTTTGCATGTTGATGCTGTAACATGCAGTATGACTAATCATATGGTTTTCTGGTATGAAGTCTTTCCATGCCACTGCCAACACCTGCTATTATTAGGAACAGGTGGAGCTAATGTAGAAACTCTTTTTTAAATGTGAAAAAATCATATGATAGCCACTGCTACATGTTGTGATGGAGCATGGAGAAACTGTCAAGTGTGATAAAGGTAACACATAAGCCAGAAGTTGTGCATCTGCTTCTCTCCTGTGTTAATATGCTCATATTAAATAAATATATTTATGCCTTTTCAAAACTAAACTCCATTTTAAAATTTCTCTTTGCTTTCCAACTGGTTATTAAACTCTGAATTTGTCAAAAATATGATCCTAAACTGTACCATTGTATTTACTGTTCACCCTGTTCTTACAATAAAAACAGATGTAATATTTTAATTTTGCTGCAAATTGTTTGAACAAACATTTACTGCTGTAAAAACACATTTCTCTTCATGGCAGTAAATATGCATTTCAACGAGTTCCATCACACTTATGTTTGTCTTTACTATTAGAATCCCAAATTATGAGGTGTCATTCTAATTTTTGTCTTCTTCATTGTTCCGTTACTCTTCATTAAACTTAGGATTCAGGACTTCTCTATAATCCTTAAAATAAGTTTAGGAAGACTTTGATAACTTCAGCACTTACACTAGCTTTATATTTCCCAATATAGCCCCCTAACTTATCAAAAGCCCATAGCAAGAAGAAATATTTCAAGGAAGCAAAGTTTGCTTTTTGGCTTTGCACAGAGACTGCTATTGGCTTTTCTAAATAAAAGTAATACATGTGAAGTATTTTCTTGCTTCCCACCACAGAAATGGATATAAACCAAACACTAAGATACAAATAAAGTACATGTACTTCCATAACAGGAATCAGGAAGAGCGTGTTTGGGTATAGATCTCTGGACATGCAGATGATCAAAGTTACACTTTTTAAGACTTCTTCAACCCCAAAGCCATAATTTCATTATCAATGTTTTAGGTTTCTTGATAACTGAGAAATAATGGTAATGAAAATGAATTTTATATATTTACATTTGAGGCTTGCCAAGGGTCCACAATTCCAATTATCATGATGAGTTCTTGTAAGCACAATACAACATACACAAACCCCTTGAGTTTAAACTCTCTTGAGTTTAAAGCTGGGGATGTGGAGAGGGGAGAAGTTATCTCCACATTTGTGCTATACCAGAGGCCCTCCAAAAAACAATGCAATTGCAAGGAAAATCCCCTATTCAGCTCCAACTCCAAGCCCAAGAGGAGGGCTAGAACTTGTGCTTGTTAGATTGTGCTTCCAAGGGGCCTGAAGTGGGAACAACTCTTTCCTCCACTGTGGCAAGTTTGAAGCTGGAAAGGGCAGCAGATAATTTTCCTGGTCCTTAGGGTACAGTGCAATGTCAAGTATTACACCTCCATGCATGTGACCTACTAAGGTAAACTAGGATTTGTGGGCTCCTGTTAAGGGCCACACAAGACATGACAGGAACAAAAAAAAATCTTTACATCCATTGCCTTAATGTATGGTGATAAGAATCTACATTTTCCAGCAAAAAGTTTATAGCTGAAAGCAGCTGAACTCTACCTCCTCCCATACCTTACATCCTGAACCCTGCATCCCTTCAGGCTCTTTTCGCCAAGCTTGACTCCAATGTGAGCCAGGACTGTGACAAAAGTTCTCCAAACAGCAGTGTGTAGGAAGTTCGATTCCTGGCATCTACATTTTGCGGGGGTAAAAAGTAGACCTTCTTGCTTCCTGTGAATGGGGCAAGTATGCAAACAAACATACTTGGCTGCTTCACCACATATAGCTTAGCACAATTTTATAGTCTCAATTATAACAAATGGGAAAAGTTCTTGAAAAACAGACAACTCTGAAATAAAATAAGTGATTTTTTTAGTATGGAGATTTTTGAAAGCAGCTGAAAGCACCTTTTGTCAAACCTTATTACAGATGCATTATCTAATTGGACAAAATGCCAGACTGAGCACAGGTTTGAGTGTTATAATGACAACATGCTTCAAACAGAACTCTATTTTTAAGACCCACCTATTCTATCAACAGCAATTTGCTTTAACATATTTTAATCTTGTATTTTTAAATTGTTGTAACCCACCCCGAGACAGAACAATAATAATTGCAACAAAAATACCCTCATACTGCACACTGAAGTCTTGCCCCCACCACCATAACAAGCAAGTAAAATACAAGGCCTGTGATTAGTTTGTGACTAGGAGTTCAACCTTAAATGTGATGGGGATGTGTGCAAAGTTCCAGAATCTATCAGCACTTCTAAAATCCTGCCAACAAACACACCAGCCAGAACAGAAGGGGTGGTGGTGGACTTACCTCTCTTTTGATCTGTTAGTGTGTGTGAAATAGTTACACCAATACCAGACATACAGGATCCAATTTAGGACCTCTCGAATGAATGAAAGAACCTTGAATCCAAGGCTGCCTATGTCCTGTCCCAGAAACTCCCATTTTGGGACCACTGGTAGAAAGACCGCCAGTGGTAGATCTAAGTATATGAAGGCATAGCAGGGTCCCTCAATGGCAGATTATGTGCCTCTGCTGGCGAAGCTCTTCCCTACTGAAGAGCCATTGTTATTTCTTTCTAACTCCCTCCAGCCAGATGTGGGGTTCAGAATTGCAAGGCTGCATCACTTACCAACTGGGAAACTCAACAAACACTTGCTGAAATTTCATTTAGATGAATTGGCCACCACCTCTATCAAACAGAGAATGCATCATTATTCAAACTGAAAATGTGAAGCAAAGTACAAATATATCTCCTGAAGTAGGCTATTGGGTAACTCACAAAGAAAGAGGCTGAAAGGGATTAGGCAGTGAACAATGGGCTCAAAAACAGAATTGTCACCTTCTAGTAGAACTTCTGCATAAAATATGTTTACACCAATCTGCAATATTTTGCAGTGTCCTTGTTTACAAAATATTTAAGTAAGACACAAAGTCTTCAACTTAAACAATATACCTATATCTATTGCTGTGTGACTTGGCCACTCCCTATAGCAGGAATCACCAACTTTTTTGGACCAGAGGACAACTTTTGAATTTTGAAAGAGTGATGAGGGTTCCCATAACAAATCAACTGCTGGGGTGAGGTTGTGGTATAACACAAAATGGCTGCCATGGGGAGCATGGCATAACACACAATAGGAGATCACCACCCATGACATCCTTATGTTTACTATGGGAAGCCATCTATGTCCTGCTAATCCTTACTGTGGAGATCACACAATATTATTTTTTTACAAACACACTGATACTGTCTCTGTCCAATAGCAACAGGAAGCAATCCTCAGCACCAGGAAAAAAATACAAGGTGGCCACCTCACACTGACTCCCATTTCACAGAGTCTGAGGCCTCTGCCCTAGGGCACTGGTAAAAGCATTTGTTGGCAGCAGGCACCAGGTTAACAATCCCTACCCTACAGGGAAAAGTTACCACTGTCACTAAAGTCACTGCCTAAGGTGGGTGCAGAAGGAAAGCTTGTAGGGCAGTGTTTCCCAACCAGGGGCCAGGATAGTCCAAGGGGGCCACAGGTGAAAATCGTGTAAGGGAGGACACAGCACGAGGCTAGGAGGCCAGAGAGGAATGTGAGAAGTGAAGGAGGGGGAAACCTTTTTTAAAAAAGAAAAAAAGTTCTGATCGGCTGGCTATCGGCTTCGCCAATCACAAGCGGGTAAGGGGTTGGCCCACCAGGGCCTAGAGCTCCTTTTTGCCATGTGTGTTTTCTTGGATAAGTCCTGGATTGTTTCCGGCGAGAGGGGGCGATCACTGAGGCTCCAATTTTGACCAGTAGAGCCCGCAATCCAAAATCCCCAGGTCAGGTAAGTGCGGTGGTGGTGTGGCAATGGGTGAGCTGGAGCTGCTTGTTGCTGCTGCCAGTGCTGGGCCTGACTCTGCAAGATGCAGGGTGCAATCCACCCCAGCGCATAGCCGAGTGAAATCATCTGGTACTGCTGACTTGCATCTAGTAAATAACTAAGTGTCTACTCAGAAAAAGTTGCACTGAATTCAGTGGGCCTTATTCCCAGGTAAGGGTGTGGAGGGGATAGTGTTTTATCTAGGCAGCCAGTGCTCCTCCAGATGACAAGATCTTTTTGCACCAGGAGAAATTGATTTTTAAAATTCTCCTATATACAGAACTCCCTGCACGCCTTTTGGACTTTTATCTGTAGGTTTTCTCCTGTGTCAAATAATTGAGGTCAGATAAGTGTTGTTTACTTTTTATACTACGTGGGAGATGGATCTTCCTCAGGAGGTTCTGCACTCTCCTTCCTTGGAGGTTTCTAAGCAGAGATTGGATGGCCATCTGTAATGGATGCTTTAGCTGAGTATCCTTACATTGCATGGTGTTATACTAGAAAGATGACTCTTGGGGCCCCTTCCAGCTCCATGATTCTATGTTTTTCTGCTTCAACAACATTTCATTATGTTCCTATCATTTTATGTAATTGCATTTTGTATAAATAATAAAAATTATAAATAAAACATGTTCTATTTACAAACAAAATATTTAAATAGCTACCTTTCTACCAGTAGGATGAGGGGGGCATGGGCATAGCCAGGATTTTGTTAGGGGGGCAGTCTTTTGTTGGGGGTGGAGAACATCATATTTATATTGATTTTTACTTATTGGAGGGGGCAACTGCCCCCTGCCTCCCCCAGCTACACCCATGGGAGGCCACAGGAAGGAAACAAGGTCAGAAGAGGGCCATGGTCAGGAAAAGGTTGGGAAACTGAGCTAGGACACCAAAATCACTCTTGGTAGAAGGACAGTTGGATGTTGCCCCAACCATTTCCTAAACTTTCTGAGACTGCATTGCTTTGCTATAGGGGAGAGGTTTTCAGAATCTGTCCAAATTTCTGTTGGAGCAAAATAACTTTTATTTATTACATCGATATCCTACTTTACTTCATTTGACATTTAACAGACATTAAGATCACATAACGGGCACTGAATTAAAAAGCAGATATTGTAATCAATATAACGACCTGTTCAATTACTATATTGAACTTAGGTCAGTTGATCCCTTAACTCCCAAAGAAAAATATGCTTTCTCTCAGTGTGTTCCCCTATGAATGATAAAGTCGGTTAGAAAGCACTTTATAGGTCATTAAGTGTAACCCATCAGATTTTATTAGGGGTCTCTCACAGGGTTGTATGCTGTTTGTGCACAAGTAGAACAGAAGGCTAGAAGGCCTTCTGGAGTGGATTTTGGGAACAGGTTGGGGGTGTTATTTAAGGGAAAGGAAGGTTAAGGCACAAATGCAAGTCTACTTATGCAACAATTAATTCTGTCCACAAAATTTTACAACCCACTAGCACAAATTCAAAACTTTCATCAACCCAATCCAAAGTCAATATATGGACTAAGTAAGGTTGTCTCAGCATGTGATCAATACTACATTGTACATACTTTATGTATAAACTAGTGTAGATCGTGGTTAATTATCCCCATAATTCAACTCTGAATTGTGGGCATCCATCTTTTTGTCATTCCTCTTGATTTTCTAATGCTGCTTTTTTGCTGAATAAGTTGCACCATGCTTAGTACCCATGTACTGAAGATCTTTGCTTCTATCGGTAGCTCAGTGGCAACTTCTTGCCTACTGACAGCCTTCAGTCAAATTATTTAGATGCAACCCTTCCCCACGATATTCTAAAGAGCTGAGTTAAAAATATGCTCCCCCCTCCCCATTCCAGGCCAAAACATGAAAAGGTATGCCTCAAGGTAAAAACGTAAGGTTTTGTTGTTTTCGCTTTGTTTTGCTGCTGCTGGAAGTTGGATGGTAAAGAATGGCAGTTTATATATACAGTGGTACCTCGATTTACGAACTTAATCAGTTCCGGAAGTCTGTTCTTAAACCAAAGCGTTCTTAAACCAAGGCGTGCTTTCCCATAGCAGTGGGGCACTCAATTTACAAATGGAACACACTAAACAGGAAGCGGAACATGTTCGGCTACTTCCAGGTTTGCAGCGTTCTTAATTCAAGTTGTTCATAAACTAAGCTGTTCTTAAACCAAGGTACCACTGTATATAAACCTGTCTAGAAATTAGCTCCAACTGGTGGGTTGGACTCAGTTCCAGATCAGTCTGATCCAAGGTAGGGTGCAAATGCAGCACTACCACAATACAGTGGTGCCTCGCAAGAAGAAAATAATTCGTTCCGCGAATCTTTTCATCTTGCGATGTTTTTCGTCTTGCGAAGCACGGTCCGTCACAACTGCGCCTCTTCAAGCGGCTTTAAAAAAAAGCGCAAGGCGTTTTCGTCTTGCGATGCAAGCCCATAGGGAAATTTGCCTGGCGAAGCAACACAAAACCGAAAAACCCTTTCGTCTAGCGAGTTTTTTGTCTTGCGAGGCATTCGTCTTGCAGGGCACCACTGTACATACATATAAAAACATGCACACATATGTAGTAAGGGGGAAAATACAAAGAAACTGGGTCCCCAAATACATCTTTGAGTTAAAGGCCGGTACCAGGTCCAAAAATGTTGAAGACTACTGTTAGTTTGCTTTAAGAATGGTTATTTTAATTATCTTCAGCTCATGATGTCTATATACCCTCCCCACTAAGTAGGCATTAAATATAGCTATTTTAAAATATTTTTCTAGAATGAGCCACAATTATGACAACTGCTAACAAAAAACACTTTTACAGGGAAAACAATGTTCTACTTTGTGTTAGAAGGCTGTGTGAACATTCTTCACCCACTAACATTTTATAGGCTCATCTGCAAGAAAGGAAAATGAAAAATGTTTACCCTGACTGCAAACTTTGTTTCTCTCAATCTGTTCAACTCCCATATACAACCAAGTGTTTGATGCATAAATCTCATCATCCAAATTTAAAAGGCTTCAAGAAACACTTGTAATATATGTTTTACTTAGAGAATAATTGTAAAACACTGTAAGCAACTGTCATTGTTGATTATCATGATAGCATCTCCCACTGCTATTCAGGCAGCCAAAACCAACTTTAAGACATTTCAAAATTAACTTGACTAACATGTTGTACTTTCAACAGCTCCTAAGAACACAGCACTTTATTTAAAAACACAGATCTCTTTATCTTCAGAATCTATTACATTGTCATTCAGGGAGTCAATCTTAGCTGAAAAACAGGGTAAATATATAATAAGCAAGTTTTGTTGCTATTTTGCAGAGTTAATTTTCCTAATCTAACTATGCTGACTTGGAAGAAAACACTAATGGTTTCAATTGGGCTTCTGAGTAAATAGGATCGGGCGGTAATAACTTAAAATATATAAATACAAGTTTAATTTTGAGAATGGAACTGCAGGTTGATCAAATGCTGACGGTGACAGTTGTTAGTTCATTCACATAAACAGGTAGAGCCAGTTTCTTTGTGAAGGCAACAATTATTTGCCACTAGTTTCCTGACTCAAACGCAACAAAAACTTTTGCTCGAGCCTAAAAAACGTACAACCAAACATCTCCTTTTAAGCATATATGTATGTGTATAAACACTCCAGTACTCTGGCAATCAGCAAGTCAGATATCCTTAAAACAAAAACTTTACACGTTACAAAAAACAAACAAACCCAGGCCTTCATCTTGGGTGTCCATTGGCTTTCAATCTTCAGCTGAAACAACTATCGGTCAGGAAAGGTATGAGGTAATTTATGCTACAAATCACCTCGAAAATGCTCCCTCCACGTATGACAACCCCACGGGGGGGGGGAATGTCATAAAAACTGCCCGGTGTCAAAATCCTTACAATATTCAGCTTCATTTATTGATACTGGCGAGACAAAAAAAAACCAAACACAAAACACAACAAGTTTGAAGTTGATACAGAACTAGTATGACGTTGGACTCTTCGGGCGAGTGTGTGTGTATATGTGTGTTCTTAAGACCTTCACGCAATTTATTGCCACTATTATTTTTATTATTTAATAACAGGCGCTGTACTAGGCAGGCCATTGTCAAGGGCCCGAGGGGAAAGCCGCGATCTCCCCAGAGCCCCTTTCCTGGGGCGGCGGCGGGGGGGCCGCCGGGCCCTCTAACCTGCCTCTCCCTTTCCTGGGACGGGAACTTGGGCTCCCCGCCCGCTGACAGCCTCTCCTGAGGGGCTCCCCGGAGGGCCTCCCCTCAGTGCCCGCGGCCCGCTCCCTCCGCCGCCCCACAGACGCCCCTGTGACAAGCCAGGTCGGGCGACGAAGAGACGGGGCTCCCTTGCACGCAAGGCCGCGGCCGGCGGCTCGTCTCGCCGCCAGGCCCCGGTCCCGGCCCGGCGCCGCGACGTCCCTCTCGCTCCCTCCCTCACTCACCGGGAAGGCTCGGATCCGCATCTTGGTGTCCTTCCGGCTGCCGGTCCCCTTGCTCAGGTTCGACATCTTCGGGCCCGGCGGGAGCGGAGCCCCCCTTTCCTGAGGGGCGGGGAGAGGGAAACGGGGCCGGGGAGAAGCCCCCCTCAGGCGGCGGCGACCTTCACTCCGAGGGCGGGCGGAGAGGCGAGGTTGAGGCGAGGCAGGCCCAAGTGGCCGTCTGTACGCGGCGGCGGCGGCGGTGGCGGCGGCGGCTCCCTCAGCCTCCTGCGCCTCCTCCTCCTTCTCCGCCGCGATGGCGGCCAAACATCGCTCAGTGCGCAGGGCCGAACAGGCCCCCCCTCCCCTCACGCAGAGACACAGACAGATCCGGCGGGGGCGGCGGCGGCGCAAGAGAGAGAGGAGGGGAGGGAGGAGGAAAGGGGAGGAGCGCAGTCGGCGGGGAGGAGGGAGGAAGGGGGAGCGGAGTGGGGCCGCCAAGTCTCGCGAGAGCTCCAAACGGCTCCCGCGATAATAGGAGGCGCGCGGGGCAGGGCGGGGGGGGTTGGAGAGCTAAGGAGTGTTGTCTTTCTTCCCACTGACCCTAGGGAAGCTGGAGGAGGCGGGCGGGCGAGCGAGCGGTGCTGGTGATTGGCGGGTGGTGGCGCGGAGGTGGCGGCGAGTGGGTGGATTTAGCTGTCACGTGCTACGCAGGCGGCAGGAGGCGGCGATTCGGGTTTGCACGTAGTGCGGTTGGTCGTTTGTTTCGGTTAAACCCGCTTTTAACCCGTTGCTTGCCTGGAGGCCTCTCTTAGGAAATCACTCGGGAGGTTTGGAGCGCCCCCCCCCAATTCGCCTTGAGTACCTGGCCAAGGGCGTTTGGCTGGCGGTGGACCAAATGGCGCATCTTCTGCGGGGCCCTCATGTAAAACACACACACATTCGTGGCTGCTGCTGCTGCTGCTGCTATTTATCCCGTAGAACCTGGGACGGGTGCTTGTGGCTCTTGGGTTACCTCAGACTCTTTATTCTCAGCATCGATGGTAGTCAGGGATGCTGAGGGATGGGATGGCTCAACACTTGGAGGGTCTCCCACAAGGCATCACTACTTTTATTAGTTATGATACAGCTGTGTTGCATAAGCAAATAAAAAACAAAACTTTCCCCAACCAGGCATACTTAGGAAACGATATTCTATTTTAGCTGTTGAAAATGCTTGACAATATTCTAGCTTGTCTACCATAAGATAATTACAGAAAACAGAATAATACAAACCAGATGAAGGAGCTGCAAAAAGAGCCCGTGCAGGTGACTGGGTGAATTAATCCCATGAAAAGGAAAGGCAAGATGTTTTATTGGGCAGTGGGTGTGTATGCACACACACACACACATATGCATAAAGTCAATAAATTAACACAACCTTTAAAATAACAGCTGCGTAACAATTTACTAAATAACAATTTACCAAAAGCAGCAGCAACTAATCAATTTATCCGATCAGGTCTCTCCAAATGCCCACCTAAAAAGGTGTAACTTAACTAGCTGCCTGAAACTAAATAGAAGGGGTCCTCCGTAGAGGGGAACCTCCATGTGGAGGGGGCTACCACTGAAAAGACCCATGTGGCTCCATGTACTTCATCCTGCACAGGAACAATGAGGAGCACCTCATCTGCTTCAAATGCACTTCTCCATAGTTTGAGATCATCATCAAAAGCCTTTCTCCAGGTTTTTCCACCATCTAAAGATGTTGTGGGAGCCCATCAGGGAGAGGGACTTTGTCAATTGTGGCACCCTAATTTTAGAGGATCACCTGGTGCCCACTCTGATTTTTCCAGCTTCAAGTGAACTTGTTTTGTTTTATTCTGATTGTTTTGATAGTATTTTTAATGCTACTTTTTACCAATTTTCCAGGTTTAGCTTATTTTTATTTATGAATTATCTTACAGTGTTTTTAATAATTTATGATAAGCCATCCGGATAGCATGCTCAAAGGGAGGGGTATAAATCTTAATTGTAAACTCTGATTGGCAGCTTCCATGGATGCAACAGGACTTTGTCTTCACTCTCATCATGTCTGCTTGAGCCTTCTGCCTACTGCTATTTGTTCATTCACATTTCCCAAATTATTTTTCAAACTTCTCCTGTTTTTGCACAAAATTTAAATGATCACACCCATAGAACATTAATGTTTCACAGATGTCAATATCATAAAGTACCAAAATTTCATCCAGTGTAAGTAGAAACCACATATAGCATATATACAGGTCAGCTTGCCTTCATTTGTCATGCTTGCAATAGGCTTTATACTGAGACTGAAAAAACAGGTTGTTATTCATTTCAACATGCTAGTATAGAGCTAAAAAGTTCAGGTCTAAAGATAAATGAGGTATTTATTGAGTGCCAGGTGCAAATTGAAATCCACAATATGGTAATACATTTATTAAAACAAAATGTCAGGAAATAGTACTGCTGTACTATTTTGGACTTTTTTCCCTAATAGACCAACATGGCTGCATATGTTGTTGTTGTTTTTTTCAGTGACTGGGAACTTAAGAGGGCTGAAACTTGCATTGAAATTCAGAATGTGAAAATTGTTGGAAGTCAACAGTATTACTCCATATGCACATTAATACTTTGCAGTATTGAAAGAAGACTCTCATAAATGTTTTGAATGGTGTCGCTAAGAACAACAGCAAATCCATATTTTTGTCAGTTTGGAGTTGGATAATTTGTGAAATGAAGTGAAATGATAAAGGATTGTAGGCCTGTTTCAGATATATATCAGTGCTAAGACACTTTGGAGATGGTATGAAATTTGAAATGATGGAATTGATATATGAAGGCCCTTTTTCAAAAATTACAGTTTGTCATGATTATAGCAAATAGGTTTCAAGAGGGTTTTAGCAACTGATACAACAGAGGCTGTTTTATTTCAATCAGTGCAGCAACACTGGGTGCTGGGCTGCAGGGGGCACCACAACAATGAGGTAGAATGGAGTATGAGAGGTGGGGGGGGGCACCAAATTTTAACATTGCTACTGAAATTTCAGAGCCCAAAGTCCACTACTGGATATAACCTCTGAAGTCACATGTTTATACCAGTTGTACCCAACTAAGTGAGTCATATCCATTATTTTCAATGTGTCTACTCAGAGTAGGAGTAACATTGGATACAATGCACTGTAGCCATATAACCTATTATGTTGAAAGTCACTTCTGTAACAGTCAGTAGGCTGTCAAGAATACACCAGTGATCAACTTTGTATTCCTGTAGTTCAAAATATCTGGAGGGTACCATGTTGTGGAAGGCTAAACTAGAGTGAGATGATAAGGCCAGCTTTTTGTACAAGGCAGAGAGAGTGACATACAGCAGATTTGAGCTCCAGTACCAATTATTTTCTAAGGGACGCGGGTGGCGCTGTGGGCTAAAGCCTCAGCGCCTAGGGCTTGCCGATCGAAAGGTCGGCGGTTCGAATCCCCGCGGCGGGGTGCGCTCCCGCTGCTCGGTCCCAGCGCCTGCCAACCTAGCAGTTCGAAAGCACCCCCGGGGGCAAGTAGATAAATAGGTACCGCTTACCAGCGGGAAGGTAAACGGCGTTCCGTGTGCGGCTCTGGCTCGCCAGAGCAGCGTTGTCACGCTGGCCACGTGACCCGGAAGTGTCTTCGGACAGCGCTGGCCCCCGGCCAATAAATGTGAGATGGGCGCACAAACCCCAGAGTCTGGCAAGACTGGCCCGTTCGGGCAGGGGTACCTTTACCTTTACCTTTACCAATTATTTTAGACAATAAGAACTTTGTAAATAAGCAGCCTTCAGGCTTGTGAAGATGGATAGGTATGCATCATATTATTCACATGTGCAGCATTAACTGCAGTGAAAACATTATTTTGCCTGAACTTAAATGTATATTTGAGTGTTTGTAACTGAGCATTGTTCATTACACATATACAAAGTCTGGCTTCCTGTTATTTGAATCTGAGGGTGCATATTCAAGTTCACACCTCTGATGTCTGCTTTAAATAACTCATAATAACTAACTATCTCTGCCAGGTTTCCTGTTTGTTATCACAAATGTGAATCAGAATCTCCTCATAACTTATAAGCATACATTGGAAGACCAGGAGCAATTCCAACCCTTTACCACCCTTCAATTACTCTGGTTGATGGGTTATGGATGCAAAGGTCTAGCTAAACTATGTTAAGGGAATGTGACTCCACAGTTTATGTGACCTTGCACATTCTTTTCGGCTGTGTACATACTGACCTGTTTGTAGCGCAACAATATATTTTATTTTCATTCCAGAATTGCTCATTCTTGTCCTCAGCGTGCTGCTTTCAGCCTAGATAAATTCTAGATTCTGTGGTCCATGAAGGTGTGGTTACTTGGTACACATTTTAAAACCCTCCCCTTGATTAGGTTACCCATACCTCTTCCTCCCTACACATGCCCCAGGTGAATCAAGAATGAAGTAGTGGTTGTGATCTTGGTATACACCTACCCACAACATCATTGGGCAGGTGTGGATGCACAACCCCCCAATTGCCAGGATATCCTACATGATCTGTTTCAAACGCCTGACCCACCAGTGGAAGAACAATGATCCAAATCTCAAAACCTAAATACACACAAATAGAAAATCACAGTTGCAGAAAGTAAACAAACAGTATATTGCAACCAACAGGTCACACCAAATTGGCACACCTCAACTGAAACTGCTCTGTATGCCATGCAGTAGAACTATAAGTATTATTTTGCAGAGATTGCATATCATGCTCTTATTAGTGCCACCAAAAAAGGCATCAACATAACAAGCTGTTAGACAGCTTGCCTCCACACTGGAATTTTGATAATGTGCTGTGGGCACCAGCGGGTCAGGGGTTACGGCACAATACCTGCCCTATCTTAGCAAGCGGATGCCATCTACTCTCTGAACTGTATTTAAGCCAGGCTGCTTGGAATACAGCTGGACTAGTACCAGAAACTTAATTGTCGGTTGACTTGTTTTGCTTTGTATTTATGTACTTAAGACTAGATTGTTAAGGGTTGGTGTTTTTTTTTTTTTGTAATATGGAATTTATACTGTTTCCGCCACATGGTTGAATTTTGTCATCTTTTAATTTAACCATCATCTTCTGTATCTTGCATGTTTCCAAGTGCTCTGTATGTTGATGCTTTGAATGTTTGCAGTAAGCTCATTGTGGGAAAATGGCATATGACTAAATCAAACAAAAAGACAGGACTACAGAATTGTGTGGACATGCCCCCCATCAGCTGTCCCATCAATGAGGGGAAAGGCAGCCGCCACCACACACAATCACAAAGAGAAGCTCTTTGCACGTCTTTTCAGTTCAGAAGAGATGGGAGGGTGGGTGTCCAATTCTGGCCTCCAGTAAAGTGTGTACATGTTTAAGGGATATGTTCAATGGAGAAGAAACTGACTCAGTGCAAACAGGAACTGAGCAGGAAGAGCAAAATATTTTTGAGTGGATATTTACTAAGATCTTTCATAGGTACTATAGGAGGTAATGGTGCCTGTGAATGCCACATTGGTGATCCCTGCAATATGTTAAGCAGTTCTTCTTCCCTATCACATTAATTATTTTCATTTTCTCCATTTTGTGCTATCTTGCAATTGTTCTAAGAAAATGGTATATAAGTATATATTGTTTAACAAATGCATTTAGACTGCAGTCCTGTACATACCTACCTGGAAGCAGGATCTCTTGAGCATTGTGGCGCTTAAAGGTAAAGGTACCCCTGACCATTAGGTCCAGTTGTGGATGACTCTGAGGTTGTGACGCTCATCTCGCTCTATAGGCCCAGGGAGCCGGTGTTTGTTTGCAGACAGCATCCGGGTCATGTGGCCATGACTAAGCCCCTTCTGGCGAACCAGAGCAGCGCACGGAAATGCCGTTTACCTTCCCGCCGGAGCGGTACCTATTTATATATTTGCACTTGACGTGCTTTTGATCTGCTAGGTGGGCAGGAGCTGGGACCGAACAATGGGCGCTCACCCTGTTGCGGGGATTTGAACTGCTGACCTTCTGATCGGCAAGCCCTAGGCTCTGTGGTTTAGACCACAGGGCCACCCGCTGTGGAGCTTACTGTGGAGAGCCAGTGTGATGTAGTGGTTAAGAGTGGTAGTCTCGTAATCTGGGGAACTGGGTTCGTGTCTCCGCTCCTCCACATGCATCTGCTGGGTGACCTTGGGCTAGTCACACTTCTTTGAAGTCTCTCAGCCCCACTCACCTCACAGAGTGTTTGTTGTGGGGGAGGAAGGGAAAGGAGAATGTTAGCCGCTTTGAGACTCCTTAAAGGGAGTGAAAGGCGGGGTATCAAATCCAAACTCTTCTTCTTTTGAGTAAAAATGTATATGATTTAATTGTCTTCCTTCTGCAGTACTGTGTGGCATTTTTTTGGGTACCCCATATAATGAATGGCTCTGACCCCATGCAGGCATAGGCACACTCAGCCCTCCAGATGTTTTGGGACCACAACTCCCATCATCCCTGACCACTTGTCCTGTTAGCTAGGGATGATGGGAGTTGTAGTCCCAAAACAGCTGGAGGGCCAAATTTGCCTATGCCTGGAATAGAGCAATAGAAACGTTAAGACATGTTGTTTTCAAATGGTGCTTTTCCAGAGATGGGTGAAACAAATTTTTCACTCCCATTCTACTAAAATATCCAGGAAGGACTTGTGAATTATAAATTGGCCTACTTATTGGCTGACACACACAAAAAAACCCAGTAACAGTTGCTAGATTTCTCTTTTCTGTTGCAAGGGATTTTCTTAGGTTAATTGTATATTAGTTTATTTCTGTATAACTGTTGGAGTTTTATGACTTTTGAGTTTCAATTTGTTTTCATCAGTTCTGTGACGTAATAAAAGTTATTGTTCTCAAAAATGCATAGAATTGTGCTGTTAGTTTCTCAAGAAATGTTGTTACCATTATGCATGTATACTTTGGAACACTTTGACAGTAGCTATGATTTCCCCGCTTTACAGATTGTAGATATTTTTGTGCACAAATGTCACTTTGAAAAGAGACACTATAAAAATCTCTTTACCTAATTTTCAGCATAATACAGTGGTGCCTCGCAAGACGAAAATAATCCGTTCTGTGATTCTCTTCGTCTAGCGGTTTTTTTCTTCTTGCGAAGCAAGCCCATTGACGGATTAGCAGATTAGCGCTATTAGAGGCTTTTAGCAGCTTATCTGCTGATCGGATCAGCTGATAAGCAGCTTAGCGCTATTAGCGGCTTATCTGCTGATCGGATCAGCTGATAAGCGGCTTAGTGCTATTAGAGCTATTAGCAGCTTTTAGCTGCTTTTAGCGGCTTATCTGCTGATTGGATCAGCTGATAAGCGGCTTAGCGGTTTAGGAAAAGGGGGGGGAGGGAAAAAAACAGCAGGAACTCGCAAGACATTGTTGTCTTGCGAAGCAAGCCCATAGGAGATTCTTTTTGCGAAGCACCTCCAAAACGGAAAACTCTTTCGTCTAGCGAGTTTTCTGTCTTGCGAGGCATTCATCTTGCGGGGCACCACTGTATATGTTAAATCACAAAATAGCTGTAAATGTGCAATTCACTTCAAGCTTCAGTCCCCTGGGCAATTGAAAATGTTGCATCAAACACAGTGGGACTTACATCCAAGAAAGCATGTGTAGCATGATGCTCCAACTCTCATAGATCCAGCTGGATATATACAGTATATGTATGCACAAATCTGTGCTAGATGGTATATATCATCTTTATTGGTACCTCATGCCCTGGTTTTATTGACTTAATTCAACAAGCCAAGCTGAAGAAAAACAGCATCCTCCTTGTTCTACTAGATCTTGTTCTACTAGGTGTCTACCATATCCTGAATAATCCCTGGTGGCCTGCTGCCATTTAGTATACCTTGAAAGGAAAGGCTTAAGATCACAAGGATGTTATAATTACACCATGACACACTTTTAAAACAAGTCTAGCTGGAGAAAATCTGTAGCACTGAAACAGATGGGTGGAGTTTGCCTCTTGGTGTCAGCATGCCATGTTCTACGACTTCCTCACACAGGTGTTTCTATTCCCTTCCTACTTCCTAGCTTAGCCTCAGCAGCCGTTTATACATGGTTTACTATGCCCATGCCAAATAATGCAGCAATAGCCA
Organism: Podarcis vaucheri; assembly: GCF_965113315.1. Classification (NCBI taxonomy): domain Eukaryota; kingdom Metazoa; phylum Chordata; class Lepidosauria; order Squamata; family Lacertidae; genus Podarcis; species Podarcis vaucheri. Next base: position 31,620,604 of record NC_138763.1, on the reverse strand, counting down.
AGCAGCAGATATTTCTGCTGGACAGGTGGCTAAACCATCAGCAGCAGATAGGGTTGAAGAACATCTCCCCACCACAGAGAAGGAAGAAAATATACTTCTTGCCTTCAGCAGGGTGGCCCAACCAAGGACTTCACTCCCCAAATAGTGTAGGAATATTGGGGTACAAGAGGGAATTTTTGACACCACTTGGGGCTGTCTCCAGGACCACTTTTTGTTGCTGGATTTATTGTGGTGTTTGCTGGCCTGTGGTCAACTTCCAAGTGTTGCCTGTGCAGCAGAATTATTTGAAGCTTCTATCTAGTGCAGTTGAAGACATCAGTTTGCCAGGACAGAGAACTGTAAACAAACAACTAGCTTATCATAATGCATTGGTGCCACTGCTCATTTAAGGACTCGCCCATCTTATGTTTACATCACAAAGTTGTCCTTCAAGGAAGCCTTTTAATGACACACCTACACATGAAAACACATCACTGCTAGAGCCTACATGAAGTTAATGCTGCATCATTTATATATTCTAAAGATCCAATGCACATGGTTAATTAGAAACCTGGATGAACTGGAAGGCTATTTGCAAAGGCATGACCTATCATGCAGTACAACTGTGAGGGCAATGTGCCATAGAAAGATTTATGAATCCATTGATTGCTTGGCTGATAACTAAAGCTACAAACCTATGAGCACTTACCTGGTTGTGTTTATTTACAATTACATAGGTGGAACAAAGGAGGAAATCTAATACAGTGGTACCTCGGGTTACATACGCTTCAGGTTACATACTGTCAGGGGTTCAGGAGCAGAGGCGAGGGAAAGGGAAGAAACAGAGAGCGAGGGGGAGGAGGCAGAAGAAAGGATGAGTGATGACGACGACCCGAGATCTCCGAGTCTGTCCAGTGAACCAGAAGATTCACAAAAAGGAGCACCAGTGGCCAGGGCAAGGGGGGAGACTAAGGGGACACCCCAGGAAGATAGAGCCAGAGGGGACTCAGAGGGGAGCAGTTGGAAATCGGGACCAGCGTCACCGCCAGAGAGCAGGGAAGAGGAAGGGCGCCAGGGATCAAGCGCTGGCAGCCCACAACAGGAGGGAGGGCACGAGTCAGGAGTGGCCACACCTCCATCGGGGAGCGAAGAGACGGTTAGACGGAAGGTGGAAGGTTGGGCGCGCGCGCCAAGTTCAAATGCACAGGAAGGTGGCGCAGTAGGCAGCCCGGAAAGGGAGCCAGGTCCTAAAGCCCGGCGCAAGGAGACAGGAGGGTCCGGGGGGTCAGCGTCAGAAGAATCCCGGAAGGAAGAGACCCCGGGGGGCAGAGGGACCCAGAGGAGAACTGTCAGGCGGAAAAGGTGGAGCAGGGCTAGGATATTAAGTTGGTGCGCAAGGGGCGGAGACTCAGACGGAGCTTCGCCGATCTAAGCATAAGACGTAGAGTTGCGCGCAGCAGCTTGAGAATGGAGACTGTAACTCAATAAAGACTTTTATTTAATGATCGCTGGCTGGCGTGATCCTCTGTGAGCTAGGATCTGGAAGCAACCCTGACAGTAAGCTCCGTCTCTTCAAATTGTGGGCATCCACGGCCTCGTGGAGAGGAGAGAAAGCGGGTGCCTACTAGCGAGCTCACGAACGGCAGACAATATGACGGCCGAACAGCAAATAGCGGAACTGAGAGAAGCAGTGTCACGACTGAATGCCGAGGCGCTGGCATCCAGGAAGAGAGAGGAGGACGCAGCTGCCGCCTACAGGGATCTCCAGGTCAGGTTGGAAGTGCTTACGAAGCAAGGGCAACAGACACCCAAACCAGAGGGGATTGGGTTGGGGAGACGCACAGGCGGTCTGGTCTCTCACTTCGATGGGAATTTGCAACAGTACCCCAACTTTAGAGCAGACGTAATGTGTGCACTGCAACTGCTGCACAAAGACTTTAGAGATGAACAAGAGAAGGTGGGGTTCATTATGTCCCATTTGCATGGAGACGCTAAAGCATGGCTGCGCAATTTGTGGAGAGATAAGGATCCTGCGCTCCAAAATGCGGACGCCTTTATTAAAGCGATGGATGGGTGTTTCTTATCAAGCATTGACGTGGATCTTGCCCGGAAGGAGGTGCATGGACTAAGGCAAGGGAGGGCCAGCGTAAGGCAGTACCATGCCCGCTTTTTCGCTTTGGTCAGTGCCTTGGAATGGGACAGAGATTCGGCCCCTGTCAGAGACCTGTTTTGGGAGGGCTTGCACAGCTCGATTAAAGATGAGATTGCGAGGGGGGAGAGACCCCGGACCACGCAGGAGGTCGTTCAGAGGGCGCTGGCGGTGGGGGTGCGGCTGGAAGAACGCCCATGGAGCAGGGACGAAGGGCGTGGAGGGCGCGAACCACCCAGGGGCTCCTCCTTCCTTCCCAGAGAAGCAGCGCATGCGCAATCCACGCCTCCGCCCGGAGGAGGGGCAGAACCTATGGAGGTGGGAGGTGCAAGGGCTCAGTCAGCAACCAGAGCCCTAGCACCGGCAACAGTGAAAGCGAAGCCTCCTAGAGGGAACAGGAAGTGTTACATCTGTGAGGAGCCAGGGCATATGGCGAAAGAGTGTCCCCGGAGGCTCCACAAGCACACTGCAGCCTCAGCAATGGTAACTGGAGCAACGCAGCAAGGAGAACCACAGCAGGGAAACGACGCAGTCTGGCTGGAGGAAGAGGCACTGGGGCCCAGCCAGACGTCTCAGTGAAGCAGTCCCCAGAGATTTTACAGCCCATGGACCCCCTCCCGCCCAAGCCAGTGGTACGGCTCACCGCATCTCTCCAGCTGCCCAATGGAATCACCATGGACGTGCCAATCACCATCGACTCCGGAAGCAGAGGTGACCGTCGTCGACGAGAGCAGGGAGGAAGAACCGGAAGACTTCAGATGGAGGCCCGCCACGGGAAGCGAACTGTACCCGACCTTCGTCCCCTTGACACGGCAGCACCCAGCTCCCGCACCGGAAGGAGGGGAGGGGGGAAGAGGGGGCTTCGAGGGGGGGATGGATGTCAGGGGTTCAGGAGCAGAGGCGAGGGAAAGGGAAGAAACAGAGAGCGAGGGGGAGGAGGCAGAAGAAAGGATGAGTGATGACGACGACCCGAGATCTCCGAGTCTGTCCAGTGAACCAGAAGATTCACAAAAAGGAGCACCAGTGGCCAGGGCAAGGGGGGAGACTAAGGGGACACCCCAGGAAGATAGAGCCAGAGGGGACTCAGAGGGGAGCAGTTGGAAATCGGGACCAGCGTCACCGCCAGAGAGCAGGGAAGAGGAAGGGCGCCAGGGATCAAGCGCTGGCAGCCCACAACAGGAGGGAGGGCACGAGTCAGGAGTGGCCACACCTCCATCGGGGAGCGAAGAGACGGTTAGACGGAAGGTGGAAGGTTGGGCGCGCGCGCCAAGTTCAAATGCACAGGAAGGTGGCGCAGTAGGCAGCCCGGAAAGGGAGCCAGGTCCTAAAGCCCGGCGCAAGGAGACAGGAGGGTCCGGGGGGTCAGCGTCAGAAGAATCCCGGAAGGAAGAGACCCCGGGGGGCAGAGGGACCCAGAGGAGAACTGTCAGGCGGAAAAGGTGGAGCAGGGCTAGGATATTAAGTTGGTGCGCAAGGGGCGGAGACTCAGACGGAGCTTCGCCGATCTAAGCATAAGACGTAGAGTTGCGCGCAGCAGCTTGAGAATGGAGACTGTAACTCAATAAAGACTTTTATTTAATGATCGCTGGCTGGCGTGATCCTCTGTGAGCTAGGATCTGGAAGCAACCCTGACACATACGCTTCAGGTTACAGACTCTGCTAACCCAGAAATATTACCTCGGGTTAAGAACTTTGCTTCAGGATGAAAACAGAAATTGTGCTCTGGCGGTGCGGCGGCAGCTGGAGGCCCCATTAGCTAAAGTGGTGCTTCAGGTTAAGAACAGCTTCAGGTTAAGAACGGACCTCCGGAACGAATTAAGTACTTAACCCCAGGTACCACTGTACATAGTTTCAGTTTTCCTACAGAGAAGTCTACTTCTTCAACTTTATTTTATTTTATTTTTTGCATTTATTACCACCTTTTTCCTCCAAGGAGCTCCCAGATTGGGAGCCCCCATGGCTGCTTCTTGAGGTATAACTAGTCCTAAGCATATGATTAGAATATGCTTTTAATGTTAACAGTTACCTATCACGTAGCATAGGAAACCACTATTGAAACCATTAATTGAAAGCAACTTACCGGTAATATACAGCAGAGGAAACTGTTGCTTGAAGTACAAGTTAACAGCTCCCACCTAAAATTTACTCTCTCATATGTAGTAATTCAGGTCAAGGCATACATGTTTAAAATGTTACATCTTCTGTGCATTGTACAATTATTTTTGTACATGCACACCTTGACCTGAATTAAGGTATGCATATTTAAGTTTGATTGTACAATGGACAGAAGGCGTGACAATTAATTACAAACATGACTGTGAGAAGCAAAAGTACAAGCAAGATGGAAAACTTTCAGACATGGGGACTCCATGTACAGATCTGTTTGCATAAATGAATGAGCACACTGGGTTGGTCTGCACTGCCAGCCACACATTCCACTGCCTGCTTCCACTCCCCATATTCCTATAAAGTAAGTATTGTTTTGTTTTATTATGGTTTGTTATGTCTTGTTTGATGGTGTTCCTTGTTTCTATTAAAAATTCAATAAAAACCTATAAACAAATGGAAAAAAAAATGTCCAGTATATAACATTGAGATTGGACATCTCAATATACCTGAGTATATAAAGTTTGGTTAGCCTGGTTAAAACCAGTCAGGTGACGTGATCTCTTTACCATTAAATGCTGAAACTGGATGAACGGGTGCCTTCCCTATTCATAAATAATCTCTCACTCGCAAATGTCATTTAATTTAGCCCTCCATGTTAATTAGGAATATTATACACCTCCTGCCAGTCCTTTCATTTCCCTCTTTGAATTGCCAGCCTACTTTAAGGACTTAATATTTCCCATAATGCAGTGGAATCAAGGGAGGTTGCTTGCCAATCCCTTTAAGAATTCCCAGGAACTAACACTGAAACAGAAAGGAAGCTGTGGCTCAATTTACGTTCCATTTAAAATCTTTTTACACTTGTTCCTCTTTAAGCTCCTCTAAGCTCTGTGTTGGTATCCATTAGATGTAACAAGCTAAGGCTCTGTTTTATCTATATGTAGTGTAAACTCAAGCTGTTCCTCAGTGCATCAGGTTAGAGTGCCTTGTTAGGGGTTTGTAGTTTAGCCTTTTCTGACCTTCTCAGGGAGAGCCTATTCAAAGTGCTGGTTTTGATCTATAAATCTTTACGCAGCTTCAGATCTCCTGGATCTGAAGGATCACCTTTTCCCATATGTATCTACTCAGGCCTTAAGATCATCAACATAGGCCATTCTATGAGTGTTCCTTCACTCTTGACATAACAGAGAGAGTCTATGAGGGAGAGGCTTTTTTCAGTGGTGGTCTCCCAGTGGGAGAATGCTGTCATTAAAGAGGCTCATCTGGAACCTATAGTAATTCCCCCCCCCCTTATTTTTACTATGTTGACATTTTTATCAGTGTTATCATTTAAACTACAGTGGTACCTCAGGTTACATACACTTCAGGTTACAGACTCCGCTAACCCAGAAATAGTGCTTCAGGTTAAAAACTTTGCTTCAGGATGAGAACAAAAATCGTGCTCTGGCGGCACGGCGGCAGCAGGAGGCCCCATTAGCTAAAGTGGTGCTTCAGGTTAAGAACAGTTTCAGGTTAAGTACGGACCTCCAGAAGGAATTAAGTACTTAACCTGAGGTACCACTGTACTGATCTCCATATCCCCCCCTCACCCTTGTATTTGCTCTTCATTTGTTTGCTTGTCTGTTACATTTATATCCCACTTTTTCTTCAAGGAAAAAGTGTGTTCCATTTTCTACTGAAAACACTTAGAAACTCTCCCCCAAATGGGAAATCCCAATAAGCCAGGATTCCTGCTGGAAGGGAGGTTTCTAAGTGTGCCTAATAGAACACACTTAAAAGCCCTCTTCAGACCTTCAGCTTGATCACACAATTTCAGGCAAATCCCTTAACACAGCATCCTAATCACCTCTCTTTTAAGTGGTGACAGTAGTCTTCTTTTTAATTCCACCCTTCTCTGCAAGATATTTCAAGACCACATACAGATATGCTATAGTGCCTGCATTTCATAGTCCTCAGTCATTCTGTCTCTGGAGTAATCCAATTTACTTAACAACGCCACAGTTAAGAGGTTTAGGGGTAGTAGCCCCAGCCTGACCAATGACTGGTTGTCACAGGTAATATTATTGCAAAACTTAAACCTGAGCAACATTGAGTAAGATTCTAGCGGAAAGAATTGTGGGGAAGCTGAACAGCTGTTGCGGGGCAACCTTTAAGGGAAGTAACACTAAAAGAGACCCTGAAGGAAATGATTCTGAGTTATGTTTGTGGAGTCTTGCCCAAGGAATGAACAGAGGGCTGCTGAGTCAGCTTTAACTGAGAGTGATTCCTCTGTAGTCTTTAACCCAGAGCAGAGAAGGAACCCCAGGGCGTACTGAAGGAATCTAACACATGAATCTTTCTAACATGGGGTGGGGGGGGAATACAAACTCGCCAAACCAACTTGCTTTTATAGCTGTGTTCACATTAATGCGTGCAGACACCCATTAGTTATTTCTGGAGAAGATGAGCAAGGAGGACACAGCTTTCCTCCTATACTGTTCACAAACCTTTTAAGAACATGAATATACAAGGGGAAACCAGCAAGACAAATAGCCCCAGCCCCAAACAGGAATAGTCTTGTGCAGGACTCCAGCTGGGCTGGAACAGTAGCTTTGGAATGCTGTTCAGGGTTTGCATGGAAGGTTTCAGAAGGTGGGAAAGGATCAAGGATCTTTCCCCTCCCAGTGCCAGACAATGCCAGAGAACCCAGCCTCAAGAACCAAGTGCTTTATTGGTATAGCAGGGGGTGGGGGTCTAGAGAGTGGGGAGTTACTAGAGGAAATAATGGTGATTCCACTTCTTTTTAAGCCAGGAAACTCAGACAAAGGAGTGCATGCTGTGTCAATTTTTTGGAAGCACCTTTCTTTTTTTATATAGAAGAACTTGCCATTGCTTGACCAACGTAGGTACTCAAAACATGTCAGAAGATTTAATCATGCCAATGAACTGTTTCAGGTTCACCTTTCTTGGCCCTATTCGGTGGTAACATTAGGTCATTAGGAGTTTGGGGGCAAGGTGGCATCTGCACGCTGGTGACACTCAGCTCTGTTTCTTGATAACATCTGAATCAGGAGAAGCTGTGTGGGCCCTGGATGCTGTGGTGGGATGGATGAGGGAAAATAAGCTGAGCTTGAATCCCGACAAAATGGAGGCGCTGTGGGAGGGTGGGTCCTGGGTTTGAGAAATTGGTCAATTGCCTGCCCTGGATGGGCTTGCACTCCCACTGAAGAAGCAGCTACGCTGTCTGGGGTGCTCCTGGGCAAGAGGTAGGACCAGAGCTAAAGGTAGGTGAAGCCATCCCATTGTTTTACCTTTCTCTTTCCAATGCCTTTATCCCTTTCTTCTCACCTCCCTTTGTTTCTGGTACCCCATACAGTCATACCTCGGGTTACAGACTCTTCAGGTTGCGCATTTTCGGTGTGCAGATGCGGCGCTGCGGGTTGCGAATGCTGCGGGTTGTGAACGTGCCTCCTACTTAGATCACATTCACAACCCAAGCATCCACTGTATTTCCACCCCCCTCCTTGCCACCTGCATGAAATTAGTCCAAGGATTTATAGCCCTCAGAATTCTGGCTGGCCACCTGTGTGGTTATATAAAATAATAAAATGGGTCTATGTACTAGATTTGCATAGAATCCTTTGCTTTAAAAAAAGATACCCGTTTGATGTGTGTTTTATAATATTCCTGTAGTTATGAGGTATAAAACATTAAATACAAGGCCTCTTAAAATGCACCATTTTTAGCAGTTTCATGTATCCAAAAGACAGCCTTTAGAATCTGTTAAGAATTTTCTTCTGTCTCCAGATCTGCTACAGAAATCTGATATGGAGCCCCTGTCAATTTCTCCTACTATCTTTAGAATAGTGTGCCAATATTAATCTTTTAAAAATTACATACCGCTTTAAATTACATACCACTGTACAGTCTGTGCAGAGCAGTACACCTTCAGAACTTATTTTCTCATATTGAGATGTATTTTATATGTATAGTTGAGTAGCATGGCCAACCAGGAAGATTCCTCCATATGAAGCACTTTTTAAAGAACAACAACAACCACCACCAGTACCTGCTATATGATTAAACTATAGTGAGATGAATACTTTCTCTCTCTATGTGTCAGCAGTGAATAGCAGTTTGATGCGAAGGTGAGTATAAGTTTTGTCACAGAATTGCTTTCAATTGTCCTGGAAGTGAAACGTGTCAAATAAAGGAAGAGTAGCTGTCAGAATTCCAATTGAGGTGCTTTGCTAGAAATGGTTCGGAGAAAATATTCCCTTACAGCTCTGGTGTTCAGGAGTGCAGACTGAAATGCTTAGAAGATGAACTGCTGAGATAGTTGGACTATCGGGAGTAACTTTTATGCCTTTACAGATGGCTCTGTCTAGCAGAATTTTTTCTATCACTGCAACATAAATGCAAGGGGTGAGGGGGTGGTGGGTGTGTTGGGTGTGAGAGAAAGATAAAGCCTGCATTCAAATGAGGGATATAAGAACACAGGAACTGCCTTATTCGGAGACAGACCTGAATAGCCTTCTCCTGTTGTGCCCTGCTGCTTCGTTGAATTCTGTTAGGCAAACATGCACGGTTCGTCTTGTGTTTTGTAAGATGTGCAGGAGGCAGTGATGGCCCCCATCTTTGGTGGTTTGAAAGGTGATTGGTCAAATTCATGGGGGAAAGGGCGTCTCCTGGTACGCCTCGCAGAGGACCTTATGGTCCAGAAACAATAATACTTTGGAGGTTCCGGGCCTCAAGGAGGTTAGACTGGCCTCGACCAGAGCCAGAGCCTTCTCAGCCCTGGCCCCGGCTTGGTGGAATGCTTTGTTGCAAGAGACCAGGGTCCTGCGGGATCTGACATCTTTCCGCAGGGCCTGCAAGACGGAGCTGTTCCGCCAGGCCTTTGGTCCGGGCCCAGTCTGATCCCCTCCCTTCTTCCTTCTTCCCTCTTTCTATGGGACCCTGTATGTAAGTGACGTCTTGGCTCCTTCTGTCGACCCACATGGGACCAGCATGGGTGGCCGGGCCTGGTGAACATTTAATATTCCTTACCCCTGCGGTTGTGATTCGTGGGTTCCCACCTAATTTTATTTTTATTTTAAATGTGATTTTGACCTGTATTTTAATCAGTCGTTTGATTTTGTGTTTTTAATGTATTATATATTTGGCGTTAGCCGCCCTGAGCCTAGTCTTGGCTGGGGAGAGCGGGGTATAAATTAATTTATTATTGTTGTTGTTTTTATAAAAGGTTATATAAGGTTAAAGGATGGGAGAAGTGGGTTTGACCACTCTTTCTGTGCGCTCTTGCGGTTCAAGTGGGCTAGTGGAAGGGCTGGCATTTATTTAATGGACTTGGGGTATATTCTGGCCAAGATCCTATGTTTTCACTCTATGAATGGAATGAGAGACTTGCACTCATCGGAGGACTTTGTGTTGAGAGTCAAAATTAAGGATCCAAACCTAATCTGGATATAAAAAATAAAATAGGCAGGCAGTTAAAGAAGTTGGCACTCTCGCCTTGGTTTTAGAGCTGAAACTTTCACTGTCTTAACTAATGTGTGTGTATGTTTGTATGTATATGCAAAAGTATCTTATGATTCTATAATCAGTTTAGATTATTGCATTTAAAACTGTATCTCTCCCTGCTTCTTGCTTTGGTTCTTGGTACAGTGGTACCTTGGTTTAAGAACAGTCCGGTTTAAGAATGATTTGGTTTACAAACTCTGCAAAACTGGAAATAGTGTCTTGGCTTTAGATTTTTACCTCGGTCTAAGAACGGAAACCGAAGGGTGGAAGGGTACTGGCAGGGGGAGGCCTCATTAGGGAAAGCACGCCTCAGTTTAAGAACGGTTTTGGTTTAAGAATGGACTTCCGGATGGATTAAGTTAGTAAACTGAGGTAGCACTGTATTTGGAACCTAAATATTTAGAAATAGGCATTCTATTTTCTACTCAGGCTACACATCTAAATGTACACTTGGAAGGAATGCCCTCTAGTGGTAAAACTGAAGATATTACACTATCAATATGGTCCTGCTGTATCAGAAACACACACACACACGGATAGGCTAAAATGATTGTTCTAAGTGTTTAATTTTAGCTTCAGTTCATGCAGGTTTTGGCTTCTTGAAGTAGAGCTATTCAACCAGGAATCAAAACATTTCCAGAAGGATTTCATGGAGGAAGTAACCATACAGTGTATCCATCCATTTGGAAATGTTTTGTCTCTTACCAATTATCTTCGACGTCTCAGAAAGATATGGAGGTCACCTGGATAAAAAACAAATGAACACAAAGGGCCTCATTTTGCAGTTGCCTCTTTAGTGTCCTTGCCAGCCTGGGATTCAGGAGGCCTTAACTAGGGTTGCTATATTTCAAAAAATAAAAACCAGCACACCCTGAAAGCTTTTCTTCTTTTTCTTTTTTGGAAAGTTGCTGACAAACCCCAAAGTCAGTTTTTCGATTGACTTGCCTAAGCTCCAGGAAAAAGCACCACCTTCCAGATATTTCACCTAGATGTCAATTCTGCCTTTGAAATCCCGGTAAGGTCCGGGGAAATCTGGAAAATGTGGGGAAGATCCAGCATTGCAGACTCCCATGCTGCCACCATGGCCACAACTGCATCTGTCTTCAACACATATTGTGTGCGTTAGTTGGCACTCCTACATGTACCCATAACTGTACAGTGTACTAACATCAACATAGCCTGAGATGAATAACTGAAACTGTAGTGGTTTGGAGTTACTCGTGCGTAAACTGTCCCCGTTTGGGAGCTTAACGGCCTGGGTTAAACCGTCTTGACTGCATAGCCCATTTCCGCGTGGCTGCCTCAGTCGCTAGCAGAATCTGTCTGTGGGCGTTTCTTAAACCTTTGCCAGCATAAAAGCTGTTTGACACCCAATCGTCTCCGCCTCTCATTGCGCGGGAGTCTTCTGCGCAGGGAGGGCGTGGGTAGTGGAGGACCAGTGCCCTCTTCACTGACGTCCAGGGAAGAATCCCGGAGCCCTTTCCCCTCTTCCCCCATTTGCTCTCCTAGATCCTTGGTGTTACACTGATTTCCTTCCCCCTCTATCAAGCTACGTCTCCCCCTTGTGCTGGTACCTTCTCCTGCAGAATCGGAGAGCCTCTCCTTCCCCCGTTGCTCCGATGTCAGTTTCCTGACAGAAACCATGAAAAATATTGGGGGTGGGGTGGGGATTGTGTGATATAACGAGAATGAAACACTTATCCAATGAATGGATGTTTTGAGAGCAGACTTTGGACTGCATGGGCTGGCTTACCTCCAGATCTCACATGCAGAGAGGTTTTGTGTGCATATTCACATTGCCCACAGGGAAAATGCTTTGTTTGGCATGCAGGTTTCATTGCTGGATCATGTCCACACTATTGCCAGATCTATTGCTGCCTTGCTGATGAACTAAGAACCTTTTTTCTTAAACAGCCAAATGAATCACTCTATTTTCTATGCTTCAAACCATAACGGGGAAGCATGTGGAGCTGCACTTTATCATAGCCCAGACGCTTACAAATTACACAGTCCATCTTCAGTTCAGGGAACACAGCAGCCTTTTCCAAAAATAAAATCCTCAGATGCCAGGCATGAAATTACTCCAAAATTCAGCGCTACTTGGATATGCCAATGTCCCTTCTGCAAATGCTGCTCATACTCAAAGCTGGATATTTTCCCTTTTAAAAAGAAGCAGTTATGTATTTTGTTACCGAAATAATGAGGAGTACCTGCAACAGAAAGCAAACAGCACTTAAAAAAACCAAACACATTGATGTCTAATAAATTCTTCAGAATATGAATATAGGAATAAACAGAATGTGAAAGATCCCCGTCTTCATTGTTAACTGTAGCTGAAAATGGTGAGTTGTAGTGCAATTACATATTTTGGATCTAAAGAGAGTGTCTAGGAACAAATTATCATTAGTATCTTTTTTAAAAATGTGTAGTGTAATACCATGTTTACTTTGAAGTAAATCCCACTGAATTCAGTGGGCTCAAGGCTACAATACTAGCCCCACTTGTCTGGAAGTAAGCCCCATTGAATTAAGGAGGACTTACTTATGAGTTGACATGGCAGGGCTTGCACTGTAAGACTTGTAGAATCTGAATAATAATGATGTGCATTTTCCAAAGTAGCAATTGAATTTCCTCTACTAGATTTTTCATTAAGGGTTTAAAGAGAAAACATTTTTCAAGTTCAGTATTAGTTTCGCAGCTGACTGATCTGCTCATTTAGGATGATGCATTTTCATATTATCTACAAAAGACAAGGAGCATGGGGAAGAAACATAAGCCGCTTGGCAAAATATGGATTAAGAAGGACCTAGTCATATCTGTTCATGGTCAAGGTTAGCTAGCATTCATTTTAGAGAGCCATTTTAGAGAGCCAGTGTGGTGTAGTGGTTAAGAGCGGTAATCTCATAATCTGGGGAACCGGGTTCGCGTCTCCGCTCCTCCACATGCAGCTGCTGGGTGACCTTGGGCTAGTCACGCTTCTCTGGAGTCTCTCAGCCCCACTCACCTCACAGAGTGTTTGTTGTGGGGGAGGAAGGGAAAGGAGAATGTTAGCCGCTTTGAGACTCCTTAAAGGGAGTGAAAGGCGGGATATCAAATCCAAACTCCTCTTCTTCTTCTTTACAGCAATTTTGAACCATGAGAATCATTGTGATTCTTACCTAAGAACATAAGGCAAGGGTGCTGGATCTGACCAATGTCCCATCTGGGCCAGTCACACTGGCCAGTCAGATGCCTGGGTGAAGCATGTTAGCTGGAGCCAAATAGCACTCTGTCCATCTGCAATTCCCAGCAACTGGGATGCAGAGGCATCCTAACTCTGACAGTGGAGGTAGAACAGGAGCCATTGATGTTTATCTGTGAATTATTTTTTCCTGGGGTTTGTTGGCAAAGTCTGAAGGACCATGATGCAACCTTGCCTGAAGCTAAACAGATACAGATCTGCTTAGTGTCTGGATCTGAGAAGACTTGGGTCCTATTATCACAGCAGAAAAGTACAATAAATAACTCAGCAGGTTTGGCTTTTGTTGCTGTTGTTTACTTTCTGCTGTTGGGACAGTCTAGTTCCACATGCATACATTCCTTTGAGACCACTGAAATCTCATGACAAAAACAAAATGCGCAGAGGTTTTGCACATTTTCATGGTGAAGTCTCTTTGCAAATGCATCTAGATTAGGGAGGAGGATAATCAGCCCTCCCATTTCCCCCAGCTTATTGAAAGCACTCCAAGATGACCACTGAAGAGCATTTCTGAGGTTCATGGGGGACTCAGCCCCTGTGGGAAAATGTGCTACTATTTCTCCAACATGGCAGAGCCACCCTTCAGCATGAATTCTGTCGCAGCAAAAACCAGAAAGTGTCTTGGGAACATAGGAAGCTGCTTTATACCAAGCCAGACCACAGGTGCCATTTCTGTTACCTTTTTGGTGCCTACTGAAGACTTTCATCTTCCAACAAGCCTTTCAAAGTAGAGATCTTTCTCCCTCTGCATCTGCACTGGAAATGTCTTATCCTTTGTGTGTTCGGTGCCCTGAACTGCTTTGGGAGGAAGGGCTGCATATCTATTTAGTAAGTAAACAATCTAGTTCAGTATCGCCCACACTGACCCAGCCCCACCTGGAGACACAAGGGATTGAACCTGAGACCTTTTTGCATGCAAAACATGTGCTCTGTTCCAGACCTATGGCCCGTCCTCAGTTTCTGGCACCTTAAAGACTAACCAATTCATTGTGGCGTAAGCTTCCGTAGACCACAACCGGTTCCATCAGATGCGTGAAATGTAATCTAAAACAGCCCGCAGGCTTGAAGGCGCCAATCAGCCTCTTCGCGGCTCTTGTGGCTCGCCATTTCAGCACCAGAGACCCCTGGACAGCGCCTCCAGTTCCGGGCAGAAGCAACGACTCACGGGCAAGGCAAGGCTGCGCTTCGGCACTTAGAGATGGAGGCGCTGCAGTCATGCAGCGCGCAGAAAGAGGCGCTGTTTTCGTGACGGGGCTGCTCAGATCCTAGGCAGTCAAAGGTGACTTCGTGGCAGGCCGATCGTAACCTTGCAGCGGAAGAAAGGACAGAGCCACAAGCCCGTTGTGAGGCTCCGGAGAAGGGGGTGGGTGGGGAGTGAGCATGGGGGCTGCAGGCTCGCCGCTCAGATTTCCGAGCCCTCGAGGAGAGGCTGGTTCCTTCCACGGTGTCACGACATCCTAGCTCTCCGCCTGCGGAAAGGAGCTGGCCAGGGTCCCCGAACTAACGTGGCGTCTCCGGGGAAGGAGCAGAGAGCCAGAAGGATCACCCTGAGCGACGGGAATAAAGCAATGTTGCACGATTCTATCGCTTGAGTCATGCGCCAGAATGGTGAGTAGCGACTATTTGTCTCCCCCACCGACCCCCAACGAGCTTCCACGGGTGGTTTTTGTTTTGAAAGTTAACAGAGGGATCCGGAGGAGATGCCGATGACTTTGTGTCAAATCGATTTTAGAAAAAGCGTCTGAGCAGTGGGCGGCGGGGAGGGAAGTTGGGGGGGGGGCGTTGTTGCCAGTTTAGCTCTGTTTTGCTTTTCCCGGAGAGAAAGAAAAGCAAGGGATCCTCAACTACTTTGCTCCGGAGCCGCCCTAGTAACTTTGGAGCAAGGGAGCTGAGGACCATGCTAAGGTCTTGGTAGGAGCCAGCGCCACGAGCAGAGGCGACCACGTCCACTCGACGCCCGTCAGTCAAGTGGCTGGAGGACCAGCATCAATAGATTCTGGAGATGGCAACCTGTAGCTGTCCCCTCCCTCCTCGCGTCAGTGGCCGACGTAACCTCCAATGAAGTCCGAGGAACTGTGGCTGATGTCAATAGGGGGCGTCTGGCCGCACGTCGGTCTGGATTCAGGAGGTAGTAAATAAAATACCGTATCCCAAAGCGCACAAGCGTCTGCTCGCGCCCAGTAAAAGTCAAGAAAAGAGTATTACGCACATTCTCATTTTTTAAAAAATAAAAAAAACTGACAAGCCCAGTTGTCCCTTTTGGTCCCCGCTTCTGCCAAAGCTGGAGTGGCTTAGAAATACGGAGAGAGGATTTGTTGTGGTGCGCTAGGACAGTGCTTGGTTTTGGCAATCTAGTTAGCGGCTTGGAGACGCATCAGCGCCGCTGGGTAGAGAGGCGCTGTGGTTATTAAGGCCGCCACCCTTTCAAGACGCGCTTATCTCTAAGCTCCGTTGAACACAGTGGGATTCGGGGCTGATTCAATTCTGCTTCACACCTCAGAGCGTTTGATGCCTTCTCCTATTTATGGATCCGGGAGGCACGCAGAAGCAGGCAAGAGAGAAAGGCTCCCTGTGCAGCAAACTTGTAGAGGGTGGGGATTGTGTAGGACTAGGACATTCATTTTTTACGGAGCTCAGAGGGCGTCCAGAAGAAAAGTGCTTATTACTGAATGGGGGAAGAGAAAACTAAGAGGAGTGGGTGGGCAAGAGCTCACCGTAATTGTACTGACCCAAGTAGGTCATTTTGATCAGGCACTTCTTCTGGGGTTGCGCACCATCTGAATTACTAATCTGCACGACTATTACTGGACATCTAAAGCAGAGTTTTTTCTCATGTGCTTTGTAATAGTACCAAAGAGGCACACAGACATGCAGAGAAAGCTATGCAGAGAGTGCGTGCCCCTGAATCAGGAAAATGGCAAATTCCTCCCTGACTTTTAAGGGAACGGTGTGTTGGTTTCCTTTGCTCCTGTTTCTGGGCTTCTGCCCGGTAAGGATGTTGAATAGCAAGAACATAGGAAACTGGTCCATCTAGCTCAGTACTGTCAGGCTGACATGGTCACCTCAATGTGTTGAGTCCATCAGCTACAGTCATAGAATCATAGAATTGGTGGAGTTGGAAAGGACCACGAGGGTCATCTAGTCCAACCCTCTGAAATTCAGGAATCTTTGGCCCATTGTGGGACTTGAACTCACAACCCTGAGATTAAGAGTCTCATGCTCTACCAACTGATCTATCCAAGTCTGTTATGTAGACTATTATGGTACATTTTAAAAATTCTGAATTACAGCATAATAAGCCTGAAGACACTAATAGTAAACTTCCTTATCTGGCCGATTCTGTATTCGTTGCGTATTCGTTTTGTAAAAGCAAGCCAAAGTTTCATGTAATAAATATAAATGCAAATATCATCCAATGTGATGCAAATGTGGCTTTTTAAAAGAGAACATTCTATTTTCCCATTTTCATGCATTTGCTTTTGCAGTATGGCTTCATCAACACATGCCTGAAGTCTTTGGTGGTTGAAAAATATGGTGAAGAAGTATGGGAGAAATTAAGGTAATTTATACCTGGAGGAATTATTCATAGACTTTCTGTTTTGTTCCCTCTGTGATTTCTAATAATAACAATAATAATTCAGAAACACCTTTTGAAATCTTACGAAGTGTCCTGCAAGGTACAAGTTGACAAGTGCTTCTCTATATGCCCACCAACACACCATAGTCTTAGACATCAGGCCAGTGAATAACAGGAGCATATGGAGTTTGTCCTACTGAGGTGGATCATTTGGTCTGTCTGTCGATCCCAGTATTGTCAACCCCAACCTTTGCCAACCCTACTGCATGCCAGATGTTTTGGGCTACAACTCTCATCGGTCTCAGCTAGTGTGGCCATGCTGATGGGAGTTGTAGATCTAATCATCTAGAGAGGGCGCCATGTTTGCAAAAGGGATTGGGGCGGGTGGAAGGAATTGATACTGTGGCAGCATTTTGCAAAGACACAACATTACTCAGGAATGGAATATTGTTGCATGCCACCCCAATCTCTGAGCCACCCCAATCTCTGAGATTCTAAGGGTGCCAAGTGCTTACCGAGGGTTCATGTTTTCTTCAGAATGAGGGACAGCAGACACTGTGGTGTCTTCATGATATATGGTTTATTTACACATATACACAACCTGAGCCCACAATGGAGAGATTTACAGCAATTAACACCCCCAAGAGGCTTTTGCTTTCCCCAAAAGCAGAAATCAAGCACCTCTTTCTCTCTCTCTCAGGCTTCCACCTGCTTCAGTTTCTCAGCTCTTGCCTTTGTCTTTCTAATTATCAGTCAGTTGAGGGAGAGCGCCCACCTATTTGTTCTCTGGCACCAAGCCACTTCCTTTGTTCCCTTAATGGTTCACCACCTTACCAAAAAGCTAGCCTGGCTATTGCAGGAATTAGAAGAGGGCCAAGGCAACCTAACCCCCACAACTCATAGCAATATGTACGGCCTTCAGAGCAGAGAGACTGAATGCAGGGGCTACCCATTAGATTAAATCTATAAAATTGTAGCACCCCCAAAGGAAAGTAAAAGCACATACGGTACATGCCTAACATCTGGAAGCACAAGACTCTTATAATGACTCAGCATTTGTCCCCGCCCCTGAAGAAAATGCCTTTAGCCAAATAATATTTAAGTGAAAGCAGAAGGAATACCATATTGCAAGAGAATGATTTCCCTGCTCTGAGGATAACCTGAAACAATTACTGAAACAAAGGCAAGAGATTGCCTCATCACATAATGCTACTCTCCTCTAATTGCTTTATTTGTTATGCAAAATGATGCAGAATGGCATGTGGTTGGGTGAACAATTTTGTGACAGAGCAGCGGCTGAAAACTCATCATACTGGAATGAAGCCACATCAAAATTTGAAAGTATTATAGCAGGCATCCTTAGGAAGTGTTATTAACACTAACTGAAAGCATTATACTCTCCCTCCCTCCCTCTGGACATATTCTCTTGACTGCTATGGGCTTATTCAAGGCCCACATTTTAGGAGCATAGGAATCTGCCTTATACTGAGCCACTCCGCCAGCCCATCAAGTTCAGCATTATCTATGGGTGTGCTGAGACCTGGGGATTATTGCATTAGTTTCCTTGGTTATAATGCTAGTGCATCTCTCCTGGTTTCTAACATTCCTTTTACATTGCATTACCTGTTGTGGTATGGAACTGTGGCTTTCTGTTAGATATACTGAGGTCCAGCTCCGAGGGTCTTCTGGTGGTTCCCTCACTGCAAGAAGTGAGATTACGGGGAGCCAGGCAGAGGGCCTTCTCAGAGGTGGCATCTGCCTGTGAAACATCCTCTCATCAGATGTCAAGGAAATAAACAACTATCTGATTTTTAGAAGACATCTGAAGGCAGCCCTGTTTAGGGAAGTTTTTTTTTTTATGATAATTTTTATTACATTTTTTCCAGATTACAGATAAAACAGAAAAAAGAAAGAACATAAAGAATAGAAAGAAAAAAAAAAAAAAACAGAAAATCACAACCATTTCAACGACTTGTTTCAGATTTCTATCGGACTTCCCCACATCTCCCACACAGTGCATTCTTAACAATAAAGTTATCAGCAAATTATAACCTTATTTCGTGTGTTTCTTTGTATTTTCAATTGCAGTTTAAGTTTAAATTCTTATTTTCCATTTACTCTAAAAATATAACATATTGTCATTTTTACCCATTTAAACTTTGATTCTTTCATAAATATTATCCAATTTCATATATAATCAACTTTCGTTGCTGGGGCTAGCCTTCCAAGTCATACGGCATCTTAAGATTCATATAACTTATAATATTTTTGCAAATAGTCTTTGAATTTTTTCCAGTCCTCCTCCATTGCCTCTTCTCCCAAATCTCGGATCCTTGCAGTCATCTCGGCTAATTCCATGTAGTTCATCAGTTGCATCTGCCAGTCCTCCAGTGTGGGTAAATCTTGGGTCTTCCAGTGCTTGGCGATAAGAATTCTTGCTGCTGTTGTAGCATACATAAAAAAGGTTCTATCCTTTTTTAACACCTTCTGGCCGACAATGCCCAGGAGAAAGGCCTCCAGTTTCTTGGGAAAGGTGTATTTAAACACCTTTTTTAACTCATTATAGATCATTTCCCAGAAAGCCTTCACTCTTGGGCAGGTCCACCAAAGATGAAAAAATGTCCCTTCAGCCTCCTTGCATTTCCAACATTTATTGTCGGACAAATGGTAAATCTTAGCAAGCTTGACTGGGGTCATGTACCACCTGTATACCATTTTCATAATATTTTCTTTCAAGGCATTACATGCCGTAAACTTCATACCGGTGGTCCATAACCTTTCCCAGTCCTCAGACATAATGTTATAACCAATGTCCTGAGCCCATTTTATCATGGCTGATTTAACTGTCTCATCCTGAGTGTTCCATTTAAGCAGCAAGTTATACATTCTCGATAATAACTTAGTCTTTGGTTCTAACAACTCTGTCTCGAGTTTCGATTTTTCCACCTGGAATCCTGTTTTTTTGTCTAACTTAAAAACCTCATTGATTTGGGCATAATGTAGCCAATCTTGCACCTTACCTTTTAACTTTTCAAAGCTCTGCAACCTCCAATTACCTCCAATGTTTTCTATTATTTCCCAATACTTCGGCCAGTAGGCCTCCATATTGGGTTTTTTCCGAGCCTTGGCCTCTATTGGTGATATCCACCTCGGAGTTTTGCTCTCCAATAGGTCCTTATATTTTTTCCAGACCATAAATATTGCTTTTCTGACAATATGGTTTTTAAACATTCCAAATGTTTTTGCCTTGTCATACCACAAGTACGCATGCCAACCTAACGAATTGTTAAAGCCTTCCAGATCTAGGACATCAGTGTTTTCTAACAGAATCCAATCTTTCATCCAGCAGAAGGCCGCAGCTTCATAATATAACCTTAAGTCCGGCAGGGCAAACCCCCCCCTCTCCTTTGCATCAGTTAGTATTTTAAACTTTATTCGGGGCTTTTTGCCCTGCCAGACAAATTTAGAGATGTCCTTCTGCCACTTTCCAAAACAATCCACTCTGTCCACAATCTGCAAGGCCTGGAACAAAAACAACATTTTTGGCAAAACGTTCATTTTTATAGCTGCAATTCGGCCTAACAAGGATAGTTTCAATCTTGACCAAATTTCTAGATCTTTTTTCACTTCTGACCAACATTTCTCATAATAGTCTTTAAATAAATTCATGTTCTTGGAACAGAGATTTACCCCCAGGTATTTCACTTTTTTAACAATATTTAGTTCTGTTTCCCTCTGAAACCCCTCTGCTTCATTAACTGTCAGGTTTTTCCCTAACACCTTAGTTTTTTGTTTATTCAACTTAAAACCCGC
This sequence comes from Podarcis vaucheri, assembly GCF_965113315.1. NCBI lineage: Eukaryota > Metazoa > Chordata > Lepidosauria > Squamata > Lacertidae > Podarcis > Podarcis vaucheri. Next base: position 31,600,237 of record NC_138763.1, on the reverse strand, counting down.
CACCCGACCAAATTTCTGAATCAATTCCAAAACTCTTTTTGTACTAGATTCTGGCTCCTGTAGTGTTAAAACCAAGTCATCTGCAAATGCTTTCAGTTTATATTGTTTCGCTCCGACCTGGATTCCTTGCACCAGCCGATCCTTCCTTATCATATTCAGCAAAACCTCCAGGACCGAAATAAACAATAAAGGGGAAAGGGGGCACCCCTGACGTGTTCCTTTTTCAATATGAAGATCTTCTGTCACCACATTGTTCACTATCAACTTAGCTTTTTGTTCTGAATAGATTGCTTCTATTCCATTCTCAAACCCCCTTCCCACTCCCATCCCTTCCAAATTTTTCTTCATAAATTTCCAAGAAATATTATCAAAGGCCTTCTCCGCATCAATAAAAATTAAAACTGCTCTGGTGTTAATATTTGTTTGTAAAAGTTCCAGAATATCGATAATATTCCTAGTGTTGTCAAACAAATGTCTACCTGGGAGAAAGCCAGCTTGGTCTTTGTGAATTACTTCGTTTAAAACTTTTTTAAATCTATTAGCCAATATATCTGCAAATATTTTGTAATCCACATTTAGGAGTGAGATGGGACGATAGTTCTTAAGTTGGGTCTTTTCAGTCTCCACTTTGGGTATCAATGTGATGAATGCTTCTTTCCACGTATCTGGTGCCTTCCCTTGTTTAGGGAAGTTTTTAATGTTTGATGTTTTATTGTGTTTTTAATATTCTGGGGAAACCCAGCCAGATGGGCGGTGTATAGATAATAAAATTATTATTGTTATTATTATTGTGCAGCCATCCCACAGTAAATTGCATTTGTACCAGGGACCATGGCATGACACAACAGCAGATGTCATAGGACATGTCACTACCCTTTATGTGCATGTGTGCTTCTGTTCCCCTATGATTACCTCATGAAAATGGTGGGAAAGAGCTATACCAGGGCAGAATGTCTCATTTCACTGCTTGAAGCAAAACAGTAAGTGCTGCTGTTATTCTGCTGTTGCTGCCACATGCCTTCCACTGATGCTGCCAACTGTTCTGCTGACACCATGCACCTTTTCGTATCTGCTGTGGGCAGAGAGGCTGCACAGCTATCAGGGCCAATTTTGGGTGAGATCTCAACCAAGTGGATGCAATTGTGTCCAAAACTGGCATTGGTGGCAGCGGTGCTTCTCTGCTGATGGTAGAGGTGGCGGGCAGGTGGGACACCCGTGAGTGTGTTACCCAGGGGCTTTGGCCCCCTGAAGCAATGGCCTCACCCTCTCTAATGACTGGGCCAGCTCTGGAACTATATGCCAGAATACTGCCCAAAATTTCATCACACGGCTTGATCCTAAGAAGGGTCAGTAGTGGCAGGCCAGCTGACTGAATGAGAGACTGAACCCTAAAAATGTTATAAAAATGCCAGCCAATATTTATTTCTATTACAGAGTCCAAACTGGAGTACAGGATACCTTTTTGACTTTTGAAGTTTACAGAGATGAAATCACAATGCAGCTGATTGATAAGGCATGCAAAATGCTAGGTACGTATGGCTTGGAAAGTAATGCAGCCCTGTCTTCACCACTCCACCAGCAGACCTCCAAGTGTCCCTATTTTCCAGGGATGTCCCTGATTTAGAGAAACCATCCTGGTTTCTGATTTGATCCCACTTTTCCTTAGGATGTCCCTATTTTCATTGCAGAAATGTTGGACTTATCCGACCCCCGAGCCATCTGAAGGAGGCAATCCTGAATAGGGATTTTTTTAAAAAAAGTTTAATGTTTTCTTATATATATGTTTAATGTTTTCTTTTATATATGTTGGAAGCTGCCCAGAGTGGCTGGGGCAACCCAGTAAGATGTGTGGGGTATATATAATATCATTATGGAATGGAATGTCCCTATTTTCATTAAAGAAATATTGGAGGGTCTGCGTCAGCCACCACTGCATGTAAAGCACTTACAAAGCACAAGGCTTTCCCCAAGGAATCCTGGGAACTGTAGTTGGTTAAGGGTGCTGGGAATTGTAGCTCTGTGAGGGATAAACTACAGTTCTTGGGGTTCTTTCGGGAAAGTCATGTGCTTTAAATGTGTGCTGCATACATAGCCCTAGTTAAACTGGGTTCTTGATCCTAAAACATTAATTAATAAACAATTATTTTCCCAGATGTTCCCCCCGATTTGGTCCTGAAGCAGTTTGGAGAATATTTCTTTGAATTCTGCAAGCGGTCAGGTTATGACCATATGCTGCGGACTCTGGGAGGGAACCTCTATGAATTTATAGAGAATCTGGATGCATTGCACAGCTACCTAAGTCTGTCTTACCAGGTAAGTGGAAATAACTTTTGTGGTTCTACATACACAGCACATGTTCACAGCAGCATAATATGAGATATGTCTATTATTATACATACTCTCACTGATTAGTTTGGTGTATTGACCTTGGGCTGGAAATATTTACCGTATTTTTTGCACCATAACACTCACTTTTTTCCTCCTAGAAAGTAAGGGGAAATGTCTGTGTGTGTTATGGAGGAAATCCCTACGGGTGGCATGCCTACGGATTTTCCTCCTCTAAAAACTATGTGCGTGTTATGGTCGGGTGCGTGTTATAGAGCGAAAAATATGGTAGCTGCTGTTTGATTGCCTTTCTCCATTGCATAAGGAGCAGAGGTGCTTGAGTCCAGTCAGGGTTGTTGTTGTTTTTTTTTTTTTGGGGGGGGGAAAGAAGCCAGAGAGATGTAACATTAACTCATGGAATGCCCCCTACCTCTTAGAACTTTGGAATACAACTTGTTTTTCTATATTTGTTAAATAGTGAGTTTAATTGTAATTGTAATTTGGTAGAACCACCACCACAGCCCAAATCACGTGCTTAATTTGGTGCCCAGGAAGGTTGCCCATTCTGCTTCAGGGCAATCTTGAAAAATGAGCTGAAATATGAGATGCGTGATTATTAAGAACTCTGGGTGTTTTTCAGGAAATGAATGCTCCTTCATTTAGGGTGGAAAAGAATGAAGATGGGTCAATGCATTTGCATTATTACTCAGACAGGCGAGGCTTGTGCCATATTGTTCCAGGTATGTAGTTTCCTCTGGAATGGATTTTGAAAGGTGGAATAGTCAGCTATTGGATTAATGTCTTCTGAATGTCCTGCACACTGTGTTTTTCTCTTTACAGACCTCTTCCAAACCCTCCATTCACTATAAACTAGCAGTTGTCCTAGTGTTGTGATGCCGTGCTGATTCCTGCCATCATTCTTATTATATATTTATATAGAGAATAATAGCTCTGTAACAAAGACCGGCCCTCTATGCACTGACTGAAAAACAAACAAACAGGGAAAAGGACTTAGTTAAAATGTCATAAATTTACGGTTGCCACATTTCAAGACGTAAAATTCACCCCAAAGAGGCAAAGAGTGATACTCAAGTACACACTTTCTGGTTCTGCTGGCAAAAACCTGGACAGTTTGTCAATTTTTCAATATTCCACATGGATGCTACTATCACCGTTTGAATCCCAGACATACCTGGGAAATTCCTGACATATGACAACCCTAATAAATTGCTATGGTGATTCAGATGTTTAATTTGAAATCAATCTGGGTTTGAGTTTCTTGGTGTCTCTGGTAACCTTTCTTTTACATCATGGCTGTTGGCTGGTATAATGGATGTATGATCTGTATTTTTTTATTGGTACTGTTGCTGTGGGTTTTCATGGCCTTTGGCTAGAACAATAAACTTCACATTGTTGTATCGTCTATTGGGCTGCCATCGAAGACTTCTTGGATACTATAATTTGTCCAAATACAGCAGCTAGGCTGGTTGGTATGGATTGTGCCATCAGAGTTTGTATGCCATCAATTCTGGCATAATCCTGAAATGAAGCAAGGTGTGTCGGAGGCATTTTGGGCTTGTTTGAAGTGATGCAGGATCACTACAAGATGGCATGTGTTGAAGGAGGAACCCCTGTCGTGTTTCATGGCACATGGATGATCCAGACATGGGGGGGGGGGGAATTCTGCAAACAAGTGTCTGCTAAAAGCAAAAGCAATGTCTCTAAGCTTAGTATTAGTTTAGGGTGGGGTGATTGAGGAAAGGAAAGAAAAAGGCAGAGTAGGGAGTAGGTGCAGAGGAAGATTTTTGCTCTCACTGACAAATCTAGTTTGCAATCAGAGGGATTTTTTAAAATTCATCTCGAAAGTAATCCCCCCCCCCGTTCCTACTCCAGAAACACTTTAAAAGTATGTAGCACCTGAGGCCCTGGACCCATTTACTTGTAATTTAGCAGATTTTATCCAATCTTTATGGGCTACAATACCTGCAAATTTCATGCACTTCTGTTAACAGAGGGGGAAAGTTATAGCCATTCAACAAATTCCCGATTTGTGAATGGAGGCAAGAAAATGAATCAGACTCGAGCCTCCAAGCATCAAACTGACGTCCAAAACAAATCACTGCATATCCCCAATAACATCTAGTTTTTTTTTTCTTTTGCTTCAGGAATCATTGGTGCAGCAGCTTTGGATTTTTTCAACATTGAAATTTCCATGGAAATAGTCAATCAGTCAGAAGAAGAAGAAAGAACAGGGAAAAAGGAACACATTGTATTTCTTGTGACACAAAAACCTGTATTTTCATACAGAAGGCGAAATAAGTTCTCTTCCTCTTCGCCGTTCCATTCACGTTCCGGAACACTGGTGGAAAAACAGCTGAATAAAGAGGTACTGTGATATTCATTATTGTATGGAGTCATGTATGTATTGGCAGGAAGACCTATATATAAAATATATAGCATCAAAGCAGTTTTAAAGTAATAGGTTGTCTTCTACATCATCATCATTATTGAAATTACTATTAGTATTAGTATTGCTACCATTATTGTTGTTGAAAAAAGAAAACAGGTGTCAATATAAGACACTTCATGTTCAGAATCCAGGCATATGCTCAAAACTCTGGATATTTGCCTCCAAAGAGTTTGAAACAGTGAAGGATACTGGAAGATATCCCAAGCGCATTCCAATTCAAGAGTAGGAAGAAATTTAAGTTGCTTGTGCCTCCCATTATTACATTAATTATTTTGCTGACGCAAAGACCTTGGTACACTTCTCACTTTAAATTTTTTAACAGTTTGGCAATTGCTTTGGGTTCATTCCACAGGATACTGAAAGAGCCACGAACAAGAACAGGGATAAAGCCACCCCCCCTTTGACATGCTCTGTCAAGAAAAGTCACTGGGAAACAATTAAAGGAATTGTAACAATAGGAAAAGGTAAAAGTGTAACTTTCAAAAAAGCATTTGGCATCATTCATTAATGCTTTCCATATGGCATTTAAAACCCAGTCTTTTTCATTAAATATTATTAATTTCTATCCCATCTTTCCTCCAAGGAGGTCAAGGTGGTGGACCTTCTTCATTTTACCCTGATAACAATCTTGTGCGGTGGGTTAGGCTGAGAGATGATGAATGAGCTCCATGTCCGTGTTGGGATTTGAACTCTGTTCTCCAAGGTCCTAGCCCTCCAACACTCTAACCACTACACCATAGTGGAATCCCAGTAAAAATGACCACATTGTATTAAGGAAAAACACAAGATAATGCTTGTGTTTACATGTCATAAATTTTTATTTTTGAAAACCCTTTCCAGGTTCTAATTTATAGTGGAAACCTCTTCAGCCTGTTCTTCCAATCACATCATATTCATATACAGTGGTACCTCGGGTTACATACGCTTCAGGTTACAGACTCCGCTAACCCAGAAATAGTACCTCGGGTTAAGAACTTTGCTTCAGGATGAGAACAGAAATCGTGCAGTGGCGGTACAGCGGCAGCGGGAGGCCCCATTAGCTAAAGTGGTACCTCAGGTTAAGAACAGTTTCAGGTTAAGAATGGACCTCTGGAACGAATTAAGTACTTAAGCCGAGGTACCACTGTACATGGAAAGTCCCCAGGTACATTATTCTGGAATTCTTGGAGGAAGACGGAGGGAAATGAATTTATTTATGAATGAGAATTAAATTATCTTGCAGAATCATGCTACCTGAATAATGGTACTGATTCTATCAGGGAATTATGATAGGATTGAAATTATTACCCCACCCCCCATATTGCAGGACGACTTCTGAAAGGATTTGATCCTGTCTATCCTAAGACCCTCTGCATAGATCCGAAGACGTTTTGCAATGGGCTTCCTTTCCACATTGTATTTGATGAAGAGGTGAGTCAAACTCATTTCCCTACATAGCCATTTTACAACACAATCTTCTTAGACTTAGTAACTTAGAATAAAATCACAGTGAGTTCAGTGGGACTCGTTCCAAGACAAGTAGGCATAGGATTACAGATTCAATCACCTAATGTAATAAATTGTTTACTGCTACTGCCTACTGTTGACCTAGAAGCTTGTTCTCATGATAAGTTAACCTGAGACATTCTGTTTCATAATATATTAATACTGGGATTAATAACTACCCTTCCAGTAGTTAGCTGCTGAAAATTGCCCAGGCGGCAATCGAGCATCGTCTTATAGCCTACTTTTCACCATTATTCCAGCATGGTCCCAGTAACACTGTTATGTGAGACAATGCAAAATCCACTCCAGCCTTTAAGTAGAGAGGCATGGGATGGAGGCTGTGAGGCTGAGTGTGCTGCCTCTGCCCCCTGTCACTCTTCTGATGGTGTTCCATCAATGGTAGGACAATCTTCTAAAGGAGGAAGCCTTCTGTCCCTTCCCTGCATGCATTCAGGGTTCTAAGATGTACAGCAAAGCTTTCATGTGTACAAGAGGCCCCCTCACTTCAGAAGATAACTCTCCAACTCATGGAGGATGGTTGGAGCAGCGGCAAGGGGTTGGAAATAGTGGACTTCCGTCTCATGTTTCCTTACCTTTGGGATGGGGGACCTTTGGCCCTCTGGATGTTGTTGGACTCCAATTCCTACCAGCTCCAGCAAGCCTGGCCAATGATCACAGATGATGGGAGTTGCATCCCCAACCTTGCCACTGCCCTATCAACCTAGTGATAATGCTGCTAAGTGGTTGGCTCTGTGGCGCTACCATTCCATGCTGGCTGCTCCCGTACTTACTCCAGAGGTAGGATTGCAAGACAATTTTGAGGGGGGTTGACGCTAAAGAGTTGTGATTCAATCTTTTAAGCTTAGAGTGAAGCAAGCCGGAGTCAGCATTCAAAAGATCGTGCCAGGCCTTCAGACACTGGGCATCCGCCTCAACCAATACTTCAGTATCGTACGTCCTGAAGTGAAATTCACCATCTCCAGTGTCCAGAAATTTATCAACAGCCAATTTGTTTTCCGGACCAAGAGGGAGATGATGCCAGAATCTTGGAAGCAGCGTCCTATGTTAGAACTGAGAGGTAACTCATTGTCTCCATAAATATCGGGGTCAGGCATGATTAAGGTGACTGGATGAAGAGCTGGCTGCAGGGCTGGCCAACCCTTGAAGGGTGTTAAGGCACTTGCTTCAGGCCAGGTTCTGAGGGGTGGGACACCCATCCCCACCCACTGTTACTCCCCACTGCCTGTCGCCTGGACAGTAGCAAATATGGGAGCACCCTCCCCCCAAATCTATTCCCTAACCCTCTCCTCCCTCCTTGAATTCTGAAATTGTGTCTTCATTGTAATAATTGAGACAACTTTTTATATGTTCTGGGTGTTAGGATTCTTTTCCTGTGTTGCAGTCATGGGATTGGTTTTATCACATGATGGTGTATGTTTTCATTCCACATTGTGGGAAGTGACGGAGACAGGATGTTTTTATTACTGTGTTTCCATGATGTAGGACTTTTGTCCTTTGTTCTCTCTTTGCTGTATGATGCTGAAGAGGAAGGAGCTGAGTTACAATATATACAAGTATATATATGTTAATAAACATAGTTTAGCCAAAAAGCTGCGCTACTGAGTCTGAACGCTGACTGCCTATACTTTGCTGACCCTGAAGTGTGCTGATGCCTCTGAGGTATTGAATGTGATGTTTGAACTGGAGAAAGATTTTGAATCTCCTGACAGACCGGGGGGAGATAACATGCCAGTCGGGCATGTGTCTCTGCTAGACTCCTACTCATGTGTAGGACCTCCTGACACTGGGTGGAGTAGAAGTCTAGTGAAGGGTTGGAAGTTTAACAATGCAGATATAATCTAGAGGGAAAGAACAGCAACTAAAAACTTAAATAACTAGAATGAATGGCATGAAGGAATAGTACCTGTGATTCTGTATTTTTTTTAATCAGGTCAGATGATTTGGATGGAGTCTGCCCAGTGCATGCTGTACCTTTGCTCCCCTCTCCTGCGCACGCTGCATGAGCTGGAAGAGAGGCACATGCACATCGCCGACATTGCCCCCCACGATGTCACCAGGGATTTGATCCTTCTGAACCAGCAGCGGCTGGCTGAGATGGAGCTGTCCAATCAGCTAGAGAGGAAGAAAGAGGAGCTGCGGATTCTGTCAAAGCATCTCGAGGAGGAGAAGAAAAAGACGGAAGCCCTTCTCTACGCCATGCTCCCAAAGCATGTGGCCAACCAGCTCAAAGAAGGGAAACGAGTCGAGGCAGGTGAATGAGCGCGAGGCAGATAAAACATTTGGGGCCAATGTGCAGGTGCTTAACTTGTAAGGAAGACCAAAACGAGGAACTTCAGAGAAAAATTGGTCCAGGCTCCCTTTCCCCCTTAATCTACTGTTGCCATTAGCCATTCATTTTAATGCCAAGGATTGGAAACTTCTGGTCCTTCACAAATTTGTTGAACTTCAGCTCCAATCTCCCACCCAGCCAGTATGGCTAATAGTCAGGGAAGAAGGTAGTTCATCGGTGTTCCCCAGAGCACCTCCATTGTTTAGAGGGAACATACTTCTAAATATCAGATGTTGGGGAGAAAGAGCAAGGGAGGGCTGTTCTCACCAGGTCTTGCTTTGGAAGCTTTTAGAAGCATCTGGTTCTCCATTGTGAAACTAAATGCTGGACTAGATGAACTTTTGATGTGATCTAGCAATGCTCTTCTTGTTTTTATATGGATGGAGAGTTAAGCATGTGCTTAACTCTTATAACAAAAGGGACTGAATCACTCTTGGCTTAGATCAGGGTGGAGAATCCGTGACTCTCCAAGTTCTGTTGGACTACAACTCTCAGCATCCCAAACCATTGGCCATGCTGGCTGGGGCTAATGTGAGAGATGGAGTTCAACAACTTTTGGAGGGCCAGAGGTTCCCCATCCTCAGGCTATATCATGCATGTATATATGTATGCATATATATATGGTTGGCTGTTAGGATCTTGTGCTGTGCAGTTGCATGAATTTTAGCTATGTAACCGCCAAGGGCCTTCTGGTGGTTCCCTCACTGCAAAAAGCCAAGTTACAGGGAACCAGGCAGAGGGCCTTCTCGGTAGTGGCACCTGCCCTGTGGAAACCCTCCCACCAGATGTCAAAGAGAACAACAACTACCAGACTTTTAGAAGAAGGCAGCCCTGCTTAGGGAAGCTTTTAATGTTTGGTGCATTACTCTATTTTAATATTTTGTTGGAAGCCGCCCAGAGTGGCTGGGGAAGCCCAGCCAGATGGGCAGGGTATAAATAAGAAATTATTATAATATTATTATTATTATTACATTTTTTTAAAATTACAAGATCTAGATATCTAGTATAGGTACAAGTCTTGACCACATTTATTCACAAAACTATCCTCACTCCTAACCTTTGTCCTTTTGGGCTTGCAGGAGAGTTTAAAGAGTGCACCATATTATTCAGCGATGTTGTAACTTTCACCAACATTTGTGCCCAGTGCGAACCTATTCAGATTGTCCTCCTGCTAAATGTGATGTATCTGCGATTTGACAGGCTGACCACAGTGCATGATGTCTACAAGGTCAGTGACAAATGTCCAGCCACAGTTTCATGAAAGTGATGTTAGGGGGAAAGATGCCAAGGACCATTTCTCTCTCCTCCTCTTCCTCCTCCCCCTCCCACTTGGTACCTTGTAATTCCCTGCTCTCTTTGGCTCCACCTTCTCAGCAGCCCCTATAAAAGAAAGGAGAAAAGAGATGGGTAAAATTCTCCTGTCTTATTCCCGATACCTGGGCTCTGATGCCCCCATTCCTTTTGCTTTGCTCTGCCTGAATCCTGTCTAAAGTGTGTGCATCTTCTCCGTCTGCTTTACCCTTAATGTGGGGGTGGGGGTGGAAATGTCTTTGCGATGACAGTGTGGGCAAGGCTGTCACATGCCCACTGCAGCCTGTTGAAAGACATCAGGTGGGATGCAAATAGCAGCAGCAAAATGCACAAAGGAAGTTGAGGTGGAAGTATGCTGACTAGCACACAGCAGCAAGGGAGAGATAAAAAACAAAGGTGACCTCTGGCCCCATGAAGTTGTTTAGAAGGAATATGAATTGAGAGTGGGAGAATAGGAGAATGGGGTGTGGGGAGGAGTGGTAGAGATAAAGCAGAAGGTCAGGGTGAGACAGCTGTGAGAGAAACATGAGTGAAAGAAAGGGATAGCTGGGGGGGGGCAGTAAATCTGAGGTTACAAACTCTGTGGCAAGCCTGTGATGCCAGAGAGAATTTATGAGGACTGCATATAACAAACAGGATCCAGTGCTGAGAAGCTACTAGGGAAAACCTGGAGTAAGGAACCATTCTTGGACTCTGAGGCCACCCTGTGTGTTGTTATAGAGAGCAAGAATCCTGATGGTTTTCCTCTGAGGCATTCCATGGCATCTGTGCACTGGCTTATCAGTAGCTGTATCAGAAGAGAGGGTGGCCGTGATTTAAAAAAACACACGCTGCACAAAATCACAAACAGAATGCATTGTAATGCTTTAGTTTCTTGAAGAACGTAAAAACATTACATTCAAAACAGCAATGTTATGTGTTAAAATAATTTGAATATCAGAAATGTGAGAATTCTCTGGTAATGATATTTCACACTAACCCTCTCTCCCCGAAACCAGATCTTAAAATAATTAGGCAAGTCCTAACTAATATCATAATTCATTCATTGATTTATAGTGTTAACATGCCACCCCAATCTCTGAGCGGTGCGATGTTCCAGGGGTTCCAGGCACTTACCCTGGAATAATAATGAGCTCAGACAGAGACTATTGGCATGGCAGGGTTTGTCTGCTTCTTTTTTTAAAGGTGGAAACCATAGGAGATGCCTACATGGTAGTAGGGGGTGTTCCTGTGCCTGTATCCACACATGCTGAACGGGTTGCCAACTTTGCGCTGGGAATGATCATAGCTGCAAAAGACATAAAGAATCCAGTGTCTGGGAATCCTATTCAAGTGAGTAGCTAATAGACACATGCACATCATCTGCTTACTATTTGCAAATGGAGATGACGCAATGTAGGGCCATAATGATCAGCAATCTCAGACTTGATTTGTGCGTCATGTGCAGTAAATTGTAGGCTTCTAGGCTGTCATAATAAAAAGCCAGCATGTAAAAGATCCCGTTGGTTGGCTTGACAAGTTCACTGGGATGACTAAAGACCAACGTCCCAAAGGCCATCAGTTCTTTTCAATTGCAAGGTATTTAATGTGCACACAGAGCTCTGAACCCAGCAAGGGTACCATAATTCAGTTCAAGGGAACAGGAAGCTTTGTGCATGCAAAGGGATGAGTGTGTGGAGCTGGCTTGTGCATTAACACAACAGGGATCCCTGATCATGCAGGAGGGCAAGTCTCTGCACAGAGAGATTTGGACTGGGGGATATATGGCTAAAGGTTCTGTTTTCATATGTGAGATGCAAGGGCTAGAAGGACAGGAGACCATGAGCACACACAAATGTCTCTGCAGGATTGGTCCTGAGGCCTGGAGGACCCATTCAGCCCCCAGGCCTGCGATTCCCCCATTCCTGTTATAGAAATTCCCATTTTATGTACTCGATAACTCCATTTTCTTTCAAAGGGTTGGGGATGTTGAGCAAGACGTTCCTGGTAGATTGTGTCCTCCTGTGTCAGCTGTAGTAATGTCCTTGCAAGTGTGATCGAGAGAGTTGCACTTATTTTCAGACCTCTGAATTCAGGGCTAGAGCTTCAGTTTCTGTCTCTCAGAAAGAACAGCCTGATCGATTTGCTTCCCACCCTGTACCACAATGCTTATTAATAGTATCAATTTTTATGAAGAATTACAATGGCCTGGGTTCAAGAGTGCTTAGAAGCCATTTTGGCATGTAAGCAGTATATAAATTTTATTATTATTTATTATTATTATTATTATTATTATTATTATTAAACAGAGTTCATCATAGGGAACTGTGGATTATGGTTTGTGACTGTTTAGTTTGTGTTTTAGAACTTATGGATAGATTGTGCTTGAAACAAAACCTGTTGTGGAAGTGATCTTTTCCCCAAAAAACTCTTGCTCAGATCAGAGTTGGGATCCACACAGGGCCTGTCCTTGCTGGAGTTGTTGGAGAAAAAATGCCACGTTATTGCTTGTTTGGAGACACAGTGAATATAGCATCCCGGATGGAGAGCCATGGGGTACCAAGCAAAATTCACCTGAGTGCCAGCGTTCATCAGTGAGTAAGCTCTGAGACAATCCATTAATAGTGCTTTGCACTGAACTCTTGACTTGGCATAGGGCTGTTAATGGCTACTATTCATAAGGGATAGATTGCCTCCTGTATCAAAGACAATATGTCTCTGAATATCAGCTGCTGGGGAGCACACCCCCCCCCTTGTGATAGGATAGTGTCTGCTTTCTTATTGGAGCTTCTTTAAAAGTATTTAGATTTGTTCCCAAATTAGTGGAGTTAATTACCAAATGTTCCCTTCCTACAAAAATACATGTCATTTACATTTTGGCTGTTGAGCTCTACTTTACTGGGGAATGGTGATTTTTGTGGTTGTGGTTTTGAAAATACTAGATAGATGATGGCACGATTTAGAGCACAGAAGTTCCTAAAATGGTTTGTTCACAGATGATGGTGACCTAGCTATATCAACATCATCCAAAAAGAATCCTTAGATTCTGGGCGTAGATTCAACCTTCCTCACTCAAGATCCCTTAGGGTTAATGTGAGATCCTTGTTTTGCTGAAAATTGCAGTGGGATCATTTTTAGTGCAGTAATTTGGGTGGTGACATGGAATGTCTTGTTTGTCTGCCCTGGCTGAGATGTACTTTAAATGCATGTTACAAGAGAACAATGTGGAGAAAGGCATTAATGTAGACAAGGAGCCTTATAAGAATCCTTGCTTCTGTGAAGGGATGAATTACTGTAATAAAATGCATGTTTCCCCTGCATTTTCTGCATTTTAAAGAAAATAGCCATTGACTTTAATTAATTCTGAATGAGTGGTTTTTTTTAGATTCTAGTATTTATTTATAGCATCCTACCTGAATGGGCCCCACCAATTTGCACTGAACACGGGGACATAAGCATCATTGTATAAGAACAGTGATATTGCTAAGCGGTGACAAAAGGGCAGGCACTGTTCATGCCATTCAGGACACTGTCATAACATCACTAATATTTCAGGCAGGTGCAGAGCCTGTGCTTGAAGGTGTTGGGCTGTGAGTTCAGAGCCATCATTCTATAGCCATGAGTCATTCTGGAAGGCAAGCATTTCAATGCATGTTCTTTTATAGGCTTCTGCTAGTTAAATTACCATTGTGTCACCATTCCAGGTCTTTCAACAGAACCTAAGCCATGTTGAACTTTCCACATTAGAGGCTGATATAATTATTGTCATTGTGCCATTTTCATAACCCACTGCTTAGATGTGCTGCTTTATTTATGTTTCAGGTGCCTAAAGGACAAGAATTTTGAAATGACGGAAAGGGGAGAAATTGATGTAAAGGGCAAAGGGAAAATGCACACTTACTTCCTGGTCCGGAATACAATGGCAACTGAGGATGAGGTCATGGGAAGACCACCGAGGGATCCTGTTCCCAGCCATGAATCTGCTCAACTGTCTCTCGAGTGCAGCGCTGAAGCATTCCAAAGCACATGTCCACAAGGTAGAGGAAGGAGAACAAATGGACTCCTTTTTATTTCATCATTTTGCTGTTTCTGATGCTCAGGCCATGAGTGCCCTTGCTTATGTTGTCAGCAGGACATCACCCATCATGCACTTTATCACATACACAGCCCAACAAGATAACAACAAGAATCCGCCCACACCACAGGAATCAATCTGCAATCATAGCAATCAACACATGCACACACACACACACACACACACACACACACACACACACACACACCACACACACACCACTCAAACAAATCTCACTACAGCCAGCCAAAGACAACCAATCACACCCTAGGCCACCTCCAACATCTCTCACTACCAAGGAAATACAACAAGCAAATAGTAAGAGAACCCACATGTGATGCTGATACAAAACCCCACACATACACTAAGTAGAAGAATAGAAGTATGGCCACCCCACCCCACCCCACTCACCATTCCTCCCTCCACCTCTTCGCCCCTTTTCTTCCTAATGTAACGCTAATGTCTCACAACAAATGAAACTGATCTGTAGAAAACGCAGCTTGAAAAAAGAGACATTGCAGGTATTTTTGTAAACTAAGAAATCTTAATAAAAATACATTTGAGAGAGAGAGAGAGGGAGGGAGGAAGAGAGATATCAGCAGGCTTGAGGGAACTCCAAAGTTAACAGAAGCATAAAATATATATTTTTTTATATTGGGAAACAAGGGACTCCAAGGGAAGTGAGCAAGCTAACCATGGAAAGCTGACTGAAGTTTGAGGGGTGGGGAACAGAAAACCAGGTGGAAGGCAAAACAACATGGAGTATTGTGTTGGAGGACATGGCTGACTTACTGGAAAAGTTAACAGGAGAAGCCATGCTGCAATATTTTGATGCAGGACCCAGCTGTAAAAAATAAATGACACGTACCTATTTCTATTCCTTTTCAGATTCAGATGAGACATCGCTTCCTATCATAGCAATGAAATATGCAGATAGCCCCATAGAAGCACACACCAGCGTCAAAGGAAGAAATGAATCAAGAGCAAAGGACTTAGCAGGTACAGTGGTACCTCGGGTTACATACGCTTCAGGTTACATACGCTTCAGGTTATGGACGCTTCAGGTTACAGACTCTGCTAACCAGAAATAGTAGCTCGGGTTAAGAACTTTGCTTCAGGATGAGAACAGAAATCGCACAGTGGCGGTGCAGCAGTAGTGGGAGGCCCCATTAGAGAAAGCGGTGCTTCAGGTTAAGAACAGTTTCAGGTTAAGAATGGACCTCCAGAATGAATTACGTTCTTAACCTGAGGTACCACTGTATTAAGAAGTCAGGCTGAAGTTAGGGTTTGTGGGAATGGGGCTATGATACACCCCACCTCTGGGGTGGGGCAATGGTCCTAAGGGGCTCTATCCTTGGTAGCAGTGACCAAGGCCAGCAGCCAAGCTGCCTGCCCAGCCCCGCCAAGCCACCTCCCACCCACCCAATGGGTCTCCTCACAGGAAGGCAGGGAGGGAAGAGGTGGAGACAGAGAATGACAACAGAAAGAATGTAATCTGGGGCATGGAGGGGCACCCTGCCACCACCTTCACCATCAAGAGTAGGATGGGTGGCAGAGGGAAGAGGGCAGCAACGTGGGGGGCACAGTGTGATGGTTTGCCTTGCCCCCACCCTCCCAGGGACAGTCCTGCCAGGATTCCAATAACTTCAACCTTTGATGGGAGACACAGCAGTCATGTTTGCCTTGTTGCCCTGCACTACGAAATAACTTGATGTTGATAAATAACTCTATGATTCTATGATACTGACATCATATGATGCACCAGTTTGCATTCACGCTACTGGCTCTCAAATCACAGCACATTCAAGTTAGTGGCTGAGTAGAGGCATAGGAAGGGTAGGTATTCATTTGGGAAGAAGGAAAACAGTCCAACCCACAAACTAACCTATAGCTTCCGGAGATATTTCAAGGCAAGCAGCCTGGCTTTTGCTTGTTTTAGCTTTGGGTTTGATGTACATTCTCATGTTACTAGAGAGATGAAGCTCTGTGTTAGAAAATGCATGCAGTATAAAATGATTGAACTATGGTGCAAATGTCTTTTCTTTTGTCAAGAATACATGGTCTGGAAAGCCATAGCATGTATTAGATGAAAAAAATGCTCATTCAAACTTTATATCAGTATTTCTATCCAGCAGGTCTTGTGGCCCCTGTGAAATGGGAGGCTGTTTCAGAGTAGCTTTTTAAGAAAATCTCTCAATGTGTTCTAAGCAAAATCTTTGTCCTATAGTACTCAAATATATATTGATGAGGCAAGAAGACACCTAAAAAGGGTTTATTCTCCACAGAGTGGAGTGTGGAGGGGTGTTGGGAGAGGATTCCTTCAACATAACACTGAGATAGCCAACACGGTGCCCACTAGATGTTGTTGCACTACAACTCCCATCATGCTGGCTGGGGGTGATGGGAGTTGGAGTCCAATAACATCTGGAGGGCACTGCATTGGGTATCCCTGATGTAGCACATAGCACTTGGCACTGAAAACAGAGCTTCTCATCACGGTTCTCTCCATTCTCAGGCTTTAAAATGACCCCAGATTTTCAAGATCATGTTAGACTCAGGCTTGATGCTGTTATTAAGACAGGGCCCACCATCTTTAAGAGCTCTCATGGAAGGAACATGTCTTTACAGGCAAACCTCATGATTCAGAGACCAATGTAAGTCTCCATGGTGACCAGCAGTCAAGCAAAGATCCTTATCATCTTACACAAGGCAGAAGCAAGCCAGCAGCAGCGGCACCGCGGATCAGGAACGTCCGATCCAATTTCTGCAATTTGCTTTAAGAAGCTCCTGACTTTTAAAGTTGAAGAGTACAAGTGTGTTCTGTAATGTAATGTTTTGCTGTTGCTCTCCTGGAGTCCTGACTTCGCATACAGTAGTAGTACATCAAGTGCACTGATATTGACATATTTTGAAATCACTGGTAGCAATAATGAAAGCAAACTCTGGGTATTTCCCTGTTTGCAGTCTTGACTTGTTTTCTGTGTATGAACATGACACATCTTGTTGTGTGAGATTGAAGGGAGTTGTGCTCCAGATGTCCGCGAATTTAAAAGTCTTTGTCACCTTATCCCCAAACTGTGTTTGACTTCCAAAAAAAGAAAAAGAAAGTAGAAACATAGGAGGATATAACTGGCATGGCAGTGCATTTAAGCTTTACTAAGGGCTCATCCAGACTTTGCTTTTGTGCTGTGTTTTCTAGGCACAGCTCTGCGCTTTAAAGCTCTGGGCTCAAGCGCTCCCCCCCCACAGTGCTTTCCCCACAAAATCCCACTCTTTACCACTGAATCAGAGCAAGTGGCAAATTGCCATTTGTTCCAATTCAGTGCTAAAGTCTTCCTGGGGAAAGTGGTGGAGGAAAACAAAGAGCTCAGACATGGACCAGGAATGGTCCTGTGCCTGAGAAAGCATGGACCAGGAATGGTCCTGTGCCTCTACACCCACATACACAAACAGTATGATATAGGGATCTGCGTGTTTTCCTTTTAAGGATGAAAGCAGCCCAGAGAAGGATTTGCAGCTGGAAGGAAAGAGTTACATAGCTCCTTTCCCCTCCCCTCAGTCCTGTAAAAGGTAAAGGGACCCCTGACCATTAGGTCCAGTTGTGGCTGACTCTGGGGTTGTGGCGCTCATCTCGCTTTATTGGCTGAGGGAGCCGGTGTACAGCTTCTGGGTCATGTGGCCAGCATGACGAAGCCGCTTCTGGCGAACCAGAGCAGCGCATGGAAACGCCGTTTACCTTCCCGCCGGAGTGGTACCTATTTATCTACTTGCACTCTGACGTGCTTTCGAACTTCTAGGTTGGCAGGACCAGGGACCTAGCAACGGGAGCTCACCCTGTTGCAGGGATTCGAACTGCCGAGCTTCTGATCGGCAAGTCCTAGGCTCTGTGGTTTAACCCACAGTGCCACCCGTGTCCCCTCAGTCCTGTACTAGGCCCTGAAACACCTTCACTAGCATTACATGGAAAAAAAGAGAACAGAATGTATTTTGATTTCACCCACAACTGTTTTATATCTTAGTTTTACCCATGTTAGTAAAAAATCAGAAAAGGTTAGCAGCCATGGTTGCCATGCATAGCTCACTGGAAATCGATGGCTGGTTTCCAAGCAAATTCCATATATGCAGATCTGTATGAGTGTCACTGTGAAGGCACTTTCCTGGTGTTTGGTATAGTTTCTACTTGGACAATAAATGTTTTATATGAGACATCAAATTAGCACTTGCTTTTGTGACATGAAAAGAAGCGCCTATCATTTGCAAAGTGATCTTTTAGTAAGAATGTCATTCTTTGCCAAAGGCCTCATTTTTGTGAAATGTTTCAAGTAGGGAAAACCCAACTCCCTCAACAATTCCTCATAAGCACCATCACCTCTCTGGCTCTGGACCCCACACCTCTGTTGATGCAGCCCGGAACAACAGCAGCCTTTTTTGCTGCTGCATCACACTATTGACTCATGTTAAGCCTGTGGTCCACCATGACCCCTAGAACCTCATGCATCCCCGACAAGCCAGATGTTGCCCATCCTATACCTGTGAAGCTGGTTATTCCTGCCCAAGTGCAGAACCTTACATATGTCCTCCCCTGAAATTCATTTTGTCTGTTCTGGCCCAGCTCAGCAATCTTTCAAGGTCATCCTGAATCCCAGTTCTGTCCTCCACACTGTTAGCCACTCGCCCAGCTTAGTGTCATCTGCAAATGTAATGAGCATCCCCTCAATTCCTTCAACCAAGTAGTTTATTAAGGTGCTGAACAACAATGGGCCCAGGATCCTGTGGCACCCCACTTGTCACTTTCTTCCAGAAATGGGGAACTACCAGTGAGTACTCTTTGGGCTCAGTCTGCCAACCAGATACAAATCCGCCTAACAGTTACTGCATCCAACCCACGCCCCACCAGCCTCTCTGCAAGAATATCATGGGGGCCTTACTGAAATCCAGATACACTATGTCCACAGCATTCTCCTGATCCACCAAGCCTGTGATTCCATAAAAAAAGAAATGTGAGTCATCTGGCATGACTTGCTTTTGAGAAAGCCATGCTGGGTCCTAGCAATCACAGAATCTCCCTCTAAGTGCTCACAGACCAACTGTTGAATTATCTGCTCTAGGACCTCTCCTGGTATTGACGTTAAGGTGACTGGTCAGCAGTCATCTGGGTCTCCACCCTTTTTGAAGATGAGGACAACATTTGCCCACCTCCAGTCTGCAGGAACCTCACCTGTTCTCCAAGTATTCTCAAGGATTATGGACAGGGGCTCTGAGATTGCACCCACAAACTCCTTCAGTACTCTTGAGTGTCAGCATTCAGCTTGCCAAGCATCTTTGAGGACCTTTTGCCTCTTCTAATCTCATGGCCATTGACCTCACTCTTGCCTGGGTTGTATCCAGACTCCTATCTTGCTCCATGTAGACTCACTGAAATCAATTAAGTTAGTTATGGCTAACTTAAGTCCCAATTATTTCATTGGGTCTACTTTAAGCATAACATAGTCTGGACCCTAGGTCTGATCCAGCAATGCTCTTATGGTCTTCCTTCTTCAGGAATATTTAGCTAGAGGAAACTAGCCATCAAATCTTGAGTTTGGGAAATGAAAATGCCTACTCATGGAAGCTGGTTTAATATCTCCTGCTAGTAACAGTTTAATTACAAGAGCAATTAAATGCATATATCAGTCATCAGGTACTGTATGAGCAAGCATAGCAAAAAGGGAATACTTAAAATCCACCATGTTTTAATATGTATGTTTTTAGTAATTTGTCAGAATGTTTCAGGGGCTAAATGCAAATGGACACAAACCAAACTTTTATTATTTGAAAGACGGATACGCTCCTGTATTTCTTTCACATACTTTTTAAAGCTTTATAAAATAGACACTATCTCCTCTTCTTTACAAGTTTCTATATTTCTGGCAGTTTGAGCAGTAAAGGGAGGTTATAGTACACGCTCTTAAAAAGACCACAGTGAACACTGTTATATAAAATGCTGTTTAATGGGGTTCCGGAAATAAACCATGAAGTAAAAAATAAAATAAAATACAGCAGAGAGGCATTTGTTATCAGTGGGTTTCTTTCAGCCCTCCTCACACAGGCTTTTGACAGTCTCTGTCACAGGTTTTTTCCCCCCTTTGCAAAACAATCTGCCAATGACCTGCAGTGCTGGCCCGGGTGATTCTCTGAGGGCATTCTGCCAAACAGCTTTGCAGAAATGTAATCTGATGCAGGGCTCTCGCTTCAGGCGAGTTTATCTCTGAAGTCAACGGTGGCCCTTTAAATATTCACCGGCTCACATGTCCTTTTCAATAATGGTGCTTAACTGTTTTGTGTTCTGATTTTGCGAGCATGTGAAAGAGCCTTGATTTTCTGAATAACGTGACATGTCCATGGGTAACAGGAAACTGACAGCCTTTACTTTACCCCTAGGGAAAAAAGAAACATGTGCAAGATATTTGGAACAAAATGTTATGTGATACGTTTTACCTTATGGATCACAAATGTATCAATACAACATAATTCATCATTGCAACGTATCCTGAATTAGATCAGGGCTGACGAACCATTAGCTCTCCAGATGTTGCACCCCGACTTCCATCTGCCCAAGCCAGCATGGCCAATGGTCAGGACTGATGGTAGCCATAGTCAATAATATCTATGGGCCACAGGTTGCCAGCTTTGTCCTAGATTGTATACCAGGGATCAGCAAACTTTTCCAGTAGGGGGCCGGTCCACTGTCTCTCAGACTTTGTGGGGGGCCGGACTATATTTTGGGGGGGAAATGATGCAAGAGCACCATGAGCCCCAGTGGCTGCTTACCTGTGTCTTGTGAGCAGCAGGGGCTGGCAGCGGCGGTGGAGGAGGGATGATGAGTGGTGTGCAAAAGGGCTCCGGAGAGGGGCTGCTTAAAATGGTGGCTGCTCGAGCGCTGCTGCTGCTGGCACCAACAAACCCAGGCCCCTTCCTCCTCTAGGCAGGCCAGGGAGAAGCCAGGAGGAGGAAGGGAGGAGGCATGCCGCCACCGCCACCGTGTGAGGGAGGGAGAGAGAAATAACACACGTGCTAGTGATCCACACAGCGATTCCCGGACCGTCTGTGGGCCAGATCTAGAAGGCAATTGGGCCTGATCCAGCCTGTGGACCTAAGTTTGCAGACCCATGTTGTATACCTTTTGGGGATTTTTTCCCCCTTTTGGAAAGCATGATAATCCATCCCAGACTATAATGTTAAAAAAATAATTATTTGAATTCCTTTCTGCTCCCCCATGGTGTAGACTGCACTTCCTACTCATCTAGAGGAATCCTCCAGCATTCCTTTTATAAGAATAACTACTCAACGTGGAAGACTCATGGAATAACCACTTCAAAGCCACCAGTGCACTATAACAAGACGAGCCATGTAGAGCCTTGCAGATGTTGCTGGACTACAACTTCCATCATCCCTAACAATGGACGGAATGATTGGGTGGTGTGTTTGGATACACTATCTGGAGGGCATCATGCACTTGTATACACTTGCAAAGGGTTTACATCTGCAAATATGGCTCCGCATTGTTAGCAAATGTTTCTGAAGCAAATACTGGGCATTGCTTGACAGTTAACATTCATGTGCATCTTCAGGGTCCTGGTGAACCTATCCTCTTATGAATAGGGCAAAAAAGTTTCTTGAGGTTCCTGTTCCTCATATGGAAACTAATTATAGTCAAGACATCCAAAACTCTTCTAAATAGATATGCACACCCCAAAGACACCAGTGGGATAACTGGAATGCTGCTCACAGGGGACTGTGATTCTACAAGTGAGATTGTAATCTGATGCATGTTAAGTCAGAAGCAAGTCCTACTACAGCCAATGAGGTGAACGTTGTAGGTATTGTGTTTAGGACTGCAGCCTGAGTCACACAGAGCACTCCACGTAAGCTTCCCCTTGATTGCCATGATAGTGAAACTTGGCATTGCAAAGCTGACATGCTTTGCACAAGGGATATGGACTCTGTAGCCATCTAGATACTGTTGGAACACGACATTCATCATCCCTGATGACTGGAGCTGATAAAAGTTGCAGTCCAACAACCTCAGGAGGACCACAGGTTCCCTGTTTACAACTTGCAATATTGCACTGGATATGCTTTGACCTTTTTTGTAAACAATTTTGGGTGAATAGCAGAATATAAATCTCTTAATAAAATAATTCGTAAATAGATGTCTAATGGTCATGAGATTTATCAAGCTCATTCTTCAATTAAATATGCTCAAGTCCAGTCCCATAGCTGTAGGAAGCAATACCAATGCTTGCCAACTTCTGACATTATAAAATGATTGGAGCCATCAGGTAACCAGACTTTTGCATTCTTCAATAACCTGACAAGGGATTTCTTGAAGCTTCAATCATCATTTCAGTCGGGCCTACCTGCATTTGTAAACATGGTCTTGGAAAGATCTCCTTTTGTTGGGTGTACTGCTGGAGAGGCAATCGGATGGAATTTTTGCAACTCCTTTTTCTTCTTTGTTGGTTAGTTGCGTATCTGTGGGAAAGGTCGGCTGCTTGATTATCTCCTTCACATCTAGGGCTCCCTTGAATGGATTCCTCTTGTCAGATTTGTGGTGTTTGTTGCCAGGGAGCGAAGGCACAGATGAGGAGATGGAATAACGTCTCACCGTCATAATGCTACCTGTGCAAAGATTGTAATCCATGTAGTTTGGTCTTTTAAAATAAAATAAAATAAAAAACCTTTCTCATTAATAGCCCGGAGTGACAATCTTAACCTAACAGATCAGCTGGAATCTGACTGAGGTGGTGGGGAAATTGGCCATGCATCCTAATGGATCAACCTCCACTGTTAGATAGCACTGACCAGCTTCTCACCTGAGAAGGTATTCCTCTGAAGAAGAAGAGTTTGGATTTGATATCCCGCTTTATCACTAACCAAAGAGTCTCAAAGCGGCTAACAATCTCCTTTCCCTTCCTCCCCCACAACAAACACTCTGTGAGGTGAGTGGGGCTGAGAAACTTCAAAGAAGTGTGACTAGCCCAAGGTCACCCAGCAGTTGCAGGTGGAGGAGCAGGGAACCGAACCCGGTTCACCAGATTACGAGTCCACTGCTCTTAACCACTACACCACACTGGCTCTGACATGAAAGCACAGGCTGGCTGATAACCTCCAACCCGAGGAGTGCCACCCTTGAAAAGTGCAGATTAACTTGCTGGAGACCGTTGAAAGGCTGGATCGTGGGCTTGATGAAATTCACCAGTGGGTTAGACCTAGCCTGTGAGACATAGGCCCCCTCACTTCCTGTTGTACAGCATCTCCAAAAAACAGAGAGATCTGAATTGTACTGGAACCAAGGAAACAAGGGGGGATCCTTACATGTGAGAGCAGCCAGCCCTGGAGCCAAATTGATTGCAAATGCAAAAGACCAATCAAACTGCAAATTGGAGACTTCCTTGAGATATTATTATCATTATTTATTAAATTTCTATACCGCCCTTCATCTGAGGATCACAGGGCGGTGAATAATATAAAAACACAAAAATACATACCATAGTAACAAACAAACAAAAAATGCCCCGCCCCCAGTATTATGTGCAACTTGTGCCGAACTGTGGGCTAATTCTTGGCTATTTCCAAAGACCTTTTTGATATGCTGCAAAATGCTACTTCACTAGGGGTGCCATGTTATCCAGCTGGCCAGATGTTAGGCATGCCACCCAATGCCCATTTACACCATTAGCTGGACTGGATTTCTAGTTCTCTCTCTTTTTTTAAAGGAAGTCTCTTGCCCTCTGTCCTGTGACAGAAAGCAAAATGTGCTGGCACCATTCTCCCCAGTGGTTTTGTGGGAAATGAGCCTGATCCCCCCTTGCACTGTTCTTAGCATTCCTATGAGAATTTACTCAGAAGTGAGTTCTGTGTTTTTAATGAGGCTTACCAAGGCTGGCCTGCCCTTGAGGTGAGGCGGTCGCCTCAGGTGGAAGTTCTGGGCCCAAGAAGAAGAAGAAGAGTTTGGATTTGATATCCCGCCTTTCACTCCCTTTAAGGAGTCTCAAAGCGGCTAACATTCTCCTTTCCCTTCCTCCCCCACAACAAACACTCTGTGAGGTGAGTGAGGCTGAGAGACTTCAGAGAAGTGTGACTGGCCCAAGGTCACCCAGCAGCTGCATGTGGAGGAGCAGAGACGCGAACCCGGTTCACCAGATTACGAGTCCACCGCTCTTAACCACTACACCACACTGGCCTGCTGCTTGCCCCCACCTCCTCCTACATGGCTGTGCCCCTGCCTTCTCCTCCACAGACTCATCTGTGGAGCAACAGGACGGTTATATGGTACACCTGCACCGCTGTCCTGGTGGTGACCTGCAGCATGGTCTACCCATGGCTGTTGGAGGCAGTGGTAGGTTCATTTTTTATTTACCTCAAGTGGCAAAACGTCCAGCCTGAAGCTTACTTTCAGGAAAGTGTGGCCAAATTCCATCTTTAGACATCTTAGTTTTCATTTAGGCTTTGCAAGGTTCGAATGCAAGCCTTCTTCATGTAACATGAAAGGAAAGCCCAACACTTTAAACAATCTATGGCCTTTTAAATGTGGGGGGACTGCTATTCTGATATTTTTCTGTGGTTGTTTTTTATTGTCTTTTATAATCATGCTATGTAAATTATGTTCTTAATGTCATACACCGCCCTGGGATCTTTGGATAAAGAGCAGTATATAAATTGAATAAATTATTATTATTATTTTGAAAAACAACAACGGCAACAACACTCTACTTCCCTGCTGTTAAGGTAAGAGGCTGCATGAGGTAAACAAAAAGCAGTGACGGGTGGTGCTTAGCCATTTCCCAACTCACAACTTGATTTACATAATTAACAAACCATTTGTATGTCAATTAGACTGCCTCAATTTGGGAGACTGTAATATCAGAACTCTAATTTCAACCTTTAGTTCATGCCTCGTTACAACAGCTACTTTTGAAATGTGGGGTTTTTTTTGGGGGGGTGCTATTGGGTTGTTGTTTTTATTTTTATTAGGTATTTTGTGCATTTATATCTTGATTTCACTCTGTGAACTGCCCTGAGACCCCCGGGTTTAGGGCGGTATGTAAATTCAATAAATAAAAATGAAAATAACAAAAGTAATAATAATTACTGCTGTCCTAATTTCCGAGTGTAACAGGATGAGTTTCTGAGGCCTACCCAGAGCAGCTTGCGACTATCAGTGGAATACTTTAGCTTATCTCAGGGTGCCCTCTAGACTACAACTCCCCTCATCCCTGACCATTGCCCATGCCAGCTGGGGCTGATGGGAACTGACTCCAATGACATTTGGAGGGCACAATGTTGGCTATCCTCCCTCTTCCTCTGGTCCAGGAAGGGTCACTAAACAAAAGGTTTAGTCATAACTTGCCCCATCAGGAATCATGGTTACCTTTTTGCTCCTGTAGTGTCAGAGCAGAGCCTGCCGAGACATTCCTGCGCAGAGTCACCGGCGAAGCAGCGGCCTCTTCGACTGAGTCCGCGAGGCTCCAGCCCTTGTCCTTTTTGTCTTCGGCCCCTTCTCCATCCTCTCGCTTTGCTGCCTTCTGCCTGCTGCATGTCAGTTGCCCCCGGAGGGCTCTGTTCTCTCTCTCGAGCTTGATGATTTCCGAGCGCATTTCGTGGATGACCTGCATGAGCCGCTTGTTCCCGTCCATTTCCCACCTCCTTGCCAGACAGCCAACCTGGGCGCCGCTTGCTTTAAAAAGAAACCATGAATCCAAGGTGAGGGGCTCATGTGGCACATAAACACACCCGAACAATGGCACTCCCTCCTCTGGGCTCAGCATTGTGCTGTCTTTCACCACCCAAAGAGCCTTGGATAAACTGTCAAGGCTTGAAGAGCCCCTCCATGATTTATTCATTCCGGGTTTCATTTTTCCAAACTGAGTTTTCCTTTGGTGGCAGCTATTTCAGTGCAAAGACATTGGCCCCGTGAAAGTGGCAGTGTGTGGCAGTGTAGGCATGATAATTCAAACACAGCATTTGTCATGTGTGTGTGTGTGTGTGTGTGTGTGTGTGTGTGTGTCCTTCTGCATTTGTCCCACCTGTCAAGTTCAGGCATCTCATGCTGGAAGGCTGCATTCTGCCTTCAGCAATCCTATCCTGTCCAGGGCTGCTGAATGCACCAGACTCAGAATTATTCTGAGCTGAAGCCAAGTTCACCCAGCATGCACCTCTCTCACCTCCGCCAACATGCATTGTTCCCTTCCCTTCTCAGCTTCTTGAGAAGTTCCATTTTCAGAAATGACTTTGAGGGGGAGGGGGGGGGAAACAACGCCTTTCCACAGTTCCCCGCGGTTCCCATTGAACAAAAATGCATTTCTGGCTGCCAACTAAGAATATATTTCCACCCGGCTACAGCTCAGCTTTGTTTGTGGCATTTGCTTGAACAAAGTGTGCACAGCAATATTCTGGGACGGTAAGGAGAGACACATCAAGCATGAATGTTGCATTAGAAATGAAAGGCAATATCGCGGGCTGCTCCTGTTACCTACGCCCTGCGAGTATTTCTGCGCAGCAAAATGCCCTCCTGTAGCACTGAGAATTTTCCTTCTGTGATTTGGCATTAATATTAAAACTCAGCGTATTCTCTGATCAGCACAGAAATTATTTAAAACCTGTATGCTTTGAACTAAACTCCCTTCCACCCCACTTTATCACCTTGGAAGAGAGCGATTTCGATTTCATTATGCAAAGTGGCTAATCATAGTAAAAACTGTGTGCATGTGCCATGATTGGCTCAGTCCTTTACAGATGTTCGGTAAATACAATGAGACTCACTTTGCAGTCGATGTGCACTACCCATATCAGGGGCAGTCAATGTGATGCTCTCCAAATGATGTTGGACTCCTATCAGCCACAGCAAGCATGGCCAATAGTGAGGGATGATGGGAGTTGTAGTCTAATAACATCTGGAGATGTTAATATAGGCTATCCCTGGCCTATATTAATCCATCAGAATTGATGGGATATTTTTAGTTGCTAATGTCAGCTGGCAGTCTCTCTCTCTCTCTCTCTCTCTGTTTGTGTGTGTGTGTGTGTTGTATAAAATAAAACAACATCAAATGAGTGAACATGTGGCAGGAAGGGAGCATATAGGTTCAGACAATGAAACATTTGTATGTAGTCAGGTACACATTTTAACATATACATGCATAGACTTTCTTCAGACGTAAAGACTGGGGTGAAGCCTGCTTGTCTCTTCCCTGTGTGACAACTAGGGATGGGCAGATATTTCAGTTTCAGTTTCTCCCAGTTTCTCATTTTTTCAGTAATAAGTTCAATTCTCCAAATTTCTGCACAAGTTTGCATTTTGAAAAAAGTCCCTATGAAAATTCAACATCATCTTTCTACAATATGCCATTTTGCCTAAAATACACATTTATTTATTTTTTTGCAAACCAATTTCCCCAAATAGGATGCATTTTAATACTTATTTTCACTAAATATGTTTTTATGCATGTTCCTTACCCTAGCACCTGCATTTCTGTACATGTTACTTGGCTGGAGAACTGCACTGCAAAATTTGGAGAAGCGCAAATTTTGAAAGATGACCATTTTTCAGGCTGCATCTTGTTTTGGAAAGAGAGAAAAAGGTAAATTCACCTGGTCAAGTTCTAACAGTTTCCCTCTGGATTGAAGCCGCTTCTTACAAAGGGAGCATTTCCCTCTCTGCAGACATGTTGCAAATGTGGTTACACAACAAACGACATCTGCAACATCTTTCCCGCATCTCTGAGGTAAAGAAACTTAATTTGCCCCAAAGGGAAATTTTAAAAAATAGAATCAGAGGCCACAAGCAATTTGTTATTACCCTCCCTTTGCATGAACTTGTACAAGGTCCATTTTTGACCCAGTGGTGCTCGCAATTTTACTAAGAGGCTTTGGTCAATCATCTCATTGGTATCAAAGTTTGCAGAGTGAAAAGCAATGGCATGTGAGAGATTCAAACAGAATTCTGTCTTCAAGTTTCTTATTCCTATATTCCCCAGCAAGGGATCATGTGTAGGCTAAGTGATACCAAAAGCACCCAATTATAGTATCATTTCTGACCTCTTGGTTCACTCTGTCAACAATCAGCTTCCACTAGAGGAGTCTGAATGCGTGTGACCTTTTGATCTTGTATAGGCAATATCTGCTGTAGTCATTTGTTTCTGGAAGTAATTTCATGCATCTTTTTCCAAAGATACCCAAGGCAAGAAAATATGGAACATTCAAGGCCATAATTGTTTAATAAATAAATAAAATAGAAAACCACCAAACCAGATAGATACCAGCAAAATGAAGGAACCATTTTAACCTGCTATTTCCCTTGTGCCTTCAAAGAATACATGAAAGGGGAAGGTTGGCTCTGTCCCCAGAATCCCAGAATCCTCATCCATTGGTTCATGCCAGAAGGGCAGTTTGGCTGAATGTTGGTAGACTCATCTACACAATCAGGAACTTTGCATGATTGGAGCTCTCTTTTCTAGAGAGGATTATTCACATGTTCACCTGAACTCACAAGGAATCCTCCTTTGGCCCTCCCACCCAATGCACGAAGGTGTGAAGCTGCAGCCCGTGGAGATGGGGATGGTCCAGTTAGTGCGCATGACCATGCTCCCTCCAATATATCAGTGGTGGAGAACTTCTGATCCCTTGCTCTCCAGAGCTCCCCATTTGGCCCTTGAAACTGTTTGGCTACAGCCACACCTACCTGCCCTGCACCTAATCTCATATATGATGTCAGGTATGGAGCAGGTAAAGATGTGGCTGTGATGACAGGTGATGGAAGGTGACAGGTGGTCATTGCGATGTTAGGTGAGTCACAGTGGTCAAGCAAGGCCTGCAGGGTGAGAAGAGAGGAGGAGATCAGAATCCTACCCATTGGCTCATTCCAGCTCCCTGTCTCTGCTCTCTGTCTTTCCATGCAAAAGGCCTGAATCGTGACAAGGTTAACGCACAATAATATAAACCAGAAAGCAACTAATTACATTTCTGGCCCAACTGAAAAACAACAACACAAAGTTGCCCTAAAACTAAGCAGTGAGATGGACCAGTGAACCTCCCTAGGGAGGCTATAGCATAATAGCTGCAACACTTCAGAGGAAGCCGGGTCCAGCTCCCAGGACATCCTAATGGGACCTTTCAGAAACAAGGCAGATGGAGAAAACATGCCCAAACGCGGCATGTGTCCCACTCTATTTGGCAAACATTATGACCCATAAGTGAAGGAGGATGCCTCAGGAATTTAGAGTGTTCCTCATAAAAGCTTGCTTTCAGTAGACGGTGACAGCTACTCTGCTACTGGAATTGCTAAGCAGCTGTTTACAGCCATTTGTTATGCTGAGCTGCTTCTGCTGTTCCAAAATTTAGACAGGTCAATTCTTTGTTGTTTCAACCAAAGCCAAATGGTTTTGCAAATAATCACTGTGAGCCTGGAATGCGCTTACAGATATGCAAAGATCCCCCCCCCCCCATAAATGATGGATGTACATATGCAGACACCAAAGTCATTCGCCTGGGATAAATTCAACCAAGAAGGTTTTAGGAAGAATGCAAATTTATCTAATAAACTAATGATTTAGTCACTGAAATGTTAACTCCCTGCTTTTCAGATATCATTGATCAAATACAGTGAAAGCCTTACCTTTTACACAAATGTCCTAATGCAGTTCAGAGGCATATAAACATGGACATCCTTGGAGGGTTTTAAGCAGAGGTCGGATGGCCATCTGTCATGGATGCTTTAGCTGAGATCCCTGCAATACAGGGGGTTGATCACACTGAAGCATAGGCATAGCCAAGGGGAGACTGGGGCAGCCGTTTCCCCTAGATCAAGTAAAACAATAGAAATACTTAACTAATTGACCAATCACATCAGTTTCCCCCTCCAACAAAAATCCTGGCTGCATCCATGCCCTCGAGGGTCCCTTCCAACTCTATGATTCTATTATTCATGTTCTATATGAATGAGGAGCCATTGAATGAACAGGTGCTGCATATGCAGTTACACCTCCAATCCAATAAGTGGTGTCAGGGAACTGACATCGGAGGGAGAGGCGAAGGGGAGGCTCCCAGATGATGCTGGCGAAGGACCCAGCCACAGGGGGAGAAACAGCTCGGTGGAGGGGGAAGCCATTCAGCGCAACACCAGGGATGAAGGGGGGCAGACGGGGGAATTGGAGAGAGGACTCCAGGACTCTTCACTGGACATCAGTGAGGAGAGCCCAGGTCCTCCGCTACCCACGCCTTCCCTGCGCAGAAGACTCCCGCGCAGTGAGAGGAGGAGGAGGAGACTGGGTGTCAAACAACTTTTATGTTGGAAGAGGTTCAAGAAACGCCCACTGACAGATTCTGCCAGTGACTGAGGCAGCCACCATGAGAAGGGGCTGTGCAGTCAGAAAGTTTTAACAAGGCAAATTAGCCGGGAAAGGCACCAGTTTACGCACGAGTAACTCATACCCATTACAGGCGGTGTTCCCAGAAATTCAGCAAAAGAACTTCCCAGGTAGAGTAGTGAATAAGGTTTCCAGGATTGGGCTGGGCTGAGGACTAATTGCCTGTTATTAATTAACACCAGATATATGCATGTACTGCCTGAATATTGCTGTGTGCACTGTGTGAGTCCCACAGTACTCTAAGCATAGGGAGACATCCTCGTTCTGGGTGGCTGCTACTGGATTTGTAAGTCTCTTCTCTTAGAAACTCACCAAAGCCAGAGCCTTTATGGCTTCCTGCGCAAGACATTTTATCTGGCTGCTGTTAGTCAAGGATGGAAAAGGCAAGGCAGAAGAAACCACCATTGCGATCAAAGGATTATACATCCAAGTCATGCCACAGTGGAGCTTGGGTATGAAAACATGGCTCAGGTAGATCAGTTGCTTGATTTTGACACATTAACCCACTTGGACCAACATTAATGTCTCTTACATAAGGGATGTTGCTTCTGTTTATGACATGTACACCCAGCACTATGTGAAGGGTGTCTTCTCTACGTCAAGAAAGCCGTAGGAACGTGGCATGTATGATTTGGCCACTATGCAAGATCTTTCCCCTTCTGGTGAAAGACAGGAGGGTCATACCAGTTAACTGATTAATACTTCTACTTGTACACCTGCCCAGCTTACTTATGTGTTTCCCACCCTAGGCTGGTCCCAGCCCATATCATGCAAGGTTGCTGCTGCAAGATGTGATGGGATTTGATGCGATGGCTAGGACAATAAGGTGTCAGTATCAAGTTTGAAAAGTGTTCTGAGAAAGGTGTTTTCTGAGCCTCTGTACTATCCTGTTGGGCACACACACAGGATTACCAGGGCCAGTCCAACCTAACTTGCAATAATCTGTGGCTGCACATACCTGACTCATCTGAGGTCCTCCAAACCTGCCTGATTTGATTCAGTTGTTGGCCAAATCTGGTGCATAGCCCTATTAGATTGGGCAACCTTTCCCACTGAGGAATGTCATCTTAAAATAGGACATGTTACCACCCTGTATTCAGGGAATGGTAGAACTGATAAGACAATCTTCATATCCATTAATCCACAAAATCCTGTAAGTATTAGTGTGACATTTTACAACTCCAATTCAAAAGGAAAAGGTTGAGAAATAGAACGTATTCTGCTGTGTTTACGCTTTTATGCTTTGCTTTTTTTCTCCAGCATGCTTACAAACAGCTGTAATGTGCATGCTATGAAAGTAATTGTTACAGGGATTGCCAATGTTGTAAAAAAGTAAAGGTAAAGGTGCAGTCAAAGGCAACTGTGGGGTTGCCGCGCTCATCTCGCTTTCAGGCCGAGGGAGTCAGCATTTGTTGACAGACAGCTTTCTGGGTCATATGGCCAGCATGACTAAAATGCTTCTGAAGCAATGGAACACTGTGACGGAAACCAGAGCGCACGGAAATGCCGTTTACCTTCAAGCCGGAGCGGTACCTATTTATCTACTTGCACTGGCGTGCTTTCAAACTCCTAGGTTGGCAGGAGCTGGGACAGAGCAATGGGAGCTCATCCCATCACATGGATTTGAACTGCTGACCTTCTGATCAGCAACCCCAAGAGGCTCAGTGGTTTAGACCACAGCGCCACCCACATCCCTGGAACCTGAAGAAATTATAACCCCGCACCTGAAATTAGATTTAAAAGAAGCATTCAGTTCTGGCCGATAGAGCAAGTTGTGGTGTGTGTGATTGTGGTGCCCACAACAGTTTATCCAGTTTGCAAATTCAGCCAAAAAGGTTTATGACTCCTCTTATAATGAACATTATGACAAAGAATGTTATTACTTATACTATACAGCTACAGCTGTTTATTTCTCATGTGATTGGGCACTTGCCTTTGGGAACAAATTTGAAGATGGACATTCTAAACAGTCCAAGCATTCACCTGTACACCCCTGGCAAGAATATCTGCACCACCACTGGGTGGGTAGTGGGAGCTTTTGCTAAGAGCACAAAAGAGATGCTGTCTGATCCAGTCCTTGTTTTGCTTTTCCTATTAATGCAACAAAGGGCTCCTTTTTATTGCTCATGTGTCCTTTATGTGGAATTTCACATAATTGGGTATGGAAAAAGTATGTCATATTCAATGCGAGGGTGATTTAATGCTCTCCCTTCCTTCTCAATATTAACCAAATATGCCTGTTGCAATCAACCAAGGGCCATCTAATAAAACTTCCCCTGTGAATATCAAGACATAATTACTCTGCAAGGAATGATTCCTATTAAGCATTAAATGAGTCTTCAATTTGAAATGGAAACCTTTGCCTGTGGTTTGGTGTCACTGAAGATGTGATTAAACATAAAATATGCATAACTCTTAACTCCTTTAGGGGTGTTGGGATGACACCAACTAATGCATAAATAATACCTCAATAGATTCGTCCAATTTTACCCAACGGCAGAAAACCTTCATTTGTGAAAAGCGTGTGCTATTAGAGTTCACAAAAGTTTTGAATGCTAGTGGTATCAGGCTGTGACCAGGTGGCAACACAAGGAATTTGCCTTATGCTAAGTCAGAACATTGGTTTATCTAGTGTTGACACTGACTGGCAGCAACCCCAGCCTTTCCTGCAGACACCAGGGATTGAACACTGAACCTTCTTTGTGCAAAGCAGATGTGCTACCCCCAAACTAGGGCTATTCCCCTTAGTTGATGATGAAAGTTGTTGTTGTTGTTGTTGCTGTTGTTGTTGTTGTTACCCCACCCATCCAGTTGAGTTTCCCCAGCCACTCTGGGCAGCTCCCAACAGATTAAAAACAGAATAAAACATCAAATATTAGGGCTGCCTTCAGATGTCTTCTAAAAGTCAAATAGTTGTCTATTTCCTTGACATCTGATGGGAGGGTGTTCCACAGGGCCGGCACCACCACCGAGAAGGCCCTCTGCCTGGTTCCCTGTAACCTCACCTTGTAGTGAGGGAACCGCCAAAAGGCCCTTGGTACTGGATCTCAGTGTCTGGGCTGAACATTGGGGTGGAGATGTTCCTTAAGGTATACAGAACCGAGGACATTTAGGGCTTTAAAGATCAGCACCAACACTTTGAATTGTGCTCAGAAACGTACTGGGAGCCAATGTAGGTCTTTCAGAACCAGTGTTATATGGTCTCATCGGCCACTCCCAGTCACCAATCTAGCTGCTGCATTATGGATTAGTTGTAGTTTCCGGGTCACCTTCAAAGGTAGCCCCACATAGAGTACATTGCAGAAGTCCAAGCGGGAGATAACTAAAGCACGCACTACTCTGGTGAGACAGTCTGCGGGCAGGTAGGGTCTCCGCCGGCATAGCAAATGGAGCTGGTAGACAGCTGCCCTGGACACAGAATTGACCTGCGCCTCCATGGGCAGCTGTGAGTCCAAAATGACTCCCTGGCTGCACACCTGCTCCTTCAGGGGCACAGTTACCCCATTCAGGACCAGGGAGTCCTCCACACCAGCCCACCCTCGTCCCCCCAAAACAGTACTTCTGTCTTGTTAGGATTCAACCTCAATCTGTTAGCAGCCATCCATCCTCCAACTGCCTCCAACTGCTAATCATTCCCCCCCTCCATCCACATTTTGTTAGATAAGCCTGTAAGGCCAAATAATGCCTACCTATAATCCCAAGGAGCTTTCATACTGCACTTCACCAGTGATCAATAGCTTAGCATCTGCAGGCAAGGTCTGCACTACAACTTCTGGAAAATGAAAGATTCTTGATTGGAAGACGTGTTCCCGGCTGTTCCTCCAAGTCTGAATCCTGTCCAGTTTGCCCAATGGTAGGACTGGAAGGTTGCAAGTCCTGATAAAAAGTTATCATCAGTGCTTTGTGATGCTTCCCCTCTCCCACCCACCTTGGTTATAACATCCAAGGTCCACTCTAGGTCTTAGATTAGATTAGAAAGACACAAAGCACTCCACAGTTCAGTGGCAGGGTATATGCTTGGGATGCAGAAGACCCCAGGTTACAACCCTGGCAGCTCCTGTTGAAAGGATCAGAGTGCAGGGGGTGCGAATAGTCCCCTGCTGGGAATGTGGAGAGATGCAGCAGGGCTGAAAAGACCATACCAGACTAGATGGCCAGAGGAAAAATAACCTCCCTAAATTCCTGGGCACTGCTCAGCTTTGTGATACGTGACAGGAAATCTGAAAACTCTCTAGTCTGGGATTCTAAGCACGAAACCTTGACGTGCACTTGCTGTCTCTAATGGTCCTGCTAGACAAGGATCAAAGAAAACTGACTCACATTTCTGAGTGGCGTATTGGGAAACTGCGAAAGGAGGGCCAAAAAGCTAAACGTCACTTTGTTCTTAGTTGTTTTTTTTCACTCCGTGACCAAGAACTCTCGAGAGTGCCTATTTTATGCTCTGCTGTTCTCATGTCACAGATCTGAAGAAGGAACTGAGAAATTCAGCCAGTTTTCTGCCCCCGTTTCCATTTCACAAGTAATGGCAACCTATTAGGCAGGCAGCCCAAGTGAGGGAAGTGGGAAAGTATTTCAAAACAATCCCAAAGTGAAAACCTTGTCTAAATGTTAATTTTGTCATATTTTAGAGAGGATGGAAGGTCAGAGGCAGCTCATTAATATCTTGCAGTAATTAATGCCTTGCTGCGATGGTTGAAACTATCCAATTATTTGAAACCAGAGCACGCCAGGCACTTCTGTCCTCCACTGCCTCCCGCAGTTTGATCAAACTCATGCTGGTAGCTTCAAGAACACCATCCAACCATCTCATTCTCTGTCGTCCCCTTCTCCTTGTGCCCTCCATCTTTCCCAACATCAGGGTCTTTTCCAGGGAGTCTTCTCTTCTCATGAGGTGGCCAAAGTATTGGAGCCTCAGCTTCACGATCTGTCCTTCCAGTGAGCGCTCAGGGCTGATTTCCTTCAGAATGGAGAGGTTTGATCTTCTTGCAGTCCATGGGACTCTCAAGAGTCTCCTCCAGCACCATAATTCAAAAGCATCAATTCTTCGGCGATCAGCCTTCTTTATGGTCCAGCTCTCACTTCACCAACCCTACCTCATGTCATTCTTGAGTAATTTTGCCTGTCTAGAGAATGTTTCTCCTGGATGGAATTTAAGCTCCTTGATGGAGCACAAGAGGGAGGTGTGTGTGTGTGTGTGTAGAAACTAGCCTACTGTATTGTACTTTTGCTGCTCCACCCACCCTGGGCTCTGGCCCTGCCCACCACTGGCATGTGGCCTCTGGTAATTTGTCCAGAAGGAAATGTGGCCCTCAGCCTGAAAGGCAGGTGTGAGGAAACGTTATCAACCGAGGGCCATGTTATCTTCTCCGCCAGCTTCTGGGACCACATGCCAGTGGTGGGTGGAGCCAGTAGCAAAGGTGGGTGGAGCAACAAATGTTAATGTCCCGCTCCCTATCCATCTTAGGTGAGCAAGAAGCATTATCAGAATCCAAAGATGCATTCTAGCAAGGTGAAAATACTCAAAAGGTGCAAAGCAGGAAAAGTCTCAAGGGCCAGACAGAGAGAGGACTGGAGGGCTGCCTTTGGCCCCCGTGCCTGAAGATAGGCCAACAGCATCATCCATCTCTCTGATGATTAGAGAGACTGGTTTGTCTAAAACCTCTTAGTGAGTTTTTTTATGGTAGGGGGTGAGGTTCAAAATGATAAGCCCCTGATTCATAGCTCAGTAGTTGGCCACTACACCACACAGTCTACAGGTTGATATGTTGATGGATGGAGGTAAAGCCCAGGCTTAAGCAACTGGGACATGGGGACAACCCATCAGGATAAGGTGAAGATTACCGTATTTTTGCTCTATGATATTCACTTTTCCCCTCCTAAAAAGTAAGGGGAAATGTCTGTGCGTCTTATTGAGCAAATGCAGGCTGCGCAGCTATCCCAGAAGCCAGAACAGCAAGAGGGATTGCTGCTTTCACTGCACAGTGATCCCTCTTGTTCTGGCTTCTGAGATTCAGAATATTTTTTTCTTGTTTTCCTCCTCCAAAAACTAGGTGTGTCTTATGGTCTGGTGCGTCTTATAGAGCGAAAAATACGGTAGTTGCCTTTCCATCTACAGTGGAATTTGATGCTCCTCTACTTAGAAGCAAGCAATTTGAGTTCAATGGGTACGTGTGCATAGGATTGCAGCCTGAGTGCAGGACTAGGTCTGTCCAAGCAGAGCAGTGGCCTCCAAGATTGGGACCCACTTTGCCCCCCGGCCCATCCAATCATTAGGCACCTAAGGTGGCTGTTGCCAAGGGGCAAGAAGGTCACAGCTGTGTGTCAATGCACTATGGCAGGTGTTGGGCCCCTGTAGCCTTCCAGATGTTGTCAGACTTCAACTTCCATCAGCTCCAGAACCCTGTGCTAGAACATTAGGCTTTGCATCTAAGGAGACCTAGGTGTAAATAATCAACAAATCTTACTAGGTGTCCTTGGGTCAGCTGCATACTTGGATCCAGGAAAAAGGATGTATGCTGCCTTGAGTTCTTTGGAGATAATAAATGCAATAAACCATTATCATTCCTCTCTAGGAGAGGAATTAAGCACACAAGAGATTGCCCCAAGTCAACCAGTAAATTTCAGACCTTTCAGAGGCCTTCTATTTAATTCTACCAGTGTGTGTATATTAATGCTGGGGAGTGTATTAAGCATGGCTGCAGAAAAGAGAAATACTCTGTGGTACCCAGTGCATTTTTTGTGTGGGTACGCAGGGATACGCATATCCCTGAACATTTTGTGAATCCAAGTTTGGTCTCAGTGAGGGGCAGTATTTCAATATGAGTAGGAAAATGAGAGTACCCCTAAACATTTTTTTTTTAAAGAAAAAAGCGCTGGTGATACCAGAATCTACATTTATAAATAGAAATGTGCTTGGATGCAATGACAACTTAATTCAGATTTCAGGTGGCTGTACAGCAGCATTAATCAAGGCTCAGAGTGACAGAACATCTCAACAGTTTAAGAATATTGCAGTTACTAACACATACCGCCAGGCATAAAAACTGAACATAATGAAAGAAATTTCAAGGGTAATTGCTTTTATGGATAGAGTAGCTTGTGGCTTGACCACAACTGTAATTACATTTGTATCTTCTTCCTGATAATGATGAAAAGCAGCACAGCAAATTGGAAGAGGTGTCTATTTTCTAAATGCGGTTTTAGAACTGAAACCATCTCTCATATTTCTAGGATGGTAAGGGCAGCCTCAAAGTGTCAAACAGGCACTTCTCCAGGAATTGCCAGCTTGAACTACAAATATACCTTAAAACATATGAGCTACACATTATCGTCTGGAGGTGTGACTGCCTGCTTATCTAGCAGAGGTAGGGAAATTCAATACAGTACATGAAGTTATATTCTTTCTGGGCCACAGCTGGTGACTTTAAGTGTTTGCACAGCAAGCATTTTAAAATTGATTTCCATTAGCCAGGCATCCTTATTGAAAAATATGCATCTAAATTGTATGTTTATTCAGAAGCAAGTCCTTCTGAGTTTAGCAGAGTTTACTACCAAGTAAGTTTGCATGTGATTGCAACTTCGCAGTGCAATCCTATATACGCCTCCTTAGAAATAAGTCCAACTGAGTTCAGTAAGAGTTAGTCCCAAGCAAGTGTGTCTATGATTGCAGCCTTGTGTGTCTTATTTACAACTGCACACTCTGCAGTTATATTGGACAATAAATATACAATGATGCAGCAATAAAACTAGCGCATTTGCATGGTATCAAATTGGATGGGGGTGTGCATGTTGAGCAGGGGCGTCTTACCCATAGAGGCTAGTGGCATGGGGCACCGGGGCGCCAAGTTCTGGAGGGTGCCAGTGAAGAGGCGGAGCCTGGATGCGGTGCCTCCCGGCATCAGCTTGCCACCCTCGCCCGCCTCTGCCGTGCCGCCCCAAAGCAGTGCTGTGCCTGGAGCCTCCGTCTGCCTCTTCTCCACCGGAGGAGCTGCCTTCTAGCCACTGCCTGCCTCCTCCAGTCCCGCCAGCAGTGCCGCCCTCCCTAAAAAACTCTGGGAAATGGGGGGGCGCGGCGGGGCGGTAGAGGGAGCTTTGCACCACGGCTCCGGATATGCTTAAGACAGCCCTGATGTTGAGATTCCAGCATTGCAGGGGGTTGGAATAGATGAGCCTCAGGTTCCCTTCCAACTCTTCAATTCTATCAGCCTATGATTCTATGAAATACTCAGACCAGAGTGACTAGGCTATCTCACTTCAGCATCTGAGGCACACAAGCAACCAAGATCACTTCAGGAGGACTAAAACCATTTGCAAAATTAAGCATATAACCGCTGCTCATATTCTGAAAGACCAGTACTTATACATTGTACATCCAGATCTTACAGAACCGTTACGTTAGTCTAATATGTGGTGTCCTGCTCTAGCAGACCTGCTGTTGCTTGGAAACTTTGTCACGACTGTGCTGGTGTTTTTGATTCAAATGAGCTGAAAAGTCTCCCAGAGGATGTCTACATTGTGCTTAAGCCACAAGTGGCATTTTAAATGGCTGTACCATATCTGGGACCAGGAGGGATGCAGCAGTGCTAGAGCAAGTGCCAACCCTCATTTGAAAACATAACTAGTAACATTGGGCTCAAGGGTCCTGATGATAGCAGGAAAAGTGATGTGCTCAGGTAACAGAATATAGGGCCAAAAAAATGTCCCAATTAGGTCCCCCTTGCCTCTATCCAGAG
The DNA here is from genome assembly GCF_965113315.1 of Podarcis vaucheri. Classification (NCBI taxonomy): domain Eukaryota; kingdom Metazoa; phylum Chordata; class Lepidosauria; order Squamata; family Lacertidae; genus Podarcis; species Podarcis vaucheri. The sequence goes on along the minus strand of NC_138763.1, from coordinate 31,561,107 downwards.
AATGGAAAAACACTACTGGCTCTTCCTGATCACTGTTATCAACCTTCAGAAAGAAGCACTTTCAACAACATACAGAGGCATTTTCTTGTTATATTTTCCTCAGCAATGCAGGAATTGCAACTCCTAGAAGATCGCCGTGTAACTAAAAAGTTACTTTAAGACACTGCGTTTTTGTTAACAACCCTGTGATTTTAGTGGTTTTTAATTTTCCCAGTGCTGAATATGAAAGGCAGAGCTGTCCTCACCAACATGAAGATTAGATCCACATTCCTTCCATTTGGTTATGTGGCTGAAGCTGATAATGAGACGCAGGCTGATTTTCATTACAAGCAAGCACTTCACTCAACAGTGTGTATTATAGAGGTGACAGACGGAACAATTATCTACACACAAGCTAATGCTATCACTATATAAATGAGAAAAGGGAACTGGAGCAGTATAGTGTATTATGAGTAAGCAACCCCCCCCCCCGTATTACAAGTTATCTCCCATGAATGTGAGTAAAATACACAAATAAGTGCAAAAGTTGATAATAGAGGGGGTAAAGGATAATATTTAAGAACGATGAAATTTTACCCTTTTCCTCTATTATCAAAACTGCCTTGATTTATATATTTGCAGACTGTCCGAGTCAGCAAAATTGTTGTGTTCTAATGAGAAAAGTAACCAGCGGCAACTCACAAAGTGATGGGACTGCTTCTCTGGTTTGAGCAGGATGGAGGATCACCGTTCACTCCATTTCTTCACCCCCCCCATGTCTTTCACTCACTCAACACATCTTGCTTGATCTCCATTATGTACTGCTCTCTACAGTCGTACACACCCTCACTTATTTTTCCCTCTGTGTACATGGACACACACATATCACCCAACTTTTTCACATACTGAGCTACACATCCCATTCTTTACCTTCATAAATGCACCTACCAATCCATCAACACACACACACACACACACACACACACACACACACACACACACAGCTCATACCCCAGTTGCACACAAATACCCAACACAACCAGGAAGGGTACCACAAGCCCTTTTAAATCACAGCAACTTCATCCAACTTTGAAAGATAATCACCATTCTAAATCAACTTCATCTCAGCAAGGGCTAGGAAGGTGTCAGCAACATTCAAAGGACTATCCCACAAGGGAACCTCATTTGCATCTCAACAATCCCAGCTCCTCACCTTTAAAGGCAGGCAAAGTCTTCAAGCACAGTTTGGACAACTTCTAGCTCTGAAATTCCTGCATTGAGAGAAGGCTGGGCAGGAAGATCTACAACAGAGATGTTGTTGGACTCCAACACTCTCAAGGAGGCTCACCCAATAACAATGTAAAATCACATGTAACCCTCAAGCAAACCACCCTGGGCTTCTTGGAGGAGGGGCCAGATAAAAATGTGATAGATCAGAGATACATCAACCCCATCAACCCCAGCCGGCAAGGAAATCCAGCAACCGTGTTTGGTTCTCCACTCCTGTGACAGGCAGAATTGTGTGTGAATGTACCTTAAGTCTATAATGCCAGAGTGGGAGGTGATTAATACCTCCTGAGCCCAGCTGAGCCTGTAATCTGCTGGATGAGCTGGAGATCTGCTGCACCTTAAACAGCTCATCCCAATGGATCTTACCATAGGATTGCCCCTCAATGAAGGACTTTTTAGGCAGGGGAGAAAGGAGAATACAGTAGGCAGGGAAAGGTGAATGAAACTGAGTACATGGAACCCTGAACCAAAGCACTGCACACTGAAACACTCCTGTTGCAGGACCCAACTTGTATGGTGCATTCCCAATGGACATTGCAACATGCCGATGAATTCCCGTATCACAAAGAAATAATTATCAGTAATTTTTTACACATAGACAAATATTTTAATATAATTGTATCTGAAACGTTATCCACATTTTTAGTAATTATTAACTAAAAACTTTGTAAAAATGACATATTTTACACATCTTCTATTTACAATCGCAATATTCTTAAAGGTTATAAAACATCCACTTTTGACTTTTAAAATATATGTATACTAGGACTTGTATTAGATTATATTATCATTTACAGCAAGCGTAAGGCTTGTTGAGAAACCAAACTTTCAATGGAAATATCACATTCAGTCTGTTTAATAAAGGCTGAACCATAATAAAGAAAACCATAGGAAATGTGCAAATATCAGGAAAGGCAAGAACATTAAAAGTATCAAACTTACAATTAAAAAAACCAAAACACTGAAAATGTTCAATAAATTAAAACAATGCACCGCGTTTCATTTTCGTGGGATCCATCATGATTTTGCTTATTCAGAATAATCCCAGTTTTCTAGCAATCCGTCGCAAGTCAATTTCAGCGATCAAATGTCAGCACTGGAGGCAATCAGTGGCCCAGGTGGACCTGTGATTGTTCTACTGATTGCATGGGAATAAGTTGGTTCCACTCCTTGCTGCTTTGCCGAATCCTCCTTGTACGTGATCTTTTAAAGAACAAGTTTTAAAAAAAGACTTATGAGATGCAGAAAAACTGGCAGAAATCAATACAATTGTACTATATTAAACACAGTTGTTCTAAAATATATCTTTCCAAGGATCGTACTGGATGGCAGTTACTGCCATATGAAAGGGAAGGCAACTATGGGTCCTTTTGCCACCTTGCTCATTCCTCCCCCAGCCCCCTTCCGGAATCCTATAAGGCGGAATGTTCCCTGAATTAGAAGAAATAAACAACAACAACAACAACAACAATTTTTATTTATACCCCGCCCTCCCCAGCCAAGGCTGGGCTCAGAGCGGCTATAAATAGAAATAAAAATAGAAAGCGGAAAGCAAAACACACTAACCCCCCCCCCCAAAAAAAACCCTGCCCTGATTTCAACTTTTGCTTCTTCTGTCTTTGTGACATCACCATGCTGCTTCTATTACAGAGAGAGGTTCAAGGTTCTTATATTAATTTACAAAGCCCTGAACAACTTAGGTCCAGGGTATCTTCAGGCGATGTCTGAACACTTCCTTATATCCCAGCTCCATCACTGAGATGGAGCCTTGTTGGTCATTTCCCAAATTGGTGATGCTCATTTGACAACAAGAAGAAACCAGTCCAGCATTGTGGAATACTCTGCCAATAGAGATTCAGCAGGTGCCTTTTGTACTACCCTTTAAATGCCTACTGGAAACTTCTCTATTCTGCCAGGCCTATGTGGGCAATTAAGAAAATAACTTTCCACATTGGTTTATTGATGTCTGGGTTTTTAAATATTTTTTTGTTGCAGGTTTTATGTATCATTGCTGTAAAAAACGTGGACATTTTTCTTTTTGTGATATAACAGTATAACAATAACAATAATAAAAAACATGACTGCTGTGGCACTTCTATATCTCAAAACATGTATATGAATCTGGTTTGCTGTGATTACAGGTAGCATTTACCGAGTGAGGTAAAAATAATAGTGTTTGTGTGGCACAAATGTTCGAAAGAAATATTAATTCAAGTGAGAAGTGTGTGTATTAAAAAATGAACATACGAAATGGGCCTCAGTTATAAGTCCGCAAAGGCCTAAACAAGAGTACACTGTATCCTATCCTTACGTTTCTCTCTGATCCCATATTATGTCCTAAGCTCTTTAAAGGAAATGGTGACTCATGCCCATTCCCAGTGCTATTTTTCTAGAAAAAGTGGTGCCGGAACTCACCACAAACTTCCCCCTTATTCTCTTATATCAATTCATCCATCTGAGAGGTGCCGGAGCTGAGCTCTGGCTGAAAAAAGCCTTGCCCATTCCTATGCTACAAGAATCGAAACAGAGATGATGTCCTAAGTAGACATTAAAAGTCGGGCTACACAGAAGACTAGCCAAGTGAGGATGTATGACAGTAAAGGAGCATGTAGACATAAAGAAAACCAAACATACCACTTTTGGCTATAGTATTGAGGGAAATGTTAGACAGTGAGGCAGAGAAGTTGTATAAGCAGTGACCATGACAGAGCTGTCAGGAAAAAGAGAGAGATATATTGATGAAGATGCTACTGCCATGGAAGGCACAAACAATGTGACAATGAGCAACGCAATGAGCAACCCCCAAAGCCCAGGCGAGAAAATGCAGTTAAGGGCTATTTGTGGTCGAGACACACACGTTATACTTGGATGCGGTAAAATTACAACAGGAGAGTTGACCTTTTTGGTTTGCATGGTTAATATATGTGCTGGGGTGGTGAAAGCTGAGATCTACCAAGCAAGCTTAAAGGGGTAACCCTATACCCAAGCATCTCCCGTGGCTGTCTGCTCACTCAGGTGCTCTGGGAGGGCAGGGCTCTTGGGGTGTGCAAGTGGGAGAGGTGCCACTGCCAAGGTGTATGAGGCAGTCAGTTGGCTCAGGCCTCCTCAGGTGCAACCCAATGGGGCTGGCATAATGGGCAGAACAGCAGGAAGGTGATGGGTGATATAACTGAGGATGCTGTACCTGAATGGGGGTGGGCTCCCCTCCTTTTCCAGTGCAGATTTGAACCTGGAGCCTCCTGTGAGACCTGAGATGTGCCAGCAGGCTAGGGTTCTTCCTGCAGGCCGTACTGACTGATGGGACAGAGATGTGTTGCTAGGGCATAAGGAAAAATCTAACAGACAACATGGTGGGCTGCATTTCTTTTCCTGATCAGTGTTGATCTTACTTGAATCCTAGTGAGACGTAAGGAAAAGGCAGGGGGGTGCATGTCTGGGGCCTGGAGGTTAAGATCACAAGAAGAGCCTGGTGGATCAGGCCCATGGCCCATCGAGTCCAGCATCCTGTTCTCACAGTGGCCAACCAGATGGCTGTGGGGAAGCTCTCAAGAAGGACCTGAGCACCAGAGCCCTCTCTCCTCCTGTGGTTTCCAGCAAGTGGTATTCAGAAGTATTACTTCTGACCGTAGAGGCAGAGCATCACCACTGGTAGGGCTAGGCTTTGTAGGATGAGGATGAGGAGTGGAGATGGGGGTGTCTGCAGCCAGGAATTGCTCTCCAAGTGAAGGAAGTTTGGGAGTTGGAAGACCTGTCCCTTCCGTTCCAGCTGGACTTCCAACCCCCCATTCCCCAGGTTCTTCTCCAAACCAGGCTCAGGCTGCCTCCTGTAACATCTCTAATGCCGTAGGAATACGAGAAATAAAATAGGTCCAAGCCATCAGCCACAAGGAGATGAAACAGAATCGCCAACCTGCTCATTCATAACTTCGGAGAGCTCGCTGAGCATATCCTTGTAATGAGATTTCATTTCTTCCTGGTATTCCAGCTGGTCCTCCTTAATCAGCCGCTCATTAACTTCCAGAGCTTGTCCGCATGCGTCTGCAAACTGCCTGCATAGCACAGGAAACGCCACATTTTTAATATCTAGGCAATGCAAAACAGTATTCTTCTCTCATTACGGATTTAAACAGTGATGGAGACAGGCGCAACTGAACTTCAAGGGATTTCTCTCTCTGTGTATGAACAGAAGAATGCGGTTCTGTGTTTGCCGCCTGGTGCTTTGTCAGGATTTGGTTAACGTTAAGTCAAATAGCTTTAGTTCCATTTGCGGAACATTTCTTAAAGGAGCGATTGCCTTGCTGTCTCTGGAATGGAAAAGCTTACCTGAAGATTTCCTTCAAAAGTTTAACTTGGTTGTCTGGGTACTTCTTCGCATTTGTTTCCTCAAGGAAAGCTCGCGCATAAGCCATTGGTCCTGCATTTACCTGAAAGATAAAACATGCTGCTTTTTAACAAGGAAGGGCAAAGCTGGAGAAAGTCCTATGCTATCTTGTGAGGATCTGCCATTTCTTTTCATTTATTCAACAGGATTTCTGTTCTACTTAATTGTCCACACCTTTAAGCCTGGGGACGGACGGATGGACTTGGCTCTCAGGCCTCCCCATGTGCCCTGCCAGGCTGTTTTTGGGAAGCCATGCCTGTCCACTTTACACCTGACTTCATACATGACATCAGGTGTGGGGCGGGATGGCAAAGGAACAGTCAGGAGCTTAAAAGTTTTTCTAAATCCTGTTCTGTTACCTAGTATGAATCCAAATTGCACTTGAGGTAGTTGAAATTATCAGCCTCAGGCTTAAAAACAGTTTGCTTAAACAGCAACGCAATGCAAGGTCTAGAATAAGAATCCTGGTAGGAATTTGAATAACTCCCTATAGGTCTCAAGCTTCTCTCTTTCTCTTTTTCTTTTCTTTATTTCTATTGTTTTTTCTCTCTTCTTTGTTTATTTCTAATTTTACTGTATTATGGAAAATTTTTAATAAAAGCTTTTACATAAAAAGGGATGCCCTGTGTTTGTCCATTTCCAGCTGCTATAGTGCAAAACATTTTATTATAATTTTTTTTAAAAAAGGTAACAATTAATCTACTTGCTTGTAACCTATAGGGGACATTGTGGTTTTATCCTTATAATATTTTTATGCACACTGCAGTCTTCAAGAGGTGAGAGATTTTTGGGTTGTCGGCACATACTTCAGGTTTAGATTGTGGTAGCTTTTGATTATGAGTAATAAAGTCCATAACAGAATAACGACAAAAAAGTGGAGATTTTGTTCCTTTTGATTACGCGTAATATGAAATGTTGAAATCCTTAAGCCTCAATGAAGGACCAAGCCATATTTACCTTAACACTGACACTTCCTTGTAGTTTCAATTGTAGCCTAATCATATCTACTTCCTCCATTGTGCAAAGCTGATTGAGTTCCAAAATCTTCTTAGACATCTCATCAATGGCTACTTCAATGGGGTTCAGCTCTGTGCTTGTTTGGCTTATGACCTGTATTCTTTTCTTCACATAAGGGAATAAATGGCTGGCTGCATGCAAACACAAGAGGGCACGTTTAAGGAAAATTCCCCTTCTCCTGCAGTCAAGGCATTAATCTCACATATTCACAATTAAAATGCAGCCATCATTCATGCAGTGCTTATGTAATAAATCGATTTACTGGACTTTCAATATTTTTTTAAAAAAATCTGAATGCTGATGAACACACTACACAAACTGAATCACTACACAACAGAATTTATTCTCAGAGTAAAAGAACGACATCATTCCTATTATAAAATCTAGCACTTTATTTTTAATTTATTGTCCAGTAAATTAGGAGATGGGCAAATAATAAGATTAATAAATTTATTATACCCCTCCCATCTGACTGGGTTGTCCCAGCCACTCTGAACAGCTACCAACAGAAATAGAGAGGGACAGGAAAAAAATAACAACAAAAACATCAAGCATTAAAAACTTCTCCAAAAATGGTGGGATGGAATTCAATGTCATGCTCTTTCATTCGCTACATCTGCATAAACTGTGTAGCTTGCCAGATTGAACTGCCCCTCCTTCCTTTTCAGAGGGTTCTCCAGACTCCCCCAAGCTAAGCTCAGGGGGGCATGGGGGGAGGAGGCCCTGTTGCACAAATGGAAGTCCTTGCACAGGGCTTCTACTGATGGGGATGCTTAGAGGAAATCTGTCCAGCATGATTAACTCTAAAGAAGCTTCAGTAGAAACAGCAGCCTTACCAAAAAGGAATAGTTTTTGATCCAGGCTATGTTAATCAGTGGGTGGCGCTGTGGTCTAAACCACAGAGCCTAGAGATTGCTGATCAGAAGGTTGGCAGTTCGAATCCCTGCGACGGGGTGAGCTTCCGTTGCCTAGTCCCTGCTCCTGTCAACCTAGCAGTTTGTTTTTTTTTTTGTTTTTTTATAATAATTTTTATTACATTTTTCCAAATTACAGAAAGAACAGAAGGAAAAGCAGAATAGAAGAAAAAAAGAAAAAAGAACAGAAAATCACATCCATTTCAACAGCTTATTTCAAATTTCCATCGGACCTCCCCACATCTCCCGCACAATGCATTCTTGATAATAAAGTCATCAGCAAATTATGCCCTTATTTCGTGTGTTTCTTTATATTTTCAGTTGCAATTTAAGTTTAAATCTCTTATTCTCCATTTACTCTAAAAATATAACATGATATCATTTTTACCCATTTAAACTTTGATTCTTTCACAAATGTTATCAATTTCATAGATAATTAAATTTCATTGCTGGGGCTAACGTTCCAAATCATACGACGTCTTATGTTTCATACAGCTTATAATACTTTTGCAAATAGTCTTTAAATTTTTTCCAGTCCTCCTCCATTGCCTCTTCTCCCAAGTCTCGGATTCTTGCAGTCATCTCAGCCAGTTCCATGTAGTTCATCAATTGCGTCTGCCACTCCTCCAGTGTGGGCAAATCTTGGGTCTTCCAATGCTTGGCGATAAGAATTCTTGCTGCAGTTGTAGCATACATAAAAAAGGTTCTATCCTTTTTTAACACCTTCTGGCCGACAATGCCCAGAAGGAAGGCCTCTGGTTTCTTGGGAAAGGTGTACTTAAACACCTTTTTTAACTCGTTATAGATCATTTCCCAAAAGGCCTTCAATCTTGGACAAGTCCACCAGAGGTGAAAGAATGTCCCTTCAGCCTCCTTGCATTTCCAACATTTATTATCAGACAAATGGTATATCTTAGCGAGCTTGACTGGGGTCATGTACCACCTGTGTACCATTTTCATAATGTTTTCTTTCAAGGCATTACATGCCGTAAACTTCATACCGGTGGTCCATAACCTTTCCCAGTCCTCAGACATAATATTGTAACCAATGTCTTGAGCCCATTTTATCATGGCTGATTTAACTGTCTCATCCTGAGTGTTCCATTTAAGCAGCAAGTTGTACATTCTCGATATTACCTTGGTCTTTGGTTCTAACAACTCTGTCTCAAGTTTCGATTTTTCCACCTGGAATCCTATTTTTTTATCTAGCTTAAAAACCTCATTAATTTGGGCATAATGTAGCCAATTTTGCACCTCAACCTAGCAGTTTGAAAGCATGTCAAAATGCAAGTAGATAAATAGGTACCACTCCAGCGAGAAGGTAAACAGTGTTTCCGTGCGCTGCTCTGGGTCGCCAGAAGCAGCTTAGTCATGCTTGCCACATGACCCAGAAGCTGTACGCTGGCTCCCTCGGCCAGTAAAGTGAGATGAGCGCCGCAACCCCAGAGTCGTCTGCAACTAGACTTAACGGTCCGGGGTCCCTTTACCTTTATGTTAATCACTTTAGGCTACTATCTTATGCCCACTTAACTGGGAGTAAGTCCCATGGAACGTGATGGGAATTTTGAGTAGACACATACAGGAAATCAGTGGGACAAAACTGATCACAGCTAGCTCAGTGGGAGTTCAACAGGACTAAAGAGTGTCCAGCCCAACTTGGATGGCAAAATAGCATCTTTCCACCTTTGCTCAATTTGCAGAAACCTCTCTGTATCTGCTTGCTAACATACTATGGGTTGTTTCTTTCTTTGTTTGCAGTGCTGAGAATGTGGACTAGCTTTCACTTTTGTTTCGGTGGGCATGTCCAAGATATGGCCTCTCTGCTCCCCCCCCCCTGAAATAGTTGTTTATTTTTATTTTTTTAAATACATGGATTATTTAATATGCATTTTATAGGCTTTGTGTATTGAAGTTCTAAGGTACAGTACTACAGTTGATATAGGAAAATGAGATCCAGATTGCAGGAACAAATAAGGTTTGCTGAACCAATAACTCACACAATTGAAGAACTTTGGTCCTGGGGGGAAAAAAGGTTATGTGCCAAATGTCCTAAAAACAAAGATTCCCTCCTAAAACTATGCATTCCTGAGCGCAACCTTTGGCAGCTCCACAACAAGCCTCCCTTGTGCCCTAAATAATGCAACAACCATCATACTTGTCAGAATGGTCCTTCTCTTGCATTGCTCTTCCACCCCTCCGTGTTTCTTCCCTGACAACGTGAAGGGCGTTTCAAACACAAAGCGATTGATGTTGTGATGCATTTCAAAGTCAGTCTTCCGCCCCTCGGCTTCTTTCTCTTCAAAGAAGGGTGTGACGTATGTCACTTGGATGTAAGCGTATTTCGGATCTAAGTCTTTGGGGTTAACCTGGACAGGCACGGCAAATGAAATGAAACAGCTGAGATCAGAATGGGGAGTATGACCGAACATTAATTAAAGACAGATATAGCAACGAATGGCTCGGTAGTGGGGATGGGCGGTGGCGGGGGGAGGCGCAAACAACCCCATCCTCTTTCTTTTAATGGCATGGCAAGGAAGATCAGAGTCCTTTTTCTATGCATTCTGAAAAGAATGGCAGTGGTTTACATAGCCCTGTGCTCTTTGCAGTCGACAGGGTGCACATGAATTTTGTACTTGGGCATTTCTACTGACTAAAGTGTGTGTGTAGCGGGGAGTGTTCTCATGACAGAAAGTGAAAGGCAACAATCCCTAAGGAAGGCTTTCTTGGTGGCAGTTCCACCATGATTCAACCCTTCACTTGGAAGTTAGACATGCAAACGCCTCCTGCTTGCACTTCGATTTGGTGCGTGAGGTTAAGCTACCCAACGAGTTATTTGTAGAATTGTACATTGTTTTAATTGCTTTCAATATTGTATCTTTATCTTGCAAACTTATGGCTGTAAAGTTTCAACAACGTAATGTTGTAAGCTTATGGTGAACGGCAGGTAATAAATAATAACAGCAGCAACAACAACAGTGTCTGAGGTTGTATGTCTGAGATTATTTTTTAAATATCTAATTTCAAGCACGTCCTTTCAAGTCTTCTGAATGGAAAAGAGTAAGCACGCAAATCAGAGGAAACTCCAAATACAATTCATCCCTAAATCTATATCTTCATCCAGCCTTCCATACCACCTCTGGCAAGCTACTGAGACCAAGTAAACTGCAGCCATGTGGGAGGAAGAGCTCTTTTGAAATATAGGTGCTCATGGATCTCTCATTCTCAGCAATAGCCTAGTGTAGCTCTCCCCAATCTGATGGCCTCCTAATGTTTGTTGGACTACAACTCCCATCATTGGCCAAGCTGGCTGGGGCTGATGGGAGTTGTAGTCCATAAGGTGCCAGCTTGGGAAAGTCTGGCCTAGCAAGTACCAAAAGTGGAAGGGGCACAAGGCCCTGTCCTTCATTGTACAGAAAGATTTTACCAAGTGTTTTCTTATAGTGGGTTGCCTCCAATTAAATCCTACCCACTGAAATGAATGGATAGGAGTAAGTTAGGTCGATTAATTCCAGCTGGTCTACTCTCTGGATGCAACCGCATTTCAATACATTTGGCAATGAACAATAAACTTTCCTTTATTTGCTGGTTAGCGGAATTAGCCCCTGACCTGCTCATATAAGTATTATGAACTACTACATGCTAACAAGGGAACAGCACTGTGATTACTAAGGTGTGCTAGAAATCAACATCCTTTCACGTCCAGAATCTTTGAGGACAATCCATCAGGACTTTTTCCTTTGCAAATCCCAGTGAAATGCTGGGAGCCACATAAGAATGTGTTTCTGCATATATTCCATTTATTTCAGCGGGGCCTGTGCAGCAGAACTTCCAGCTACCTCGTGCTCAGAGTCTCGGCGGCGCTAATTTTTTCCCGTACCTTGTTTGAGTCTTGGATTATTTTCACATTGTCCGCTCCGAACTTATCTGCATAAAGCTTCAGCAATCTCTGGGAGATCTCAGACAGGCCTGTTAATTTGGGCTCTTTGTAGATGTATTCCTTGCCCTCCTCTTCTTCAAAAAAGCCCTATTTAAAATACAAACCAAAATAGTTAAGAAGAAAGTAAGCAAGACAATACTTCCAAGCAATCCACTGTGGATGGAAGGTGTAACATATCTAATTGATAAGGGACAAAAAGCAAACCACACACACCAGCTTATCTGAATGCTGCAGCGTGTGCTTGATGAAGGAATGGAAGGCAAGAAAACCAAACTCTGTATATTAGCACAGGATGAATCTAAGCTTTTTACCAGTGGGACAAAACTCTGATGTGAAATGTGAAAGAAAATCTCTTTGGAGAGCAAACTACTAGTCAGTACAGTATAACAGGGGCACCCGCATTTTGTGGAGACTGCACCACCGTGTGGTGCAATCCAGCAATTGTCACAGGAGATGTGAAATAATCTCACAGCGCCATTAATATATGTTCAACCCACTACTCAGCGAAAAATAAACAGAACAGGGGGGAAAGTCTTCAATTAAAGTAGGACAAAATGCTTTAGAAGCATGTTAGGGGTTAACAGCCAACTCTAAACAGAATTTAGTGGGTGGAAACGCTGACTGGACACAGTAGGATTTGGTTGTGAGTAAACATACACAGGCTTGTGTTGTTAGTCTACTGAAGTTTCTCAAACTTGGGTCTCCAGCTGTTGTTGGACTACAACTCCCATCATCCCTAGCTAGCAGGACCAGTGGTCAGGGATGATGGGAGTTGTAGTAAGTGTGGATAAGCCCTAAGCCTGACTATGTGCTATAGTAATGGAGGGCAAGAACTTGATAGAGGACTGCCATGTTTCTCAAAATGTGAAGTTTTGCAGTAAAACCAGTAACAAAGCCGACTCCGGATATATTCCTATGAAGTGCTGTGCCACTATTGAATCCTTCCTTTGTGCCTCCTCCACATGTTTACAGAATCCTCAAGCTCATCAGGAAGGATCCTGATGTAGGAAGAAAATGTGTTTCCTTTCACCGTTCTTTTTGTGTTGGGGTGACTCATTCACTCTGACTCTCCTGACAGCCAAACATTTGGAGGTGGCAATTAAGAAGTCAGCAGCTCTGTGAAAACTTTACGTTTTCAAAACACTCTTAGGTACACATAATTGCACCTATTTTACAGAACTTGAGTGAAGCATTATTTTTGTCTATTGTTCAGGCTGGCTTATGAATAGTGAAGTCTAACACATAGTTTTTCTGTGAGCCCCAGAAATCCTCATTTAGGAATTTTGTATTTCAGATCTGTGTTTGTGAACCGTAGAATTGGAGTCTTCTGTGGGTTTTTCATCAAATGCATTCTTGCCAAGAAAGAGCTGGTTACATAGAAATACTAATGTCTGTACATACATGAGTACTAAATAAGTCATATGATAGCAGTTCTGCTTCTTTTTAAAAGAGTCATTGTTGACCAAGAAGCTTTCTCATAAGGTATTACTAAACAACATGTTTTAAACCTGTGAAATTTCTGCAGTTTTCTGGGAAGATTTACTTTTTTCAGTTTCTTAGGTTTAGCTCTCTCGATGTTTTTGAACTGTACTGTGAAGTTGAGTATGTTTGGACACCAACATTTCAGTATAAACTGTTGGCTTGATAAGCATAATGAGCAGCCACTAATATATAATATTGCCAGGGAAAGAGAACCTGCAAGTTCACAATCACCATGGCGATAAGGTGTTGATGCTAACTCAAAGAAAGTATTTCAAAGCCTCAAATAATTTTGAAATAAACACCTTCAAAATCAGGAGCACGGAACCTGTGGTCCTCCAGATGTTGTTGAATTTCACCTTCCACAATCTCTGATCACTGGTTGGTGGGAGATGATGGGAGCTGGAAGTCCAACAACATCTGGGGGGCAGCAGATTCCCATCCTTGCTTTAGGTGAACAGAACTGCTACAACAGCCAAGCAGATGAAGATCTCCTTGCCACTCGATAAATGGGTGCACTGAAATATTTAATGCGTAGAAAGATGCTACAATAGATTTTCCATACATGAACACAACTTTAAAGTCCACTCTTCCTTTATTATTTTTTGTCTTTTTCACATTGCCCTCCCTTTCATAAATCAAAGCTGCAGATTGAGCAAAAATTAAAAATGACAACTGGCTGGTTCTTTGGCTTTTACACCTGAAACCAGAAAAGCAAGGGCCAAAGTCATTCCCTGGCCATTCCCAGTTTTTTGCACTGGGTTTTGCCCTTGTGATCCCCCCTGAACAGCTTGTTTCCAGCCACATAAGAATGTTTTATTTCAAGTCTGGCAACTGCGACAGGGTCCGGAAAAAGGTTGTAACAGCAGCCCATTTATTTTTGTTTTTGTTTCATTATAGAAAATGCTAATAAATATATATTAAAAAAAAAAAACAGCAGCCCATTGATGATTACAGAAAAACCTCTCGTAGTCCTTTCTGCCTCATAACCATTTATTTATTGCCTCCTCCTCCTCTTACTTGCCAAAATGGCTCTTAATCAGTTGGGATACAGCAAGGGATAGCCTTGAGGCTTGTATTACAGTCTCTTTTTTTCAAGCCTGCCCTGAGTTACATCACCTGGGCTCCACTAAAAGTAAGTTTAATAGAAGCATCTGCCTCCTTGAGAGAGGGGGCAATTCTGAGGGTTTTCCTTGTGCCAAATGAGTGAGCAGGTGAGACTGGAGTTAAGCACAGGACTTGCATCCAGGAGAGCCTGTGGTTGGCTGTCCACATTGCCAGCCACATGGGCTATTCTGCCTATCTGCCGGGATGTCCCCTGGAATGCAAAGGCTTCCTTGTTCATCTCTTGGTCAGGTAGATGAGGTATAGATTGGCCCTGGAACAGCGGTGTAGCTCCTCCTAGACATGCCTGTTTTCCCTCTCCATCTTCCCTCTTGATTTGCTTTCTGTTTTAGCCCTGATCTCTCACCCCTGACCCCGGCCTTATGTGCTTCCTACAAGGTATCTCTGGATTCTGGTTTTGAAGGTCCCAGCTGACTGGGGCTACCTCCTCCCTTACTGGTTGATCACTGGAGGCCCAAGGTTCTCTTCCACCACCCTGGCTTCTCCTAGAGACTCTTAGTGGTGTCCCCATTTCTGTCATTTCAGTGCAGCCTCCTCTCTCTTTCCTCTCATCTTGTTGGCAGGCAGGGGCCAAATGCAACCTTCTCCATTTGGTTCTCAGGACTTTCCCCAGGTCACAGCCACTCTTTCCAGGACACTTTTCCCACCAGCCATGCTTTGCACCTCTAGCTTGGCTGGACTACGCCCTTCAATTTTGAATACACTCCAGATATGCAAACAACCAACAGCATCTAGAGGGCCAGAGGCACCCTATTTTTGGTCTGCAGTTATATTCTGGAAGGTTTCTGGCCTCTTGAGCATTTATTTGAGGAGCTGCGCAGAGATAGGTATCTAAGTTGGGCAATAAACCCAACAATTCATGGCAACAATGCCATGCGTGCACAAGACCCTGAAATAGTTTCACTGTGGGTGGGGATGGAGATAACTATAAATACCTTCTTAGCTCTGCAAATACATAACTGGCAAATCTGCTTGCAGTGGACATTTCAGTGAAAAGGAGACATGGCCTGAACCTGTTTCCTCTGGACAGAGGAACAGGATTAAGCCTCAAGTATGTAAACAGCAAAGAAACAGCTGTAATTTCAGAAAGCAGAGCAAAAGAATTAGTTTTGCAAGATGCGACATGGCATATAAATGAGTAAAAGCAATGTCATTTCACCTCTCACATTGAATGCTAAAGCACTTGAAGTTAGGGTTAACTCATACAGGGAAGACAATGAGTAAGAAGAATTAAAGAAAAAGCATGCAAAAGAATAGACAACTTACCACAGCCTTGAATAAGACCAAGAGAAGAAAAGAGCAAATTTCTGCATTAAAACCTAATTAGCAGACAGAATGATTCAGATCAATCTGTTCTTTACACACCTCCTCTTTTCATTAGATTAGGGGGAATTGTTTGCCTGGAGAGCACTCTCTCAGAGAGCATGCTTAGTCCCCTGACCCAACTGGTGCATAGCAGAGGCAAGCATAAGCACACACTACACCAATACAAGCAGGCAGAAAGAGCACGTGCTCCAAGACTACTCTACACTGTACTGCAGAGAGCATCAGAGGCAAGCTAGAAAGCAAAGCCAGAGAGTCTATGAGAAATACAACTAATGCAGGGATGTGGATTTCAGGCCACATAGGAAAAAAAAAATACATCTTGATGGCTTTAAACTATTTTGCAGTTGTAGTAGGGATAATTTTGGATAACATGACAAATGTCAAGTGGCAGGAGGAATCGCCAGAGAATAAAGGTGGTATTTGTATCCCCCTTTCTCTGTTTCCCATTAGAAAATGTGCATATCTCTTTTATCTCTGAGTAAACAATTGAAATGATGAGACTGGCTATTGGGTCCGTTGATGCCACCAAAGTTGAAAGTGATAGACCTGCCGTAATTTTAGACTACCTCCAAGGACTATGAGGTATGTTATGGGATCTCAAATAGGTGAACATGGTTAGTGATCAATCACTTCTGTGTCACCATTCATGGTGCTTCACTGCTGTCATGTTAATTGTATTTGATCCCATGCATGTTTATTTGGAAGCTGAATAGGACTTACACCCCAAGTAAGCATGCATAGGCTTGTATCTAGATGTGCAGGGAAACAGCCAATTTCTTGTGCAAGGCCCCATCAATATTGCTTATGCACTGCCTCAATTAAATATATATTTATATTAAAGACCTGACTTTTGCTCTGGAGATGGTAGCACCGGTTCACTCCATTCTTCAGCAAAGATTTCAGAATTAGATCCTTAATAGTAAGTCAGCTAGCATCATCCTTAAAATCACCCCATAACATCTTGTTTTCTTATTATACTTTCCTTATGAAGAGCATCTGTGGAACTGTCTTTTAGAAATGTATATGGTATCTGTATGTTCGCAAACATGTTGGAGTCACTCACCTGCCCATAAAATGCTACCCGATAGTACCGTCCAAATAAGCGCTTCTCAGAATTCACGACTTCTGCCACTTTCAGATAAGATCTATGGATGTCGTAGTACAACTCTGACAGTCTCTGGAGGTAGAAGAATGAATGAAATAAAAATAGGCTTTTTAAAAAGCGAAAGCACTGATCTTCAATACAACTTTGCACTAAACTTGGGAGCTCCCTGGATCACTGATTTAAGAGGCTTTAGTCTAGCCACATTCGCCATTATAAGCAAAGTGCGTAAGTCCTATGTCAATTATGGGAGTTAATCTTTTCCCACTTGCTCCTTCTGTATATACTCAAAACAAAAGCTGCATTTGAAAAAAAAAAGGTTTCACTAATTGTAATTGTTACATGGATTTATTAATTATTTTCTCTCTCTATGAACCACTTGTATTACAGGACTTCTCAGGAGGCTCCCCACACATGCTTGACTCGACCAATGCCAATTTGGGCTCACTGTACGGGCAAGTGTTTAAATGGAAGAGGGAAGGGAAAGGAGAGTAGGCAAGGAAGGGAAAGGAAGAAAGTTGGGCATATTATTTGTCTTAGTTGGAAAACTTAAATAAAATGTTTTTTTAAAAAAGTGTGCACATTTTGTACTGGGGTGTCAGGATTTCCTTTCACATATAGCTGAATGCATTGAAAGCCACTTCTCTATAGTGCAACGCCATAGCTGGAGGAAGCAGGCTGGACATGGATAACAGAATTACACAGGCAAAGCAAATTGTTGTGTCTTTCTTATGCCATGAACACCCTCTGTCCTGGGTGAGCCAACAGGAGTGCAGAAAGCTTCTGGCACATTGGTTTTTGCTGTGTGCAGAATTGCGAAGAGTCCAACAAACTCAATTCACATTGAGATGGTCTCTCTGAGCCCTGTGCCCTAGGTGGCTGCCTAGTTGTACTGATGATAGTACCAGACTTGAGTGGAAAAACTGTAGCCTAGAAACTGTCCCCTGCATCACCACCATGCCTTTTGTCACTGTGCATAGGCTATACACAAAGTCTTTAGCCACTAGAGGAGGAATAACATGGAAAAAAGAATGAAAAATGAAAGTATGTCCAACTATGCCATGGCATTTTCCATGACTCTTCCCAGAGCAACTGCTAGATCTTATTTTCAGCTTTTCTTACCTTGAAGTCTCTCTGTTTTTCAAACACTGCAATGATTGGCTTGTTAACTTCAGCAATGAGCTCATATCTTTCAGATTTCCACAAAAAGTCAACACACAATTCCAGCTGCGACACAAGGATGTTCTGTAATCGCACAAGTAAAAAGAATGTTAAATCTGTGTCTTAACACTGTTGGTATAGTTGAAGTCAAAGGCCTGGTTTAAGAAATTAGTGAAGCAAGTAACTGAAGCAAACGTCTAAGGACATCTTTGCATCTTACATGCCAAGGCTGCTTGGTTTTGGTAAGTGTGTTAATAGGTGTTGCACCGCAATGTACATGCTCACATGCTGCCACTATCTTTCTTAAGTTGATAGCATGAGGTGACTTATGTGGGCATGTGAATCACTGTATGATCTATGAGCACGTCTACTAAATGCAGGTAGTTTTAGCATAGTAAAGGCATCCAAGAAGCTGCCCTAACTTTAAGCAAAAGTGTGGTGTCATAAGGAACATCAGACACAACTGAAAGACCATCCACACCTGCTAGATTATTTATATTGGTTGCAGATCAAGCACATGAGGATAAAATCCAACAGACTTTTCTGAGCCCCAGAAAGGCTACATAATAATAATAATTTATTATTTATACCCCACCCATCTGGCTGGGCTTCCCCAGCCACTCTGGGCGGCTTCCAAAAGAATATTAAAATACTATAATACATCAAACATTAAAAAGCTTCCTGAAACAGGGCTGCCTTCAGATGTCTTCTAAAAGCCTGGTAGTTGTTGTTCTCTTTGACATCTGGTGGGAGGGCGTTCCACAGGGCGGGCGCCACTACCGAGAAGGCCATCTGCCTGGTTCCCTGTAACTTGGCTTCTCGCAGTGAGGGAACTGCCAGAAGGCCCTCGGTGCTGGACCTCAGTGTCCGGGTAGAACGATGGGGGTGGAGACGCTCCTTCAGATATACTGGACCAAGGCCATTTAGGGCTTTAAAGGTCAGCACCAACACTTTGAATTGTGCTCGGAAACGTACTGGGAGCCAATGTAGGTCTTTCAAGACTGGTGTTATGTGGTCTCTGTGGCCGCTTCCAGTCACCAGTCTAGCTGCCGCGTTCTGGAGTAGTTGTAGTTTCTGGGTCACCTTCAAAGGTAGCCCCACGTAGGGCGCATTGCAGTAATCCAAGTGGGAGATAACCAGAGCATGCACCACTCTGGCGAGGCAGTCTGCAGGCAGATAGGGTCTCAGCCTGCGTACCAGATGGAGCTGGTAAACAGCTGCCCTGGATACAGATTTGACCTGTGCCTCCATGGACAGCTGTGAGTCCAAAATGACTCCCAGGCTGCGCACCTGGTCCTTCAGGGGCACAGTTACCCCATTCAGGACCAGGGAATCCTCCACACCTGCCCGCCTCCTGTCCCCCCAAAACAGTACTTCTGTCTTGTCAGGATTCAACCTCAATCTGTTAGCTGCCATCCAACCTCCAACCGCCTCCAGGCACTCACACAGGACCTTCACTGCCTTCACTGGTTCACATGCATGATCAGCTATCAAACACATTGATATAACTAGCTCCAATTCTCCTGCTTTCAGATATATGGGGTGAAAGGATGCCTCTTCTTCCAAAACTGGATACACCCACTAATTTATTTCAGTGCATGCTTTCTGTGAGCAATAGACGTTTCATTTTGGAGCGTATAGCTTTTGCTCAAGGTATTGTTTTCTTTCATAGAAAGAGAGGGTCCCTCAACATATTGTTCAAAGTTCTGACAATCCCAGCTTCTTAGAAGATTCTTAGAAGATTTCAGTTCCTTGATGGATGATGCAGCAAATAGCACTGATTTCTCTTCCCAGCTTCCCCCTGTGCTAGTAAACATTTCAATAAGACACTGAAAACAGGACTTTGGGTTCGGCAATTATAAGCCTACCCTCTATCGGGGATTTATCTATCAATTAGGATTTTGTCCTAGGCAACCTCCACTGAAGGAAATGGGATGTTCTCACTCTTCCTGGTTATGCCTCAGAGAGCACTGTTGAAATTCTATTTTTGTAGATTGGTTTATTTCTGCTGCTAAATTAGAATTGTAGATATGTAGTACTTGTGCTGTGATGATAGAGAACTGTTGTTTTTTTTTTTTTTACTGTGGCTTGTTTCATACAGCAACAAAAAGTAGTGTGCAAAAGTAAAATGTAGCTGCAATCCTATGTATGGTTTCATTGGTCTAGGTAGGTCACACTGGTTATGTTCATATGTCACAGTAAACCATGGTTTAGCACAACACATATGAGCTGGAAGTAGCCTGAGGCTTACTCTTGTGTTTCACCCTCTCCTCTCCTTCTTGTGTGCTGAGAGGAAATCTTTGGAAGACTTTCTTTCAATTTCCCATAAACATGGTTGGTTATTGCATCTGAACCAGGGATCGTGGATTGCACTAACTATGGTTAGTGTAAACAAGTCAGCTTCATAACCCATATTTTGAAACTGGTTGGTTTTGAAACTAATCAGAACTACTGACAAGCTAAAGTTGATAAGAAACTGACGGCAAAAGCTTTTGTGGTTCTCCTCCTGGCTAGGAGGGCAGGGAAGAGGTGAGTGTGCAGGCCTGAGGCTCACTCGGGCTTATCCCAGCTCATGCATGTCACACTAAACAATGATCTAGCATGACATATGAACATAACCAGTGAGACTTATTTCTGAAAAAGCATGCACAGGATCAGGGTGTAAACATTAGCATTGCTGACCTCATTATATGGTGTATCCTGCATTCCAGAGTCTTCCTTCATAGCTCCTTCTTCTTTAATATTTGGTGTAATGTTGAGGAAAGCTGGCCATCCCATAGAAAACAAGCCTTTTTAAAAAAACAAGAGAAAGAGCCCCATGAATCTATTAATATTACACTCTTAAAAAGAAGAGGATGCTACTATAAAGAATGCTTTAAAAAAATGCTGATCAAAAGGACTTTTTTCAGAGCCCATAGGGCAAGTAGAACAAATGGAAGGCGGTAATTTTGTGATAGGTTATTTATAAATTCCATTCAGTTCATTAACCTATTGGCAAGGCTGAAGTGTTATGATTGGATGATTCAGGCAAATAATATTCTTATTCAAAAAGCATTATTGAGAAACCTCCCAAATAATTGTATTGCTAATATGGCAAGGCATTTCTTTATTTGGACCATTCATAAATAAACAACGCTCCTGGATTCTTTATAAATAAAAAAATGCTGACAGAATCATATGCTTTGTATTTAGTCTGAAGTTATGAAAATATGAATTGCCTCCCCATCATCCAGCCACCTTGCCAAGGTGATTTAGGAAAAGAGCGTAGGGCAAGGTGGTGACAATGAATACTGCTGGCACAGAATCTAGCTTCTTTTGAACATGGCCTGAATCTTGGATTGGCCTGAAACCATTTTGAAAGGTTTTGAGAGAACAAACAGTTGAAATTCACATTTGATCCACTCATTTCAAGACTCAGAACTATCACCATAATATTTGTGAGTGGTCACATTTTCTCCTTTTCTCCCCTAAATTGCTTATGATTTTGATTTTGCCACTAAATATATTTTATTTTGCTTTTGGAAACAGGAAAAAACAACAACACCAGAATGATGTTACATGGATTTTTTTGAACTCTAATGCAGGAAGAATGGAATTTCACTGGGAAGAGCTACCATGTTATTAGGAGTTTTTTTGTTCTATTAATTTCCTCAATTACATGGCAACAGTCCAGTTCTAAGGCAATGGATGCATGCCTCCATCTTAGGACTGGGGGTTTTCCACCCGAGGGAGATGTAGATGTAGCTTGATTTACATGCCTTTTCTTTCTCCCATCCTTATTAGAAAGCAAGGCAAGGGAAATGCAACCCACAAGAGTAATGCAAAATGCAGTCCAAGCATAATCTGAACTGAGATAAACTAAGCAACCTACAACAAGCAGTGAGAATTATCCCACTACTGATCCCCACTTCCTTCTTGGATGCTACTAGATCAGGGATGGAGTGCCTCTGGCCCTCTAGGTGGTTGCCATTTGGCTGCAGTTGATGGGAACTGGAATCCAACATCATCTCCAAGGCCACGTGTTCTCCATCAATGTTCTAGATATTTCTTCTACCAGGACTAAAATCCTTGAAACCACTAGACTAAAGGTGGGGCAAGAGGTAGCTAGAACTACCAGGGTATGGAGGTAGGTGGACTCTACTCCACATACATGGTCATTGGGCACAGGATTGCTGTTGCCCATGGGAAGCTTGCAGAAGTGGCCATGCTGACTTATCATGCCCTGGTGTGTGTTTGTGTGTGTTAGAGTGACCTTTGCAGGCAACCAAATTTCATTTTCTTGTTTATCTTGGTGGGTTTGCTAAGTGATTATTATGCAGGCATACCCCATGCATACCTTAATGTGGAAAGTCAATGACCTGAGAAGTTGTCTTGGAGTAATCCTTATAAGAAAAATGTATACAGCATTGCAGTAAAAGACTTCTTCTAATTCAGTCTTCCAACCAATGACAGAAACAGAGAGAAGACCTGACACCTCCCAATGTCAAAGAATATAAATATGCATCATGATATTCCCTCCCTTTTCAGTTAATCTCTTCTTCTGTTGAATCTCTGCAATCGGTGTGGGTCAAATGTGGTTGTCTATGCCACATAAACAGACGTGGTTAGAACACTCACTTCCTCCAGTATGAGTTGTTAGTAAGACATTACTATCAGAGAGTTCAGCATCTTCCAGGAGCATACGAGAGGTACATATCTTTTCCATTTTCCAGTAACCTACGATAGTGTGAGATGTTATTAGCATTCTGCTATCTGTATGTGTTAATACATGCATACTTAATGATACACACTAAAGAAATGAGATACAAATGTCCCCCTTCCCAAAAGAGATTGAGTTAAGCTTCATTTTCACACCACATGCAAGGTTGTAACCATTGATTTTACTGGTTGTAGTATCTTACATGGGAAACATTTGAGAAGAGTCAAAGCTGCTTAAAGGATAACTACAAAAGGACATGAATTTCATCAGACTGAAATAGGCGGTCACATTTTACTGTTTGCTGCATTGATGCTAGCCTTGGAATAAAGTTATCTTACCCTTTCTTTTCAGGTATTCGGCAATAAGGGCAGCTATATGGATATAGCACATAGCAGCCTGCAACAAGAAATTGTATGCAAGTGTTAATATTAAGCCGCACAGATTTTCTTTATCCTCATAAATGTCAGGCAAGTGTTTTGCAGAAAGGTAGCCAAGCTTCACTTGACAGATTTATTAGTGTGAATGTTTGTGCAAAACAAGAAACTGATGCTGAAGTCTTTACTTGAGCTAAGCTCCAGTTACCAAGAGATTTGCCTAAAAAGGCTAAGAGTATGGCTAAATGAGAGCATCAGGATTTCAACCATAAAAACAACTATCTGGGTCATGTCCTTGCAAGAGCTTAGAAAATAAAGGAGTCTAAAATAATTTGAACTCTGAATCAGGTTTCTTTTGGGGTGGGAAAGGATGCACAATAACACTCAATAAAGTGCTTGCATTTTAACAAAACAATTGTTAGCAAATGTCAACGGGTGATAATACATGCTCTGCTCCAGCCAGATGTATTTAAGTCAGACTCATATAGAGTGCTCCTCCCAATCCATTTTGGATACAAAATCAAACGTTAGTATTTGCAAGTTACCTCTGATAAGTCACCATTTCTAGCATGGATCTTGGCCATGCTTTCTAGCCAAGTCCTACGCAATTCAGGTGTGCTGGCGTATGAATTTGCCAAACTGTACTGCAAATCCACTAGCATCTCGGGGTCCTTCTCATGTTCCTTCATTTGAGCTGTAGCCATCAAAACCGTCCTTATGCGTTTGGTCAAGTCTTTCACTTCTGCTGGGAAGTTGCTGTTCTTTGGGGAGGAGAAGCAGCAGAAGTGTACTTTTAAACTTACAGAATTTCCGTTTCCATGTTAAATCACATACTTTTGGGACAGATGACATAGTGGACCATACACACACTTCAAAATCCTGTGCTTGCTGGCTCTTGCTCCTGCTCATACACAGTTACTGACATCTTTGCATGCCACTCCTTTTTTGTGCATCATCTTTTTTATATAGCATTTATCATGCAATTCAAAAACCTTGATCATGTGCAAAGTGGTAGCTGAACATCTAGCCACAGACTAGGCAGGTGGGATATGCAGGACTTCCCAGAGGTCATAGGAGTTAACCAAAAGATACTGGGTCAGGGTGGATGTGTATGGAGGCAAAAAGCCATGACCCCAGTACAGTTAGGGGAACCCTCTCCAGGAATCTAATACATACTTTGGAAAGTTATTCATTCACTAAGCATTTGGACACCTCTTGAGATACTGTAACACAATTTTGCATGAAGATTATTGAGATAAGGGAGCAGGTTTTTGTCTATGTTTGGATACAACCAGATGTCACTTTGAATCAAGATGGCAGACTGAACCATTAAAAACTGCACTGATTTTAATTGCTGATTTCAAAACTGCACTGATTTTTGATCTCTTAGAATTCTAAGAGAACACTGTTGATGAAGCTACCAGTAGCATACAAAGCAGACTGAAAAGAGCAACCTCTTATAGAAGGTTTATAGAATTGTAATGTCCGAAGGGACCACAAGGGCCATATAGTCTAACCCCCCCATGTCTCATGCTGTACTATCTGAGATCTTCAGCTTTCCACTGACATTGATCTATTTTTTCTAAAGGACCCAGTCCATGTGATACTTACCAGCATTATCTTTTTATTTATTACATTGGTGCCCTACCTTTCAGGCCTGATTAGCTCCCGAACAAGCTTACAATGAATATTTACCAGAATATACAATTTCATCAGACTTTGTACGGATAAAGCAGGGGAGAGGGTGCCCAGGAGCAACCATTTCAATAGCCAGAAAAATTGGTGTGATTTAGCAATACCCTAAATGATTCTGAACAAATTTCAAGTCAATATTGGGTAATTTATTTACTCCAGAAATAGCTTCAGTGATTGCAGTGGTGAAACAAAATACAATTCAGTACCTGCAAAGATATTAGCAGTAGGGACTGGACTGGATTATGCATCTCAGAGTGATTAGAAAATTAAGTATATTTCTTTTGCAAAATATATTTTTGGAAGGTTTTCACAGAAAGGACTAAGATTGTAATAGAGGATAATGTAGCTTAGGACCCATCTATTTATAGTTGTAAGTAATACCAGTCATTTCTTACTTTCATTTGCTTGTCTCCGTTAGCGAAATTATTTGTAATCGCCAGTGAATGCTGAAACCGGGAGCCTCCAATTCCTGCATCTGCAATCAACTGGCTTACAGCTTTGATGAGCTAAAAAACATTAAAAGGAGGTGTTAGCATAAGTAAATCAAGCTAGCAAGTGGTTATTCCTTAGACGAACTACTTGTACAACTTAATAGACTGCAAAAAGGGCTGTAGTTTAGGGGCAGAACATCTGCTTTGCATTCAGAAGGTCCCAAGTTCAACCATCAATTTCTCCAGGAAGGGCTGGGAATGTCCTGCGTCTGTAATCCTGGAGAGCCTCTGCCAGCCCATGTAGACAATACTGAGCTAGATGGCTCAAGGGTCTGACTTAGTACAAAGAGGATCCTATGCTGACCGAGTTACAACATGGACAATAGTCCAAGTAGTTGTCTGGGTCTCCATGTATATGCTCAAAGAGGGAACTAACAGCTCAAATGATGGCAGTGCCCCATGCCACATTTCAGAATTATAATCAGGGATATATAGGACACTAAGTGTGTCTCAAGAAGATTTCTATGCTGTGGACTGCATTTCCAGAATTAAACCTGCACCTTTCTAACCAGAAAGTTTCCTTTAGTTTAGGAAGAAAAGTTGAGGTTTTGGGGATTTTGCCAAGGTACAGCAGGACTGGAAGAACAGAAGTGCTTGGGAACTCTATGTGATCTGCACATAGACACTGCTCATCTCTAGACTGGGTCGAGGCAAAAACTAAAACAATTCCATGACCAGGAAATGCAAAAAGTAATCTGTGTGGGATGCTTATTCATCACCATAGTGTTTACTTACCTGCAAATGGGACCTGACTATTGACTTCTGCTTATTAAATTCAAAGTTCTTTCTCATGAAGAAATACAGCAGAGCAGAGGCTTCCATCTGTGTCGACCGTGACCTGTGATTGCAGCACTTAAGAATTTCATAGCAGAATGAGCCACATAAGTCAGCCTGCCCTTGGAAGAATGCTGAAGGGAACTATGGAGACAAAGATACACCTTTGCTACAACATAAGAGATTTCTTATAACACAAATGAAGCATCTGTCAGTGCTGGAAGGCAATCAAAGACCTCATGCCACATAAACTGCCTACAGTTGAGAAGGAGCTAGTCGTGACCCACAAAAAACACCAACAAGACTATCTGCATGGGCCACCGTGATCTCCAAAGATCATTGCTCAAGGTCATTCTGATTCACCCAGGTGTACATGTCATAGGGATACGACACAAATATTGCTGCATATATGGCTATCTAACACCTAGCTCAATGGTTGCAAGTGAGCACGAGGCAGGAGAAACACTCAGAGAGCAACATGTTGTGATGTTCTAGCTCTGGATTTCTGCAGTGTGTAGGTAGAAGGTTGGATTGGATTGCAGTAGGAGTTGGCTAAATGGGGGTGCCTCCATTAACTCACCTTCAACGGCATCACTGCAGATTATTGGGAGGAGTGAGGCAGCAGCAAGGTTGGTGTGATGCAGCTGTAGCACTGGAGCTAAATGGATGCCCCCACTTGCACCAACTTCACTGCTGCTTCACCCCTCCCAGTACGTTGCAGTGATGCTGGTGATGAAAGGTCATGTAAGGGCTGCTGCCCCACCCTTCAGCTCTTATTATTGATCACAGACTTCTGGAAACCATAGAACTCCCGCTTTCTGCTTGGACAAGCAGTACAACCATAGCCTCAATAACTTCTAAAAACATCCTAAGAACTGGTTGAAGTAGCTTTAAGTCCCAATTTGCTTTTGCTTCTGATGCAATTTCTTCTCCTCTTTAATTTTGATAGGATGTATCTAATATAAAATCTAAATAAAGATAGTATCCAATTAATGATATGAATAAATGAACTGAGATTTCTCTAACAACATGATCGGCTGAGCAGACTACGGAGAATAAGTAACATTATTCTTTGCATGCCACCCGTTGAGATGAGATTACTGAAGGAAAATGGAATGGAATGAGCAGGAAGAGAGCAACGTTACCATGTCAAGATGGAGCTAACCCCCATAGATATTTCAAGGAAGCATCCAAATCCATTCACTCCAGACAATGGAGTGGGTGGCTCAGATGACTGGAGAAAGGCCATAGCTCAGTGGCAGAGAGAATCTGCTTTGCATGAAGAAGGTCCCACATTCAGTCCCTGGGTTCTCCAGGTAGGGCTTAGAAAGACTCCCTGCCTTAAATCCTGGACAATCACTGCCAGTCAGAATAGGCACTACTGAGCCAGATAGACTAATGGTCTGATGCAGTGTAAGGCAGCTTCCTATGCATCTGTACGTCTCCACTCTCCCACTATTAAACAGGCTCCTGACAGTCTGCCTCGTAATTGAAAGCTGTTCCTGCTGGGTTTGTCTAATGTTTCCCTTGGCCCTAGAAATATGCCACTGGCGGCGTTACAATATCACACGTTGCGAAAGAAAAGCATTCTCCTCGCATTCTGTTTCGAGTACTTCACCGTAGGGTTCCGTTCAAGGAAGGGCTTGTCTTTATCTGGCAAAAACGTGGCTTTTGAAAATTTGCCGTATTAAGCAATGACTGAAGATGGTGGAGGAAAAAGCTGTGGATGGAATGGGCAATGAGGAAGGGAAGGCCAGTTCAGCTCCATGCTGCAGACGTATGAGTAGGACTGCAAAGGCTTCCCACTGGCATCTATCTGGTTGGCAACCATGACAACAGAGGGTTGGACTAGAAGAGCTTTTGGTCTGATCCTGGAGGTCTGTTCTTACGTTTGTATGTTCAGTAGTCCATGAACAAACACAAGGAGCTTTGCTGAAGAACTAGATTTTAAAAAAAATAATGATCCCGGACTTTCTCTCCCAAATAATTCTTTATGAACTCTGATGTTGAATGTTGCCTGGGTATCAAATATTGACTGCTTGATGCTAAAGCTCAATTTAATGCCATATTTGATTTTAATATTTGTTATAAGAAAGGATGTGACTGTTAACAAGCAATGGGCTGCCATTTTAATACTTGGCTGTATTTTATCTTCAATAATATCGATCTATGATCAAATATTACAGCTGACATGCAATGCCTTTGTTGGAACTCTAGCATTTGATAGCTAGCATCTGCTTTTTTTTTTTTAAGCAACCAACAGACTGATAACATGTCTATATCAATCAATGTCTGAGGTAAAATTTTGAATCTAAAACACAAATTTCTATGAGAAATTATCTGAAATTGTATTTCAGTACTGATTTCCAGGATGCAACTTGATCACTAATTATGTGGCAGGCATGGTTTCAATGCTGGTTTAAACAACAAACGAGCATTTCTTATCACAGGTGACCCAACTGTAGCAGGGACGTACCTTACTCACAAACAATCTAAGAGCAGCAAAGACGTGCTTGAGGGCTGCTGCAGAGTGATTGATTTGCAGAAACAGCAGGAAGGTATCAAAGACTTTCTTCATCAGTGTGTTCTGGCAATCTGATTGTTGCAGCTGTCTCTGAAAAACGAGCCAACAAACATCTTTCAGTCTTTCAAAAGCTAAACTGCCTGGCTTTCTCTGCATCTGTTTCTCCTGCCCAAATGGGCAAGGCCTGCTTTAACAGAATTAGCAACACAACGTCAAGTCAGCTGCTTCAGTACCACCTCCCAAAGTATCTCAAATAATATCTTCTCCCTTAAAATAATTCTGCCTCCCCCCACTTGCTGCCCCTTAGGCCAAAAAGTTCCAGGACACTTACATGATGTTCTTCCTCCTCCTCTCATCAAAACCTATGTTTCTAGGAAGGCTTTGCCACCAAGAATGGTGGGGCTGCACTGTTCACCTGACCTCCCTTTGGCCAGCTTGCTGCAGCATACCAAGAAGGAAAGGTGGAAAGGTGAGATGGCAGTGCAGTGCAGTGCAAATGCACTGGCAGAGCCAATCAGACACTCCTATTGACATGCTTGCACAGTGCGGACCTCACTGTTGTCTTATCTTTCTCTCTCTCCATCCAGAAAAACCTGCAGCAACCCAGCCTGAGGGAGATCCACTGAATAGCACCTCACACCACTACTGTTTGGCACAATGCCACAGTCCACTGAAACTTTAGTTTAGGGCAATGTTTTACTGTTATAACACATGCCTTGAATGCAAAAGCTCCAAGGAAAAAAGAGAGAGAGTAAATATACATTTTGCAGAACTTTCTGATATTATATCATATGCCTGCTCACCTGCTTATGTTTCCTAGATCTGCATAACTATTGTGAATTGCAGAGGAAAAAACAACACCCTCAGATTCTAGGGTGCATCAACAGTAAATGTAGCCATGCACATTTTTCTGTCTGAAAGGTGAATTGCTTACATCTCTGCAAATGCCTATCACAGAAAGATTTGAATGTTTATGCAACTGTATATAAGAAACAGGACTCAGTAGAGAGTAGGAAGTAAGAAGAATCTTGGTAGAGGGTTAAAAGCCTATCATAATAATACATAATGCAAGGTGCATTGGGCCTAGCACATTCCACTTACTTTTCCAAGCATGATTCGTAGATTTTGCCCAGATATGATACCTTTGGGTCATGTCTTTCTCCAAAAAATTAAACTGTGCAACTATAATAGGTTGGCATAAATAATAGAACACTGTGATTTTCATGTAAAGCATGATTTTGTCATATGGAAATCATACCTGATGATGTTGAGTAAACAGACATAATAAGTCAAGAATAGTAAGGCAAACTTCCGTGGCAATGTTGGCTTCGGTATCTACGTAGTTCACAATATCTGTTTCATTGGAACCACCTACAACAAAACAAATGTCATTGGAAAATGTATTTGAGGACAACAAGCGCAGACCAATTCACTAATGGCAAGTGCCAACAGTGAAGGGGAGGTCATTTAAACAGCATTTGTGTAAAACACTAGGCTTTCTATCACAGTTTTTTTTAGCTAAATTGCTAAAGATATAAGCTTGAATGAGTTGTTTTAATGGATGCTCTGGAGTAAGACTCATAAAGACTCATTACCCACACGGCAGCAGCTGATATTAGAGCAAAATGCAACATACGCCTAGGTCTTTTGTGCTTACTTGCAATGGTGCTGTCTATCATCTGCAGGAGTTTAGGGTTGGAGAAGGCATTCTTGCCACGTATTATTGGTAAAGTTTGAGATCTGTGGTGCTTGTGGACGTCACCGCTGGAGGCAGAATGTATCCTGCAAAATGAGAAGTTAGAGGGTCTTGCTTAAATGTTACATACTGTGTCCCAAAAGTTCTTCATTTGCTTCAATATATAGAGTAAGATGCCAGTTTCTATTTGACATATTCCATTTTCTCCCAATATGAATGTAATGAAGCAAGGAGAAGTAATGGGCAGCAAAGTGGGATATAAAGCTCACTAGAAAGATTACTTAGCTGAAATTTTGTACACATGTGTTAAGTAACTTTAGGGACTTGGGTAAACTGGCAATTGTCTCCTCATGCTTTGCTGCAGCAATGACAGAAGGGGTTCAGGATTGGAAAACTGAATCTTGAGCCACAGACTCTGCATTTTTGTGCACAATCTTTAATGGTGTTTTATGTCTTATAGCTACAGACTGCCCTGATATATTATTGTATAGCAGTTTAAAAACAATTTAAGAAAAAACAGTTTCATGTCTTTTATGCTTATGCGCTTCACTGTTAACATTATATAAGAGAGATCAGCTCTCTGTTGGCACCAAATACCCAAATTCAAGAAAATTACCTGACATGCTATGTACTGAACTCTTACTAGCAACTGACTGAACATGCAGTAAAATATATTTAATGGGTTGTATATTTAGCTAAATTAATACCTCTCCTTAAAAAGGCAGAAACAAGTATAAAGCATATGTGGTATTAATATGGCTATACTTATTTTTTTCTTTTTAAAGCAGATGATTATTGTAGGGCTACAAACCACCACCCCCAAATCATGGCATCACAACAGGGCATCAACAGAAGGAATTTAAAATATTATTATTATTTAGGAGGGGGATGTTGATAAGCCACAAAAAACCCCAAAAAACTTCTCAGGGGTAAGTTAAATGTAGCCCATGTATCCATTCCTGCAGATAAGCATATCTTTCTTTTATCAGAGGTGTAGGCTGGGGCTTCAGCAGCAGAACAGATTTCTTAACAGCAGAACTTCCAATTAATAAAGCTCTCAAAAACAATCAGAAGGAGCACTGGCAATTATCAAGATTCTCTTAAGATACAGCCTTCTAAGTCTTGTTAAGTTAAAGGCACAATGGCAAGAAAAAGACCAAGTGATTGCTTTGGAGAGAGCAGAGTGAAGCAGTGGGTTAAGAATTTGCTGCAGTACACCTCATTGCTAGGCCTTTGTTTTGTTGAGGCGTCATTTTCCTGTAAACATGCCGCAATACAATGGCCCAGTGAAAGGATTCATTCAGATCTGTAAAGTGAGATCAGGGCTTATTCTGGAGCAAGAAGCAAAGGAGTGCATCATTCCCCCTCATGCTTCATTTGGTCCAGCCTTTCGCCATGACACAAGGCTATTATACTGGCAACTGTTGAGTTTCAGTTAGCTGTGCATGAACAAAGTGGCTCTCAAAGAACCATGGGATAAAAATATAAATGTGTCTTAAAGCCTACAAGCAGAGCAGATTCAAAATGTTCAGCCCTTAACATTAAGATGCATCTCACTGTCTTCAACGAACCAAATAACAGCACAACAGGGATTTTAATCACAATACCTAAGTATTCCTAAAGTCAAAAAACCAAAAGTGAACTGGATCGGAACCCATCAACATTTCCATCTTTTACTTTAAAGCAGCAACAGGAGGCTCTGAACTTTTTGCAATGCTGGTGTTGGAGAAGGAGGATTTCCCCTCTTGATTAATTTATGATTGCTCAAAAGTAAGCCCCATTGAATTCAATAGGGCTTATATCTCTGTAAATGAGATTAAGATTCTACTCTAAATCACACATCTATCTAAAAGTACTAAAACTCAACAACGGGAGGTAGTGGAAGATACAGGTGCCTCTATTCTGTTAATAACAGCTTGCAGAAACAAATCTGGAGCACTTTGATTTTAAGTAAAAAATGAAAATATTGGGGAGATGTAGCCATGTATAGCTCAGCCCTTAGATTCACTGCACACTGGCTGCTTTGCCTGTGGTAGGTCTACATGCAGATCACAAGGCAGAGCTGTCATGTCCAAGGAGCTGTAAGCACAAAGCAACCTATTTCACAGCACTGAGGCGACCCAGATGCAAAACTGGCTGGATCTATTAGCACATGGGATGAACTGGATACAAGATAAACATTACAAAAATATTGTGGTCATGTGGCTTGTTAGATTGAAGTAACTGCATGAAAAATATATAGAGAAAAAGAAGAGGAGCATGGGATAGGGTTACTGTTGACTCCTTTTAGCTTGGAATGAAGTTAAAAGCTCAGTAGCAAAATGTATCTTACCATTGGGGCAGAAGCCCAGAGGTCTGGCAGGATGAGTTAGAGCCTTTCAGGGTTCCATTATTCTGTGTTGTTTGAGCAACCTTAAAAGCAGCAGCAATTTTCCTAATAATAATAATATTGTTGTAAGATGTAATCCTTAATATGCTTTTATATAATCAGCCTTATTGAACACAACAGGACTTATTTCTGAGAAAACATGCATCGAGTTGCCCCTTTTCACATGAAAAACACAATGGGCAAAAGATAAAAAAAATACCAATAGTTTGTTTTCATTTTATAACTGCTGGAAATGTAGCAGACAGAACAGCTCATTGTTGCTGCTGGAAATGAAAAACAAACCATCATAATATTGCCAAGGAAAAGTGCGTGCCTGATCCCTGGCAGCTGCAAAAATAGCCTCATACTTCAGAAATAGTGGCCAAAAAATGAAGAGGCAAGAAGGTATTGGATTGCAAACGCTGCAAAGTATTATTGATCCCTTTTATACTACCTGTCATAGGAAAAGTCAACTGTTAAAAGCAACATGCAGCTGCTAATGCCATCAAATTAGAAGTTTTGCACACAGGGACGAACCCTCCTTAAGTTTTTTCATGTACCTAATTACTTATCTTCTTGGTAGTAACAAGGGAAGCAGCATTACTTCGAATCCTACCAGCTTTAGTGCATTTGGAGCTCAGCTTTCTGAGAAAAAAGCCAGTCTGGATTGAACTTGTACACACTGATATTTGGGTCATTCATTTACATGCCAGCTTCAAAGTGTGTTTGAAATTTCATCTTGCCATATGTTATATAACTAAAGCACAACTTACCTCACTATGTTTCGTTTCCCAAGGTATCTGAAATTTTGGAAGCAAACCCTGAAAGAAAGAAAAAGTGAGACTCTGATCGTTTTTGTTTGATAGTACAGGGATGGTCAGGCACTCACCTGAGCATAAAGTCAAAAGTTTGAACAGCAACAGGGCATGCACACCCTCTTCCTTGCATGTGTCCATCCCCTAAGTCTGCAACTTTCTTCATACTGTTCAGAGAAGGTCTTGTAGGGGTGAGGAACCTTGGTTTAACAGGGTCCCCAATTGCACAAACAGTTCTACTCATGTACAAGTGAGTGCAAGGAGAAGCCCAGGCTTTGCCTCTGGAAGATGGCAAAGGTCAGGAACTGAGTGGGGTGCGCCATGTGCATTGGGAGAGGGGGTTGTGTGCATGCCCTCCCCACCACACTTTCAGCATTTGCATGTTCAGGTGAGTGCCTGAACACATCTTATATAACAATGCACATACACACACTTTACACTGAACCATTTTTTTCTCTTGCCAGGAGTATGGCACTGCAGCAAGACCAAGCTTGCATAACCACATCTGGCTTACAAGACATACAAACCACCTTTCAGCTCAGGTTTTCCATGCCTTTGGAAGCAGACAGGCCAGGAAAAGGGAAGCATTGGGAGTCATGATTCACCCCCAATTCTGAGCAGAAGTCACTGGACTAGACCTCCCATCAGCCCGTATCGTTGGCCAAACTGAATGGGCTGATGGGAGTTTGAGTCCAACAACATCTGGAGGGCCAAAGTTCTTCATCTCTGCTCTAGAGGTTAAACTAGTTTGGCTCTTTTGACAGGGCTGAGGATTCCTGAACAAGACAGAACTGACAGTGTCATAATTTCTCTATCATTTCTGTGGTAGTTTTATAAAGAAGTGGGCACCTTCTGTGCCAACCTTTAAACGGTTCTATTCCAACAGGCCTATGTAGGCAATTAAGAACACACTCTTCCACAATGGTTAATTGATGTCTGCTTTTGATGGTTTTATTGTATGGTCTTATGTTTCCATTGTGGGAACTGCTTTGATATTTTTTAAATGATACAGTGGTATACAAATATTTCTATAAATTAATAGCTGAGCACACCCACATCTTTCACCTCCAGGTAGCTGGCTCTGTGTACAGCAAACTATAGGGATCACATGCATAGTGCTGAGGACAGCAGAATCCTAGGCATGTCTACTCAGAAGTAAATTGAATGGGACTCACTTTGAAGAATGCATACATAGAATCATATCCTAAGAGATATAAGGAGATTCTGAGCCCTTTCATGGCATGTGATCTATAGTGAGGCTGACATAGGGAGCAAATAATTTTCATATATTTCACAACAGAAAGAAGGGGAAGGAATTTGTCCCATGATGGGTCAGGAATGCATATGATGAAAACATTTTCTGTTCTCTATGTATGGGAGACCATAACACACCATGTTTTAGGCACAGATGTTATTAGAAGAGGTTCAAGATTCACAGGTTTCCTAGGTATATGGGTGGGGAGAGGGAACAATATTTCAAAAGGCCAGCAAAGATTGGAAATAATTGGCCTTTAACAGTTCAAAAACAACGCATATGTGGATCCGAGGCTAAGAATTTTCAAAATGTCAGTAAAACCCAGTATTTACACCTTGCTTCGTTCTATCTGAGTCACTGCCAATGACAGCCTTAGAAGGACAAACCTCAGAGTGAGCTTACTCTAAAATGCTGAAAAAGTCTGTTATCTCTGTGAATGGGGCTCTCTGCCAGTAGGAGATCAATGTATCTGGAAAGAGACATAAAAAATATAAATCTATTATTTGCCCGCAATTAAAGAGCTGACTCAAAGCATTAAGAACATAAGAAGAACAGTGCTGGATCAGAGCAAAGGCCCAGCTGGTCCAGGAGCCTGTTCCCATAGTGGCCAACTAGATGCCTATAGGAAGTCTGTAAACAAGAGCATAGGAACACAGGAAGCTGCCTTATACCAAGTCAGACCATTGGTCCATTTGGCTCAGTATCGTCTACACCGATTGGCAGTGGCTGTCCAGGGTTCAGACAGGAGTCTCTCCCTGCCGAGCTGGAGATGCTGGGAATTAAACCTGGGATCCTCTGCATGCAAGGCAGATGCTGCGCCATTGAGCTACAGCCCCTTCCAAAGGCCAGTTGGTACACTACCATTCTCACAGCCTTGTGAGGTAAGCCCAGGGGGAAGAGCTATGTAGGATACAAGTGAAGCTGAGGACATGAATGCAGCAGAACGCTTCCCACTTGTCAGCCCTAGAAACTGGTATTCAGAGGCATATTGCTCCAGCTCTGGAGGTTGAGCATTGTCTTCATGGCAGGTAGCCATGACAGCTTTATGCTCCATATATTTATCTAATTCCCTTTTTAAGCCATCCATGTTGGTCACTGCTGCATTGTGTAGGAATGAATTCCATGATTTAACTATGCGCTGTATGAAAAAATAATTTCTTCTTCCTATGAAATATTCAGGTTTATTTGACGTAGGAGATACCTGACTCTATCCACTTTTTCCCACACCATGTGTAATCTAATAATAATAATAATAATAATAATAATAATAATAATAATAATTTATTATTTGTACCCCGCCCATCTGGCTGGGTTTCCCCAGCCACTCTGGGCAGCTTCCATAGAAACCAAAAATACACTAAAATATCACAGATTAAAAGCTTCCCTGAACAGGGCTGCCTTAAGATGTCTTCTGAATGTCAGGTAGTTATTTATTGCTTTGACATCTGATGGGAGGGCGTTCCACAGGGCAGGCGCCACTACCGAGAAGGCCCTCTGTCTGGTTCCCTGTAGCTTTGCTTCTCGCAATGAGGGAACCGCCAGAAGGCCCTCGGCGCTGGACCTCAGAACGATGGGGGTGGAGACGCTCCTTCAGGTATACTGGGCCGAGGCCATTTAGGGCTTTAAAGGTCAACACCAGCACTTTGAATTGTGCTCGGAAACGTACTTGGAGCCAATGTAGGTCTTTCAAGACTGATGTTATGTGGTCTCGGCGGCCGCCCCCAGTCACCAGTCTAGCTGCCGCATTCTGGATTAGTTGTAGTTTCTGAGTCACCTTCAAAGGTAGCCCCACGTAGAGCGCATTGCAGTAGTCCAAGCAGGAGATAACTAGAGCACTGCTTATACACTGCTACCATGTCCCCTTTTATTTACTTTCCCAAATGAAGCTTGAAACATTTTTTTGTGAGTGCTTGCACTCTATGGTTTCCTCACCTTCCGAAATTGTTTTCATAATGTGAAGGAAACACATCAGGAGACTTCGCGTTTCAGCCTGATCTAGTTTGTCAAACCGAAGAGCTGACCCAATCAGGGATAATGGCCTCACAATCTGTTAGGAGTGAAATACAAAGGATCTTTGTAGTGACTTGGAGGCCTTCAGATTCTGAAAATTGTTTCCAACCATTCACACGCATGCATACCTTTTCACAGGTTTCTGTCGCCTCGCTGTTCTTTTCGTTGGTGCTTGGGTTAGAGTCGAGACTTGCTAAGGAGCCTCTGGAGTCAGCATGGTTTACTGCAGAAATAGCTACTGATGAAAAAGCTGGAAACAAAACCCACAACGAACATGCTAAAATGATGTTTATGGACACAAAAATTAGGCAGAAGAATGAAAACTCAAAGTGTAGGGTGGAAAAGTGACACGGTTGTGGAACACAATGTTGCTCAATTAATGAAGACACTGATGGCCATGCGTCTGAGTGTATGAAACACTGTTGACATAGGATGATAAATATACAGGGATATTTGTGCTGTTGTTATTGATGATGTTAGGTACATTCTGAGACACAATGGACCAAAGATCACTGAAATGAAGAATTTTATTACACACAATTAGTATTGTATACAGATAGAAGTACATACATCGAACAGTATTTCTATTATATCCTTTTGGCCAGGAGTTAATTTTATTTATTATTACTTATTTTAAACACTTGTATACCGCCTTTGGAAAGTCTCTGACAGGACAAGGAGTTAATGATGCCCATGTTTCTGAGCTCAGCCAACCTCTGCTGTTGACTTGTGTTGGGGTGTTTTGTCATTCTGCATGTTCCTGCTGTAGCTGTGGAATGTGTGGTGGATTGAATTCCTGATGGTGACTGCCAGCACTGAGCCTAAAAACAGAGTGCTGAAGGCCAGCTATGAATCTGCTGGATTCTATGCTGGTCCACTAGGTCCATTACCCACATGGGACCAATATGGGCCCTTCAACTGCACTGACCTAGAGCTGGCACAGCAATTTTTTGGGGGAAGAAACACTCTCCAACCTCCCACCCTGACCAGCATAAGCCAGTAAGGCTTCAGATGTGCTGGTAAATCTGTCGCTCCTCCTGGGTACAATTTATAATTACTATTCTAATTATTTACTTTACAAAAATGAGTTGAGAACAATGTGACCTGTTCAAAGTTCTTTTATTTTGGGCACCAATTTTTATGTAGCTCGGTCCCTGCTCCTGCCAACCTAGCAGTTCGAAAGCACGTCAAAGTGCAAGTAGAAAAATAGGTACTGCTCTGGCAGGAAGGTAAACGCCATTTCCGTGCACTGCTCTGGTTCACCAGAAGCGGCTTGGTCATGCTGGCCACATGACCCGGCAGCTGTACGCCGGCTCCC
This sequence comes from Podarcis vaucheri, assembly GCF_965113315.1. Lineage (NCBI taxonomy): Eukaryota > Metazoa > Chordata > Lepidosauria > Squamata > Lacertidae > Podarcis > Podarcis vaucheri. Next base: position 31,523,377 of record NC_138763.1, on the reverse strand, counting down.
TCGGCCAATAAAGCGAGATGAGTGCCGCAACCCCAGAGTCGGCCACAACTGGACCTAATGGTCAGGGGTCCCTTTACCTTTAACTACAAAGCAGGGAAAAGTGTAATGAACTGATTAACTCCTCTCCCCTGGAATTATGGGAGAATGGAATATTTAAGCATATGCATACATTTAGGAAGCATGGAGAAATCCCAAAGGGATTCGTCTTCCTTAAAACAAGAACAACAGGCTGGGGTCATGTTTGATATCATTAACAGAAGGAATGTACAAACTGAAAAACTAACTCAGGCATTATTTGGATGACGAAAATATATAATACGAAGTTTTCTTGCCTTGCATGTTAAGGAAATAATCAGAGTTTAAAAACTGGTAACAAGCCTCACGGTGGAGCAATCTGCCCCAAATGCTTTCGTACCTGCTATAGAGTTAAGAACATCTTTGGAAAAAGAGGTATCTACAGAGTTTGCATGTTTCATTGCTGCCTGACTCTGAAATCCACCAGTAGTACTCAAATCATCTCTGGATCCCTGGATTTCAATGAGAACAAGGGAACAAATTTAGTCACTCATATCATCAGCTTTCGAAAACAGCCTGTTAATTTGATAGTTATATAATTACATTGCTACTGGAATGGTTTTCTGGCATGACGTTAAAAATAAAAACAACCCAGCATCTGCTGATTAATGCCAAGGAGAGCTTATCCTCACTACCAAGTTAATCTTTCATATTTCCATCTACATATTTTTCCTGTGTGCTCAAATCAAATTCAGATAAAGCCCTATTTGTGTGCTACTTGTGTCTACATATGCATGTAGAGCAAGGAGAGGAACCTTCTGCTGCCTTTGCCTCTAAGGCAAGTGTATTGGTTGACATATGAATCCTGTATATCAAGTCAGCCAACATGAATATACTCAGTGGTTGCTTCCCCTGAAAGTTGCTAGGTCAGGTGGTGTTGTCTCCCAGAGCATAAGAAGTTGAGAGTCACTGTCCAGGGCTATGGAGAGTGGGAGCAGCACAGCATTTCATATGGTTTTGCTATGAAGGCTCTTCCAAACAAGAAATCTCTGACATCAGTGAGAACACTAAGCTACTACAGTCACATGAGTGGACCATGTGAATGAATGCTTGAATTGGTCTTTGGTTGCGTTATAGTAACTCTTCCTCTTGTCCTTCATCATCATTATTATTTTTTAATAGCCACAGTCACCTCTCAGGGTTTTAGAACAATGGCTGGATAATCCAGATACTACTGTAATATAGCTGAGAAGCCTCTTTAGACAGGGCTATGTATAGACTTCTATATAATGTACAGTTAATTAATCCATAAGGGCTAACACAAGTCTGTTGAGGGCCCTCGAGGTAGATATATGAGTGTGTAGCTCATTTAAGGGCCTTCAGCCTAGTGAATTTGGGTCAATTGTTGATAAATTAACCTAATTATTCACCCAGCAAAGACAGATCTGAAAACAGAAAGGTCTGTATGAAAACGTAACAAAAATGACTCAAAATGAATTTGTGGAACAGAAGCTCACTCTCGTTTACCTGATTGGACGTATTTATGTTGAACGGAAACAGGTCCTTCATATATATCCTTGGCATGTTGTCTAAAAGCATGCCATACAGGGGCATATACAGGTTTGCTATCTTTGCCTGTTTCTCCTGGGGGAAAAAATGAAATTCAAAGAGAAAGGCTCACTGCAGGTGGCTGACTGGTAGATTTCAAAAGCACACAGGAATATGCAAGTAAGGCAAAAATTTACCAGGTCGGCATATCGATCATCAAAGGAATGTTTCGCCATGAGGTTTTTTAGTACTGCCAAGGCCATGTGCCTAATATCCTGATCTTCCTGGAGTGCAAACCCAACCTCTCGCAGAAGTAATCCAATTAAGAAATGCTTTCGGCAAAACTCATTTGTCACAGTATACTCTGGAATATCTTGAAGAGAACAGGCAAGAGGTTCATTGCATATTACTAAAGTTATGCATGCCCAAGAAATAGATATGCCAGCAAGAGTCTAGTACTATTATCAGCCATTGCTATTATCCAGTTAACTTTTTTTAAATAAAAAAACCTCATTATATTTTCACAAAGCTCTTTCGATTGAACCAGTTATTTTTCAAAGGTTCCTAAGGCAATAAAATATTATCTATCTTTGCAAACATTTCTGTAAGGTATGGTTGGTGGATATTAGTCTCATCCAAGATCTCACAATATGGAAAACACCCAAACAACAACAACAACAACAACAACAATTTATTTATACCCCTCCCATCTGGCTGGGCTTCCCCAGCCACTCTGGGCGGCTTCCAAAAAAATATTAAAATACATCAAACATTAAAAGCTTCCCTAAACAGGGCTGCCTTCAGATGTCTAACTCCCAACTATCAACATTTGTAAATGCTTGGCTTCAGGTAATATTGTAGCTAATTTCAGAAGTGCTATGAATGGGATTTGGACCTCTTAGTGTGTTCATCCATTAATTTATGGTCATGGAAGGAATAAAAGCAATTCACCTCTTACCTGATGCATGAAACTGCAGTGTTGTTTCTGATGGTGTTGCTGGGTCTTAAATGATTTTGCAGAAATAGAAGGGGAGGGGAAAGACAACAATTACCTTTTTATACAATGAGCTGACTTAGGAAATGCAAATTGGGCACGTTGATCCTTCATATAATTAGATTAAGCATCAAAGTTCCATTGATTTCCCTAGGGTTTATTTCCAAGTAAGTGTCTTTAGGATAAAAAAAGTTTGTTTTCCTTGAAAAGAAATAATAAATAAATAAGGAAGTTCTTACCTGGTATGTCTGCCGATCTCATAGGCAGGCACAGAGGAATGAAGTGTTCATGATTGCATACTTCTTGAAGAAAGTCAAATTTATACTGGAACAAGATCTGAAATGTTACAATAGTGATTGTTTTGCACTCAGTATTGGAGATTTACACTTGCATTACATAGGTCACACAGAAAAGAGGAAACCAGTGGTCTGTCATGTAAAGGAAAACTGGGTTTGGTTTTGCTATTTCACTGCAATTTATTTTGGATCCTTAAATATATTTTATTTCTTATGAGCATTAAATTGTATTGAATAAGAGGATACCCTTTGGGAGAGGGCAGAATATACTGTGTAATAAATGTGAAAATAATTCCCATATGTTGCTTTTATGTTTGGACTATTGGTGATCCAGGGGAAAAGGACTGTGTAAGCACTTCCTATTTAGTCAAGAAGCAAGGGAATGCAGAACAGATATGGATACTTCACAGTTTGCGGGAGTAGAGCCTTTCAGCAGTGGCGTAGCGTGGGGGGTGCCAGGGGTGCCGGCCGCACCGGGCGCAACATTGGGGGGGGGCGCGTTTCGCCGGCCCTTCGCAAGACAAAAGTCCATAGGGAAATCTCCGGGACAGCGGGGAAGCGCAGCGCGTCTTCCCCACTGTCCTCGGACCTCCTCCGAAGCCTGGTGGTGGGGCAGAGAGACCTCCTCCCGCCGCCAGGCTTCGGAAGGATGCTCCGAAGGCTGGCGGCGGGAGGAGGGCTCTCCGCCCCACCGCCAGGCTTCGGAAGGCTGCTCCGAAGCCTGGCGGCGGGAGGAGGGCTCTCCGCCCCACTGCCAGGCTTCGGAAGGCTGCTCCGAAGCCTGGCGGTGGGGCGGAGAGACCTTCTCCCCGCGCCAGCCTTCGGATGGCTGTCCTGAAGACTTGTGGTGGGAGCAGTGGCGTAGCATGGGGGGTGCAGGGGGGGCTTGCTGCACCTGGCGCAACATCTGGGGGGGCGCGGAAGAGACTCGAGTGCTAAAATCCACGGGTTAGGGGGCACAAATTACTTGCCTTGCCCTGGGTGCTGAGAACCCACGCTACGCCACTGCCTTTCAGTACTTCCCTTATGAATAAGCTTTCAACAAGGGGTGTATTTCGAGAGGAAATGCAGTATGCAGAGTGCCCTGCTGATGTCGGCATCCTTTTTACTGCACATCCATGATGATTTGTGCACATGACTGTGTCAGAGCAGTCACATGTGATCCCGCTTTATATATTGTTTGTGTCTGCAAATGCTTTGGGTTGGTCTCATTTTTGTTGCCCCTCTGGATAGCAAAAATGTGGTAGCATCAGGGAAGCATCACAGAACCAACTGAAATAGAATAATTCCACCAGTGGTGCATTGCTACTGGGCCAGAATGCACCCTCAATAAAATAACAGTCTGGAGGGGTCTGAAGTCTTGGGGAGTGTAGTAAGACTGGGTATAGCTTTAGGGGCTGCACTGTATAGATAAATGTTGCATAACTGCTTCCACATGTTTTGGTAAAGCTTTGATTATAAATGCAACAGAAAAGTAGTATCTTGTAGAGACCAACACTCTCTTCATATTAATCCTGATGTTAGGATCGTCCTATTGCATGTAGGACCCTGGCAGAGACACATGCCTGACTGGCATGTTCTCTCCATCCTGGTCGTTCGTTCGGGAACTTCAAAAGCTTTCTCCAGCCTGAACATCACAGTGACTGATACCAAGAGGCATTAGTACACTTACATAGTTTGTGTAACAGACTCAGTAGCACAGCATTTTGGCTAATCTACATTATTTACATATAATACACTTGGAGCATTCTGACTTGGCTCCTTCCTCTTTCTCATCAGACACCAAAGAGAAAGAACAAAGGACAATAGTTTCACATCACGGAACACTGTAATACCAAACATCCTGTCTACGTCACTTCCCACTAAGTGGAATGAAAACATACACCGTCATGTGACATAAAACAATCCCATGACTGCAGGCACGGAGCAAGAATCCTAACACCTGATTCTTTCAGCTGCTGAAGAACTGGGCTGTACATTTAAACACTATGTGTTATCTTACCTTGTGGTCACCTGGTCCAAACATGCTTATATAGCTGTTGATCATCTTAAATACAAATCCACGGTCCATGAATGTGAAACAACGCTAAGAATAAAAATTGAGCTATTTTAATTATTCACTCAGGAAAGGGATTATATTAGCAGAAGAAAGGCAACAAAGCACCAAAGTTATCATCATCCTGTCAAACAATAAATTGACTGTGGACCATATCTGGTCTTGGGGACCAAATATTTGTCAGCAGCTTTCAGCTCAACAAGGAAGTCACCTTATATAAATGGCACTAAGAGATGAAGAGTCACAGTAATGTGGGTTCTTTTTTTTGCGGGGAGGGGAAGCCAAAGTAAGGCATTGTCTAGAAGCCTAACTATAGGTTTGACAAGCATGGATTCAATCCACGCCCCCCCCCCATGTATCCCTGGACTGACATTATGCCGTGGAAAAAATAAATTAAGCTTTTGACATGGCACTAGAAATATACTTTCTCTGCAACCTGTGATTTGCTAGAACTAGTGTCAGTGAAAACCAGGTGTCTGGTTCTATAAAGGGCTATAAATACAAATTGTAAGGTAGTATGATAAAGTTGCATAGTATGCTAAATTAGCATGAGCTTCTCCACATGGAGTGTAGCTGCACAGCTTCCAGGTTCTGACTGCTCCAAGCTGAAGGCAAACAACACAGTGCTGCTTATCAGGCACCCAGAAACATTTAAATGTATGACATAAGACTTTTATCATGTAGTGTAATACATTATGTTGTGTCAGCAACATGTAGAAAATCCACACTGTTTGTAGTGGCTTTATGGATGTTGCAAAACAGGGCTGAGGAACCTCCAGATACTGCTGGACTACAACCCCATCATGCCTAACCATTGGCTGGCCTGGCCAGGGAATTGGAGTCCAATAACCTCTGGAGCGCCATAAATTCTCCATCCCTGCTCTAAAATGTAGATCAGACCATACCAAGGCTAAGTAAAGGCTATTTGCGGTAAAAGCATCTTACCTTCAGAAACCTGCCAATGCTGTGATTTGCATTCCTTGTTTCTTCAAGAGCATCCCTGTGCTTCCAAACAACATGATCTGAAATCACCATGATGAGCGTATCCAGCTCATTTTGGAATGATTCTGGAAATCTCTGAGTGCGAGGCATCTGAACAGACAGCAGATGACGTTTTTAGAATATAAGTTTAACCCTGTCACCACTCAAAGTTCCCCTGTGGTTCTCTCCAGCCCACAAAACCCAACAAAGCTGCAACTTTCAAAGCTATAGAGCGCTCTATAGGAGAATTTGATGGCATTACTCATGAATGGGTTGTTAGATAGAGTGGCCCACCTGTGAAGCCAGCTGAGACAACTGCCTCAGGTGGCAGGATCTCAATGTAGATCTTATGTAGGTTCAGAACCATGAATTGGAAGGGAGGAAGAGGTAATTATATCAGTTTTGCATAGGAACCTACTTATGGTAAGACAAACCATTGATCCATCTAACTTGGTATTGTCTATTTTGACTGAGCAGCAGCTCTCCAATCAAAGAAAGGGAGGGGGGGTCCTCCAGAAGGATGGTTTCATCTGTGAACCTCCCAATTTCGTTCAACTACTAGCTATTGATTGTAACAATTAAAAAATGATTTTATTTGAGCTCCTATAAGTCCTACCAGCATGACCAACTGTGAGGGATTGTGGATGTTGTAGTACATCTGGAAGTCCCACCCATGCTCCAAAATTACATTTGATGTGCCATGAGAGCACAAAAATGTACAATGCTACCTTATATTGAGTCAGACCATCTAATCAACACTGTCTACACTGATTAGCAGAAGCTCTTTCTGAGATCTCAGGCAGAGGTCTCTCTTAAGAGGTCACTCTAAAGTGGTGATACTGGGGATTAAACTGGGAACCTCCAGCATACAGAGTCCATGCACTACCACTGCGTTATTGTCCTTCCAGTACCTAGAGTGCAGCCATTATATTATTAATTTGTGAGAAGCGACATTCTATGCACTAGCTCACACATCTTTGGATCCTGGCAAATGCTACTTTTTAAGGGGGAGGGAGGGAAGGAAGGGGATATTAATGGGTTTTTGTTTTTTTACTTAGCTTATTTCTGGGAGGGAAAAACTATGCTTAAGAAAGTGTTTACCTGACAGCCTAATGAAATATAATTGGGACTGTGGAGTAATCACAGCCTTGGCTCTGCCAGACGGAACAAGATAAGGATTATGTCATGCACACTCTGTGCAATTATCTTTCCGAAACAGCAGATGTGTCGCTGTTGCCTCATTTCTCTGCCAGATACACATTTGATTCTGCTGAATGTTTGTCTGTGAGCCAAGCTACGCATTTTCTTAGCTGCATAGCTCTACCTTTAACTCCATGGTTTGAATAGAGGTGTTTAATACAAATTATCTTCAGGTAGGGGTGTGTGTGTGTGTGTGTGTGCGCGCGCGCATGCGTCAATGAGAGAGACAATGGGCATATGCCAAAGTATCTTTTTATGCTCAGGGATGTTTTTGTTCAAGTAAGGTATTTTAAATGTGTGTCTGTGTAAAGATTGATATCTGCTTATTCATAATGGAGAGCAGCACACAGTCTTACCTGTATTCTCTTTGTATCCACCAAATGCTGAGCCATTGATTTTAAGGTAATTGCAAAAAAGAACCAGGAGTGCTATTAAAATTGGAAAAAAGAGAGCAGTAAGTTATCACAATGACAGCAATGCTCATTTCTTTGTTTTCCTTGTTCACCCTTACTTTATAGTTTCCTTCTTAAAATCAGAATGATCTCTGTAATTTAGGTGAGGCACGAAGAAAAGTTTTACAAACAAACAAACAAACAAACAAACAAATTTGGAGTTTCAATGGTCCAAATATTCCACATATTGCCATCTTGTTTCCAGAAGCTGCTGGCAAGATTGTGAACACTGTGAGAAAACTGACTTGCTCTTCTATAATCAGGGATCTACTTTAATTCCCAGTTTGTATATGTGTGAATACAGAAGGAATGTACTATAATTTCATTAAAAACAACAACCCACTAATAAGTTAATAGTTGTCCATAGAGCATATAGCACTCATTCAATTAATAACCAAAACTGAATGATTTCTAGATTAGAGTAGGGCAACAACGGAATCTAATGGGTGCCTTGCACTTGTAAAATATGTTGTGCAAACCCTAGTACAGCTGTTCCTATTACTAGGTAATAGTTAAGCTTGTGCACTACAGCTTGTGTAACTCTCAAACTTCATGTGCAAATGCCACGTTGGATCTCATCCCATATCTCCATGTACGGTACTTTAAATGCTGACACCCCAGTCAAGAATCCCATATGAACTTCTATGGGCACCCAGTTGGGAAGATCTGTTTATGTAAATGGCTCTGTTCACTTCAGTGGAATGGATAACCCAACAAACACAAATGAAGTGAAGCACTCTCTGGTGTATGGAGCAGTAAAAAGCCAACGACACACAAAAAAGGAGCATGAAAAAAATGGTAAATATATGCAAATCTTTCTAGAACTTGTAGCTTTGGAAAAGAAGAAAGATTTACCTTTAAAACATGTTTCACTGTTCTTTGCTCATTTGACTTCAACAGACCGGTCATATTCTTAGCTAGCTCCTCGTGAACTGTTCTTTCTTCAAATGACTTGGTCTTGAATACATACTAAATATATATATAATAAAAATAATAATAAAAACATCATCCACATACACAGAGGAATAGTTGGCAGTGAGAAGGCTGGTCTCCCAAGGCTCAGTGTAACATTCCTATTTGTTTGAAATGATTGCCATCTGACAGAAATAACAGAAGAGACACAGTGGTCTTTATATTTAAAGCAGAATTTATTGCACTGATTTATCATTTCTGCTTTCTCAAGCAGAATGAAAGGAAGAAGCGTATCAATTCAGAGTCCTCGGGTTCAGGAGGAGTTATGTGCTTTCTAGATACAGTGGTACCTTGGTTTACGAACTTAATCCGTTCCAGAGGTCCGTTCTTAAGCCAAAACCATTCTTAAACCAAGGCGCGCTTTCCCTAATGAGGCCTCCCACCACCGGTGCCCTTCCACCATTCGGATTTCGTTCTTAGACCAAGGTGAAGTTCTCAAACTGGGACATTACTTCCAGTTTTGCAGAGTTTATAAATCGAATCGTTCTTAAACCAGACTGTTCTTAAACTGAGATACCACTGTATATAAATAAATGCAGGAATAGGAATTATGTATGAATGCTTGAGGCCATGGCGATAATCAGAATCTCCATATCTTTTTGTTTATCAAACTGCAGAAATCCTGAATTGCTGTTCATTGCATAAGCACTTCGGGCTGAAGAGCTGGAAGTTTCTTTTGAGACAGGAAAGCACTCAACACTGTTTTTCCTTAAGTCCTTTTACCTTTGGCATTGGAAATACTGCTTTTATGTACTGAGCTACGTGCAATGTGGGGTTTCAAATCATGTATTTCCCAACATCATTTTCTAAAAGCAATTCTCTCTCAGTGTATGTAGATTTGGAGCTGTGAGGGATCTTAACTGCTTCCCTCCAGGGCAAGTCCCCAATGCAAATTGCCTCCCACTGCTCAATGAAGATAAAATTGTGTGGGTACTCTGTGATTAAAAGTGGCTTCATGAGGACTTCTTGTCTCTTGCAACTGGAGTAGGGAGGTTTCCAAAAAGTACCAAGATTAAGGTTTGGTACTATTCAGAGTAATCTAAATACAGTTGATTAATTCATTGAATAACCATTACTGTACAAACATAATGAATCACTAAATATTGTCCAGCTATTTAAGAGTTTTTAATGCAAATACATGTAATGTTGGTGTCTGGGCTATGATGTAATTAAAAAGAAGTGAAATCCTTCACAAGTCTGCTCAGCAGTAAGTCTTGCTGAGTTTAATGCGGATTACTCTCAGGTATAGCTGAATTTGGAAGAAAGGTCCTTTGAACTCAGTGGGTTTCCTTCCTGGGTAGACATGTATAGGATTGTACTGTGAATATGGATGCATACACACTATATATTTACAACCCATTCAAAGCACATTCTTTGCTTCAAAGAATTCTGGTCACTGTAACTTACCCATCTCAGAGTTAGAATTCCTAGCAACAAACTACAATGCCCATAATTATTTGAGGGGGAAGGGAATGTGCTTTGATTGTACCTCAGAGGAATAGTGTATATGCAGCACCTACTCTGGAAATTTTTGGTTTCATTAACTGATCCCCTGCTCTTTGCTTTCCAAATCATGAAAACACTGGACCCTGCACCAAAGTGTGGACAGAGCCAACCCTTGAAGTACGGTAAATGTTATGGCAGTTTTGTAAAACAAAGAAAGAAAGAAAAACTCATTTTACAGGCCAATCATTATCTACTAACAAATGAGCAGAAGAATGGTCCACATTCCTATTTTACCTACAACTTTGGTATAAGAATCATTAATGCTTGATTCACACTCTTTTCCCCCCTAAAGGTTGACACCACTTTTAAGTTTACTCACAGAAGCCAAGTCTTCTGATAATGGTGAATAGCAACACCTTCAAAACATGCCTTTTGAAATAGGCAATTAAATGTTGAACACATACATTTAAATATTAAAGCATCAATCCTGGCAGCACAAAATCATCAACAGATGCAATTAGCTTGCACATGCACCATTCTTTAGCAATAAACTCTCCTTACTGGCCAATCTGGAAATGTATGGAATGTAGTAACTCGCACATTTAATGTTTTTTCTGAAATATGGGACGAAGGGGCAAACCAGCCATTCAACCAATGCTGCTCTGAGCATATTAAGTCAGAGAATACTTTTAGCAACAACTAATTAAACACTTACACATTCCTCAGTCATTTACACCTGAAGAATACACTACATCTAAGCTTTGCACCACTGTCACTCCAGGCATAATTTGGCTAATGAAATGTGACTTGTACAAGGAATTATGTACTGTGTATGTGAAACAGCATTAAGCTTAACTGATCTTGAAATTGTTCCCTAATAAACCTTTCATCACACACTCTTCTTAGGCTGGAGCTTGATGCTATAGGAGATGCAAGGCTACAGTCTGAAAGAATAGAGTCCTATAGCAATTATGTGAAATCTTTGACCCTTCAAATATTGCTGAACTACAACACCCATCATCCCCGACCATTGGTGACACTTGCTGGGGCTGATGGAAGTTGTAGTTCAGCACTATCTGGAGGGCCAAAGTTCCCACACACCTGGCCTATAGCATCTCTTTCTTTCCTGATTTATATAGGGATAATGCATATTATGATATTGTCATGCAGAACAATGGCATCATGCTTTGTGACGAATATCTGAAGAAGGGGAAAGGGGAATAATTCATCTGCAGCGGATGCTGACCTGCTGCCAAAGTCCAAATCATAGAACAGCAGCAGCAGCAGCGACAACAATTATTTGTAAACACTTCTGAGTGTTCAAAAAACTTCACATACATTGGCTGCATTTGCACATTATGGTAAATATAAAGCATGGCTTATCGTATACGAGTGTGATCGTTTCATTCTTCCCCTCTTCTCCCACAATCCCTGTCTTGGCATTACATCCAAACCAGGTATTGTGATTTCTTTCACTCCAGCAAATCACAAGTAAGCCAGGAGCAAACCTTGGATATAGATCATGGTTTGTTGGAGGTGAAACAAACCATGATCTCTGGTATGGCCATGATGCTAGCCAAGGGCTGTGGCTTGTTTCCTCCTTTTGTGAGTGGGGTTCATCATGACATATGAACTGGGCTGTTATCTTGTTTGAATCCTTACAACAACACTGTGGGGTGTATTAATATCCCTATGCAGCAGCTAGAGAATTTAGACTGAGAGGGAGTAGCTTGTTAAAGGCCACATAGTGATTTCATGTCAGAGGTAAAATTCAAGGTGCCTGATTCACAGCTCATTCTCTTAGCTACAACTGCAGAATAGCCCTTGACATTCTTCAGAATGTTTGTTAATTATGGGGTTGCTTCTTTCTCTTGCAAGGTAGTTTTTCTATCCATTGCCCAATTTTTTTCCTACCCAATGCTAGATTAAATCCCGTGGGAGCCCCAGGGCCCCTAGGCAGTCAAAATCTCTCCCCTCACCTATGTGCGTGCTCTAGTGGGATAACATGGAAATAAGAAAGCTTGATTGTAATGTTCTTTCAAGATCAAGTCAATATTATTTTGATCCATTGTTGTGGGGCCCCTAAAAGGCTTGGGGCCTATAGCCCAGTGCCTTCTCTGCCTATTTGATAATCTGGCACTGTTTCTAGCAATAAATTCTTAAACCCTTGCTAAAAAACAACAAGCTTACAGAATGAATACTAGTTTATTCCATTTGCCAAAATATTCACATAACCCACACTTGTATGCTGTATCCAATTACAATTTGAACATAAGAAAGGTGTTTAATTTCCTTTATCACACTCACTTTATTATTTTGCTCATCATAGGTGTAAGCTTTCTTTATGCCAAAGTTCAGCAGTGTAATAATACTCAGAGAACCAAATGAAAAAAGTGTTTCTTGTTTTGTTCTCACAAAAATGTATAACTACTGTAGATTCAATTTATTTTTTGTTATGCCTCTTCTAGGCACAAAGTCAAACAGTAAAGGATTTATATCCCAACACTTAATATTTCTGATGGTATATCTGCCTGAGATAACTGCAAATCTTCATGATCTGTGACAATATATGGATGCAGAACTCAGTAAATCTCACCCTAATACAGACATGGACTGATAACCATAATTCTTAGCTTTAGGTCATTGCTGTCCTAAAGTGCTTCAACTACTGTACACTCATATCCTAATAGCGAGGACGAATAAATTCACTTTTTGTTTCAAGGATGAACTGCATGAATGAAATAGCTATCACATATCAAACACCACAGTTAGACCTTTCATATCACCTCAAACACAATGCTTTACAATGGAAGCAGTTCACACATTCCCTTTAAAAACATTCGGCGGAAAGTCACTGAGCAATGATTCTGAAGCTATATGTACATGCACATGTGAATCAGACCTAAATTCACTAGTTTATTCTTTTAACAAAATTTATGTACCACCTATTCTCTAGAAATACTCTAAGTGGCTGGACTAATACGGTGTAACTCCAAGCCAGAGGTGAAGGCTGGCACCAACTGCTCTCTAAATTTTCTTATTCCTTTGTTCACTGAAACACAGAATTTTCTAAACTTCTGCTTTTGAACTAGTTTGTATGAGGCTTGCCAGTGTCTGTGAGCTGATTCCACACTATTAATTTTTTTCTTACTTCAAGGGATTTTTGTTGTGATAAGTGCACAGCAGACATTCTCATATGGAAACATTTCATGTGAATCTGTTCAATGTGATCCTGTTCAGTCCTTTCTAACCTGGTGCCTCCAGATGATATGGATTTGAACTCCATTCAGCCCCAGGCTTCAAAGCTATGCTGGCTAGGTTTCAGAGGAGATGTAGTCCAAAACATCTGCAGGGACCCTGGTTGGAGTAAGCCGGTCTTTGCCATCCCTCCAAGAGACTGCAAAGTCAGATTTGTCTGGAGATGGGCATGTCAGCAGGCAAGAGTTGAAACTTACCGTATTTTTTGCTCTATAAGACTCACTTTTTCCCTCCTAAAAAGTAAGGGGAAATGTGTGTGCGTCTTATGGAGCGAATGCAGGTTACGCAGCTATCCCAGAAACCAGAACAGCAAGAGGGATCACTGCTTTCGCTGCACAGCTATCACTCTTGCTCTTCTGGCTTCTGAGATTCAGATTTTTTTTTCTTGTTTTCCTGCTCCAAAAACTAGGTGCGTCTTGTGGTAGGGTGCGTCTTATAGAGCGAAAAATACGGTATTTGTAAATCAAGCTGTTATTTCTTATTGCTACTGGAGAAGATCACATGGTTCATTATTATCTATTGAGCTGCAGTTCTGTATTGTAAAGGTAAAGGACCCCTGGATGATTAGTTCCAGTGAAAGGCGACTATGGGGTTGCGGCACTCATCCTGCTTTCAGGTCAAGGGAGCCGGTGTTTGTCCGCAGACAGACTTCCGGGTCATGTGGCCAGCATGACTTAACCGCTTCTGGCGCAACATAACACCGTGACAGAAACCAGAGCGCACGGAAGCGCCGTTTACCTTCCCGCCGCAGCAGTACCTATTTATCTACTTGCACTGGCGTGTTTTTGAACTGCTAGGTTGGCAGGAGCTGGGACAGAGGAATGGGAGCTTACCCCATCATGGGGATTTGAACTGCTGACCTTCTGATTGGCAAGCCCAAGGGGCTCAGTGGTTTAGACCACAGCGCCACCCGCGTCCCTGTATTGTAAGCAGCACATAAAGTGGTACATCTCAATTCAGAAATCCATAAACTGGAAGATATGCTACAGATCTAGGAACTGCATATCTAGGAACTCTGCGGATGCCAAGCAGTCCGTGTAACCCGCCCAGGAGGTGTGTGGCACCATTCATACCACAAAAGCTACCACAGACGTATCAAAAATTTTCAAAAGTAGGGGGGGGGGTCCGTGGATTGGCTTTTGAAAAAATAGGGTGTTCGCAGTACTTAGCTAATTGGGAACCACTTAGCTGCCTGGACTCCTATGCACATGTCTGATGATGTATGATTTCTATCTGCCCCAAGGGTGGTATTGGTAAAAAGACTGCATGTAATGTACTGAATGTGCATAGAGCTCTATGTATGTACATGTAAAAATTATCACTTCCCCATCCACCGAAGATGCATCAGCTGGGGGATATTCTTTCTCCTTTCAGGAAGTTAGTCTAATGGAGGTCTGCAGCAGGGACTTCTAAGTGGCTGCACTGAATTTCTGTACACAAGGATATGCTTTTAAGGTACTTGGTGGCAGCTTCCTAAATATCCTGGCAAGTTCAATGGCAGTTTTGAGTGAGAAGTGAATGGAGAAGGGGCATAACAAGCAGTGCAGACTCACGATAATGTGCAAAGAATCATGCTGGAAGATTAAAAATATTTAACATACCATAAGCAGGTACAAAAGCACTGTAATTTGGACAAATAAAAAAAAAGTTTCTTAAGAAAATAATGGGGGGGAAATAAGGAAATATTACAGCACAAGCAATTTCAAAGCACACAGAAAAGCATCGTTATTAAAATTGACCACCGAAGCCAATTTGACCATTTGTCAATTCCTTGTAAGAGAAGCAATTGATGAAATCACCACAGTTAACTTATAAAGGAAGATAACACACCTCTTACAACAACGTAAAATGCTATTTGCCATCAGAGAGGAAACCTGAGATAGGTATGTAATGTGATGATCAAAAAGTGAGTTAAATGCTCTTACCTTTACATATGTCTGGATACAGTGGTCTAATTGTTCTTCATGGAACTTGGCAACAATATCAGTAAGCACCCTGTAAAGTTAAATTATTGGATGACCATGAAGATACACATTTTCCCTTGGAGTTGTTTGACATTCAACATGGAACACAAGAAAAATCAATTGATTAAGGCAGAGGTTTTCAACCTTTTTGAGTCCACGGCTCCCTTAACCAACTACATTCTTTCTGTGGGGCTCAGGAGCCCAGTTATGCCACTTTCTTGTGGAGTGTTCCCTCAGCCTCCTCTCCTCTCTTCTTGGGAGTCCTCAGGGCAGAGGAGGGAGGGAAGGAAGGAAGGAAGGAAGGAAGGAAGGAAATAAAGAAAGAAAGAGAGAGAGAGAGAGAGAGAGAGAGAGAGAGAAAGAAAGAGGGACAGAGGCCAGCATTGCCCGTGGCACCCCTGACCATCATTCAAGGAACACCAGGGTGCCATGAATAGCTGTCAACCTTCCCTTTTTTTGCGGGAAATTCCCTTATTCCAGTGACGTTTCCCACTGCTTCCAGCTGCTATCCCGGATTGTTAGATATCCCGTAGATTGTCCCTGGGACAGGTGAGGCTGCTGATCCCTTATTTTCAAATCTGAAAGTTGACAGCTATGGCACTGCCATGGCACACCAGTTGAAAACCACTGAATTAAGGGGTTGTTTTTTTCTGAACCTAAGGAGCTCTCCAAACTTGTTTTAGCTTGCAAAACAACATTTTATTATTTTTTAAAAATGCACATGTGTGGAGCTAGAACTGGTTAACTCGGGTTCTAGAAGCAAACAGCTGGCATAGGAGATTCTAGGGGCTTGCATTGCTATCTGCTTTGGGAACACTGATGCACAGGATAACTTCAGGATAAATGCTTTGCTCCATATTTGCTTTTTAATGTTTATTTTTCGTCAGCAGACCAGTGGTCTGATTGCATATAAGGCAGCTTCCTAACTTCAAAGCCTATAAAAATTCTAATATAGAGATTTTAATAAAGGTATCATAAAACTCCAGTGCTGTTCTGCCTATGAAATTAAGGCAGTTAGTTCTGGAATGGAAGAAGAAAAATCCAGCACTTTTCATTGAATTAAAAATGGAAACACTACTTTCTACAAAAAATTCACAGTCTACTCTGGAGTTTTTGGGCATAATGAAATGGACCCAACCTTACATATGTCAAAAACATATTGGATTATTTAGCAAAGTTGTGGCCTCTGTGAAGTCAGCTGCAAAACTCTGCTTGGCGATTTTAGTAAAATTGAGCCATTCCAAAGGCAAAAATAAATACACAGATAATCAAGAGATGTGTCATGCGGAAGTGCATTCTAAATACAGCCTTAGTTATTCTGCCCATCCCTTCCCATAAATGTGACCTTTTTGGTGTAGCTGACAGGATCACAGAAAATTGCCTCTTCCCCTCCCAAAAAACTGCATATACAGATGTTTTCAAACATGAATGCCATTTTTAAAGTTAAGGCGGCATTCCCAATTTTGGTGTAAGTGACTAGAGGTTGTCTGGCGCCTGCTCGGAAGGGTGTAGCTGTTTTACATAGAGAAGGTCCCAGATTCTACCCCAGAATTTCCAGGTACAGCTGGAAAAGACCCCCACTTGAGAGTCAATGCCAGTTAGTGTGGACAATACTGGGCTAGAGGGATTAAGGCAACTTCCTATGTTACCAGTACAGACGGCAAACATGAAACGAATACAATGGAAAATAAACCTGGTCACAGCAGTTGTAATCTCATCCTCCTTATTCTGTACAAGTACCCAGAAGAGCTGGTTCAGAATCACAGGCAGAAAATTCACGATGACATGGATCCTCTCAATTTTAAGCAAATTCTGATTAGGAAACAAAAATACATGTAAAGACAGGCAGATTCTCTGCTGCTTTGTGACAACTGCACATTAATGTAATTTCATCAAGGTAGAGTTATATTTTGCCATAGAAACAGTTGTACCCAAAATCACCTGTGATTTAAACTGTATTTTAAATAGGTATGCAAAGATAAAGCCAGAGCAGTATAGCTGTTCAGGTGTTGAACATGGAGCAGGGAGATGTGGTTTGGATTTATGCACGTCCAATGGAGCTGCCTGGGTGCCATTGATCTGATAACACTTTCTCAACTTAACCAGTTTTAGGTGTCTATTTCTGAAATCTTCTATCGTTGCATGGTTAGCCAACAATGACAGAGTTAAGAAAGGATAAAATACAGTGACCCAGTGTATGCCATTGTGAGCTTCTTGGACAAAGGGAAGTGTGAAAAATAAATTAATATCAAGATTAATGGAGAATTTTCTCTGCAATAGCTTGCTGTTTTCTAAACCTTAAGGCAGTCTTCACCAACCTGCTGCCCTTCAGAGGTTTTGGACTACAACTCCCATCAGCTCCAGGCAGTACATGCTGGCTGGGGCTGATGGGAGTTGTAGTTCAAAACCTCTGAAAGGTCGTACGTTGGCGAAGGCTGCCTTACGAAAACTCAAGAGAAGCCTTAGTGCCAGCAAATTGCTAAAGACTGAGCTGTAGAAAATTGACCACAAAGGGAGGGGTGTAGTTAATGACCACATTTCCTCATCCTGTTACTTCCTCTATATGTTGCAGCTGTTTGAATGAGGAAAACCCCCAAAAGAATGACATAATGCTTCAGATTTAGCTTTTAAAGTGGCTAAATTTAATTTTGGGAAACTTTCTTGAATGAAAATGTGCAAATGGCTGTTCCAAGAGCATCACGGATCACAAACTGCAATATGCACATTTACCTCATGACAAAAGTGACATCAGAAATAGTGATGGACAAAGAGTTATGAGCTAGTTTTAAAGGGGTAATTTGATCATCTGTAAATAAGACAATTATTGTTCAAAAAAACAGTGAACCTAAAGTTGGTGTCCTAGAATAAGCTGCAGTGATTCCTCCAACTTTCATGACTTTAAAAGGGGATTATACACATTCAGGGAGAATAAAAGAATGCCTGGTCACAATAAATGACATCAAAACTCTCAGTGATGGCTATATACTAAGCCCACCCGCACCCCCTGATCAGAGTCATCATGCCTGAATACCAGTTGCTGGGGAACATGAACAGGAGATAGCTATTTCACTCATATCCTGCCTGTGTGCTTCCAAAACACATCTGGTCACTCACTGTGGGAACAGAAGGCTAGACTAGATGAGTCTCTGGTCAGATCTGGCAAGGCTCTTCTTATGGTATTCGGCACGCAGTGCTGTACATGGGGCATTGCTGAGCTCCCAGCTTCCAAACATAGTGTGTCGCTAGCTCTCATTGGAGAAAGAGGGTGAGGGGTGAAGCAAGGGGAGTTCAGGGTTGTGTGGCACAACAGAGCCAATCAGATGCTCTTGCGATTACATTCCCAAACAGCTCTGAGCTCCCCACGCCTTATCCCCTCTCTGGTAAGCATGAGCAATATGCTGCTACACAGGCCGCTACTGGTCTCAGGACATAGGGATGCTCTTATGGCGTTCTACCATCTATGCACTCACATAATGAATGGGAAGGACAGTAAACAGCAACACACAAGGTCATATGGTTCCTGGGAGCCAAATAAGGAAAGCAAACATTGTGTACCCTGGAGTTTTCTTGAGTGCTCCAGAACAACCTTGTAAATAGCCACTTGCCTGATCAACAGTGGCAAATAAAAGTTACATCAGTGTGACTAGGCAGGATGATTTATTTTTTCATTTGGGAGAGAGTAGGATAATTTCCTTTTCTGAAGCAGCCCGTGCTGTGAATGGTGAACTTAGGTGGGCAGGTATTAAACATTTGCCATGGGCCTGTAACTTTTGGGCTAAACCTTTTTTAGGGGGCGATCAGTGTCATTTGCAAAGCTACTTTGGAGCTATTCAGCAACGTGCCATCCATTATTGTGAATATGTGTGCATTTCTAAAACTGATACAATGGGAGTTATTCAAAAGGCAAAGTCAAAATGTAGCATTACTTAGTGGTAATCTCATCTTTATCACTACTACCAAATGCATCATTATCATTAACACTGCCATTATCATTTATCATCTTACCTTACAAGAGATGATAAAGTTTGAGGTAGGTGGTTGGGAGAGATCCCTGTCCCTTTTTTGGCACTGCTGGAAAAATCTATTCAGATATGGATCCTAAAAGCAGCAAAATACATTATTTACTTATTTATACCCACATCATGTACACATTGTATCCTGCTCTTCCTCCTATAGAAGCAGAGGGAAATCCAACCATATATGAACAAGAAACAAAACAGCAGTACGTATCCATCATTAAAAACGTATCAAATTCCATCAAACTGTTTCAGCAGCAGCAGAATACAACACCAAAACTACCGACACTCAGTCTGTTTCAAAGTGATACACAAAATGACAGTGAAGTGTCAGAAATACTGACTTGCATTCTTATAAGCAGAAGTGTAATGGCAAGCAATGAAACAATGAAAAATTAGCCTGATACAGTTAACTTCTGCATCACTCCTTTATATATGTTTTTCATGTTTTATTCAGCATTGATCAGATCTGTTGCAGTGTCAGCAGTGTCACTGACTTCACTAATACCTACACCCTCCCCCTTTCTGCAAAAGATTAATTAGTCTGTTTTCTTTAGCTATTTACTGTGCAATATCTTACCCCATAGATCTGTGCTGCTGGACAAATGTGAAAGAGGTCCCCCACCTGCTGCTGTTGTCCACCAGAGGCCCCCACTGTCATCATGGAAAGCTTGATGGATCGAACACGACTGCTGGTGGCAGCCAGCACAGAGCCCCAGAATGGGATATAGCAGAGCACGGCCAACCATAAATCTCCACATCCTAAGCCCATCCATTCCCCTGAAAGGGGCTTGATCTGGGCTTCTCACACACACAAAAATGAAGGCAGCCTTTCCCTCTACCTGCCCTGACCCAGCATGAGCTGCCAGGGCTTCAGATGTGGTGGCTGATCTGTTGCTCTGCTGCTGCCCACCATAGCTCAGGACTGCTGTGAAATTTTTGTTTTGACAATCTTTGTATACAGTGGTACCTTGGTTTATGAACTTAATCCGTTCTGGAAGTCCCTTCTTAAACCAAAGCGTTCTTAAACCAAGGTGTGCTGTCAGGGAACTGACATCAGAGGAAAGGGAGTTGGTAGGGCTCCCAGAGACTGGGAGAGAGTCAGCAGCTAAAGCAGGGACAAGGAGGGGGAGCGAGGGGTCTCTGGAGGAGGATCTCAGTAATGCTGAGAGAGACGCAGCAGCCCAGGCAGGAAACAGCAGGGGAGAGAAAGGGGTGAGAGACACATCCAGCGAAAATAGCGGGGAGGTGTCAGAAGCAACTGCAGGGAGACCCATGCTTCGCCGGAAGCTGCCACGTCGTGAGTCCAGGAGACGCGTTTCCGTTAAGGAACTTCTTTGCTGGAAGCGCTTCCGCAGGCAGCCACTGTCAGACTCTACTAGTGACTAGAGCAGACATGTCTGAGGAGCTCTGTCACACACAGAGGTTTGTGGGGCCGCACAAACTCTGAAGGGGCACAATTTTAAGCACAAGCAGCTAATCATCCCCTGACAGCAGTCTGACAGTCTTTGTACGCTGCCTGTGCAGGAGAAAGCATCATGAGCAACCCAGCCGGAACCGGAGAGGCAGGGGTTGGAGCTGGTCCAAGCTTGGAAGAAAGGTATCAAGCTCTGG
The DNA here is from genome assembly GCF_965113315.1 of Podarcis vaucheri. Classification (NCBI taxonomy): domain Eukaryota; kingdom Metazoa; phylum Chordata; class Lepidosauria; order Squamata; family Lacertidae; genus Podarcis; species Podarcis vaucheri. The sequence goes on along the minus strand of NC_138763.1, from coordinate 31,502,565 downwards.
AGGTCCAACTTGCGCTGCAGACGGCGAGGCTCGAGGAGAGAAGGGCTCAGGATGCTGACAAAAAGGGGAGAACCACTCAGTTCCCCAGAAAGGTACCAGGATTGGTGCAGAAGTTTGGGGGGGACCCCAAGGATTACCATGCCTTTAGGACCGAGATGCAATATGCCCTGAATGTGCAGTTTGATGAGTTCCCTGATGAGGAATCGCGAGTTGCTTTCGTAATTGGGCATCTTGAGAAGGGGGCGCGGGACTGGGTTCGACCCCTGATGGCAACGCACAACGATATCCTAAAGGACACTATGAAATTCTTTCGTGCAATGGATATCATGTTTTCCAGCGATATTGAGGAAGGGGTGGTGCGCAGACAGCTAATGGCTTGCAAGCAGGGAAGCAGATCTGTCCGTGAGTACTGGACTGAATTTACCATGCTGATTCACAGATTGGGGTGGGATTTATCGGCAGCACCCATTCAGATGCTATTTGAAGAAGGTCTTTCTTCGGCTGTGAAAGACGAGCTGTCCAGGAGCCCCAGGGCGGTGTCTATGGATCAGCTGACCAAATCTGCGCTGACCATTGGAGCGCGCCAGGAGGCAAGAGCCTTGGAGAGGCGGGAAGGGAGAGGGGAACGTCGGAAGGAGTTACGCATTCCAGACATTCCTGAGCCAGCTTTCCCGCCGGCAGAGCCGATGGAAATCGGAACAGCCCGCGCGCGCGCAGTTTCAAAGCCCAGTGAGGGGGCGAAGAAGGAGGGAAAGGGAGCCCGGAAATGCTATCTCTGCCAACAGCCAGGCCACTTTGCCAGAGTCTGCCCCCAGAGGAAGGAATGGCAAGGGATGGTGGGAGCAGTTGAGGGGGGAGAGCAGGGAGAAACGGAGCAGGTAAAAGCCAACGCCTGGTTGCCAACGTCAGGGCACTGCAGCCAGGCCAAAGAGCAGTGAAAGTGCCCGTGCCAGAAGCTCCTCGACCTGCTCTAGTGATTGAAGTGTCGCTAGAGCTGCAAAATGGACACCCCCTAAAAATAAAGGCGCTGTTGGACTCAGGCAGCTCCTGCAATTTTATGAGCAAGGAGTTTGCTGCTGAACATCAGATACAGACTATCCCTTTAAGCAACCCCCTGCAGGTGACCACGATCGATGGCAGGGAACTGTTGGGAGGAGGAGTTAGCTTGCAGACCGTCCCAATGATAATGAGGGTGGCAAGGCACACAGAACTGATAGCGTTTAATGTGGCCACCTTGGGAGGCGCTCCCATTATTTTGGGAATGAGCTGGCTAGCCTTACATGATCCGCTGGTGGGCTGGCATCAAAGAGTGGTTTCCTTCGGTTCAGCACATTGCTTAGAACACTGCAGGGGGGAAAAGGGGTCAGCAGGGGCCCAAGCCACCCTGGCAGGGACTGAAGTAATGGGGAAGGGGAAGGTGCCACCACAGTATGCTGATCTCAGCGACGTGTTCAGCGAGAAGGAAGCTGACCAACTACCCCCACATAGGCCCTTTGATTGCCAGATCAATTTACTCCCTGGAGCACAGCTTCCTGTAGGCAAGTTGTATGCCATGTCAGACAGGGAAATGCAGGAGTTGCGAGCGTTCATTGACAAGAACCTGAAGAGAGGCTTCATCAGAGAGTCCAAGGCAGCGGGGGGTAGCCCAGTGTTTTTTGTGGATAAAAAAAACACGGACAAGCCGAGGCTGGTATGTGACTTTCGGCGGTTAAATGCAGTGACAGAGCCGGCGGCTTTTCCTATGCCCAGGATTGATGATATTTTGACCAGGGTGCGAAAAGGAAAGATTTTTACAAAGCTGGACCTAAGGGGGGCGTACAACCTGATACGTATAAGGAAAGGGGATGAATGGAAGACCACCATGTTCACCCCTTTGGGGGCATTTGAATACCTCGTTATGCCTTTTGGATTACAAACAGGCTCCGCGTGTTTTCAAGCCTTCATGAACCACGTACTGGGGCCTTTGCTCTACAAGAATTGCGTGGCCTTCTTAGATGACGTGTTGGTGTATTCGGAGAATGAGGAGCAACATGTGAGAGACGTCAGAGAAGTGTTGAGCAGGCTGCAAGCCAACAGACTGTGGGTGAAACTGGAGAAGTGTCAGTTTCATACCAAGGAGGTGGAATTCCTGGGGTACCGCTTGTCAGACAAGGGGTTGGCCATGGACCCCGGCAAGGTTCAAGCGGTGCTGGAATGGAAAACACCCAAGACCAAGAAGGATGTGCAGAGGTTCCTAGGGTTTGGAAACTTTTATCGTAAGTTCATCCGAAACTTCGCCCACCTGACGGCGCCCATCACGGACTGTCTCAGCAGTAAAAAGAAGTTTGTTTGGACGGGGGAGGCGGAGCGAGCGTTTGAGGAACTGAAAAGGGCCTTCGCCTCTGATGAACAACTTCTACATGTGGATTTACAAAAAAAGCTGAGGGTCGAAACAGACGCTTCTGACAGAGCCATAGGGGCGGTGCTTCTTCTGCAGCCGGGGAAGGAGGGGTCAGAGTGGCGACCGTGTGCCTTCTTTTCGCGAAAGCTGAACAAATCGGAGAGGAACTACACGGTGTACGACCGGGAACTTCTTGCGATTCATGAGGCCTTCCGGAGATGGAGGCACCTGCTAATTGGTGCACAACAGAAGGTGCAAGTGTGCACGGACCATAAGAATCTAGAGTATTGGAGAACTGCGCGAGTGCTCAACCAACGGCAGTTGAGATGGGCCCAGGAGTTCTCCAAATTTAACTTTGAGATTTGTTACGTACCAGGCCCGGAGAACGTTAGGGCGGACGCTCTCTCACGCAAACCTGAATATTTGGAGGGAGAGGGTGCACCCGAAGAGACCCATGTCATTCCCGAGGACCGCTGGGTGTGTGGGGCGGCATTGGTGGGGCAAAGGGAACTGGTAGAGGGAACGGTGCAGGATGAATACGCCCAGGACAAACTCAGGGGTCTCAGGAGGGAGGGAGACAAACCCGGGGGTTTTGAGGAGAGAAACGGGGCGTTGTACTACAAGGGAGCGTTATACATACCTGAAGGGGAATTGAGGGAAAAGGTACTCAAGCAACTGCACGATAGCCCCACAGCAGGGCATTTTGGGCAACACAAAACCATGTGGCTGGTTACCAGGGAATTCTGGTGGCCCAAGGTAAGGGAAGATGTGCGGGAATATGTGAGAGGGTGTGACCAATGCCAACGAGCCAAGGGGGAGAGGCGGGCACCGGCAGGTTTATTAGAACCACTACCCACGCCGGAAAGGCCATGGGAGGCAGTGGCAATAGATTTCATGACGGATCTGCCCAGGTCCAAAGGGAAAACAGCCATCATGGTTGTGGTAGACCTGTTAACCAAGATGGCCCACTTTATAGCCTGCTCACATGCGGTCACAGCGGAAGAAACCGCTAAATTGTTTGTGGAAAATGTGTTTAGGCTGCATGGCGCCCCCTTGAGGGTGGTTTCTGACCGAGGGAAACAATTTACTTCCAGGTTCTGGAGGAAGCTCATGAGCTTATTGCATGTAGAGGTGAATTTCTCTACTGCCCGTCATCCAGAAACCAACGGGCAGGCGGAAAGAGCTAATGGTGTCCTCCAGCAATATTTGAGGTGTTATGTGAATGACAGAGAGAATGATTGGGTGGAGAAGCTGGCGTTGGCAGAATTTGCCTACAACAATGCAGAGAACGTATCCACGGGGATGAGCCCTTTTTTGGCTAATCACGGGTGTCATCCCCGAGCCTTCCCAGGGGGGGAAGGGGAGAACTGGAGCGTTCCAGCCGCAGAACAGTTCGTTGAAGAAATGGAAGCGATCCATCGCCAGCTCCAACTTAATTTAAACAGGGCGAAGGAGGAATATAAGAGGCAGGCAGACAAAACCAGAAGGGAAGGGGAAAGCATTAGGGTGGGGGACCAGGTGTGGCTGTCCACCCAAGGGTTACCATTCAAAGGAGGTTGTAAGAAGTTAAGACCCAAAAGGCTGGGCCCATTTGAAGTCACGCAACAGGTCAACCCAGTGGCTTTCAGACTCCGGTTACCGAACCACATGAAGTTGCACCCAGTGTTCCACAGGTCGTTGCTGTCACCGTATATAGGGGACAGAGAGGGGAGGGTCAATAGGGGACCAGCTATGGAGGAAAAAGAACACAGCTACCATGTAGCGGAGATTCTCGATTCCAGGTGGAAGGGAGAGCAAGTAGAGTATTTGGTAATGTGGGAAGGGGAGCCGGAGTCGGAAAACACCTGGGTCAGGGCAGAGGATGTAGGTGACGAGGTTTTGATTGAAACTTTTCATCAGAGATTCCCTCGTAAACCCCAGCCAGTGGCGAGGTTCCGGAGGGAATACTTCGCCACCACCGACGAAGAAGAAGAGTTGGAGGGGTTCTCTGATTCCGAGGTGGAGGAGGATTCAGCGAGTCGGAACGAAGACCGATGGAGGGAAATGTTCGAGACGTCTGAAGATGAAGAGGATTCTTTTCGGGGTTTCAGCTCCTCACCGCCCAGAGGAGAGAGTAGGGGCGGGGGAGAAGGGGGCCCTGGAGGGGAGGTGGATGTCAGGGAACTGACATCAGAGGAAAGGGAGTTGGTAGGGCTCCCAGAGACTGGGAGAGAGTCAGCAGCTAAAGCAGGGACAAGGAGGGGGAGCGAGGGGTCTCTGGAGGAGGATCTCAGTAATGCTGAGAGAGACGCAGCAGCCCAGGCAGGAAACAGCAGGGGAGAGAAAGGGGTGAGAGACACATCCAGCGAAAATAGCGGGGAGGTGTCAGAAGCAACTGCAGGGAGACCCATGCTTCGCCGGAAGCTGCCACGTCGTGAGTCCAGGAGACGCGTTTCCGTTAAGGAACTTCTTTGCTGGAAGCGCTTCTGCAGGCAGCCACTGTCAGACTCTACTAGTGACTAGAGCAGACATGTCTGAGGAGCTCTGTCACACACAGAGGTTTGTGGGGCCGCACAAACTCTGAAGGGGCACAATTTTAAGCACAAGCAGCTAATCATCCCCTGACATGTGCTTTCCCATAGCAGCGAGGGACTCAATTTACAAATTGTTCGGCTTCCAAGGCAAAGTTCACAAACCGAAACACCGACTTCAGGGTTTGTAGTGTTCTTAATCCAAGTTGTTCATAAACTAAGCTGTTCTTAAACCAAGGTAACCACTGTAATTCCTTGAGGAAGTGAGTACAAAATATTCATATTAAACAATTTATTACAGACTAAACTAAATAGTCTATCTTTGTCCTTTGGTGATCACAAGTAGCTGAGTAAGATTGCCTTCCATGAAAACGGTCTTAACAACGAGTCCATAAGTGACTGTGGAGGCCAATTCTGGATCCACATGTCCTTCCACAGTAGGGACATAGGTTTCTGCATGGGAGCTGATTACAGTGAGGGTTTGCCAAATGTGACTTCCTCTTAGTTCGATTCTCCTTTTCGCCCTGAGTTTGTGCTTCTTCAAAGTCCATTACACCTTTGGTGAAGGCTGTTCTCCAGTGGGAGCATTTACAGGCCAGTGTTTCCCAGTTATCAGTGCTTATACTACATTTTTTTAGATTTTAGATTTTTTAGATTTGCCTGTCTATACATTCATATTCAATACTGCATCTCTAAAGTGAAAACTACGCTGACCCAACTGAAATGTTAAGCAGAAATTCTACATGCAGCCTTTGTATTCAGCCTTTCACACACACTACCTTTCACCAAGATAAATTTTTGTAAAGGTGCTCACCTGAGTATAAACTGTCGATACAACCAACGAAGACACTTTGAAGAGTGGCTTCCCTCCATCTACCCACTTCACGTCACTTCCGCTGTGCTGCAAACAATACAAACAGCACGTATTTCTATTTAATTCCTTAATTTGTAACACTAGATTTGTAACACTTGCTAAAACATGGTGCAGGATCGTTCCAAGGGGGAAAATGGGAAAATGGAGGATGCCATTAAACAGCCGAACATTCAGCCTTTCAGAACCTCAGCCTTCTGTTGGATCCATTCAGAGGTCCCATTTTCAGAATGGAGATACTTCCCTGTAGTGAGTTCTACAGCTGTTGTGGTAAGTGTATGAATACTGGAAACACATGGGCAGGACTAATCATATTTGTCTAAATTTATAAAAATCACCATGTCTAAATTTATAAAATGAAATACTGAGTCAAACTCCTCCTGTCACTGGAAATGTAAAATTCTGTGCACATGTCCAATTTAGGCAACAACAACAACAACAATTTATTGATACCCCGCCCATCTGGCTGGGTTTCCCCAGCCACTCTGGGTGGCTTCCAACAGAATATTAAAATACAATAGTCTATTAAACATTAAAAGCTTCCCTAAACAGGACTGACTTCAGATGTCTTCTAAAAGTCTGGTAGTTGTTGTTCTCTTTGACATCTGGTGGGAGGGCGTTCCACAGGGCGGGTGCCACTACCGAGAAGGCCCTCTGCCTGGTTCCTTGTAACTTGGCTTCTCGCAGGGAGGGAACCCCCAGAAGGCCCTTGGCACTGGTACCCCCCCCCCCGACACTGTTATCAAAAGCAAGAGTAGCCAACCTGGCACCATCTGCACTACGCATTTAAAGCAGTATCATGCCATTTTAAACAGGCTTGGCTTTCTCCAAAGAATCCTGGGAACTGTAGTTTGTTAAGGGTACTGAGAGTTGTTAGGAGACTCTTATTCCCTTCACCGAGCTACAGTTTCTGAGTGGTTTAACAGTCAATTCCTTTTCCCTCTGTGATGGTAAAAGGTGTCTCGTAGTAACTCACTTTGGGGGAAGCCATGACTGTTTAAAGTGATAAGATGCTGATTTAAATGCAAAGTGCAGATGAGGCCTAAACGTTGTTGGACAATGTCCACTACCCCTAATCCAAATTCATGTCGCCGCATATTTTATAGACTACCCAGAACCAGAAAATGCTGCACCTAGAAGTAGCTGTTCAGTATGTGATTCCAGACATGTATGGGATTATAACCAACAACCATGTGTCTTAATACGAAGGGCATATTTACACTGTACTTCACTGTGTCAGCTCTACAGCAGGTGCAGCATAGAAGAAAATTCTCTCATGTAATCCACACTGCATGCAAAATGTACCAGGTGAAGCAATGTGTGCATACACAATTATCTACCAGAGCCGGCTACCACAGAAAAAGGATGTGGTTGTATGAGGTGATTCTCTCTCTCTCTCTCTCTCTCTCTCTCTCTCTCTCTCTCACACACACACACACACACACACACACACACACACACTGTACACATGAGGCAATGTGTGTCTGTGAGCTTGAGGTTTACTTCTGTAACCTATCATATGTAGAAAGTGAACCCCTCTTTCACCTTCATTTCAGTAAGGCAGCGTCAGACACCAAGGATAGTAAAACTGCACAAATACTATAAATATTTCAAATTGTAAGATTCACAGACACTTTTCTTTTTGCTGGAGAGACACAAAACTCAAATGCTACACAATACCTTTCCAGCGGCAGGATCCTGAAGGCTCAGATAACCGGGAGGCAGGCTGGTTGCCACTGGTATGCTGTGTTCTTGAGACACTAGCTGGTCATCTTTCAATAAAGGGAGCCAAGCATATCCCACTGCATCCAAAAGGAGGTCTAATTAGCATTAGAACAGTTTGCTTTATTGAAATAAAGAGAATCAATGATGGTCACACACAAAAAACAAATCTTGTCATAAATGCTTGACCTAAAATGGTACTACGTAATACAGGAACAATACAAATCAGGGCTTCGATCAAAGTATAGCTACCTGATGTTTCCAGGGCCTCTTTCTTTTTGGCATTAGCTTTCGCATTTATGTCGCAGGTGATGTGATAAAATGAAAAGAGAATGTGGTGCTTCTTATGGAGTTGAGTAGGCAGCTCAAGCTTCACCTGAAATGTAAAATGTTGCAACCATTTTTAGTTAAGACGGACTCAAACAAGAGCAAGAGAGGAATCCTGGATGGCTTGAGCCTGATCTTAACTTATCATTGTTTCAATACAGTCAACTGCCCCTCTTGTCCCTACGCTGTGGAACTTGTGCATGAAATGGGGATGAGAGTACAAAACTTTACCCAGTTACATAAGTCTATTACTTTTTAAAAGATGTCTTTTGAAAAACAGCACTGTTCAGGCAAGCCTTTGGAACGTGTTTTTTCAACAAACCTGTCTTTATTGATGTTTTTATTGAAGTTATTGTAGTATTATGTTTTTATGTTGCACACCATATACAGTGTGTTTTATAAATATTAAATAAACAAATAACAAGCAAAATAATTGACCGTGTGTCTTATAATTTTCAAAAACTGTGTGTGTGTATAGAACCACCTCACAGCCCCAGCCCTTTCCTTAAAACAGTTCCTAAAGGCCTGTCTTCTCTTGCCAATGGAAGGACAACAAGGAGGTAGCCAGTCTAACTTCTCTAGGGAGGAAGTTCTAAAATTTGGGAGCAGCTACCAAGAAGGCCCTCTCCCGTGTCCCCACCAAGAATGCCTGTCAGGGTGGCGGGACTGAGAGCTTTAACTGTTAAATGTATCCTAAGTAGTAGTAATACATATGAAGTCACAATAAAGTAAGCTTACCTCATCGTAAAAATCAGGGTTCTGTGAATGATGTAGAACAGCTGTATATGCTGCTGATGCAAAGAGTGGTCCACCAGGCTTTCCGTAGATACACTGTTCAAATAGATTGTGCTTTAATTCGTTTGTAACATTTTGTGGATTGTATTCCCAACAACTGCTTTAAGTGCCCAAAGCTCTGAAGGCTTTATCAACCTGGATTCTCATAACTTATATGAACTCTTGTCATAATGGGGCCAGAAGAATTGATGTGGATCATACCTTATATGAGACAACATCTCATATAACATCTCTCTCTCTCTCTCTCTCTCTCTCTCTCTCTCTCTCTCTCTCACACACACACACACACACACACACACACACACTCACACATATGAAACAGTTCAGTGTACAATGTCCTCTCATCTACCTACCTACCTACCTACCTACCTACCTACCTTCGGGGGGAAGACCTGAACCAATGGTTTCAAATGATAGGAAATGAGATTCTGACTAAACATTAGGAATAATTTTCAGATGGTAAGAGATGTTTGACAGTGTAGGATGGTGGACTCTGCTGGAATTTTTGAACAGAAGTTGGATAGTCCTTTGTCAGAGAGATTCCTGCCTTGGAGGAGTTTGGACTAGATGTCCCTTTGTGTCCCCTTCCAGCTCTACAATTCTATGACTCTAAGTACTGCAGAATAAGCATTTCCAGAAGCCCTACTAATAATTGTCGTTATAAAGGATTGTTATGGAAATACAAACAATGCATGGAACAGGCTTAGTGGTGCCAAAGAAATTGCTTTCGACCTATTGTTTTGTGAATGAGATCCATCTCTGCTCACCTTCATGGGTTTGGCTCCTTCTTCATCGGAACTTTTAAATTCAATACAGACTGTTATATTCCGTGCCTGTAAGGAAAAGGTGCAAATGGAAATTATTAGCTCATAAATTACATGCAAATTAAAGACGTGTGAAATACAAGGCTTTGTTCCAAATCTGGCACTATGCTGCCAAGTTGAGAGCAAACCAGAGCAGTGTTATGAAGCCAGAAAGAAGACGGCAAAATATTTAACCTCTTATCAGCTGGAGTATATGAACACAGAAAGCCGACCCTTCACTTCTAAACCTTGCTTTGGTTATAATTCACATTCTGTATATAGTAATATTCAAAACAATCATTAATTTATGTTTATTTTTTCAGGTTTAACACTGGAGTTCTGTATTTGGACATACTGTGTTGTTAAATGTGATTTTTTTAAACAGGGTATGTCTATGTGGCTGAGCCCTGCTTTAAAGCAGATCTCATTTATTTCAGTGAAGCACATCTTAATGAAAGTGTGTTTAGAATCAATCCTGGTTCCATTACATTGTAGCTGCTTCTCTAATGTCATTAACTACTATAGTTTGTCAGATCATTAAGCCTGATTGAGATTTTGGAAAACAAAATGCAATTTTTAAATTGAGCAAAAGAAACAAACAGAAATGAGAGGCCTATTCCACAGGAAAGTCTGCTACACAGGTCCAAATGCTATTAATAAAATCAACAGGTCTTATTTTTACATAAACGCGTGTACAACTGGGGGTTCCAAAGGTGAATAAGGTTCAGACATATTCTATATTCGTTGCAAACTAAGGGCCAAATTATCTCTTGGTGAATGGTTATTAGGAGCACAGTGAGCTTTCAAGGAGCAACGAAGCTAGCATTCAACTGCTTAATCGCGCTCAGATCCCTTGTGAGAACAGCTGAGGCCAAGCAGCTGAATAATTGAAAGCATCACTTAATTGCTAGGGATCTAACCTATGCACTGAAAGCTGCTTGTGAATCCTTCAGTTTAAGGGAATCGAGATTTTAGTCGCAAACTAGTCAATAGGTAAGTCCTGGTGAACTAAGAGGGACTTGCTTCTGAGTAAACACACTGAGGGTTGCTGTGCTAAGGCTCTTGCTTTGGCATACCTTGTTGAAGCATTTTTGGCTATCGTATTTCAGATGTTTGGGATAGATGTAGATTTGGTTTTTATATACTCTATAAGTCTGGGAGTACTTTGTCGATTCTTGGACAAATTCTTCCACCTCTACTGTGGGCTGATGCTCCTTGATATCATTGAATGGCTTGATTGGAATAAAAGATGATGTTACACAATCTTGAGAAAGAAAAAGAAAGAAAGAAAACCCTTTAGTCACAAAACTGTAGCCTTTTACTATTATGGGCTATAATCTAGAAAGCCCAGCAAACACAGCAGGGCTTCTTATACCTCTTCCCTACAACCCCCACAACAACCACACTATCACAGTTCTTGATGGATGAATCAATCAGACGTTTGTTTTCTGGGTCAAAACTCATACTTGGCTGAGCAATATCTTGGTGGGGTTGGGGAGTGCTGAATCTTGGAAGATCTGAAATATTCAAATCCTTCTGGGCAGCCAGCAGCAGTGAGGGATGAATGGTGCTTCCCTCTCATCTGTTTTCCTTTCTGGGTAATTTTTTGGGGATGTTGGGGGTTCCCTGGGCTGGGAAACCCTCCAGAACTGGCATATTATATCCTCCTGTTTAGGATAAATATTTGGGTAATTGGAAAGCTTTGGACTGAAGATGTCTTCAGTCCAATATAACACTATGTAAAGATACACACTATGTAAAGATGCACACATGGGCATCCACAGGGTGGGAACTGGGGCAGGGGCTTGTTTCTTCCCAACTGGATGAACCGCAATCCACAGATTCCTGGCTTACCTTTTAAAAAGAGCATAATTCTAGCATGTGTAAAATTTTATTATTTGTATGCTGTCCATTTGACTGGGTCGCCCAGAACATGCGATACAAAAGTAAAATGTACATGTACTATTCATCTCATGTTTTTGTGAGAAATCAGCCTGCTTTCCCTGTTCAGTGTTTTACTTTCGACCTTCCCCCACCTGGAAAAATTCCTGCAGATGCCTATGGATGCAGAATTTGTTGAAGGAGGAAATCCTATGAAACTGGCAGAGGAGGAAACACGAGTGATACATATTTCCTTTGTGCATGTTCTTATGGTTCATGTGAAGATGGGGGATATTATCTCTTTCCCCTTGTCAGAAAAAAGGGCATCTCTTTCCATCACACAAGGTCTGAAAATGAATGGGAAGGAAGACTAAGACACCCATGCTTCTACTTTTGCTGCTTGTATGGAATGTTTGAAATTGCAAATGGTTTTATCCATGAAATTCTATGGAACACAGATGTGGTGATGTGCCATGTAGCCTAGTGTCAGATGTGTTAATGGTACAAAATCTGCCTGTCTACCAAACTCCTTCACAAAACTCCACTCCTATGCAAAGCAACCACAGAATCATTAAAAACAACCCATTTTATTTATTTATAAAAAAGTGATATTCATCCCCCCCTTAATCCCAGTGCCTCATCACAATGGTTAGCAATTTCTTAGAAATTATAAATTGGAATCATACTTTGGTGCTCCAAAGGTACAGAATCAACTGTGATTTCTAAGCTGCCAGGTATGATCTGAATTTTGTTGATCTTCTCTGCCCTGCAAACATCAGAGGAATATTTTTTAAAGGTGACGCAGACGGAATAAGCAAGAGCAGTTGTAAGTGAACACAGACATTGATCACATCATCACCGTATGTTTGAAGCACTCTTATACCACTTTAATAGTCATTGTTTTCCCCAAAGAAACCAAGGAATTGTAGTTTGTTAATGGTGTTGAGAGCTGATAGGAGATCTTTCACAGACCTACAGTTCCCAGTACAAATTAATGGTGGGACCATTATATAAAGCAGCGGTTAGGGAACTGTGGCCCTCCAGATGTTGATGAACTACAACTCTCATTATCCTTATCCATTGGCCATACGACTGGGGCTGATGACAGAAATAGTCCTGCAACATTTGGAGGAAACCTGCCCCCCCACAAGTATAAAGGAAAATGGAATTAGTGATTTAAGGCACAAAGAAAAGAATAAAGCAAAACATTAAATTTTAGTGAACTGCTGAACTACAGCAAAATCCATTTTTCTTCTCGAACAGAAGTGAGGTAACTGTCAGGAAAAGAACTCTTTTATTTAAACTTATTCCTGTTATTTTTCAGCAACAATTATTGTAATAATGGTAGGAAATAACTCTGAGCAATATTCACTGTATTGTCATTCAGCTACGCCTAGCTGAAAAAACGGTGTCAGCTTCTGCATTGTAACAATGAAGGGATGAGGAACGAAGTGAAAGCTCTGTCTAGGTGACCATTATTCCATTGCTGAAAGCTCTTCAATGGCAAATTTGAAAAGCATTATCAAGGCTAGAATTGCTAAGCCGTATAGAACAAAGCCTTTCTGATGACGAATTGCCGTAGATTCTGAAAAAGCAAACTAGGCTGGATTCAGCCACTGAAGATTAACTTTGTACTGCAACCTGAAGTACAGAGTAACCCTAGGACTCTCTCTGCCCTTGGCTTAAGAGAAAACCCAAAGCAGGCTTATCCTGAGAGCCCTGCTAGGGAGCTGTGAAAGGTAAAAGGACCCCCGACCATTAGGTCCAGTCATGGCCGACTCTGGGGTTGTGGCGCTCATCTCGCTTTATAGGCCGAGGGAGCTGGCGTACACCTTCTGGGTCATGTGGCCAGCATGACTAAGCCGCTTCTGGTGAACCAGAGCAGTGCACGAAACGCCGTTTACCTTCCCGCCGGAGCGGTACCTATTTATCTACTTGCACTTTGATGTGCTTTCGAACTGCTAGGTTGGCAGGAGCAGGGACCGAGCAACAAGAGCTCATCCCGTTGCGGGGATTCGAACTGCCAACCTTCTGATCAGCAAGTCCTAGACTCTGTGGTTTAATCCACAGCGCCACCTGTGTCCCTTCCCAGGGAGCTGTACACAGCCCTAAACCAGTTGGGTTACCAGCTCCTGTATGGAGCCTGAACATATAATCAAAGTTCCAAAGATGACACAGAGGCCTTGCTTTGTTAAATTCTTATAAATCATTGAACATGAACATAGAGAGGGGTGAAAAAGACCCTTAATGAAATGAAGCAGTTACTGGATGAAAACCACTCTGTACGGGACTTCCTGCTTTGCAGTGAACGTAGTTCTCTCGGGTGCTCCAGTACCCAGGAGGGGTCCCAGATGGAGATTAATGCGGGGTGGAAAGGGGCATGTCTCCCCTAACCTTTTGAGGGTATTGAAAGGGCACGAACCATGGTTGTCTGTTAATGCCTTTTGTTGTTGTTTGTGAGCAGGGTAGGAAATCCCTGTCTCCCAGATGAAAAGTTAAGGGCACTGGGCTCAATGGCTCCGTCCAAGGACAGCCCCAACCAGCTACCATGGTGAGCTGCGGAATACCTTTGAATTCGGACAGAATTGGCAAGTGAAGAGGCACCCCCAACCCATGAAAAGATCCTGATTTATGCTGCAGGAGAAAATCATCTGTTTGGAAAGAATGAAAGATGCTAAATTCTTCTTTGCTTGAACGGTGGAAGGAGGGGAGGAGAGGCAATATTTTAAGTCATATTTCTGTTCTCAGGATCTATGTTATTCACCATCCCCAAAAGTAATGGAATGCAAAGTTGTTGGGAAGAGTGGACTTTAAAGATACCTCTTTGCGTTGGATTTATTTTATAACAAAGGACAATGCCTGAAAGGAGGAGAGTAACAACCCTGAGGGACTTTTGAGGGCTTTTGACCACCTCTTGGAACTTTGTATTGTGAAACAAAAATAGTAAAGAAGAAAAGATTGGTAAGAACTAGACTGACTGTCTGTTAAGCACTCGGAAGAGAATAAGCTGTGGAGTTGGATGTAATGGAACTGAGCATCGGCAGGATGGAGTGCAGGATGATCTATTAGTTTAGGGGGGAGAATGTAGAGGAGATACGAATTTTGTTGAGATTACATCAATCCATCCCTCTTGAAGCTTGAAGTTGGAAATAAGAAAAGTGAAAGGGACAGGATGGACCACAGTGTATACCATCTTGACAGCTTCAGAGACTTTCAGACAGAGAAGAAAAGATATGGATTATGTTTATTTATTAATGATTTATTAATGAGCTGGTTGTATGTAAGAATTCAGATTAAATTTGGCGAAATGTGAAGGATGGGTGACACTGGGAGATTGGCAGTGTTAGAGGGGGGAATGTGTGTGTGTGTGTATGGATTTCATTTTCACCCTCTGCACACAGCACCAGTGAGGCTTGAGTTGTTTATTACTGGGACAGCAATGTTCAAGGCCATGTTAGAGAGGAATGTGTGCATGTTGTCTGGGAGGAAGCAAGATCTGTCTTTCTCAGGAAAAGTGTTACTCAAGAGGTATCAGAAGGAAATGTTTCAAAATTGATGAATGGCTATTATAAATAGATAAAAGAGGATTTACTGTACTTGACTATTTTGAGGATAGGTTATAGCCATGTACAAAAGCCACAGCAGAAATTGGTAATGGAACAGGTGATGTGTAGGGAGAAGGGGGTGAATGGATTTTGAAATGATAGTTGAAAAAATTATTTCATTGGGAGCAGCAAAAGAGGGAGGAAAATAGAGAGGACATCAGGGTGGGTGGAAAGTCAGCTTTTAAATTTGTATTGAATTTGTATTAATTTGGTGACAATTTGTTAAAAATTATGGAAAATCAATAAAAATAATTGGCAAAAAAAGGAAATCCCTTTTGTACTTCCATTTAGTCAATATACCTGATAAAACACTCCTCCATGAAATGCATCTATATATCTTTAATTCCTACACTTTCCCCTTGCTTCAACTGAAATTAATTCCATTCAGCACTACAATCAAGCGGCCATAAAGTTTGTTAATGCAGCAAACATCTCTCCAGTTTTCCCAAAGAGCTTTGCTGGAAACCCACTTTGGCATGCAACTGACTAATGTGAAAACCATTCCATGTAATGTGGTTGTTTTGGCACTCATCGCTTCTGTGTAAACAAAACCATTGATGCAAAGGAGTTAATCAACACAGCCAAGCAATGATTCCTTACCTTCTGTATTCTGTGACGAGTTTCATTAAGTCATCCATTGAAATTTTGCTACTTTCTTGCCTGAACAAAGGTGAGAACCGGGAATCTCTGTCAATATTTCCCTGATTATCTTTAAAGACTGGTCTGTAACAAAGGGGAAACAATATATTAAATGAAAACCAAGCTATTGTTAATTATCTCTAGGGATGCATGAGTTCCTTCCTTTGCCGCTGAGTTCTACTATCAAGCTTTCTTTTTACTAATTCCATCTTTTATTTTTTAAAAAATCCCCAAACCTAAAATAAACATAATTTATCTAGAGGTTTTCAGCAATATGTCAGTCAGATTGTGGCGTGGGCATTGAAATCCAAGTAGTTCAATAATATTCACACCACACACCAGATTTCTGGCAGCACTTAGGATGATATCAAGGAGGTACCTCCATTCTTGTTGCGGGTACAAGTCTATGCAAATATACCTGGGAATAAACTAGGGTGACCAGAGCACCTTTAATGGTGGAGTAGATGAGGGAATTGATGCCTTCTCATGCTACAATTAAAGGTCCAGGAGTCCTGTCCTCTTACACTTTTTGGCCACCTTGGAACAAACCTCACAGAATAGAGTGACGCTGGACTTCAGTGTCCGAGCTGAACTATGGTGGTGGAGATGCTCCTTCAGATATACTGGACCAAGGCTATTTAGGGCTTTAAAGGTCAGCACCAACACTTTGAATTGTACATAGAAATTCTGTACCATTGCCATGACATGACTGAAAGTGTTGGGAATCAGGATGCTTTCCTAGGATGCAGCTTTAAAGAAGGGCTGAGCAAGCTTAAGAGCTCCAGGATTTACTTTGTATTTACTACAGTCCAGTGGCGTAGCGTGGGTTGTCAGCACCCGGGGCAAGGCAAGTAATTTGCGCCCCCTAACCCATGGATTTTAGCACTCGAGTCTGTTCCGCCCCCCCCGGATCTTTTTCTTTATTTTTTTTTAAAAAGAGTGAGTTTCCACCCAGAGAACTGATAAGTTTAGGTTCTGATGCTTCACCTCTTAGTTTTAAGCCCTTCCTTCATAAGATATACAGGTTCAGATTCTCCACCACTGGATATTGGGGAAGCAGTTGGTTAGGTAGATATAGAATCAGACATAAAGGATACTTCTAATATTACAAGTCATTGAGATATTCTGCATATTGGATTCTAAAATGGTCTGGTAATATTCGGTGCTCCAGATGTTGTTCAGTTCCCACTCCCATCAGCCCTAGCCATCATGCCCAGTAGCCGTGGGATGATGAGAGCTGTCATTCACTAACATCTGGAGGGCCACATTTCCCCCCACCTTTTTTGAAAATAATAGAATAATAGAATGGAAGGAAGGCTATATGGAAAATATTTTGTGGGAAATGAGGTCTCCAAGTACAAATCCTATTTGCAAACTCTGGCAGCTGTGGTAGAAATATGAGAAAGGGAGACTGACTTCTCACATTGTAATTCTAATGTGTGCTGCAATTATTCTCTCTTGGGAAAGTGTAGAGGGCAACAACCCAAATTCCAGGACACAGAAACTTCTGTTGCGACAAAGGGCAGTTCTAGTGGCCAGCTTGAGATCTTGTCAGATTAGGAGTGACTCAAGAGTAAAGATTACATTATGGCTGCATGTGCCTGCTTTAAATTATAATAGCACAAAGTAAAATATAAAAATCCACATTAAATGGGAATAGTACTATAGCCAGAAATTAAAGAAATGGAAAGCACATTCACAGTCCAAGATTTCTGCTTTTCATCATAGCCGAGCCACATTTTGCACAGCATGTTGTGTGTGTCTAGTGGAAATATCTATTTATAGCCTTGTGCAATTTACTAGGGCAAATTCCACTTTGTGAGCTGAAAACGTGGATAAATCTACGAACTCCAGGAACTTTACTTTGGTTATGTGAAGGGACTATTGATCCACAATTACCAGCCGTGCTAAAGCTATCCTGTGCTTTAATTTAAATGCTGCTTTTGCAGTCTGTGAGCTACGTGTATATGGATTGGTACCTTGTCTGTCCAGTAACATATAAGAGCAGGAATTAAATGGGATGGGTGTGAGATGCAGTTACTTGCCAAGTCAATGCCACTCACTGGACCACTCTATTTCAAACTAGCATGCAATTTAAAATAGTGAAATGAAATTCCGCCCAGCCTTGAGAAGCACAGAAAGGTGAAACAGGAAGTGGGTGAGAGAATCATTTCCCCAACTTCCTTTTTCTGCTCTATGTAGTTTTTAAAGATCACATCAGCAGCTGAACAGAAAGTGGAGTGACCAAGAGGGTAGGAGGGAAAGGGGAAGAGACCAGAAAACTGAGGAAGGGAAAGCAGAATGGCCAGAGGGGAGAAAGGGGTATGTCACAGGAGAGAGAGAGACAGAGAGAGAGAGAGAGAGAGAGAGAGAGAGAGAGAGAATTGCTTAGAGGGTGAAGGAAGATACACATCCACATATACATATACTGGTCCAGTGAAATGCATCCTCCCTACCCAAAAACACAAATGAGTCACCCATTTAGCTTCACAGCTGAGTGGGGATTTGAACTCTGCTCTCTGCTCTTCTAGTCCAACCCTCTAACCACTACCCTACACTGGCTCTCTTCATTTGCTTGCCCTGGATAACTATACCAATTCATAGTCCTCTATATAGGGGTAGTGCTGCTGTTGTGCCTTGCCAGTTCCTTTCGCAGCCTCTGTTGGTATGATCAATCACTGAAAATGACATTTACAAAGGCAGCTACGTACCGTACAGACCAGGCAAAGGGCATCCGGTATTTCCCCAACTTGCTGCAGAATTGCTTGTTGGATTTTAACACTCTCTGGGCCCACTAGGGGGAAAAACACACAAATTAATAATTCCTATAAAGAAAACTATCTGAAATCCCATAAACATACTGTAAATGTTACCCTGCTGGATGATCACTAGAAGTTTTAATTATTCACAAGGAAAGAGTGACACGAAAGCTGCACATTTCAAGCACTTGTTGATTCCTCCAACCAATGGTCTGCCATAAAATTGGAGGACGCTCATTTGTCCATTGGGCCCAACCCACTTGCCAGTGCAGGACAAGACAGAGCGAGAGCATCTTCAAGAAGTGGCTGTCTATCCCCCTGCTTGAAGGCCTCCAGAGAAGGGCAGCCTGCCACCGCTCTAAGTAACTGGTACCATTATGTTGGTTTCATCAATGGACCTAGTTGAGTTATGGGTGGGGAGGGATTTGTAACCATCAATACCATAGCCCAGCAGGTTCAATTACTTAGCTATCAGCTACTCAGACAATGGGAGTACTCAGGCAATGAGAAGCAGATCGTTCATAGAACTGAAAATCCACTGTGGTCCTATAGATTGCTAAAGCAAGTTCTGAGGAGGTTTCTCAGTAGTGTTCGACTTGACCCCTGGGTTGCGAAAGGCATTCCATCTTTCGATCACATTACCTTGTTAGAGTCTGGATTCCTTATGTAAGGTTCTGCGCTGGTGGCAATATTTCCCATGAGCACCTTTTCAATCTTTGCCACCAAAACTATTTCAGAATGAGGGTTACTTATGGAGAAAACAGCCTGTGGAGACAAGAGGTGAAATTCACTAAGACAGAAGAAGTCCCAATATGTGAGAGAAACATTTAAATAACTAAAGGCTCCCATGAGCCAAGCACAGCTCTTGACTGAAAGGGCAGCGACTATTATACTACTGAGCCTAGCAAGTCACG
The DNA here is from genome assembly GCF_965113315.1 of Podarcis vaucheri. Classification (NCBI taxonomy): domain Eukaryota; kingdom Metazoa; phylum Chordata; class Lepidosauria; order Squamata; family Lacertidae; genus Podarcis; species Podarcis vaucheri. The sequence goes on along the minus strand of NC_138763.1, from coordinate 31,483,359 downwards.
CTGAGAGCCTTTTCAGCTAAAGAGCAGAAAAAAGGTATAAATAAATAACTATAATTTTCTGCTTTAACAAGTCAAAAGCAAATGCCTGTGGAACTAGTGAAGTTTTGGGTACCTGTTTTGGGTACTTCAGCCATTCTTCTGGAAACCCCTTGACCTGTGGTTCCTCGTCTTTGGTGCCAGCAGACTCAATAGTACCATTTTCCAATGAGGGTGAAGGACCTGACATCATCTGTCTAACCAGAGTATGGTTTAGATCCACGTGAAAATCAGCAGAGAGCTTCCTGCTGTCCCGTATATCAAAAAGAGCCACACTCACAAAGAATGGCTCAATCTGGAGGCAAAGAGCAGGAACGAAAAGTGAAAAATCAGAATAATAGCAGGCTAAAGCTGCAAGGTTGACAGTGCAATCCTATGCACTGTAACTCAGATTAAGTGGTATAAGGCAGTGTTCCCCAACCTTGGGCCTCCAGCTGTTTCCCATCATCCTTGACCACTGGTCTTGCTAGCGATGAATGATGGGAGTTGTAGTCCAAAAACAGCTGGAGGCCCAAGGTTGGGGAACACTGGTATAAGGGACTGAGAAGCAGCAAGAAGTGACTTCAACTCTCACCATGAAGGAGAATTGGCCCCATTCATCTCTGAGAAAGAGCCATAGCTTAGTGACAGAACTTCTGCTTTGCACTAGAAGACTCTCAGGTTCAATCCCTGGCATTGCCAGGCAGCGGTGGAGCAAGCCGACTGGGTGCCTGGGGCGGCACGTGTGCCTTGCACCCAGGGCTGGAGCCAGCTGCCCGCGGGGTGGGGACAGCCGGAGCGGGACGCTCTGCGGGGTCTCAAAAGAGTCTGCTTGCTTCCTTACACTCAGTCACCCTACAGCTGAGGGGGAGGTGGTGGGCGGACCGTTTGGGGCAGGCTGGAGCTTGCGGGCGCCCAAGCCACCACGTCATTCCCAAGAGTGGATCGACATTTTGTCACCCCCCTCGGTGGTGACACCTGGGGTGACCCGCTCCTACCGCACCTCCTTCCTCCGCCCCTGTCGCCAGGCAGGCCAGGGAATGCTCCCTGTCTGAAACCCTGGAAAGCCACTGCCAGTCTCACAATACTGAACTAGACGATTGGAGACAGTATTAGGAAGTTTCCTCTGTTCAGTTCAGGCAACTTCTTTCCAGAGGAGTATATATAGGTTTGAAGCCCTACACTGCAATTATATACATGCTTATATGGATCATTGTACACAATGTAGGGCTGCCATGCATCCGGAATTTCCTGGACATAGTCCGAATTCGTCTGTTGGAAAAAAAACCTTCTTTTGTGGGGGGAGATTTTGCCAAAAAAATCTCAACAACTTTTGTGCCCGGATTTTCACTTTGTGAAATATGGCAACCCTAACTCTATGGGACTTACTTTTGAGTAGGCATGGACAGAATTGCATTGTTAATCAGCTTAACAAGCAACGTTTTTGCTGATTAATGCACCGGGGTAAGTTTTAATTGGGAAGGCCAAGTTTTGTTTTGTTTGAGACTGCATTGGGTCTGTAACTGATAAAAGTAACTAAAAAGAAAATGCTTATTATGGTGTTTTCCTCTAAATTTTTAAAGAGTTGGATTAGGTTTAGCCAGTAAATGAAATCTGGTTTACATTTGAACTAGGAATCCTTGTTTCAAGCTAACACTGGTCAGTTTTAACAAGGCAACTTCAAACAAAAAATTATGAAGCTGGCATATTGAAGGAACCAGACTCTGAAACCCGAGTTCCTGGCTTGAATGTAACGCTAAGCTCAGATTTTTTAAAACTGGAAAGAAACCTGGCAGTCCTCCTGGTCACAGAGGATGGGGAGAGGAGTGTGAAAGCCCACATTTCATTCATGCTCAGTGAGATTCATCCACATAGCACTAAACCATGGTTATGTGCGACCCAAGCAAATGTGTGCATTTTCCTTTTAAATTAGTTTGGCTGTTGTTTGTTCGAAGATATGCTTTCAGCTAGGTTTATAAAATGTGTTTCTATCAATTTCTGCAATTTCTATCGACCTGTCCCAACCCACTGACTAAGACTTCGTATGTTAGTTGCTTGCTCTTCACTTTTTGGAAATCCTGCATTAGCAAATAAATAAAATAAAAGCAATTATGCACTCGTCCCATTCTCACTACAGCTATGATTTTGCCAGCATTTTCATCCTGCCAAAAAAGTATTGACTGGCATGTGCAAAATAAATACTGCTGATGTCATCTGCTAATGAAAGAAATCAATGTCTTCTCCAAAAACCACAGAAATTGCATTGTCAGAACCTAACTGACACAGTCCCTTCAACCTGCCCTCTGTAACATAGACACTGGCAAAAATCTGATCCTCCTGAACTGGTATTTTGGAATTTATTCCAAGGCAGCTTTTATTTAGTTCCTAATTTCAACAGATACATTATATTTTGGACTTCTGCAATAGTTATTTTTTATTTTGTCATTTTGATGTAAAAATTAGAAACAGTTTTCTGGAGAAATGTTAAATTGGATCCAGTATAAGCTGGTCATGTTTAAGTTCCATTGAAAGTTGTAGCAAACTTGTCCCGTTGTTTTCAATAGGAGTAAAGCATGACTAGCTGAGCTGGAGTTCAATCCATGGGCTGCAATTCTGCATTCTATACCATGTGCAGTGAGATGAGTTCTATTTCAGCTTATAGACTGCTCCAAGGTCCCTCATCAGACAGCAGACACTGATCTTTGCTGCCAAGGCCCCATGCCCCGAATTACATTACATAAAAGTGAATAGGTAAAGACACACAAACTCATTTGTTTGTATAAGGTTTGATCTAAAGCCTGATGCAGCCAGCTTTTGTACTGATTAAGGTCAGGTAGTTGCAAGCCCCTATTAAGATGGATATTAAAATGAAAAAGAGGCTTAGCATCATCTTTTTATTTCTTTATCTTAAATCTAGAAGGAAACTGTGTTTCAAAAATATGTGTACATTCAGTGTTGTTTATATAAACTGATTTATATAAGATCACCACTCTTTATACATAAATAACAGCAAAATAAAAATGCAGACTAAAACCTGCTGTTTTTACCAAATCCCCATGAAAAGCAACAGGCTTCAGAAGGGATTTGAGTCACTCTCTTGAGGAAACAAAGCAGTGGCTTCATTCACACGCAACACTGGCCATAAACCATGGCTACAGAAACTTCCCCCCTGCAACGCAGTTCAACGTCTCTGCTTTGCTACTCCTTTCTTAGAGCAGGGAAACGAACCACACAGCACATCTGGCTTAGTATTATGTGGGAACCAGCGCTCATGGGTTGTTTCTCCCCAACAGGGCCAGCAAAAGACATTACATAGCCTGAGACTGGCACAGCTATCCTTTTCTGCCTCCCTACCACTTCCTCTTTCCTCTCTCATTGCCGCCACCATCTCCTCCCTCGCTCCTGCTCCATATTCCTCTTCTGGCCTGATCAGCCACAGGTGCTTCTACCTTCACTCTGAGGAAAGAGTGTGGGGGTGGGGAGTCCTCCCCCAGAGCAAGGCATTGTGGGTAAGGTCACCAAAAGATGGCCTGGCACTTTAAAGTACAGCTCAAAAATGCATTCACAAATTTCCTTTGTTCTTTGTTCTGAAGATTTGTTCTTCGCTTTCAGCTCATGGTTTGTTTATTCATTTATATGTATTTATTGCATTTATATCGCACCTTTTCTCCAAGAAGCTCAAGGTGGCGAACGTGGTTCTGCCACTCCTCATTTAGTCCCTACAAGACCCCTGTGAGGTGGGTTGTGCTGAGAGTCAGTGGCTGGCCCAACATTACCAAGTAAGCTTCATGGCTAAGGGGGGATTTGAACCCTGGTCTCCCAGGTACCAGCATTACCCTCTAACCATTAGTACTTGTTTGCAAGTGATGTTAAGACAGCAATTCCATTGTTTGTTTCTCCTGTCCAGGAAGGGAAGAGCAAAGTGCAGACTGCTTGAACTGTGTGTACCACCATGCAGCTCATGGAGAGACCAATGTCCCTATGCTTTACTGGCCAATATTTCTCCTGACCATGGCCAGTGTCTTGATATAAGCCCCCCCTACCTCTGCTGATAAGGGACGTGGCTGGCGCTGTGGGTTAAACCACAGAGCCTAGGACTTGCCGATCAGAAGGTCGGCAGTTCGAATCCCCGCGACGGCGTGAGCTCCCGTTGCTCGGTCCCTGCTCCTGCCAACCTAGCAGTTCAAAAGCACGTCAAAGTGCAAGTAGATAAATAGGTACCGCTCTGGCGGGAAGGTAAACAGCATTTCCGTGCACTACTCTGGCTCACTTAGTCATGCTGGCCACATGACCTAGAAGCTGTATGCCGGCTCCCTCGGGAAAATAAAGCGAGATGAGCGTCGCAACCCCAGAGTAGGTCACGACTGGACCAAATGGTCAGGGGTCCCTTTACCTTTACTTTACCTCTGCTTAAGACTTACATTGGTGACTGGGTCACTTTCATTATCAGAAACACAGGCCTGAAGATTCAGATTAAGGGATTTGCATGTTATCATGATTCGCTTGGCATCCTTTTCCTGAAAAGGCTTGAGCAATGAATCTGCTGCTGGGAATTCCTTTCTTTGAGGATTCAAGGCCTGGAATAAAGACACAGGGATAATTAGCTGATTGAAGTTAGTGTACAGAATTCATAGGGAAAACAGACTTTTCTGGAAAATAGTTGTAAGATCAGAGATCCAGTGACAGACAGCATAAAATTCATTTCTTTACAAGCCAGTTTTTGAAGAAAGACAGTATGTGGGACACTCCTGATAGTTCCAATGCCCTCATAATTGTGATGAATGGTGGCCCTGGAGGGAGTTTTCTCTGTGGCAGCCCTTAAATTGTGATTGATTGAGTTTACTTCTATGCCATTTTCCCACAATGAGCTGTGGCCAAAGCAGTTTACAGCAAAGATTCAAAACATTGAAATACAGAGCATTAGAAATACATGCAAATATACAAAATACAGAGCAGCGTCAGTAAACTGTGGAACTCCCTCCACACAGAGCTGCATTTAGCATTTTCATTACACAGCTTCCATTGTATGTTGATTATAAGCCTCTTTAGTCTGACCCTGGACATTTAAGGTATTTTTTTTTGTAGAATCCACCCTTTCCACTTTGTTTAATTTATACTCTGCAGCTTTTGCTTAGAATTGTTTTAACTTGTCTTTATTATTGTATATAAACTGTTCTACTTTTTTTTAATTGTACGCTTGTATTACTGTAATCTGCCCTTGGACCTTACAAAGCAATAATAAATAATAAAGGCAAAACATTGAGAATGACACAGCTGTCTCCCCAATGGACATGCTGGTCACTTTTAGCTTTCTCTCACCTAACAATATAAAACAACAAAGAATAATACTTACAGCAATATCAGGATCTAGGGAGAATAGATTCAACCTATCCATATTTCGAGATGCTCTGACAGTTTCTTCTGTTTCTGTGAGGTACTGCAACAACAACAACATCCTCTTATGCTACAGGTAAACATCATATTAGCTCAAATTGCTTCATAGAATCATAGAATCATAGAGTTGGAAGAGACCACAAGGGCCATCGAGTCCAACCCCCTGCCAAGCAGGAAACACCATCAGAGCACTCCTGACATATGGTCAGGAGTTCATGTCAGGGGTTCAAATTTGACCCACAAAGCTATTTTCCTCCTCCCTGCAACACACACACACACACACACACACACACACGTATTCAAATTTATAATTTGTGTCTCTTTGTTTCTGGCATTTCTCCCTCTTTTTGAATGTTAGCCTCCAAACCAAACCCAGGTGGGAAATCTACATTTAATCTGGGGCAGAATCTCTAAAACATTCAAGAATATCACCTTGCTGTAATTCAGATAATCCTGTCTTATTTTGAGTAATTCATTTAACTTAATTATTGACCATGTTTAATTTCATCCAACAGTGTTGTTTGTAATTAAAATACATACTTGCTGTAGCAAATTATTTCAGATGCACCAGTACAACATTATAAATTATAATTATAAATTTGCCAGCAGCAAAGTAGCAAACACCAAGCTGAAAATCCATAAACAGGAAGTGGCAAGGCAACTCTTCAAAATCTGACACTATGTATGCAAATTGTTGTAAGAGAGTCAAATTTACATTCACGTGCTCTGATTTGGAAAAACCTCAAGCTGTTTGGATAAATATTTTCCAAACCAGTTTTTCCCCCTTTAATTGTAAACTCACTTTAACCATGAAGCCTAAATGATTTCAGTTTTGTTTCCTGCCATCTACAAGATCCTTGTTGTTAACAATGAAAAAATATCATGAAGCACCAGTATTAATGTGGCAGCATGTACTGTGAAGAAAATTTAACAGGTGCATTCTGCTATGCCTCATATTTCTCCCAGTACTATTAAAAAAGTTTACAACTGAGGTTAACCACATAAATGGCTCCATAGCAGCTAAGATGCCTTTAGAATGGCATGTGGACAAAGTCATCTGTCACAATGTCTCCAACAAGCCAAATCTCCACCCATTTTGCACCCGGTACTATACTAAAATGAGACATCTTTAGATGGCAGCTGTTCCCAGCAAAACCTATTCTCTCCTATCAAAAAAGGTTAGATTTGGAGGAGCAATTTTACTAAATGGTTGAATTTACTTCAACAAGGCCTAATGATGGAGACCAACTTGGATGCTTTGAAAGGGGATTAGACAGATTTATAGTCAAGATGGCTAGTTTCTACCTCCACTATCACAGCCATCATATCTCTGAATGCCAGCTGGGAATTACAAGTAAGGAGAATGTTGTTGCACTCAGGTCCTGCTATTGGGGTTTCCAGAGACATCTGGTTAGCCACTGTGAGAAAAGGATGCTGGACTAAATGGCACTTAGGCCTGATGCAGCAGGACTTTTCTTATGTGCTTATCCTGATGAGGAGAGTTGACTGGTCCTAGGCTGGTTTGCAAGGCTGGAGCTGCATGGTGCATCTTGCCACTAGAGCAGGACACTCTGGACCACAGATATGAATGCTTAGCTTTGGCACATGCAAAAAACAGAAGTTATTATTATTATTATTTTTAACAATGGTAGTCTCTTACTTTTGAAAAATCTGGATGCAGGCTGTTCTCTGCAGAATCCGTTTCCTCTTGCGGACAATCATAGTTCATTGACATGTCTTCCAAATCTTAAAAAACGAAAAGCACAACTGAAGAGTCAGAATCAGAAAAATCTTTATTTGCAACAGCCACCAGCCATAGCAATACAATAAAATGTACTGAAGATAGAGGTAAAAACATAACTATAGAAAATAGATTTTGGGGGTTTTCACATCAACAATCCAATAATAGATCTTATTCTAATTGCCTCCACTAAAAACCTTGCAGTTTTTGCTGTCACCGGATCATCTTGATCTGCTAAAAGAAAGAACACAGTAGCAATGGTTGAGCGACCCGACATGGGCAACAATAGAGGGGTAATAACCTCCTCAAATCTTTATAAAGTGTGCAAGCCACAAGCACATGAGCCACTGACTCAATACTGCCATCTCCACAGGGACATAACCATTTTTCCAGAAGAATATTTCGAAACCGACCCTCAAGTACAGCCAAAGGCAGTTTATTCAATCTTGCGAAAGTGAAAGTGCGTCTGTATTTTGGAATTGTTAAATTTTGCAAACAGAGTGCCAGCGTGTCAAAATGACTAAGTGGAAAATAATCATACCATGGACAAAAAATTCCTTATTGTGGCCAGATTATTCTGTCGCTTGATATCATATAGGAGCTGCCTAATTAACAACTGAAGATTAATTTCTCCCAAATTCTTTAATGATGAAATCTGTGATATGATACAGGAGCTCTGCATATGCAGGGGCTCTCCTGCTTCCTTTTATAAGTTGCCCTCTGCCCATCGAATGGCAGGGTAGGGGGAAAGAGCAGGACAACTCTACGTGCCTATCAGTGATATACTTCTACTAGCGCTACAACTTCTAGCTACACAACATAATTTCCCCTTCCTCTCCATTCCCCATGCACCTCCTATATCTGCCCTAGATTTACTTCTAGTCTTCCAGAGCAGTTTTTAGGAGGGTGTTTAGGGAGAGGAGAGGAAGTTCTGTTGTGCAGCCAGAAGTCCTTGAGCCAGCAGAGGTACATTATTAGATACTGCCCACTGTCTATCTAGAAAGAAAACCATTAGAGAAACATTTTTAACAACCTTTTCATCAATACCAATTAGCCAAGGACTGCCACTCTCAACACAAAACCTCTTTAGCAACGGAACATCTCTGTGGCTGTCAAGTAACTATCTTCTGCTGCAATGTGTCAAAGGAAAGTTGCGATTCTCTTGTGGAATTATGACTCACATGTAGAGCCCACCACAGGATATGCCCTGTGGTTGAAGGAAGGCTTAATAAGAGCATAGGCTCTTCCACTGCGTCTCCTTTGATGTAAATGCATTTTGAATCATAGGGCAGGTCTCACTATATAAGGTCTCCCAAACCTTTAACAATGTGATTGGTTTGTGGCTTCCTGCCCCAATATATAAATTAGATGGAAACGAAGTGATAGAAATGCATTTGCTAATACCCTGTATGTGCTGGTTTATACCATGTTGTTCCGAAGGACACTACAGGGAGCAGTACACCTAGAAAAACTTTTAAAACAACCAACACTATGCAACAGGGATTCCGAACAATTAATGCTTCAACAGATCTATGCAAATTATTAAAGGCATTCCCTGTTACCAAATTTCAGATCTGTGATGTCTGCGCTCTTCCTCTCTTGAATGGACCCTTCTGGATTTATCTGCAGGATCTTGTTGAGAGTGAAAATCCATTCATCCATATCTTGCTCATTTTCAGCTGCCAGCACAAAGTATGTCAAGTCATTCATTTTCAGCTCAAAGGCATGTTTTCGAAGCCTGTTATTCTATTGGATCAAGATATTTATAAGAAGCAGGGAGGAAGCAATGGGAAAAAAGCATTAAACTATAATGACAAAGCCTATATTGAACAAATAGAACAAGAAGTAGCATCTGTAAGTTGCAGATACAAATGTTCTCCTTAGGCGGGTAATTGGGAATCAATAGTGGTAGAAGCAATGGAAGGTTTCTGTACCTCCTATACCTCAAACAACAGAAAAAGCATAGGATAATGCCTTATTCTGAGTCAGACCAACCGCCCATCATAGGTCAGTGTTGTTTACACCGACTGGCAGCAGTTCTCCTAGGGATTGCTCTACCACTGAGCTACAGCCTTGCTAAGTCTTAGGTATTTAAAGTTTCAGTCTATTTCCATCAGGACTATCCCTGAACAGATGCTTTGCAATTTGATCCAATAATGTCTCCCAGTTCCACTCAGTTCATTTGGGCTTGCTATCAAGTAACTGTATGTGGGACCACAAACCTAGTTGCTTATAATAGTAAGGTTGAAAGTTGTCCACAGCTGATAATGCTCAGAAAGTTTGCACAAGGCAGTTGTATACCAATATTTTTATATGGTGCTCTAATGCTCTCTATGCTGGCCTCTTCATACTATCTATGCTTTTTGGGCCACCAGAGTGATGGACATTGCTACTTGTTTGTATAAAACTGAATTAGTCAGGCTCATATGGAAGAGCTGACTATAAGACCCCCCCCCAAAGCAAGTCACTCTGTAATAACTGCCAGGTCATTGCTTGAAATGGCTATTGATTAGCACTTTAAAGCAGACGTAGTCAACACGATGCCCTTCAGATGTTTCAGACTACAACTCCCATCAGCTACAGCTTTCATGGCCAATGGTTGAGGGTGATGGAAATTGTTGTCCACAACATCTGGTGAGCACTGCATTGGCTATCCTTGCTTTAAAGAGGAGACTGGATTGATATTCAATAATTGCAGACAGGCTAAACTGTATTCAGAAAGGTGCTGGGAACAACACCCCCACATCCCACGCAAGCATTTTCTCAAAATGCAAAGTAATGTTCAGAACAGAAAATAACGTTAATAGAAAAAAGAGACAGTGTATTCCAATGGAAGCCAAGCAAAATAAATGGATTGAAATGCATTGAAATATAAAAGCCAGCTAGTGTTTTACATGGCTACTGGTACTGCATGGCCTTTGATCTCTGTCTGCTGACTTAATTGAATTCCTTATAAACGACTTCTTTATAGCATTCCATAACATGCAAATACTTTCTCTCCCAAGAAACACATACAAAGGGGGAGCCCTCTCTTTTAATCTGCACTCAAATTATTCTTTCCTTGCATCTCATTCAATTCTTAAAGAACAAGAAAGCATCCTGGAAGATGTGACTTTCTTGGAAGATTAAAAATCTGCCAAGGATTTAACTATAGACTGAATCCTCTGTTTATTAAGAAGATGCAAATGAACTGCCTTGATGAAAGCAAGGAACAAATGTCATTTAATTTGAATGTTTTCTATACTGGCACTTCACCTTTTCTGCAAAGTCATTCAAATTAGATGACAAAACGTTATCGAGTTTCTTTTTTTTATAGCAAAAATCATTTTCACATGCTGAGTACTTAAACATACCAGACAACAGGAATTCAATATGTATTTATAAGATGTGCTTCAAAGTTTTGGCAAGCCTACAAGGTTCTGTGCAAAAGCTTCTTTTTCATATCTACAGCCAAATATTTCCTTCTGTGGCAAAGTTAATATAACGTGTGCCGTCCCCCTCCCCCTTTGATTCTTTACTGCTCCTACTACTGGATAAATTGGCTTTATACTTTAGTATCTCCCACATTTAACTTAAAGTTCAACATTATGGTCTACCTAAAGAATGTCACAAACACCACATCATATAGGTTGAGATAGATATTCCAGGCTCAGCCCAGATTATGTCTAATGTCTACTGGAACTATCCAGCTCTTAAAAGATCACAGAGTGGTTTGTGAAGTAATTCACATTTAGAGTTTATTTAGGTTTTAACTTTCCAACAGCTATTTTATGTTACACAGACCCAGGCCTATGTATTAATCCACATATAACACCCCCCCCCAAAAAAAATCACATATACCAGAGAAAGTAGAAGATCAAAACAACTATGAATACAGTACTTCTAATGGACTGGATATATTGAGTTTCCATGATGTGAAATACTTTATTTCACACCAAACAGCTGAACAGCCAAGAGCAAACATAGAGAACTAGAAAGTTGGGAGGCTGCACTACAACATGTGGTGCCTGCAAGTTTTCACCAATAGGAAAAATAGCACCAGGAGGGCAATTTAAGTCTGAGAAAGTGGTATGGAGAAATACTTTCTGTCCCAGGATTGCTATCCCAATCTGATCTGAATCCCACCCTCATCACTGGCTATGTGACACAATTAACTAATTGCCCCTAGCCTCCAGTCAAGGTTCAACAGACAATACACACGTACTTAACTAAAGTAAACGTTGCTGAATATCTGGGCACAGGTCTCCAGGTATCTTTGTTGAGTTCTGAGAAAGCTCTGGCTTCCAGAACAACAAACGTTCTAGAGGTTCTGATTTAGAGGTTGCAAATGGCAGGTCTGTTCGTTCACATTTCTTGTCCAACAATACTTTGTTCTCTGCATCAACTCATTTTTATCTCTGATAATACCACCTGATAAGTGGCAGGGGAAACAAATAATCTTTTCCAAAGCTTGGAATTAACATTTCCAAATGTTCCACGTATGTGACTAATAATAATAATAATAATAATAATAATAATAATAATAATATTTATTTATATCCCGCCCTCCCCAGCCGAAGCCGGGCTCAGGGCGGCTAACAACAATAAAACAGTACAAAAGTACAGTATAAACAACACTCTAAAATCATTCATTATAAAATTAATTATAAGGATCTAGACTAGCCATGCTGGAAAGGGTTGATGTGAGCTGGAGTCCAACCATGTATGGAAGGATACAGGCTCCCCATTCCTGGTCAACTTACCAAACAAAAGCTAGCCAGGATTCAACAGGATAAAGCAAACTTTGAATAACTATGTTACCATAATTGTATTTCAAAGGGTGGGGGGTAGACTCTGCAACATTAACTAAAATACAAGAATGCTGAGATATTCCTGTATGTGGAAAAAATGGGATTTTGTTCCCAGGTAAGGGATGTAGGGAACATGTGGCCCTCTAGATGTTGTTAAACTACAACTCCCACAATCCCTGGCAATTAGTCTTGCTGGCAGGGGCTGATGGGAGATGGAGTTCAACAACATCCAGAGAGGGCTGCAGGTTCCCTATCTCTACCTTAAAATAATGTGCTTCAGTTTGCTCCTTTTGAATATATGGGATAAGTAATGTAATGTGTTATTTAAAGGCACTGTAGAAAAACAACTATGACTAACATTCAGCATGCTAGGCTACCAGCCTTCTCTAACAAGTTCCATCTTTTTCAGCAAATAGATTTATGTAACTCTGTCTTGGTTTTGAATTGATGAAATTACAAAAAGCAGGTAGGATAAAACATTTGTATTATACGGCAGAAGAAACACACTCTGTATTTTGCATGGTTGAAATATATGAATGGATGCTACAACTAAGTTAGATGTTGCTCTGTGTTGGAGGCGCTGTGGTCAGTCAGAGAGTATTTGTATCTCCTTTTTGAGGCATACTTCCTCTGTTCAGTAAAGACGATAAATATAGTACAGCTGTAAAACTTGAGTATTCGCCAGGAAGTCTGGTTGAGCAACCACAGCTACACAGCAAAGTGCCTTAAGAAAACCTCAAGAACCCAAAGAAAACATATTTGTAGCAACCAAAGCAGTCATAAGGATAAGTGCTATGAATCAGGACCCTAAAAGTTAGGCCATTCTTTCAAGAGGAAGAGGGGTCTTTCATGGCTCACGTGGAACTCCATGTGTGAATCAGTATTATCTCAAACGCCCAAGAACTACTAGATCAGGATGATTCACTCTCTTGCTTCCAAGTTGGCAAGCGCATGACACCACCAGAAAACATCTGGTGCAATTTAAGTTAGCTCTACTTTGTCCATTCAACAAAATGTAGCAAAAAAGTTCATCATTAAATGTATTGGCATTTCTTCTTCTTCTTCTTCTTCTTTTTCTTTTAAAGCAATTAATTATTCGGGTTACTCAGTCATCCGATTTGATAACTACATTAAGGAGATGTTCTGTGAATGATATCCGGTGTGAGTCACACTTGGAATATGACTTAGGTAATTTAATTCTATTGATTTTGAGGGCTCTACTCTGAGTATGACTTATGGAGCAATCTAAATGCCTGAGCAGTAGTGGTAAAGCCTAACAGAGTGGTGCAGCTGCCACCACGTCCACAGACCTGCCACTCATGCTGGTTGGGGGAGGCTGGCACAGCAAAGAGGCCCAGTTCAGGCCCAATGCTTTCAAATGATGGTGATAAGACTGGTTCAGGGTTCAGCGGATATATGCCCTTCTCGGTCTGCCTCCTCTCTGTCTCCCAAAATGCCTCATTTCAGGGATTTTCATTGGCCAATGCCAACAGTAGTTTCATGTGTCAGCCTGATAGACTGGGAATTTGGACTGAAATCTTAGTCAACACATACACGCTCTCTCTATGTATATAGATATTGTACATGCATACAAACTTACACAGTAGTTTCACGATTACCTGTATTTCAACCTGCATTTATTAGCCTATATACCAATAACAAACTCATCCGCTAGGCACTGATCCATATACAGTATAATCAAAATGGTGGCATTCATGCTCAAGACATGTGCGTGATCAACAGGTCTGCGAGGGGCCTCAAGGTATTTATGTATTTGAAATATTTATATCTTACTTTTTAACTGAATGACCCTCAGGTCAATTACAATGGGTTATCATAATACGCACTCAAAGAAGTAGTGGCAATATGTGGTCGTGTGTAGCCACAGAGCCACTATCCTGGCATTGGCATCAATGCTATTTACCTGGATAGGACTAAGGTGGGACAGCAGTGAAGTCAGAGCTACCATACTACAGCCCTGTCAATGTACGCAGTGGAGAGGCCAGCACTGGGAGAGTGGCCCTGTGGCTTTGTACCACTACTGTACACAAAGCCACACCACCCAGCACCCTTTGAGCAATGAATGGGGTCACAGAATGCTTCCTTTCAGCTCCGCAGTCTAAGTCAACTGACAGTAGAAGCCAAGTGGCAGGAAGGAGGAAGCAAATTCTACCCCCGCCCAGCTGTTGCTTTGCTGGCTGATGCATGGGCTCAGCTTTGTCTCCCCTGGTGTTATTTTGCAGGTATGCAAAAGCACAAAAAGGCTTTAGGGGGTGGGGGTAACTTATCAGTGGAAGGGAAAAGCCCAAAGAGCCCAGTGAAGACTGAGGATGCTTAGTGGTCAAAGAGCACTAAGTGTCTGCTTTAGTGCAAGAAATGGAAAACCGGAGGGATATTTTGGAAAACTGCATGGTTGAGTGGAAACCTGAACAGGAGCACTTCACAGTGCAACATTCTGTTGCAGGTCACTCTTGCCTTTCAGTTAGACTGAAAGAAGGGTGCCATGGAAGCTGTGAGCAGATGATGCAACCACCTTCTCTGCACAATGGTTTTATATTGTTTTGATGCTGCTTTTATTGGAGCAATTGCCGATTTTCAGAATGTGCTTAAACAGCCTCAGAAGGATGGTTTAAGTGGGACATACGTTATGGAAACACATACATATTCCGGTACATTTGTATATAGCTTATATTTGAAAACCCAGCAAAATGGCTTACCTGCACAACCCCCGTACAGGAATCCAAAAAGATGCAGCCTTTGGGTTCCTTTGATATCTTTTCATCTTTGTAGAAGTTCATTATGTATGAGTTGTCTGACAACTGTGTCAGCTGGAAGTAGCGCTTTTTGAATGACTAGGTGAAAACAAACAAACCAAGATTGGACGTACTGCAAATTGTTTCTGAAAGGTGTTTTATTCAGAGAATTTTTTTTAAGTGTAGCACTACTGATAAATATTTCAAGTATATGTTTTTGGTAGACAATGGCAACATCCACTTTGTTATCACTTATAGTGCAATTTATGCATTTCTACTCAGAAGTAAGCCCTGCTGAATTCAATAAGGACTCACTCCAAGGTAATGTGAGAATAGCATTGCAGCCCAAATGCACTTTCATTGATTCTATTTTGAGACAAAGAACTAAATGAAAACGGAAAGCATAAATGCAATGATCGTGGGAGACAGAGAAGGGAGAGGATGGATAGATAATAACCAAAACAATGAAGACGTGGTATTTTCCTTACCCGAACCATAATGCTGTTGTTTACTGTGCTGTTAAAATTCCCTTTATAAAGCCAGCCCGATTTGAAAACTCCTGTATTTCCTCCTCCTCCACCTCCTTTTGAAGATGAGTGGGATGTTGTATCCTGGGCAAAACACATGGTTAATATTCCTTTGACTTGTTGATTTCCCTTCCCTCCCCCCCTTATTTTTTTGCAAGTTGAAAACATCAAGCCATACTATGTGATTTAATACCTTCTTTCTATTAAACAAAACAATTTCCACTTCCTTTTTAAGTATATGTTTTTCTTTTTTGAGCAAGCAATGACCAACAAAGTTTGTTTCTATTAAGTTTACATGAGAATAAGGAAAACACCAAGATACTCAGCACTGAGGAGGGAAATGCTGGTGGGGCGGGTGTGCTTACTTCGTCCTTGTCAACATCTTCATGATCAATTTCAAAGGAATGTGAAGGGAGTTTATCTGGTCTGCATTCGTGCCTAAGGAAAAGCAAATGGATTAATTTTCATCTTCATGAAATATAATGGAGTATTCCCTTTAAAAGAGGGGGAGGGGCTGCTAATGCAGTCAGTCAGACCTCTTATTTCTCCATCGTTTAAAAATATAGTGGTAAGAAGTGGATGGGTAAGGCATCGAGGAGCTTGGGAGCATTGGGTTGGCTCTGCCATTGCTCCTACATGCAGCGGCGAAGCAAGCCAATCAGGCGCCTGGGGCGGCTCACGTGCCCTGCACCCAGGGGCGGGGCGAACTGGGGCAGGATGCTCCTCGGGGCCTCCGAGGAGTCTGCCTGCCTCCTCCCACTCAGCTGCCCTACAGCTGAGGGGCAGGTGGTGGGCTGACCGTTTAGGGCAACACAGAGCTTGCAGGCACCCAAGCCACAGTGTCACTCCCAGGAGAGATGTGTGGCTCGGGCTCACTGCAGGCCCCATGGTGAGTGCCCGCCCCCACCACACACCCCTTCCTCCGCTCCTGCCTACATGGTGCAAAGCTCCCCATTGTCTTGCCCTTCCCCCCCCTTGATGACCAGCAGTGATATACAGCATTGGGAAGCCTGGAAAGCAATGCAACCCCACTAATGCCAACCTGCCAACTGCTACTACTTGATTGTGATCTCCTGGTACTAAAAGGGTGATTTCATGGCTATTCTAAAAGTGTCTAATAAACACTGGGACTTGTCCATGCTTAACTCCCTTATAAAAACTACTATTGTATTTTATTTAAAACAAGTTCAATGAAATCAACAAGAATACAACATGCACATTAACTGGAGATGTATTTTTTTTAATACAACCAGAAAAGGCTTAGACAAGCATGTATTGTAAATTTTAAACAGGTACCAAAAGCACATTCCAGTTGGCACCTGTCTCATTTCAGAAGAGAGACAACTCCCCAAACTGGGCACCACCTCAGGCAAGACCCTACTTCCCAGTTGCCACAAGATGAACTTCAACAGACCATGGCACAACTGAGGGGGGGGGGCTTAACTAAAGATCTTATTGAACAGACAGGGCTATCTACTTGTTTATTTAATGAGTTGCTTCCCAGGAAACTTCCCAAAGTGATTAGCAATAAAAAACAACAACATGAAAACTAAAAACAATTTCAGATCCCATTCAGAGAGACAGTGGGGTAAGAATCTCCATTTAAAAGAAAAAGAAGGACTTTGAAAGGTGCTGAGATGTGTCTATCATATAGGTCCTAGGAGGGGTTCAAATGGTGCCCCCACACTGAAGACCCAATTCCTATATCACATTGAATCTCTTAATATATATATATATATTATATGAGATGAGATTATATGTATCAGCAGCTTTTTGGCTTGAGAGCAGTACATGTGAAAAGGATCTAGGAGTCTTGGTTGACCATAAACTTGACATGAGCCAACAGTGTGACGCGGCAGCTAAAAAAGCCAATGCAATTCTGGGCTGCATCAATAGGAGTATAGCATCTAGATCAAGGGAAGTAATAGTGCCACTGTATTCTGCTCTGGTCAGACCTCACCTAGAGTACTGTGTCCAGTTCTGGGCACCACAATTCAAGAAGGACACTGACAAACTGGAACGTGTCCAGAGGAGGGCAACCAAAATGGTCAAAGGCCTGGAAACGATGCCTTATGAGGAACGGCTAAGGGAGCTGGGCATGTTTAGCCTGGAGAAGAGGAGGTTAAGGGGTGATATGATAGCCATGTTCAAATATATAAAAGGATGTCACATAGAGGAGGGAGAAAGGTTGTTTTCTGCTGCTCCAGAGAAGCGGACACGGAGCAATGGCTCCAAACTACAAGAAAGAAGATTCCACCTAAACATTAGGAAGAACTTCCTGACAGTAAGAGCTGTTCGACAGTGGAATTTGCTGCCAAGGAGTGTGGTGGAGTCTCCTACTTTGGAGGTCTTTAAGCAGAGGCTTGACAACCATATGTCAGGAGTGCTCTGATGGTGTTTCCTGCTTGGCAGGGGGTTGGACTCGATGGCCCTTGTGGTCTCTTCCAACTCTATGATTCTATGATTCTATGATTCCTGCAGAACACACCAATCAGCTGGGTAAATAATAGGTGACACAATCTTTTAGATATCTCAGTCTCAAGTTGCATAGGGCTTTGTATTCCTGTACCAACAACTTAGCTAACTAGTAGCCTGTGTTTCTGGTCTATATCAAAGAATAGTGTATATTTTTGCTTTTCAACAACAGCCTACATCAGTGGTGCCCAAACTTTTTTCAAAGAGGGCCAGATTTGATCAAGTGGAGGGCCTTGAGGGCTGACCAAAGGACCAACCAAAGTTCTTGACCTTTTTTTAGGATTGAAGTTGCTGGGGATTTTTTAGAATTTTACCCCAGGGAATAAACTGCCACAGGGGCAGTTAAACCGACTGCCAGGCCAGATTAGGCCCCCAAAACGGACTTTGGACATGCCTGGACTACATCTTCTTAAAGAAGAAATCAGATGCTCACGAAAAATCTATACTAGCTGCTAAATACACAGGATGAGGCATATTACACATTTTAAATGCTTCCCTGTCATCTTCACAATTTAAGGACAAAAAGACTGTCCCAAAGTCAGCTTTTTTGTCTCCAGATGATTATATGCCCACTTGTGCAGATTTTTTTGTATTCCCCCTGCCAAATGTTTCCTGCTATTGAAAAAAATTGCTTTTGAGTGCAGTTGACTCCTTCACCAATCTATGTGCTCTGTGAGTGTCCAAAACAGCCAGTTAACACAACATGCCTTGAGGGAAGGAAACAATTGAATCTTCCCAGTGCAGCGCTTCGAGCTTTCAGTCATGCTGGCAGCATAGTATCACTGCCCAGTTCTAATTCATGTGGTTCTCAGTACAAAATCCAAAGACAAGGTTCTGATTAGCATTGAAAAATAAAAGCTCTATGAGCTATTTTGGGTCTGGTGAAAAATAACTTGCTGGGAGGAAGGCACTTAAATAAAAGCTGATTTAAAACAAAAACAATCTCCTCACCAAACTTCTAAGTTTCTACAATATAATGGAAGTCAGGATGGGGTGAAACACAAGGTGTCCAGTGAAAGGCCAACCCGTTTACTCCCAAGTTGTTATTAAGATGGAAGGGACAGGAGAGATGTAGAAGGGCAGCTGAGAAAGTGATGCCTCAAAGTGCTGGGCCTTCTGAATCTGCCATGCAGCTCTATGGGCTATCCTTGTCATCAGTGGGCCAGATCAAATGGTGTCCCTGTCATACAGGCTTGACAAGTACAGGAAGCCATGAGTGAGTTCTTCACTTAGATCTACTCCCAGGATGTTTTAAGAGGACAGGGAGAAATAACCGCTTCTAAAAGTGCACATTTCCTTCCCCCCTTTCAGCTAACTAGATTATTGCATGCAAACATCCTTATGGGCTTAAGCTATCTTCCGGTTAATGTGGTCAGGAATGATTTGGGTTTTTTGTTTTTTGTTTGTTTTTGGTAGGATCAGAGGGGGAAATCCAGTTGGTTACCCTCTGCTGTCCAAAGGCATCAATAAGCAGAATGGGGAGGAAGGCAATTTTCCGGGATTCCTCATCCTCCTTTCCAACCCCTTAAATCTGCCCCAAAGAGGCCCAGACCCTTCATAGCTGATTTGTGGGGGCAGGGGCATGCAGAGATGGGGAGGAATGATTGAAAATTGTCTCCCTTCATGATGATGTATGTCCTGTTTTAAATATTGTGTAATATTGATTTTAATATTAATGCTGTGTTTTAATTGTTGCAATTCACCCCGGGACCTTAGGGTTAGCAACATCATCATCAACAACAAGATATTAGTCCCTGAGTTTCATGTGTAAACCAGGGTGGAATTCAATGTGGTGTTGCGCTAAAATGAACATTCCATCAGCGCAAGCATTCCAGCTTGTCAGGCAAAACTATTCCCCTCCTCCCCACTATGCTGTTCTGTAGTTTCTGCTGACGTTCCCCCGCAAGCTTCTGAGGGTGGCAGAAATTTAAAAAGCGCCCTTCCTGCTGATCTTAACACCCAAGAGCAATTAGCTTAGATGTCCAAACTGCTCTTACAACTTGAGAGGGTTAAGAACGACATTATGTTTCCAGATAAATATCAATTATATAAGAATTCATGGGAGTATGACTTGCCCAAAGACACCTGAGTTGAAGAAACTTTAAGTCAAGGACACCCAGGCTCTATGCTTACATTCTTACTCACAACAGTACACCGATTTTGAAATCCAGTCCAGTGTCCATCAAGCGCTGCTGTTGCCCAACATTCCATGGAGATTAATTACGTGATATGAATTCATTATGACTGAACTAAATGGCAGCCATAGCAGGAAATGTTGTGTATACAGTGTCCGAGGATAACTTACCAGAAGCTAGGGGCAGTTCCATAGCATAAACCTAGACACTGACATATAATTATTAAAAATAACATTAAAGCAGCAGGAAAAAAATATAGAGAGTCTCTTACCTTGGTAATTGTCTAAAATCTCCTGAGTACTGCTCATATCTGTAGTTTACAATGTGCCATTGGGAACTGTAATATTTACAAGCCTAAAAAAAAATTGAGAAAGGAACAGTTACATCAAGCAGATTTAGTGGTGGTGGGGATTGATAATTCATATACAGAAAAAAATGCAGATCACCCTTGTGGATGCACTCCCACATGTACAAAAAGTTATGCATGTCCAAGAAATATACCTAGTACACACACTGGTCCCTGCATCCCAAATGTACCACCAAATGTTTGGTGCTATTATCACTGTTGCAGCAATAAGCTGTTGGAGGGAAGACCACTTCCAGGCACTCATATTTGCCATTCCCACACACTCCCAACAGCTGATTTATTCTCTTGGAGACAACAGCTGTAGGTAAGAAAACCCTTGTGCACAAGATCTCTTAGATCTGTGCCTTGGAGAAGAAACATTCAGTCGTTGTAATCCTCCATGATTAAGTCACACAATGAAATCAGCAGGGCTAAGTGTGAGTAAATGGGTGAGGAGAACCTTGTAGGAAAGTACGCAACAGGCCTTTTAGGGGTTTTCCCTCCTGAAAAGCAGCCCTTTCCTTCAATATTGTATGGAGAGTGCTGTTTATTCCCCCAAATGTAATTTCACTACCCTTGCAAGCTCACCAGTCCTAATCTTTTCCATTTTTCCTCCTCCCTGTTTTTTCCTAATATTCCTTATGGTGCATGCAATCCCTGTTCCAGTGGAATCAGTGGCAAGACGCCAATCAAGTTAATGATTGCACCCTCTGTGCAATTAATTATATCTCAACTGTCTTTTCTTCTTCTTCTTAAGCAGAACTACTTATTTTTCCTCCACACAACTCATATTTTCCAAACCATGATTTGGCTTTGTTGCTCATCTTGGACTCATTCGTTAGCACAGTGAGGTATCTTTCAATATGTGTGTGATTCTCTCTGTGTGTGTACCCATAGTTCATCACATATCCCTCAAGGAGGATCCCTCACTGTCAAGAGAAGTGGAACATTAAACCTGTAAACTGTGTTGACAGCAGCAGACAGTTTTGTCTTCACACTAAAAAAACATTTCCCAGTATATTATTCTAATATTATGACAAATTTGCTAAGGAATAAAAACTTCATAGGAACTTCATCAAGAAGTAAACAACAAAGAGAATGGACTTGATTAAATCCTGTCTTGAGAATTAGGGTTAAAGCTTTGTGGCAGGATTTAATAATTGTACAGTGCCTTAAGAGCACTACAACATTGTCTAATCAAGTTGCAAGTGTGCCCAGTAGCAAGTTGATTTATGCACTGCTGTGTCAGCTGAGCTGCCTTGGCTCTTTGTCCTGTGCTTGTGCCACAACATAGCTGTAGAAATAATTCTTAGATGAGAACTAGGAAATAAAAAATAAAAAGGACCACACATGCTGCTCTTCAAATTAAATCTGTGCTTTTACTCTGATTCAAGTGCCCAGGGCAGGAGTCCTAGAAACATCGAGTTTATTTGATTACCAGTCCTACCACAGGTACAGAATGACCTTGAGTTAGGTTGCAATCCAATGCTTATCTTAATGGAGCAATGAGGCCATCTCTTCAACAGCAGCCCTGCTGTGCAGACCAGCATTTTGCTAGGGCAATGGTGGAAGCAGTGGCGGAGCTTTATGCTCCGGCACCAGGGAGTGGAGAGCAGACGGGTGCAGGGGTGGCATGTGTCCTGGGGGTGTGGCATGCTGCCTGTGGGGGGCAGCTGCAATGGCACCCTGCTGGGATTGCACTGCCAGGGGCGGTGTGCTCCCCCGCACTCCTCTTCCTCCGCCAGTGGGTGGAAGGCGTGCAGACAAATTGCTGCACTAGCCTAGAATCTGGGGGCTTCCCATTGGCTGCCAATGGTGGGAATCCACCTATCCACATGTTTGGCAAGTGGAACAGGGAGCCCCAAACCAGCAGAGTGATGCTAGTGGAAGCTGGCAGGGCTGAATGGAGGGACACCTCCAGCAAATCCATCCCATTGCCCCCAAAATGGCACAAAATGATTTCAGGGTCAGTCACTCTATCCCAGCTTTGACTGTCTGTTTGCAAAAGTCTAATAGAAATAACCTCCAATGTACAACTGCTGCAAGGAGCAACAAAATAAAAGCTGTGAAGAACAGTCTCAGTGTGATGAGGAGCACATTTATTTATTTTCTCCCAGTCATATCCTGCCTTTCTTCCATCATGGAATCCAAGGCAAATCCCATATTGTTCCCAAGAAGTCACCCATCCAGGTGCGGACCAGCTCAGACCTGCCTAGCTTTTGCAAGGTAGCAGTCCCATGTGCCTGCAGACATAAATTATTATATTGCTAACTAGCATATATGATAGATGATAGATAGATAGATAGATAGATAGATAGATAGATAGATAATGATGATGATGATAGATGATAGATAGATAGATAGATAGATAGATAGATAGATAGATAGCGATAGATAACCAACCCAGCATATCTTTCCCACAAAATTAGAGGCAATGGGTTGTGTATCTGGACAAAGTTAATTAAACCTGATGTCACCAAAGACTTAAATTAAATCTCATTGATTTAAATGGAAACAACATACAACCAACTTATGTCTAGATTTGACCTAATGCGAGTTCTGCAGGTGGACAAGAACATTCCTTAAAGGGAGTGAAAGGCGGGATATCAAATCCAAACTCTCTTCTTCTTCTTCTTCCTAGCTCTGTCCCCCCCCCCCCCGTAGTTTAGGTTTTTCTGAAAGAAAGCTGGTAAACATCTGGTCCATGATAAGTGTATATTTGATTAGAAGCAATGTGTACACACTGCTATATGAGCCAGTGAAAAAGCCCTTTCAGTGAGTTGGATAAGGATCAGAAAAGATCCCACACTTCATTCATTTTGTGGCTGGCACATGGACAAAAACTGCATTCTTAAGAAAGGGCCAGTCTTCTTCTTTTCCACTGGCATTTCTCTTACTAGTCATTATACATGGGGGGAATGCAATAGTTATGCATGCATTGGAAGATCAACAGAGCATTAATTCTCAATAATATGCCATATTCACTCGAGCAATTGTAAATAGATACGGAGTTGACACATACAACTAACCACAGTTCTTGGACCTACAGTTTAATACAAAAGGGTTGCTTTTCTTCATAGAGATCAATACATATAACGTAAATAGAACAAAAAGCACATTCAAATAACTGTAAAAGACTAGCTTAAAGCTGCAAAGCTAGTTATATGAAGAACTGTATCATTTTTGGACAGCAGTGTACCACAGATGAGCACATGCTAGACGGGGCCCCTGCAAAGTTCAGATGATGTTCCAACAAGCTACTTCCTGCCAGACCACCCATCTATAAACTGGGCAGAGCCACATCTAAAAATGAGGAAAAAAATATTATTTCTTAGTAGGATCATGCCAGACTTGGATGACAAGTCTTTAAAAATGTGCTGACGATATGATGTTTTTCCTTGATACCATTATGGCATGTGTCAGCCAGGAAGGTTAGACTGGGATAAGAATAGGAATCTAGAAGATCCTACAAATGAAAGCTGGAAACATTTCTTGAATATACTCAGGTTAGACTCAGTTCCTCTTTCTTGACAACATGTGAGAGAAAGGGGATGTTACAGTGCCCTATTTGACCCCTGTAATAAGCATGGGAAAAAGACAAAAGAATAATTAATATAATTTAACCAAGATGGGTGTGGCATTTCACGAACTTCCTCTGCACAGCAAAGTTTGTGAAAGTGAAAACAAATCAAATATTATTCTAGCCAAGGTCCATGGCAAACCTGCAGCAATTGTACCAATAAAACAAAACAGATCTATAATATGAGCCAACATCCATGATTTAAGAGAGAGGTTAACAGAGACAAGCGGCCAGTTGATGCAAGTTATATCATATAGCATTCTAAATATTGTTCATAATTAGCATGCAGAATAAATATCTGTAACATTTATTCTGCATGTAAAACCATTATATACTATTTTGTATTTCCAGGATTTTAAAAAGTGAATGTATAGGAAAATGTGTCTCCACAGAACCTGAGGTTAAATTCCAGGAAGTCTGTCCTGTGGGTATCATCTGTTAGCAGGGCATACCACTTTGTGGATCTGTTATATTTGGGGAAACAATATTTTCAATATCTTATTAATCATTCCACCAGGTACCTCAACTATATGGGCTGGAATAAAGGAATCCTTACATCAGCTTCCCAGAGCCTTCTATAACCTCCCAGAGCCTTCTACAAGATTAAAACTCTCACCCCACGCCAGTTATTGGCCATGTTGTCTTAGGCTGATTAGCGTTTTGGTCCAAAGTATCTGAGATGCATCAGGTTGGGGAAGGCTGTCCTTCATTTCTGAGTGACCTTTATTACTGCTGATGGTAACAAAGCACATCCTTATTCTGAACCTTAGCAATACTTTCAGTCTCAGCCAGTGGCGTAGCGTGGGTTGTCAGCACCTGGGGCAAGGCAAGTAATTTGCGCCCCCAACCTGCGAGTGCAAGCGCCCCCCCAGATGTTGTGCCCGGTGCGTCTGGCCCCCCTGCACCCCCCACGCTACGCCACTGGTCTCAGCAGAGGAAAGAAAAGCCTGGGTGCTACTAAATACTTTGTGCTGAGGTTTTCGTTTACTTGCTATATATAGACTTGGAAATGGAAAGTGGAACAGTTTAAAGCCCTTACCCTGAGACTGTTCCACTAACCAAATTCCCATTGAAATCATAATTCCATCTCCTTGCATTTGCCATTGTGCCACTGCTTTCACACTTCCTTTGGCTCCATGGAAGGCTTCAGCCTAAGCGACAACTTGCCAGTTCACAATAATTTCCAGATAGAATATGTCATGTTCCGCTCTGAAAGTCATTGCTTTTCTAATAAAAGCAAGGAAGCCAGTGCTGGCTTTGCTACTGTGTTGAGTATCATGTTTCAACTCCCGCCTCACTTTTTCTGAAGATCAAAACTGGAAACAGGATACTTTCCCAAATGGAATACTTGCTAAGTTAGGACAACAGCTACTCCACACTGAGTAGTGATTCATGTGGAGGAGCCATAGCTCAGTGGTAGAGCATCTGCTTTCCATTCAGAAGGTCTCAAGTTCAACCCCTGATACCTCCAGCTAGAGATGAGAATGTCCCCTGTCTGAAATCCTGGAGAGGCTCTGGCAGTCAGTGTAGACTGTATTGGGCTAAATCCCATCAAGATGCTATTGTTCATGCCTTCTTGAAAGGCCATAACATTGTTTAATCTTTAATTAAAATAAAATCCACAGCAACAAGGGTACCTATGTAAGGTCAAGGAGATGAAACAAATGTTAATTTACCTCTTTAACAAACAAATGCTCTGCTTTTTGCTCTGTATCTTCAGAAACTGATGGGTACAGTGTTCTTATTTCCCAGGGAACTGTGGCTATCTGCAATTAAACAAAAGAGATTCAAAATGTTTCAGCATTCTCATTTTAGTCTAATAGGGAAGTGGAACAGGGATCTGCTCTATAGAGATGGATAACCTGGTTCTGAGACAAGTGATACAGCAATGGAGTCCTTTGCTTCCCCAACATCATAGCATTTGAGCTAGAGAATAAGACTTTCCAGTGGATAGCTCAGTCAGTAGAGCATGAGACTCTTAATCTCAGGGTTGTAGGTTTGAGCCCCACATAGGGGGAAAGATATCTGCATTGTAGAGGTTGGACTTAGATGACCCTCATGGTCCCTTCCAACTCTACAAGTCTATGAAACTGTTAACAGAACAATTTGCTTCATCAGCTCAACATGAATTGTATTGGAGGTATGTTGATACCCCTGAAAGCAATTTCTACTTTCTGCATCCTGCTGAAAATGAATTTTCAATGAAATTGCTAAATATATTCCTTCTCACATATATCTCAATATCTAATAATGTTCTTTCACACAGCACTACCTGTTTATTGGCATAAACAGGGAACATTTTGTGAAACATCACAATTTCACAGCATGATTGTGGGGATTAAGGAGCGGAACTGGAAAGTATTTTGCAAGGTAATGTGTTCTATATAAATTATTAGTATTTATGCAGAACATGTCACCAGGCAAAATGCTTTGCAATCCCCATTAATCATGTAATCCCCATAATCATGTTGTGAAATTGATTGTTATTATATTATTCAGCGTGATGGAGTACCTGTAGCGATCAGAGATGTGCTTTTGCATTTAAGCCATTGGACTTGGAGATGAAAAATGCCATCTCTGATTAAAGGAAGCTGGAAGGAAAACTGACAGCTCTACACAGCTTAGAGCAGGGATGGCCAATGTGTGTTGTTGGACTCCAGCTCCCATCATCCCTGGTTTATGAGCATGGCTGAAGAAAGGGAAATTCAAACAACAGAAGGCTTGTGAGTGCCTGTGTGAGTGCCTGGAGGCGGTTGGAGGTTGGATGGTGGCTAATGGATTGAGGTTGAATCCTGACAAGACAGAAGTACTGTTTTTGGAGGACAGGGGGTG
Source organism: Podarcis vaucheri (assembly GCF_965113315.1). Taxonomy (NCBI): domain Eukaryota; kingdom Metazoa; phylum Chordata; class Lepidosauria; order Squamata; family Lacertidae; genus Podarcis; species Podarcis vaucheri. Next base: position 31,456,771 of record NC_138763.1, on the reverse strand, counting down.
GGCTGGTATGGAGGACTCCCTGGTCCTGAATGGGGTAACTGTGCCCCTGAAGGATCAGGTGCGCAACCTGGGAGTCATTTTGGACTCACAGCTGTCCATGGAGGCACAGGTCAATTCTGTATCCAGGGCAGCTGTCTACCAGCTCCACCTGGTACGCAGCCTGAGACCCTACCTGCCTGTGGACTGTCTAGCCAGAGTGGTGCATGCTCTAGTTATCTCCCGTTTGGACTACTGCAATGCGCTCTACGTGGGGCTACCTTTGAAGGTGACCCGGAAACTACAACTAATCCAGAATGCAGCAGCTAGACTGGTGACTGGGGGTGGCTGCTGAGACCACATAACACCGGTCTTGAAAGACCTACATTGGCTCTCAGTACGTTTCCGAGCACAATTCAAAATGTTGTTGTTGACCTTTAAAGCCCTAAACGGCCTCGGCCCAGTATACCTGAAGGAGCGTCTCCACTCCCATCGTTCTGCCCGGACGCTGAGGTCCAGCACCGAGGGCCTTCTAGCGGTTCCCTCATTGCGAGAAGCAAAACTACAGGGAACCAGGCAGAGGGCCTTCTCGGTAGTGGTGCCCGCCCTGTGGAACGCCTTCCCATCAGATGTCAAAGAGATAAACAACTACCTGACATTCAGAAGACATCTTAAGGCAGCCCTGTTCAGGGAAGTTTTTAATGTGTGACATCTTAGTTTATTTTTGGTCTTTGTGGAAGCTGCCCAGAGTGGCTGGGGAAACCCAGCCAGATGAGCGGGGTACAAATAATAAATTATTATTATTATTATAAGGCTTAAACAAAAGTCACTCTCTTTGAAGATTGACTGTAGCCAGGAACCAACTGCAAAGATTCTTTGGGGCAAGTTTGGGCTTGCACATTGTGGGAGATGGGAAGAATCCGGGAGAAGTTGCCTTAAATCCCCAGTTCCTCTCTGAAGTTCAGTCTTGTATATTTCATGCCATGCGGATGTGGCATGAATGTGAATGTGGATGGGAGGAGGAAGTAGTAACCACCAGAGAGACAAGGGGGCCAGGTGCCAAACATCTGGCAAGTTGGCCACATTGATGTGAAAATTGTATAAACAAATGTTGTGGCTCCATTTATCAGGTTGGAGACAGAAATTATTCAGCTGTTTTGCTCAAATAACCCACTAAAATTCATGTTTGAAATGTATGGGCAGTTTGTGGATTAAAAGCCATTGTTCTAATATGCACCACATTCTCCTAAATGAACAAATGAACTTAAAAGGAATTCAAGACTCAAAATTTAGAAAGAACTGGGGTATGAAGAATCCTGTGCTCCTCTCAATATTGTTCTTCAAGTTGCAATGAACTTCCCTTCTGAGAATTAGGCGTGCTCAGACCACTAGCTTCAAACTCTGCCACAAAAATGCTTCCTGTTCAGTAGAGTAATTTTGTTTCTAAACTGCTGCAGTTTGTATTAGTCTGAAATGAGTTGATTTTAGCATCTGACAAGGGCAGCAAACGGTTTGGGGTTGTAACAGCTCACATTTTAAAATGGAAACATTCTCTCACCAAAGGTTGTAAAAATGAAAACACAGCTCTAGAGAAAGAAACAGATCTGCACAGATCTTCATTTGGGGGAGCAGCCCAATACTCACAGCATGACCAGGGGATGTAGCCCCGAGAGCAGTTGCTGAGCAACCTAGTCAATGCTCTCTGAGAAGCTCTGCTGTATGCCCATCTCAGGGACATTGGCCCTCTTGCCAGGTCCCCTCTCCAATGAGAAATGGGATACAATGATACTTTGCAGTCTAATAGCATGACATCTCTATTTTTTGTGATTCAGAATTACTACCCTTGCTAAGCATAGAGGATAAACAGAAATTCTCATGAGTTAGAGAGGTTTACTATGGCAAAGTAAGATTGCACCTCAACTGGAAACTGGCTGAGCCTCCCTAGAGAGATACATCTCACGTTCGGATCTCTTGATCAAAAGATGAGGTGGCTGAAACTCATTGCCTGCTATTATTAAAATGCACCACTTTCAATGCCTTCTGGTACAGAAAGAAGCAAAAGCCTATATCATTCGTGATAACATTTCAGCACCCAAATCAAAATATTTAATGAACTAATTTGCAAAATGGCTTGAATGAACTGCATGGGATAGGATCTTGACCTTGAATTGGATTGACCTACCACAGATGGAAATGCTCTTTCCCTCCACAGGCCTTTGATTACTTGGTTAGGTGGGGGAGGTGTGTGTGTATGTATGTATGTATGTATGTATGTGTATGTATGTATGTATATGTATATGTATATGTATACATATATATGCAGGTTTTGGTGTCTTCGGGTGTCTTCCCGTGTAAGAGTCGGGGTGTCTGTGCGACGTTTCGACGAGGTCTCACTCGTCATCTTCAGGCTGGTGCTTTCGGCTTCTTGTTACTGGAACAGAAATTTACTTGAGGGGAAATTGAAGCAAACCTGCCAGAGAGAGAGGATCCATCTCAAAAAGCTGACAGTTCATTCTAAGAGAAGTGTTGAGATTGTTGGACCCTTCTAGCAAGGCTTTGGGAAAAGAATCCCCTTCTTTCACATTTGGTATCACAGTAGTGGGGGAAAGAACCCACAACTTTAACACTGGTGCTAAAGTTTTTCAACACTAACCTCTCAAGCGCAATACCTTTCAGTAGGCAGTGAATCAGTTAGCTTATGAGATGTTTTATTTTCCTAGGCTAAGTACTGCGGGAACAAATAATCTTCTAGTTTGTCCTGAATTTAAATGCTTCCATTTCCAGATCTGTAAGTCATTATGCTACAAAAATGAAAACTAGTGAACCGAGCTGAAACTTTGGTCATTCCTGGATGTGGTGGAGCAGAAGGAGAAGAATTATTTCTCATTAAGTTCTATGGATTACTGGGCTATGGCAATAAGTACAGGCAAAATGTAATCTGGGTGGATAAACACCACACCATAGGAAGAGCGGTTATACCCAGTGCTCAACCACGCTTGCCACTGTGTGTGTGGCACTTTCCTCTTGTGACCATGATGAGCTACTGGTCTTCCATCCAACTTTGAAGCTGTGGAGGTGGACAGAGATCATCCTGGCAAATGTGCCAAAGCTGGCTGGAAGGCTGAGGATTGTTGACAGTGATGTGGGCCAAGGCTCCTGGAGGGTCTAACCAGCAGGGAAGTCTGGTGGGTTAAAATTACTCTTCCAGAGGCGATCCCAATGTGCTACGCACCTCACTATCCCCTTCCCTCGGGGAAGCCCTGGGGGAGAGTCTTGGACATTGATGTGTGAAAGTGTTCAAGCGGCAACACCCAACTTACCAGGGAAGTTGCTGTGAGAGATGTGCATTTGGTAACTACGTTTAGCTTTAAAGCTAAAGAACAGGTTTTTGCTAGGAAAGGAGCTGGACAAGGGGGAAACTGCCTGGACCCATGCCTAGAAAGCACAAGACAAGTGGAAAAATACTCAGCCCTATGCTTTCTAGAAACAGGACATGCAGAACTATGGACATGCCCTAATATCCATGTACGGTATATATCTCATTGGGTTTAAAAGTTTTCTGATGTAGAGCTACATTGCTCTCTTCTGCAATAAGAACTGGTCCAGCTTAGCCAGGAGCTCTAGAGGGGAAATGGTGTTGGGTGAGCTCTGGCTTCATTTGTCGCTTACCGAAAAATCATCATCTGGGAACAAGATGAGTTCTTTGAGACCGTCGTTTTCAACAGTCTTCTCAATTTCCCCAATGACAGTTTCATAATCCAAAGGCTCTAGAAGTTTGGGTTTCTCCTGCTGATGAAACAGAAGCAAGACACAAGAACAACATTAAGCTCAGCTGACATCTTCTCCGGAGCCTCAGTTTCTAATATATAAACAATATATACACAATATGAGATCTGCTGCTTTCATGCACAGCAAGATGTGCTGAGAAAAAGCACACACCGAGACAAAAACATCATCGGCTGGTCAAAATGTTCATTATTAGCCTGATTAATCCCTGATAGTTAGCTTGCTCAAGGAGGGGTGGTGGATAATTATAGCATGTGGAAATAATATCAAATCACCCTACACATCCTGCACACATCATCAACATATTTAGCTCAGGAACTTGTCCTTTAAAATAAAAAAATACATACGTAATGCCTTATCACAGCTCATGGGCAATATTCTCAGTAAATTTGCTGCAGAACAGCCTGTTGTAATTTCATGTTTCCCTGAGCTGCACACTTATTCCCCCCTCCTCCCCCCCCACACATTACTCTTTATGCTTGGACACATTTTAAATTCATGTGGCTTACTAGAAATAGAAATAAAAAGTACGTACTATTGCTCTATTTAACTTGGCATTTATCCTGATCTCTTTGTCAGGATAAAGTATTTTTCAGTCAGCCCCATTCCATTGCCAGTCAGAAGCTGGACTATATCTTCATAAGCCATCGTGAAAGCATTGTTATTGCTGAAGTGCAATATTAGCCTTTTTTAAAAAAGTGCTCAGGAGAAGCAGTCAAATAAAAGGTAAATCTTCATGTAATAAAAAAATGTGTGTAGGGGAGGGGTTATTCTTGTTTTTATTATGAATTTTGTCTTTTCTATCTTGTATTTTTATGTTGTGAACTGCTCTGAGATCTAAGGATAAAGGGCAGTATACAAATTAAATTAATAATAATAATAATAATAATAATAATAATAATAATAATAATAATTCATGTGCCACACCCACACCAGCTGGAGAGCCCACTAAGTAGGCAAATGAGTTTGAAATGTAAGATTATGGCTACAGTCCTAACTCTCCTTCACCTGGAAGGAAAACCCATTGAATTTGGCAGAGTTTACTTTTGAGTATACATAGCTAGGATTTTGCTGTTCATGTCAGCTGGGTGGTGGTGATCATGCCCATTGCTATGTTGCACTAGGGATGACTGGGCACATGAATGCAGAAGATCCCCATACCCTCTCCAGCTTGGGCTTGACTGTTTGGTTGCAAACTTTTGGATGTGAAAAGGAGAACAAGGGATTGTTATGACCCGTTGAAGGGGCACACAAATAGGTCAGCAACTAAGGCCTTGGTTCTGAACACAGTTGGACTGAAGGAAAGGCATGGGGGCCTGGTAACCATACAGTGGTGCCCCGCAAGACGAATGCCTCGCAAGACGAAAAACTCGCTAGACGAAAGAGTTTTCCGTTTTTTGAGTCGTTCCGCAAGACGAATTTCCCTATGGGCTTGCTTCGCAAGACGAAACGTCTTGCGAGTTCTTGCGAGTTTGTTTCCTTTTTCTTAAAGCCACTAAGCCGCTAAGCCGTTAATAGCCGCTAAGCCGCTAATAGCTGCTAAGCCGCTAATAGCCGTGCTTCGCAAGACGAAAAAACCGCAAGACGAAGAGACTCGCGGAACGGATTAATTTCATCTTGCGAGGCACCACTGTACAGCTTGGCTTAGCTACCTAGGTCAGCCAAAATGTGTGGTCCTCTAGGTGATGAGTCAATGTGGAACCACAGTCGGGGAAAATATTTGACAAACCATAATATATGCAGATCTACCACACAGAAATCACTGGGTGAAGTATTTGTCTCATCTAAAAAAAACAATTGTGTGGCAAGGCCCCCAAAGCAGCCCCTCGTTGGAATAAAATTCACACTGACACAGAAATTTGGTTTAAGGTTATTGGGCAAAATTTTAGGCCACAACTTCATTGATTACAGAAATGTGAGTGGTATTGGCTTAGGCATTGGCAAAGGACTATATCGGACTCCTGCCCCCTTTGCAGGAAGTCAGTAAGGGTAAACCACCCAAAGAGGACGCTACATCGGGGGAACCTGCCTGTAGCTCTCCTCCGTGTTCCCAGAGGCCTGGCATGGCCCTAGCCCCTCAAGCAGACTTCAGACAGGATCCAGGCCCTGGATTCCTTTAATGGAATATTCTTGGCTGACCTCCCTTCTCCCACAAATCAATGAGCCAATGCCTAACCGCCAAACCTTACAAAGTTGTGCCGATTGCTAAGAGGTAGGCGAAAACCAAGTGACCAGTGCCAATCTGCCAAATGGAAAAATTCCTACCTGGCCCCCGTCCCAAGACAGATGACCAACCAAAGTCCAAAGCAAGGCCAGAGGACATCTAAAATAAAGGGTGGGTGGGTGGGTGCTCGGCAGTGCGAAGCAGGTGCTTGACACGCGTCACGCTGCCATTTTATATCCCCCCATGATCACCCCACACAAAAGTGATTGGCCAAGAAGCCAGGGTGATCTTGGCGCCACCCTGGCATGACGGCATTACTCCGACCATGCTGGGGGGGGGGAGGAACCGGCCTGGGGGGTCTACCAGCAACCAGGACCATCCTTAAAGATGATCCCACTTGCCTGCAACTGAAACTGCATTTGTGTTAACAGAGCTTCCCCATCCTCACTTCCACCCCAACCCCTGGAGCAGATTTGGGGGGTGCATGGGGGCTGGGAGCTGCAGCAGGAGGGGGAAGATTCACTGTACAAACAGAAGTCTATCGAGCAAGCAAAACATCCACTCTACAGTTTGTTTTTATAGGACTGAGCACAGTGATATTCAGGCACCTAAATTCTTTGAGCAACAAAAAACACACAGAAAAGACTTTTGAAGCACTTCAAATATTTATCTGAAGTTTACAGAGGTAATGCGAGGTGAGTACGCAAGCCTTATTCAAAATACAGTATTCAAATGATAAAGGAGATAGTGAAATCCTACCAATTCAGTTACACTAGAATGGTCCCTAGCGTTTTAGCTGACTTCTAAGAAGTTCTAAGATCAAGGTTACTGCGGGTGTTCTGGGTGTGATGTTGCTGTCTCAAAGAGCATTAGTAAAGAAAAGTTGCCAGTATTATATTACAAACTTGAAAGCAACGGGGTAGAAAGCCAAGCAGGGAAAGTGCAAACTGTACAGAAATCTTGATTTTGGATGGTCATTGTATTAGCTTATGCAGCAAAGAGAAACTGGTTTTACTGAAGTTGCTCCATGTTTATGAGGTTCACATTTCTTACTACTACAGCACATTTTGTCTGAATCTTGTCTATGTTTTCCATTTGTTTTTCTTACCCTTGAATTCTGTGTCCCTATTGCCAGTGCAAAAACATTCTACCCCCCTGGTATTACACTGGTGCCACCACCATCACAACTTGTGAAATGATGCAATCGCTGGACTTCCCATGTGTTGGTTCAGCTGTGCTTCCCAAAACCCCCAGCATTATTTTACCAGAACTGTAGTAATGGACAGTTAAGGAAAATAGATTCATTCATTTTAAACCAATGTGATTTTTACTATTAAGTGATCCAATCCTATCCAAGAATATTTCATACTAATATGTGAACCACTTAGATTTGTTTTTGGAGGGAGGGGATTAAGCGGTATATAAATCTTTCCAAGTAAATAAAATATCCTATATGCTCTATATGCTTTGGCACAAGCTTGGCAAAAATGGCACTATAACACAAGGCAAGTGAAGAATAGCTTTGCACACATAGTCCAGCTACCTTTAAAGGGCAATTTGATAGCGCAAAGCTCACAAATAGTTTCAAGATGGCTGCTGTGTGATGTGGAGCTTGTTCATGTACTTCAGAGAAAGAGGGAGCTGAATTCATAATGTTGATGACCAATTGCATGGGAGCCCTACATAATGCAATTTCTCTTTCTCAACATATGGATGGGGTGGGGGGAGAGAACGGGGCCAGTGATTCCCAGACTCGCCCCCACCCACTTCATGGACCACTTGAAAATTGCTGCAGGTCTTGGTGGGCTCACTTAATGATTTTTCTGCCTGTTGTAGCAATTGTGATTCCATAGAATTCAAAGTGTAGTACAATAAAATACAACATAAGAAATAAAAGAAGCAATTAAAAATGCAATTAAAATCAACATGATGGGCTGTCTCTCATCTACAACCAGAAATCCACAGACACCACAGACAACCAGACACCACAGACCACCGGAATGAAACTTACAGGCCACAGTTTGGGAACCCCTGAATTTTGTTTCAGAAATGAGATGGGGGATCAATATCTGAACTCCTCCCTATGCTCCCAGCTGCAGGACCCTAAATAATCCAGAGTTCTAAAGTTCAGGATATGCAGTCTGAGTAGTGCTGATTTCATTCTTTGCAGAGAAAATTGGTTGTGATTTGGCAAACAAAGCCCTGCAATTCACTTCCCTTCTCCTTGCATTTTGAGAGGTTTTCTCTGCGTTTGGGATGGAAAATCCTGATAATTTTTGCTACCGTTTTATCTCTGCACCAAGATCCTTGGGATAAAAAGCAGTCAGGAAAGTCTTACAGCGTTTGAATTACTGCATTTCTTTCTAGCAATGTATGCTGGGAGATTTGTAATGGAGCTTATTCTAATTTAAAGCTCCAACAGTCTCAGGATTGTCTCGCCTGAATTTAACTTGTCTGGCTCTCCTGGAAATGAACCAATTAGGCAATCTCTGTGCCAAGGCTGAATGATGCAGGATTGGATTTTGATAGTGCTGTTTTGATATTTGCTAGCTTAAATGAGTAATGAATTACGTTGGTGAGATGCAGATGATGTGACTATAAAAAGAGGCACTCACCAGCAAGCTCCTACTATTACACCCAATTTCTACAGACTATTTATTCACTAGACTGCAAAATGGAGCCTTCCATATTCATTCTCAATAGACAAGCTATCGTTAACATGCACCTGGGTCTGAGCTAGTGCCAGAACCAAAGAGAATTCCCCCTACAATTCACAGCTGTTATATATGCACTGGCTTCAATGTTATGTAGCTTGTTAATGATTAAATCAAGTCCCACCTCCTACAACTTCTCATTTTGTGTTCCAGTCACAGTGTTATGGCTCTTCCAGCAATGAAGACTAAAAATATCCTCATAATTGATTTCATAGAAGCAGACACAGTGCATCCATAGCTTGCCTGAGGTCCCAAAATTTGACCAGTCTCAGAGAGCTCTTCTTTGGAGCAATGGGGCAAAACAGCACATTCAGATGCAATGCAAGTTACCGTAAATCGCACCTTCCAATGCAATGCAAGTTGACTATAACCTTTGAGTGCCTGGGGGCACATTTTGCATGATGAGCTTTTTCTATCACATTACTATCCTGCAGGTTTTGTGCAGAACCTCTGACCTGCTTTTTAACACCTAAATTAAAAGCCTGTCTTGAAAGCCCACAACTGCTGGATAGGAATCTAACAGAAAAGCTCCAGTGAGCACAATCTGTGTTAAATCTCATGCTGCATTGTAACTATTATGTTCTGTTCCCTGTGTGGTAGCCACAGAAGGACAAATTGCCTTGTTGGCCACAGTCCTCAAAGCTTCCTACATGGGACTGCTGGGGAGCAGGATAGTGAGAGGTGGCAGGAGACTGGTTGATCCAGAAACCATCCAAAAGTTGACGTTTTCATAAGGTGATAACCAAGGGAAAGGAACGGGGGAAAATCAAAGTTATAAATGGAGTTTTCTGAAACAGGTCATAGGTCAGGTCAGGGACCCACCTTTAATCCCTAAAGCTTTACAAATTTGGGCAGGCTTGCCCAAATAAAAATATTTTTAGCAGATGTCAAAAATAGTGCAGCAAAGGCACCCACTTAATGTCAATGGGCAGGGAGTTGCAGAGTATAGCTGCTGCTGCACAGAAAGCGCAACTCCTTACAAATGCAGAATGGATGTTGTGTGGTAGAACTTGTCCATGCAAGATGTAGGAAAAAGGAGAACAGCTGGTTGGAGGGAGGCAGATGGAGCCTACCTGTTGTGACTACTTATGTGATGAAAAGCAACAATTGAATTTGTTGCCACAAGATGTAATGATGGCCACTAACTTATTGTTGTTGTTGTTTAGTCGTTTAGTCGTGTCCGACTTTTTGTGACCCCATGGACCAGAGCACGCTAGGCACTCCTATCTTCCACTGCCTCCCGCAGTTTGTTCAGACTCATGTTTGTAGCTTCGAGACCGCTGTCCAACCATCTTGTCCTCTGTTGTCCCCTTCTTCTTGTGCCTTCCATCTTTCTCAACATCAGGGTCTTTTCCAAGGAGTCTTCTCTTCTCATGAGGTGGCCAAAGTATTGGAGTCTCAGCTTCACGATCTGTCCTTCCAGTGAGCACTCAGGGCTGATTTCCTTCAGAATGGATATGTTTGATCTTCTTGCAGTCCATGGGACTCTCAAGAGTCTCCTCCAGCACCATAATTCAAAAGCATAAATTCTTCGGCGATCAGCCTTCTTGATGGTCCAGCTCTCACTTCCATACATCACTACTGGGAAAGCCATGGCTTTAACTATACGGACCTTTGTTGTTAAGGTGATATCTTTGCTTTTTAAGATGCTGTCTAGGTTTGCCATCGCCTTTCTCCCAAGGAGCAGGCGTCTTTTAATTTCGTGACTGCTGTCACCATCTGCAGTGATCATAGAGCCCAAGAAAGTAAAATCTCTCACTGCCTCCATTTCTTCCCCTTCTATTTGCCAGGAGGTGATGGGCCACTAACTTAGGTGGCTTTAAAAGAGATTAGACAAATTCATGGATGGTGGGTCTTTCAAGGGCTACTACTGCTGTATTGTATAATGATCCATAATCAGAAGGAGGATACCCCTCATTCCAGTTGTAGGGGAGCAACAGCTAGGTAGGGTTATTGTCTTTATGCCCTGGTTCTGGGATTCACAGAAAAATAGGGTTGGACAGTGTGGGAAGCAGGAAACTGGGCTAGATGGACCTTTCCTCTAGCACAGCCAAGCTTTTCTCATATTCTGGCACCCTTGTATGCCAGAGTATAGGTTTTTTAAAGCATGACTCAGAAATAAGTCTCACATGTGAAGTTAACTGGGCGCAGGACAGAAGAACAGAGTCAATCTGACACACTATGACCCTGCAGGGAATACTCATGCTTCTGTCTGCCCATGCGCACAATGAAAAAGAAGAGACTGACAGAAATCCCCGAGAGAAAGTAAAACAGAAACAAGGTGTATTTTACTGCACAGAGCCTAATTTCGCAAAAAGCTTCTAGCAAAATCATTATGAGGTAGCTGGAAGACAAGTCCCTTAAACCCCCCACCCATAAATGCAATAAACTTGATCTACTCAGTATTTTCAAGATCAGCCAAACAGCCAGCTGTACAATATAAAACAAACCCTCCATAAATGGCCCATTCAAGAGGAAAAAGCCTGCTGCTTAGTTAAGCATGGCTTCCTATGGAGACATTTAGCCACTCAGTTTGCTTTTTCCAGTGCTCTATCCAGGCTAGTCTGTTGCAGCAAAAGCAACAAAAGAGTACTTTAATGACCAACACACTTTATTGCAGCATAAATGTTTGTGGGCTAAAATCCACTTCAACAGGCGCATTCTGGTGTTCTGATGAACATCTAATGAAGTGGACTCTAGACCACAAAAGCTTGTGCCAATGAACATGGTTAGTCTCTATGACCTTTGGTTGTTTCAGTTTGCTTCTCTGTGGTGTGTACATTTAGGCTATGGTTGGGTGGGTGTGGAGAACAGGACCTTTGAGCAGTAGCATGGGCCCACTTGCTTGGACCTTTAAAGGAGGCCCTTTAAAACAGGAGCACAGCTGAATATATTTTCATTTCCGTTCTAGGCCCTTTGTGGTTGTGTAGATTGCGGCGAGATCACATCCTTAAAATTTAGCTTGTCACCAAGAAGTGAAAATATGGCAGTTCTAACACAGAGGTACCCTAACATGGAGGCACAGAGTGGAGAAAGCTCCTTCTTTTCACCCTACTGTGCTTTATGGGCCAAATACCACAAGGATTTGGCAGGCTTTGAACCATAATGCTGGAACATTGAGAAAATACTGAAGTATAGTTAAAATCCTGCCAGAGTATTCAAGGGTGTGATATAAAGACAGACTGTTGTAAGTGTAGAATACTGCCTGATTAACGAAGAGGATCAGACCTGAAGGTTGCAAATCCAACACTGGAGGAAGCATAGTGCAATTAGTCATGGGTAAAGGCCACTGTAGCACTCCAGTTCCAAACCAATGGGTGAGAGCTATACATGGTTTCCATCCATGGAAGCTGATATATCCAACCAACTTCAGAGCGTCTGTTACTTACACACACAAAAGGAATAAAAAAAGATGAAAAATACTTCAGCATTTCAGAACCAAATACGCTTTCATCTGCCATGAGTTTTTGTCATATGAGTTTCCAAAGACCATAGGAAGCTGCATTATATCACATCAGGCCATAGGTCCATCTAGCCCAAGGGTGGGGAACGTTTTTGCCCTACCCCTTTTTCTCTCACCCCCAGCAGATCAACTTTGATGGAGCCATCCACCTGTCAATATTTGACACCATATTGATACCTTGTCATCTTGCCCACCTGTCAAAGTTGACCTACTATGGGAAAGGTGGATACTGCCCAACCAGCATTGAGTTCCCCATACATCAGCTGATTTTGTAAGGTTCCGCTGCACCAGCCATGTCCCGGGAAAACTATTTCGTGCGCCTGAACCAAGAAGGACTGAACTTTGCACACTTCAGCCAGTGAGTTATTCAATCCTGCTTTATGTAGACATATCTCTACCTGCCCCATATCTGGTCTCTACCTGCTCCACATGTGATGCTGTAGCTCAAGGAAAACAGTCTTACAAGCAAAATGAGCAGGTCTGGTGTCCCAGGTTTCCCCTGCAGACTGGAGGTTCCCTACTCCTAATCTAGTCCAATCTTGTCTACAGCAACTGACAGTGATTCTCCAGTTCTCAGGCAGCAGCCTTTTTCCCAATGCTTCCTGGAGATGCCAGAGATTGAACATGGAATTTTATGCATGCAGAGTAGTTGCTCTACTACTGAGCTTTGGCCATTCCAACATTTCTCCAATGAAAATAGGGATGTCCATGAGGCATATTAAGCAACTCAAGAAGGTAAGGTATGTTGATTGGGCTGAGAAACACCCAATGTGGGAAATCTGTGATCAGATAATCTAGCTTTAACAAACAAACAAAGTTTAAACCCACCCCCTTTTTTTATCAGAGAAGCAGCAAAGGTACTTAATAACTTCTACGTCAGGTAATTCAAATATAAATTTCATTCATTTCTATTAACATCACAATCCTCTACATTTCTGCTCAGCCCCTTTGAATTCAAAGGGATCTCGTCCCAGGTAAATGAGCCCAGGACTGCAGCCTAAGAGGCCATCAAAGGATTAATAGAATCGTGGCTGCCTATTATAATCCTGTGTCCTGGTACAGTGAATATTTTGTAAGAGCACACGGATAAGATTGCCCTAAAACTGCCTGGTGAATTTTGAGATCATATGAATGCTTTCTGAAACTTAGAATTATTTCTGACAACCTGAATTTGATAGAAGACTGTAGGGAAGCTGCAGGGATGGTAGAGCTAAACTGAATATGCAATTGTCACATCACACAAAAATAAGTGGAAGTGATAGGAACATTTCACAGCAAAAGTTTAAAAAAGGGGGGAGGGAATTTCAAGTGCAAATAGATTTAGATGCATACTACAATAAAGAAAAATAGTTGCAAGTTGCAACCAGTTCATAATTTAATGCCAGCATCACTAACATCTGCTTACAGCAGTGATGGCCAAACTTGGCCCTCCAGCTGTTTTTGGACTACAATTCCCATCATCCCTGACCACTGGTCCTGCTAGCTAGGGATGATGGGAGTTGTAGTCCCAAAACAGCTGGAGGGCCAAGTTTGGCCATCACTGGCTTACAGTGAACCCGTCCCCTTAAACATTAGATGCTAGGATACTCATCCTGCAATCTATTCTGAACACAGGAGAGGTGCAAAGAGCTTCTCTCTATAAGCAAACATGGCAGTAGCCAATTTGAGTGCCTTTCCCCCCATTGATGGGTGGGGGCTAGTGGGTTGATGGGGCAGCATATTTGGACCATTCTATGATTCTGTCTCTTTTTATGCACTTCCAGTTGCAGCAGCAATTTGGATTATTCCACACCTGGCCCACCACAGCAGCCACTGGCACCCATGCCATCTTCTTAACCTGAAAAGATTGGTGACCCTTGCCTCAAATCAATACTACTACTACTACTACTACTACTACTACTACTACTACTAATAATAATAATTTATTATTTGTACCCCGCCCATCTGGCTGGGTTTCCCCAGCCACTCTGGGCGGCTTCCATAGAAACCAAAAATACACTAAAATATAACAGATTAAAAAGTTCCCTGAACAGGGCTGCCTTAAGATGTCTTCTGAATGTCAGGTAGTTATTTATCATTGGTTCCCTGTAGCTTTGCTTCTCGCAATGAGGGAACCGCCAGAAGGCCCCCGGCACTGGACCTCAGCGTCCGGGCAGAACGATGGGAGTGGAGACGCTCCTTCAGGTATACTGGACCGAGGCTGTTTAGGGCTTTAAAGGTCAACACCAGCACTTTGAATTGTGCTTGGAAACGTACTGGGAGCCAATGTAGGTATTTTCAAGACCGGTGTTATGTGGTCTCAGCAGCCGCCCCCAGTCACCAGTCTAGCTGCCGCATTCTGGATTAGTTGTAGTTTCCGAGTCACCTTCAAAGGTAGCCCCACGTAGAGCGTGTTGCAGTAGTGTTGCAGTAGTCCAAGCGGGAGATAACTAGATCATGCACCACTCTGGCCAGACAGTCCGCGGGCAGGTAGGGTCTCAGCCTGCTACCAGGTGGAGTTGGTAGACAGCTGCCCTGGATACAGAATTGACCTGCGCCTCCATGGACAGCTGTGAGTCCAAAATGACTCCCAGGCTGCACACCTGGTCCTTCAGGGGCACAGTTACCCTATTCAGGACCAGGGAGTCCTCCACACCAGCCTGCTCCCTGTCCCCCAAAAACAGTACTTCTGTCTTGTCAGGATTCAACTTCAATCCATTAGCCACCATCCATCCTCCAACCGCCTCCAGGCACTCACACAGGACCTTCAGCGCCTTCACTGGTTCTGATTTAAAAGAGAGGTAGAGCTGGGTGTCATCTGCATACTGATGAACACCCAGCCCAAACCCCCTGATGATCTCTCCCAGCGGCTTCACATAGATGTTAAAAAGCATGGGGGAGAGGAAGGAACCCTGAGGCACCCCACAAGTGAGGGCCCAGGGGTCTGAACACTCATTCCCCACCACCACTTTCTGAACACGGCCCAGGAGGAAGGAGCAAAACCACTGTATAACAGAGCCCCCAGCTCCCAGCCCCTCTAGACGGTCCAGAAGTATGTTATGGTCGATTTTATCAACAGTTTTCATCACTGTTAACGAAAGAAGAACCGAGCAACAGTTCGCCGCAAAGTGGCAGAAATGAATGAGGGATGCTTTATTAGACATTATGACACAGTAATATTATAAAGCTGATTTCAACAAAACTAGGGAACGATTCTGAATTATGTATGCATTGTATGGTAGAAGTCATAGTCACCTTCACTGTGGCTGGTCAGTGCATCCTGGCCTTACAGAATACAATGAGGAAAACTGCAGCTGTCCTGGGGAGGATGGAAGACTCACTGTATACTGACAGCAGAAATGCCTTTGGGACAAGTATTTAGTGTGCTCCAGTTGTGAAATATTGGGTGGGAAGGCATAGGTTATGAACTGCAGAAGTGAAGTCAAGGGAATCCATGTTTCAAGCACTTTTCTGAAGGCAAAACAAGCCACTGAGAAATGCCTGAACAGGACAGCAGGCCACAGTGACTGCAACTTACTTTAATCCAAACTCAAAGATGCAGGGAGTAGTGCTTTCCTGTTTTAAGAAGCCACAGTTTACAACAGCTCAGCTCACGTTGCATATAAAATCAGAACCACCAATGTTATTAAAAGCAACAATTTTATTTTAGTGCTCCAATACTTTGTTTTTAAATCAAGATGTGGCTTTCTCTCTCTCTCTCTCTCTCTCTCTCTCTCTCTCTCTCTCACACACACACACACTATACCCCACATACAAAATATTATTCTTGGTGCAATCCTACCCCTGTGTAACCCAGTGTTCACTCATTGAGAGGTGATCCAGTCATACGGATGTATTAATCTGATCTTCTGATTTGTGTATTTTTAACTTGTTTTGTGAATATATTTATATTGTTGATTTCATGCTGTTGACTGCCATGTTATCCCCCTGCCCGCCCCTTAAGTTTGGTAGCGTATGCATTTTTGGCAAATAAATGAATCCTGTGTATGTACTTTCAAACTAGCAGCTCTGGAAGGAAACACACATTTTGAATTAAAGTACCCACCCAGCCAATTCAATGGGGATTGATAAGTATTCTGATGGAAACAAGGCCTCACACCTGCATGTTTGTTAGTCATCTTCCACACAGAGACCTTCCCTGCTATATCAGGGTGCCCTGTTTCTTCCAAAAACTCTCCCAAAAACACTATTTGCAACATTAAACTAGAAGCTACAAATGAGTTCCATTTTGCTGCATTAAATTAGATTGATCCAGAATGCTAGTTAATTGGCAGTGAGATATTTCCACAATAAGAATGAGGCAGATGAGATGTCCCAAATCATATGCTGACCTGATAAGATCGACAAAATAAGACTGATCAAATAAGGTCGACCAAAACATACACCACTATTTATTTTTCAAATATTTCTGATGAAAACAAAGAGACATTTAGAAGCAGGGCAGTAGGTCATCATCTCCAAAAAAACCTTAATATTCTGTCTAGAAACCCAAGTCCTGAACCAAGGCTCACCGTATTCTGAGACCAGAATACAATATGTATCTTGTCAAAGATTCAAAATTCTTTTCAGAATAAGCAGATAGAATAGTAACCACGGGAGAGGGGAACTGATCTGTTGAGGGCCACAAAGTCTCAATTCCTGGCCACAGTTGTACAGACCTCTAACTATGCCCCCAACAATCCTTGCATATCTGAAAGGTCAAAGGAGATTTAGCATAGGGACAGAGGAAACTGCCATACCATTAGCTTAAGATGCCCATCTACCTTGCAATTATCTACTCTGAGTAACAGTGGCTCTCAAGAATCTCTAGCAGATATTTTCTCCATCATCTTTCACCCAGTCTCTTTGATGGAAGAAGCCAAAGATTAAATATTGGATTCCTGAGACTGGACATAAGAAAAGCATGTATTCTTCAAGTGAACATACTGCCTCTTTAATTTCTTGCACATAGATAACACAGCATTTACAGAGAGGGGTATAAGCCTTCCCCCCTAACCATTTCCCAAACATTAATCAATTCTGACACTATCTTGTTCATCCCTCCAGAACCTGCTACAGCACTTTAGGAGAGGGTTTAATGCCGCCACCACCCTGTCATTGCCTCAGCATTTATCTCCTTTCCCATTAGGGGAAACTATGCTTCTCTTATAGTAGAAAGAGCAGCTGGAGTGAGATTTGCATGGGGAAAGGGTTAACTATTGCCAGTGTCATCATGCCAACCAAACTGGGGAGGGGCTGTCTCTGTGGCTGCTTTTTTAAACAAAAATGACAAAGAGGGGAGATCTAATCCCCAGTCCTCAAAATCTTTTCTGGTTTGACCTAGAGACTATTACCAAATGCCTGCACTTTCTGGAGCTTCTCTTGACAGGCTTAAGTAATTGGATCTTCCTTTTGCAAAGAAACCGTGAAAGCAGAAACACTTTAAAGATGCAAAATTCTGTGCCAGGTCTTGAATTAAAAACAAGCATGATGAACGCACGCAACAGGGGATAAAGGAGCAGCACTTTCCAAAGGCCTCAGTTTTCAAAGGATGTCTATCAGGAAGGAATGGTGTTTTAAATCTATTGTGTATCCAGGTGGAAGATGTAACATTGTGAAAATCAGTCTGCTTGGCCAATTGCCTGGCTAATAACCAAGATTAAAATTGTACTCTTGTAATGCAACATTTACCTCCTTTGACAGATTAGCATTTCCATGTCATAAACACAAGCAAGGCAACAATCTGAATTAATAATACTACTAATTTCCCCCCATATTGTCTAAAGCCAGACCAATCTAGATTATTAGTTCCCTCTTTCTTTTTCCTTGAAGGAACAGAAAAATGAGTAATTTTAAACCCAAGATAATATTAAAAACTAGATTCAAGCTAATTTTGTTCCGCAACATTCAGACAGGGTTAGAATCATGATATGCTGTTTGACTAGAAATGCAACCTCCAACTTTATCAATTGGCTTTGTACACAGATATTAACTAGCTCAAATTCCGCTTTCTTCCCTATCCGTAGAATGGGGAACTTGCATGAGAAAAGAACTAGATAAAAGAAGAGGAAAGATATATATATATATAATACATACGCAGCTCAACCTGTGGATTTCTCCTTGATTTACTCGCCTAATCGTCCTTTTTCTCCTCCAGAGTTCACTGGCCTCCCTTTTAAATACTTTCCCTCTAAAACTCATGGTGTCAGTAGGAGTCCCGGCAGCATATTCCTTTAACCTTTTGGCTACACCAGCTTCAGAGAAGAAACTTAGCTGTACTGTCTGAAGGGGAAGTATAGTATGAGCATTTACTGCATTCACAGAAGCTGCATTTAAAAAAAAGCCCCAGCGCCCTCAGTTATAACTCATTACTTCCTGTGAGCTATAAAAAAGATGGTGCTTCAGTGAACCGCAAATAAAATCTTAGTGGGGATGACGCCTTAGGCACAATATTTCCCTTCGCAGACCCACTCATAAGAAAATCCTGTTTCAGTTAAGAAACTCTGATTAGAAGAAACCTGGTTACCCCAAACTCACACCACTGCTCCACCCAATTAGCAATTTCAACTTTGGTAAGAGGCAAGCAAGCAAGGCTTCCCTAGGAAGATGGAGACATTTTCTAGAAGAAGCTCTAATCTTCCATGACTAGGAGGTGGAAACTGCATGGAGGGTGATGATGAGGGTTTGGGAAGAAAATCAGATGGCATTTGAAGGTGAATGGACTTAATTCACACTTTCCAAAACCATGTGTGAACTGAATCGCAAGCATCCATTGAACTTCACACATTTCTGCATTTTGCAATGCAGCTCTCCAGCCAAGCAGTGGTGTTGCATCCTTTGTTGGTGCCCAGGACACCTGTGTCCATGTGCGCACCAGGTGGGACCAGGGTCTGGGCATGGAGGGTGAACAAAACCTGCTGCACAGGCACAGGGCATGGAGTATGGCGGTCACATACCAACGTTGGCCGGGCAGCCATTCAGAGAGGGGGCTGGGGACAAAGCGGCAAGGCCAGGCTAGGCTCTGGGGCCCAGAGATCCCTGGTGGCAGGCAGGACAGAAATCCCTGCATGGGGGCACCTGGTTCACACCCCCTCAAAATCACGCATCTGGGGCTACTGCCCCCCCCGGCCTTCTCCACGCTACGCCCCTGCAGCCAAGTAATTTGCAGTATCTCCTTCTCTTTCCAATTCCAATTCAACTGACTTACTAGGGGCTTGTTTCTATCAAATTTCTTTTCCTGTCTCCAAACTCTAGTTAATAAGAGCTGCCTTCCTTTATTTCTGATGCTTACAGTCACCCTTGAAAGCAACACCAGCAACTACACAATCTAGCACAAATGAGTTTTAAATGGTGATAGGACCATCCATTGCTCATTTGTTTAATTCATTCTCTCATACTCTCTCTCTCTCTCTCTCTCTCTCTCTCTTCCTAAGCAGCTGAAATAGGTAAGATAGGGATTGCAGGGAGGGAGAGATAGGAGAGGTGGTAAGCAAAATCTAGACTTAACCCAAGACCTAGATCCGAATTGCCATTCACACAAGCCAAGAAGGAAAACGAATGAACAAAAACACAAGAGCATTGGACTTTTGCCCTCCAGACATTGATGAACTACAATTCCCATCATCCTTGGCTATTGGCCATGCTTGTTAGGGCTGAGAGGAGTTGAAGTTTAATAACTTCTGGAAGACCAAAGGTTTCCCACACCTGCTCTAGCAACTGACAGGAATGTCCAGTGATGCTTCCAAGCCTCAGGAGGGAGAGAAAAGCAATATAATGTCAAAAGTTAGCAGTGTTAGTTTGGGTCACTGGTTGCTTTGTAAAAAGTCTTACATTTTAAGTAATTAGCTGAAACGATGTATATAAAGAATTCTGAACAATTGCATGTATTTTATATAGTAGTATTTCTCTTCCTAACCTCTCACTGTAATCCAGATTGCCATCATAATATCAACTTCAGTAGGAAAGGAGAAACAAAATTTTGGAAAGGGCTATGGAACTTTGGGAGGAATGAATTCTAGGACAATGTATGAGAAACGAAACAGATTTGGGTTTCTATTCTTCAGTTGTATGACTGCTCTTTTAATTTGTCATTTTTTTAAAAAAGTGTTGACGCTCTGAGAACCTGATCAGAAAACCTAATCTAGAAAGTGTTAATGGTGACTCATTTTAGGGTAAATTCCACTCTGCACATGTTTGAAGCTAATTTTTGTTCATGGTGTACATATCATTGAGCTGGGCCCTGACACAGAACATGATTGCCACAATGATGCTCTGAATCTGGAGTGAAAAATGTCTGCTTGACATTGCACTATATTCATGTTCAACATTGTGCTGGCACCAGTGAAACATTGGTCTCCGTCATGTCCATTCTCTCGCTTAATTTGCTACAAGTAGATGCTTTACAATACTTTACCTGTGGCAGGGGGTTGACCTAGATGACCTTCGAAGTCCCATCCAGCTCTTATCATTTTACGTGGATGGTACTGGTCACCAGTTGGGTATTTGTAATGTGCAATGGTAGCCTCAGTTGAACAGACTCCATGAGTTTTTTTTTCAGTGAACAGACAAATCTGGAACTTGGGTCCACCACTCTGGCACAAACTCCAAATACAGCTCCATAGTAATGGTGAAGGTGGAGCTAATCACAGGAAAGGGTCCCATACCATTTAAATATTGCCTAAATAATACACTCATTAAGGGCACAGCCCTTAACAGATGCAATTTCCGGGAAATTTCCTGGAGCTTAGGTAAACAAGGAAAGCCCTTCACACAGCATATTAAACCAAAGGGTTTCTTGAAAATTCAACATTATTTCATCAGAGATTAAATTGATTAAGTGACTAGGTTACACCTCAGGCAATGCCTTACAAAACAAAAATGTCTTCAGTCGTTGCCTAAACATCATCACACCAGACACCTGCCTGGTTTGGGCTGGTAATTCATTCCACGGAGCAGCAGCAGCAGCAGCAAAGGCTGGATTCTAGCAGAGGCTAAGCACAACCCTGCATGGTCATCCATGGAAACAGAGGAGCACCCCCCCCCAATTACTAATCCAAAAACACTCAGGTACAACACTACATGTGGAAAACAAGCTGAACATGCTCACCCATTCGCCATACAAGAGATCTTGCTGGATGATTACAAAAAATAATTCCCACAGCTCTTCATCATGTAGCAAATTGTTGCTGATTGTAGTAACCTGATTGTTTGCAATACCAAGGTATCAAATCTTGTTTTGGCACTATAGCTAGACCTCTAAAAGGGTTGTGCTGAATTACGGAAGCTTCTATTTTGGGGACCAACAAAAATGTTGATTGCAGTTCTGGTTTGATCTTACAAAAATTGTCTTCATTAAGGAACTCTCTAAAGGACAGTCACGTTTTGCGGGTGGCTGTTGGAGGAACGGAAAGTTACTGTCCTTCCTTACCCAGCTCCATCACTCTCAACCACACAGTCTCTTTCCAGTAACTAAGCAGAAAATCTGTACTTACAGTACCCCTATAGCCATCCCTTGCAATGGCAGCGGCCTCATTGGTTAATGGAAAGGCAAAAAGAAATGGGTGAAAATTTCTTCTCCCACTCTAACATGGCCATGCAGCCACTAACATGGACACAGCAAAGGGCACTCCTATTTCTTCCAAATCTGGACCTGATGCCCAGTGGTGTGGTCAGAGATGGACCATTGGGGCTCTCTCAGCAAAATCATCAGGAAAGGCCCCCCAAAGCAGCAGGACTAGCTTCCCACATTTTGAAGCAATATACATTAATATCTGAGGAGCCCTCTCCCCCACCTCCATACGACCATTAAGTCCACATCATTAAATTACCTAACCGCACCATTGCTGATGACACAAACTAACCACAGCCTCCAGACCCTGAGTTGGAAGGCAAGGGGCAACTTCCTCCATCAGGCAGAAGCATTTGGGATTGGCATGTTTGTGTGCAGAAATTCTCTGCATTGCTTCCTTCCCACCTCCCACTTTGGAAACACAGGCTCCATCCTCACTATACATTTAAAGCACTGGGATACCACTTTAACCGGTTACAGTTTCCCCCACAGAATCCTGAAAAGTGTTGTTAAGGGTGCTGAGAGTTGCTAGGAGACCCCCATTCCCCTCGTGGAGGTATAATTTCCAGTTCCCTGGGAAGAGGGATTGTTAAAATACTCTGAGAATTGTAGCTCCATGAGCAGAATGGAGGGGCTATCCTAATAACTCTCAGCATCCTTAACAAAGAACAGTTGCCATAAAACTTTGGCGGAAGCCATGACTATTTAAAGTGGCATGATACTGCTTTAAGTGTACTGTGCAGATGGGGCAATAATGGCTATTCTTCCAAATACTGGAAGTGCTTTCAAGAGGAATATTGCTCCCTTCAGTATATCCCTCTCTCTGGTGGCCAAATCACCCAATATGTTTTCCCTGCACACAGTATTTTAGTTTCCCCACAAGAATGTGAATGGCAGCTATTTGCTTCCTTATAAGAAAGTAATGGCATAGACTCTGCTTCTAGTGCTGTCCTGATGTTGCAAATTGTATTGTGGTTCTGGTACAGGCCCTAGCCAACTCTCAGCCTCTCTGCCTGTGTATCACCAGGAGCAGGACATAAAACTCCTTTCACCCTCACACAGCATGACCACTGGTTGGAGATGATTGGAAACGTAGTCTGGAGGACTTGCTTGCTTGCTCTGAAGACTTGCAGAAGAGTGGATTCACTGTACTCCCACTGAGTGAAGTACTGAAAGGCAATGGCGTCTGGCAATAAAGAATGGAAAAGAAAGCAAAAGGTCTTTGCCAAGCTATGCAGACATTCCCAGTGACTACCAAGGAAGAACCACAACATTAACAAAGTTGGTATTTGTCCTTGTTTTCTCTCGTTCCACCAACACTGGCGGCGTTCTGAAAACTTCTCGCATGACACTCTGAAAAGAACTGCCAAGGCGAAATGTCCCTGACAGACTCGGGAGTTAACACAGGATCCCTCAAGCCCTGCTGACTTCACTGAAAATAGAGATTCTTTTTTCAGTGGCTGGAAAGGACATTGGACATTATCTGCAACACTTTATCTCAGGAAAGCATTCTAAGATTTCCTTGCCCCTAAAATACCTTTGCCATGCAAATATATGTCTCTCTCTCAAACACACACATAGAGACATTTGGTTCAAATTGTATAAAGACGAAGAATGCTGTTGTTGCAAATAGCCCTAATGGAAGACAACATAGCTCCAACTCTGACCTGCCTCTCCAACAGAGAAATACGGTAAATATGCTTTGCCCTTAAAGGGAATTTACAAAGGAAGAGAGGCTTTTGTACATTGGTCAGAGAACACATTGTTTTGGCGCAAACAACCACTGTAATGGCAAGATAAATAATTGAACTTCATCCAAATGGCTTCCACCTAGCAAACGAAGCTGAGACTGCTTTGTCTTCTGCTTTCAGCTTCAAAATGGAGAAGGAATTCTGCAAGTGCAGCCGTTAGTGAAGAGCAATAGCAAAGTCCCACTTCCCTCAGTAGATATATAAAGCCATACACTTTAAAATAAGTGGAACCAGATTTTGAACAGGATCGATATCCCAATGAAGTCAGTGACAAAGCACCATTTGAGCAGAATAGATCTAGATCTAAACACACACAAAGAGAGAGGATCTCTGGATGGTTACACACTGAACAGATGCTTGGCACTGGTTTAGGTGAGCCAAGAAGGGCAAGTTGGTTTAGAAGAGGAAGAGGCAACTTTAAGGTTTGCAAAACCAAGGCTGAGCATTATGTTACCACCTCCTTAAAAAGAAATTCGACAATGGGTGTGCAACACATGGTGTGTGCATGACGTCACAGGTGAGCAGCGTGTGCAATACTGGGGCCCCTCAATACTGGGTGCAAGACTGCACCTCTGCATCACAGCAAGTGAAAAGTAGGTGGTGTATGGCTTCATCTTGCAATCATAAATTGCTTTCTCCCTGAGTGTAAGGACAGAAATGTCCTCAAATCCAACAGTCAAGTTTAGGAGCAATGGTGCCTTTTCATGTTTCTAGTCGATGAAGCATGCTTTGACATGGTAACATCCCCAAATGTTAAACTCCCCAATTTTGTTTCGCGGATAAAGACAATCCTGTTTAAGTATCTGCATACTTCTGCATAAGGGTTGCATTACTGGGCAGGATCAGGTCATGTGAATTAATGTGCCCTCATCAGTGTTACATCTTAAAAAGATAGCTCCTGTTCTCATGCCCTTTTGGTACAGCCTGGATGGAATCCAGTAAACCCTCCAAACCACTTCGTTCTGGGTTATCTTTAACCTCAGATTTAAGGTACATTATGCATACATGCTGAAGAGTCTAAAAGTCCTGGGTGAATAAAAATGGTGTTCACACAGAACTAGTGCTGTGCCCTATCCTTCATGCCCTCTCAACAATTTCACATCAAGTAATTAGGTAGGAATTTGCATTTGAAAATGAAAACGTTACTTTTCAAGGGTCCATGGACTGTTTGTGACTACTGCGGTACCTCGAGTTACATATGCTTCAGATTACATAAACTTCAGGTTACAGACTCCGCTAACCCAGAAATAGTACCTCAGGTTAAGAACTTTGCTTCAGGATGAGAACAGAAATCGTGCTCCAGCAGTGCAGCAGCAGCAGGAGGCCCCATTAGCTAAAGTGGTGCTTCAGGTTAAGAACAGTTTCAGGTTAAGAACGGACCTCTGGAACGAATTAAGTACTTAACCCGAGGTAGCACTGTATAGCCTCGTTCATTCTACAAATCATCAGCACTCTTCAGCCTTCCTGGGTGTCCAGGTTTCAATCAAAGCCCAGGGGAAAGACATGAGGCATGGGGCTTTTTTAGACAAGGAAGCACCAGCAGCCAGGGAGACTGCAGAGCACTGGATAAATGCTTACTGGGGAAAAAACAGAAACCACTCCATTAGGTTTGGTTGAAAATTACTGACACCTGTGTCTCAAAACGTGGTGGAAGGTTTGTCCATCATCCCCCAGAACCCACTGGACCTTGACATATGATATCCAATTGAAGGACCAACAGTTCACTGCTCATTTTGTAGCATTCAGCAGCAAAGCTGCCTGTCCAATTTCCTTTATTTGCAGCAATCTGTGAAGCATCTGCATCTGAGTCTCCAGCAACCACAGAAGCTGCACTCTATGCAAAATAAAATAAAATAAAGCATCAAAGGCATATTGTGCTGACTTTCCTTCAGGGATGCACAATTTTGAAGGCATGGTAATTTAGCAATCTAAACTTTTTTGATATGAGTTATTCCTCAGTTGAGACAGTGCTTGCTTTAATTGGTGAACCAATAGCCTGCAAATGTACTCTTGCTCTTCCCAACATTTTTGCTATCAGAGATGGAGCAACTATTCAAGCAGAGGGGTGGGGAGATTAACATGTAAATATTCCTTGTGTGAGACATTTCATGTTGGCTACAAATATACCCCCATGACTCCATGCAGGACATAATGGAGAAAGTCATTTACAGTCAAGGAGAGAGGGGGTGATGCCACTCTTTGATAACAAATAACATGCTCCATGCATCATTTCCTGCTACACTTAACAGGGCTTGCAGTAAAGCTGCTGGTTTCTGACCTAAAGCATCAAGAAAGAAAGCTTATGAGCTCCTAGCCTGCTCTCCTGTCTTCTGCTGCCTTGCTGCCCCCTCCCACTTCCCCATATTTGGCAGGATCTCCTCAAAAGAGGTTGTAGTTTCTAAAGAAGCTCTTTAGTCTTCCCTGTTCATAAGAGATTACGACAACTGGCTATCTCTAAATCCTCTCACAAGCTATGTCAAAGTACTGGGGTTCTGGGCACTGTCAAAAATTCTATGGAATTATTGACAGCAGTTCCAATGGTAATCTTCAGCGACTGCCACTGTGTGTCCTTTCTAGCCAGCTTCTCTGCACCTTCCATCCACCAGAAAACAGAATCTGTCAACAGCTGCGCTATTGGGTCACGCCTGTATATTTCACTAGCCACATCTACCTACCAGCAATTTCATGATAGCCCAGATGCTACTTTGGGGCTTCTTGAATTGTCAGCAGTAAAAATTGATGCACAACTTCACATGTTGTCCTCTGCCACATCACAGAGGATGCTGTGTCAAAATTCTTGGGCTTCTAGGTCATGCACAACTTGGCTACCTAGCTAATTGGTACACTTAACAATAACCTATTTAACTGGTTATTGGAAATCAGCCCTGAGTGCTCACTGGAAGGACAGATCGTGAAGCTGAGGCTCCAATACTTTGGCCACCTCATGAGAAGAGAAGACTCCCTGGGAAAGACCCTGATGTTGGGAAAGATGGCGGGCACAAGGAGAAGGGGACGACAGAGGACGAGATGGTTGGACAGTGTTCTTGAAGCTACCAACATGAGTTTGACCAAACTGCGGGAGGCAGTGGAAGACAGGAGTGCCTGGCATGCTCTGGTCCATGGGGCCACGAAGAGTTGGACATGACTAAACGACTAAACAACAACACCTAGCCTATTTTGGTTCATCTGTTCCAACTGGATCAACATATGAGTCAGGTTGCTAGCCACCAGCAACTATTTAGCTATCACTTATGTGAGACAACCGTTTTCCCTTGCATGACCTCACACTTTCATCTAATTGTTACAAACAGTCAGTCATTAAGAGTTTAGGGACAGAGTAATAATAGCTTCCTTCCTTCCAGAAGACTTTCACAGCACAGGAGCTCATCAAGCAGAAGTTGAAGGACAGAACTCTTCCCAATGCCTTTACTTCCAGAGAGGGAATAGTAATTTAATTTGCACATGTCATTCACACTGTGACCCACAAGGGTTTTTCTTTCCTTGATGGAAGTTGATCCCATAGATATTTCAGTATGGATCAAGTAATTTAGAGGCCTTTTAGCCTCATGTTTACCCAAGGCTCTATTTTGAATTCTGCTCCTGCATTCCTGGTAATACGTGAAGCTAGTCTTCCATTTCCTTTAATAGACAGCACATCAGATTCTTAATTGAGCTGGGCTTTGCCTCTACCCATGGCAGCCATTTTTCCTTCCATTCTGCTGTGAAAACAGGATATGTTCCGTAATTGCTTGATCAGCTACTATCTAATTAATTTGGGGTGTTATTTAGTTGAAACATTTTGCCCAGGGATTCTGGGAGCTCTGTTAGGTCCTTTGTGCATCAATATTAAGCAAAGCAGGCCATCTCACATTTGCAAACTCCATTCATGAACCAAGCATTCCTTTACCTTCAAGACATTGTTGTATGGCACATGTGTAGAGATTGTGTTAAAATGTTTAATGCCTACACAAGGGCATATTGATTTATTTAATTTGAATCCTGCCCTCCCTCCCAAAAGGAACCCAAGACAGCAAACATCAAAAGGTAGTCAATATTCTCTTCTCCCTCAAAAAACCCCTACAATTTCTTCATAGTTTCTCATTGTAAAATTTTTGAATGCTGATGACATTGAAATGAATTGAAGGGGCTCTAGCAACAAGGTAAAAAGTATGAGGGGATTAATAATAGATAAACTAATAGATTATGAATTTGCTGAACCAAATTTAAAAGGGATACAAAAATGGGAGACGTGAGGAAGTCAGGAAAATAAGTTAACTAAAGTGGAGAGATTAAGAAAGAGAGAAATTTTGTTTTTTCTTTTACATGTGTTTTTTCTTTTTTCTGGTTTTTGTGTTTAATGTTTGTATTTTTGTATTTTGTATTTTTGTGCTTTTGTATTTTGTATCTGTTTTGCATTTGTTGTTTGTTTTTTCTAAACTTTTCTATTGATAAAACCTAATAAAATATTGTATATATTAAAAATTCTTCATGGTTTCTAATCCATCAGGATCTCGAATGGTTTGGGAGCTCAAGATAGAAGAGGAGCAGCAGCAGCAGGGGGAGAATGGAGAAGAAACAAAGAAGAGGCTTGAAAGCTGGCACCCAAGGATGGAAGTTCTCCCTTTGAGACTCTAGATATCAGAGAGGGGGGGAGAAGATCTGCCAACTCTCTACATCACCACTCCTGCACAGCATGGGGATTCATTAGGGAGTGGAGAGGGCTTTGACCAGCTGAGGTGGATGAAGTGGTGGCAGAGCTGCAGTCAGACACAGCGTTGTCACCAAGAACCAGGCATTACCTTGGTAGGTGGGAACAGACGCCCCAGTCCAGGTGGAGCATGTGTTTCCATATAAAGCAGTATAATAAAGTGAGAGTCTCATAAGTGAGATCATCCCACCTCATCTTTAAAAGCTTGGCAAGAGGGGCATGACAACAGTTGGGACATCATGGTTGCTTCTGTTCACTTCTGCATCTCTTGCCTTGCTCGACCCTGTGCTTGTGCTGAGCCTGTACCATTGTTAGCCTGCTTTCCTTGTGTTTTGGGACAGTTAATTCCAATTAATTTTTGTGCCCTCCTTAAAAGTGTGGCAATTACTTGGATATTTCTGGCAACCTAGAGGATTTACCCAAGGCAACACATCCCTTGCAAGAAGATCTGTTTCCTAGCATTTAAATTATAAAGTGTTGTTCCTGGGGAATCACACCTACGGCTAGGACTCCCATTACTATTGTGAACACAAGTTTCACCTCATTCCTAACAATGTGAAATTGATCATTCCTAAAAATGGACAACAACTTAGGCACCAGGCAAAAACATTCCTTTCCAACCAGGCCTTTTGCTGACTAGCATCCTATATCCTTTTAAATGTGTTTGTGGGAGGGGGTGGGGGTTGCTTTTGTTATTATTATGCATTTTATATTTTTATCTTGTGTTTTTATGCTGTGAACTGCCCTGAGATCTATGGACGAATGGTGGCACACAAATTTAACAAATGAATATAACAACTTCTCCCATATCCATGTCATTTTGTGTACCTTTAAATTTTTTATCTAAACATTATTTACCTAATCTTTTAGAACTATGATCTCCTGCACTGCACTGCTAAAGCATAGGAGTGCTTTCCTAATCCACCTTAAACAAACAAACGTAACACATGGTGAAATTTGCCTACCTAATTCCTCGTCTCTCCCTTTTTATTAAAGAGCAAAGCAAAAACAGAACTTTGGCTCTATTCTCACACCTCTAGCATTGCATGGATATGTTTGTGTGTATTTTAATATTTAGTCAAAACCACTTTCCTGATTTTGAGAGCATGGAAGTGAAATTATATATTGAAACCACCCTGAGAAAGGCATTTCCATAATCTATGACTTTTCCCACGAGAACAGCATATTGTGTTGAGGGAGATTTGCAAGATGCCTCTACCAACAGAAAAAAATGTTGAGCAATATTTTGCACAATCATCTTGATTAACTTTTTTAATGCAGGCACAGTTGTACCCTATTAAAACAGTCCAATAAAATAAATAATTTGAAACAGTTTGATTTGTTTTTGCCTTTCACACAGCCGTTGCCACTTCTGTTACCAATGCTTACGAATCTAACCATCACAAATGAACCCTGTTTTGTAGTTGTGTGATCAATAAGGAGTTGTCTCCCAGATGAGCAACTTGTATTTGACATGAGCATGTAAGCTTGTGAGAAAACACAGAACTCCTCAGTTCATCTGTGAGATATTAGTAGGTAGAGTGGCAGGGATCCTGCATACACTGCCAATGCTGAAATGCCATATTCAGAAGAAGCAAAGATCACCAGTGTTGAAGAAATGATTCTTCAACATCAACTTCATTGGACTGGTCATGTTGTACAGATTATCGTCTTCCAAAGCAACTACTCTATTCTGAACTTAAAATTGGAAAGCGTAATGCTGGTGGTCAACAAATGAGGTTTAAAGACTGTATCAAGGCAAAAAAAAATTTAAAGTAGTATAAACACCAACAATTGGGAAACACTTGCCTGTGAGTGCTCCAGTTGCAGAACAGCCTTTACCAAAGGTGTCATGGGCTTTGAAGACACTCAAACTCAGGACACAAGGGGGAAATGTGCTAAGAGGAAGGCACGCTTGGCAAATCCACACCGTGATCAACTCCCGCCTGGAAACCAATATCCCCACTGTGGAAGGACGTGGATCCAGAATTGGCCTCCACAGTCACTTACAGACTCATTGTTAAAACTGTGTTTATGGAAGACAATCTTACTCAGCTACGAGTGATCACCAAAGAAGAAGAAGAAAAAGAAGCCATATTCTACATAATTATTAAAGGGGCATGAGCCCTGTATTCCTTGGCAACAGCTTCAGGATTTAAGAACGTAAGAACAAAAGAATCATAGAATCATAGAGTTGGAATAGACCACAAGGGCCATCGAGTCCAACCCCCTGCCAAGCAGGAAACACCATCAGAGCACTCCTGACATATGGTTGTCAAGCCTCTGCTTAAAGACCTCCAAAGTAGGAGACTCCACCACACTCCTTGGCAGCAAATTCCACTGTCAAACAGCTCTTACTGTCAGGAAGTTCTTCCTAATGTTTAGGTGGAATCTTCTTTCTTGTAGTTTGGCTCCATTTCTCCGTGTCCGCTTCTCTGGAGCAGCAGAAAACAACCTTTCTCCCTCCTCTATGTGACATCCTTTTATATATTTGAACATGGCTATCATATCACCCCTTAACCTCCTCTTCTCCAGGCTAAACATGCCCAGCTCCCTTAGCCGTTCCTCATAAGGCATCGTTTCCAGGCCTTTGACCATTTTGGTTGCCCTCCTCTGGACACGTTCCAGTTTGTCAGTGTCCTTCTTGAACTGTGGTGCCCAAAGAAGATCCTGCTAGATCAGGCCAGTGGCTGTTCTTATAGTAGCCAACCAGAGGCCTATGGGAAGCCCACAAGCAGCCTTCTCCTCGCTTGTGTTTTTAAGCAACTGGTATTTCAGAAGCATTGCTGCCACTGACTGTGGAGGCAGAGCCTAGCCGTCATGGCTAGTAGCCATCAATAGCCCTTTCCTCCTTGAATTTGCCTAAGAGCCCTTTTTAAGCAATCCAGGTTTATGGTCATCCATGTTGGTGACTATTTCACATAACAGATCTGCCCCAAATACATGGCTACATGCAGTGAATCACAGACTATTTGAATAAAAAAAATCCTTCCAGTAGCACCTTAAAGACCAACTAAGTTAGTTCTTGGTATGAGCTTTCGTGTGCATGCACACTTCTTCAGATACACTGAAACAGAAGTTGCCAGATCCTTCTATATAGTGTTTCTGTTCCACCTAAACATTAGGAAGAACTTCCTGACAGTAAGAGCTGTTCGACAGTGGAATTTGCTGCCAAGGAGTGTGGTGGAGTCTCCTTCTTTGGAGGTCTTTAAGCAGAGGCTTGACAACCATATGTCAGGAGTGCTCTGATGGTGTTTCCTGCTTGGCAGGGGGTTGGACTTGATGGCCCTTGTGGTCTATTCCAACTCTATGATTCTATGATTCCTTTGTCCTTACATTCTTAAATCCTGAAGCTGTTGCCAAGGAATACAGGGCTCATGCCCCTTTAATAATTATGTAGAATATGGCTTCTTTTTCTTCTTCTTCTTTGGTGATCACTCGTAGCCGAGTAAGATTGTCTTCCATAAACACAATTTTAACAATGAGTCTGTAAGTGACTGTGGAGGCAACTTCTGTTTCAGTGTATCTGAAGAAGTGTGCATGCACACGAAAGCTCATACCAAGAACTAACTTAGTTGGTCTTTAAGGTGCTACTGGAAGGAATTTTTTTATTTTGACTATGGCAGACCAACACGGCTACCTATCTGAGACTATTTGAATGGTAGCAATAATTCAAGACAATGAGCCTCCTCGCCATTGTTAATGTGCTACGCACGAGGTAAAATAAAACAAGAGGAAGAAACACACCATGGCTTACACAGAATGGACCACATAAACACATAAGGAAATGGGTGAGAGAACGGAATTAACAGATTAACAAAGGGAACACAATCAAATCCAGAAACCATTTTCACGGAAGGTAATAACGAACAGAAAATACAAATGAGTAGGCAGTGAAGACAAAGCAGTCTTTGTCTCTAGGGCACACTTAGTTGTATCTCACATTAGATTTTTATTGAAGATGAGAGGAAAGGCCACACCATCACTCATGCCATTCTAGTGTTCCACACAAAGCCATTTTCTCCCTCATTATAACCAATCAAGCTCACTAAACCTTCCTAGCAAACATAAAGCCAAAGCCTCCTACAAAATAAGCTTAGAGCTTATTATTTTTACAGCCAAGCAGTAGAAGAAGAAGAAGAAGAAGAGTTTGGATTTGATACCCCGCCTTTCACTCCCTTTAAGGAGTCTCAAAGCGGCTAACATTCTCCTTTCCCTTCCTCCCCCACAACAAACACTCTGTGAGGTGAGTGGGGCTGAGAGACTTCAAAGAAGTGTGACTGGCCCAAGGTCACCCAGCAGCTGCATGTGGAGGAGCGGAGACGCGAACCCGGTTCCCCAGATTATGAGACTACCGCTCTTAACCACTACACCATACGTTTTGTTAAATAAAAATAAATAAACAATTTTATAGGAGTATGCAACGGCCCCATGATTCATGCTTTTGTCTGTATATGTGCTTTTGAAAAATTTCAATTTGTTTCTGAGTCGCTCTGTCTGCTTTTGGTGCTGGAGGAGACTCTTGAGAGTCCCATGGACTGCAAGAAGATCAAACCTATCCATTCTTAAAGAAATCAGCCCTGAGTGCTCACTGGAAGGACAGATCATGAAGCTGAGGCTCCAATACTTTGGCCACCTCATGAGAAGAGAAGACTCCCTGGAAAAGACCCTGATGTTGGGAAAGATGGAGGGCACAAGGAGAAGGGGATGACAGAGGACGAGATGGTTGGACAGTGTTCTCGAAGCTACAAACATGAGTCTGACCAAACTGCGGGAGGCAGTGGAAGACAGGAGTGCCTGGCGTGCTCTGGTCCATGGGGTCACGAAGAGTCGGACACGACTAAATGACTAAACAACAACTGTCTGCTTTGAACTGTGATTTGACTTCTGAGCCATTCTGTATAAAAAGCAGCTCTGTGTTCCCCATTCACTTTTTTGGGGGTATTTAAAAACAGGTATAATCTTTTTTTTCTTTTGGCAGAAGCAGTTGAAATTTGGAGACACAGGAGCCCTTCCAGAACTGATTTTTTTCCTGCCAAATTGCGGGTCTGGGGGCTTTTGTGGGGGAAGTAGAAAGGATACACTTTCCTACATAAACCATATTAAGTCAATGCCTTTGTTAGCCTACTAAAACTACAAAATCCATATTGGTTTCATATTTTCTGGAGGGGGGGTTATCTTTGGCTCCAATAGGCACTACAAGATGAGGCTGTCTCAAAGAACCAAAGCACTCAGTAAGTTCCATAACCGGTGCATTTTGCTTTTCCTATGGATCATGGTTACTCGATTGGATGCTAATGTAATTATTCTCCTATACACTGCAACTTATCCTCTCTGATAAGTAACCAAATGTCTCCTATGATTGCCTACCAATTTTTATTTTTAGCTCAGAATGGAAAGTGTCTCAAGCACTAAATGGCTCTACATCATTAAAAAACAGATTATGCTGCTGTGCTGACCCAGCAGCCTCAGTTATAAGGTAGACTCCAGACCTAGTTATGCATAGTGGAGAGACCCACTGCCATCAAGGGGACATATACTAGTCCTGTCTAGATTAATTCCCATTAATTTCAATGGGCCTACTCAAGCACACTAAGTCTGAATCCAGCCCATAAATACTTTAGAAAAGTATCAGAGATCAAGCTTAGAAACTGACCAAATTCAAACGACAGGAAAGTATTCCATGATCTAAAAGTTAGTAATCTAGACAGAAATGTATTTGTCACATACCAGTCATTCTTTATCATATGCTCTTTTTCTGCACTATTCCCCCCCCCAAAAAAAATACTGAGAATTTCAGCATAAGGTATTCGATGAATTAGGTTATAGGGAACAGCCTCAAACAGAAGAAGACGTGCTCCATCTAGCCCTGCTTATTTTAACTAGAAACAGCTCTCTAAGTCAACAGCGGTAATTTCTGCTACTGGAGAGTTAAGGTTCAGGTTCAAGGGCTGCAAACTGCATGGGATAGATAAGTAGGTACCAGGCTGGCATCAGGCACATTGTTAAAATTCCCAGTAGCAGAACTAGGAGTGTTATAGGAATCAGTAGAACAGGGCTGGCTTCACTGCATAACGCGATTCTTCAGGATGAGAATGACAGGGTGGTACTACCTGAAAACGCCTCTTGTGACACAAAGGAAGCTTAGAACCAGCGTCTGACCTGCAGTGCTACCATCTTGAGTTTCATGCTGCCAGATCTCTGCTGGAAGATCAGGATATCACTGGGACAAACTGTCACGGGTCAGGAGTCAGCTTCTGAACAGCACTCTGAAGTGGCAGAAGGCAGAATGACTCCACCAGCTGAGAGAGAAGGCACCGATGAGAACCAGCTGGCTTCAGTCTTCTTAAACAGACCTCTCAGCAGCAGTCAGATGCTGAAAACAATGCCTGTGGTTCCTGGCCCTACCTTGCAGCTTCCTGTTATCCACCTGGACCCTTGGCTTTGTGATCATTGGATTCCATGATCTCTGGATTGTCTACATCAGGCTTCCTCAACCTCGGCCCTCCAGATGTTTTGAGACTACAATTCCCATCATCCCTGACCCTGGTCCTGCTAGCTAGGGATCATGGGAGTTGTTGGCCAAAAACATCTGGAGGGCAGAGGTTGAGGAAGCCTGGTCTACGTGGATTGCACTTTGCCTGACCCTCGGAATGGACTTCACTTTGTATGCTGACTCTATCAATAGTATCTCAAAAGACTTTTATATTCTGTCTGTTTTGCCCCACACTCTACACAGTGTTACTTGGCAATGGGACTATGACACAGACACCTTTCTAAGTAAGTTACAGCTATTGATTTTAACAGGTCTTCTCTGTGTATGACTTAACTGGAACAGAAAAATGTGAAGAATAGAAGGCAAATGTAGCTAGTATTTCATTGGAGTGGATGGAAAAGACCTGCCATCTCATTGCCTCTTCTATAGCTGTGTATGGAAGGCTAGAATCTATAAGAGGAAACTTGCTGAACCATTCAAATCAGTTCCTATGCCTATCATCTGCATCTGAGTGAGCTTTGTTGCTGCAGAGACAAATGAGTGAGTCTTTCTCCACCTCATCTGGCCGGATGTCACATCAGCCTAGGGTAGAGACAGGCTAGGGCGTGTCTGCTGAAAGTGAGTGGGTTTGGTGAATGATGGAAGCTGGAGAGACAGAGCCATGTCTGCCCCTTGCTGGACCCAAAGCTGAGTTTCGGGCTTCCCTGGAAACCTAACGAGGAGGCAAGTTGCTAGGAGCCCATCCAACCTAATGTGTAAATAATGTCTTATATCCTAAATTCCCCGTAGTCTCCATTGACCTTCATTCCAAGGAAACCAAACCCTGGTTAAGTGCAGGCACCCCTGGAGTCTCTTAACACATGGAGAAAGGGGTGTGTGTGACAATATGTTTTCCCCCTTGTTGTTGTTTAGTTGTTTAGTCGTGTCCAACTCTTCGTGACCCCATGTTTTTCCCCTGCCTTTCGACATATAGAAATAGAAAAACTAACAACACTCACAGAAACAGCTGAAGTTGCATGCTGTAACTGCAGAGGAATTTTTCAACATAGGCTGATGGCATCCTTTCAGGACACAGCCATGCACAAAAAGTACAAAAAAAACCCCCTCCACTTCTGCCTCCAACCCCATTGCCTGCCGGAAGGAAGCTAGCGTACACTAGCAAATAAAGTGCATTGGCTGCAGTTATGCAAGTCTCTTTATTTGTCTTGGATGACACAAATATATTATCAGCTACCCCTCCTCCCACCACAACCATTTTTTTGATTATTATTTTTTACCTTTGTACATGGTCCAGATGCTATGGTGCCTTGCCAAAGGACAAGCATTCCTCCCCCTTCTGTGTACAAAGATCACTAAGACCTCCATGCTAAATCATCAGAATTGTGACGTTTAAAGGTTCCGTAGACCCCTGCTTCCTTGTGTATTAATTGGAGTCTTTGCTCCTGGTTCGTTACTTTAGCCCTAGCGGAAGAGGAGACACAGCAGGGGCTCTCTCTCTCTCTCTCTCTCTCTCTCTCTCTCTGTGTGTGTGTGTGTGTTACACCTCAGTTGTGCTCCTTGCAAAATCTGTTAAACCTATTAAAGTCAATGGATCTTATTTTAGGCAGAACAATCCTAAGTAAAGGAAGCTGGTGAAACTTCAACAGGCTTAAGTTTTGCTGGTGTAAATTGCCCCTCTTCCACAATCCATTCAGGAGCAGGGCTACTGCTGGGTGAAGCAGCCTAAGCCTGGCAGAGAGAAAATAAGCCTTTTAAATTCAAGTCCAATAAATGACAACACCCAATATCCTTTAACAAATTCCACATGCAATCCTCAGGGGGTAGAGCTGAATGAGGGAAGCTTTGTGGAAGATCAATTTACCAGTCATTTCATTCATTCATTCACACACACACCCCTTTTCTATTAGCTATGCACAAAGTGATGTACAACAAATCATGCATTAGTCTCGTAATCTGGGAAACCGGGTTTGTGTCTCCGCTCCTCCACATGCAGCTGCTGGGTGACCTTGGGCCAGTCACACTTCTGTGAAGTCTCTCAGCCCCACTCACCTCACAGAGTGTTTGTTGTGGGGGAGGAAGGGAAAGGAGAAAGTTAGCCGCTTTGAGACTCCTGAAGGGGAGTGAAAGGCGGGATATCAAATCCAAACTCTTCTTCTTCTTCTTCTTCTTCATTAACAATTTTTAAAATGAAGCGTGTGTTTTTTAAAATTACCCTAGCAATGAAAGCTAAATAGTGTAAAATAAAATTAGGGCAGCTTGAAAAACTTAAGATGGCAGAGCAAATGGTATGACTCAAAAGCCTATCCCAAAAGGCAGGTTTTCAAAACCCACAAGAGACAGAGCCTGCTGGATCTTTCCCAAGATCTTCTATACTTTTGGCACCAGCACCGAAAAGGGCCCGTCCTTCACACCACCTGTCATTTTTTTCAGTGTGGAGGGGATAGAGAACAGGGCCTCTGAGTTGCTGTTAAGAGTTTGGGCAGGCTCATATTTATTTAGTTATGACTTAACCTATCAGCCTCTGAAAGCCTGAGAAAAATGATGAGCCTCTTCTCTTTGCACCTAAAATAATTTCAAGTTTGAGTGGGATACACCTCACTGGGGCAATATAAAGTTGGGGTGAGACACACCTCAAATGAAAAGACAGTCCTTTAATTAACCTTTAAAAAGGAAAAAAGAAATGGACATTTTGGTTAGGCAATTTGACCTTGACTTGTGACCTCAAGGCAGCATAATATACCTCAGAGAAACGATCAAGACTGTATTGCTACCTGGGCTGATTTGGATCCAGCTCAGGTGTGCTGAGAACAGAAGGCATTAAAATGATAATGGATTTGGGGATGGCAGAGTAAGTGGCTGTGTTCGTGCTCGTCCTTTGCAACCCAAATCAGCTTAATCTTGACTGCCGCTGCTTTTCAAGGATTTGTGGAATATTCAGATTCACTGCCGTTTACTATTTCCAGACATGCTTATTTGGATTTCCACACACATAACTCTGAATGGCTGCCTAATGAATACCAGAAATATCTGCAGTAGTTATAGAAAGGATTTTTAAAAAGTTAATTTAGGCAGGAAAGCCCAGCTCAGACACAACATCTGGTTTCTGCAGACTCTGCTTTATACCCAATTTTCCAGCTGAAATGACTGAAGCAGAAGGAGGTCAAGTCCTTTACCCAAAGTCACATTGGTTTCTCAGACAGATATATTTCTCTAGTTCTTAGCAGGGGATCACACTCATTCACCATCTAAGGCTTACGCTTGATAATTTCCTACGTAAGCTACTCTCTAGGAGGCTTGCAACACAACAAAGTATATAAAAAAGCACTTTAAAATAAAATGAAAAAACTTTCTTGGCCATTCAACTCCAACGAGGTGTATAAAATACTCCATAAACAAATCCATCAAAATTGAAAGCATTCCTTAAAAAGGAGGTCTTCGTAAACCTTTTAAAATTAAAAAGAGGACAGATCTATCTGAGTAGGCAGTTTCAAATAAGGTGCTACCACTGAGAAGACCCCACATCTTATTTACAGCTTCCAGACACACCACTGAAAAACAGGACACCTGAAGCAAGGCTTCCTTTGGTATGTTTTAGGGCTGTGCAACTGTATTCCAAACTGAATTGGGGGCAGCTTGGGTCAATTTTGGTGGCCACAGGGTGAGGCGAGAGTGCCCCACTCCAAGTCACTTTGGAGGTCCAGGGAGACAGAGTTTAGAAACGCTCATAAAATCCCAGACGATTGTCTCAAAAACACTTTAAAAATGAAGCAAAAAGTCAAAGATACACCATACAAGGAAAAGGTGTGGGGAGCGGGTAGGAGGAGACCTTGCTTATTTACAAACTCTCCTTCCAATCCAAGGCTAGAATGCCAGGGTGGGGAGATGGAGAGGTGGGCTTTGCTTATTGAGACAGCGGTCTTGCTTCCAATTCTTCTCAACTAGAAAGTCTCATTTAACATCTTCCCAATGACAGTGCTTGCAGGGAGAGATGGTGAAGCCTTAAAATTATGAGCTTTCCCTTCACTTGCTTCACTCTTTCCTTAGCTTTTCTCGTGAGAGGAAGCTTCAAAGAGTTGATCAGCATTTGGTTGTTTTATATTCAGCTTTTCTTGTTTCCTCCTCTAGTCCTTAGCATACCATTACCTACTCAGCCTTATACCTGTAAGTTTTCCCAATCCCCTTTAAAATAACATGTTTGTTGCCTGCGTCTTATCTTAGCTATTCAAGCTGTGCTACCAACCCATCTGGAATTTTGGCCCTATTTAGCAGTCCCCTCTATAGAGGCTACCACTTTTACAAATTACAAATAAGCCTATGTAAAAAACAAACAAAAAAAACATTTACGGTGATTTTGATTTCTCAACACAAGTTAATGGGATTCCTTAAAAATTGTTTTTCACAGTCTGGAACTGAGGGTCAAGTTGGGTCAGATTAGGATCAATATGAATCACCTGAATGGGATGCAAAGTGGGGAGCTGTGCACATCCTTCCTATGACTGGTGGAATATGGAAGGTATGTTCCTTGAGATACCTCAGATTAAAGTCATTAGGGGTTGTCTTCTTGCATGGAAAAAAAGTTATAGAAAAGTAACATGGAGCCAGTTTTGAAATAACTTTTACAACTTCATTCCTGGACAAACAGAAAGTTTGACCAGTTTTCCAGAAATGTAAAATCAGAGGTGATTGTACTGGTGTCCCTCACATATAGGACATTGCTTTCAGAATTGCATCAGTAGCCTTTCATCAACTATTTGACAGTATTGTGTTAACAATGAGGAAGCCTTCCAGTGTTGGGAGTCTGTGCAGGGAGATCGTATTGACTCATCCCTGGATTAATCTGGGTGATCCATGTTTGATTGCCACACAAAAAGATACATAGATTTATTTGTGAAGCACAAATTGCCACATGAAAAGTTATGTGTGTGTTGCACCAAGCTAGGGCCTCAGTGCATACAGAATATGCACTGTTCAAAAATGCCATTTTCCTAAACACTAAAAGGCTGTGGATTAATTTTTATGAGAAGATACAAGATTTCTTCTTCTTTTTCCACTAGCATGAGCTCCAAACATGCTTACTCATGGGAAAGTGAATTATTATCTGCACAAGCAATCACATCTGGAATCAAAATAATCGTTTGACCTCCTCAGAGCTGAAAGTTTTGAAAGAGTTCAGCTGCCATCCTAAGCATGCTTATTAGGTAGTTTCACTGAACCTCAGTAAAGGCTTATTTCCAAGTCAACATCTTTGGAATCATACTGCATGTCAGAAGGGTCAGAAATTGGAATGCTAAATGGAAGATAAAAAAATCTGGCTGTAGCCCCAGTCCTTCCAAAAATGTATTATGTAGTTAAGGATGAATTATTCTGTCACAACTCACATCCTCCCCAATACATTTTATTATGATGACCCTTAAATGACACAAAGCAGGATCTGTGGAATAAGGAGACAATTTTTGTATTCTTCACAAATACATTTCTCTTACTTTCAAGCACCAAATAAGTGAGTCACATAGCTGAAGATGCATTGCCTGTGTGAGGAAATAAAATTTAATTTTGTATATTTTCCCCCTCCATGTAGGATGATCTGGAGTTCTGTGCAAAGTTTCAAGTACAGAACACAAGAATCCTTGAATTAGCTTTCACACGACTGTATTCTTTGGGAACAACCCTATGCACAAGAAGTTGGCATAAAACAAGCTGGTGTAAATTAAGCCCATGTAAAGTTACACCAGATCCAAACCTCATTCAGCAGCAACAGCTGCTGCTGCTCTGTCTAAACCTGGCAGAGGGAAAGCAAACCTTTAAAATAGTGTTCTACACTGGCTTGCCAGGTCACATGACTGAGCTGAATGGCCTTTGGGATCCATCCTAAACCTCCTCCTTCTGGTCTCACTTCTCCACTCACCTCCAGAACTCCTCTTTTGAGGAACTTACACCAGCTCAAATGAAACAGTGAGCTTTGGTTCAGCCAACTGAACCCTGAGTGAGCTGGGAACAGCAAATTATGCCAGCATAAAGTTGGCTGAGCCAGGGGTTGGGACTTAAGAAAGGCTAAGCCCAGATGAACCAGGAACCAGCTGGCTGAGTTGGAGATCTGATGCCTCCTAAAATGTCCATCCCAGAAGATCTTGTCATAGGATCACCCCATAAATAATGCATATAGGCATATCTGTTTTTATTCTCACACTTGATAATGCAGATATAATCACTAGCTTCTGTTTCAATACACAGTTTTCAGGCTCACTTAATATAGTGTATTCCAGAGAATTGTTGAATTAATAATTTGCAATCTGTTTGTCCTAATAATTTATTTCATTATTGTAATGGAGTGCTGTTGGTCAGGGATGGTGGGTGGGTGGGGGTATAGTGGTAGTCCAACAACTTCTGTAGGGCCACCATTTTTCTATTTCTGGTTTGCTTTTCTTATACCAAGAAGTCTCCTGTTTATCTTTACAACTCCAAAGGCTTTCTCCACCATGGCAATTCTTTTAGGATTGGATGGTGAATCTTTGGCCTTCCAACACCCATCACCCTTGGTCATGCCCATGCTGGCTGGGACTAATGAATAATGGAGTTTGATGGCCATGCATGTTTTATAGAATGCCCCTCCCAAGCAAAGTTGTCTTTTTGACATCAGGCAAAGTCATTTTTTATTTTCTCAAGCCTTTCAGGGTGGAATGTGATCTGGGTGATTAGGCTTATTGACCCTGCTGTATTTTTAGGCTAATCTGCCCCCCCCTGACTTCTATTGTTCTGATTTATTGTGACAGGTGATTTTTATTTTTATTTTCATGTGATCCCATCACTCCCACCTGGTAGTTTAACTTAAAACTAGTAAAGGTAAAGGGACCCCTGACCATTAGGTCCAGTCGTGGCCGACTCTGGGTTTTGCGGCACTCATCTCGCTTTATTGGCTGAGGGAGCTGGCGTACAGCTTCCGGGTCATGTGGCCAGC
Organism: Podarcis vaucheri; assembly: GCF_965113315.1. Classification (NCBI taxonomy): domain Eukaryota; kingdom Metazoa; phylum Chordata; class Lepidosauria; order Squamata; family Lacertidae; genus Podarcis; species Podarcis vaucheri. The sequence goes on along the minus strand of NC_138763.1, from coordinate 31,415,211 downwards.
ATGACTAAGCCGCTTCTGGGGAACAAGAGCAGCGCACGGAAATGCCGTTTACCTTCCCACCGGAGTGGTACCTATTTATCTACTTGCACTTTGACGTGCTTTCGAATTGCTAGGTTGGCAGGAGCAGGGACTGAGCAACGGGAGCTCACCCCGTCGCGGGGATTTGAACCGCTGACCTTCTGATCGGCAAGTCCTAGGCTTGCCACCCCTACTTAAAACTAGGGAAGCCTAAAAACAAAACATAAATAAGCCCTGTGAAGTACTTTACATCCAGAGAAGCAGTGATTGTACCAAGGTCACCCAGCCAACTTCATGAATGACTAGAGATCTGTCTCTGTGATCTCAGACAAGATGCTATCTACTTCTTTTTTTCTTATGGCAACATTACAGCAAAGCCAAATGCATACCATACTCGTTTCATTGTTTGTTTCTAAACATTACTGATTAGTTCACTTTTGTTCATATATATACACTTCAGTTGCTTTTGTGAAAGAAAAAGCAAAAGAGCCAGCAAATCTGATTAGATTTACATCAGAAAATGACTCCTTTGTATATCCTGACTCCAGTGCAAACGGAAAAACATTTCCACAGTTATTCTAATTTTGTTTATCTGTAAACAACTATGGAAATTCAATATCTGTTGAGGCGGTTATGATTCCTGATGACCGCGTGGCACAGACAAAAAGTCTAAACAATCCAGAATTGACTTTGGTTCAAGGAAGGCTGATGTAAGCACAAGTAGTGTCTATAGAGGGCAGTTCTACATGTTACAAGGAACATGCAGGTGCTGTTGAAAATGACAGGCCTGTGTTGAGTCACTCTCCACAATACACAGTATTCATTTTCTGTAACTTAAGGGAAGTTCGAGCAGTGCCAGCTCTGGGTTTGGGGGGATCTTTAGGCAGGAAGCTCCCGGCATGGGCTGTTTTTGAATGGGCCCATCTCTTCCTTGCCACTGTTACTTCAGCCCACGTGCTTGCACGCTTCTGCTAGGCCCAGTCTATACATAGCCAGAGGGATGCTGCGCCATCTCTCCAGTCTGCCTACTGTTTGAGTCCTGGAGAGGGTATGTAAACAGGGTGATAGCCACAAGGAGGAACAGGGCCTGGAGGCTCGGGGGGCCAGCAGAAGTTCCTTGCATGGTTGAGAGCCTTGTTGGCTACCCAGCAGTGCTGATCCCCAACACCAGCCTAGTCCTGCTAGCTTGCACAAAGGTAGGCTTGTCAATAACTCATTCATTGCTTTCTTCCTTACTGGGTGTTTTATTGATTGAACAAGCCAAACCCCATTCAGGCAGTACATTTTGCAGCAGGGATGGGGAAAAGAGGATGGCCCTCCATCCTGTTGGATAACGGCTCCCATCCACACTGACCATTGGCTATGCCAGCCAGCCAATGGGAATGGGAAACACAACGTGCAGAGGCCAAAGGTTTCCAAAGTCTGATGTGGACAAATACTGTGTTTTTCTGTGTATTAGACAAGGTTTTTTGACTCAAAAATCATGGATAGTGATGGGGGGGGAGCTGCGTGCCGCCAGCCAGCTGGTTGGTGAGCGCACAATTCCCCCCCCCCATGCATCTGTGGGAGGTGAGCGCTCTAGGGAGTGTTTCCTGCAGCTGCGTGGAGTGGAAGCTGCATGCCACCAGACAGCTGGTTGGGGGCAAGCGCACTAGGGAGCTTCCTGCCCACAGAGGTGTGGGGAGAGTGGCTGCCCACTTTGCCAACCCCCCATGATGGGGTGATGGCGCACGTGCAATATAGGGGGTGTCTTATACACAGAAAAGTACGGTATTTAGAAACAAAATTGCACACTAGCATTTTCCTGCCATGGTTCAAAGCAGTTTTGAATTGCATATACTTAGTCACAAACATATCAAAATGGTAACTGGGTTTAGTCAGCACTTACAAGTGGGGAGTTGCTGAACAATGTATATCTTTACTTATGAAGTGTAGCAAGGAAACTTTAGGAAGCTAACTGATGCAAGGTTGTAACACTTACACATTTGAAAACTGTTACTTCTTCACCTTCTCAGATTTTTCTCCTCAAGTGTTAAGCAAACACAATTTATTGTCACTTTCCTTCCCCTTTTGTCAATAAACTGTCAAAAACCAGCTTATCCTTAGCCAGTGCTGCTGAACGGTTTTGAACAATCATGTCTTTTGTTTTAGATATGATGTTTCTCCTAATGCAAGACCGAATTGTGTTTGGCATTGTTTATATTCACATTTTGTTTGCAACCCAGAAAAAGCACCCTTGTTAGTTGTGTTTTCTCCCCCTCTTGCTTAGTCTCGTGCTCTTAGAGCATGTCTTAAATGGATGCAAACCCATGCCTATATGCTTCCAAGGATATTGTGAAAATACGCAACACATTCAACATCTGTCTTTATAGCATCCAAATCCCTTTCTAATTTTCATTATTCTCATCAAAAGACTCCCCAGTTTAACTGAATGACCATTCACCTTTGTGTTTCCAAATACTAGTAACGAAATAGAAGAAGTGGTGTTCATTAGCGCTGTGGATAGAGGAAATACACCACTAATTTAAAGAAGTAAAATGGTTTCTAAATATAAAGCTGTCTTGGGGGCGTCATCATCCAGCTATAAAACTGCTATTTTTCATAGGGTAATTAGCTCAGGAAAATACTATCTCTACACGCTGAGTGATTATAGTTACTGGAAAACACATGTTGATCATGATTAAAAATACATTCTAGTAGTAAAAAAAAAAAGCAGCAATAAACTATTTTGGAAAAATGTTTAAAACCGTTGCAAAGGCAGAGATAAACACAGAAGGTCAGCTTATTCACTCTCATAAGTGACAGGACTCAAAGGGATATTTCCTCCCTAAGCATTTACGGCTGCCAAATTTTGAGTTGGCCCATTTAAATATGCTTTAAACAGCCGTCTGACCTGAAGCAATTAGCAGGATTTATTATTTATCTCCATGATACAAAAAGCTTCATTGGATGATTTCTTTATATGAAATAGCTATTCAAGGTCCAAGAGCAACGCTAGGCCAGTTTTTTTCTTCTTCTTGCTACTTGGCAATCTTAAAACTGACAGGGATCTGTACTGAGGGAATAAAAAATGAGTCTTTTATTGGGGATCCATGCAGCATCTGGCTAATTCTGAACTCGAGGAGACCCGGACAATATGAAAGACAAGGCCATTTCCCACCCATTTGCTGTTTCTGTCCAGAATCTCTTGAAGCTATAAAGAGAAATGAAACAATTTATTCCTGATACTGAAACACATGAACAACCTAGAATTGGCCCATGAGCTACCTAGAACTGACACACAATTCGAAGCCTCAGCTACTCTTACATCCAGAAAGTATATGAATACCAGGATATTTATCAGTGAGTGCTTGCAAACCTCAAAATCGCCATCATGGATCAAACTAGAGCATTGTGCCATTTGTTCCTGTTTTATAAATGCCAATTAGAGTAGAGGATATTGAACTACAGGTCCATCAGCAATGGGGAACCAGTAGCCCTTCAAATATTGTCAATAGCCTGATGCATTTTGAAGCCATTGCATAGGGCCACAATCCAAATCCCTTATCCATTGGGCTGGAGTGGGTTTGAATGAGGCAAAAGCATTCCTCTACCCAGCCCTGCCTGCTTCTGTCAGTGCAGAGGGCCTCAATGTGCCTACTTAAACAGTGGTGGGTTGAGTTAGTTAGTGGTACTTTGTGGTAACCTTTGAAATGGGGTGTTTTTGAGGGTAGGGAGAGGGCAGCTGATCCTGAGCCAGCTCTGTTTGCATTATGCCACAGCAATGGGCCTGATCCAGGCCACTTTGCTGCACTAACCTGAGTGGTGGTATAGCAAAATGGCATTGCTGTCCTGTGGCGATCACACAAGGTCCCCAGACGTTTGACGGTCTATTGACCCTGTGCCACCACTGTGTTTGCTTTCTTTGCTGCCACCAACCCATGTCTCTCGGGTACACACGGAGTCCAGACAGTTGTTAACATTGACAAATAATCAAGTTTATTTTTATAAGCAACTTCAACTTCAAACTAATTATCCCAACTATCTATCTGACTCCACATAACAGTTCCTCTCACCACACAACTCGACCAACCCACAGACCTATCCCCCCCCCTCTTCCTTCTCCAACTTCCAACTCTCAACTAACTTCCACACAACACCAAGTCTCACTCTAACTCCTCCCCTTGGGTTCCCACTGGCCAATCATCTTCACACACATTTAACACTTTTCTTATGACCCACCAGGGACGCGGGTGGCGCTTTGGGTAAAACCTCAGCGCCTAGGGCTTGCCGATCGCATGGTCGGCAGTTCGAATCCCCGCGGCGGGGTGCGCTCCTGTTGCTCGGTCCCAGCGCCTGCCAACCTAGCAGTTCGAAAGCACCCCCGGGTGCAAGTAGATAAATAGGGACCGCTTACTAGCGGGAAGGTAAACGGCGTTCTGTGTGCTGCGCTGGCTCGCCAGATGCAGCTTGTCACGCTGGCCACGTGACCCGGAAGTGTCTTTGGACAGCGCTGGCCCCCGGCCTCTTAAGTGAGATGGGCGCACAACCCTAGAGTCGGACACGACTGGCCCGTACGGGCAGGGGTACCTTTACCTTTACTTTACTTTACTTTACCTTATGACCCACCTAGGAGGTAAATGCCACATGCCACCTTCCCACAACCCTTTTAGCCCTGACCATCACAAGCAGTGGGGCTGTGGATGCAGAGGTGGCTTCACTGCTGCATTCAGCCCCACTGCTGCTGGGCAGGGCATGAAGATTGTTCTGCCTGTCATGTTTTAGTCACATTGAAATTAATGGGAGTTCAGTGTTAGCCATGACTCACTTGCACCATTGATTTCACAGAGGATAAAACTTGATCAGCTCAATGTGGATCCCGCCCTCTGTATTTTCCTCTGCCTCCTGCTCGAGGATGTGCCTTGGTGGACACAGAATTTCCACAGGCCTAAAAGCCATTTGGTGGAGTTATGGAGTTGCAAGCTGAAAGGCACAATTCCAGAGACTAAATCTGCCAGGCTCCACGAAGCTGAGTCCAGCTGCAAGAATCCAGGCTCCAAAGTGTGATGCTGATGATGTCAGTGGAGCTTACTCCACACTCACAGAAGGACGTGCACCCCATAAGAAAGCACAGCGAGTGCTGATTGCTTGATGGGAAGATCTGCTCTGGAGCCTGTGCCAGAAACAGCTTAATCACTCTCCATTCAGGTTCCGTTAAATGTTAATTCCCGAAGTAAGGTAAGATGGTAGTTAAATGCGCAACATCGAAGGATTTTCTAGCAGGATGAGGACTGCAGAAAAGAAATTTCAGGCTAATCATCATAATAAGGAAATTAGAAATTGAGGTATTAAGATAGACCAATGAGAGACAGTGGTTAGAAAGCAGATTATAATAAACTATCTTTTCAATAGCAGTGTGCCAATTTAATTAGGGCATTTTACATTTGGCTTCTCCTTCCCTGAACTCTTAGACTGCCTCTGCCTCTTGATCTTTCTGCTTTATCCCCCCTCTAGTTTCCCCTCGAAGCTCTTCATTTCTGGCGTTTTCTTTTGCTTGGCTGACTTCCTCATCTCGTCTCTCTACTTTATGGGTCTGTTCCTCAATCAGCGCCTCTCTTGAAGAAGTGCCTGTTTGCTTCCAACACTGAGTTTACAGACTTTTGCTACTAGCCAGAGTCCTGGAGACAGCTTCTAAGTATGTTTACACCTATCCAGATTAACTGCACTGAGCTGGAAAAAAAGACAAATATACACTCAAGAACAAGTCCAGCTTACTTGACACGCCAAGCAAATGGGTTGCAGCTGAAAAACAAACATGTCTGGTGCAGCTTCTTAGCTGAGAATAGATTAAAAGTAAAATTAGCCTCTCTGCATCTGCCTAAAACTATGTGACACCAACTATAGCTTTAACTCTTTATAACTGGCTTGAATTGGGACCAAAGCCACATTTGTGGATTCTATCTCTCTCCCCCCCCTTTCTCATTTTTATTTAAGCTCAATCTGACAGTAAAGTAAGTAAAACACAATCTTTATTTTGTTCTGGCTTTCCTATTTCCCATCTCTCTTCTATTTTTGCAAAGACAACAAAAAAGTTACTAGCCTGCAAAAAAGAAAAAGCTGGGAGTAGGCTTCATTGAGGCTAATAGGTTTTCTTTCCATGCTGGCAGCAGAAGAGGAGAAACACTGCTCTCCTTGCCTCACATGGAAACATAGACATGCTGGAGCCAGAGTAAGTGGTAATGTGTAGACAGCCCAAGTGGGCTATTGGAGGAGAGAGAGATTAATCTGTTCCTTCTCTACCAACCTGCTCACGTAGCTGCATTAAACAGGTGAGTCCTTAAATTCAAAGCTAGCCTAACACCGTCTTTCTATGTTTATTCTAGGGCTTCATTGGATACCGACCACTTTTGGGTTTTTACTCCAAAACTGGCAATTTCTGCTCTCATTGAAATGTCTCATCCCAACCAGTAACTTATTCCCCCCCCCCCAAAAAATATTCACTTTTTCCCAGTCCTGTTCAATACAATTGTTTCCTTGGGTGTTGCTTCTTCAGCTTTGCATACGCACGTGTGCCTTCCATACCTGCTTATTTCTAGCCCTTGAATAGTCACATGGGTAATTTCAGTCAATCTGAATGAGATAATTTCATGATGCTATAGCTGAGTGGATACTTTTGATTATACTAAAAATATTCATTTCATAAAAATCATATAATGCTTGACTTTTTAAAATAAAATAAAATAAAAAAGCCTTGGCTGTAGTCGTTAATTCTCAGATACAGAGAGCATCTATCTACTGTATTTCTTTTATATCACTATGTTGTCTAAACAGAAGCCTGGCAGTATATGGGCTCAGCCTGTGATTGCTTCGCATAACATTATCTCACATAGGAACCTTCAGTCTAACTTAGGGGTAGCCAACATGGTACCCTGATATTTTTTGGCCCTCAGCTCCCATCTTCTCTAACAGTTGGCTGTACTGGCTGGCACTAGTCCAATCATGTCTGGAGGGCACCAAACTGCCTACACCTGGTCTAACTCATGACTTCCTACTACCTCCTATGAACTACCAGTAACACTCCTGTGATCCTCCTAAGTGCCTCCATTAGGTTGCACAATCTTTAGAGCAACACAGAAGACTGGGATGTGCAATGGCTTCAAGTACCTAGGCAACTACAGTGGTACCTTGGGTTACATACGCTTCAGGTTACATACGCTTCAGGATACAGACTCCGCTAACCCAGAAATAGTGCTTCAGGTTAAGAACTTTGCTTCAGGATGAGAACAGAAATCGTGCTCCGGTGGCACGGCAGCAGCAGGAGGCCCCATTAGCTAAAGTGGTGCTTCAGGTTAAGAACAGTTTCAGGTTAAGTACGGACCTCCGGAACGAATTAAGTACTTAACCCGAGGTATCACTGTATTCACTTTAGACAAGGTAACATACATTGCTACAGACCTTTCCCAGTGGAAATCTTATTTCCTGTTATAAGACCATTGACTTTTGTGGGGAGAAAAGAACCACACAGGTTAGAAATAAAGCATCCCTTCATCTTCCTGTGCTGAAAAGCAGGAAGCCTAGTATCTTTTCAGCTGACCCAACTCCTAACAATCACTCTGACCTAATGCTAAGTCTCCTGCACAAAGTCATATGTTTATTTGTGATTAGAAAATATTGGAGAGAACACAAAGCAGTATTTGGAGCTGGCATCTGAGTGGCTACTCATTGATTGGAAATTGTTCTAGGATGTACATAGTGTTGCTGTACTAGTGTTTTAGGTACATCCACCTGGAGTATCTCATTGATGGATGCATTATAAAAAACAATCAATAAATACATCAACTTTAATAATTAATAAATATCATTATGCATCAAAACTTCTGAGTACACTAGAAAGCAACCAAATTGGAAAATCACTGTCTCTCTCAGATAATACGGCATACAATGTCTGACTAAGTGTAGCAACTTTGAGGTCTTTGGATGAAGCCCTCTAACAAATAATAGTAAGCCTTACCGTGGTTCAACCATTTAAAGTTTAATCAGGTGCAGCTATTTAGATGTCTGCTTGATAATTCCATCCACGCAACAACTGATCTTATTCTCAAAGAATCTAATGAAGGAACTGAAACACAACACACAACCAAGTCACACAAGTAGCCTCTAATGACAGTCTCAAGTGGCTGTCCAAATTCACAGCCCACCAGCGGCGTAGCGTGGGTTGTCAGCACCCGGGGCAAGGCAAGTAATTTGCGCCCCCTAACCCGGGGCAAGGCAAGTAATTTGCGCCCCCTAACCCCTAACCTGCCGCTGCTGCCAGCTTCTTCTTGCTGCTGCCTGGGCTGGGCTGGTGTGGTTCTCTCCCGCGCTCAGCGCTACGCTGGGCGGCCACTGCACTGTCCCTCCCCCAGATAGTCCCTCGCTCTCTCTCCGCACCGCACGCCTGGCACCCACCCCCTCCACAGTGGGCGGCGACCCAGCGGCTTGGGTCGGATTCGCACAGCCAGCACTGCAGTGAGAGTGAGTGAGTGAGCCAGGTAGGGGCAGAGAGCTGCGAGTGCGAGCGCGCCCCCCGCAGATGTAGCGCCCAGTGCGGCCGGCACCCCCTGCATCCCCCACGCTATGCCACTGCAGCCCACTCAGTCTCACAATATTTGGGTGTATTTGCTGAACAAGGCACAAATCCTGTTTGCTACCTCATCTTCTAGAAAGAATAAATACTTCAGGTTCTTTTGTAAATTTCTCTGTTCTACAGGAAACAGAATTTTAGCAAACTTCTTTTTAGATTGCTTCTTATGGACTCTGAACTCAATAAGAAGGAAGTGACTGAGCTTCTAAAAACAGAGAAAGGCTATTCACTGAAGTACTGTACTGATATGAGGCTATGTAATTACACAAAGGGTACTATACAAATCCTATAGAAATCAATGCCTCATTATTTTTTTTGCAAGGCTCCTGTGACTTTAAACAGTTGCTTGATCAACTTCCATAGACTGGTTTGGACAAAGAGGAATGGTGGGAGGAACCGGCTGGGAAACCCCCAAGGGAAGAAGGCTCAGAGTCCAGAGAGTGGTGATGGGACAATGAGTGGTCAGAGAGAAAAGAGGAAGAAGACTGGGAAGAGGAGGTGTTGGAAGCTGAAGAGGTAAAAGGTCTTAGTGAGATGGGATAGTCTGTGGCAGGGAGGAATCCAGAATCAGAGCAGAAGCTGAAGAAGGAGAGGGAGGCCAAGAGATGAGTCTGGCTGGTGCAAAGGCATGGGTGTCTCCCCCTCCTGCTGTGACAAACTCCACCACCCCAGTCTGCAAGAACCAGAAGAGGCATGTAAAGGATGGAGAAGTTAACTTCATGCAGGCATAGTCTCAGATTGCTTGGGAAAAACCCTGTGGGGAGGCAAGGACCCTGTCTCAACAACTGTTTCATGGGGGCAAGACTTACTGGAGGTGAGTTGTTCTGCTCATTAGGCCTGACACTCCTATGCAGATCCTGTTTTTGCTAATAAAGAGTTAACTCCAACTTGCTCAGTGTGATTTACTGCTGGCTCACTCCTGTCATCAATGTATATTTGTTAGGATATAGTTCCGTCTCCCTGGCAGTATCCCAACAATATTAAGTGCTCCCCACAACCCCCTCCCATGCAGCTACAGTAATGGGGAGAGATTAATATATGTAATTCATATAGATGATTTAAAAACATAAGAGCTTCCAGATGGGGAGGAGATGTTGGTAACTATTGTATCACATACCTTTCACTGGTTTTAAATGGTTTTGCATTTCTACTTTTTATTCTAAGCAAGGAAGTAATTCTATGGAAAAGTGTTCTATTATACATTCATAGCTTCCACATTAATAATAAGTTTTCAGCTGATGTCAATGAAAACAGACAAACTGAATACATTTGGTGAGAGCTCCTCATGTGCCTTTGAGCATTGAAAAAAAGACCACATTTTGTCACAAGTAAGTTGCTCTGTGGTTGAATTTCACAGCTCTCCAGGGAAGGCTTACCCAAATAGGGAGCTACTCCACCAACCTCAATGTATGCTCAGCCAAATAAATTGTTTCAAAACATTGTTACGTATGCCACCCCAAACTCTGCTGAATGGCTACATGAGATTCCAGGGGTGCCAGATGCTCACCCAAGGTTGTGCTAACCAAACCTAGTGCAAGACAGCACCTTTTTCTTGCTGCACAGCCTGCCACCATGACCTTGGCAATGTCTCGCCTAGTTGATGATTTCCACTGACTTGCTTCCAGCACCTTTTGCCATTCTTAACAACTTCTATCTCAGTTGAGGCCCTGGCATCTTCCCTTCAATATTCCAAATATTATCTAAATTCTACAATTTATTCAATTGTATCATTCACTAACATTGCACCCCGAAACCTGTAATAGTATCTATTTTCTGGCCAAACACTTGCATTGTAAAATGCTTTCCATGTAAGAATATGAAAGCAATATGTAGGTTGTTCATGTGCACTATTTCAGTGTAATACCTGTGTTTTAGAATTTCTGCTCAGGAAGCTCACCAGTGATGCATGTCTTTAAGAAAGAAGATAAGCCCTGAATGGAGGCCAAATTTTGGCTAAACAATTCCTCAGTGCTAGGTGTTAGTGAAATTGCCTTTCTCAGCAGGCCTTCTCAACCATGGCATCCCAATCAGGGAATGCTCTTCCCAGAGAATTCCATCTTTCCCCCCTTCTGGTGCTATGATAATGCATTAAAATTTTCCCAAACCTTTTGCACATAATTTTAGTCCTACTGACTGTTTTTTATCTGGCTTCTAAGGTCTTGCTGCCTTTTAGTTCTTGTGTTCACTGCGATAATCTGGATTTGTATTGTTTATTTTCACCCTAATGCAAACCATCCTGGAAATGAATTCACCTTAGTTAAACCATCCTGGTATAAATATATCTATAATAAATCAATTACAAACAGAAATGTTCATTAAAAGAACGTGAAATTTTGAAACTTGCAAAGACAGGCCGCTGCGGTCCATAAAGAGAAATCCTTCCTAAGGCAATTTGTGCTAACAATGGTGCTAATAGTAGTATCTGGGTGATACTTAGAGGATACCTGGAATATCCTTTGTTAAAACAGGGAGTTAGCCACAGAGACTGCACAGTCCACACTTGTACCACAATAGTCCATGTCAGCTGTCTAGAGTGGCAGAACACAAGTGAAAGCTAAACATGTATTCTGCAGGGACAGAATGTGCTGGTATCCAATATGAACCATGTAGACATAAGGTATGAGTATGGGACTAAAAACACACTTGTCCCCTTTTACATTCCATATATCTGAATGTCTATGAATAATTAAGAGGCTCTTTGCTATGGAGCAGCATTCTGGACTATCTACTCAGGTGCAGTGTGCTGCAGGAACCTAAATGATATTCACCGATACTTTACCCTGTGGGGAAAGATGTGCATAACATGTAGAACTGAGCAATATTAACACGAGGCAACATCATACCTGCCTTGAGACTTTGCAATGTACTAGTGCATCCGAAAACACTGTGCTGTGGTCATGGTAACTGGAAATAAAATGCTGAGAACTAAACAATCAAGACCATTCTTTTTTATACACTAATAAGAAATAATAAGAAATTCAGTTGAACTGTTTTGGGGAATGGAAAGGGGAGCAGGAGGGTGGTCTCATTTCATTGTGCTCTTACTCTGAAATCTTCTGCTTGAAAAAGCCAATTCTAGCCAATACCTAGTTTAAATTGGAGGTACATCTCTGAGCCCGTCACCACGATTCTTTTCAACCAAAGCAAAATAAATACAAAGAGATCTCTTGTATTCATTCATAATCTAATAAGTCACTCTTAATGTGGAAAAGCCTACTGGCAGGGTAAAGAAATCTCTAGCTCCCGTAAAAACAAAACAAAAAAACACCTTTAAGACTAAAAGGAATCATTTGCAACAATTGGCTGTGAGGAACTATGGGAAGGTGCTAGGAAATCACTTTGCTCTATAATATGGCTGTGTCTATACCACTGAGGCAGAAGTTTTGAAGGAAGATGACAGAAGCACTATAGAATTCAAAACAAATTATAGTCAAAATAAAATGATGCTGTTTGCAGCAACTAGAACAAAATGCAGAAAGAAATCCTGTCAGATAGCAAAATGCCCCTTTCTCTATTGCATACAGACCTTTCCTAGTTTCAGCTGCAGAGAAGTGGAAATTGCACTCTGTTAGGTAACAGGCAGAATTTCAATTAGAGGGTTTCACAGAGTTTCAAGCATGTTAGCAAATGCTCTTTTCTCCTCTTCTCCCCCACTCTCTATCTCAAGTCAAGAAATCACAAAACAATTGTCCTAAAAACCCCTCTCAGCTGTCACTGTATGCAAAGAGTATACTGTACCATTATGATGAGAGTTCTGGGTCTGCTCATTTCATCATCACTATCCAGAGGCAGGATTTCATGTGACAATTCCTCTTGCCGTCTTCTACAAATATGTGCACAGTTCCTCTGTACCACTGAACGAAAGGCTTGAAGCAGAACAATGCTGGCAGCACAGCCCATAGCTGCATCCTGAAGCCTACAAAATAACTTCTATGTTTATGCTATGTTTGAAAAACAGTAGCTCCTTGTCCCTGAAAACAGCCTACAGTGCAGCTGCAGCCAGCCAGCTCGCTCCAATCATTTCCTTGAGCTGCAATCATCTGATCACAACCAAATAGCTTGGATGCAGATATAGGAAAGATTTGATCCACTGAAACAACATAACACACACAGACACACACACACACACACACACACACACAGAGAGAGAGAGAGAGAGAGAGAGAGAGAGAGAGTATTAAGGTCCTTTTTTTTGCAGTAACTGTTTCTGAAAACACAGAACAATTTTTTTTCTTTAGCAATAATCCTCCTCCTCCTCCTCCTGATCCCAGATTCAGAGAGCTGAAAAGTATAAACCAGCTGTTTAATAAAAAAAAATCTGGCAAGACTCATTTAAATGCCTGTTAACAATCACACAGAGGAAAATCAGCAATGACAACCATAAGGAGGATTAAACAGTGATGACTAAAAATGAAATACTTTGTTGTATTGCTTTATTAAGGATGAAAAATAAAATCCAGCTTCTGCTTCATTGAGGCACATAGGCTGGTACCTTTGGATGAAAGTGTTTCATTTTCTCAAACGAAATTAACATGTCAAAGTATTAAAACATGATGGGGGGGATGCAAGATAATAACAATAAATGGGTTGCACAGCTCATGCCCGAACATCAATGGCTTCATGAAAAACACCACTGTTTAGCTATGAAATGCTTCTCAAGACTAGTTTTTTTGTGAGTGATCCCACACAAACACTTCTGCAGACTGTGGCATTTTTTTATACTGGCAGAGGCAGCTTGTGTGTGGCAAATCTTTCTACGAGGGCTCACTTCCAAGGAATTAAGCACAGATTATCTCTCCACCCACCCACCCCCACAGCCACCACCACCCCTCAAAAGAAAAAGAAAAAAGCAAGGTAACCAACTGGGAAGCATTAGTAAATGTTTTATTGCTAATAATTAATGCAGAGAAAGAAACAGGGTTTGAGCGGTTAACAACTTAGTATTCTAACTGCTGGCAGAGAAGTAATTGAGAAAGCTGCTAAAAAGAGGTGCTTAGAAACCACATGACCCTGTTTGGATAAATATCAAGATCTTAATGGTACAGTTGTGTGAGGTAAGAGTACTTCAGGGAAAGTTGGCACTAAGCCTCGTTTCTCACAAATGAAGAGAGCTGCGAGTGTTGCAAGGAAGATGTTTTCAGAAGGAACAGCATTCTTGTTTCTATGCTTATTTTCTTACTATCTGCAGTCACATCTGTCTTCACTTTTAAAACATTGTTTCTGTCTACACACATGCGCGTGCACACACACACATGGCCCTACTGCTTTTGTAGGCAGTGGGAGCCTTGCCATTCACTTTCATGGGGACTTGAGTAAGCCTGTAATTCCTGTTGATGTAATCTTTGGAATGGCTGTTTCATAGAATGGATTGTTTAAAAAGAGAATGGGGCTGCTAACACTGTTCTCCGGAACCATTTTACACAGGGGTTGATTAGGATTTAATTGCTCAGCAATCTGTCACAATATGGCAGCATTTAAATGAAAATATTTACCAGGGCCATTAAATGGCTCGCTTTTTTAAAAAAAGGCCTCCTGCCCACTGCCAAATGTTTCTCTTTGCTTGTATCAAGAGTGAACTGACTGCAGTACTTTGATCTATTCTCTCTCGCTCTGTCATGTATGCATATATGAGAGGCAAACAGGCATAGTAAACAGCATTTGCATCTATCCGCCTTGAGTTTTGTTAGCATCCTTCCAGGAAACGCTTTGCTCCCCCTCCCCCCCAGGTCATCTCACTAGAAAACTCCTTCTCTTGAATCATGATCTGGCGCATAGGAAAGTTACACATTAGAAAAGTCCAAGGCATACTTTTTTGTGCTTAGCAGTTTCATTTCTTCAAATACACTTGCAGCAACACAGTGCTGTCATTCCAGCTTCAAAATGGGATGCCTCGCTGCCTCTTGCCTGCCCCACTTGTCCTTTCATTACTTTCCTTCTGCACATTAGGATGAAGCTGACCCTTTTGGGAGATAAGAGACTAAAATAGTTATCATTGCTGGTCTTAATAGCACCAGTCTGAGTTTGACTAACTTCCATTATGGTGTATGTAGTTTGCTCTTCTAGTGTCTGCTGCATGGCCTTGGGCAATATTAATGTCCCTGGCATGACAGGCTGCTGCTGTTATTTTACTCATATCATACTGGAGTGCTTGGTTTCTATGGCAACAAGGCCCAATTTCACCATGCAACTGGATGCCAGACAATTCTTTTCCAAATCCCTTTGAAAAACTAGTGGAGGAAAATTCCCACAGAACTGAACAGTCCTGGATCAGGTCCATTCTCTTTAAATGCTTTAATAAGGAGACAGAGAAGAATTGCTCGAGATACGGCTAGGAAGCAGCTGTGGCTTATAATCACTATAAAGAAGTATGAAGAGAACAAAGCCTACCCCAAGGGAACAAGACAAACTCTTTGTAATTCATAGAACTGTAGAATTGTAGAGTTGGAACGGTTCCTGAGCACCATACTCCAACCTCCTGAAATGCAGGAATCTCAGTTATAGCACCCATGACAGATGGCCATCCAACCTCTGCTTAAAAATCTCCAAGGAAGATGAGTCCACCACCTCCTGAGGGAGTACATTCCACTGTTTGAACAGCTCTTACTATCAAAAAGTTATTCCTTAAGTTTAGTTGGAATCTCATTTCTTGTAAATTGAAGCCATTGGTTCGGGCTGTTCCCTCTGGAACAAGAGAAAACAAACTTGCTCTATTTTCCATGAGACACCCCTTCAGGTATTTGAAGATGACTATCATAGCTCCCATCAGTCTCCTCTTATCTGGGCTAAACATATCCGACTCCCTCAACCATTCCTCATAAGGTTTGCCTTCCAGACCCTTTATCATCTTGGTCACCCTGATGTGTGGGTGACAAGCCAGAGGAGTTTTGTGCTTCAAATTAAGGCAACTGTAGGCCAAATGGGTTGCAGAAAAGGAAAGCAGCAACTCCACTTAGTTACTGTTAACCAGCCATTTATTTACTGGGTATCTTACAAAATTATCTTTATACAGGCAGCAATGTATAAACTAGATTTGGAGATCTGGAAGGGCCCAGTTAATAATCTACTGAAGACTTCTTCAACCTGGTGTCATCCAGGTAGTCCAAACTGGACTACAATTCTTTTCATCTCTGGCCAGCATGGCCAATGCTCAGGGATGCTGGCCACAGTAGTCCAAAACATCTTGAACAAACCAGGTTACTACCCAAAAGGTAGGATGATCCTTTCACCCAGATCCATCTAGGCACATGCCGTTTGGACTATGGTGTTCTGGGGCATCACACTTTAAGAAGGAAGGAGGCAACCTGGAAGGGATGCAGAGGAATGCAAAACGATGATGAGCACTGTGGCAAGCAGTCAAAAAGTTGAAGGTGTTGGGCATGTTCAGTCTGATAAAAATAAGATTGGGGAAAACAGAATCATAGAACAGCAGCATTGGAAGGGACCATGAGGATCATCTTGTTCAACCTCCTGCAATGCAGAAATCTTTCACCTGTTGTGGGGCTCAAACCCACAACCCTGAGATTAAGAGTCTCAAACTCTATTGCCTCCATGCCAGAAGAAGTGTTCTGGGCTGAAGAGAGGAAGACAACCCGTCAGCACAGCAGGTCAACTATTTGGGCTTGAACCACCAAACTTTTTTTCCTTCCAAAATTGTCACCCTCTCTAGCAGATTCCATTGGAAAGGCCCATATAATAAGTCCCGCAGTCTTATTTCAAAATTAGATCTCTTCAACTTCTCTTGCTTTAGGTCAGATTCTGTTCATATCCTTTCTGACTGTTGACAGAATTTATTTTTGTAAGATTGCACTTTTTATCTTTCGGTATAGCTTTTCTGATTGAAATTACTTAGCCAGGGATCACACAAGTGATGAAAGGCAAGATGTAAATTGAAACAATTAGTCAATCAGTCGGTTGGCAGTATGGCCAAAGTCTTTATGCTTAAGTCGTATGAGCTCCATTCATCTGTAAAGCAATACGTCTAAATTGCTATATTAAATCACCAAGGAAAAACACCTATTAAAATCACCTTGATTCAAATCAGTTACTCATACATTCATCCTATCTCATTGTTCTCAGTGCCACAACTAACATTTTTCCATTTGCTGGATTGCATCTTATTTACCGGGTATTTATTGCATTTATATTTCACCATCGCCCCCTCCTCATCTAATGTTCACATCAACCTTGTCCAGTAGGTTAGGCTGGGAAGCATGGACTGACTCCAGGTCACCCAGTCAGCTTCATGGCTGAGTTGGTATTTGAACCTGGTCTCCCAGGTCCTAGACCAATACTCTCCCAACCACTGCACCACATTGGCTCTCACGTATTCTTATGAGTTGAGGACTCCTAAGAACTAGAGGCCAAGACCGGTGATTTGCAGTTCTGAGAATGAGATCTGTAGCACTCTGAATGTGCTTCAAGAGCACTTTTAAAATATATGATATTCATTGCTATATGTTGCAGCTAGCTACTCCTGCTATGTTACAGACACATGCAAATGAAAGAAAACTCAAAGCACATTCACAGCCCAGGGGGAAAGGATAAGAACCACCATTATCATTGTGAGAAATGGTCCATCTAGTGCAATAAAGTGACACAAAATAGAAGCTGGATCAGATGAGACAAAAGGAACTGTTCAAGAAGCAGAGCACTTACGGAATGAGCAAACAGAAGTGGTAGTTAACTAGGAATATCTAGCAGTCAGTGATGAATACATAAATTGGAACAGGACCAATTACAGATTCCCGCGGCACCCCGCTTACTCTCTGCAACGAAAAAGCAAACTCGAGTATGATAAACACAAAGTAATTTAAAATGTGCACACTGAAAGAACAACTTTTTCAGTATTGAAGTGAAAATGTGTCACAGCACAGGAACCAACCGACAACCGACAATACATTGTTCAAAAGAAATGGATCAAGAGAGAAATCAATATAAAGAAAATTCTGAATCCCTCTAACTGTCTTATTACAAACGGTGGGCAGATATAGTTGCTGTTGATGAGGGTGAATGTGTTGCTGTTGTTGTTACTGCTGTTGTTGTTGTGCATAGACTGTTATTTAGAAAGGGGAGCAGCATCCATTTGAAAAATAAAACCTCTTGCATCAGACAGACAGAGAATCACAATATCTCTCAGTTAAAGAGTGACATAATTTCTTCAAAATACTACTGTTAGCAAACAGACAAATGAGGAACTGCAGGAAATTAGTAAGCATATGGCACCCTCTAGGGAGTAACCCTCGAAAGGCAGCTAGATCACCCTGAAATATTTTAAGTAAGTAGCTTCCCAGATTGCAACTATGCCTACTGAAATTTCTTTAGCATTTAAAAAACTAGGAATTTTTAATTCCAGATGACCACTTAATCCAAGCTAAATGAGAGACGGGCAAGTGAGCAAGCATTTGGACCTAGTCCTGCCCTGAACAATGGATCATCACTATTACAGGCAGATAGCCCAGGCAGAAGCAAAACTTCATGTGGCGTCCGCACAGAGCCCCCCCCCCCCGCCCGGTCGTTCCACAGACTTTTGACCCTACACCACCATGGCTTATCTCTTCCACTGCCACCAACAAGGTTTCCCCGGTAATATATTCAGACTCAGTCAGGTTGAAATGTATTAGCAAAGATTCTAGTTTATTGTGAACGCAAACAAGTTTTAAATACAGTGGATGCTCGGGTTGCGAATGTGATCCGTGTGGGAGGCACGTTTGCAACTCGCAGTGTTCGCAACCTGCAGCGCCGCGCATGCACAGGTTGTGATTTGGCACTTCTGCACATGCGCGAGTGCCCAAACCCGGAAGTAACCTGTTCTGGTACTTCCAGGTTTGGCACGGTGCACAACCCAAAAACGCACAACCTGAAGCGTCTGTAACCCGAGGTATGACTGTACTTTGAAACACTAATCCGATTCACTCTCTCTGTCTCCCCCCTGTGTCTAACTCACTCTGACTCCTATGCCTCCCACCCACAAGAAACCAACCGAACTAACTGCCAAGCTCCACCCCTGGGCTTTCTTATTGGTCAGCCTATCAACCCTTTCTCTCTCTCCCCCAGTACAACATCTCCATAATGTGTGGGCAAATGCCACACTCCACATCAGTGCTCCCCCCCCCATCAATCATTTCCCCAACTGCTAAGGAATCGCTGCATAAACCATGAGTTTGCACATCTGAAGCCATTGTGATGCATTGTTTGTCACTGTCTTTTCCCCCTCTCTCTTCCAAGTTTGCTTTTGATGCAGTTGCTGAGAATATTTATTTATTATTTAAAGGCAGAATGCTTAGAGAATATTTATTATAGAAAGTAAAACATTAAGTAAGCAACATCAACAAGAACCATTCTTTGGTTCAACTAAACCAGCCAATTGAACTTCCTTTCTTATACTAAAGACCTGTACATATGGGCATTGCGACCCTTGCCCGGCTAATTCAAAAGTGGAATCCCCCAAACTCACAACAGTATGCTTTCACCTTCATAAGTCAATAGTTCTTCCTCATAGTGGCAAATGAGTCACAGCATTTGCAAACAGTGAAAACATCACATGGCAAGCACATTTCTGAGAAAGTTTAACATGCCACCTCAAAGCAGCAGCAACTTCCTGTCGAGCTATCTAAAGTCACTCAGTCACCTAGCAGGAAAACCTAAACTTTGCTGTTCTCAGGCATCATTCCCATGCTTTGTTCTGAGCTGGCTTTGTTTTCGGATCTTGCTTTAACATGCGTTGTTTCTCTTGTCCCTGCAAAGGCTTTCAAAGTAACCATACTTCATCAGAAAGCTGAAACTAGGATAGGATTCGTATGAGAGTGTGCCATTCTGCTAAGGTTTACTCAGAGCAGAGCCATTGAAATTAAAGGACATGATTAAGTTAGATCCATTGATTTGAATGGGTTTACTCTGGATAGCATCTTTATGTACTTAAGATTAATGGGTAGGGGGATAGTATATGCAAGAAAAATCCAATTGATTTCAATTATATTAATTCACTAAGACCTAAAACATCATAGTGCTTAAGTGTGAGAGGAAGCAAGTGCCTTTTCCAAATCTGGCCTCAGGCATAAATATCACCACTAGGTGATAATAATACTGTACTATCATGTGGAATTGTGGTAATTAATACTAAGGTAATGTATGTAATGGGACACGGGTGGCGCTGTGAGTAAAAGCCTCAGCGCCTAGGGCTTGCCGATCGAAAGGTCGGCGGTTCAAATCCCCACGGCGGGGTGCGCTCCCGTTGCTCGGTCCCAGCGCCTGCCAACCTAGCAGTTCGAAAGCACCCCCGGGTGCAAGTAGATAAATAGGGACTGCTTACTGGCAGGAAGGTAAACGGTGTTTCCGTGTGCTGCGCTGGCTGGCCAGATGCAGCTTGGTAACGCTGGCCACGTGACCCGGAAGTGTCTTCAGACAGCGCTGGCCCCCAGCCTCTTAAGCGAGATGGGCGCTGTCAGAGCTGCTTCCAGATCCTAGCTCACAGAGGATCACGCTAGCCAGCGATCATTTAGTAAAAGTCTTTATTGAGTTACATTTTCCATTCTCAAGCTGCTGCGTGCAACTCTACGTCTAATGGCTAGATCGGCGAAGTCCCGTCTGAGTCTCCGCCCCTTGCGCACCAACTTAATATCCTAGCCCTGCTCCACCTTTTCCGCCTGACTGTTCTCCTCTGGGTCCCTCTGCCCCCCGGGGTCTCTTCCTTCCTGGATTCTTCTGACGTCGACCCCCCGGACTCTCCTGTCTCCTTGCGCCGGGCTTTAGGACTTGGCTCTCCTTCAGGGCTGCCTACTGCGTCACTTCCCTGTGCATTTGAACTTGGCGCGCGCGCCCAACTTTCCACTTTCCGTCTGACCGTTTCTTCGCTCCCCGATGGAGGTGTGGCCACTCCTGACTCATGCCCTCCCCCCTGTTGTGAGCTGCCAGCGCTTGATCCCTGGCTCTCTTCCTTTTCCCTGCTCTCTGGCGGTGACGCTGGTCCTGATTTCCAACTGCTCTCCTCTGAGTCCCCTCTGGCTCTATCTCCCTGGGGTGTCCCCCTAGGCTCCCCCCTTGCCCTGGCCACTGGTGCTCCTTTCTGTGAATCTTCTGATTCACTGGAAAGACTCGGAGATCTCGGGTCGTCGTCATCACTCATCTTTTCCTCTGCCTCCTCCCCTTCGCTCTCTGTTTCCTCCCTTGCCCTTGCCTCTGCTCCTGAACCCCTGACAGGCGCGCAACCCCAGAGTCGGGCACGACTGGCCCATACGGACAGGGGTACCTTTACCTTTACCTTTAATGTATATAATACTTGAAATGCACAGCATATGCAGAGTATGAATTAATCTGTGAAAAATTGTCTCAGTTGACTGTTGACTATGTAAAATGAATAAATGGCCACGTAACACAACTGAGGAGTCAGCTTGTGTCTCTGATAACTTTTAAATAAATGTGCCTGTCAAACAAAGAGAGAACTTAATTAGCTGGAATTTAATAGAAGTTGCTCTGTAATCCTAAACAAGTTTACTCAGAAGTAAGTCACATCCAGTTTAATTATCAGAAGTCTCTATAGCTGAACTAAATTCAAATTAGGGATTGACGGTTCAGTTTGTTCATGGCCCATGTCAGTGTCACATAAATTAGACACATCTACTCTCTCTCTCTCCCCCACATTAATATGTGATTCTGCCCCCGTCCAAAAAAACCTACTTGAAATTTTGTATTTAAGTACATAGTTTTGATCCTATTTTCTCACAAAATACAAATTTCTAAATGCAATTTATGCTACATGTTGATATATATACATTTTTGCTATGCTTTTTTAGCAGAGAACTGCTCCACAAAATTCAGAGAAGAGAAAAATCTGCCAGATAAGCTGTGTTCTTATCCACAGATTAATAAGGAAGGGCAGATCAAGCCAATTCAAATCAGAATTCACAAAGAATGGGTCCTTCAAGCACCCCTAATAACTGGGTGAGGTTTGCAGATAACCTCTTGGGCATTTAGCCACCTTCTTAAATAAGCCATTGTACACATATACATTTCTGAAGATTGAACCATTTAACATTAAACACTATCATTCTAAAAGGACTGATTTCTTATTTCACAGTAAATAAACACAATTTGACACTGTGACACAAATCACATCAAAAATGTGCCATACACATTGATAGACATGGGGCTTTTTTCTCACTAGATGAAATGTAGGTTAAGCAGCAGAAACACAGACAAGACAAGGTTTGACAACAGGCAATAGTTCACTTAAGGAGGTCGAGTGGGTAGAGAATGTGCTGTTTAAGGCAGTGTTTCCCAACCTTTTTTGGGCAAAGGCACACTTGTTTGATGAAAAAAATCTCGAGGCACACCACCATTACAGCCCCGTGACGTCAGGGAGGGACGCATGAAAGTGCAAGTTTCAATTTTTCCCCTCCCCCTTGCCGGGGAACCTCCAAGCTTTGGGGGTGGGGGGGAGGAGGCAGCAAAGCGAGGGACTGAGGGACTCCTCCAACGACAAGGGTTGGGGAAGAAGAGAAAGGGCTATTCCGCTCCAGTCACGGGAGGGAAATATGTACTGGCCCAACTGGTGTGCGGTCTTCGGAAAGCAGGGTGCGGGAAGGAAGCCTAGGCTCGGGGTCCACCGACCTCGGCGGAGAAAGGCAACAACCGAAGCCTCCCGACGGTTTCGGGGGAGACGTTCAGAGCTTCCCTGGGAGTTTCTCAGCCTGCCTTTCGGAGGAAGAGGCGGAGGGGGCCTGGGGATGGCGGTGGCCTCGGCCTCGCCCTCCCTCCGTCCCTCTACCTTTGTAGTGGACGCGCAGGTTGTTCTGCGAGAGGCCGATGTAGCTGAATTTGTCCTTCGGGCTCCAGGAGCGCGGCAGCGGCGTCTCCTGCTCGTCCACGGCCGGCTAGAGCCGCTTGAGGTGCCGCTTGAGCTCCTTCTCCTGCTCGTTCAGGGCAGGGTCGCCGCCGTGAGGGAAGGACGCCGGGGCGCTGCTGCTGCTGCTGCCGCCGCTCCCGGCAGGCATGGGCCCAGCTGAGGCGACGGCGGCTGTTGTGGTGGCGGCGGCGATAGCGGGCGGAGGAGGGGGCGGCGGCGGGGCCGAGGTGGCCGGCGGCGGCGGGGGAGGCGGCGGCGGGTGGAGCAGGAGGGCGGCCGAGGCTGGTGAGGGAGTAGGGTTGCCCGGGGCTTGAGGAGCCGTCGCCGGGAGTTGCTGCTGCTGTTGTTGCTGCTGCTGCCCGGACATGCCGGCCTCCTCCTCGTCCGCTGTCTCGCGCTGCTCCCTTTTGCACGCGCTGCCCCGCCGCCGCCCCATTGGCCGGGTCCTGTCAGCTGATCCTGTGTTATTTCCTGTGTGTGTGTGTGAGGGGAGAATGGAGAGAGAAACCTCGGCACCACCACCGCGGAGCCGCCCCTGGCTCGACGCGGATCCTCGCCGCCGCCGCCCCGCCTCTCGCCGCCCGACTCGCCCGCCTCCCTCCCACGGCACATCAGGCAACGTCCCGCGGCACACTAGTGTGCCGCGGAACACCGGTTGGGAAACACTGGTTTAAGGGAACCAAACATCAACACATGAGCTTTACGTAGAGATGAAACACGGGTAATTATAGGCAGAAACAAGTTTAAAAAAGGACATACACACCTCAAAAAGGGGGTGTAAATACAAATGCCATTGTATTATTGGGAGAAACTATTTCAGAATCAGCGTTCTGGTCTAAATTCCAGCCATAAATATCTTATTTCCAAATAGTTTTAATTGAATGTGATTTACCTACATCTAGGCCAACATCCTGTTCTTGCAGCGGCGAACCAGTTGCCTATGGAAAACCCATAAGCAGAGTGTAACACCACTTTCCTCAGTTGTGATTCCCAACAACTGGTATCCACAATGTATCAGTAACTCTCATTTAAGCATAATATGCATTGCTGTCTGACATGCTCTCCACACAAGGACTAGATCACTTCCAGGTTCTAACTCTATGGTTAAATATTATTTGCTGCATATTCTTGAAGCACAAAAATGTTGTGGCTGTGATCTTTTCAGAATAATCTCTTTCACACCTGCTTTTCTAATACCTAGAAATTATTATTTTTGAATCTAGTCTTCTTTTCCATTTGCTTGTATACCCCAGTATTTTGATATTATTTTGGGGTGAGCTTATGCATGCTTTGCCTGCTTTGTGTATGTTTGTATGATTACATTTTTAAAAACAATTATTGCTAAAAACTACTTAAGTGGATGGAAAATTGATGCATCCTATTGCATATTTAGGGGAAACAGGGACAAACCCCTCAGCAAATTAGGGTACTTTGCTGGCTGTTGACAGTTTCTACTTCAGAGTCTCAGTTTTACATCTGACAGCTTTGCTGTACCAGTTTTCAGAGTGAGAGCTAGTAGAGGTGGGTGTGAGGAGTTATATCATAATAAGGCAGTTCTATCCAGCCCAAGTTTCGTTTCTGTCAACTCCACATAACATGATGGTGTCACTAGTTAGTGCAAATATAACTATTTCATGGAAAATGGATGAAGTGCTTACAGTTCTGCTATGCTGATCAACAGCAAGAGACAGGACCAATAATTTCAGAGAACAGAGTGGGAGAATGTGTCCTTCTTGCCCTACAGACCCTCCCAGGAGTTAAGATCAACAGAGGGGGACCATCTTGGTAGTACCACTGCCCTTGCAAGTTTGGGAAATGGTGGTTTAGGAAGGAGCACTCTCTGTGGCAGCTCCTAAGCTGTGCAATTCCTTCCCTACAAAGGTGTAGCTGCAGAAGACGTATCTCTTGACAGCTGCATGGCAAGGAGTTGAACTAAATCCTCAGGGTCCCTTCCAGCTCTATGCTTCTTTACCCTGGCCTTTGACACTTCACTCACTCTCACACACCAGGACCCAACCTATTCTTCTGACTGTAGATTGAATTAACAGGGCTCCGCTCAAGTGCAAGTTCAATTGTTGAGAAAATCATCACCATCCCTACATACCAACTGGCATGCATAAAAGCAAAATGCCGTTAAATTTCACCTTCACAGATGATAGACATTCTGCGTTTATGAAACTGAACCCACCAGAACAAGGGTGGGTGGAAACAGAAATCCATCCAGACCCTTTAAGTAGGTGCCAGAACACAAAGTAACAACAAGAGCGTATGCCGAGAGAGGAAATTATAAGCCATCCTTTTCATAGCTTCTTTTTTCACTCCATATTTGATCATGAGTTTACTCATGACTGATTTGCTTGTGTTAGCTTAGTCTTTTTTTGTTTAGCAAAAGGTAATAATGTTTAATTTAGCCATCTGGTTGTCATGCAAAGGTGGATAGCATAAGACTCTGGTTAGCTTTTGAAGTCCCACTGCATTTGCATTGTTTATCTGACTGTTGCATGCAGAAAATAAACTTATTTCAGATCATTGGTATCTGTATTCAACTTGGATATCCACCAGTGCAAATAACAATTCATGCCCTTCATACAATTATCAATTATGTCATTGGCTTTTAAAAGTTAAATAGCAGGTACAGAGGCCCCAATCTGGGGAGCAGGGGCTTTCATCCTTTGCCACCTGCTGTGGGTCCGATCCTGATAAAATGCCCCCCCCCAATCCGACCCATTCTGAGCAGAATGAGACATTATACTACACATGGCTACTGCTGGAAATAATCAAGGGAAAGCAGGCATTGGGAAGGTTTTCATTCAAAAAACAGAGAAATTAATGTACTTGGGGTAATTAAAAAATGACTCAACCTGACATTTCAAATTTACAGTTAGTATGTACTTTTTAGATTTCAGATAAGGTCTTTTCATACCAAATAGGTTAACCAAAGGTTTTGACTACCCTTTTGCATGTGCTTTTTCATAAAATTCATATCCTTTTTTCTTCTTCTCCTAGATTAAGTATGAGCTCCCGTTGCTCGGTCCCAGCTCCTGCCAACCTAGCAGTTCGAAAGCACGTCAAAGTGCAAGTAGATAAATAGGTACTGCTTCAGCGGGAAGGTAAACGGCGTTTCCATGTGCTGCTCTGGTTCGCCAGAAGCGGCTTAGTCATGCTGGCCACATGACCCAGAAGCTGTACGCCGGCTCCCTCGGCCAATAAAGCGAGATGAGCGCCGCAACCCCAGAGTCGGCCACGACTGGACCTAATGGTCAGGGGTCCCTTTACCTTTATCTAGATTAAGTATGGAAGAATTCCATGGGAGAGTGGAGGTTCACTGTATTTATAACTAGCAGTATAGGTTCAGAGGGAAACCCACTTGAAGGGGAAATTACTTTCAAGAAACATTTAAACCAGGGGTACCCAACCTGTCACCCTCCAGATGTTGCCAGATTACAAAACCCACCATCCCTGGTCATTGGTCATGATGGTTAGGGCTGATAGCAGTTGGAGTTCAACAACATTTGGTGGGCTACAGGCAAGCCATCCCTGTAACAGACCTACACTCGTAATAATGTAAACCTAACCAGGCAGAGCAACAAATAAAACCAGCAAAAACATTCCTTTGTTGATCAGATTTAATTTTCCTTTCTTCACATCCCTGCTGGTATCAGTTGTCTCCAGTTAGAAAAGAGGTGTTTTTCTCCTGCTGGTGCTTGTAAGCTAGCTGCATTCATTAAACACCATTATATCTGCATCATTTAATTTAGGTCAACATGTCAAAGCGATGCAAGTTCATATTTGCTCCCAGTCAGTCTATCTTACCCTCAATAACAAAAGAAAGCTAAACAAGCTGTATTGGGACTCAGCAATAGAAATCACCATGTTCTTTATATTCCATGACGATACAGCACAAAGAGCACATGCACCATATATGGCATATAATTTTGTTTCTACCTGTGCGCAGTTGCTCTTTCCAAAGATAAATGTGAATGTTAGCCACCACTTTTGTACTTAAAAGTGATAGCAATGTGTTTAAGAAATGAGGGTTTTGAACAATCCTAAGCCAGTATGCATCAAGTCAAACACATTTTTTAACTAACCAATAGGACACTAACTTTCAGCTTGATTTGTGACTACTTGACACTAGCCTTCCATGGCTACCAGCCTCCCCTATTTTTATTTATATGTTTTCTAATAAACCACTATGTCGCACAACATCATAAGGGTGGTTTATACATATAAATCTTACTGTTGAAATTATAAAACACAATGTAACAAATTAAGGCCAGTATTGCAACACATACCAAGCAAACAGCACAAAACAGTACTCCATTACAAATGAATGACTTATCAACCGTATTGATACCGTATTGGCCTGAATATAACCCTCACCTTTTTTTTCCAAATTCCGACCGTGAAAAGTTAAAGTGTGGCTCAAATTCACGACCTTACAAAAACTGGCTTTTACGATATCACTGATGAAATAGACATATGGTAAAACGGAACAGGTGTGAGAGGGAATTTTAAAGGAGCAGCTTATGTTTGGGTACTGTCTTTTTTTCTCCCCCCCCCCATGAATTTTAAAGGTACAGCTTATATTTGGGTGTGGCTTATATTCGGGCCAATACGGTACCTCAGTGAAGAGATGTTTGAGCTGCCACCCAAACTCATGCTAGCCACATTTCTGATGGGAGGGTATTCTACAGCTGGCACTTCAGAAAAGGTCCTACAGCACACCAGCACCCAATGTACCACAGGTACTAGCCAGAGCTTCAGAAGACCTTTCCCTGCAGATCTCCAGTCTTGGATAGATAGGTGTAGGGTGTGTTATAGGAGAAGGATAATCCATGTGGGTCCCTTCAGATGTTGCTGGACTACAGTTCTTGTGATTCCTGATCTTTGGCCATGTTGACCACAGCTGGTGAAGGCTGTGGTTGATTGCTTGGAGGGCACTACACTGGCTAACCCAGTTATAGGTATACAGTATACTATACCTATATAGGTTAATTTTGATATGCTACTGGTTTCCTTCCCACTCCCTCTTTTCTTATCATTATAAGGGGGGGGGGCAAATTGGCAGCAAAGACTGGGGAAATTGTCCATCTTATGCTATGGTTGCAAGTCTGCAGTGGGCATAAATAGTGCTGCTATCTTTTTATGGAAACACTGCACATTGTGATATTGAAATGTATACATCATTGCAGTTAGCAACCACAGGAACTTAGGGTGAGTTGTTGTTTTTTTACCATTTGTCTATGCTGAGTTCACGGCAGATTCCCTTCTTTTGAAATTTGATGGTTAGGAATGCGTGGAAATGGGGTAGGGAGGTGGATGAGTAGTACAGGGCTTGTGGCAGTAGAAGAGTAGCACTTGGCTGGGTGTTTCTGAGCCTAGAAACTCTTTATGCCATGGGTAGGCAAACTAAGGCCCGGGGGCCAGATCCGGCCCAATCGCCTTCTGAATCCGGCCTGTGGATGGTCCAGGAATCAGCGTGTTTTTACATAAGTAGAATGTGCGCTTTTATTTAAAATGCACCTCTGGGTTATTTGTGGGGCATAGGAATTTATTCATTTTTTTTTTCAAAATACAGTCTGCCCCCCTCCCCAAGGTCTGAGGGACAGTGGACTGGCCCCCTGTTGAAAAAGTTTGCTGACCCCTGCAGTTTTATGCGGGTGTGTACTTAAGAGATCTCTCAGAGAGCTCAGAAAGACTGAAATATATGATTCAAGAAGGGGGATTTCACCCTCACTAGAGCTAAATATTTCCAGCCCTTGACTGAAGGCTGGTTCACACACTGACCCAGTTGAGGAGCATGCATATACTGTTTCTCACCATGTGTACAATCTAATCTGAGGCATGGGAATGACACACACAGAATTAGGATCACAAGAATCTGGCCTACAAGTAAATATGCATGCATTTACCATTTTAGTCATTAAATATCTTGTATGCACATATTCCCAGCATTTCTTTCTAAGGCTCTTCACATCTCCTCCTTGATTAGACCTTCTGTTAAATGCCCCCTTATTTGCATTCTATTATTTCCCTTCCTAAGTTGGCTGCTGAGCACATCATCACCATCTGAATACATGTCTGCCATTCAAATATTGCAGTCTAATTATACAAAGAGCAACCCAGGTAGCAAACATATTGACTGCCCCACTCCAGTCCTGCCCCACTACCCCTGCTGAAGGCACCCTTACCTTGGATTGTGTAGCAGTGCCCACAAAGTGACACAGAGCTCTTGCAAGATCTCACGGAAGCCACCACCGCTTCTCTGCCACCAGCGGAGGCAGCAGGGTGGGCAGGGCACCCATGGGGGTGCCCAAGGTGGCTGCCTCAGTCTGCCTCACAGGTGGGCCAACCCTGACTATTTCAGACTGCAGTTGGGGATTTGCATGATTCAATAAATCAAATGTTTATTATGGTACATCAACCATCAAACAAAGTTCAAAATACAAGAAATACATAATCATACCCTCAGAAGAACTAATTAGGAATTACTGACAGGTCTGAGAGATATTACAATGTTCAGATATATTGCCACCTGTAGCAAACTTAATAGTCCTCCTTTTGTAAGACTGACTCAGCTCAATTGATCTTTCATGATAATCAGTCCATTTCCTCCCCTGCAACTGCAAGCTATTTGCCAATTGCTTATTTCAGCTCTTCCACTTCAAACTTGCTACTTTGCCACAGCAGGACAACAAATTTTGAAAAGCTAAAGCTAATTTGCTGGGGTTTTTTTGTCTTTTTGAAGTTTGCAAACCTTTTGAAATGCTTGCTATTCAACATGATTCATAGAGCAAATGATTTCTTTCCCCCCCCCTTTTTTGTTACTTTAAAACTTTGTCCCCTCTTTAAAAATTACAACAGCTTATAGTAGCACACCTAGATTAAGGTGTGTGTGTGTTAACTTGGAATCTGCAAGAATTCAAGGGTCAGTTTATTAGTCATCTACCCACCTGTCCAAGCTTGGATGCAGTTTTCTTTGATTCTTTCCTCCTTTTCCATTTCATTTTTGTTCTCTCTTTTTCTGCTACTTCTTTTCTCCTTTCTCCCATCTCCGTTATGCTTTATTCCTTTGGCTGGACTTTCTTGCTCTTTTTCTACCTCCTCCTCTTTCGAGGAACAAATTCATCTCTGGTGTCAAGCTAGTTGGACAGAGCTGCAGGAATAAACTGCCCCTTTGTCTTGGTCTCTCCTAGAGGGCGAGTCCAGCAGCCAGGGAATTTGCAAGCAACACATTCTTGCCTCTGCCCTTTTCTGGTTGCCTCCTAATCCACCGTTCCAGTAGCTATGAGATATATCTATATGTTGGTGGCTGAGCCTATTGAATGATAACACAAATGTTAAGAAGTGAGCCTCTTCACAACATTTCTCCAGGGAGAGGAATTATCTTACAGTAAGATAGATCAGTTTAACAAGATGAGATTTACCGAAGATTGAATATTCAGCAGAATTTTTGGAAGTTTTTGTTCAGATTACCCTGTAGAGTATTACCAGTTTCTTTTCTCTCTAAAACCCATCTGCATTATTTAAAGTGACGGCTAACAGATGGCACCTCTATTGCTTCATGGGGTTACCTTTTCAAAACCCGCTTCTTCCATGAAGCCTTTGGCACAGCACACTAGTTCCCATGCCCAGTAGAACACAGCCTGAACTAAGGCTAAGGATGTGTGACTGAAACTAATGTATATTGCTTCCCTGTTTAGCCCTGCCTCTACTTCCCTTCCCTTTCTCTATTTCCCCCATGTTGAATTTTATATTGAAAAGCCATTGGCCAGTAGCCTGTTCTCTTGTATTCTGTAAAGTGCCATGTACAGTGATGGAACTATGTAGGTAACAACAGCAAGAACAAACAACAACAACACTTGTAGGAACCTGATATAGCCAGATCCTACTTAACATACATGTACCATAACTGGCTGGATCCACAGACCTCCTGTGGACAGATCAGGAGGAGAAAGTAGAGGAGAGAAAGTCACTAAAGTTGGCTGAGTAGCTCTTGCAAATCTGCTATCTGTTCACATTTTAATCCTGGCTCTTCAGGGGACACAATGTATATTCCAATTCCACTAGAGAAGAGTGCTTCTTGGATTTTCTGCCAATTCCCTACCACGTAACATAGCAGTTATAATATCCTGGGTCTATTCAAATCCAAAGCTCTGACTCTAAAGTGGGGTGTACCATTCCGTACAAATAAAATAATAATTGCTCCCATTAAACAGCACAGAATGTAGGTTGCACACCATTTACTCAAGGGAATCTCACTAGAGATAACAGGACAACTACAGTGAAAGTGGACTGCAACCATAAGCTTCAGACCATTTGGTCTTTCTCTCTCTCTCTCTCCCACACCCAAAATTTGTGTTAGAATATTGCTGAAGCATTGTTTCTCCTAACCACATCCTGTGGCAATGCCGCAGTGTCTAATTACTCACAGAGTGAAATTAAACATGGGTTTCAACTTTCTTTGTCCATTTTGAAATTTCCTAGCAGATAACTCAACATCAGCAGCTGTATTCATCAGGAAGAGAATGCAGAGGCTTACTGAAACAAATGCAGGGAGCCATCTACCAAGCACTGCTGCAGCACAATCTTCACTTCAGTGGGGCTTCTGTACCAAAATGAATGATGAGTGAAGGCTACACAGAAATGGTGCTGGGTGAAATGAACTAAGCACAAATGACTGCTTTGTTTCCTGCTATGAAGAGAACAGATGGAAAGCACTGTGGCACCTTGGGAGTCTGACAGTGACATCCTATGCTTTACACAGTAGCAAGTTCCACTGTGTTCAATGCAGCTTGCTCCATAGTAAGTGCATTCAGGATTGCAAGCTAAGGCTTCAGTCCTGTGCACACGTGTATGGGAATATGACCCTGCGAATACAAGAGGACTTATTTCTGAGTAAATACACATGGATCACGCTTCACTTCCTACATTGATCAGGTGTACACGAGGCAGGTACTACATATGGCAAGCTATGGCCGCATCTTCCGCTGCTGTTCCGCACAATCAACTGCTGCAGGCAGATAGCGCAAATCTGCAGAGCACCAGCTACATAAATTCAGCTTCTAGCAGCCTCCATGACTATTCATTTTGTTTCTAGAAATGACCCTCCATAGTTTACCGTGGCTTTAATAGGCCACAGTATTCGACATGCTTAGAATACATTCACTGATTGCAATGCAGTCTGTGGTCTGCTTTTAGCATTAACTTAAATGGTCTGGACAGAGGTGTAGCAAGGTCAGGTGATACCGGGTGCGAAAATATTTTTGTCAAACCCCCATTGCAATTTTTGGGAAGTTCTTGAGCTCTGGGGGGGGGAGGATACCCCAAAGTTGTTGAGCTTTTTAAGGGAGGGTTGGCCGCAGATAGCGCAAATCAGACCTTGTCAGTGCCGCCCAAGTGCTGTCAATCAATCTAAGTCTCAACATTAACAAATACAGTCATACCTCAGGTTACAGACGCTTCAGGTTGTGGTTTTGGGGGGCTACGGACATGCCAAAACCTGGAAGTACTGGAACGTGTTACTTCTGGGTTTCGGCAGTCATGCATGCACAGAAGCGCTAAATCGCACTTTGCGCATGCACAGAAGCACTGAATCACAACCCTCGCATGCGCAGAAGCGCCACTGCAGGTTGTGAATGCTGCTGGTTGTGAACTTGCATCCTGCATGGATCACGTTCACAACCCGAGTGTCCACTGTATGTAGCATTTGCAAGAAAGGCCACACAAACTTTTTTTAAAAAAGCTACTGTTGCCCCGTGATCCAGTCACAATAAACAACGAGGGTGGGTGAAAAGAAAGAGTTACATTGCATCCACTGAAAACTGCAGATCAGAATAATGAACACAGTACAATCTTTAAACATTATGGTATATTCTGGAGACTTAAATATTCCCACTAATGAATTATTACATATAAACTAATAATTTATTAAGGGATTGTTAGTGTGTTGGCTATGATACTGATGGCCAGATGCAAAATACAATTGGGATCCTACATCTTTAAAAGTTGTTTAGAAGAAGAAGAAATCAGTAGGCACACCTACTTGGCATCTAAGTGGATAGGCTTTTGGTTTAATGCATCATCAAGATACACTTGTTGAAAAAGCTGAGAATAGAGATAAAGAAAATATAATGCATTGGGACTCTACAATAAACATATACTGAATTCAATTTAAAATAATAAAACTCCTGCCTTGAAAGGGTTAATAGTCATGAGTGGGTCACCCTCTCTCCTCACATCTAATATGAAATAGGTTTATTTGAATAAGATCAATTCAGGCATAAAATTAATCCAAAATGTGATGCTTTCCAAACTAGTAAAACCTCTGTATTCTATTTGCATTTTTGGTTATGTCACTGGGCATATGATGGATCGAACCACAAAATTTCAAAACAGGAAAGTAGATTAATATATTCAACGGATGTTTCCTTGGCCTGGCCCACACATTTTTCAGAAGGGACATTCAAAAATATAATTATTGTCCTGCAAGCTTAAATCATGCAGTTCATTAATTCCTGTTTCATTCCACTGCCTGTGTAGACCCAGCCTATTTATATGCCAGAAATGTCTTAAAGCTTCAGAATTAATAGGCATGTAATGCTAAATAGCTTCAGTGAGACTTGCAAGACTTGTAAATTTGTGTGGTGCAACCTTCGGATTATGTTTTAAAATACTGTACAATAGAGGTTTTCCCTTGGGTGTTTTTTTGTTTTGCTTTGTTAAATAACCATATATATTTTCGGTTTCTGGAAATAACAAAGGTAAATATTTTTAGGAACTTACCTGGTTTGCATGTAACACTAAGCCAAACCATGGTTTAGCATGAGCATGAACAAACAAACAAACAAACAAACATTAAGGTTCTCAGTGTGAAGATTATGACTGCTGCTCCTCAAGTCCTGCTGCTACAGCACTATTCAGGCTGAAACCATGCCTTTGCTTTGCACTGCATCCAAGTGGGTGTTTATTGTTTATCTCACGCCAGACAAACCATGAGCAGTAACTAAGGCTTGCTCTTGATAATGATTGTGGCTTGCTTGAGGGAGACAAACCACAAGCCCAGATTCAGACATGATGCTAAACCACGTTATGGCTTAGTTCATGAGTAGGCAAACTAAGGCCCGGGTGCCGGATCCAGCCCAATCGCCTTCTAAATCCAGCCCGTGGACGTTCCGGGAATCAGTGTGTTTTTACATGAGTAGAATGTGTCTTTTTATTTAAAATGCATCTATGGGTTATGTGTGGGGCATAGGAATTCGTTCATATATTTTTTTCAAAATATAGTCTGCCCCCCCCCAAGGTCTGATGGACAGTGGACCCCCCCCCTCCCGCTGAAAAAAGTTTGCTGACTCCTGGCTTAGCCCTTCACTCCAGCAACCTGCATGTTTATTCATTTACACTAAGTCATGGTTTAGCTTAATGTTACATACAAATACATACATTGTATAACTCTGATGTATCAAACCTAAGTAATTTATGTTACTTACTCAAGAAGGTGTATTTATCACTGCCAAATGACTGCTGCTGGAAACTCTTTTGCCAGAAATCTGTTGCTGTGCAACATAAAATGAACTTGGTGATGGAATTCCTTCTGTAAGTTCACACATGGCTACAATCCTTGGCTGAGTGAATAGCCAAGAAATATATAGCATTTTCCAGATCTGTAGTACTCTAGCCAACAGTAACTTAAGAGTCTTAACAATAAAAATTATGCAGTTTCGAGCCCACACTGACAGTGTCTTTGGATGTCACAATCAACCATGGTTTATCATGACAAGAATTAGCTTAGTGAAGCCTCAGGCTCATATATTTCCCACTTCTTCTCCCTTGGCACAGCTGCAGAATGGAACTTGGAAGCTTTCACTTGTGATTAACCATAGCTGCTTGTGAACTGAATGCAAAAAAAGGGGGGAAGGGGGGAGAGGTTAATCTGAACTACAGTTTGCTTGCAACAAGCCAACTTCAAATTATGGATTATGAAGATGTCTTGTTTCCACACCCCATCATTATGATTTACCGCTGTTTAGATCTGAATGCAATACTGAATTGCATTTAATCAGAAGCAGAAGCAAAAGCTTCCAAATGCCTTCTCATGTCTGGAGTAGAGGAGAGGAGCGATGTTGATTCTAAAGGTTCGACTTTGTTCCTGTCACAATAAATGAATGAGTTGTGGCAGTAGAAGGCAATATAAGGTCTTCTACTTTTCACCCCCTCTATTCTCCTGATTTGCCCCTCACATCAGCTGGGGGGGTGGCTTTCAAAGGAACTCCTAGAATAGTGCATGGGGAAGAAGGAGAGGGGAGATTGTTCCATCTGGTATGCTGAAATGCTGGAACTGATGGAACTATCTTCTTAAAACTACACTGAATTCCTCCCAATGGTTCTAACAGCCAGTATCAGAAAAACCAGTTATGCTTTTTGCACACATGTAAAGCAAAAACTGTTGTTAAGGGCAGGGTATTCTTACACTGAATAATAATGTATACATACTTGCCATAGATGGCAACAAACAGGTAGGTTTTTGCCATAGTCGCATGGCAGCTTGGTCATTCAAAATTGTCCCTGGTTAAGACATCATTTTTTCATGGGGAAACATTGCCAATCGATGATGAACTCATAATGAAGGCAGTTTATGAATGGAACATCTCCATCCACCCACTTCTTATGCAAGAGACACAGAGTTTGCACCAATGTTCCTGTACTGCTGCATGTCCATAAAAATTACAGGAAATAATTTGGCAATGTTTGCTTACTGCAGACCAAGGACACATCAGATCTTTCCCCCAAATGTTACAGTCAGAATCGATAGCTCAGTGGTCTATATTAAACTGTGTGATTTTTCAGGTGGGTAACAACCCCCCAAACCCTGTAAAAACAATGGGACCCTCCTTACAATGGAGGTCATGACACTTTCTGTGCAACAGGGGTAACTGGATGGGATCTCTGTTAGAAAGTAAGAATAAAGAAACCTGCAAACAAATTCATAATGGAATACAGTTTTATGGACTAGTCCACTTCATGATAAATTGGACTCT
Source organism: Podarcis vaucheri (assembly GCF_965113315.1). NCBI lineage: Eukaryota > Metazoa > Chordata > Lepidosauria > Squamata > Lacertidae > Podarcis > Podarcis vaucheri. The sequence goes on along the minus strand of NC_138763.1, from coordinate 31,379,711 downwards.
GGTATAGGAAAGCTAACGGCATAAATTTATTATGTGTCACAATATATTTTGTTATGCTTTAAGCAGCCACAGGCCTCTTTGGCTGTTTTAGCTGCAACAAACTAACCCAGCAGGAAGTTGTTACTATCTGAAAGCACCAGTGCCCGGCAGGAGCAACATAGGCATAGATGGCCACAAAGAGACAGATGTCATATCTTCTTCTTATTCCTCTTCTTTGGCGATCACTCGTAGCCGAGTAAGATTGTTAAAACTGTGTTTATGGAAGACAATGAGTCTGTAAGTGACTGTGGAGGACAATTCTGGATCCACGTGTCCTTCCACAGTGGGGACATTGGTTTCCGAGCAGGAGTTGATCATGGTGTGGATTTGCCAAGCGTGCCTTATGCAGTGTTTCTGAGATGTGAAAGCTAGGAGCTAAATGGCACCTTAAACCTAGGTTATGAGCACCGCAATGGAGTGTCTAGGCTTGCTTTTTTTTTTAATAACAAGAATACAAAGCTGAAAATGAATGAATATTACGTTCATTTCTCACATGGTCTAGTCCTCATCTTAAGACTGCAAAAAACAAAGCCATACTTACCCCACCCAGCCCACTAATACTGTATTCTTATGCGGATCCCTGCAGAAGTGGCTGGAAGTGGGGAGGCAGAAAAAGGTCCTCCTTTCCTTCCAGCAGTGGCAGTTTCAGTCTGAAATCTTATGGGCAGTACTGCGCCCAGAGCTCAGAAACTGTTTGCAATAGTGAAATCCCCAAACGCTGGGAGTTTCGAATGCTGGTCCTATGCAACACACCAGAACATGCCGTATGAAAGACCTTTGCCACAATCTTACTAATTAAAGAGCTGCTGTAACACCATACCTAAGGGTGCAATCCTATGCACACTTACCCTCCTGAGTAAAACTTACTGAGCACAGTGGGATTTGCTTCTGATCACACATGCAGAGTATTACTCAGCAAGAGAGCTGTTTGAGCAGGAAGCCCTTGCTTTGAATCTTGCTTCTGTGGGGAATTTAAGAAGGAAGGCTGCAATCCCAGCCGCATCTCCCTGAGAGTAAGATCCCAGCATCAAACCCCAATAGACATGCATCAGACGCTGTTGCGTGCCACTTTTTCGGCTAACCTCAAGTCTGGAAGCTTCAGCCCTGCTTCTCTCCCCAGTTCCCATCTCCAATATGAAAGGGGTGGGTGGGAAAATACTGATTTCCCTTATAGAATCTTAGAATTGTAAAGTTGGGAGGGGTCTAAAAGGACATCTAGTCCAACCCCTGCAATGCAGGAATCTTTTGCCCCCCCCCCAAACCACCCATGGGACTGGAGATTAAGAGTATCATGCTCCACGGCTGAGCTATCCCAGATTAAAGTTTGCTTAGAAGTTGAAAGAACGAACGGGAGGCGCTCTGAACGCTCGACAGCGCTATATACATGGCCAGGTCTCAATACTATTGAAGGGGACACAAGGAAACAACGGCCTTCCGATCCAAGACAGACGCGCCTCGTCGCGACAGAAAACGCCGGGACTCCCCGCGAGCCACAGGAGGCGCTAGGGCTCCCTACGTCTCCCCCACTTTGCGCCGCTGCTTCCACGTCTCCCCCTTCCAAGGCACATGGTACGCGCGCCCTGCCAAGGGATGCCAGCGCGCGAGATGGGACAGCGCGAGTTCATTGGCGGCGCCCGGGGGGGAGACGGGACGACGCTTCTTCGCGCCTTTCCCGCGCTCTCCAGAAGAGGCGAACTGAACTCACCCTCAGCCGGAGCCGGCAGCGGCTGGCGACGCTGGCGACGGCGGCGGCTGCGCTCTGGCGGTGCTCGGACGCCAAGCTGGGTCGTAGCAGGCTCCGGGTGAATCTCCGCGTTTTCTCCACAGCCATGAGAGGGTCAGAGCGGCTGGCAGGAAAAGTCCGGCGGCGGCGGCGGCGCAGACTGGCAGCGCTCCCGCCTTCAGGAAGCGGAACTCGGGGCTTGCTTGCTTGCTTCTTCTCGCTTTCCCCCCTCCGCAGCTCGAAGGCGTGACACGCGCGCTCCCCCCCCATTCACCTCCGCGGCGCTTTTCTCCTTTTTTTGAGGGGGGGGGAGCGTCGCGAGGCGAGGCATCGGAGCGGAGACGGAGCTCGCAGCGTGAGGCGCCCAAGTTGGCCAGTGGCGTAGCGTGGGGGGTGCAGGGGGGGGGGGCGGCTGCACCGGGCGCAACATCTGGGGGTTAGGGTTAGGGGGCGCAAATCCACGGGTTAGGGGGCGCAAATCCACGGGTTAGGGGGCGCAAATTTCTTGCCTTGCCCCGGGTGCTGACAACCCACGCTACGCCACTGAAGTTGGCAACTCTGCAGGACGACCGGCGGGAAGGCTTCCCCGCCAGCAGCCCAGCCGCGCCTCTCTCTCTCTCTCGCACACGGCTGCCTTGGCCGAGGGGGGTCTCTTCAGCGCCTCCTCGCTGCTCCCCGCAACAGGCCGAGGCTGTCAGGGCTCCTAGTTCGCTACTGGAAACATCGGGGGCCTCGGGGCAAATGCCCCCTAGAATAAGCAGGAGGGAGGCCCCACACTCCGCAGGGCTGCCTTGCTACCTGTGAAATAAGCCACATGCTGGCGTGGGAGCCAACTCCTAGGGGGCCGAGATCCCTTCGTAGCCCCCCCCCAATAGCTGTCAACGTTTCCCTTTTTTAAAGGGAAATTCCCTTATTCTGAATAGGATTCCTCGCAAGAAAAGGGAAAAGATTACAGCTATGCCCCCCCTCAAAATATTTAAGGGGGCCGCCCCCCAAGTTGATGGGCACTGCCGTTCAGATGCTGTGTGCGCGTGCTGCATCTTGTGTTCAGTTATGAGGGGCGGAGCTCCCCCCCCAAAAAAAAAATCTAATTCAAGTTGGCACCCCTGCATGCCAGAACTGTACCGTTGGAAAAGACCCTGAGGATCAGTGTCGGATTTTCGTATAAGCTAAACAAGCTATAGCTTAAGGCCCCACTCTGTTGGCCCCCCCCCCAAAAAAAAAATTAAGGGAAAAAAAACCCTGGATGTACATTTCCAAAATATAAGATAAAAAACAAACAAAACCTACATATAGCAACATTGTTTTGTGTTGTGTAGACTCCTATGATGTAAGTAATGGGCCCCGCCTGCTAGTCTTCTCCCTAAAAAATCACTGCTTTGCTCATTTCTGTGTATAGGGTGACTACATTCTGCATGGGCTTTGCATTCTGCATGAACTTTTCAACAATTACTTAGATAAAATACATATTTTGTTATGTGCAAATGGCTTTAGATACATATTAAGTCCACAAATTACCATATAGCATATATTCAACACAAAAAACAGTGACAATTTGTTGTTGACAGAGGACAGCTGGACATATAAAGGGACCCATTACCTTCAGTAATTTAGGGCTTATCAATCCAGCCCTGCTAAGGATCATCATCATTTTATTATTTATGCCTCGCCCATCTGGCCAGGTTTCCCCAGGCCCTCTGGGCAGGTTCCAACAAAACATGAAAACACAATAAAATGTGTTTTAAAAACTTCTGGATACAGGGCTGCCTTCAGATGTCTTCTAAAAGTAGTCATCTAGTCCAAACCCCAAGCCCCTGCAATGCAGGAATATGCAGCTGTCCCATATGGGGACAGAAGGCATTAATCAAGCCACAGGCCCTCATAGGATGGGCTAGATATAAATAATAAACTATTATTATTATATTATTATTACTCCTAGGTCAGCATCGTCAGATACAGTGATGCAATGATCCTCACACACTTAACGCAGATAAGTGATTCTACCAGACATCCGGTTCTACAAACGATGGCTGCAAAAAAGGCTCAGATCCTGTGTTACCCACACTGCAGTGTTGCTGCTTTTACACAGTTAAAAAAAAAAACATTTCAGGAAGTGGGTATCATGGGCAGGGTTGACAGCATGGTTACTTCCCACTCTGGAAGCTGGTAATCTTGTCTTGAGACTCAACAGCAACACCACCCCATGATCACTTCCTTCAATCATGACTGGAGCAGAATGAGTGTTACCACACCACAACTGGTAACATATGAACTTAAATATTTTCTTCCACCACCCTCCAAATGAATTTCTGTCCAGGGTATTTGGTAAAGCGGTATAATTTTTAATAAATATATAAATAGCACGTCCAGGAAGGCATGTCACATCGTTTTAGTTAAATTTCTGTGGTTTTCTGGTCATTTTGACAACCATGTTGAGCGAACCCTCTTCATATATCTCATATTTATGAAAAGGTAATCCAAACCTGAAATCTGGTGGCAGCATGGAACAAATTCTGCAGCAGCAGCAGCAAACATCTGTCCTTTTCTTCCATTTCATCAATGGCATGCATCCATCTAGAAGAGAGGAGACAGCAACTTATTCCACTAGTGCTTGTGCGCTCAATTCATAACCAAGGAAACTAAAGGCAGAAATGAGATTTTTGGGTGGCATTCTCTTCTCTCACTTAACTGGAATTTTTATATAGGCTTGAGGAATATATATATATATATATATATATATATATATTCAGGAAAGAAAGGAATGCGTGCCATTGTGGCTGCCTTGTTTGTCATACCCACCTCTGCTTGAATGACGGCAAGGTGCCTGTCTGAAGCTAGAACACAAATGCATAATCTCTTCTGCTTTGGGCACTTAGGAAAGTCAAGAGATGGAAAACACAGGTTTAGTTGCCCAAGGGCTATGTTATTGAATGCCAAGGCTTTGAAATTTAAAATCTGCGTCAGCTTATTGCAGGACTCTCTCCAGCTATTCTAGCTTGGTTTGCATTAATTTTAAAAGGCAGTGTCTGGGCACAGAGCAGTGAGCCTCAGGGCTCTCTGAGGCTGCACCCTATGTTGCTTGGATTATCTAGTGAATATGGTGGAATCAGGGTAGTATGTACATGTGAAGGAAAAGCCATTGCCATTGAGATGTTAATATGTGTTCCTTGACATTTCTCCCAGATACAAGGACCAGAACTTTAGGAGTATATTTCTTACATGCAGACTGAAAATGTGATAGCTGACCAGTATTTACAGGCATTGATACTATCAAGTGACTCCGACACGCTGCAAAATAATAATAATAATAATAATTGTCGGAATCCACGCACCAAATGGGATAGTAACAATGTTAGAACAGGCAACCCCTGTATTGTGCAGGGGTTATGTTCTGGGTTGCTGTGTGTGCTGGCAGAGCATGAATAAGCTGGCCCCATTCCACCCCTTTCACACCCTCTTCTGAGTCCAAAACCATCCTGTGCATGCACAGCCATACGTTCTTTGAACTCATGCAAAACGGGAGTTGCCTGTATACCTATGCCCATACAGTGGTACCTCGGGTTAAGTACTTAATTCGTTCCAGAGGTCCATTCTTAACCTGAAACTGTTCTTAACCTGAAGCACCACTTTAGCTAATGGGGCCTCCTGCTGCTGTTGCACCGCTGGAGCACGATTTCTGTTCTCATCCTGAAGTGAAGTTCTTAACCTGAGGTACTATTTCTGGGTTAGCTGAGTCTGTAACATGAAGCGTATGTAACCCGAGGTACCACTGTATTAGTCTATCCCACTAGTGTGTGAGGTCACGAAGAGTCGGACACGACTAAACGACTAAACAACAACAACAACTAGTGTGTGGTGTACCAATAAGATAATTTGAATCAAATTGTGTTGGTTTCAAAATGGGTATTGACAAATTCCTGTCTGTCAAATGGTTACAAATTGTGATGACTACAAGCTGGTAGGAAAAACAAGAGGCGGGTATTCCCTTCTTGCCCTGTCTGTGGGTGTCACAAAAGTGTTGGGTTGGCAGCTGGAGTTGTTCATCCAAATGAATGATTTTACCATTTTGGGAATGAAGTTGACAGTTTTCCAGTAAGTCACAAAGTCGGAAACAGTTTCATTTCATTACAAAAGTACATGATGGAAGTTCAGTTGCTTTACATTCCCATCTTGTTTTGTTAGTCAAAAACAGATCATTCAAGATGGGAATGTAAAGAAACTGAACTTTGCCCTCCTTACCACACATCTTTAACTTATTTTTGTTGTCATCATTTGTTTTGTTATGAAACAGGGGTTGCTTGTCAGGTATTGCTCTTAGTTCTTGTTTTGTCATCAACTAGAGCAGGCTGTGACTGGACTTAACTGCCAGAGGTCCTTTACCTTTACCTTTTTAGAGCAGGCATAGGCCAACTCTGGCCTTCCAGATGTTTGGGACTACAATTCCCATCATCCCTAGCTAACAGGACCAGTGGTCAGGGGTGATGGGAATTGTAGTCCCAAACATCTGGAGGGCCAGAGTTGGCCTATGCCTGAACCAGAGCCTATTCCTATGCTGCTTTTTCCTTTATGGGATGCACAGCATATACAGACTTCAGTATACATCTCTTCCTAGATAAGTTTAGTTATCTTTAAGGTGATGATGGCCCATGTTTAGACTTGCTTTGAACACTAGAAAAATCACCATTTCTAGCTCAAAGTAACGGCAAACATTGATAGAAAACATATCACCCTTTTTCTTTTTGGAAATACTTTCCTCCTCCTTTCCATGACACATATTTTTTGTAGGAGTTGATGGGATCCTTTTCATGAAAAGCTGAACTGCAAAATACTCCTCCTAAATAATGATGATGAAAAAATAAAATTCTGCTTCTTTTCCTAGGAGCAATTCAAATAACTGTTCCTTCTAGAACCACCAATGGGTTTTTTCCTCTCTTTTCTTTCTTTCTCTTGAAAGATTGTTCTGGATGGTTTTAATATTAGAATTATCACTCTAAGGTTATGCATCACTGTGTGGTATAGACAGAACACAAACAACATGTTGGTTTGTGATGTTCCAGATTACACCATCTGCGATCTGCCTTTTCAATATGTTTCTTGCTGGGTAATGCTGTTTTCACTTCTTTCAGATTGAAGCAATTGAACAATATGTTCCTGCTCTCCTGGAGCAGACCACCATCAGCTTCCACTGTCTGTAGCTCATGTTGAGAATCTAGCATAGAATTGTTATTCTTTCACAGACCAGCCACCTCAGAGATAGTTTCTGGCTTTATCTCGTATTGAGTACAACATAATTGCATTTTGGGACTTAAAAATCTATGCAAAAGGGACATTTGAAAGGTGTGTTCAGGACTTCATAGCTGCTATGACAACCATATTGCTTTCCCAGATCCAACAGATGAGACAGATCATATACTGGATTTGTTGTTCTGCCCTGGCCTGGGAAAAGGCTGTTTCAAATTTAGGCAAGGGAGGAGGAGATTGATGTTTTATACATGGTCAGATGATTTTTGTTGTATTGTGTGTGCAATGCCTCTGACACTGATTGGCTGAGATAATGCAATTGCATGGAATGTTCACAAATACTCCAACTGTTCAGGGAATAAAGATGTTTCAGAATGTTTGCAGTTCAGCTTGTGTGGGGGAGATGTGAAACTTGTCAGTTTAACCAAGACTGAAACTTCACACAGCATTAGAATGAAATGTTCTATGGATAAAAAGATTTATGGAGTAAGGTGAGTACTGGGAAGTTTAACAAACAAACAAACCAAAAATAGCCTTAAATGTATGAGTGGAAGTGGTGGGCAGGAAGGAGGGAGGGAACAATTTTCTTCCTTTCAGTCATTATTATCCTGAATTTTTCCTCTGACCCGCTATGCTGCTCACAGTGGATATGGGGAAGGTAATATGGGGAAAGGGTGAAGTAGTGTCCTCTTTGTTCCTCCTGTTATTCTTCTCAAATTGACAGCATTTTGAGCCTGCTTTTTAATGCAGCAGAAAGATGCATGCAAGTGCATGCCACATATATTTGGGGTCTGAACTACATGTTAAGAATGTATGCAGAAAATGTCTGTAAGATATTTTTGCCAAAGTCACCCTCCTTCACTATATACCGTATTTTCCCATGTATGAGACTAGGTTTCCCCCCTAAAAAATAATGTCCAAAATTTGGGGGTGTCCTATACACGGATAGATCTCCCCCCTTTTCTTAAATTGGAGTCCCCAAAAATAGGGGGTGTCTTATATATGGGGGCGTCTTATAGACAAAAAAAACGGTAATTCTCTCTAGAACTCTGTTGTACAATCACTTGCCACAGCTAATAGTAAAGGTTTGATAAGTAAACTGTGTGCTATTTCCTGACTAAAAATCTGTTTCAAGCATATGTATAAAAGAAATGGGCAGAAAGCCCTTAATAGCAACTATATGAAAAAAGAATAGTCTTAGGTTTTTCAAAAAAATAGTCTTGGTTTCTTCAAAATCCTTTATTTCATCAGATCTAAGGAAGAGTTCCTTTAAAATAATATTAATTGGTATTTAAGACCACATGTAATTACATTCTCCTTATGCATATATTAACTTAAATTCTTTTCACCAACAAAAACATGCTTGCTTCCATGGGAAGAATTTAAGTGCTACACATTATTCAAAGAGGACACAAGCTTTTGTAACACATGTGAGGTTTAAAAATCTGAAGACAGACAGAGAGGCAGAAAGTAAATTGGTCCATTCGTCTTGGGTCTATTATGTCCCTGGACCAATATAAATTATCAGAGCTAATATCTGTATTGTTTTGGCAAAACCAGTTGTGGTTTGCATACAGCAATCTGTGGCTTGGGATTATTCCAAAAATGGAAGGATATTGATTTCTCTTGAAACAGGAAAATATGTGCAAACATTAAGGAGCCACTTTCCCTTCTTTATTCTTTACCACCAACATTTATGCTTTATAACCAAACTTTTAACCACTTTGCACTGAGAGTCAGCTTGAGGTCAAACTCTGCTTGCTGGCTCACATGAAGCAAATTAATGAGGCAGACAGAGCGAGTGGATTACACAGGGTAGCAAAATCAGAAACTGCTCCTTTGCATCACACATGAGATCCTTAAGCCTTTGGTAGATGTGATATGATCCAGAATAAAGATGCGGGGCACCTACAGATATTTTAATAATGCCAGCTAATGAGGTGTTCTCAGATGAACAGACTTATCCATTGGAGGGTTGCCCTTCTCCCCACTCCCCAGTTATTTTATATTATTTTGACAGGCAGGAGAGAATTATGAGATGGAAATCTAAAAACACAAGACGGTGCCATAGTATTGCCTGCAGGTGCAAACAGTTCTACACTTAACAAACACAGCATGGGCTAGAGCTCCTTGGTGCATTAATAAGAAATTATAAATACGGCCATTCAAAATGCAGTACACCAAGTCAGACCATTAGTCCATCTACATTGACTGACAGTAGATCTCCAGGGTTTCAGGCAGGCAATATTCCCAGCCCTACCAGGAGATACCTGGGACTTTCAGCAGTTGCTGTACCACCGAGCTACAGCCCTTTCTGAGAAACGTGGATGTAGCTACAAAAAATACAGCTATAGAAAAAAAAGGTCCATTGGGATTAATTAAACTTTTACTTTTTTGCATCCAAGTTGTTCCCCTGAGCTTTGTGCTGCAACAACTAAAGCAGGATCATGCGCTTCAAAAGATAGCAGGCATTCCTTCAAGAAGAAACCTTCCCCTTCTCACATGACAATCATGTGAAGAGACAGGGCTGTATCTAACATAATCACTCTGGAAGCAGAACGAGTTCCATAAGCACTGACATTCCCCTCCGCTATTTAACCCCCTCCCATTGACCCCACATCTTTTCTAGAGGGTTTGGGGAACCTCAAGAGCAGATCTGGGGAGTATATGGAGGAAGGGAGGAGAAGGAGGAGGGGAAATTCCCTTAAACTCGCGGAAGTTGGCACACCCATGCAATGACTTAGTTGGAAGCCTTCTAAAGACTTTTCCAGATGTTACAGACATGTGTAAAACTAACTCATGAACAGGGATGTGATGGGATGATGAGCTGCTTGTGCGTAAAATCGTAGTCCCTCAGAGTTTGTTCAAGTCCACAAACCTCTGTCTGTGACGGAGCCCCTCAAACATGGCTCCTCTAGTCACTGGCAGATTCCGACAGTGGCTGCTTTCGGAATCGCTTCCAACATAAAAGCTCCTTAACGGAAACACGTCTTCTGGACTCACGGCGTGACAGTTTCCAGCAAGGAGTGGGTCTCCCTATGGGAGGTCCAGAAACCTCCCCACTGTTCTCGCTGGAAGAGTCCCTGAGCCTTCCCTCCTGCTCACCTTCCCTCAGAGACCCACCTCTCCCCCTGCTGGTTCCTGCTTCAGCTGCTGGGTCTCTCCTAACCTCCATGAGCCCTTCCACCACCTGTCCCTCCGATGGCAGTTCCCTGACAAGGGACAAGCACATTGAACTTCTCCGCCGACCCCATCACTTTCCCCATCATATTGAAAAAGTGGAGAGCAAACTTCTGAATCGAGGGACCTCCTGTACTCGTGGAGGCACCCTGCACAATTTCTGATCTTCCAGGGCTGGAAATTACATGGGAAACTTCCATAAGTCTTGGATGAGCATCTAAAAGAAATATGCATTCTGCAGTGCTTCCACCAGCACCCCCCCCCAGTACAGGCCAAAAACCTCTCCTTCCCTGATCTGTTGTATCTGAAGAAGTGTGCATGCACACGAAAGCTCATACCAAGAACTAACTTAGTTGGTCTTTAAGGTGCTACTGGAAGGAATTTTTTTATTTTGACTATGGCAGACCAACACGGCTACCTATCTGTAACTGGATCCCTGATGTGTTGTCATACTGTGGCTGCTGGTGGGTTTGCTTAGTGAAACACCTCAGTGGTCACAGATAGATTTTATCACAGCCCTATCTAATAATTCCATGGGGCGCGGGTGGCACTGTGGGTTAAACCACAGAGCCTAGGACTTGCTGATCAGAAGGTCAGCGGTTCGAATCCCCACGATGGAGTGAGCTCCTGTTGCTTGGTCCCTGCTCCTGCCAACCTAGCAGTTTGAAAGCACGTCAAAGTGCAAGTAGATAAATAGGTACCGCTCTGGTGGGAAGGTAAACGTGAGCTGCTCTAGTTCGCCGGAAGCAGCTTAGTCATGCTGGCCACATGACCCGGAAGCTGTACGCCGGCTCCCTCGGCCAATAAACCGAGATGAGCGCCGCAACCTCAGAGTTGGCCACGAATGGACCTAATGGTCAGGGGTCCCTTTACCTTTATCTAATAATTCCACAAAATTTTCTTTTTCTGCCACATTTTCATAGCACTGGAGATTTTGTGGGTGTAGATTTGTGAGCTTACCTTATTGCTGCAAGGTGGCCAAAGGTGGTATGCTTTTCTTTCCATCAAGCATTTCTCCAGTGTTCTGCAGCCTCCCCAGTTGCCTGTTTGGAAAGGTTTGAAAGAGCTGCATGGGAGGAGTTGCCTTATGTTGTCCTCCCCTGGGCTTTAATTGAGGAGCAGGCACCCGGGGAGGCTGCAATGTGCAGACCACTGGTGACATGATTTGCAGAATGAAAGAAAATACACTCAGAAACACCCCTGGGCTTTAACTGGATAGCTGGCACCCAGGATGGCTGCACAGTGCATTACACTGGTGAGATGATTTGTAGAATTAAATAAAGGACATTCACAGACACCTCTTCACCACCACAAAAGTACAGTAAGTGTAGCACCTCACTCATGAGAATTTCACCAACATTTAAACTCCCCTTAGATCATTTCCGATGAAAATTCATTTTCTCAGTTACTGAGAAAAAAATAAAAATAAAAATTTCAACACATTAACTACTACCGATAGCGTGTTTAGTATGCAGCTGAACCAGTCACATAAAGAGAGCAAGTTTTGTTTTTAAGAACCAAAAGGAACATTCTGGAGGTGGTGAAAGTGAAGAACTCTGCCCATGCCTCCCCTCCAGGAATTTCTCTCACTAACCAATTCTCTCCTGTAAACTAGCTATGACCATAGCTAGGCGAGAACCACTTGGGAACAGGGAATGCAACGGGGATAGCAGAAGATGATGCTATACTTCTGTGTCACTGGGACAGTTCTGTGCTGAAAACACAGAAAACTTCTTTTGTCACATAAAGTTTATCTAAGGTTTAGGGTAGAGGCAGAACAATCTTTCAGCAACACCAATGTCCATGCATTTTATGCCTGTTCTCACAAACTAGAATCTTATAATCAGCTATTTCCTTCCGATTCAATTCAATCATGTCTTCCAAATCCCTCTGGATTCCTTAATTTGTTTTCTAATCTATAAATAACCCCTCTTTGCATAAACAGCTGTTTGTGCCAGACCTCCAGCTCGTTCCCACTGTAATGGTGAAGCTTCCCACCCACCCCAGTGCCTTTGTAAAGAACTAGAAATATTTGCAGACGGATAAACTCAAATGATCCGAGTTGCCAGGCTACGTGCCACAAAGTAATGACTGGACCTTACTAAAAGGTTCCTAAGGCAGCAGTTGCTGTGGAGGGGGGGGATTGTTGCTGACCTACTGCCTTCCTCACCCCCACATTGCCGAGACTAAGGACTCAGCTACATTATTAAAAAAAATCCCCAGTGCTTTGAATGTGTTATGAACATGCAACACCAGATGACGCTGCAGAGAAAAATATTTTTTGAATATATTTTACATAGCATTTTCCCTCTGACTTATTTATAGCGTCCCCCCCCCATGTGTAGATCCACCCTAAGGCTCCTTGCTAACTTAAAATACAGCTGGGTCATCCCCCCCCCCAATGTGGATCAAAACTGGTTTTGTGGGAAATGCATCAAAAAGCAGTATTTGATAAGTGGATAGATATGGATTGTGGCTAATGTTGTGTGCATGCCGTGTTCCAAACCAGCAGTAGGAATGCCTTGGATTCAGAGTAAACAGGAGAGTGTACATAGTCAAATTGTTTGGCTATATTGACAAGCATCAATGGCTTGGAAACTTCAATCCAGTAATGTTAGGGCTTCCAGGACATCTCTTTTGCCGTCCATTGGCCAAAGAGGAGAGGAAAAGAGGGGCTTCATAAACTGCTAGTGTCCCTGACACTAATATCTCCTATGTGAAACAACAAAGGGAAGGGAACGGCTGGAACGTGAAATGATAAATAGTATGGTCTGGAGATGGAACAGACCCACAACACAGAATACAGCTGAGGATCTTCTACCACATACACATTCAACTTAAATCTATTGTGGCTGTTTTCAAACCATGCTGGGCGCTATCTAATTTTGTTTTAAATAACCCCGATTGCCAGCTCCCTTGATCTGTAACATATTTTCAAAGTCCGTGGCAGTCCAATGCACGAGGCAGAGTTTCCCAGGCAAACATATATGTTGCAGCAAAGATACAAGCTTTTGAAAACTCGTTTGTTTTCACAGCTGACAAGGCTCCGTGAAGCAAAACAAATTGCTCAGTGGTGGAGCACATCATTTCCGTTGTAAAAGACCCCGCTTCAAATCCCTCGCCTCTTTACGAAGGACTGGGAAAGATTCCATCCTGAAACCCTGGAGAGGTGCTGCCAAATCAGCACTGACAATATTGGGCTAGATATAAGATATTTAAGGCAGCTTCCCATGTTCCTCTCTTGACACCCTTATTCTTTAAGAGCAAAATAGTTAATTGACTCTCTTGAGATTGAGGTTGAATCCTGACAAGATAGAAGTACTGGTTTTGGGGGACAGGGGGTGGGGGATTCCCTGGTCCTGAATGGGGTAACTGTGCCTCTGAAGGACCAGGTGCGCAGGCTGGGAGTCATTTTGGACTCACAGCTGTCCATGGAGGCGCAGGTTAATTCTGTGTCCAGGGCAGCTGTTTACCAGCTCCATCTTGTACGCAGGCTAATACCCTACCTGCCCGTGGACTGTCTCACCAGAGTGGTGCATGCTCTGGTTATCTTCCGCTTGGACTACTGCAATGCGCTCTATGTGGGGCTACCTTTGAAGGTGTCCCGGAAACTGCAATTAATCCAGAATGTGGCAGCAAGACTGGTGACTGGGACTGGCCGCTGGTTCTGAGAGATCTGCATTGGCTCCCAGTACGTTTCCGAGCACAATTCAAAGTGTTGGTGCTGACCTTTAAAGCCCTAAATGGCCTTGGTCCTGTATACCTGAAGGAGTGTCTCCACCCCCATCATTCAGCCCGGACACTGAGGTCCAGCGCCGAGGGCCTTCTGGCAGTCCCTCATTGCAAGAAGTGAGGTTACAGGGAACCAGACAGAGGGCCTTCTTGGTAGTGGCGCCCGCCCTGTGGAACACCCTCCCTTCAGATGTGAAGGAAATAAGCAGCTATCCTATCTTTAAAAGACATCTGAAGGCAGCCCTGTTTAGGGAAGTTTTTAATATTTAACGCTGTACTGTTTTTAACACTTGATTGGGAGCCGCCCAGAGTGGCCGGGGAAACTCAGCCAGATGGGTGGGGTTAAATAATAATAATAATAATAATAATAATAATAATAATAATAATAATTGATGCTTTAGTTTCTCTATATTTTTATGTTTGCTAATCATGGGACATAAAGATCGAACCTTCAACTTTTCGCATATTTATTGGCTTGAAAAAACTTATCAAGGCATCTTTTATCAAAAAACATTTGTGCAAAATATCACTTCTCCCCTGTACAATACACCAAATAATTAATCTCCCCCTCTGATTGCTATTCACAATATTTTCAAACTGAACAAATCTTTGTCGTGTGAACAGCCTCCTTTACTCGCTCTGGAACTGTTTGTGAATTTATGTATTCCTGCCTCCCTCTAGTGGCTAATTCCATGAATGGTTTTATAATACAAAACAACACACACACATACGAGAGAGAGAGAGAGAGAGAGAGAGAGAGAGAGAGAGAGAATGAGAATGTGCTGGACTATTCATTAGGAAATTTTGCTCATGTACAATCACCATTGTCTCATAATGAAATATTTCAGTTCAGTTGACTTGTTTCATATATAATTCCTTTTGACAGTTAAAAGATGTAGCTTTCCATGCATGCATCCAAGTCATAACAATAATCCATTCAACCTTTTTGGCAGCAACAACAACAACAACTCACCTGTGATGTTTGCTATTGATTACTGCAATTATCTGGAGATTCCTTAATCATATTTTTCTGGTTAAATAAGGGTAAGCTTACATGTGGATTTTTATGATGGCCATAGCCCTGAAAGAAATTTTAATGAGTGAAATAGTGGCCTTCGCTGATCAGTTACCGTTCATGAATTTCAGACTACTTTGTCTTATCAGATACAGTATTCCCCCCCACCATTGAGGTCTTTCATATGTTAAGTTTTGTTCAGATGAAACATCAAGTGATGGCCATACATGTGAAAAATCATAGAATTGTAGAATTGTAGATTTGGAAGGGATCCCAAGGGTTATTTAGTCCAACCCCCTGCAATGCAGGAATCTCAGTTAAAGCATCCATGACATATGGCCATCCAACCTCTGCTTAAAAACTCCCAGTGAAGGAGAGTCCACAACCTCCCAAGGGAGTCCGTTCCACTGTCAAACAGCTCTTACTGTTATAAAGTTATTCCTGATGATTAGTCAGAATTTCCTTTCTTGTAACTTGTATCAGGTCCCAGATAACCTAGAAAAGCTCTGCTGGATGATCGCCTGAGAATGTAATAGAAGCAGTAAGGTAGAGACAACACTAGTGGGATTTAAAGAGGCTTTGTGAAAGTTAAAGATGTATTGTAAAAAAGAAATAGAATTGAAAGGATAACATTAAATGGCAATGTTAAATTTAGAGAATGCACAAAAATAGAAAATATGGATGATTGGTGGAGAAGCTGGTGGAAGTCCAAAAAGCTGAAATTTGTGAATATTGTTTGAGATGGCGAATTTGTAAAAGGAAAAAATTTAATAAAAATTATTTTTTAAAAAAGAAGCAGTAAGGTACAATTCCACCTCCCATGAATCAACACTAACATTCAAACACAGCTGTATAAAGTACTGGCTAGAAAATGTTGTGTATAGTCTACCCACGCTGCAGCTTTTGGTCTGAAACTGTGAATTCAAGGTTGTTATCTAATTGCAGTAAGAGCTATTCGGGGAAAACCCACACCTTTCTCTTTGAAGAAAACAGATAGAGAGGAGTTTTTCTCATAATAACATAACTCAGAGCCATTTGATTAAGCTGAATGCTGGAAAAAAATCACAGAATCACTGAATTCTAGAGTTGGAAGCGACCACGAGGATTATTTAGTCCAATCTCCTGCAATGCAGGAATTTTCACCCAATGTGGGGCTCAAACCCACAACCCTGAGATTAAGGGCTCAGCTATACACCTGCAAATAAAATGTTTTAATTTTGTTTTAAGCACAATATACAATGTGACACTAGATGGCGATGGCGAGCCTTGTGGAAAATTCAATGATGTTGTTTTTTTACAAATGGTTTTTAAAAAGCATTTTCAGAACTTTTTTTTATATGTGTGTAGATTCCACCTAAGAGTCTCATGATGTACCAACTGAGCTATCCCACTTGAAAGAACATAATAAAACTATGGTGCTCGCTCCCATAAAATACAGTGGTACCTCGGGTTCAGGTTACATACGCTTCAGGTTACAGACTCCGCTAACCCAGAAATATTACCTCGGGTTAAGAACTTTGCTTCAGGATGAGAACAGAAATCGTGCTCCGGTGGTGCGGCAGCAGCAGGAGGCCCCATTAGCTAAAGTGGTGCTTTAGGTTAAGAACAGTTTCAGGTTAAGTACGGACCTCCGGAATGAATTAAGTACTTAACCCGAGGTACCACTGTATAGTGATGGTGACCAACTTGGATGGCTTTAAATGAGGAATGGGCAAATTCATGAAGGATAAGGCTACTAGTCATAATGGCTCTGCTCTGTTCTGAATTACAGTTACTTGAAATTACAAGTTGGCAGGATGTTGTTGTACACAGGTCCGGCTCGCAGAGTCTTGGTTTTTGTCTTTTTTAGTAGTCCAAATCACATTCTTTCCAAGAAAACAGTCTCGCCTTCATACGCATCAATCACCAAAAACAAAAAAGAAAGCCAAAGTGCTGACGTTTAAACCTGAGGTCCTGACATTCCTGCTATATTGATATGGAGCTTTGGAAAATTTATCCTCTAGACTTCAGTGGCAGACACCAGATTGTGGGAACAAAAGCCTCAGCATCTGTCTGCTTGGCAAAGCGCCCAGTAGCTGCCTGAGTTGTTTTGGCTTTGGATCTGTGGCAGGTCCGTTTCATGATTAAGCTGCTGCTCTGGATCTGAAGTATCATAGCGAAGCTATTCACTTATAATAGAATAAATACAAGACCCTACCCCATTTTGAGGTAGTCCACGCATCGTATACAAACTGCTTACAGTCTGAGGCAAACTTGTGCCTGGCAGCTTCAGATTTCTTCTGTTTACTAGCAACTGCACGCACATTTTTATACCTTTTGAATTTCCTTTACCTTCCTTGGCTCGGTAACGATACTTAAATTCTGGATGTTCAGCTTTTCACTTGGTTAGTACTGTAGTCTCACAAGTCTAGGGCCTTTTAAGCAGAGCTCTTTCCCAGTCTGCACCCATATTGGAATAGTTTCCCAGATGTTATTAAGGTGTTTTTGTTGTCTTGTCACCAGTTATTTGCCACCCTGGGCTGCTTTTGGAGAAAGGACGGGATTTAAGTTTAATAAATGAAACAGAATAAGCCCTATGCGTTTAGTGGGATTTACTTCCAAGGAAACGTGCTGAAGAATAAAGGAAATTATTTGAAGAAACAAAGTTTGGGGGTGGGGGAGGGATGATTTCACAAAACTGTATCTCATTGAATTACTGAGTAAATGTCATGAACTTTTGGCCAAATCACTATTTCTCACCAGCAGGGATAGGAGAGAAATTACATTCAGTTCATATTTAAAGATTTATCTACCAAAGCCACACTTTCCAAAAGAACTGAAAAAACAGCCAGTCTTCAAAATTTGCAGTTCTCCAGTTCTCCAACCAACAAATGTTTAAACAAATGCATATGTTAGGTTAAATAAATAAATAAATAAATAAATAAATAAATAAATAATTTTATTGTTTGAAGGTAAAGGTGAAAGTAAAGGACCCCTGGACGGTTAGGTCCAGTCAAAGGTGACTATGGGGTTGTGGCCCTCATCTTGCTTTCAGGCCAAGGGACCCGGCATTTGTCCACAGACAGCTTTCCGGGTCATGTGGCCAGCATGACTAAACTGCTTCTGGCACAATGGAACACCATGACAGAAGCCAGAGTGCATGGAAATGCACTTTACCATCCCGCCGGAGCGGTACCTATTTATCTACTTGCACTGGTGTGCTTTTGAACTGCTAGGTTGGCAGGAGATGGGATAGAGCAATGGGAGCTCACACCGTAGCGGGGATTCGTACCACTGACCTTCCAATCAGCAAGCCCAAGAGGCTCAGTGGTTTAGACCACAGTGCCACCCGCCCCACCCATCTGGCTGGGTTTCCCCATCCATTCTGGGCTGTTTACAGCATATATAAAAATATAATAAAACATCAAGCATTAAAAACTTCCCGATACAAGGCTGCCTTCTAAAGTTTGCATTTTGGTGAAAATAACAACCTAAAACTTATTATGAGGAATTACTTTTAAAAATGTGTAGGTTAATCAACTATGCATTAAAAACTGTTTCACCAGGAGACATTCATGGTAATATGCCGAATAATTTTCATGAGGATCATAAAACCAAAAAACCAAATGGAAGAGTGCTACAGAAATGATTTAGGATTGGGGAAATGAGAAACTTAGAGAACTAAGGTCAACAGATCTTTCCACCCTTAGCTGCTACTTGCATGCATTCCATCAGAGATACAAGCAGAGCCATGTAGCACTGGTCCAGGACTAAATGAGCCAGAGTGTCACACGCAAGGGGCACAAATAGTAGAGGACAGTGCTCCAGAGCAGAGTGGCACTGCTTACGTGGCTGCTTAACCTGTGTTGTATCACTGATTTCCATGGACCATTATAAGCTGCTTCTCACACAGAGTTGTACCTGTGCTTGGCGAAATCAGCCCCCACCAAAGGTGTAGGCCAGCCCATGCCCTTAAAAATCACCTGTCAGACTATGGAGTTTATGACATATATGTGAGTGGCGATGCACCGCTGCTGTCATGGCAAGATCAAATGCAGGAGAAGTCTCCCATCCTTCTTGCACCATGGCACATTGACGTGCAATTTTTCCACCTTGCCACCGCTCCAGATGCTTTGAGTACTTTGTTGTTGTTGTTTAGTCATTCAGTTGTGTCTGACTCTTTGTGACCCCATGGACCAGAGCACGCCAGGCACTCCTGTCTTCCACTGCCTCCCGCAGTTTGGTCAAACTCATGTTCGTAGCTTCTAGAACACTGTCCAACCATCTTGTCCTCTGTCACCCCCTCCCCTTTTCTTTCCCAACATCAGCGTCTTTTCCAGGGAGTCTTCTCTTCTCATGAGGTGGCCAAAGTATTGGAGCCTCAGCTTCAGGATCTGTCCTTCCAGTGATCACTCAGGGCTGATTTCCTTCAGAATGGATAGGTTTGATCTTCTTGCAGTCCATGGGACTCTCAAGAGTCTCCTCCAGCACCATAATTCAAAACCATCAATGATCATCCTTCTTTATGGTCCAGCTCTCACTTCCATACATCACTACTGGGGAAACCATAGATTTAACTATACAGACCTTTGTCGGCAAGGTGATGTCTCTGCTTTTTAAGATACTGTCTAGGTCTCTGCTTTTTAAGATACTGTCTAGGTTTGTCATTGCTTGTCATTGTGTAAAATGTAATTTCTAATGAGGCTACTGCAGTAAAGTGGGTTTCCCCCCCAGCATTGGGTGGGATGGGGGGCCAATACAGCCAAGGGCACAATGGGGACCCTAGGTACACCTCTGTCGTTGCATCAACACATCTTTAATGATATTGTGTACCGCTATATGAACTTAAATTGTAAGCTGATTTGAGAGCCCATTTGGGCTGAAAAGCAGGGTATGAACATATTGGAACAAAGAGAAGTAAATTAATGTATCCGAGATCAGCCTTTGTGCTTCCATCATGGCCAAGAACCTGGTGCTCTGAATTGCAACAATTGCCTTCTGCATCAAGGCCCTTCCTTTGTTCCACCTCAGGTAACACAATGAAAAGATTGATGAATAGAATGCTGAATAGAATTCTGTAACGAGAAAGATGAGCGGAGTCATCTGAAAGTGTGGGAGAGAGGAACTGAAGAAAGCACCAAATCCAAAGCCATGCTGGGCTTATGGCAGCAGGGCAGAAGTTTTTTGTGTGTGTCCCAAAAGGAGGGGAAATGAGCACACCAGCTCCAGGTCTAGCTACCACCCTCCCCATTCTGTGGACATCAGGGTAACCTTGTCCTACCCCAGAATGCCTCCTTTTTGTCTTCTGTGCTGTCGGCAGTGGGGGCGGCCTGCTGTAGATACTGCAAGGAAAATGCAGATCTTCTGCTCTACTTGACAGGGAGAGATATGCTCTATCCCAGGGGTTAGCAAACTTTTTCAGCAGGGGGCCGGTCCACTGTCCCTCAGACCTTGTGGGGGGATGGACTATATTTGGGGGGGGAATGAATGAATTCCTATGGCCCACAAATAACCCAGAGATGCATTTTCAATAAAAGCACACATTCTACTCATGGAAAAACCCCAGGCTGTCAGAATCTCCATTCGACTGAGGTGTTAAAGCTCATCTTCCGGAATCACCCTCCGACGTGATTGATGACCTGAGCCTTTGATGAGGCTCCAGGCACATTCCCATTCAGCAGAGAATCAAAGCAGCACGTGGAAGTGATGAGATTTATGGCTACATTGCTATGCTTTATTTCTTACTACGCAGACAGAAAACACATCCTCTCTCTGTGAGAGCAGAGAGCAACTGAAACAAACAAAGGAACAGGAAACCAGTAACGTCACATCCGTCTCCCGTGAGACTTCCAACAGCCTGGAATGTCTCTGGAATGTAAACAGAGTCTTGTGACTCTAAGCAGCAGCACAGTGGCAAACATAAACTAACACAGGCAGGCCCCACAAATAACCCCGAGATGCATTTTAAATAAAAGGACACATTCTATTCATGTAAAAACATGCTGATTCCCGGACCTCCGCGGGCCGGACTTAGAAGGCAATTGGGCTGGATCCAGCCCCTGGGCCTTAGTCTGCCTACCCATGCTCTACCCTGTTGTCCCATGGGATGACTTCCCAGAGATCTCAGGATTGCAGCCCAGATTGTTTAAAGGAATTCCATGTGGCTTTTTGTTTATATCCGTGACTCCCGCTAATTGATTTGCGAACCTCAATTAGCAATTTATGGCCGCCCGGCACACTTCTGCTGCGGCTTTCCGTCACGACCCAGCAGAGCTTCGCACAGCGGTGTAGAACTGTCACGTAGCTTGTCTCAGCTCTCAGACAAACACACAGAGTCCAGGTTTGTCTATTTACAGCTTTTATTTCTTAGGAATTTCCAGGACTATTTGCAGCCATGACAAAACTGCATCCTTTCCCCACAAATTACCGAGTGGGACTGACAAACTCCTCCCAAGCTCCTCCCAAGCTTCCAAAACTGACGTCAGAATGGTGTGGCATCCTGGGAAGAACTTAACCTGTTAAGTTCCAAACCCAACACCCCCCTTTGCCGCACATTCTGACAAGACCTTTTTGAGTTCAACACCTTACCCTTTGCCTTGTGCTCCTTCCCAGCATCTTTCCCAGGCACCTGTTGAACCCTTTCAACACTCCCAGAATCACACTGTGCGAATCTCGCCCACGCACATGTTGCCTGGTATCTTTCAGGTGGAATGCCCTTTGTTGTGCGACTAGACCTTCTGGGCATAAACTCAGATGTTACCTCTGACTCACTGCCACCAGGAAATGTGTCCTCAGCATCACGGGATTCCCCCTCTGACTTAAAACGTTTTCGAATCCTCTCCATTACACTCACAGGGGAACTGGGCTCGCTTTTGGCCTCCTTTTTTACAACTTGTGGAGAAACTACCGATACCTCCTCCTGTTCCTGACTTTGGTCAGTTACCTGATCGTCATTATCAGACTCAGCCTCTCCTTCCTCCCCCTCAGAATCTTCCTGTTCTGAGAGACACTCTGAAAGAACATCATGCTTGACAGCAGCTTGTGTCTTTTTATCCTGCTCATAGAACTCAGCGTGTTTACTGATCAGCAACTTACTCTGATCACCTGATGGAAATGCAAATCTCCATGCACTTGCTGTTGGCTCATACCCACAGAAGATCATTTTTCGGAACTTGGATCCGTCTGACCCCTGCAAAGCAGCAGGTACCGGCACAGATGCACGTGACCCGAACATACGCAAAAAATGAATCTGGGGTTTCCTGCCATGCAACAACCCAAACGGTGTGTCCCCTACCATGGAATTGTAGGTGCGATTCCAGGTGAAGCTTACATACTTGATTGCCTCCAGCCAAAACCTTGGAGGTAACCCAGAGTCTTCCAGCAACACCTGTGCAGTTTTAACCAGAGCCTGACACTTGAGCTCTGACACTCCCCTCTCATTGGGTGAAGTCACTGTGTGACGTATCCCTTTCTTGTGAAAGTACTTCTGCAAAGCAGAACCTGTGAACTCAGCTCCTCTGTCACTTGTGACAGCTTGCACTTTGGTGGAAAACCTTTGTTCCACCTCCTCAATCCACCCTTTGATCAGCTGTGCTGCATCATCCTTGGATTTGAGACCATGTATCCAGGAATTCTGAGTAAAATCCTCCTGCATCGAGAGCAGAAACCTTGACCCTCCCAGACTTGGTTCCTTCACAGGACCCCACAAATCTATGTGAACCAGTTCAAAAGGCCTAGTGGTTATCCTCTCAACCTTTGGATAACTGCAACCTTTTACCTTTGCCAGTTTGCAAGTTTCACAACTTACAGCATGTCCACATTCTGAGATCTTACAACCATTGGAAACTTCTGGCAGCACCTGTAGTTCTTCAAGAGAACTATGAGCTGTACGTGTATGCCAAGCATGTACGCATGATTCATGTTTGGGAATTGTAGCACGCAGTGCTTGTGCTTTCTCAACCTTCCCACCACCCTCCAGAGACGTTTTAAGAATGAAGAGATCATTCTGCCCCTTTTTAACCTTGGCAAGCATCCTCCCTCCTTTGGAGATTGTGCACACATCACCCTGAAAACAAACCGTAAATCCCTTTTTCAGTAAATAAGGCACAGATAAAAGACAGTGTTGCATCCCAGGAACAGTACAACACTCCAACGTTTCCTGTAAAACACAAAAATGCAAATTTACAGCATTAGTCATATTTCTTTTCTGTCCATTTGCAAACAGTACAGTTTTCCCGGCAGGAATTGCCGTGCAGTTCCACCTCTCGACAGCAGGTGCCTCTGGAATCAAATTGCGATTAGCTGCAGAGTCAATAACAAAACTTAGCTCTGTCCCACAGCTGTCTTCAGCCAACGCCAGACTAGCCGTGATCTGATACGTCTCCTCCTGGCACCTGGCACGTCCACCAGCCTCAGTCTCACGCCTGGTTGTTTTTCCAGACCGGTTGCCATGGAAACTCGACTGGTTCCCATGAGAAGTGCCCTTGAAGCCTTCCTGTGCAGCTGCTCTCTGTGGGCAGTCTCGGCGTACGTGGTCAGCTGACTTGCAAATGTAGCAACGACGAACTTCAGTGGAAAAACACTGCCTGGGGCTCTTCCCAGCTGGCCTCCTTCTCCTTCTTCTGGAAAAGCACTCCTTGCCAGATCCGCCCCCCCTGAACTGCCGCTCCATTCCAGCAGATTCAGTGGAAAACTTTTCAAACTTGCCTTTGGAACTTTCCGCCCCCCCGACTTGCTCACTAGCACTCCTTGAGGCTAAATCATCAGGAACAGGGGCTCCAGCCATCTTTAGGCTTTCAGCTTCCATCTGCCCTAGGCCTCCTGCTGAGCCTTCACACAGACGTTTCAGCATACTCCAGGCCTCACACGCAGATTCAATGCTTTCCAGGTGATGTTGCAAATTAGCATGAACACCTGCTCTCAACATGCAGACCTCAGCTCTCATAGCTTTCTCCCTCTGCATTTTCTCCTCCAGAGAAACAGACTTCAGCCTTCCTGCATCTCTGTCCACCAGTTGCACTGGTTCCCTCTGGGAAATGTCCCAAACCTCCGTGGCTATAAACCACGCTCTCACCCATCTTGCCCAGGTATTCCACGCTTGGGCGGTGAGTTCCTCAAGCTGTTCAAACGGAGCTTGAATCACCTCCTGGCCATCTGCCATCTTCCCCTGGGGCCCAGCGTACTCACGTAAACAAACAGCCGCTCTCCAGCTCCCGGTCTAGCAGGTCAGCTCCCAGCTGAGATCGACTGCCTCACCACTTCAGGCAGGACTCAAAGCTGTCTCAGGCATCGACATCAGCTTGCCTTGCTTGCTTGCTTCCGTGCTCCTCTGCTAGACACCGCAGATTTCTCAGCTCCCGGCAGCCTTCCGTGACAGTTTTACGATAGGTGATTTAGGTTACCCATAACCTGTGGCTTTTTGTTTATATCCGTGACTCCCGCTAATTGATTTGCGAACCTCAATTAGCAATTTATGGCCGCCCGGCACACTTCTGCTGCGGCTTTCCGTCACGACCCAGCAGAGCTTCGCACAGCGGTGTAGAACTGTCACGTAGCTTGTCTCAGCTCTCAGACAAACACACAGAGTCCAGGTTTGTCTATTTACAGCTTTTATTTCTTAGGAATTTCCAGGACTATTTGCAGCCATGACAAAACTGCATCCTTTCCCCACAAATTACCGAGTGGGACTGACAAACTCCTCCCAAGCTCCTCCCAAGCTTCCAAAACTGACGTCAGAATGGTGTGGCATCCTGGGAAGAACTTAACCTGTTAAGTTCCAAACCCAACATTCCATTGTATATGGTGCACTATTTGTCTTGACTTCTGTTGACCACAGAAGCTTTGTTCTCCCTGCAGCACTCTTGTCGTTTCGAAACTCTCATTTTACATACCCCCATCTTTTCAGGTGTGTGTGTGATGGGCATTCACATTCTTCCAATATAATTACTGCCCAAATAATATGCCCCTGATCTTGCTGTATATGTGTGGCTGTGGTTGCCATGTCAGCCTGCTCACTTGCTACAATTATTTCACTCTGTGCCATGAGTTTTCAAAGCAACATCTGCATTAGACTCAGAAGTAAAATCACTCACTGCTGAGCTGTTAATACGTTCAACTTGCAGTAGCAGATGTTGACACCCCCTGCTTTTGTAATTATGAATTAAACAAATACCATATCCCAAGAATAAATCCCTGGGTTTGAGTAGGCCTGAAGTATGTGTGCATTCTGGCCTCCTCTGGTGAAAATTTTGCTGCATAAATTAGTTCCTTACAATCCCAATCTCTGTAAGTGTTTGAGTTACCAATGCACTCTGTGAAATGAGTGAACTCTGTTCATTTTAATTCAGCAACAGCGGGTGACAGATAGGCCTTAAACCATTTCCTGACAATATGTCCTGCTTGGTAATTTTTGCTTGACAGATTTAAATATGAATATGACCCTTAAGGGAGGTGGTGGGGGAGGGGGAGCTGATTGGTTAAAATGGTTCTGTTGACAGTGCCCACTAGGGCTTCTATGTTACTCTTAGCCTTTCTACTCAATTTCAATCCATTTGCTAACGTAATAGAAGAGCTGGCATAAATCTGTAGGTTTGCCATCCTTGGTATTCAACACAACGGCAGATGACCCACATTTTAAGCACATGGCTTCCCCCAAAGAATTCTGGGAACTGTTGTTTGTTAAAGGTGCTGGGACTTGTAGCTGTCATAGTCTCATTGTTGAGCAATCACATGCAGAACTCAGTGGAAGGGGAGGCCAGCCATTTAGAAGAGTCTCTGAAGTATACTTGCCTGGAGGCAGAATCAGCATCCAAAGTCAGGTCCAGCCCTAGGGTTGGACAAACAACAATCCATTGTGGTCAGATGGTCTAGGGATCAGGGAATCTGATGATCAAGATGAGCAGGAAGCAGCAAAGTAGAGCCAGGAACTGCAAACATGGTTATCAGCATCTGACAGCCACTGGAAGCACTGCTTAAGAAGGCTGAAGCCAGCTGGTTCTCATCAGCGTCTTCTCCTCTGACTACCTGAAGGCTGATAAGCTGCAGGTGGAGTCACTCTGCCTTCTCCTCCTTCAGGCTGCTGTTCAACAGGTGAAGCTGACTCCTGGCCCATGACACTAGCCCTGTGACTGATAAACTACAGTCCCAATGATTATTTGGGGGAAGTCATGTTTTGTGTGGATATGAGTGAAAAAACCAGAAAAACTGGTCAAGAAACTGAAGAAAGACTAGACACCCCCAGCACAATAGCACTGGGATGGGTTGTATGAGCAAGCTGCCTAAAGTTGTGGTTAATAGTGTGGAGGTGGGAAAAGATCTGATCCATGTGTGGGTAATTAACAAAAGTATTCGCTGAATGCCTAGAATCAAAACACAGGGCTTTGCACACTCTCCAGCGAGAGAGAGACACCTTAGCAGAATTTAAAACTCTCTGAGTTAACAAGCAGTATAGCATGGAATATAGGTTCTTAAACCCTTTTGCATAATCCATTTAGTCTGCTTTAATGCTCTTGCCCCCCTTTCTCTACTCATCTAGCAATGAACAGACCACACCCTCTTAAGTAAGTTTAAAAGCTTTACTTACTAAATCCAAAGTTCTGATTCATGCATTGTTCCATGCAGCAGGAAGGAGAACACAGGTAAAATACGCTTGGGTACAAAATACAGAAAGATAGCTTCCAGCATGCAGTCTGGTCAATTATATGGTGTGAAGGGAATGTAAGGAACAGGAAGCAACACAAACTAAGTCTAGGAACAGAACTCTCTGGTCTTTCACGCACTACCTACCACTCATGCAATTTCCAACAAATGGAGGGTAGGTCATGGTTTACTGTAGGCTCAGTCCATGTAATCTCTGGGTGACACAGTAGAACTACAAGTTTCTGTTTGCCAGTTTACAAACTGATTCCTGAGTGATTCGAAGTATATTTGCCAGAATTGTGCTTCCTGATTTCTAGACCATTGCAACAAGAATATATGTTCTAAACTAGGTTGCTAAAGTGAAGATACTTGGGGGGCAGGGGGAGACTAAGAGTGGATGTCTGCATGAAAGGGCTGTGAGCTCATTTCTGGTACTAAATCCTCACCACACACTAATACCACAAAATCAAGAGCATAACAGCATAGACGGATACGACGCAAGAGTCCACATATGTTATGATGGAAACGCAGGAGAGAAAAACTGGATCAGCTCAATACTTCTGAGATATGAAAACTCTCATTGTAATTTGAAAGGGTAGGTTTGCATGGAACTCTCTGTGCCCCCCATCCACCCCCATGCCTTTCTCTTTATGAATAAATATCTGCCATCCTTCAACAGATCTGCAAAATCTCCTGCATCTTATTAGTTAAGTAATTTTCATTTGGTTTGAAGTGTTTAAGAGGTGCTTCCTTCTTCCTGTGACGCTAGCTGTGAAGTACACCTGATTGCTTGGCAATTAAAGGACGCATAATTTCATTTTCCTGCAAAGCAGAATTTAGGATGACACAATCATTTCTGACCGGCTAGAACAAGCTCTATTCCTACTAGCTGCATTGTTTTTAAGATGCTATTAAAAAGATGTTTTTTGTTGTTTTATCGTCTGCTATTTGCCATCCTGGGTTCCTTTGTGAGGAAGAACAGGATATAAAATTAATAAACAAACAATCAGAAGGAAGTCCCATGAGTTCGGTAAGCCTTATATCCAAGAAAATATGCAGAAGAATTAAGGAAATGATGCAGGAAAAACCTAGAATATCTCCTTCCACCACTCAGGGCAGAACAACACACCTGTCAATCACCTGACTACAATATGATGGCAGATAACTGTCAGGTGGCTTGTCAAGGTTGGCTTCCAGGGTGGGGCAGACCCTCTCCCCACACTGAAGCAATTTACAATCCAATCATTGGGACTTAATTTCAATCACGACTAACTCACCCCATTGATTTGAACCAACATAATCTTTTCAGCTCAGAGACTTTGAACTCTTTCAGAACTATTGTGTTTCAGAAATGCTGGTGAATGGAAACCTGCTTTTAAATGTGTGATTCTTTGATATATCAGTAGGTTGCAGTAGAGAGCTGAATTCGGGTGGAAATAACTATTAATGAAATGAGAGTGCACAACCAATGATGGTTCTTTGACAAACGGTGTACAGAAAGTCAGTCCAAAAGCAAATATGTAACACCAGATCCTTCCATATCACAGCGAATGTGTTTTAAATGTCAAAGGATACACATACGCCTCATAGGAATACACACATACCTCATGATATTATAGGAGAATATGAAAGTTCCCAGAATTACATTTGGAGGTTTTGTCCGTTTTTGGCCAAAATCCATTACACAATTACCTGGGAGTAAGTTGCATTGAACTCAACAATGATAAAAACTGAGTAGAGATCATAGAACTGTAGAACTGGAAGGGACTCCAAGGGTCATCTAGTCCAACCCATAATAATAATAATAATAATAATAATAATAATAATAAATTAATAATTAAATAAATAAATTTTATTTATACTCCGCCCTCCCCAGCCAGAGCCATGCTCAGGGCGGCTAACACTTATAAAATTACAGTAAAAACATAATAGAAAAAAACCACACCAATTTAAAATACAGGTTAAAATGCAATTTAAAATGCAGCCTCATTTTAAAAGTAGTCCATAGATCAAAACCATAAGGGGAGGGAAACATAAGGGTCAGACTGAATCCAAACCAAAGGCCAGGTGGAACAGCTCTGTCTTGCAGGCTCTGTGGAAAGATGTCAAGTCCCGCAGGGTCCTAATCTCTTGTGACAGAGTGTTCCACCAAGTTGGGGCCAGTACTGAAAAGGCCCTGGCCCTAGCTGAGATCAGTCTAACCATCTTGCGACTTGGGACCTCCAAAATGTTGTCATTTATGGACCTTAAGGTCCTTCGCGGGGCATACCAGGAGAGGCGGTCCTGTAGGTATGTGGGTCCTAGGCTGCATAGGGCTTTAAAGGTCAAAACCAGCACCTTAAACCTGACCCTGTACTCCACCAGGAACCAATGCAGGAATCTCAAGTAAAGCACGCAGGACAAATGGCCAACAAATCTCTGCTTCCAAACTTCCACGGCAGGTGAGCCCACCACCTTGCGATGGAGTCCATTCCACTGTCCAACAGCTCTTACTGTACAGGATGGTGATAAAAATGGTTCTAAGACAGGACTCACACTGTTTAGGTGCATACACAAATAGCTAGCTCTGTAGTGGAAGCTTGCTTGCTTGACAAACACAAATAGCCTGAAACTGTAATTGCTGAATCCAGCCAATTTAGGAGGCAAGGATGGAAAAAGGAAGAAAGGAGACATAGTCATCTGTCGGAGTCCCTCCCCCCCCATACAAAATATCGAGTGGTACAAAGAAAAAGAAAAAATTGGCAGCAAAAACCTAATTATTACTTTGATAATGAAGCTTGTTTTCTTCATTGATGATATATTGGCATGCAGAAGTAAAAAAAAAAGGGAGGAAGAAGACGCAATATCCCATTTAGTCAAGGCTTCTAATAGCTTTTAGCGAGGTCTCTGATCCCTACAATTGTTCCTTTCCTCTAATTTGGTTGTACGCAGTAACTTCACAGCTGCGCCTTGGCAATAAACTGCGCATCTATAGGTTCCTATATTTAGATTGCATAGACATGCGTTAACAGTGACAAAGACAGAAAAGAGCGCTGCTTAGCCCCTAGTGAAACTGTACAAAAGAGCTAATGAAGCTTACTCTAATAGGCTTTGCAGAGTGACCAGCTGTACAACTTCATTTGTATTCCACTACAGGGACTCTCATTGTTGAGGAGAAACTCCAAACAAAGTATCCAGTGATTCTTCTTTCAGAGTAGACATATGAGTGCTTGTCACCGATTCCTTCCGGTGGTATGTACACAAGGCTGTCCAATTAAATGTGTCTCTTCAAACAAAACAAAACAAATAAATCAAGCACTGCTAAAACAAAACGAAACAAACATATGTTGCTTTATAAATAGCCAGGTTTTAAGTGGTGGCAAACTCTCTGCGCTGTACCCAGCGTTCTCCTAACGCAAGCGCCAGGGTCCTTGTGGCAGCAAATGGGTTTGTTTTGTTTGTTCAATTTAAAACGGAAGCAGAAGTTTCCAAACTCTCTGCAGCCAAAAGGTTAATGTTGCTCCTCCCTGTAACACCAAACCATGGTTTAGCATTGTATAGAATGGTATTCTGGTTCCTCTTCTCACAAATCACTGCGTTGTCCATGAGAAAGAGTATAGAATACCACTTTGTTGTAGTTTCCAACCTGATTTCCACATAACCACTTCTGAACTTGTGAGGAGGTGTAGTTGCGGGCTTCACGCCCTCTCCACGTGCGGGGATGGGGGCTCTGCACGATTGAGGGGATCCCTGGCTGTGTGATCCCCTGGGGCTGGCCTTGGGGAGACGTGGCTTGCGCAATATCACACTGGCGCGGCCAGGGATCTCCCTCTTTTGCCGCCTCAGCTTATCGGGTTTCCCACCCTCCCACCCTTTAGGTTTTCCTTTTGATCTTGCTATGGACCTCGGTTGGTCGCCGTTGAGGGGCCTGGTAGGAATTTTTTCCACTTGGCAAATTGGCACCAGCCACTTGGTTTTTCGCCTACCTCGTAGCAATCGTCACAACTTCCTCGGCATTGGCAGTTAGGCATTGGTAGGGGTATTGTCATGTAGATGAAGGGGGGGGGAGGAAGCACCATCACCTCCCCCGAATATCGGAGGGTAGTCCGGTAAAGGATTCCGGGGAGTTGGTCCTGTCCGAAGCCTATGGAAGTGAGAGCCCAAGGCACACCCCAGAGCAGTGACCCCGGGGGAGTTCCTAGTTGATGTGCATCAGCAGGACTCCCCCTACTGGTGGTTAACCCTTCCTGGTCTTCAAACAATCGGGCTGAAGCCGGGTAGTCGGTTAGGACCAATGCCTAAGCCAATACTGCTCATTCCTGTAACCAATAAAGCTGTGGCCATTTTTTGCCCATTAACCTAAATATTTGTGTCATGTGTCTTTATTTCCACCGGGGGGAGGCGGGAACTCGCCATGCAACCATATTTTTTTCTGCTTGCTACTTTTCTTTGCTTTCCAGGCTTCCTGCCAGCTTCCATCAACATCTTATGTTGCACTCCCCAAAACGCTTTCACAACAAATGTTGACACTTTATTTAACATTTTGTTGGATACGTGTGATAGATCCTTATGAGAACACAGGAATGACCTGGTCTTACTCCAAAGGGCTGTGTGTGTGTGTGTGTGTGTGTGTGTGAAAAAATACTTTTCAGCCAAAAATGTTTCCGGAGGCTTACATTTGATCAGTTAAAACAACGCAATCCCTGCCCTCAGGTTTGCAACAAAAAAAGCCACAGCGCAACACGCAAGGGAAAAGCAACAGGGAAGGAAGAGGGGGTTGGAAATCAAACTCAGGCACCAGTTCTTAAACAGTTATTCCTATAATGACCAGCTGGCCTAGTTCAGGGCAGGAGCAGCAGCTCCTAGGAACTGAACCCCTTTGATTCCCCCCAATTTCAACCAGGGGAGGAGGGAGACAGAGGGGAAGGACATTGTCATTTACTTTCAAGTTTCTTTTCTGCTATTCCTTCTTCCATATTCCCCCAACATTTGCCTGTCCGTTTGATAACCAGTGCAAAGTTATGCTGTTGGGGATAGAATAATAGCAGTTCCTCAGTGGTTTTGTGAACGTCACACAGGCAGTGGATACAGATTTTTCTCAGCAATATGATTGGATAGAGTCATGCCTTAGCTTGGAAGCAAGTTGAATAGCCCTGGATCCTTTTGCCAGATGCCATGATGCATCATGAACTCAGAGCAGTGGAGAACAGGATTGGCCTATAAGGCAAAATTTACTGAATTTTCTGCTGACTTGATGCACACGATAAACTTCATCATTGCTTACTGGACTGAACTTGATTGACAAGTGAAAACAGAAGACTGCCAACAGCAGAAAATTCAACACAATGCCCGCTTCACCAATTGACTGGTCTAGCTTGTTCTTTTAAGAAGTAAACTGTGGAGTGAGTTAGACTCTAAATCATATAGCTTTCCCCAATACTACAGCACCACGGTCTGGGTTGGTGCTGGAGCTACCATAATGATATAAACAGCTTGCAACTTAACACAATGCAGCTGCTTAAGAAATGGCTTTTGCCTGTGGTTTTGCTTCCAGTAAACTACATATTAAGCAGGCTAAAGTAATAATATAATCTGTGTGATCATTGATTCCTTAATGAAATGGCTATTTTTAGATTCAAATAAATATCTGGGTCTTGCTGTGTGGAACATAGAGAATGCCACCCTCTATTTGTTTTAATTAAACCCACTTACTAAATAGCACCCCACCCCACTAAAGAAACATTTATGAATGTAATTCTGTAGCTTAATTCAGTTCATTAATTTTTCTCAGTGAGCTTCATACATCAGAAAAGCACAAAAACAACTGGCAATTTTTATTATTTGTAAACTCACTCTAGAGCTAACTGGGCCAACAGGAAGTTATATTTCAGCAAAGACACAAGCAAGTCAGGAAATTTAGCTGTGATTTTTCTCTATATATTTGCCATACTTTCATCATCATCATCATCATCATCATCATCATCATCATCTTTATTAGCTTTTGGATCTTCGTGCAAAAAGTAGCAACCCTACCCACTGAGTGACATGATGCAGTGCACTTTTTTCCCAACAAAGAGCTGAGGAGCCTTAGGCTGAGACCCAGATGTGTTCCTCCAAACCTCTCCCTCTGGTTTTTGGGACTCTTCCCAGGCCATACCTGCTCACCATCCCTGCTTCCCATTCTCCCTATTGGCTGTGGAAGACTAGTTTGAATAAATCAACCATTAAACTCAGCATCCAAATACTCAGTCATCCAAGTGGGGGTAACCCCCTGAAACATATGCAATAGAAAACAAGTTTAATTTGGGTTGGCAAAACTCTGGGGTAGGTGATACCCCATTGTCATTCTTGCTATGGCCTGTAGTGGGGTTACACAACTTCCATTTTGAGGAAGAGTTTGGATTTAATATCCTGCTTTATCACTACCCTAAGGAGTCTCAAAGCGGCTAACATTCTCCTTTCCCTTCCTCCCCTACAACAAACACTCTGTGAGGTGAGTGAGGCTGAGAGACTTCAGAGAAGTGTGACTAGCCCAAAGTCACCCAGCAGCTGCATGTAGAGGAGCAGGGAATTGAACCCGGTTCACCAGATTATGAGCCCATCGCTTTTAATCACTACACCACACTGGCTTTTGGTAGAATATGCTTAAGAATTAAGGGTACCTAAACAATTAGGCAACTGTGCTTATTAGGGATGGATGAATCTGTCAGTTTTGGTTTCTCTCAGCTTCTCATTTTTCCAATCTAAAATTCAGTTCTTCACCTGTTGACATCTGCTTGCTCCTCTTTTTAAAGTCCGCATGAAATATTACACTGGTCAACAACAAATTTGTTCTCTGCATTTTTTCAGCTGATTTAGGACGAATCTGATGCACTGAATCCAAAAATCACATTGGTTTTGCTCAATCAGGTCAGGTTTTTGAGCTATGGCCACATGTTGTTTTTTACGTTTTTGTTCACATGTATGCTTGTGTGGAGCATTTTAGAAGAAGTTGGTGGGGGTAAAATGCCATGTTGAATAATTGTTTTGATTGGAAATGATTATTTTAATGACAATAAGTATTCAGGTCCGATAGTTCTGGGTGATTATGCTGAAAAGGGATCAGTTTGAAGTCATAAAACCTCGAAATCTTCCATAAATTGATGCTCAGCAATACACGAAGAAGGACTGGCCTGTGTGGGAGGAATTGGTGCCTTGTAGAAAAAGGAACGTCATCAACGATCCTCTGGTGGACAGAGACAGAATACTCTCCCCACCGCTGCACATCAAGTTCGGCTTAATCAAGCAGTTCACCAAGGCTCTGGACAAGGATGGTGACTGCTTCACTTACTTGTGCCAGGCTTTTCCAGGATTGACCATGGAGAAGTTGAAAGCTGGCATCTTTGACGGTCCTCAGATCCATCAGCTCATCAGAGATCCAGAGTTCAGAAACTCAATGAACGAAGTGGAACTGGAAGCGTGGAAGGCATTTGTTCTGGTAGTGAAGAACTTTCTTGGCAACAATAAGGCCAGAAACTACGCAGAACTTGTCAACAACATGCTGACTGCTTTCAGAAACCTGGGCTACAACATGAGCGTCAAGATGCACTACCTATTTTCACATATGGACCGGTTTCCTGAGAACCTGGGTTCAATGAGTGACGAGCAGGGGGAGAGATTCCATCAGGACATGAAAGAGATGGAGACCAGGTATCAGGGTCACTGGGACACAGTCATGATGGCTGACTACTGTTGGACTCTGAAGAGACATCTCCCTGCCGCTGAGCATTCCAGGAGTTCCAAGAAACGGAAGTTCAAGCCCTGAAGTTTGAAAAATGTGTACTTACCTTTATCAATGCCCACCATTCAGTTTACAGTAATCGATGTTTCTATCAGGTGATCAATATATGTCGTTGGAAAAACTTTTTTTTTCTCTTAAAAACATATTTAGGATGATATGTGTTGACAAAAATCAGCTGATAATGCCACAAAAATGTAATCGATTTTGTCACAAGATCTGATTTTTTTCAAATCAACATAGGACAAAAACCTGACCTGATGGAGAGAAACGGATGCCATTTCCTGACTCAGCAGTGCAAAAATACCCTAAATCAGTTGTAGAAATCTAGACAACATTCAAAAAGTAAAAAATTGTTGCCCAGTGTTATCAGCACTTTGGTTGAAATTTATTTTGATTTTGGCATGCCATTTCGCCTAATATATACTGTGAAGATTCCTCTTATTTTCTTGTGAGTCCCAGGTACCTTCAGAGCCCCAGTATGCCTGTCTTGTTCAGAGACATCAGGTGAGCCTCACTCCCTTTCCAGGTTAGGGCTCTTTCAATTATAGGCAAACTCTTAGGTTTGCCTATTCATTCTCCTACCACTTAACCTGTCACAGGTAGATGCTGTGTCTGAAGAAATATATCAGAGCAGATGGTCTTCAGGAAACTGCATGCTCTGCATTGGAAACACAATTGCTACATGTACACCACAGTTTCCTACCATGGAAGTATGGAAAGCAAATACCTGTGTATATGTGTATTACTGTTTTCAGTCCTTTAGCCCAAGGCAAGATATGATGGAATTCAGGTTGAATCTGTCAGTTTCAGTTTCTCTCACTTCCCTGCTTACCCAATCTTAAATTCAGATCAGTTTGCAATTTTGGGAAGCATCTGTGAAAATCCATCAATTTTAGTGCAATTTTTCCCCCATACACACATTTTCTATGATATTTTGCCTACTACACATATTTTTCAAAAGCAATTTCCCCTGATACAGCTGTGTATGCAATTCTCACTGATATTTGCATTTGCATGCACAGCTTACTATAGTATATGCATTTTTAGACATATTGTTTGCCTGGGGAACTGCACTGCAAAATTCAGAGAAGTTTGAAGGATGGCTATATTTACATAATGTTTTGGAAAAATGTGCATCAGGTGGTTTCAGCTTTAAATGCAAACTGAATGAATCCCACCCAGCACCTATAATTTAGGCTGAAGAGAAATAGAGAACAAGCTCTCTCTCACACACATACCACACACCTTCAGGCTCCAAACCATTGAACCAGATAAGTGACCCACCTTTCTGATCAAGAAATGGGGCAATTGAAGCACTGACCCTCTCCATCTCCATCTCCATCTCCATCTCCAGCTTCATGAAATTGGAGTGCATTGGGGAAGACTGAGAGAAAGAGAAGGCAAGAGGAGGGCAACATTTCATCCCTTTGCCCTGCTTTTCTTCTCCTTCCCTTTCAAATGACATTCTGCCTGTAACTATTTTCGTTATCGCTGTAACTGGAAAGCCTCCTTGCCATGCTTTCCCTTGGCACAGAGCTTTTAAAATAATCTAATTGTCTGAAAGCACACAATGAACCTTCCTCACACTCGGCCCAGTCACTTTTGGCATTCTGCCAGACTCAGTCAATAAAACTGAAAGGCAGGCAAATGTAAGGAGACCAAAGCGTCTTTCCATTTCCACCAATACAGGGAGACATCAAGGTGGTTTTCAAGAATCATGATTTTAAAAAACTAAAAACTGAAGGAATACACCCAACTGTTTTTGTTACTATTTCACATTTCAAGTCAACAGGTTTGCCTGGCTTCTACAATACACTCTCCAAAAGACAGTAGTTATGGGCAGATTTATTTTGAATAAATATGTATGATATGGTAAGGTATTCAATGGCGTAATTGTATATTTTTGCATAACATTTATTGCATGCCCTTTTTGTATGCTTATTAACAAAGCAGATGCATTTAATTGTTGAGATCCGTGTCTATATTTAGATTTGCAAACCAACCTAGTGAATGCGGTTGTGCTAAAAGTTTTAGCTTAGTTAAGTCTGCGGCCGCAGTCTAGACCTTCTTAACTGATGTGAAACAGGCAGCAGATGATCTAGTTCTTTCAGACTTCTTTCAGTAGAAATGTCTCTATATTAATGATGATAAATTATAATGGATTAATAGAGCCTCCTCAGAGGTAAAAATGTCCAACTACCATATTCGCCCTAATATAAGCTGCACCCAAATATAACCCGCACCTTTAAAATTGGAGGGGGATAATAATAATAATAATAATAATAATAATAATAATAATAATAATATACCTGAATATAAGCCGCTCCATTCCTCGCTGCCCCTAGCTGCATACTGGGGGGGGGGGGGGAGGAAGAGCCACACTGTGTTGTCAGTGGCCTTTCCCCTTCCTCCCTCTCTCCCTTCTTGGCCTTGGGGGAGAGAACGAAGGACTACGCACGGGGTGGGTGCACTGTTTGCCCCGCACTCCTGGCTGCATACTGTAAGGTTGTGAATATAAGCTGCAATTTAACTTTTCACAGTTGGAATTTGGGGAAAAAGTGAGGCTTATATTCAGGCCAATACGGTAGTTTCTTTTCTCTGCTTCACATAATCATCCTAGAGCTGGATGTTCTTTAGCTCAGTCAAGTTCTTATGTAATCAGTGAGAGCTACCTCCCCTGACCTGAGTCCCCAGATGTTGTAGGTCTACAGCGACCGTCATTCTTGACCATTGGCCACGCTGGTTGGGAGTGATGAGGACTGGAATCCAACAATAACTGGATTAACGTCAGGGAAAGCTGAGCTAGAGAGACAACTGGGCACAACCTCAGAAAGCCAGCACTGCCCATTGCCACCAATATGACTCTGGACCGTAACCTTGGAAGGATGACTGGCTGCATTTTGAAAATGAGGCATGATGTCCAGGCAGCATTGAAAGTTTAGAGCTCGCAGTTTGCATGGATTTAGAGTACAAGCTGGTTTTCTTCCCTTTCCCTGGTGTTTCTTACTGGAGATCATGAATGGAACTCTCCCCTCTCCACTGGAGTCTGGAAGCTGCCATTCAGCTATAGCAACAATTATTGTGGGCAGAACAACTTACGTCAAAAAGGGCACTTACTATGGGAGATTGGAGCTACCCCACAAATTCATTTAAATCTCAAGTAGGAAAAAAGAAAGAAAGAAAGAAAGAAAGAAAGAAAGAAAGAGAAAAAAAGAAAACTTGCAAAAGGATAGTTGAAAACAGAAAGTCTAAAGATGTTCTAAGATGTTTGAATTTTGACTAAGGGATCTTTTGACTAAGTGCTTGTCCTGCTGGGAACAATTCAGGCTTAATATGATTCCCTCTTCCCATACTGGTATTGAAGTGTTTTACAAGAAGTTAGCATGAGACACAGCGAGTAGAAAAAATGGAAGATTGGCAGCTAATGTATTTTGAAGTAGATTCTAATAGAGAGGTGCAGACTTGGAAAAAGCGTACAGAGAGCAAGAGGCACAATCTCTGTGTGTCCCCCATCTGTTAGAACACTTGGTGCTTGGTTAAATTTTGGCCCAAAGGACATTGAAGGAGATGCATGTGGCTTTGATTCAACGTGCTGACTTAGTTGCTAAGCAACTGATTTCCCATGTTTGGAAATTCTGCTCTCCATTTGACACCTGATTGAGCAGGGTTCCTGTCACTGTGTTGGAAGCCCTATGCACAAGTCAGACAGCCCCCTCTAGGCTAACGCCAGTCATTCATTGGCCAAGAAGTACACCTGGCATGTGCAGCATGAGGAAGTGGACCTCAGTTCTCATGTTCCTGCTTGCGTCTTTGCCTGTTCAGACCTGAAGGAGGCTAAGATGTGCAATACAAGGAGAAATGGCTTTTTTTTAAGATCAGAAATTTATGGCTGCCTACAAAGGGCTCCTCTCTGGAACATTCAATATTTTGGCCATTCTGCTGTCCTTTGTTGTTGTCGTTTAGTCGTGTCCGACTCTTGGTGACCCCATGGACCAGAGCACGCCAGGCACTTCTGTTTTCCATAACCTCCCACAGTTTAGTCAAACTCATGCTGGTATCTTCGAGAACACTGTCCAACCATCTCATCTTTTGTTGTCCCCTTCTCCTTGTGCCCTCCATCTTTCCCAACATCAGGGTCTTTTCCAGGGAGTCTTCTCTTCTCATGAGGTGGCCAAAGTACTGGAGTCTCAGCTTCACGACCTGTCCTTCCAGTGAGCACTCGGGGCTGATTTCCTTAAGAATGGATAGGTTTGATTTTCTTGCAGTCCATGGGACTCTCAAGAGTCTCCTCCAGCACCATAATTCAAAAGCATCAATTCTTCGGCAATCAGCCTTCTTTATGGTCTAGCTTTCACTTCCATACATCACTACTGGGAAAACCATAGCTTTTACTATACGGACCTTTGTTGGCAAGGAGATGTCTCTACTTTTTCTGCTATCCTACAGCCCCCTAATCTCTAGTCTGTTTATCTCATACATTCTTGCTTGGTTGAAATGTTAACTTTCTGACAGCTTGCAATATGTTGCCGTCGGTCTTCATATATCCAACGTACCTCTGGGCTGTTTTAGACATCCTCGGGAAATCTATCTGGAATTCCACTTAATTTCATTTCCCCTCCTCTCATTGTCTGGTGTCACTCAAGTGCAATGCTTATGATGCTGCATGTAGCAAACAAAAATAAGAAGATGCATGAGACATAGGTGTTTTTCCATACCACCCCCCTCAGTCTAGACTTCACGAAAGCTCTCTCGGTGCTCTCTGACTCTTGGTGTGACATGTGGGCTTTGATGTCTTTGAACCTCCTGTAGTTAAATGACAGGCAGTCTGAATTATTATTTATCAGTTCCCCGCAGCAAACAACTGCATTTTCTTATTTGACAATAGTAGCTGGGGGAGGGAGGAATCACTTTATTCAGCTTGTATAAATAGAGAGCTCAGAAGCTTCAAATTTCTTTTTTTAAATAATAATAATATTTATTAAGTTTTCCATTTTAACAATCCAAATTAAGCCACATTAAAACCATTCCAAATTATAATACGATCAAATAGTCCAAATTTTATGCCACATTATAAGTCTTTGGGTGACTTCCCATGCTCTGGAGGTTGAGGAGCAATGATCTCACATAGTGCTGAATTCATTATTTAGTTCAGGTAATTCCAATAAAACATTCCGATGTTGATCCTTCATTTGTTTTTAACAGCCTCTGAATTCGTCTAACAAGCGGCTAAGTCCCATGAAGTTCTGTGCGAAAGGTTTCTTGATGCCAGAAGCTTCAAACTTCATTTGAGTTCTCCTGCAAGAAGATTTCAGCAAGTCCCTCAACATATTTTATATCAAAGCCTGCTTGAAAAGGTAACCACTGCACTTTCTTTTGATGCATACAGATTTAGCTAACCCCTGTCTCCCCCTCCCTCAAAAAAAAAACAACCCTCACCTTTACACAGATTACACTGCTTTGTTTCTAGAAGCCAATGTACTGCAACCAGGCTTTCTCAATAGAAATATAGTGAAGTGGGGGGAATTACGCTGCTTAGCCAGAGAACTTCATGATTTCCTCCTTTCCTTATAAATCTAGCCCTGTATTTCAACCAGACAGCAGGATGGAATGATTAAAGCAACCACTTAAGAATCCTCCCAGTCAAAATAATAATACAACTTAACAAAAATCACAGTTTTTCAAACCACATGAACCTAGGGCCAGGATGGTTAAAACAACAACAACATAACAATATCTAAAAGTCAGAAAAAAAGAAAACAAAACCTCTCTGGGGAAGGATTTGCAAAAGACAAGATGCCACCACAGAAAAGACCCTACCTCTGGTCATCAGCCATGTTTGTTGGGGGTGGGA
The DNA here is from genome assembly GCF_965113315.1 of Podarcis vaucheri. Taxonomy (NCBI): domain Eukaryota; kingdom Metazoa; phylum Chordata; class Lepidosauria; order Squamata; family Lacertidae; genus Podarcis; species Podarcis vaucheri. The sequence goes on along the minus strand of NC_138763.1, from coordinate 31,339,555 downwards.
TGAAAGCGGAGAGTAATGTCATCTTGTATTTTTTGTGGTTCTGCACCCTGCCAGCAGTCTCCAATCTGATTCAGTTCGTTGGAGGTTGTGACAAAGGGAAGTGGTTCAGCTGTGCCCACACCTCCCTGTAACGTGTATTTTGGTACTTCAAACCATTCAGTCTAATTTTCTGATTACCAGTTTCACATTCCACAATGTGGGCTAGCTTGGAGACCTGTTGGGAAAACATCCCTAGATCCACCAACAGATAGGATGGAATGGACCTCCTGTTTAAGGATAGCCGCCCCTCCACAAAAATAGGAGCATTGAAATGAAAGTTCAGCTTTGACTCTGGAGCTTTTCTCCCCCATCTCTACCCACACTCCTGTCAAAGTGTCTGCATGGATGCCCTACTTGCAAAGGAACTTCAGTCACCACCAGATTTTTCTCTAGCTCTTACCGAGCCTGAAGTTTGAAAGCAGCAAAGGTGGGCACTCAGAGAGAGCATGCCAAGTGAGGAAGAGAAGAGCTGTCGGCTAGATTCTTTTTAAAAAAGGGACAGGGACTATAAAGTGTCCTTTTGCTGCTAACCAGATTCACTTCATTCTTCTGCAGACCATCAACTTCTGTTTGTGCAGTATGCAATATTCATTCCCATCAATCTGCATCCATAGATTTGGGCTGCGCTCACAGGACCTTTTATTCTCTCTTTATGGCATAGTTTTTGTTCATTTCATCTTTAAATTGTTTAACATGGTTGCATTGAAATATATCTTTATTTACATTAGAGCATACGATATTACATAAAAACAACAACAAAATCAACAAACACTTCTGAATATATTAACAAAGTTGTGTCAAAGTGTATATACCAAAATTATTGCAGATATAAAATGATGTATAGTAACATGTATAGTAACACTCAATATGCCAGCAAGTTTGGAAAACTCAGCAGTGGCCAGAGGATTGGAGAAGATCAGTCTACATCCCAATCCCAAAGAAGGGCAGTGCTAAAGAATGCTCCAACTATCGCACAATTGCACTCATTTCACACACTAGCAAGGTTATGCTTAAAATTCTACAAGGAAGGCTCAAGCAGTATGTGGACCGAGAACTCCCAGAAGTGCAAGCTGGATTTAGAAAAGGCAGAGGAACCAGAGACCAAATTGCAAACATGCGCTGGATTATGGAGAAAACTACAGAGTTCCAGAAAAACATCTACTTCTGCTTCATTGACTATGCAAAAGCCTTTGACTGTGTCGACCACAGCAAACTATGGCAAATTCTTAAAGAAATGGGAGTGTCTGATCACCTCATCTGTCTCCTGAGAAATCTCTATGTGGGACAAGAAGCTACAGTTAGAAGTGGATATGGAAGAACTGATTGGTTCAAAATTGGGAAAGTACGACAAGGCTGTATATAGTCTCCCTGTTTATTTAACTTATATGCAGAATTCATCATGCGAAAGGCTGGGCTGGATAAATCCCTAGCCGGAATTAAGATTGCCGGAAGAAATATCAACAACCTCAGATATGCAGATGACACAACCTTGATGGCAGAAAGTGAGGAGGAGTTAAAGAACCTTTTATTGAGGGTGAAAGAGGAGAGCGCAAAATATTGTCTGAAGCTCAACATCAAAAAAACGAATATCATGGCCACTGGTCCCATCACCTCCTGGCAAATAGAAGGGGAAGAAATGATGGCAGTGAGAGATTTTACTTTCTTGGGCTCCATGATCACTGCAGATGGTGACAGCAGCCACGAAATTAAAAGACGCCTGCTTCTTGGGAGAAAAGCGATGACAAACCTAGATAGCATCTTAAAAAGTCGAGACATCACCTTGCCAACAAAGGTCCGTATAGTAAAAGCTATGGTTTTCCCAGTAGTGATGTATGGAAGTGAGAGCTGGACCATAAAGAAGGCTGATCGCCGAAGAATTGATGCTTTTGAATTATGGTGCTGGAGGAGACTCTTGAGAGTCCCATGGACTGCAAGAAGATAAAACTGCAAGAAGTTGAATCCTGACAAGACAGAAGTACTGTTTTTGGGGGACAGGGGGCGGGCTGGTGTGGAGGACTCCCTGGTCCTGAATAGGGTAACTGTGCCCCTGAAGGACCAGGTGCGCAGCCTGGGAGTCATTTTGGACTCACAGCTGTCCATGGAGGTGCAGGTCAATTCTGTATCCAGGGCAGCTGTCTACCAACTCCACCTGGTACGCAGGCTAAGACCCTACCTGCCTGCGGACTGTCTCGCCAGAGTGGTGCATGATCTAGTTATCTCCCACTTGGACTACTGCAATGCGCTCTACGTGGGGCTACCTTTGAAGGTGACTCAGAAACGACGACTAATCCAGAATGCGGCAGCTGGACTGGTGACTGGGGGCGGCCGCCGAGACCACATAACACCGGTCTTGAAAGACCTACATTGGTTCCCAGTATGTTTCCGAGCACAATTCAAAGTGCTGGTGTTGACCTTTAAAGTCCTAAACGGCCTTGGCCCAGTATACCTGAAGGAGCGTCTCCACCCCCATCATTCTGCCCGGACGCTGAGGTCCAGCGCCGAGGGCCTTTTGGCAGTTCCCTCATTGCGAGAAGCAAAGCTACAGGGAACCAGGCAGAGGGCCTTCTCAGTAGTGGCGCCCGCCCTGTGGAACGCCCTCCCATCAGATGTCAAAGCGATAAATAACTACCTGACATTCAGAAGACATCTTAAGGCAGCCGTGTTCAGGGAAGTTTTTAATCTTTGATATTTTAGTGTATTTTTGGTTTCTATGGAAGCTGCCCAGAGTGGCTGGGGAAACCCAGCCAGATGGGCGGGGTACAAATAATAAATTGTTGTTGTTGTTGTTGTTGTTAACGTACCCATTCTTAAAGAAATCAGCCCTGAGTGCTCACTGGAAGGACAGATCGTGAAGCTGAGGCTCCAATACTTTGGCCACCTCATGAGAAGAGAAGACTCCCTGGAAAAGACCCTGATGCTGGGAAAGATGGAGGGCACAAGGAGAAGGGAATGACAGAGGACGAGATGGTTGGATAGTGTCTTCGAAGCTACCAGCATGAGTTTGACCAAACTGCGGGAGGCAGTGGAAGACAGAAGTGCCTGGCGTGCTCTGGTCCATGGGGTCACGGACATGACTAAACAACAACAACAACATAGTAACATGTATTGATTAGACTGGTGACATTAAGTAAAATATATTTTGTATCAATAACAATTAGAATTTATAGGAATTTATCAGAAGGGGGAGAGAGGGAAAATAAAATAACTTCACGCATGCCAGACTGTGCTGTAAACTATGGGTACTGTTCTACTATACATGGCATTTTATTCTAAAATCAATGGATACCCAGTACTTGGCTTTTCTATGTAGCCTCCCCTGCAGCCTGGATCTGTTGCTTACCTTTTGTTCCTAAAAAGCACTTCCTGAGAAACTGGTTTCATTCTAACAATAAAAACTCATTGCTGATTGATTCTGCATTACACCCCAGAGTGTCCTTTTGAAAACAGATGTCGGTGGGCCCAGCAAGTGTGTGCGTGTGGACATTTGTCCAATAATATTGGGTGGGTGTATCTTCTTCTTTGGCGATCACTTGTAGCCGAGTAAGATTGTCTTTCATAAACATGGTTTTAACAATGTAAATGACTGTGGAGGTCATTTCTGGACCCACACGTCCTTCCACAGTGGGGACATTGGTTCCCGGGCGAGAGTTAATCACAGTGTGGATTTGCCAAGTGTGCCTTCCTGGTGTAGTGGTTAAGAGCGGTGGACTCGTAATCTGGTGAACCGGGTTCACGTCCCCGCTCCTCCACATGCAGCTGCTGGGTGACCTTGGGCTAGTCACACTTCTCTGAAGTCTCTCAGCCTCACTCACCTCACAGAGTGTCTGTTGTGGGGGAGGAAGGGAATGGAGAGTGTTAGCCGCTTTGAGACTCCTTAGGGTAGTGATAAAGCGGGATATCAAATCCAAACTCTTCTTCTTCTTCTTCCCTTGTGTTCTGAGTTCAAGTGTCTTCAAAGCCCATGACATCTTTGGTAAAGGCTGTTCTCCAACTGGAGCACTCGCAGGCCTGTGTTTCCCAGTTGTCAGTGTTTATGCTACATTTTTTAGATACCAATATCACGATCGTGAATTTCTCCTCCATTCACCTAGGGCATGGGTAAGTTTTCAAATGCAGATCAAGTTACCGCACCCATCCTTGCATACAGCAGGATCTAGAAACAACTGAAAGCAGCATGTTGAGGAAAAGCATGAACTATTTCAGTTTTCTTTTCTTTTTAAATACTGTACTTCTTTGTGCTACAAACAGATTAGTGTGTATGCAGCCTCAATTGCACAAAGTGTGGGAGAAAGGCAGCCACCTTTTTTCGTCCTGGAGAGTCATGAGTCACAAGTGGGAAGATAATTGTATAAAATGTCCAGTCTGGTCTATTCCACCACCCCACCCCACCCCTGACAATTGCTCTCATGACACAGGTAGACAAGTGAGGGTCTGCTAAAGACAGAAAGTGCCTAGTGATGCTGAAGAGGATCAGGCCAGGTGAACTGTAGCTGAAGGCTTGATACCGACGAGTGAGTTATAAACATGCAAAATTGTACATAATCACACATTGCAATATTGCAGAAGATACTGAGCACAAATAGTTAAACGAGAATTAATTCTGGAAACTAAGAAACCTAAAGCCAGGGGCATCTTTATGTCTGACGTATTTGCTTGCAGCCGCTCTGAGCATGTTTTGAGCTTAATATCCTTTATCATCAAAATCCCACAAGTGGGAATTTGACCAACGAAATGTGAAATGTTGTAGGGTGCACCAAGGGGCACCTTCTAGGCTTTGCACGCACATGCATGCAGCCATTCAGTCTTTGTCTGAACCGCTGACATTTTGAAATCCTTAAAAAAAAATAAAAAATGGTGACCAAGCCCTCCATTTCAGAAACAAGGATCTTTTAAAACCTTATTATTAGCATAACTGGATCTGTCAAAAGAGCTGCACCTCAAAATCTGCCTTCATAATCAGATGAGTCATTTGTTTACTGCATTCCTATTTCCCGACCTGCGATGGGGTTTCCGAGCTGTCCCTACCTCGGCAGATGGAATACTCCTATGATTGCATCGCCATAGCAACCACAGCTGCACCAGACAACCAATGCTCTGTTGATTTCCATGCAACATGTGAGGTCACTGGAGCTGGCAGAATCTTCTTTATTCCAATTACGATCCTCTTTGATTTAATTCGTTTTAACATTCGGTTTGACCCAGATCCCATAAATATAACCAGTGCTTAAAAATAAAAAATCGGGCTCCATTTTAAGAAATGGAGCTAAGCATCAGGAATGTTGAATATACATATTTTGGTAAAATAAAATAGCACTTTTTTAAAAAAGCTTTTCAGCTATAAATAGAGAATGATGTATAATCTTGATCAACACTTTTCTGTGCGCAAGAGCTTAACATAATTTCAGGTGAATGGAATGAGCTGATCTATGTTTATCAAAACATAAATATTGCTGTGCACATGCTACAGCTACACACACAAACACAGACACATTTCAGTATCATTAGGATCAGTATAGGAAATGATGTACTGATTGTGCTGGGGCTTTGAAGATCAAGGTTTAAAGCTTAGGTTTACTTTGTGCTTCCTGCACTACAAAATATTACACACTCCACAATCTCTTTCCATGTCTGTTACCGTGCACGTTAAAATCAAGCCATTACATTCAATTTTTTCATGCTTCCTTCTAGTTCTAATCTTATTTATGAGAACTGACTGCATGAGCAACCCTCATTTTCTGACCTCATTACTCAGTGGCTTTGGTATCATCTCCTCCACTTACGCTGCAATTAAGTGTGCAATCCTATTCTTCAGTTCCACTAGCTGAAGGTCTCTGGGATCTGGCAGAAGCCCCTGGTACCATGTGCTCTCATCTATATGTGTATAGCAATACACAGACGTACACATGCATAGATCTTTAACAAAAAAGTCACTGTGTACAGCAGTAAGAACTGCAGCACAAGTTGGGGGAAAAGCAGAGCTAGGGTTTGGGGTGCATAAATACATGGTTTATTACAGAGGCAGAGAAAGTATCTATGCTTTCAGGGGTGTCCAAACTTTTTTCAAAGAGGGCCAGATTTGATGAAGTGAACATGTGTGAGGGTTGAATAATAATAATAATAATAATAATAATAATAATAATAATAATATATTATAATAATAATAATAATTTATTATTTATACCCCGCCCATCTGGCTGAGTTTCCCCAGCCACTCTTGGCGGCTCCCAATCGAGTGTTAAATCGAGTGTTGTTGAGCTTTTTTTTAGGATTTTACCTAAGGGGCTGGATTAAACTGACCAGGCTGGATTAGGGCCCCCCCAACGGACTTTGGACATGCCTGCAGTATTTAAACTCAACCAGCAACTTTGTGATTAAAACCATGCAGAACACAGAAATGTGGGGGAAATGAGCAAAACAGAACAGCAAGCAGGTGATATAGGAAAGTTGGAGAGGAGATGGTTAATGTCAGAAAAGGGGGGATAGGAGGCTGATTAGAGCCAGACAGATATAGGGAGCCTGGTCAGGTTGGAGAAAGAGATAAATAATGTAAATAATACTTCAATTCTTCCAAGGTGGCATGGGTAACAGATTGAAAAGTGAGGGAAGCAATAATTAGACAGTGAAGTGTGGTTGGAGCACAACAAAAATCCACTTCTGAGGTGATAAAGGTGCAAATGGACTTACCCTCAAGATTCCCAGTGAATCATTCTGCTGTCTTTGTTACTGAGGACTAGGAGGTGGTAGGCCTTATGGCTGAATTTAGCATAACAGCAGCCAATTGAGCTCCAATAGCAAACTGCCTGGAAACATCCACCAAAACATTGGTAAAGGGGAAGCATTTGGATTCTTCCTGATTCTGTACAGCCAGCCCAAGAGGAAAGGAGTTTGAGAGAGAGGAGAAAAGCAGCCATCTCAGGCACCAGTTCTTAGTCTAGTAGGAGATAATTCAGCAGGTCATGGAGTTGGATCTAAGGACAATAGAAGGGCTTATTCTGCTGCTGATTTTGGTGGCCTTAATCATGTCAGTTGATAGGTGGAGGGGGAGAGGATACAGCTGGAGCTGTATCTAGGTACAATGAAGGGTACCTGCCTGCTGCTTCCTCTTCCTCTCTCTCTGATGGCTTTAGCAATGGGCTAACTATTGATCCATCAACAGCAACCTAGCAACAACTTCTAGGCGCATGGCAAGGTATACAGGTTGCAGTGATCTTTCTCCTGTAAGGGGAAGAGCCATAGCCCTATGGAAGAACATTTGCTTTGCATGCAAAAACTGAAGGTTTTATAAAGGTAAAGGTAAAGGTACCCCTGCCCGAACGGGCCAGTCTTGACAGACTCTGGGGTTTGTGCGCCCATCTCACATCTATTGGCCGGGGGCCAGCGCTGTCCGAAGACACTTCCGGGTCACGTGGCCAGCGTGACAACGCTGCTCTGGCGAGCCAGAGCTGCACACGGAACGCCGTTTACCTTCCCGCTGGTAAGCGGTACCTATTTATCTACTTGCCCCCGGGGGTGCTTTCGAACTGCTAGGTGGGCAGGCGCTGGGACCGAGCAGCGGGAGCGCACCCCGCCGCGGGGATTCGAACCGCCGACCTCTCGATCGGCAAGCCCTAGGCGCTGAGGCTTTAGCCCACAGCGCCACCCGCGTCCCTTTTTATACTCATCTCCAATTAAACAGATCATGAGATCATGAGATGCAGAAGACCTCAACCAGACATCCAGAGAGTTGCTGCCAATCAAAATAGACTGAACTGGGCAAGGTGGATCAGTGATCTGACTCAGGGCTTATCTATACTTCCTCCCGCTTCCCCCTGGGAAAAACCATTATTTAGTTGGAGCAAATGACAATTCAGGTTTTCTCTGGCTTGATGTTTGCTCTGATTTAGAGCTGGGCTTTCCCTGGGAAAAGAGCAGGACATGGGGAAAACTGCACAGACCCATGTTTCCTAGGCATGGAACGAATAGGAGTGTGGACAAGCCCGCAGTGTAAGGCAGCTTTCTGTGTTCCCAATAAGTGTCTCTACAAACCTAAAACAAGAAATCAGCTTCTCCTAAAGCAAGCAAATGACTCTCTAACAGCCCTTGTCCTTCAGGGAGAGTGAAGCCCAGTCTGGGAGAGATGATAGATTTTGGAGTGCTGTCATGAAGATGCCACCTGAAGAAGTGCAAAGACAAATGTAACCTGACCTGGCATCTTCATTTACAAATCACTGAGCACTGGCAACTGAGTCTGACAGACCTGGGCAAACAGGCATAAAACCTCTGAGGTCTGTATTCACTTCATCCTCCCAAACCCAGAGGGGTTTTTGATGTGATTAGAGGGGAGATGCAGAGAGAACTGAGCATGGAAGAGTGACCAGGCACTACACTATTTATTTAGCATTGTTACTTTAAGAGATTGTTTGGACACGCTGTCAAAATCCATCCAGGAAAATCTCTCACTGAGTGTGTTTGAAATTGGCTGAATGGTGTGATCATCAGGCAGCATGTGGGGATTGGGGTCTTTGGGGGGGGAATAGGAAACACATAGTTATTATATCAAGGGAGGAGACGCAACACGCCCACCCATTTCCAGGACTCCACTGAGCTATTTCTAGTCAAATATGGGGGGGGGGGAATCCCTTGTAAGAATCTCTCTGCTCCATATAATACTTGAAGAAAACTATGTAATGCATTTTAAAAGTAGAATTTATTTATGTGTTGATTAATATATATAACCTTCTGCTTCCATCAGTGGAGATGCTTGAAACCACTTACAAATAGAAATCCAAAAAGTAACAGTAAGACCATATATACTATTGTAAAATCTGGTCACAGACAGGTCAGCTTCTCCCAATATCTACTAATTTCTACATCCACAACAACACAACTACTAAAATAAAGGAGAATGTTTAGACCCCAGCTGCACTGTAGATTCAAAGCAGTCCCATACCACTTTAAACAGTCATGGCTTCCCCCTAAAAAATTTCCTGAGAACTATCATTTGTTAAGGGTCCTGAGATCTGCTAGAAGATTCCTGTTCCTTTCACAGAACTATAGCTCCCAGAGTTCCCTGGGAAGAGGGATTGATTGTTAAATCACTCTGGAAATTATAGCCCTGTGAGAGAAATAGGGGTGATCTAGCAACTCATAAGAGCCTTAACAAACAACAGACAGGACCTTTAATCAAAAGGGAGAGGGATATTGGAACTGGAGGGACCTTGACGGTATCAGGATGAGCCAACCCACCTCAAGGGACAGCACCACTGCTTTGCCTCAAGTGGATGGACCACAGTTGTAAGAATGATGCGAGTTGCTGGCCGTTGTAGCCTGCTTCCATCTTCTCAACATGGCCCAGCAGGTGGGCAGGATGAAGCATTTGTGATAGCACATGGGATGTCAGAATTAGGACACTTGCCATGGACCCCTTGCTTCTGTGAAACTGTATCAACTAAAAGGTATCCTGTATCTTGTGTGTTCTCTTCTCCCATCAACACTCTGCTCCTGATTGCAGGGCACAAATATGGAAAACTATACTTGCCTCTATTATAGGTTTCTTGGTAGAGGAGGAGAACCTGGTGCTCACCTTATATTGTGGGACTCCCATCATTCCCCAGCCAGCATGGCCAATAGTCAGGAATGATGGAAGCTGGATACCCAACACCTTCAGGGCAACACCGTCATGATGTGAAGGAGGTCAAAGATAATATCTGAGCTTTCAACACTTGAAATGCACTATGCAAATGCTCAGAATTATTGTTATAATAAATTAATAACCTTCATTTGTACATCTGGTGAAGTCCTCTTTCTGTTCACAGTACCATAGATTGCTGAATGGCTGGGCATTGCACCGCACCCTGATGCTGCTAAGGGCAGATGTTTTCTGCCTGGTACATAATCAAGGAGTTTTGTCACTATATTAGTTTTCATTTCAACATGTCATAGGTTTCTTTACTTGCTGAGGATTTTATTTACAGCTGCAGAAAGGCTAGCTAACGGAGAAATGTAGCCTGCAGTCAAAATGACATCCATCATTCAAGCAGAAAAATAAATTAAGTCCAACATTTAGGCTCTCTCTGTAAGGTTGTTGAGAAGCAACATCATTTGTTTTGTGTTAATGTTAAGGTTTGGCTATAGGAATCAGAAGAATTGTGGGGGGCGGGGAATGTGTTGCCTGTATTAATAGAGCCTTCTAATTAAGTATGTGCTTTAGAGAAAGCAAGTATTTAATAGCATGCTTAAAGAGTAACATTAAGCCTTACCAAAAACCACATTGCTTTAATGAAAGCAGGAGCCTGATGGAATAAGTTAATAATATCATAAATTAGGGTAATGGGGTTTTGTTTCAGTGCTGAGAGCTGATCTGGATTTCATCTTCAAAACTATTATAATTTATAACTAGCGTGAATTGTGTCTTAAGTCACAGGCAAGCACACTTGGAATTCAGTCCACACACCAAAGAAGCCAGTCACCTTTCGTATGATGTATGCCAGCCGCGCCACCTCCTCTCTGTTAAAAACACATTGCTGGTGAAACTATAACTCAAAATATAACTGAAAACATGTAAAGTGAATTTCTGATTATTTGGTGTGTTTCTCAGAACTTCCATTAAAACAAGTGGATAGAATAGATTACATTTACAGTCCCATGCATGTAGAAGCTCATTTGGATTTAGGCTGCAATCCTATGCACAGTTACCTGGAGGCATACAGCTGCTGCATTGCACACACAACAGTAAATTTTGTTTCAGCATTGCAAGGAAAAGTCTATGTGAGTTTGGGGCTTATATGAGGCTCTCTCTCCCCTCCTCCCCAACTGTGAGGAGATTGGAAGCTTCCACTTCCATTTCACGTTGACCACAGTTTAGTGTTACGCTGTTAATCTTACAGCTTCATAAACCACACTGAACTTGGCTTGTGATGGCAAACCATCGTTAAGATTAAGTACAAATTGCCTAGGTTCAGTTGTCAAATTAACTGCTGTTAATCTCCTACCGCTCTGAGCCCGGCCTTGGCTGGGGAGGGCGAGGTATAAATAAAAAAAATTATTATTCTTTTTCTTATTATTATTATTACCAAACTGCTCCTTGCAGTTGCTTCAAGGTGGGAGGGCACAAGTTTTAAAATATTTATCTACAGTATAAAAACATTAATATTCAGACTGAACTAACAACAAAATTAACTATAAGCTTTGACACAAACTAGCCCCCAAAGCAGCTCACAAAATTAAAACCAGTCATTTGAAATCTGCAATAAAAATACACTTACAAATTCTTAAAATCAATATATACCAAATATATATACAGTCATACCTCATGTTACAGATGCTTCAGGTTGTGTTTCTTCGGGTTACTTCTGGGTTTCAGCAGTCGCACATGCGCAGAAGCGCTAAATTGCACTTTGCACATGTGCAGAAGCGCTGAATTGCAACCCGCTCGTGCACAGATGCACCACTGCGGGTTGCGGACACTGCGGGTTGCGAACGTGCATCCCGCACGGATCATATTTGCAACCCGAATGTCCACTGTACAATAAGAGTGATAGAACAGGCTTCAACATAACTTAAACCTTTACACCCATTGTAAGGGCCAGATTAAACATTAAACACATCTCTAAAATGAAACAAAACTCCTTTCCAACTTAACAAATGCTTTCTCTGATTCTCTTGGGCACCATTTTTATTCAAAAAAAAAGCAACCAGGCAAGTGGCTATTTACCAGCTTGGGCTAGTAACGTCGTATTACAGGTGTACAGTGACTTCAGATGAATCACAGATCCCAAGCTGAAGTGGAGATCTTCAAAAGAATTCTGGGCTTGTCCATGATAGATCTGTAAACGCAAAGCCTTCTATCACAGGACAATCGCTGCCACTATCCTTTTGATATTTGGCAGGATTCATCTCCTCTGAAACAGTCTATTATTATTATTATTATTATTATTATTATTATTATTATTATTATTATTACTACTACTACTACTACTGTGCCTAGAACAAAAATCCCTGGACCTATAATTTAGCAAGCATAACCCACTCAAGGGTTTATGATGCCTGCATTCCCCCCCTTCAAACGTTTAATCCACTCTGGAGAGGCTATGATGCCTGTATAAAGTGGGGGAAAGCTATAGCCATTGTTAAATTTCAAAGAAAGCTATGTTTTCCTGTAAGTGAACTTAGCCTCAAACCACAAAATGAATTGGGCAGTCTCTGAAATTTTCCAGATCACTGTGGACTGTAATCCGAAGGACCAAAATGGGGTCTGGAGCAAATCTTGTGGTCAGTGCACATCCATACCGCAAATCTATGAAGTGCTAGTTAATTGAATTGAGCCTCATCAGGCTGTGTGTGTCTAATCCCAGAGGCAGCATTATTATACAGGAGTATGTGAATATTTTTGGTTACTTGAGAAAAAAAGAAACTCTGAGACTCTTGTAACGATGGCAGCGGGGAAGAACTGTCACATGTTCCCAATTTCAAGTTACCAGACTTGGAGTTTACTATTTTCAGGCAGTTTCATTTGTTATGTCTGGAAAATAATTGGCTTGTACTATGCAATGCTGACCTTTCTACTGTTCTGAAAGCCTCTGCAGGAAAAGCTGAATACCTAACAGCTGTTCTTCAAAAGGCCAGAGGGGGGAAAACTATCCCAGGCACTTAAGAGTAATTCATCTGACCTACATATTTATTTCATTAAATGACATGAAATATTAGCACCCTGTCTACCCACTTTCAATTTCCTTACTCCTCATTTCAAAAGTAAATAGACCATATAATGTATTATTGAATGTTTACATGGTAACCAATTTGTTATTCTTTAATATTTCTGCATATATCATTCGCTATGGATTGAACTCTTGAGGCTGAAGACAGATGGACTACCATATGGACTCTGGAAAGGATTCGCTAAAATGGTAGGGATAAAACTTAACACGAAATGCAAGAGAATGAAGAAGGCATTCTTTTGGAAAGCTTTTTCTGCAAAAATGGTTGCTAACATGCATATTTGCTATTAAACGGTGTATCGGAGTTGCATCATATTTCTGTGTTGCTGGTGAGTAACAGTGTTTTATTGCACCAGTATTCCTAACTAGCGACTGCAAGTATAGAGGGTCAGTTCCAGCAAACCGTGGTTTACAAAAATGAGAGTGAGCCATGGACGGTATTGGGCTTGTATGCTTTTTCTTCCTGTCATTTGCAGTGTTGAAGAAATCAAGCTTCTGCTTTTGAGGTTTAAACTAACCCCAGTTCCCAATGACCTCAAAGATATAGTTTGTTAAACTCTGGTTGGATGAGGGGAAAAGCTCAAGCAGCTGTTTTAAACCATGACTTATTCTCACTAAGCTAATCACAGTTTCCTGAGCATAACTGTGGCTTATTTAAAATAAAATTTTGTTAAAACAGATCAGAGATGGGAAGGTCTGGGGGGGAAGCTGGGAAAATTGGGGGTGGAGGGTGGAACCAGGTTCCCCCCCTTTCCCCCAAAGCTGTTTTTTTCTGGAAAAATGGGGGGGCACAGTTTGATATAGTTTGAATATTCCACACACTTTTGTTTCAATTTCCCCAGAAAAAATGGCTTTGGAAGGAATACGGAAAACCCCCTGTTTTTTTACCCAATTTTTTTCATCCCCCCCCCCAGGCCTTCCCATCTCTAAGACAGATCCATATGTTATATCAGATTGCAAATTCTCTGCAATTTGGATTAATTGTTTAAATTTAATCTTCCACTGTTGCTTAAATAGATTAAACAAGACGTCACATACATATTTTGATGTTTTCTGGTTACACCAGATGATTCCATTGTTAACCACCAATGACTCTAATTGCTGGTTCACCAGTGAGAACCAGAAGTTAACCTCTTTCCCACTGACTGCTCTCCCCTGTGGAACCCATTCACTAGTAGTATGCAGAGTGTGTGTGTGGTGCAGATGGGGAGGAAAATTGGTTTCCTCTCCATCTCCTCTGACTCATTTACCTTTTCTGCCTTAATATAAGGGACTAGACAAACTAGCTTTATAAGATAAGCTAAAAAATGTCATAGTTTTTATACTAACCAAGGTACTCAACTTTGCCATTTCAAAGAGCAAGATGAATAGACTCCAATGAAGGTCCCAGAAAAACAAAACATCCCTAGATAAAGATGTCTAGTAATAATATAAAATATGTTTTTAGGTGATTTGGCTGAAGGCTCCCGACCTAAAAATGCCCCTGTCAACAATCTAAGGGTCTGTTCCTAATCCTATCTCTGCATGGGTGCCAATATGTTTTATAGCCTACGCATGTATAAACACAGCAAAATGATTTGCAGGAAACAATACAGGAAATAATAACTGTTCCACTTCCTAATATGAAAACACATTGCATCATATATCATTTTGATTTACAAGAACAAAAACAAGAGCGTATTTCTTCAGTCTGTAAATCTGTGTATTTCTTCAAAGACGTAAAGAACTTAATAGAATTTGAACAGGATTGTGAAGAGAACTTTGAATTTCCTGATTATTATTTTTGACTATTTTTGTGGCAGCAGCGATAGGGAAGGAACACAAACCGAAAGCTAAATGGTTTCAATCTAACAGCTCAATTCAAATACATAACAATTGCCTGAAAAACTACAAAAAACTTTAATATGAAAGATACCAGTTTGGAATGGCAAAACAAGGGAAATACATTAGATATTACAAAGGGATGATAAGTAAGAAATATTGGTGTTGATCCAGGTGTACATCTGCAGCCTGAGCTATGGTTAGGTTTACTAAATTCCCATCCCCACTGCAGTGGGGATGAAAATGTGCACTGTTGTCCACACCATGTCACACTAATGAGGGTTACATCTGATGCCAAACACTGAAATGCATATCATAATAATAATAATATCATATTTCAAATGCATTTTAAGATGTGCATCCACATCTAGTCTATGCATGCTTTTTCCAGTTCAGCAACAGAACATATGCACAAAGGCGATGTCTAAATGGGAGGATTTATAGGAACCCTCTCACATATTGAAATCATGTATGATTGTGTTGTGAGGTTGCACTGCCTAGCTGTGCCCTTGCCAGTGATGCATAATGTGTTACAACCGGTTAATTGACACTGAAATGGAGAATACCTGAATGTGTATTGCTAACACTGGGGATTTTCCATGGCAGCAAACTAAGAGTTTTCTGAGATCTAACTGAGTACATGATTAACTGAGAATGTTCTCTGCTCTAAACTTGTGAGTGTTTAACCTTAGATCACATGAGTAAGATATTAAATTGTAAATCACCATTTTGAAGGGAGTTGTCAGTTAGTCACTCTGTGGACACCACAGAAACAACAAAGGATGTGATAAGGGCTCTGCAGGAGCTGCATAGCCATAGGCAGAATGCAGGCTAATGTAGGCTGGAATGAGAAAGAGACCCAGAACTGCAAATATAACATTTTAATTGTGTTTTAAGTGCATTATACAAATGTGACACTAGATAGTGCTGGTGAGCTAATGGCAAATTCCATATTTTTATTTTTAAAAACTTTTTAAAAAGCATTTTCACAGTGTTTTTTTAAATATCTGTAGATTCAGCCACAGTTTTGAATTCTGGAAGAAGTAAAATTATTTCTTATAAGATGCTGAGTCTGTGCAGGAGATGCACAAGATACTTTATGCAACTATTTTGGATGTACCACTTGTTTTTTGTTCTGTTTTGAAGAAAGTTCTGCAAGTAAAGTTTTGAATCAAATACTTATGTGCCTGGACTATGTTTTATTCCAAAAAGAGTCAGTTTTTATGCATCCAGTTGCTTCAAGCTGCACAATATTAATACCCTGCTGTCTGTACATTCAGCAGAAATATGAAGAGGTCCAACATTGTATGGGATCCTGGACCAATCTCTGGGACACCATCACAAAGCTTTCATTATGCGAGAGTGCTTGGGCAAAACATCTTCTATTGATTGCAATGAGATTTACTCCCTAGTTAAGTGTGCTTCTTAAGATTGCATGCTCAACCATGTATAGTTCCACATAACTATCATGTACTGCTTGATTATTGCACCTTCTCAGGAAAAAAAGAAGCCTTACTCTAGCAGGCTACAAAATATAGAACTTGCAAGACAATGTGGGTGTCAACAACTATGTATGAATAAACAAGCAAGGACCAGGTGAGAAATGAAAAGTTTAGAACAACAGGTGTGCATTGTGAAAGACAGATGTAGACACTGAAAACTACAGTGGAGAGACCATTATGTATCAAATTTAATGGATCTGTGGTTGTGTGTGCGTGTGTACACACAAGCCACTGCTGAGCAGGCAAGTGGGTTAAGGGAAAATAAATGTCCCAGACAGACTTTAGGATGAGAAGAGTCCATAGCTTCTGTGGGATTTAGTTAGGATTCCTTTAGGTGAATCCTAAAGGAAGGGATGCTCTGCTCCCAGGTTTGCCATTGAATAGACATATAGATGCAAAATGAAAAAGGAAGATGAAAGCAAGTACTGGTGCAACTGCAGCTCCATTATGAATGAGGCCAGGATTTTCTCCCACTTGCCATGATATTATTTGTGGTAGTGAAGCAGTGGCAGAGGCAAGAGCAGCATATGCCAGCTTGGTGCTTTCCAGTTGTTTTGGACTACAACTCCCATCAGACCCAGCAAGTGCTGCTGTGCTGACTAGGACTGATGGGAGTTGAGGTCCAAAAGAGCTGGAGAACATCAGGCTGGTGAAGGCTGCACTAGAGTGTGCTCAAAATGATGCTCTTTGTAGCCAAGATACCGGGAACAGAAGAGTTATAATATTTTTTATTCCCACTTCAGGGGAGATGTAAGTGCCGGAATTCATCGCAGCAAGGAAGAGGTTAGCTGAAGCAAAATGCTTTGGACTAGATACAATTGTAGTGACATCCATGCAAAGATTAAGCCTCTCTGGTTGGTTTCATTGCAGACTGGCAAGAGGCTCCTAAGCCATTAATATCAGTTAGACACGTGCTACTCCTTGAATCCTTGCCCGATATTAGTCTTACTTGCACATCCCTCTGATGTTTGAGAATGTTTGATAACATCTCTCAAAATTTATGAGAACTTTAGGCTGTTTCCCTAAAAATAGCATCTGCTGCCTTGCTATCGCCCACATTAGCTTACAGGATTAAATAGAGGATAAATCCATGGAGATCTCTTCATTTGCATTTCGTATTACTTCTTTGAAAGAAAACTTAGGAAGGTCTGCAAAAAGCCTCTTAAGAGTGCAGATGATGGAGCTAGTGTACTGAGTGCTATGCTCTCAGCATATGCAGAAATAATATGAAAATAGCATATTATTCTTTATTATTAATTAACATTCTATACCTTCCTTCACCCAAAGATCACAGGGCAGTTCACAACATAAAAACAAGTAGCTTGTTTTCGAAGTCAAAATTAATCAATTTTTCCAGCATCCGTTGTGAGATCCGCCACATGCAAATACTGTACTCTTCTTGGTTTATAGCCCAGCTTAAAGGAGCTAAAGACATCCTGCCAATCCAGGACTATGAATCAGGACACCAGCATTTTTATCAGCCAGCATCAATATATGTAGCATGTGGCATGAAAAACCACAACATGGCACAGACATGAGTGAAAAGGGGTTTATGGTGGTGGCAGTTCCTGCCTCTTCCACTCCAAGGGCTTCATTATAAACCAGATAAATTACTAGATCCTTCTCAGTGGTAGCACCAGTAGCAGACTGCATGGTGCAAACACACTAGCAGGAGTACTAGGTTGGCTCTGCCAGTGTGTTTGCACCATGCTGACTTCTCTGCCATCTTGCCCACCCCCTTCTAAAGGTAAAGGTACCCTTGACCATTAGGTCCAGTCGTGACCGACTCTGGGGTTGTGGCACTCATCTCGCTTTATTGGCTGAGGGAGCCGGCATACAGCTTCCAGGTCATGTGGCCAGCATGACTAAGCCGCTTCTGGCGAACCAGAGCAGCACACAGAAACGCTGTTTACCTTCCCGCTATTTATCTACTTGCACTTTGACATGCTTTCAAACTGCTAGGTTGGCAGGAGCAGGGACCAAGCAATGGGAGCTCACCCCGTCGCAGGGATTCGAACCGCCGATCTTCTGATCGACAAGCCCTAGGCTCACTGGTTTAGACCATGGCGCCACCCGCGTCCCCGCATAATGGTAGGAGAATTTTAAAAAAATAACCAGCCAATATATGCTAATTTCTCCAAAGCCTGTTGCAGATTATGCACGATGGGCAGAGAGTTGACAAAATTCAGCTGATAAATGCACAGTTCCCAAGACCTGTTGGAGATTATGTGTGTTGACTGTGCACAATTCCCTCTTCATGGAAAGTTTATATATATATTCTCCATGAGGTCTGGCACATAACCACTCAACTTACATTCTCCTAAGTTTTTGTATATGCAGTTGTTCTGGGTATGCTTTTACTATATTGCAAATTGCTTTGGGGTGCCTCATGAGAAGCAATTCATAAATAAAACAAACAAATAAATAGGACAAATGCAGGCCACTGTCTGGATGGGTGAATTATTACCAAGAGCCCAATGTGAGCGGCTTCATTTTTTTCAAAAATGAACGAAGCGGAGATCAGTACAATAAACAGATAAATAAAACTTAGCTGCTATTACAGAATTTTGGAACCCAGCAACCTACTTCTGAGTAATTTAGAAGAATCCTAATTCTTTTGGAAACAATATTAAGTGATTTTCCCCTCTAACTATTTATTTAGTGGGAAATAGGATTAATTTAAGGAGAGCCTATTTCCCTTAATAGTGAGAAAATTATAAGTTATTGGATCTGGCAGTCCAACAATGCACAGGCATTGGGTTCTTGCCCATTTCCAGAATTATTTTTGCACATTTAAGAACAGAGGCTGACAAGCACTCATTGACTTAATTCAGATGATTAGAAAGCCAAACAAATTGACATCTCATTTAGCTTATTTGCCAACTTGTTCCCCTCAAAGGCTCCTGTGACTTTCTTTCTTTCCTTACAGAAAAGCCACCTGAACCAAAAGTCTCAAAGTCCTAGAAATTCACCTGTGTGGAATTTGTCCTCTCAAAAGATACTGCATATGGTGTACTCTTCCCGCTCAACTGTGAAGGACGCAGAAGACTCTGGTCAGGATTTTTAAATTAACATGCTAGTTCTGCCTCTCCAGAGCACAGGTTTTCCTCTATTCTGCTTCGAACCCATACTCCTAAGAAGATTTATTATGAAGTGTTGAAAACTCAATGAATAGGGAATGCTAAGTCTCCAAGAAGAGGATCCACACAATGAAGACTCTTGCCTTGTGTGTGAAAGGTCCCAAGTTCAATTCTAGGTATCTACAGGTAGGGCTGGAAGAGACTTCTGCCTGAAACCCCACAGCGTCACTGCTAGTCAATGTAGACAGTACAGAGCTCGCTGGACCAGGGGTCCATAAGGAGCTCTCAGCCTGGGCTTTCCGCTCACACAACCTCACACAACATAAGCTTATTTGGGAATGAGGGGAGATGCAACATGAAGGTGGCCCCATTCACTCCTTGCTCCACACAGTTTTCAGTGAGTAATACATGAACAGAGTGAAAGTTCTCAGGAAGGAAGTTGCAAATGCATGTACGCATTGGAATAAGAAGTCCTAACTGCTTCCCTGTCCAAATGAGCTATGGCAGTTTACCATACTGTAAAGCCCATTCATCTTTGTAAGGAGCCATGTATTTTTAAAGTGCTGCTTTATTATAGTTATTTCTAACATAGCTGCAGTTGCTAGGATATTAATCTCTCTGAGGCATAGTTTAAAAGACAGCAAGCACACCTTGATAAAATGCGAAGGGCAAGCTATATTTGAACGAACGGAAATAAATTTCACTTCTAGTCAGATACGGCTGAAAAATGTAATTCTTTGATGATGCACTTCCAACTAAAAAGTGTTGACGTTATGTTACGTGGTTGGTTGTGACAAGAACATGCCACAGAAAGGCTTTAGGTTGGTTTTTGCTCCCCCCCCCTTCCCTCCTTCATTGTGCGTAAGAGGAGGAAGTTTTAAGCTTCTGGGTGTGGTTTTGAGAATATGCCTGAATAAGGAGAATTGCAGTTTGCTTCAACAACACTTAGTTACCAAACTAGGTTCTGAAACCATGGTGTGATCATTATTTGCTTAAGCTAAGTGAAATTAGATCAAATTGCACTATGCCGTTATCTCCAGAAACTGTGATCTAAAGCTTGAAAGGAAGAAGGAAAGAGGAAAGGAAGCAAGAGGCTCATACTTGCTTATCCTTGTACCACCAAATCATGTTTCGTGTTACATCACATCTGAAATCTCATTCACTCAGATTTTTAATGGTTGCAGCCAATGAGCATTACAATGAAGTGCCAACTTGTGGCATGTGAAGTCAAATAAAACCCCAATGCCAGATACAGCTGTCCTCTCTAGGCAGGACTGACCCTGGACTTTTTGTGGCCTGACATGTAGGACAACAGCTCTGTTCTGTGCTCCAACACATTGCTGACACCACCCACCCACCAGCCACCTCCCTCTACCTAATGGTAGGGCTGGGCTTGCCTCCAGAAGCATCATAAACAATTTGTTGCCTGGGCCTGCAAAACGATGAGGTTGTCCAGCTCCTAACAGGCCACCATACAAGGCTGATGGTCTGCATTTAACTTGGTAGCTGTGCAGTCTTGATAGCTAATAAAGTTTTAAGAGACTGCAGTTCTAAACATGGTATTTGGAAGTAATTCACTTAAACCTGTAAGTGTTCTTAAGGCATCAGTTTAAGTGGAACTGTTTTTATCTTCAAGACTGAAGCTCAAGTTTCCAAGCAGAAAATCTACATGGATGATTGATGTTTTCTAACTGAAAGAAGCAAGACTCAAGTAGCAGAGCCATTCCCAAAGTTGAACCTTTAGGAGTTCGAATGACTCAAAATTCATGGCTGTGTCTGCCAAAACATTTTGGGGGGGAGGGGGATGAGAATGCTTTTCAGAAGCATTGGATTTGAAAAATATACATGGTGGCCCTGAACTTTCTTTTTTTTTATAATAATTTTTATTGCATTTTTTCCAAATTACAGAAAGAACAAAAGGATAGGCAGAATAGAAGAAAAAAAGAAAAAAGAACAGAAAATCACAAACCATTTCAACAACTTATTTCAAATTTCCATTGGACTTCCCCACATCTCCCCCATGATGCATTCTTGATAATAAAGTTATCAGCAAATTATACCCTTATTTCGTGTGTTTCTTTATATTTTCAATTGCAATTTAAGTTTAAATCTCTTATTCTCCTTTTACTCTAAAGATATAACATAGTGTCATTTTTACCCATTTAAACTTTGATTCTTTCATAAATGTTATCAATTTCATAGGTAATTAAATTTCATTGCTGGGGCTAACGTTCCAAATCATACGGCATCTTATGTTTCATACAACTTATAATACTTTTGCAAATAGTCTTTAAATTTTTTCCAGTCCTCCTCCATTGCCTCTTCTCCCAAGTCTCGGATCCTTGCAGTCATCTCGGCTAGTTCCATGTAGTTCATCAATTGCGTCTGCCAGTCCTCCAGTGTGGGCAAATCTTGGGTCTTCCAATGCTTAGCGATAAGGATTCTTGCTGCTGTTGTAGCATACATAAAAAAAGTTCTATCCTTTTTTAACACCTTCTGGCCGACAATGCCCAGAAGGAAGGCCTCTGGTTTCTTGGGGAAGGTGTACTTGAACACCTTTTTTAACTCGTTATAGATCATTTCCCAAAAGGCCTTCAATCTTGGACAAGTCATGGTGGCCCTGAACTTTCAAGTCTCCTTCCTTTGGGCAAATCCACATTATACCACTAAAGCATATTCAACACAATTTAAAACATGGCTTCTCACAAAGAATCATGGGAACTGTAGTTTCTTCTTCACAGAGCTATCATTTCCAGCACCTCAATAAGCTGCAGTTCCCAGGTATTTTTTTGGGGGAGGGGAGCTTTAAGTGTGCTTTAAATGTTTCTTGAACATGCTTTAAATGTATGGTGTGGATTAATATTGCCTGCCCTCTATCAATAGGCAGGTGAATGCAGAAAGCTAAAGACAATCATTCTGTAGTTTAAACTCATCATCAAAACAACTTTGGATTTAGTATAGGCTAATTATGCCAAGGGAGAGAATAATAATAACTAGAGAATTAGCCACCTTCCCAGTTTCAAATAGATGTGTTAAAATTTAATTTAATGAGTAAATGACCTTCAAATATTCTATTTAGTGTTTATGGCGTCGGTGTGTGTGTGTGTGATCTGCTTACACAAAGAAAGCTTGGGGAAATGAATAGATACTACATTTGTATGTCTTGCATTTCAACTGTAAGCATAATTATACTGATGGAAAATCACATTTCACGTGTTGCTCATGCATTGAGTGGGAAGAAAGGACACACTGGTAGCATTGCCCACCAAGCTTGTAAGCCCAGGCTAGCTCTGCCCACATAATATCTGTTTGCTGAGTGCAGACAACTGAAGAAGGAGACCCTGTTTGTGAGCATCTGCTCTGGCATAAGGGCTTCATGTGACCAGGATGCCGGTGCAACTGGGCTCCCAATTGCATGGAACATCTGCGCATGAGCAGCTACTTTTTGCATAGGGGCTCCGCTTCTGACATCCACACACAACACATGGAGGCTGGGGGCAGGACTAGCTTAGGCAAATGGCAGTAATTGTGGGGCCAGTCAAACAGGCTGCTCCCCAGGCATCACATGTGTCTAATGTGTGAGGAGAGCTTAACTCACATCAAGTTTAATGAGACTGAATTCCTAGGACAGCTTTCCCCAACATGTTCTCCAGATATGGTGGGACTCTCATCAGCCCCAACCAACATGGCCACTGGCCAGAAATGTCGGAAGTTGTACTCCAACAACATCCAGGGGGCAGCTGATTGGCGATAGCTGGCTGACTTAATTCTAGTTCACAGAGTTTCAAGCAAAGCATCCCAAGCATCCTTCTAGGTGGCATTTGGGGGAGAATGTAATATATGAAATGGTCTAATCAAGCACAGCCACAGTACCACTAGAGACCAATCAGAGCACTGCCAGAATTGCAGAAATCATTGCTGAGTGGCTTCAGTTCTATCTGTGGAGTTTAAAGAACATCAGAAGAGCATGTGGGATCAGACCAGTGGCCCATCTTGTCCACCATCCTGTTCTCACAGTGGCCAACCAGATGCCTAATGAAAAGACAACAGTGCTCTCTCTACTTCTGATTCCAAGCAACTGGTATTCAGAGCCATACAGGGGTGGAGAACATAGTCTTCATGGTTAGTAGCCTTATCTTCCAGTTTCCTATTACATTCTTCTAGTGAGAAGGCTGTGATGCATAGTTTCACTGGAGCTAAATGTAAATATATGAAGTTACCTTTAAGATGGAAATAAAGTCCATACAATAAACTTTTGCTCATTTAGCATGTAATTTTTAATTTACTGTACGCTGCAGTTGTACCACAGTAGTCTTAAGTCATATTTTGAATTATTAACTCAAATATTAAAAGTCTGAGCCCTGAAACTCAATACACTTTTCAGTTGTACACATTTGTATAATTTTGTGTTCTTATTATGTTGAAATCCACTGGCTGGCTTACATATCACAAAAGCATAGGATCAGGGTTGGCCTATTCCATTGTTGAATGCAACTTGGAGTCTTCCAGATGTTGTTGGACTCCAGTTCCCATTAGTCCCAGCTAGCATGGCCAATGGTCAGGGATGATGGGAGATGGAGTCCAAAACAGATGAGAGGCTTGAGATTGGTCAAGGCTGGTCTAAGGTGAGAAGCTAAGCCACTGCTTCTGCCATCCAACCAACTATACCTCATTCATGCCCCATACCCTTGCTGGCACTTCCTTTACCATGATAGGCATGAAGGTGCCACCCTAGAGTAATTTGTCTAGGAAATCCGTGTGCAATGTAGTTGTCTGGCAGTCACTACCCTGACACCCTTGTAGAAACCTGCCACCTTTAATTGCATCTCCATGGTAGGGTTGTGCCTTCACAGGCAAATTCCTATTTCCTTAGCAGCTAAAAATCGCACCAGCAGTTGTATTGACAGAAAGCTGAGCTCCAGAAATGAATGAGCACAGCAAAGAGGACAACCACAGATTTTAGACTTATCATTCACTCAACAGTTAAACCCGTAGGTAAAGTCACAGTCCATTCTTCTTTCAGGAATCCTATATCCTAGTATACAGGGCTATTTCAGAAATTCACTGGTGGTGAGGAGGGGAGAAACTGACACACAACTTGATGGAAGATTACATACAAGCTGCACTCCCATCTGTGCATATTACATCGTTGTCAGCTAGCACTTGCTACCATGAGCATGGCACAGCAAAGTTATGCATCCAAAGTAGGAAGTAAGTCAAGTCATTAGGGAGGGAGGGAAGCTTTTGTTCTCCTGAGATTTTGGTATGATGATGTCCTGAAGTGAAGGACATGAGACAGGAGTTGATAATGCAGGTGAGCTGCACACAGGTGAGCTGCAAGCAAGCTGCCAGCCAGCTCTGTGGAGGCTCCTTGTATTGACACAATATGCAAACCCAGGCAGATACATTTTGGGCTGTGACCTTTACACATCTTCCAGTCCCAAGATCGTGGGGTGGTACAAAGCTATTTTGGCACCTGCTTCATTTCCCCCTTGCACAGCGTATGACAAAGGAGACAAAGGTCTCAGAGACAAAGGTTACAGACAGGACACCGCAGACTACTGAGACCGCAAAAGGTTAGACAGAGGGCAAGTTGTTCAGACAGCTGTGGCTTTATCTGTGAGTGGGAGTGTGCCCTGCACACCAAGGTCACGCGTGCAGGCAGCTGAGGCTGCCTGCTGGCGGGGAGTGTGCTCCGCTCCCAGCGATCATTCCTACAATGTCCATCAACACCTTACTTAACACCCAGGCATTCTATGAGTTCCTGAACATCTAGTTGTGTTATTCTAGCTGTGGGTAAGGAAAAGGAGAGACCAAGCAACTTTTTTTTCTTTTTTTTGGTGGGGGGATATATTACAGATATGTTCCCTTCACAAGAGATACTTCCCTCTGCCCACTGATGCAAGAACCAATTCATTGAAATCAACAAGCAATGAATCAATAGAGCTTTTTAGTGATGTCTGGTTCCTTGAAAATTCACATGTTTAGATGCAGGTGACATGCTTCTGCACAGCTATTTAAAATGCACACCTACCCAGAAATATTGAGATCCCTTTTTTTTTTTTTGCTTTGTTTGCTAGGGTGTTCAAAACAATAAACAACAAATGAAATGGCCCCATTTTCTTCTATAAAAGGCCTAATTTGTTTCTCCTATGGCTTAAAAAAATAATAATCCTCCACTCAAACACCAACAAGGCCACAGATGAAGAATATATGCTGAAGAAATTTCCTCATTCAATCTGTTCTCTGAATGCAAGTCCAATTTAGAAGTCTCCCGGTCCTTTGGAATGCAATCATATTTTTACACACACCCCCATTGTACAAATTATTATTATTTTCCAAAAGTCACTGTCAGTTTGAAAAATTAGCTGTACTTACTGTGCTTTTTATATTGGAAAGGAAAGCTGACGGATGCATCATCAGCAAGTATCCCAGGGTTTCTCTCATCAAGCGCTGGAGTTCATGTCAGAGCAGATAAAAGGATTAAATGGCTTAGATTCGTGATCCCTCTTACTTTTAACTAACTGAACTTTAAATATTTAATGATTCTTAGAAAGCTTGAGGTTTCTATATATTTTTTAAAGAAGTCAACCATATTTTAATATAAAAGGGAAAGGAAATCTGTCAGACCCCCCCCCTTCCCTTGTATTTCCCCTAAATGGCGGAGAAGTATGGAGACATATAAATGTAGGTTCTCTGATGTGCACATGATGGTCTGTGGAAGCATGTCAGGGGCAGATCTCTGTACGCAAGTGCACCGTCTTTCCCCTGAAAATGAAAGGAACAACCTATTGTTAATGCAGAGCTCCAGGCACATCGAAGCCTCATAGAAATGTTTTTTGTTTTATTTACTTATAAAATCCATATACTGCTCATTCAACCAAGTTCTCTGTGCAGTTTGAATAGAAAATAAAATTCAATTTGCAATAAAAAACCACTTAAAAATACATAACGACAGTGAAATAAATATAAAGCAAAGACATTAAAACTAGCACAAAACACAGCAAGGGGTAGCTTGATGCAACAACTGAAGCATATTGACCCCTGAAGAGCAATATGGCAAACCTCTCTTCCATTAAGTGGGCTGCCACCACCAAAAAGGCCATCTCTCTAGCAGCCACTCAACTCACTTATTGAGGCTGGGGGTACCTGGAAAAGGTCCTGATATACTGCAATTCCATGTGAATGCAAAGCAATCAGTCACCAAATCCCACTTCCTGAGAATCTCAGCTTTCACTTTAAAAAGTGGGATCATCAAGTTTCTAGGCCTTATGGCTTTGAAGATATGCTTGATGCCCAGTGGGCAATTCATGCTGACAAACAAAATGCCAATGGTAAGAGCTCCTAAAAATGCATACACAAACACAAGCAAAACCTGAGGAGATGTTCACTGCCCTCCGCCAAATAGTAGAAACTGTGGAATATATATATTTCACAATTTATATAGTTTGCAGAACTCCCCTTTTTTAGAATGCAGAATTCAGGCTGTTTCACCCAATCAAACTCAGTACACACAAATGGAGATCTTGCAGTCCCTCTCGCCAACAGTGCCTCCCACAACTCCTGGAAAGTCACCACTGAAAGTTGGGCAACCCCCCCCCCCCGGCAAAACCATTAGATAAAAGCATGAGGAACAACTGCCGGGGCAAAAAGAGACTGATGTGCATATTGCAGACTCCTGGAGATATTTTTGTTCCATCATGGCCAAACATAGAAAGAAAATTAGACCAATATGCTTTGCTGGAAATCCTATTACTTTCTACTTTTCAGTCATCGTAATATAGAACTTGCACGAGGAAGCAAAATGTGACATGAAACTGTCTCCTGCATTCCCCTGGTCTTTAATTGCTTCAGATTAGAAGTGACGTGCCAAAGTAATGAATGCAAAGTAGCAGCTCCTTTGCATATTGTAAGGATCTTTGACATCCATTTTGATCTGCCCTGCTTTGTGCAGCATAAGCCGATCATCTGGAAGGGACTGCCTCCTGCCTAGTGCCTACACACCCCATCAGTCTCATGACAAAGCATTCTGCAGAACTTAAATACAAGCATTTAAATTCCAGCCTTAAACTGCAAGAACATATTACTTCCTGAGATCTATCATAGATGTTGTTCATTCTGTGGGTGCCAAAATCCTGAGAGCCTTTCTGGGTGATCCTCCCCCCCCCCATGCAAACAACTGTGCCACTGCTATCCAGTTGTTACACATGATCCAGAATGGGCTCTTTTCTCTCTCTCAACAGAGAGCAATTATATCCTCACAGCTACTGTATGTAACAAAATTACAATTTTATTTCATTCCTCTACAGGCAAAGATCCAAGCTGAATGTTGCGTGTCTTTGATTTAAGGTGCAAGTGTTTTAAAATTGCAAATAGCATGAAATGAGTACCCAGTTGCACAGCATGCGTTGAGCAACGATCTAAGTCCTGCACCTTGATTCTGCTTGGAGACTTACAGTAAATGCCAAGTCTAGGCATTTATGTACTACTTTGTTTTATTTATCCCATTCGTATCCTGCCTTTTTAACCAAATGGTTCATGAATTTCTTCGCAATTTTAAAACACACAACTGATCATAAAATGCCTTAAAACAACCAGGAGAGAAGCCAAACAGTCAACTCTAAAATATAGTCTTAGAACAGAGAAGATATCAGAGAAATGCCACTACCATTTTGCTCTCGCAATAAGCAAATACTGCAACTAACATTTGCTTTGACTTGAGGAAAGTATGATGCTGTCTGGTAGCTCCATTTGAGGAATATCATGTTACATGGTGTCAGCGCTGCCTCAGGTCCTAGCTCACAGAGGACCAACGCCAGTTGCTCTTTATAAACAAAAGTCTTTATTGTGGTTCATTGTTGGTTTGACATCCGTGGCGCTCAGCGCTACGTCTGAGTCCTTAGACCGGCGAAGCTCCGTCTGACTCCTCCCCGCTCATACACCAGTTCAAGAGCCGAGCTTTGCTCCACCTTTCCCTCTCCTCCTTTTGCTCCTTTCTCCTCCGGGTCCTCCTGCCCTCTGGGGTTACCTCCTTCCTACTCTCTTCAGAGGCGGATTCTTCTGACTCCGCCCCACCCTTCCGGCGGGCTTTAGGACCTGGCTCCCAATCCGGGTTTTCTGCTGGCCCGCGCGCCTCCACATTTGAACTTGGCGCGCGCGCCCAGCTGCCTACTTTCCTCCTAACGGCTACACTGCTCCCCCCACTGCTTTCTCCTTCAGGGAGGCTGGCCGGACCTGCTCTTCCCTCCGCCCCTCCACTCTCTGACGGAGGCGTGGTCAGTCCAGCCTCACTCTCTCCTTCTGCAGGAGGCTCCTGTTTTAACCCTTGGGATT
Organism: Podarcis vaucheri; assembly: GCF_965113315.1. Classification (NCBI taxonomy): domain Eukaryota; kingdom Metazoa; phylum Chordata; class Lepidosauria; order Squamata; family Lacertidae; genus Podarcis; species Podarcis vaucheri. The sequence goes on along the minus strand of NC_138763.1, from coordinate 31,311,085 downwards.
CTTCCCCCCTGCTACGCTCTGGTGGGGAAGCTACCCCTGATTTCCAGCTGCCGCTTGGAGACTCCCCACTGGCCCCCCTTGCCCTGCCTTTGGGGGCCCCTTTCTGGGAATCCTCTGATTCGCTGGAGAGACTCATGGAATCTCTCTGATCACTGGCATACCCTCCTGAACTCCCCTCAGATTGTTCCCCTTCGCTCTCCATCTCCTCCTTCCCCTGTGGCTCAGTGCCTGAGCCCATGACACATGGGAATTTCATTACAGTCTTGGAATTATTGCACTGAGGCTTGAAAATCAGACGCTGTTAAATAAATAAAAAGATTATATTGCTATGAGTTTGGGGTACTAAGCTATATTCCAGACCCCTCTAATCCCTGGATTCAGCAAATGTTAACAGTTAATCAAGCCTTCTAATACTGAAAGTATCCAACTTAGTTTCCTGGTGAGGTGATGGGAGATTAAGGGGCTAATTGCAAAATGGCAAATGGGTAGAACCTTCTCCCTCAACAGAGCAGAGGTGGCAGTGATGTGACCTAGAGGCAAAGCAAGTAAACTGGAGAGAGAGCCAGAGAATATTTGCGAACCATGTTTGATTTCTGTTTGAATCCAAGGCTGAAGCTATGGGAGAAACAAGACTCCTTTGGGATATTAATACTGTGACCCTCTCCATCATAGGCTCAGGGTGTATGTATGTGCAAATAAACCATATATCCTAAAGACACCACAGTCCCTGCTGTTCCACATTTCCAAAAGGAAACATGAACCCTTTGGAACCTTTGGAATCTTGTCCCACTCAGGGATTGGTGTGGCATACAGCAATATTATTGCGTGGGGGGAGCCATCATCAAACATTTTGCATACACAAAATATTGCAGAAACTGGTGTTGCACAAGGAGCCGTCTAATTGCTACCCTGCTCAGTTTGTGGGCAGAAATGGCATAATAAAAATACCACATAATGAATTTGATGTACCAGTTATGCCCAGAATGAATGTATTTATAAAATAAGACACTCCATTAAACAAATACTCCTTGTACAACAAAGCACCTCTTTGAAATCAATGGTGCAGTCATTCCTGTCATTTCAGAAAGGATTTGCATAGTAAAATGTTATGTAGTATCATAAAAACCACCAACAAAGTCAGATACGGGAAGCGAACTACCCACTCTGCATGCAAGTATAACATCTCATGTAATCCAGACAATTTGCCAAATGACTTTTTCCATATGCAGTTTCTTGATTTTATAGGATTTTAGCTTTAATTTGCAAGGGTGCAAAGTGACAATTAGAGGAAGAGGAAAGAAAAAGACATACGGTATGTTGGTATCTCTCTTGCATCCATAGGCATTTGGCAGGAATACAGTGGAGGTTTCAAGAAAGCATCAGAGAGAAAGAAAAGGTGTTTGGATGCAAATACATCATGCCTCTGCTAGTCTGAGCTGTTTGAGTTACTTATACCAATGAATGGGTCCAGACAGTGGAGGCTAGTTCACTGGGACTACTAGGGCACAGCCCTCCAATTTCAAATGTCAAGCTTTCTTTCTTTCTTTCTTTCTTTCTTTCTTTCTTTCTTTCTTTCTTTCTTTCTTTCTTTCTTTTTAAAAAATCTTCCTCAGAATCTCAAAGCCACACACTTTCCCCCATCCCATACGTTTCATACTCGCTTGAATTTACAGAGGCATTTCTATCAATCTCCCTCCCATATATCTCTAAAGCAGAAAAATCATGTGACTATTTGGGTTGCCAGGAAGTCAGCCCTGATTGGAAAGCTCTTACTCCATGTGTTGTCATGAGACCTGTCCAGCATATATGGGAGGAGTCAGGGCTGCTTCATAAACATCTGTATAAGGTAGCATTAGCCTATCAGAATCATACATTGGTTCAGAGCATGGTCAGAGGCCACTGGCCTGAAGGCCAGTGAAGCAACAAGGGGTGTTTCTTAGTTGGAGGAGCTTTTGTGTGTGTTTAGTATATATTTCGTGATCTTGTTGAGACATAGACAGTAAGCAACATTGAGTCTCTTTATGATAAATATAAATTTTGTACTTAATCATTATGCTTTTTTTACAAAAATTGGGAAACTGGGGGATAAGTAGGTAAATAAAGGTAAGGTAACTGACCCATGGATGGTTAAGTCCAGTCAAAGGTGACTATGGGGTGCAGTGCTTATCTCGCTTCAGAATGAGGGAGCTGGCCTTTGTCCACAGACAACTTTCCAGATCATGAGGCCAGCATGACTAAAACGGTTCTGGTGCAACGGGACACTGTGACGAGTGCCAGAACGCACGGAAATTATGCTTAACTTCCCGCCACAGCAGTACCTATTTATCTACTTGCACTTCCTCAAACCTGAAAGATATTTTCTCAAATTCAGTGGTAGCAGGATCCAGGAATGGTTCTCACTGCAAAATGAGGTAGCAGCTTATTAAGGTGCTAAATGCACCATTACAGAGAGCAGGTGAGTGGTGTCATTCTTCAGTATTCCTGTTTATTATTATTATTATTATTATTATTATTATTATTAACCCTTCACATTTGAGATACAGTGAGCTTCAGGCTTGCAGGTCTGCCCTTCCTTCCTTCCTTCCTTCCTTCCTTCCTTCCTTCCTTCCTTCCTTCCTTCCTTCCTGTTTCAGATTGATTAAACCACATTTGTGCAGGGAACTACAGTTAGCCAAAACTGAAAGGAAAAGTGTTTAGTCTTCCCCTGCCATGTGTGAAGGAAGCAAGCCCCAAATTGCAGCAGGTTGTTCTTGATAATATATTTTTAAAATGTATTCTTTATTATTATTTAATGTAAATGATAGGCGTTCAGAGTAATGCATGGTTATCTATAAGCAATGACACTATCACATGATAATTAGTTTGCACTATGGTTAAATATCTCAGCTTTACATGAAACATGAGGTAAAACTGTATCTAATTAGTCAGACCTCTGTGAAGGTTACAATGTACAGGAGTGTGACAGCTAACAGAAGCCTTGGATACAGTTGCTAAGGAGGGAAATGTGGTGTTCTAGTTGTAGGATCTTGTAAAGTAAATGACCCACCAGACAATACATACCTTCCATAATCTAAACCGTGCCTTAGGTAAACATATGAGCCTGTTTACAAAGGCTAAATGTTTAATATTCACATTTTCTGGTGGAGTAAGTATATGGTTATTGCTCTTTACTTTGAAAATTATTGGCACTATAGATAAACTTATTATTCTTGTTTTCCTTAAACTACGTAGTTGCCCAGAGTTCTGCAAAAAAATAAAATAAAAATGGTTTTTGTGTGTGTGTTTTAATCCAGAGCAACTGTGGGGCAGCAGATAATTGTACAGAAAAGGGATTCACAGGGAAAGGTAAACCTTCTTGTTCCTCATCTTATATTTTAAATCAAAATTACTCTGTGTGTGAGAGACAGAGAGAAACACAGAGGCAGAGAGATAGGGCATCTGTGCAGTGCAGTTTTGAGCTGAAAAAGTACTTGAGAGGACAGCTTATCTCTACCTATCGTTCTTCTGCTCAGACACATCTGTAAGATGTACTCTGTACACAAAAAATGGTGACCAGATCTCTTCATTTACAACAAACTAGTACACATTAAGGACGAAGAAAGCTCAACAGAAATATGTCCCTTCAACTTCCACAGGATCTAACCTCCAGATATCCTGCACTTCATGTAAAATCTGGACAGGAACTGCGCCAAACGCTGTGAAACTGGAAACACATAAAACACAAACTGAATTCCCTTATGATCACACCATCCTGCATCAGGCTCGAGCCCAACATGGAGGAGAGAATCTTCCACAGTTTGTTTTAAACATGTAGTTTTTGGGTTGCCAGCTTATGCCTATTTCAGTTTCTTTGGAGGAGTTAAGTTACATGTGATCAAGGCTATCACATGATGGAGGTTATCGGTGGCTACTAGTCATGATGCTATGCTTTCCCTCCATGGTCAGAGGCTGTAATTCTTCTGATTACTACAGGAGGGGAGAGTGATCTCAGGTCCTGCTTGTGGGTTTTCCACAGGCATCTGGGTGGCCTCTGTGAGAACCGGATGCTGAAGGAGAAGGACAACTGAGCTGATCCAGCAGGCGCTTCTTATGCTCTTACGTTCCTTAAGCTGTTTCCTCCCCTTTTGACCCCGCAGTTTAAGAGCCCTTAATAGAAAGTGGAGAGCCTTGCAAGCAGCTCCGCACCAGAACAGTAGCAGTGCAGTCAACTAGTCACAAGTTAATGACTATTATCTGTCAGATTAGAAGGAAGTTATCCCATGCCAACTCCTAAATATGAGATTAAAACTTCAAAGAAAAAGAAATCATGTGTCAGATGAGCAGCCATTTCATTATCTGGCTGAAGGAATGTTATTACAGTCCAGCTATAAAATAGCATTTAATTACGTTGGCATGGATATCATAACCAGAAATATTATTAGGCTATGCTCAAGCCAAAAGCTGGCACAGTATTTTTGTAGGGAAAGTAGTTCTTATATAGAGAATGAATTCAATTCATGATGAATAAAAAAGAGAGGGTTTTTTTAACTAACAAATGCTCCCTAAAACTGCCAGCCCATATATTCTTTGACTGGATCCAAGCCCGAACAAAAGAAAAAGTGGAACAAAAGAGGAGAAATTGGTTTTGTTAAATCTTTTTTTAAAAAAGTCAAACAAATCTTAAATACATAAAAGCATGTTAGAAAGAACAGAGCAAGGTACAATAGGCAATAAATAGCAATTAAACTTTAGAATGTCTAACTGGTTGGTTCCCCCCCCAAAAAAAAAAATTGAAAAATTCAGTGCACAATCCAATGTATATCTACTCTGAAGTAAGTCCCATCAACTTGGATCCTAACTAGTCTTCTGTGAATAGCTGGTCTCCTTCTGTTCACAGATGGTACTGAGATCCAGGGGAAGATCCCATTGGCAGAAGGCAAGAGGCAATTCTTGTTCTTCCACCCTGCCCTGCTTTTCATGATGCTCTGGAAGGTCCTCAGACCCTCTGGAGCAGAGTTTCATGGAGTGAGCAGATTGCAGGTGGAAGGAGCAGGAGCAAACTCAATATGAGTTCAGTGGGACCTGCTCCCAGAGTTTAGAGAATTACAACTGGGAAGAACTGCTCAAGGAGGCTGTGGAATGTCTTCTGTTTTCTGCTGGAAAACTGGAATGTTTTCTCATGGGCAGCTTTGAAACAGGATGTCCTTTCCAGTGCCTTGTATTGCTCTAGTAGACCCACTTGGTTCTTTCCAGTGCTGCAGTTATGCAAGTCCAAAACACAGATGGGGAACTCTTTCAGCCCCTTTCCATGCCCTTTTCGGCAACCTTCTGGAAGCAGAAGTAGGTTGAGCAACACATTTTAATTTTATCTTTGCACAATAGGTTTGTTTCTGCACATACCTCTCTTCATCTTCCACCCAGGCAAGCAAGAAGCAATAGCAGAACTCAAGGGCTCATTCAAGTCAGGCAGAAGTACTCAGGGAGGGTGCAAATAAGAGTCAGTGGAGGGGTGTGGCCTGGGTGGAAGGGGTGTGGCCTAAGTAGTGTGGCCTGAGGTCCCCCATCCCTAAAATCTCAGTCACTTTGATTAACTTTTGATACTTTGCTATATGCAAAAGCCAGCTGGGGAAATGCTTACAAATCTTGAATCTTCATATTACCCTGTTTCTGTCTGTGTGATCCAGAAAGTCACTTTTGCTTATTCTTCCTTGTTTTCCCTATGCTGCCAATTCCTTTGGTGTCAAAGTTATTGGAGCTAATAATCTACACATCATTTTTTGATGCTCCTCTAAGGGTAACAGTGAAAGAGAGTGTTGCCCATTTGCTTCTGTGTGGGAGCATTTGTCACTACAAGTCAAAGCATCTATCATGTTATTTATATCCTGCTGCTCTGTAAGGAGCCCTTTTTAATAGATATATGCACAGATCCATTAACATGATCACTGACAAAGTACTTAACCCGAGGTACCACTGTAATAATAAAAAATCTTTATTGCAGTCCAAAGACCCATAGAACAATTTCAGAACAAAATACAGTTAAGACAGCCAACCACAAAAGAGGGAGAAAGTGAGGTGGTCATTTTGTTATGTCTCAAGCATGATGATCTTTGTTTCTTTTAACTTCCGAAATAAACTTTGCCACGGCCAGTGTAATATTGTTGGGCCTGTCCTCCAAAGATATTTAATATGGGAGGCTTCAGATTTTCCCGGCAGATTTGCCAGTAGGTGTTTGATCAGTTGGTCCCTTGCTTGCTCGTACTGCCCACAATGCAGTAAGATATACTCCAGGCAATCGAGGGAGATGTCTAAAGTTGGATCAGAGGCTTCCAAGTTTCTCTGTGGGTTCAGCTGTCCAAAAGTGCAAAGAGCTGAAGGAATTATGTGGCTCTGGGGTGGAGTCATGTGGCTTAGCAGTGGAGCTATAGGTGCATCTGCACAGCCCTGTTCTATCCATGTTCTCTCTTTGGGTGATAATGCATGAAAGGGCTAGGAAAATGTTCAGACTTGACATTCCTCATCAGAAAGCCAAGAGTTTACTCAGCTCCATTGACTCTTAAGCTCAGAGTCATGAGTTTGAGCTCCATGTTGGGCAAAAGATTCCTCCATTGCCGGGGGTTGGACTAGATGACCCTCATGGTCTCTTCCAACTCTACAGTTCTATGACTCCACCTTAGGTTTCGACCTCTTCATTTGGCTCTGTGTGCAGAATAGGCCAATGGCAGCCCCATTGCACCACATTTCTTGGTTCTAGAGGAAGACATAGCAGAAGATATAGCAAAACGTGAGACAAGTAGTATCTTCAGACTAGGTGTCAGGAAAACATTTGATTTAGTTCTCATTTAAAGGTGAACCTACTTAATTTGCACTTTCTGGAACAATGCATGAACCAAAATACTGCCATCCTTTGAAATTTGCACTTTTCTGAATTTTGCAGTGCATTTCTCCAAATAATTTTTTAAAATAAAAACAACAACAACACAAAACCCCACCCTGCAACACTAGTTTGAATTGTGCAGAAAGATGCATATCTTAGTGAAAGTAACATACAAAATAAATCTGGGAAAACTGCTTTGCAAAAGTGAATAAATCTGGGAAAACTGCTTTGCAAAAGTGTATACATTTGACAAAATTGCTTGCATAGTTGTGCGTATGAGGAAAAAATCACACTAAAATGCCTATAACTTTTTGTAAAGAAAAGAAAAATCACAAAGTGATGTGGAAATGTGGGGAGCTGAAATTAAGACAGGGAAGATGAGAATCCAGAACTGACAGATTCACCCATCCCTACTTTGGATGCTGCTTAGCTGATAGTTTTGTATAACTCTACCTGACTCAGTTCAGCTGGTCTTCGACATTATGTTAACGACATGCTGCCAGCAAGTGAGGAATTAACTGCTTCACTTCCATCAGCCTATGCCTTTGGGGCCTGGCATTGTTGCTCTCCGTTTACCTACATGCAGCTTGATTCACTGCACACTAACCTTAGGCTCTGTTTTCTTAATTATCCTCCTTGTCCAGCCCTGGAAATTTAAACCATGCAAATCCCAATGACCCAGCTGCTTGCCTTGGGTGTATTCTACCAGATGGATTACTGATAGCTGCTAAGACTTCTGACATTCTTTAGACTCTGGAGCCACTATTTATCCTCAAATGTATTAGTGAGAAGTAGAAAAATAGGACCTTTGATACAGGCTCAAATAATCTTCAGGGTGTGTCTGCATTCGCACCTTTAATCTCTGTTCTTCTGAGACTTTCCTTCCTGCTCTTTTGCTCTTCTGGAAAACATTTTTTCATCATGCAGCTCAGATGTAAGATACTTTTACTTAAAGGGGTGCATCTCTGTGTTGGACTCAGTGTTAAAAGACCAGTAAATCAAAGAGACTTTTATTTACGAAGAAGTAACAGTTGTACTACTGGCATATATGAACATCCTAAGCAATCTGTTGTGAAATTTGTGAGGCATTCCCTTTATGGGGTTGGACTTTGACCTTGCTCCATAAACAGAAGGTAATGGGCAGTTTGTTATACCCTTGGGAAACTGTCCTGTTAGCACCTCATTAATGTGCTTTTATTGCATCATTGAGTGGGATTCTCTCTTGGACTAAAGCATCACCGTCCCTCAGTGGTTGTGGACGTACATGAGCCACTAACAAGGCAGTTTTCCAGGAGCAAAAAAGGAAGTTGTCCATTAGTCTTGTTCGTGGAGAGAAAACCTATGAAGTTAGCCGGCAGGAATGGCATGCAAAGGAGGCAAGGAGGCAATATAAATGAGAAGAAAGGAAAGGGAACTGTATAGATGTTAGATATAACGGTATACAGTGGTACCTCAGGTTAAGTACTTAATTTGTTCCGGAGGTCCGTTCTTAACCTGAAACTGTTCTTAACCTGAAGCACCACTTTAGCTAATGGGGCCTCCTACTGCTGCTGCGCCGCCGGAGCACGATTTCTGTTCTCATCCTGAAGTAAAGTTCTTAACCTGAAGCACTATTTCTGGGTTAGCAGAGTCTGTAACCTGAAGCGTATGTAACCTGAAGTGTATGTAACCCGAGGTACCACTGTATTACAAACCAGAAAAAGTTTTAAATATAAAGATAGAAAATTAATAAGTGACTTTCCTTACACTAAGCTCTATAATTATCCTTCAACGAGCCAATGAATCAAAATAGATATATAAGGATAAACCATTCCAGTCTGTCACTTGGTTGTAGCAGAAGCACTGGTGAGCTGGTCAGCTTCACAGCCTGGCTGTTGTGGTGGGATATGGCATTGGGATATGGCAAGGGACCCCACGTGGGGGTCTGCGGAGAGTAACATATCAGGCCACAGCCTTAGCTCAGTGGGGTGACCCTAATGCCACTCACCTTGAGTTGTCAGCTGGTTCCCAGATGCACGGCATGAACCAATATGGCAGCTACCACGGGTGTGCCCAGCAGGTGGGTTGTTCAGATCCTTGCTCTATGCCATGCCAACCCCATTTGCTTCCTGTTATCAAGAAATTTTTAACCCATACATGAGGCTGGTATGCCCCATTTCCTCCTCTATTCCAGGGACTGCCCTCTTGCACATGCCACACAACTCAGGTTAGTGATAGTCTACCAGACCAGGCATCCTCAAACTCGGCCCTCCAGATGTTTTGGGACTACAACTCCCATCATCCCTAGCTAACAGGACCAATGGTCAGGGGTGATGGGAATTGTAGTCCCAAAACATCTGGAGGGCCGAGTTTGGGGATGCCTGTACCAGACTAAGAGAGGAAATTTCCAAGCTAATCTGAAATGAAGAATGGGCAAAATGTAAAATAAGCTTTCTGAATTTTCTGTATGTACGTTTTCCAGTTACAGCATTTTGCTACATGCTACTTCAATCTCCAACCACCAACAGATTCTGCGGAGGTCTGTGCTTTATGCAGGGTTTGGTTCCCTTGGAATGAGGATCAGTGGAGATTGTGGTGTATTTACAATATATATGGTTTTATTTACACATACAGTATATACAACCTGAGCATACAATGGAGGCACTTGCAGCATTAACGCTCCAGCAATCTTGCTTCCTCAAACTCAGCTTTGGATCCAGCACAGAGCAAGGCATGCCTCTGTCCCTTCAGCTTCCAGCATCAGACCCACTCTCTCACACAACCTTCCACACCCAGTCCCCTTGACCTATTGTTCTTCCTTCTAGAATGACATGGCATCCAGCCAGGTGAGGTGGGAAAAGGCCCACCCATATGTCACTATGGCAACAGAGCAACATCTTTGGATATGTTAAATCATGGCGCCTAACTAGGCAGCCAAAGCCATTAACTTGACAAAGCCAAAGCCAAAGCCATTAACTTGACAAAGGAAGTAGCTTGGCAGCCTGCCTCTTATATAGCCTACCCTCAAAGATAGAGGATCGCCAGCTGGGAGGGGAGCCAGGGTATCATTGAGACTGACTTCCTGAAACTCACCGTACATTTCTCTCATGCTGAAATCTTGACCTTCTTGAGACATATGGTTGTCAGAGGCTTGACAACCATATGTCAGGAGTGCTCTGATGGTGTTTCCTGCTTGGCAGGGGGTTGGACTCGATGGCCCTTGTGGTCTCTTCCAACTCTATGATTCTATGACTCCTTTTATGAAAAGCAAGTTATTGATGCTTAGGAAGCTATGAGGAAAAACTAATATATATCTTTTCCAGCTTTAAGCTTTCAAGCATGAGTGTGACAAATACATCAAAGGAAATAAAGTAGAACAAAACAAAAAGAAACTGAAATATTTTAACTGCAAAGCACCCCATGCTAGCTTTACGTGACTGTTTGTGTGAGCAAATTTGGGGGATATTTAAACCAGAGTGAAAGCAGCACCAACCCATTCTTTCTTTGAAATATTTCGTGCAGGTGGCTTGGCAAATAGTTATCAAGCATGCAGAATAGTCAGCTCCACAAATTCTATCTGCAGTTAACTGACCAAGAGTTACTGGGATACATAGCTGTCAACTTTTCCCTTTTCTTGCGAGGAATCCTATTCAGAATAAGGGAATTTCCCTTTTAAAAAAGGACAGTTTTTTGGAGACCTACCTGGCAGCATTCACTGGCTAGAGATGGAGCAGTTACAGGTGACAGGTCCTCCGCTCCCCCAGGCTAGAAAGAACAAGAACATAATGGCAAAGGGGAGGCGAACTTGACCCCATCTATTGCCCAGAAAGTCAACACTTGCTTTCCTCTCCCCCCCAATCTTCCTCTTGTGTCATATCTATTAAATGGTGGTCCTATGGACAGGGTCTGCCTTCCCTTTTAATATGTGTACAGGGTGTAGAAAAAATCAGGCACGCAGTATTATTTATCGATTACTCTGAGAACTGCAACCAATGCTACACTGAAAATAACTCAGTAGAGGGCAGTAGCAGAGCAAGATAGTAGCACCGTTTGAGTTTCCTGTGTTTCACCTTGCTCTGACATCATTTGGACTTAGCACCAGAAGGCTGAAATGAACTGTTGTCTGTTCCTGAATTGTCACTGACATGCGACTGATATTTGTTCTGCTGCTGCATTGTGAACTCTGTATCATCTATAGCAGGAGTAGGCAACCTAAGGCCCGTGGGCTGGATGCGGCCCAATCACCTTCTCAATCCGGCCCGCGGGCGGTCTGGGAATCAGCATGTTTTTACATGAGTAGAATGTGTCCTTTTATTTAAAATGCATCTCTGGGTTATTTGTGGGGCCTGCCTAGTGTTTTTGCATGAGTAGAATGTGTGCTTTTATTTAAAATGCATCTCTGGGTTATTTGTGGGGCATAGGATTTCATTCATTCCCCCCCCCATATAGTCCGGCCCACCACATGGTCTGAGGGATGGTGGACCGGCCCATGGCTGAAAAAGGTTGCTGACCCCTGATCTATAGCATGGTTTCTATAGGGAACAGATATTAGTATCTAGTACTTTACACCTTCTGAACTGAATATCCTGTTCCTTTTTAAGCAGAGCCTTTCCCATGAATCAGAAAGGTGTGACCACGTGTTGTTTTTCCTTTTCCTTTTCATCCATTAAACTATACAGTATCCCCTTTCCATGTCATTTCCCTTAAATCATCCCATGCTTTTAGTGTCACTTTTAATTCTGCTGAGATGCAAACGACACAGTTGTCATAGGAGATGGATTTAGACATGATATCATTTGCAAATTATCTAGTTTTGCAAGGCATTTTTTATTACAAATGCAGAATTTGCACGATGCAGAAGATTATTGTTTGTGTGACAAGGCTGGAATTAGGCTTTAAATAAATAGTGATAAAATAGGTCAGTGCCATCCATATTTGTAGAAGCCAAATGTGTTTAAATCAGAATGCAAAAGTAGAGGGAGGAATTAAGTAATCCATATACATTAACATCAATGATTTAGATGCTGCAGGAAAAATATACGATTCTTCAAGTATTTGGCTGGTACCAGCCATACTTGAATGGGGCTTAAAGATTACAGCCTAAGTGGCATCATCTGCCTTTTTGAAAACTGCAGCAGTACAGGTCAAGTCAAGATAACCTTGCCTACTTGATCAAAATTTGTACAACTTACATGATACCTACCAGGTTTTTTATATATTACTATTTTTTGATATAACAATGTGTCTAGGGATATTTACCTGTGCATTACAAAAGAGAGGGATATTCAATTATAGGCAGCATCAACAGAGTATAGTGTTTTTTTCAAGGGAAGTAATAGTATTGCTGTCTTGGTCAGACCACACCTGGAGTACTGTGTCCAGATACAGGCACTGCAATTTAATGAGGATATTGACAACAGAAATGTGTGCAGAGGAGGGCAACCAAGGTGATCAGGGGTCTGGAAACCAAGCCTTATATGGAATGGTTGAGGGAGTTGGGTATGTTTAGCCTGGAAAAGAGGAGACTGAGAGGAGATCTGATAGCCATCTTAAAATATCTAAAGGGCTGTCACATGGGAGATAGATGCAAGAGACAGGGCCTTTTCGGTGGTGACTGTACAGCTTTGGAACTCTCCCCAAGGAAAATAATATGGCTCCTTCATCTTCTTTAAAATAGGCTTTGAGGTTTTTTCTGTTCCAATCTGCCTTTAATTAAAATGCTGTGCAGAATGTTGCTGTTTTACATTACAGTGGTAGTTCGGATTACATACACTTCAGGTTACATACGCTTCAGGTTACAGACTCCGCTAACCCAGAAATATTACCTCGGATTAAGAACTTTGCTTCAAGATGAGAACAGAAATCGTGCAGCAGTGGTGCAGCGGCAGCAGGAAGCCCCATTAGCTAAAGTAGTGCTTCAGGTTAAGAATAGTTTCAGGTTAAGAACAGACCTCCAGAACGAATTAAGTTCTTAACCTGAGGTATCACTGTACTGCTTTTATATATCTCACACTGCTGTTTGACATCTTTCTGCTTTGACATTCTAGAACAGGGGTCGGCAAAGTTTTTGTGGCTTGGGCCGGTTCACACTCCCGCAGACGCTGCATTGGGCCTGAGTGTGCGCGCACACGTGTGTAAACACTATTTCTGGTGCTCCTTCCAGTGCGAAAGAGGTGTGTGCAGCTTCCCATTGGCTGCAGGAGCTTCCTGCAGCCAATGGGAAGCTGACCAGTGTCGCAGAAGGCAGGCCTCAATCTGCTCTGCACTGGTTTAGTGTGGCACATGGGAGCCGACCGAGCAGGCAGCGGGGGTCCATGGGCCGGTTAAACCACCCCCGTGGGCCGCTTGTGGCCCATGGGCCTTAAGTTGTCAACCCCTGTTCTAGATCATGGGCAGTCAATGTGCTGCCCTCCAGATTCTACTGGAGTACAACTCCCTGGAAAAGCCCCTGACGTTGGGAAAGAGTGAGGGCACAAGGAGAAGGGGACGACAGAGGACAAGATGGTTGGACAGTGTTCTCAAAGCTACCAGCATGAGTCTGACCAAACTGCGGGTGGCAGTGGAAGACAGAAGTGCCTGGTGTGCTCTGGTCCATGGGGTTACGAAGAGTCGGACATGACTAAACGACTAAACAACAACACCACAATGCCCATCAGCCCCAACCAGCACTGACTACACTGATTCTAGAATCTCAAATACCAAAATTTACTTACCACACCATCTCTTTCACCACTATGAGATATCCATAATATTTGAACAAAAATACACCATTGGCCCACCAGCAAATGTATGGAAAGTGTAGAAAGAAGTGAGATGCAGAACTTTACTTACCATCCAGAAGGAGAAAAAAAGAGTGCCTCGGAACTAGTTTGAAAACATCTTTCAAGAAGCCCCTTGCAGGGAGGAGAGAGGCAGAGCAATTTCATTGTTTACATCGTAAAGCATGTATTGCATGACAGGCTCTGACATTTCATTCACAGCTGCACGGAAACCGACTGTGCGCTGATGAAGTCTTTTGCGTACAAGCTGGTTGGGAATCTTAAAAAATACATGAGGCAGATAGAGAATGTGGTTTCCTTAAGAAAAATAAATGACCAGATGCCAAGTATTTCGTTTTTGTATGAAGGGTTCTTTAGAAGCTGGTCAATTGTTAAAATTCATAACAATGGTTTCGGTGTAATATTTGAGGTTTCCTGTCCTGGAAAAGGCTGTGGTTTACATTTTTCTCCTCCTAGTTCCCTTGATAAGCAGAAGGTAACTGAAAAGTATTCCCTGGGATGCATTAAGGTAGAGTAAAATTCTTTCTGCTCCAGTTACTGAAAAAAACCAGAGCAGTGGAAATAACAGAACTTAGAAATCCTATGAAATATACAGTTCATTCAGCTCCAGTAATCTAGGTTGCTTTTTTGAACTCAGCATGCTGAGAAGGCTCTGTGAAACCCCAAACCAGAACAGGAAATGATTCTTCAAAGAGAAACCAGCTACAACAAAGTTGCACTCGAGGGCTTCCTCTAACCAGACAATATTTCAAGTCTTTTGCTTTTAAGGACCACACTACTGATCACACAACCAGCTTTCTCAACCTCACTAGAATAGTGTTACAGATGATCAGCTGTTCCTGTTGCTCAACAGAAGATGGGGGAAGTATCTGAAATAGATCTTATCCTAAATCTCTCAGAATATATAATTTTCTGAGAAAATTTCTGATATTTTTTCTTGTTCCTTACTCTCTGCCCAGAAAACGAAGGCCATTTTGCAAAATTTCCTTTGAATGTTCACTCTTGTACGTGTATGTGACGGTTACTATACCTCACACTCCTTCCTTGCAACAATGTCTGAAATGACACTAAGTATGGAGGATTTCAGAGAATAACAAATGGCGGGCAGGCTAAAATGCAAGCCAGAGAGGGAGAACATTTTTCCACACAGCTCCGTGTCCTACTTGGATATGACAGGTCAACAGTGGTGATGCTGTATAGGTACACTCTGTTGGGATACTGACAGGAAAACAGAGGCATCAGGCAGCCTCCCTGGCAGTATCCCAACACATTCTGCATCAGGTTCATAGAACCCAAGGCATTTAGGTTCTTACAGCTGAGCACCAGCAGCTTGAATTGGGCTCAGAAGCAGGGTCAAGTTTCCTGTAAACTTGCTCTCTCAGAGTGAATGCAAAAAGACCAACCATCCATATTAATTCCCTGTTGTCAAAATGGAAGATATCACTTTCCATTTAAATCCAGCTTATTACTGAATTGAAGCACTCATTCATCACTTCCAGAGTCTCACCTGATGCCCAAGTTATGGGATATCCTATGTGGTGCATGGCTATATTTTCTAGTCATCAGAAAGTTTGATTAGAGCTAAATTAAAAAAAAAACATGCAAATGATTAGGAATACAATATTTATTGTGGAAGAGATTTGCTGAAACTCCTGCGGAGGGACTTAAGAGACAAGGGAGAGAGACAGACTTTCACAAATCAAGGTATTTATTGTATTTGGAATTCCAGCTTTAACTACAGCTTCTCAAAGTTGTTAAGTGTAAGAACAGTAAGCTGCTTTGATGATTAATATATGATTCATTTGGTTCATTAATATGTGATACATTCCTAGTTTTCAGGAGGTTCTGTTGGTGCAAGGACTACTGATTTTGTTAGTGGTTCTATAATGGGTGGGCAGGTGATACGGCAGCCTAAACTAGAGCCTACGTTTTCTCTTGTTCCTACTTTTCTACATTAAAATAAAAATAAAAATGATCTGTTTCTGAGCCACTCTGTGACTCTGCTCCCTCCTTTTTGATCTGTGCTTCAAGTTCTAAACTCTCCTGCATGAAATGAATATCTGTGTTCAATCATTCACTATAATGGGAAAATCGTAATAAAACCCAACTCCTCCTCTTTTCCAAGCCAAGGAAAAAAACAAGCTTATATGGGTAATAGAGTAGTGGGAGAAGAAGAAATAAGACATAGAATCATAGAATCATAGAACTGTAGAGTTGGAAGGGACCCCAAGGGCTATCTAGTCCAACCCCCTGCAATGCTGGAATATGCAGCTGGTCCACACAGGGATCAAACCTGCAACCTTGGTGTTATCAGCACCATGGTCTAACCAACTGAGCTATCCAAGCTCATCAAATATCTGATTTGCCATTAAATCGTGCATTCATTAGGGCACAAGAGGGTATTGACAATAGTAAGTGAAGAAACCATGGGAAGAACAGAATGTTTAGCTTAGAGGAAAAAAGAATAAGGACAAGACCACAGTGATTTCAACCATCATCATCATCATCATCATCATCTATTTGTACTCCGCCCATCTGGCTGGGCTTCCCCAGCCACTCTGGGTGGTTTCCAACAAAATATTAAAATACCGTAATACAGCAAACATTAAAAGCTTCCCTAAACAGGTTTCTGCAAGATCTCAAGGGGTTCTCACAAGTTCTTATAAAATGCTTGAGATCTCAATGAGATTTTGGCAAACTCTTACAAGATTTCAGCAAGCTCTATGTGATCTCATCATATCTCACTACTGGCAGTGCTTCTCCAGTGCTGCCAGTGGCAGAGTGGGCAGGGCGCTGACACGGGCACTGCGTCTTGTGCTTCTGCCACCCAAGGCAGCTGCCTCAGCCCACCTCATGGGCAGGCTGGCCCCAATAGTATGAACAATGCTGCACCAGGCAGCCCTGCTGCTGAAAGTAAATGGGGGCTGTGCAATGGCCCCCCAACCTGCCCTGTGGGCCCTGGACCAGGCTGGTTCACTGTGTGCAACTCCAGAGATCACCCAGCCCAGATCTGCCAATGAAGTAATTTGGAGTAGGGCTGAGGGTTTTACCACACATTTAAAACAGGGTTTCAAAATATGGCTGGGAAGGGGGCGCACCAGCAGCAAACAGGTTCATATTCTGCATGGGGCTGCTCCTTCATGAGTAGCTTCCCTGCACCTCTCCTTCCTGCTGGGCCTCTCCTCCTTCCTGCCCCCTGAAGTATCCCTGTGGCGCTGTGGGGTAAACCACAGAGCCTAGGACTTGCCAATCAGAAGGTCGGTGGTTCGAATCCCTGTGACGGGGTGAGCTCCCCTTGCTCGGTCCCTGCTCCTGCCAACCTAGCAGTTTGAAAGCACATCAAAGTGCAAGTAGATAAATAGGTACCACTCCGGCGGGAAGGTAAACGGTATTTCCGTGTGCTGCTCTGGTTTGCCAGAAGCGGCTTAGTCATGCTGGCCACATAACCCAGAAGCTATACACCGGCTCCCTTGGCCAATAAAGCGACCCCAGAGTCGGTCACGATTGGACCTAATGGTCAGGGGTTTCTTTACCTTTTTACCTTCTAAGCAGGAGGATCCATTCCTGTGTTGTGCTGCACCTTCACAAGCAGATTCTGTGCCCACAGCCTGTTAAATAAATAAGTAAAACACAGTGGACAAATCAGAGTGGGGAGAAAATCCTCTTTAAGAAGTCTAGGCTTTTTTGCCCCACCAACCTCACCCCCACCCCCATACTCTTCCAGCAAGTAAGAATAGCTGAGTGGGGAATGCTTCCAAAATTCATCTAGATTTTTTGCATTGTTCACTGGACGCCCTGGGAACGGCCTTAGAAACGAAGCAGGAAAGATCCTTGGAGAAATATAACTCTTATAAAGCAATTTCATTTCCAATGGCAAGTGAGCTGTCATAAACTAATTGTTCTTTGGCCGCTCCTGGGAGGTTCACCACCTGTTCGCCGTCTTCCTCCATAGACCAAAGGAGTATGTAGAGTAAATATAAAAGCAGCAGTCAAGTCAAATTGTTGCCTGCAGCCAAACAGTCTCAAGCTGCGAGCTCATCAGCTCTGATAAACTAAGCAGGTTGAGGCGAGGTCAGAACTTGGTGAAAAGGCAGCCAGAGACATTCTGAATGCTGCAGGAAATGGTGCAGGAAAGACAGATGGGCCCCCTTCTCAGCACTAGGAAACAAACCAGGCCCCAAATGTGGTGCTATGAGGCCAGAATGTCATTGGGGGTGGCTGCTCTTTCTCAATTAGCAGCCCAGGAGGATACATTGATTGCTGGTGGCGGCTAAACTTCTAATGCTAGAACAGCCGCCACACTTCTCACTTAGTTAGGCATCTGGAGACATTGTAAGAAAAATGTCCACAAACCCCCTACTCCTAAGCAAACACAGTTCAGAAGAGGCTCCTTTGGCCCCAGCAGGAGTGTTGGGAGCTGATACATATGCTCCTAGACAACCTCAGCTTCTGACATATAACAAAACCACAACAAAGTGCAATAACAATTTTGCCATAACAGAGAGGACAGAGACTGAAAGTCTTCTCTGTGGGAACTTTTACACAACCAATGTCTCTTGATGAAACAAACAGCAAGGGGGGGGGGTGGTATTTAGCAGAATCAACACATTGGAAAAGCAAGTTTTTTGTTTCAGTGCCATAATTGGTACACTGTTTGGGTTAATGGAGACAGGAATTCTTACTGTAGACCCACAGACGGGGCCTACCAGCAAAGAAACTGAAGTTGGTGATCGTTTGGAGATACAGCAAGATGGGGATAAGTCTGAGATCTCTACGTCCCTATCAGATTCAGTAGCAAAACAATGGAATGACATCTATCAAGATTGGAACTTGAACTCAGAGGCCTGCTTTTACAATATGAATGCTCAGGAGATGGAATTGTTTTCCATTCTTGATCTAAGCCCTTCAGATCCAAGGCTATTTATAGTGGATGAGTATGCTGAAAACCCACTTGCTACCTTCCAAGGAAATGATCTTGGCCTGTCACCTAACCTAATTTGTTCAAACCCCAATCTGGCATCTGGAGAGCCAGTGTGGTGTAGTGGTTAAGAGCAATAGACTCGTAATCTGGGGAACCAGGTTCGCATCTCTGCTCCTCCACATGCAGCTGCTGGGTGACCTTGGGCTAGTCACCCTTCTCTGAAGTTTCTCAGCCCCACTCACCTCACAGAGTGTTTGTTGTGGGGAAGGAAGGGAAAGGAGAATGTTAGCCGCTTTGAGACTCCTTTGGGTAGTGATAAAGTGGGATATCAAATCCAAACTCTTCTTCTTCTTTTGACCAAACTCTGGAGGCTACAGGTTGACACTCCATGTTTCCTGCCCCACAGAGCAGACGGGAGTAAAGGGCAGTGAACGATGGATTAATAAACACACCTGGAAAGTCCAAATTTCAATGATGACTCTCCTAGAAAGAGGTATCCAGATGTTCTACAGGTGATCATTCAGTAATGAAATCCAGTGGAACAATGAAAACTGCAAGCAGGAATTCAAGTCATTGTAGGGCCTTCCCTGGATTTAGGAAATGGTTTACAATTTAAATACCGGTCTAATTGTGACCAGAGCGGCAGTATCAAACTAACCTTTCAGGATCCAGATGTACAGGATAAATTTTGGTTATTGATTCATATGTTCCCGCCCCACACCCAATGGCAAGTTAGAAATCCATTCCCTGTACTTACTAGATGAAAGGAATTGCAGTCTGGAAAAGGCAACTTGAGAGGATGAGCAGGAGGTTCTCAAGTCATACGACTCCTGCCTTTGTCACCTATACTGATAATACCCAGATGTGCTCCAATAGACAAGAAAGGGAGATTCATTATATTGGCACAAATGCAAACATTGGAAGAAATATGCCCAGGTTAAATCCCCCAAACTCCTACCCTGATAGCAATCTATCTTCCAGAAATCAAAGGGATTATCCATGAAGAAATGCTCAAGATAAACCCAGGCCTAGGAATAATAATAGAAAAGCAAATTATAATACCTTTAGCTCTCCTTTAAGATGGTGCTGTGGGTTAAACCACAGAGTCCAGGACTTGCTGATCAGAAGGTGGGCGGTTCGAATCCCCGCAACGGGGTGAGCTCCCGTTGCTCGGTCCCTGCTCCTGCCAACCTAGCAATTCGAAAGGACGTCAAAGTGCAAGTAGATAAATCGGTACCGCTCTGGCGGGAATCATAGAATCATAGAATCATAGAGTTGGAAGAGACCACAAGGGCCATCGAGTCCAACCCCCTGCCAAGCAGGAAACACCATCAGAGCACTCCTGACATATGGTTGTCAAGCCTCTGCTTAAAGACCTCCAAAGTAGGAGACTCCACCACACTCCTTGGCAGCAAATTCCACTGTCGAACAGCTCTTACTGTCAGGAAGTTCTTCCGAATGTTTAGGTGGAATCTTCTTTCTTGTAGTTTGGATCCATTGCTCCGTGTCCGCTTCTCTGGAGCAGCAGAAAACAACCTTTCTCCCTCCTCTATGTGACATCCTTTTATATATTTGAACATGGCTATCATATCACCCCTTAACCTCCTCTTCTCCAGGCTAAACATGCCCAGCTCCCTTAGCCGTTCCTCATAAGGCATCGTTTCCAGGCCTTTGACCATTTTGGTTGCCCTCCTCTGGACACGTTCCAGTTTGTCAGTGTCCTTCTTGAATTGTGGTGCCCAGAACTGGACACAGTACTCCAGGTGTGGTCTGACCAGAGCAGAATACAGTGGCACTATTACTTCCCTTGATCTAGATGCTATACTCCTATTGATGAGGCCCAGAATTGCATTGGCTTTTTAGCTGCCGCGTCACACTGTTGGCTCATGTCAAGTTTGTGGTCAACCAAGACTCCTAGATCCTTTTCACATGTACTGCTCTCAAGCCAGGTGTCACCCATCTTGTATTTGTGCCTCTCATTTTTTTTGCCCAAGTGCAATACTTTACATTTCTCCCTGTTAAAATTCATCTTGTTTGTTTTGGCCCAGTTCTCTAATCTGTCAAGGTCGTTTTGAAGTGTGATCCTGTCCTCTGGGGTGTTAGCCACCCCTCCCAGTTTGGTGTCATCTGCAAATTTGATCAGGATGCCCTTGAGTCCATCATCCAAGTCGTTGATAAAGATGTTGAATAAGACCGGGCCCAAGACAGAACCCTGTGGCACCTCACTAGTCACTCTTCTCCAGGATGAAGAGGAACCATTGATGAGCACCCTTTGGGTACGGGCAGTCAGCCAGTTACAAATCCACTGAGTGGTAGCATAGTCAAGACCGCATTTTACCAGCTTCTTTACAAGAATATCATGGGAAGGTAATGTTGAGGTTGGAACTTAACGGGTTAAGTTCTTCCCATGATGCCACACCATTCTGACGTCAATTTTGGAAGCTTGGGAGGAGCTTGGGAAGAGTATGCCAGTCCCACTCGGTACTTTGTGGGGAAAGGATGCAGTTTTGTCATGGCTGCAAATAGTCCTGGAAATTCCTGAGAAATGTTGGAATAAAAGCTGTAAATAGGCAAACCTGGACTGTGTGTGTTTGTCTGGAAGCCAAGCTACATGACAGTTTTACACCGCTGTGTAATCTCTGCTACGGCGTGACTGAGAGATCGGAGCAGAGCGTGCGGCAGGAGAAGTGTGCCGGGCAGTAAAGAGCTAATTGAGGATCGTAAATCAATTAGCGGGAGTCGCGCCAGATCAAACAAACTGCACAGGTTATGGATACCCTAAATCACCTATCGTAAAACTGTCACGGAAGAGCTGCCGGGAGCTGAGAAATCTGCGGTGTCTAGCAGAGGAGCACGGAAGCAAGCAAGCAAGCAAGCTGAAAGAAGCTGTTGCTGAATGCTGTGGAGCTGTGAGCTGAGAGCAGCAAGGAAACGTTTCTCCACGCCAGAAGAGCTGGTGCTTTTGTAAGTACAGCTTGAGGCCAACTTGGGAGAACCGGGAAAACATGGCAGATGGCCAGGAGGTGATTCAAGCTCCGTTTGAACAGCTTGAGGAACTCACCGCCCAAGCGTGGAATACCTGGGCAAGATGGGTGAGAGCGTGGTTCATAGCCACGGAGGTTTGGGACATTTCCCAGAGGGAACCAGTGCAACTGGTGGATAGAGATGCAGGAAAGCTGAAGTCTGTTTCTCTGGAGGAGAAAATGCAGAGGGAGAAAGCTATGAGAGCTGAGGTCTGCATGTTGAGAGCAGGTGTTCATGCAAATTTGCAACATCACCTGGAAAGCGTTGAATCTGCGTGTGAGGCCTGGAGTGTGCTGAAACGTCTGTGTGAAGGCTCAGCAGGAGGCCTAGGGCAGATGGAAGCTGAAAGCCTAGAGATGGCTGGAGCCCCTGTTCCTGATGATTTAGCCTCAAGGAGTGCTAGTGAGCAAGTCGGGGGGGCGGAAAGTTCCAAAGGCAAGTGTGAAAAGTTTTCCACTGAATCTGCTGGAATGGAGCGGCAGTTCAGGGGGGGCGGATCTGGCAAGGAGTGCTTCTCCGGAAGAAGGAGAAGGAGGCCAGCTGGGAGGAGCCCCAGGCAGTGTTTTTCCACTGGGTTTCGTCGGTGCTACGTGTGTGGATCTCACGGTCATTTCAAAAGAGACTGCCCACAGAGAGCAGCTGCACAGGAAGGCTTCAAGGACACCTTCCATGGAAATCAGTCGGGTTTCCATGGGAACCAGTCTGGAAGGGGAGGTCAGCGTGGGAACGCAAGAGAAGGACGAGGAAAACAACGTCAGGAGACTTATCAAATCACGGCTAGTCTGGCGTTGGCTGAAGACAGCTGTGGGACAGAGCTAAGTTTCATTATTGACTCTGCAGCTAATCGCAATTTGATTCCAGAGACACCTGCTGTCGAGAGGTGGAACTGCACGGCAATTCCTGCCGGGAAAACTGTACTGTTTGCAAATGGACAGAAAAGAAATATGACTAATGCTGTAAATTTGCATTTTTGTATTTTACAGGAAACGTTGGAGTGTTGTACTGTTCCTGGGATGCAACACTGTCTTTTATCTGTGCCTTATTTACTGAAAAAGGGATTTACGGTTTGTTTTCAGGGTGATGTGTGCACAATCTCCAAAGGAGGGAGGATGCTTGCCAAGGTTAAAAAGGGGCAGAATGATCTCTTCATTCTTAAAACGTCTCTGGAGGGTGGTGGGAAGGTTGAGAAAGCACAAGCACTGCGTGCTACAATTCCCAATCATGATTCATGCGTACATGCTTGGCATACACGTACAGCTCATAGTTCTCTTGAAGAACTACAGGTGCTGCCGGAAGTTTCCAATGGTTGTAAGATCTCAGAATGTGGACATGCTGTAAGTTGTGAAACTTGCAAACTGGCAAAGGTAAAAGGATGCAGTTATCCAAAGGTTGAAAGGATAACAACAAGGCCTTTTGAACTGATTCACATAGATTTGTGGGGTCCTGTAAAGGAACCAAGTCTGGGAGGGTCAAGGTTTCTGCTCTCGATGCAGGAGGATTTTACTCAGAATTCCTGGATACATGGCCTCAAATCCAAGGATGATGCAGCACAGCTGATCAAAGGGTGGATTGAGGGGGTGGAACAAAGGTTTTCCACCAAAGTGCAAGCTGTCACAAGTGACAGAGGAGCTGAGTTTACAGGTTCTGCTTTGCAGAAGTACTTTCGCAAGAAAGGGATACGTCACACAGTGACTTCACCCAATGAGAGGGGAGTGTCAGAGCTCAAATGTCAGGCTCTGGTTAAAACTGCACAGGTGTTGCTGGAAGACTCTGGGTTACCTCCAAGGTTTTGGCTGGAGGCAATCAAGTATGTAAGCTTCACCTGGAATCGCACCTACAATTCCATGGTAGGGGACACACCGTTTGGTTTGTTGCATGGCAGGAAACCCCAGATTCATTTTTTGCGTATGTTCGGGTCACGTGCGTCTGTGCCGGTACCTGCTGCTTTGCAGGGGCCAGATGGATCCAAGTTCCGAAAAATGATCTTCTGTGGGTATGAGCCAACAGCGAGTGCATGGAGGTTTGCATTTCCATCAGGTGATCAGAGTAAGTTACTGATCAGTAAACACGCTGAATTCTATGAGCAGGATAAAAAGACACAAGCTGCTGTCAAGCGTGATGTTCTTTCAGAGTGTCTCTCTGATTCAGAACAGGAAGATTATGAGGGGGAGGAAGAAGAAGCTGAGTCTGATGATGACGATCAGGTAACTGACCAAAGTCAGGAACAGGAGGAGGTATCGGTAGTTTCTCCACAAGTTGTAAAAAGGGAGGCCAAAAGCGAGCCTAGTTCTCCTGTGAGTGTAATGGAGAGGATTCGAAAACGTTTTAAGTCAGAGGGGGAATCCCGTGATGCTGAGGACACATTTCCTGGTGGCAGTGAGTCAGAGGTAACATCTGAGTTTATGCCCAGAAGGTCTAGTCGCACAACAAAGGGCATTCCACCTGATAGATACCAGGCAACATGTGCGTGGGCGAGATTCGCACAGTGTGATTCTGGGAGTGTTGAAAGGGTTCAACAGGTGCCTGGGAAAGATGCTGGGAAGGAGCACAAGGCAAAGGGTAAGGTGTTGAGCTCAAAAAGGTCTTGTCAGAAGGTGCAGCAAGGGGGGGTGTTGAGGTTGGAACTTAACGGGTTAAGTTCTTCCCATGATGCCACACCATTCTGACGTCAATTTTGGAAGCTTGGGAGGAGCTTGGGAAGAGTATGCCAGTCCCACTCGGTACTTTGTGGGGAAAGGATGCAGTTTTGTCATGGCTGCAAATAGTCCTGGAAATTCCTGAGAAATGTTGGAATAAAAGCTGTAAATAGGCAAACCTGGACTGTGTGTGTTTGTCTGGAAGCCAAGCTACATGACAGTTTTACACCGCTGTGTAATCTCTGCTACGGCGTGACTGAGAGATCGGAGCAGAGCGTGCGGCAGGAGAAGTGTGCCGGGCAGTAAAGAGCTAATTGAGGATCGTAAATCAATTAGCGGGAGTCGCGCCAGATCAAACAAACTGCACAGGTAAATGGTGTTTCCGTGCACTGCGCTGGTTCGCCAGAATTGGCTTAGTCATGCTGGCCACATGACCCAGAAGCTGTACGCCAGTTCCCTCAGCCAATAAAGAGAGATGAGCGCCGCAACTCCAGAGTCAGCCACGACTGGACCTAATGGTCAGGGGTTCCTTTACCGTTTACCTTTAAGATACAATAACTGACTAGAAAACATACAGAAAGGTCTTAACATCCAGAATGGTATTAACCCAACCTGGCAGGTTGGGTTAATAAGAAGGCAGATAAGGATTTTATTTATCTGTTCCAGCAATTTGATATAATATGTTTGTGAGAAACTGGGTCTCAGGAACTTAACCCTTTCCCCTGTCTCACACACATAATTACAGGGTTGTAACTCTTTTAGCTGGCCAGCTGTTAATAAATTGAAAGGGGGCCAAGGAATTGGG
Organism: Podarcis vaucheri; assembly: GCF_965113315.1. Taxonomy (NCBI): domain Eukaryota; kingdom Metazoa; phylum Chordata; class Lepidosauria; order Squamata; family Lacertidae; genus Podarcis; species Podarcis vaucheri. Next base: position 31,286,088 of record NC_138763.1, on the reverse strand, counting down.
AGCTTGACTGCCTTGATATCACTTGATTTGGCAGAGGAAGTTTGGATAGCTGATTTTGCAATTCAAAATAATTCTATTTTGCCGGTACAGATCAAAACTGAATTAGGAAGCATGTTATTCTGTATAAACATCTGCCTTCCCCCTACTAATATTCTGTCACTGATCACCAAGATCATGAAACACAACACTTGAAATACATGGAGGGTTATATCTAACTAAGCTGACATGAAAGGACTTTAGTCATGTTTTAATTTCAATGAATCTACTCCAAACATTACAATATGCCGTGATTACTACCAAAGGTACAAGATGGATAGTTTTTTTATATCCATAAGATGAAACGGAGGACAGGATGTCTACCGTACCCAACATAACATTGTATTGAAAGAGTGCCTTCCATTTCAAATGGCTAATTAGATTATTTTATGGGTCATAAATCATTGAAAGAAAAATTAGCGTAACATTCTGACTGAACAATATATATTGCATGCTTATTTTTACTGGAGAGGGCAGCATATTTTTCACTGGAAAATTAGACGTTTGATTTTCAGAGTTCAAACAAGCAATTTTCTGTAAATAGACATAGATATAGATCCCTACCTTGCTTGTTCCTTTTATATTCCACAATCTCCTTTTAAATGCTCTTTATATGTTCTAATAGCCTTGCCAGCAAGATAACTGCTTGGAACTTTGTCGGGTTTAATTCAGTTTCCCAGGATGGCAGAGCAATTTCTTTGATTCTTCCTTCCAACATGTGTGAATGTGTGAGGCAAACTGTGAAGGCTTCCCCCAGGCTCACCATGGTGCTTCCCATTTGGTGCTCTGTGGAGGAGTACATTTTGCTTCTCACCAGCCATTCAAGCTGATGCTCAGCTTCCAATTCCAGTTCCCCAGTCGCCTTGCTCTAAATTAATCTCAAGCTAGGTATCTTGATACAAGAAACATTCAGATTAAGAACTACTGCAAGGATATTGAAAAAGGCAAGCATATTTATTCAATAGGGGTTTTGTTTTGTTTTTAAATACCGTATTTTTTGCTCTATAAGGCTCACTTTTTCCCTCCTAAAAAGTAAGGGGAAATGAGTGTGCATCTTATGGAGCGAATGCAGGCTGCGCAGCTATCACAGAAGCCAGAATAGCAAGAGGGATTGCTGCTTTCACTGGGCTGCTGTTCTGGCTTCTGAGATTCAGAGGATTTTTTTTCTTGTTTTCTTCCTCCAAAAACTAGGTGCGTCTTGTGGTCTGGTGCGTCTTATAGAGCGGAAAATACGGTATGTTATTCCACCTTTCAGGGCCTCTACCCTTGCAAAATGGCTCAACATAATTGTTTGACAAACAGCAAATTGCAATGCACTAAAAGTTCAAATTATTAAAATAACACTAAAATGATATTGGTAGACATCAACAGCAGGTGAAACAATGGGTAAAGTGCATCACCATACAATGGGGTATGGAATAATAATAAAATAACACTCTTTAAGGATGCAATCCTACTCTTACTTGCAGGAGAGTAAGCCCAATGGAACACAATGGGTTTTACATCTGACTTAGCTTATATAAAATTGCACTGCAAGGCTGAATGCCAACAAAGAAAAGGCAATGTTTGTAATGGGTGCAACATGGCGGAGCTTGCTGCTTACCTGACATTCCTCCTGTTGCCACACTGCTGCATACCAAGGTAGAGAAGAGGAGGGAAAAGTGGACCTTGCTGCCCATGGCAGAGTCTGTTCTTATAGCAGGGCAAGCCCTGGATCCCACCCCACACCCCAGCTGTATCCACTCAGCCAGAAACCAGACAATAGCCCACACTGCAGTGAGCACAAACACCCATGTGTGTTTGTGTAGGGGGGCATTACAACCACTGAGCCTCTTAGGCTTGCTGATCAGAAGGTCAGCGGTTCAAATCCCTGCAACGGGGTGAGCTCCAGTTGCTCTGTCCCAGCTCCTGCCAACCTAGAAGTTCGAAAGCACACCAGTGCAAGTAGATAAATAGGTACCACTGCGGCGGGAAGGTAAATGGCATTTCCGTACGCTCTGGTTTCCATCACGGCATTCTGCTGTGCCAGAAGTGGTTTAGTCATGCTGGCCACATGACCCGGAAAGCTGTCTGTGGACAAACACCGGCTCCCTCGGCCTGAAAGCGAGATGAGCACTGCAATTCCATTGTCACCTTTGACTGGACTTAACCGTCCAGGGGTCCTTTACCTTTTTTGTGCTGGTGCCCCCAAAAGATGCTTTCCTTCCCCCCATGCTTATCGGCTTCCCACAGGTATCTGTTTGGTTACTGTGGGAAACTGGGTGCTTTTGGCAGGGGTGTCAGAGAACTCAACTGAAATGGGAAATGGTACCAGAAATTGTCTGTCATCTTCTGATCCTAGACTCATAAAATTGTGGAATTTGAAGGGATTCTATGGGTCCAATCCCTTGCCACAAAGGAATGACAGTTCGCAGTTCATTGTTGTTATTTGTCCCCAGTACATTATTGGTTACCCCCCCCCCCCACTTACAGTGAATAGTGTGGAATCATATGACAACAAAACAACTGACTACATTATTAAATTTGGCCACAAAAAAACAAATAATCTTTTTCTTTTGCGGAAGCCAAACTGCAGCAGAATGGAAATGACACTGAAGAACAAAATGGAAAATAATGCCTTTTTATATCCCTAGCCTATCATGTGATGCAGTTGGCTCTTCTCATGTTTTCATAGGCAGCAGTAATAATAATGGTGATGATATTGAGAATTCTGGTGATTTTTTTTAAAAATATAATAATAATCCTGTATTCTGCAATTGTTTTCTTTAAAATAAAATGTGTGGCTTCATTCTAACTGCCCAGAACTGGCAAAGAGGAAGGATGAGGCTATCAAGAGGCTAATAGGAAGCTACTCATTCCCTCACCAGATAGTACAAATTTGTGGTGATATATTTAAGTAGCATTTATATGTTTTCACTATTTTGAGGAAGCCTCATTCAAGTATAATGATCAAAAGAAGAATTTAGAGCTAAACACATTAAGGAGAATTTGCAGAGGGGAAATTGTTGTAAATTACCTCTCCTCCTTAAGGTTCATAGCAACCTCTGGGTCAGCCGATTCTCTTCTGCAGAAATAGAAATGCCTTAATTAAGGAAAACTTGCAATTTCTAAGAGAGAGGATCTTAAAATGGTGGGTTTAAATGCCAGATTGTAGGGCTCCATTATTGAAAAGCTTGAAATTTAAAGAGTATATTAACCTCACCATAGAAAATTAGAACCAAATATATGTATGTTGGAATAATAATAATAATAACAACAACAGATTTGCCATTACAGCCACTACATAGAAGTGGAGCTTCTGTCATCAGAAGTTTTATCCTCGGGAAATCTAATTAGTTCTTATAGCCATTACCTAACACAATGTTTTCATGGGTCAATCTGGTGGTCAGATTTTGAAAAGAACAATGAAAATGGAATTGTATCTAATGGAAAGTACTATCCTAGATATGGAGACCAGCCAGCATCAGGGAAGTTGCATATATCTGCAGAAAAAATGCTATATGTATCCAGTCATTGATACTGGCAGTGAAATAGTGGGGGCATTGATATTTATTATTATCATCATTATCATTATTATATTAGTATTATTTATTGAATTTATATACCACCCCATACCCGGAGGTCTCAGGGCAGTTCTCAGAACAAAATCAAAATACAAAACCACAAAATGCATAATCAAAATAAAAACAACAACCCAATCCCCCCCCCCCAATTTTAAAACAGCATTGGACATCAATTAAATCAACCAAAGGGTCTGGTTAAAAAGGAATGTTTCTGCCTGGTGCCTGACGGTGTATAATGAAGGCGCCAGGCGAACTTCCCTGGGGAGAGCATTCCACAGACAGGGAGCCACTGCAGAGAAGGCCCATTCTCATGTTGCCACCCTCCGGACCTCTCAAGGAGGAGGCACACCAAGAAGGGCCTCAGAAGATGATCTCAGGGTCCGGGTAGGTTCGTACGGAAAGAGGCAGTCCCTGAGGTATAGAAGTCCTGAGCCATTTGTCAAGAATGTATAACTTGCTGTTGAAATGGAACACTCAGGATGAAACGGTGAAATCAGCTATGATTAAATGGGCACAAGATGTTGGACATAACATTATGTTTGCTGACTGGGAACAGTTATGGACCACAGGTATGAAATTCACGGCATGTAATGCCCTAAGAGAAAATTTAATGAAAATGATTTATAGGTGGTACATGACACCAGTCAAGCTTGCAAAAATTTACCATTTGCGTGCTGAGGTCCCCCAAAACCCCTACCCCAATAACTCAGACATCACACGTAATTTTTGTTTAAGGTTTTTGGCATAATTTTGGCCACAACTTTATTTTTATACAAATTGAGAGTGGTTGCTTAGGCATTGGTTATGACTACCTGTCCCCCCCCCCCGCCTTGGGGGGACAGCACTGACTCCCTAGTCAGTCCCGGAGGAAACATGGTCAGAGTCAGATGGAGCTGCGTAACAGGCCCTCACTGCTCCGCGCATGTTCCTTGAAGCTTACGCGGCCCGCACCCTGCCGTCAGGGTTTGGACGAAGGGGATGGTAAGCTTCAGAATTCCTTTAACGGAATACCCGTCAGCAGCAGCATTGGAGGGGCAGGCACAGCCAATCCATACCCCTCCACCAACCAATTTTAACCAATGCCTAACCGCCAACCTTACAAGTTGTGACGATTTGCTAAGCAGTAGGCAAAACCCAAAAGGCACGTACTAATCAGCCAATTGGACAAATTCCTACTGGGCCCCCGCACCAATGCGAACGACCCCATGACAGGCAGAGCAAGGTCAAAGCGCAAGCCCAAATCAAGGGAGGGCGGGCGGGAGATCCGATGTCCACAGCGAAAGAGAAAGAGAAAGAGAAAGAGAAAGCTGTGGACCCTGCTTATATAAGGGCATTAATCCCACCCCTAAATTGGCAACATCAAATTTACCCCAGTAACAACTTCTTCCAATCTGCTCCAGCCCATTGCCATCAATGGCCTGGTCACTAACTGGGGGTTTTGTTCGGCCCCATCCGCAACACGTGCTCTCTCTTTTATGAGAACACGCTTTGCTCAACAATAAATGTTGGAAATGTAATGAGACTGAAGGTACATTCTTTCACCTTTGGTGGACATGCCCAAGGATTAAGACATTCTGGGAGATGATTTATAACGAAATGAAAAATATATTTAAATATACTTTTCTGAAGAAACCAGAGGGCATGGTCGGCCAAATGGTGCCAAAAAAGGATAGAACTTTTTTTATGTATGCAACAACAGCAGCAAGAATACTCATGGTGAAGTACTGGAAGACACAAGATTTACCCACCCGGAAAGAATGGCAGATGAAGTTGATGGACTATATGGAAATGGCGGAAATGACTGGCAGAATCCGAGACCAGGGAGAAGAATCGGTGGAAGAAGACTGGAAAAAGTTTAAAGACTATTTACAGAAATACTGTAAAATTAATGAATGTTAGAAAAATGTTGGAATGAAGTTATATGGCTTTAGTAGAAATGTTATAAGGAATTAAGTATAAATAGGTTAATAGAGTATTAAAGGGAAAAATAAGGTTAGAATGTGTTAAGATAATTATAGGATAGAAAGCAGAGGAAGATGGAAAGGAACTGCTGAAACAATTAATAGAAGTGGAATACAAAAAGGGAGGTGTGAGGAGGTCGTGGAAATAAGTGAATGAAAGATAAGATATTGAAATTGTTTTGTGTTTTAAATGGTTTTTGTTTTGTTTTGTTAGTCTTATGTGTTAGTGTTTTGTAGTGTTTTTGTATTGTATTGTATTGTTGTATTGTTTCTTTTGTTTTTATGTAGTGTTGTAGTTAAACTGTTGGAAAATTAATAAATATTATTTTTTAAAAAAATAGAAGTCCTGAGCCATTTAAGGCTTTATAGGTCAAAATCAGCACTTTGAATAGGGCCCAGAAACTACTGGTAGCCAGTGGTCAGACTAGGATCACTGTAATATGCTCATACAGTCTTGCTCCAGTGAGCAACTTGGCCGCTGAATATTTCCTGCCCTATAGGAAATATCAGTAAAGTGGTACCGCGGGTTACAGATGCTTCAGGTTACAGACTCCGCTCACCCAGAAATAGTACCTCGGGTTAAGAACTTTGCTTCAGGATGAGAACAGAAATTGTGTGGTGGCAGCGGGAGGCCCCATTAGCTAAAGTAGTACCTCAGGTTAAAACAGTTTCAGGTTAAGAATGGACCTCCAGAACGAATTAAATTCTTAACCCGAGGTACCACTGTTTTGGAAATACCCAGTGAGCATGATTCATTCTTGGTATTGACCTACTGTACTTGTTGCAGTTGCTTTGGTCACAATTTAGACCCATCCTTGAAATATAGGAACCACCTTCCTTCATGGGTCTAGGAATGTCCTTCCCTGGGTATCAGGAGCTCTACAGAAAAGCATTCAGGTAATGGAAATATCCATGGCTACTGGTTTCCTGTAATATCCCTTCCCACAAAAATATAGTAGGGGCTTACACATCCCTACTGAATAGATTCTGAAATGATCCAGAAATACATTTAGAACCCATACTTTTCTTTTCCTCCAGGAAATCTGCTTCTTCCCTTTTAGAATATAATGTCATGTATAATAAGAGAAAGGTTAGTTTTGGAGATTGCACAATTTGATCAGAATCCATTTGCTTGCTTGGCATGTGTTATAGTGCTGGGCCATACAAGGGAGCTGGCTGGAGGCAGCCTAGCTATGAACAGCCAGCTCTGAGGACTGTGTGAGATTACGAGACCGCTGAGTACTCCCCTAATTTCCCGAGCACCAGTATATAAAGTAGGCTTCTGGTAATGGCAGTGAAAAAAACCAACCAGTGATTCCCAGATAAAAACCCAAGGGGACTCTAAAAGGTCTTTAAAAAGTTCCACTTCATTAACATCCCCACTTAATTACACTGGTTTTTATAAACAATTTAGAGATTCTGCACTAATGCTGTAAATAGAGATGCGGGTAAAATACCGCTAAAGAAAATGATGAAAAACAAAGAACAGTCCCTCCTTTTTTGTTTTATGCGGCTTACAATTACAATGGTAGATACATAGCTAATTCATATTATATTTTTTGTTTCTTTTTGGCTGCAGTTTGTTTAGTGCTAGGACAACGATGATGATGATGAAAAGCAATTTGTGGTTAATATCAGCAGAATAGACACAACAGAGAAAAGTCATTACCAAGGCGGGATTGAATTAGAAATAAAGCCATTTTGGCAGAAGCAAATTATTGTTTACTTGATTGTATGGATCATTGGCTTTTGATATTAAAGTGACCTGTTTGTTCCATAAAGCTCTTTGCAAAAAAGAGAAAAGAGAAAAAAAAGCTAACTTTACACAATATTAGAAGTGGAAGTCAGAATGTTACAGAATATAGCTGTCTTAAAAACAATTGTGGCACCATCATCCAGAAGTTCCCTAAACATTCTGGAACATCTCATGCCTTGAAATGAGGAGCTGAGGATGTGGTCAGTATTACAAGTATGCAGTTTTCTCATTATTTAGTTTAGGCCATTCATTCAAATGGAAATACATCATTAGGCATCTAAAACTGCACCCAGACATCCTGCTGGAGGTCAATGAGGTTGACTGTGTGATTCAGTCACCTGCTTGAGGCTCTATCATAGACAACGTGACCTTAGAGCTAGAGCAGTATCTAAGGAAAAAATGTAGTTAAACCCTGCCATGTTGATTGCAGATGATGCCTAAAGGGGAGCATAGACTGTTGCCTTCATGCTTTCCTGTCCCCTTTCCAGCCTTCCTGAACTTTGAAAATGTTTTACTTCTAGCTTTAGGCTGCATTTCTAGATACAAAGGTCCTCTCTGTTTCTCCATTCTTCTGTTAGGTTCTCCACATTTCTACATCTGTTTCAAAGGCTGGCTCTCTTTTGGTTCACATATTGTTTAAGGAAGTACAAATTAGGTTGATTCACCTTGAAATGGGAATTGAACCAAATTTCTCCCTGCATCCCTTCCTCTCCTTTAATACATGTAATTTGCTTCAGGGGTTATACTGCTCTCAATCTTTAGAAGCACATGGAAGGGCCTTCTCTTCCTCCCACATGGAGGTAGGTCCTTGACTCTGGAATGACTTGTGAACCAGAGTTACACTGTCCTCCTTGCTGTTGGCAAAAATGCTTTTTTAAAAAAACAAAACAAAACATAAAATACAGAGGTCCAATATGATATTACATCTACAGCAGCTGTGTGCAAGCCTTGTGTTTTAAGGATTCTGTTATTTTACTGATATTTTCAGTTTCTTTAACTCTTTCATTTATTGATATATTGCTTTGCAACATTTTGTGCAAGGGATGCGGGTGGCGCTGTGGGTTAAACCACAGAACCTAGGACTTGCCGATCAGAAGGTCAGTGGTTCGAATCCCCACGACGGGGTGAGCTCCCATTGCTCGGTCCCTGCTCCTGCCAACCTAGCAGTTCGAAAGCACGTCAAAGTGCAAGTAGATAAATAGGTACCGCTCCGGCGCGAAGGTAAACGGCGTTTCCGTGCACTGCTCTGGTTCGCCAGAAGCGGCTTAGTCATGCTGGCCACATGACCCGGAAGCTGTACGCCGGCTCCCTTGGCCAATAAAGCGAGATGAGCGCTGCAACCCCAGAGTCGGCCACGACTGGACCTAATGGTCAGGGGTCCCTTTACCTTTAACATTTTGTGCAATATGTGACAAATAAAACAATAACAATAACTAATGCAGTCTCTCCTGAATTCAGTGAGATTTCCTCCCAGGTGAGGAGAGGATTTCAGCCTAAAAACTGACGTATTGAAAGCATAGTGGATTGCAGTGTGATGACAAGCTGTTTTGCACATATGATTTGCACCCACTGTTTAACAATGTAGTCTTCAAAATGCAGAGGCGCTATCAAACCACTAAACCCAGCAACTTAATCTTCAAATATTTTTCAAGCTAGCATTCATATTTTTACCCATGAAAGCCAATAAATGTTGTTTCCCTCTATAGATGCTTAATCTAATTCCTATGACAACAATTACAAATAAAAGATGGGAAAACCTGTGAGACATTTCCCTGAGAATGGTATGTTCACAAGCTGATCTTGATTAAAGTTAAGGTACATGAAAAAGAACTGTAGGAACTCTTTCCCAGAGTCCTGTTTTGGCTAGGCTGTGGGCTGGTGAATGTGAAACCAATAACCTTGATACAAAAGGACATACATTCAGTAATCTGCATTTTTTTAAGCCTTCTGGGGTACCATCTCTATGCCCTCTTTCACCTCTGCTTCCATCTACGAGAAACTGGATAAAGCCCTTGGGCCTTTCATTGCCTGTCAGTGCTCTGACAATTCTGCAATTCAGATTAGATGTTAAAATTAAATATGGAAGTAGTTCTAAACATTCATTCCCACTCCTGTTGTGTTACCCTAGTGCTGGGATGATTATTGTATTACAAGGGCTCACCAAACCTGAGAAGCTGATGAGAGGTTGTCATGAACAGCATGTGAACAGGCACAAAGTAGATTCTGTGTTCATTGAAATGGTCCTCCTCACACAGCCATTTTGTAACTGGAGGAAACCCTGCTCTTTATGCTCAGTTCTAGCCAGGCCAATGAAAGGAAGTGTTTTGGTTTCGGGGTTTTTTTCTGAATTCTGATGGTTCACAAATGATTTAGCCTGGAATGGATTTGTGCACCTCTTCATGTATGGACAGTTGGGTGCCCAAACCTAGCTAATCATAATGACTTTATCACTGCTCATTGTTACAATGCCGGAAGCCATTCCATGTAGGGTTCTGCAACTGTCACACACCAAAGACGCCCTTGGTTTCAGGATTATCCTATCAAGATAACAGGATTATGAAGAAAGACACATGATTTCATCTTGGGATTCATATTCTGAGAGGCAAGTAATGATCGGTCTTCTAAGAGAGCGCCATTCAGTGACAGTGTAATAAAGTCAAGCAAGATCATTAGTAACATCTGGAATGCTTGATAAATGATGCCTTTAATGCTTAACCTACTCGTAATGACAATGGGGCTATAGGGAACACATACCACCTCAACTTGACAGGGAAGATGTGTTCTTCTTACTTTGAGGAACTGACTGATGCTCTGCAGATACAAATGAAAGTAGAAGCCAGTGCTCAGCACTAGCACAAACTAATAAAATAAAATTGGCTTCTTGTGCCATGATTGTACCAAACCGCTGAAATATTACCCCTGAAACACACACACACACACACACACACACACACACACACACACACTAAATATACAGGGTGGTATTCAATTAAAGGTTACTCAGAGTAGACCGTAACAAAAGTAGTCGTAAACAATAAATAAGAGATCCAAAAGCACACAAATTGAAAAATTTTCACATAAATCATAATAAGATGCAAAACAAAGACACAAAAAATTAGCATCGGCAATAGCAACAACCCCGCTGCACGATACCCCAGCCCTAGAGTCTGTTCAGCAGCCTCAGCTTTTGTAACTGGAGTCAGCCAAGGCCCTATACTCACAGGTTAGGTGGGAAAAGGCCTGCAAGGCAAGGAGTAGGTCTGGCAGGACTCACAGCCAAGATAGTCTCTACCTGACAGTGACTCTACAGTGTTTCTGACATGAGACGTCTCCACCTTCTCCTGGAGATGCCAAGCATTCAACTTTGGACCTTCTGCCTGAAAAGCAGGTGTTCTATGGCTGTTCCCCATTCCTGATCTACTGTTACTAATTTCAGATATACACCTCACACAGAGACATGATATTCATTTGTTTTCCCTATAATTCATACCCTTTCTGAAATCGCAGCTATTCAACAATTCAAAGTGTTGTATTGTTTGTAACAAATTCTATTAATTATAAATGCCCTGTCATCCGGTTGGAACAAAATATTTAAGAGAAATAATAAAAGATTCCTTAGTAAACATGCTAGCACATTATCTTTATTTTTGAAACACAGAAGGTTATTTTTTCAAAAAGAATTGTCCCCTTTTAAACATTCTCCTGTGGTTCTAACTGACAAAACACTCTGGAAAGGAAAACAAGAGCTGCAGAGGGAAATGTCTATGTTTAGCCAAGTTAAGAGAAGAACAGTGGTGCAAAACCACTGGACTAGAATATAGGACTAGGATCAGGGCAACCCAGGTTCAAATCCCCTCTCAGCCATGAAGCTCAGTTGAGTGACCTTGGTCACCACAACTTAATCTAGCCCAGGGGTCTGCAACCCGCGGCTCCGGAGCCGCATGTGGCTCTTTTACACCGGGCCGGATACTAGCGAGGGGAGGAGGCGCATTGTGCGCCCCGACACTCCCCACTGTAGCAGGTGCTGTACTGGCTGTGACGTCGCATGGGGGCGGTGTGTGCGTTAGTCACTCACCGTCCCGACGTCACCTTCCCGCCCGCTGTCAGATCGCGGCTCCGGAGATATATTTGTTTTAAATGTCGCAATGGTTTTGCGGCTCCCAGGTTTTTTTCCCTTCGGAAACGGGTCCAAGTGGCTCTTTTTGTCTTAAAGGTTGCAGACCCCTGATCTAGCCTGACTCACAAAGTTGTTGTGAGCATAAAATGAAGAGGGACCTTGAGCTCCATGGGGAAACAGCAAGAATGGATGGATGGATGGACGGATGGATGGATGGATGGAAGGTATGATGGCAGCTGGATGATGAAGAGCTGTTAAACCTCCTCCACACACAGAGAGAAAGAAGAGGTTCACATACCCTCCTGCCATGCACACATTTCATTAGCATGTGAAAGGGCTTGACACACAGAAAGCAAGCATCTGGTCCAATCACATGGAGGAGATAGAAGTGCATATGTACATATTGCAGAATTGGGAGTATATAGAGTTGGGAGGGATCCCAAGGGCCATCAAGTGCAACATCCTGCAATGCAGGAACCACAGCTTAAAAAATCCAACAACAACAACAACAACAACAATAATAATAGATAATTTATTTATACCCTGCCCATCTGGCTGGGCCTCCCCAGCCATTCTGGGTGGCTCCCAACAGAATATTAAAACAGCATAAAACATCAAACATTAAAATCTTCCCTAAACAGGGCTGTCTTCAGATGTCTTCTAAAAGTCAGATAGTTGTTTATTTCCTTGACATCTGATGAGAGGGCGTTCCACAGGGCGGGCGCCACTACCGAGAAGGCCCTCTGCTTGGTTCCCTGTAACCTCACTTCTCGCAGTGAGGGAACCGCCAGAAGGCCCTTGAAATTCTGTTGCTGGAGAATCGCTTCATCATGAGAGTGCTACTCTTCTTGGGCTTTGCTTTTGGGCTTCCCAAAGGCAAATCATATCGTATACCTGGACCTCAATGGCCATCTAACCTCCAACAAAGAATCATCTACCACCTTCCAAGGTAGTCAGTTCCCATGTCAAATGGTTCTTACCACCAGAAACTTCTTCCTAATGTTAGTCAGAATCTCTTTATGTTTCTGGCCACTTTAAGACCTCAAGACAGCCAGAAAATGTTGGAATGTTGGAAAAACCCATTTTTGACATCCCTGTTTACAATTGTTCATAACTCTATAGTGAAAACAGAATATATAATAAACTCATGAATGACTACAAAAAGAATATTGAAGTTGCTATATTAAAATTTATGAGTGTCTGGATATTTTATGCAGGTTTTCTGTCATATACAATATTTTATTATCTGCCTTTGCGATAGATGGGTGGAAAGGACCTTAAAAAAAAAGCTATATGAGCTGTTTTTTTTAGTTGTTGTTGTTGGTGTTGCTTTTCAAAAGCTCATTGTCACTTTCTGCATGTAATCATGAACAAATTCTCTCAGGCTTTCCAGACAAGAAGATTAGACACAGCAATATCTCATGCATGTTCATAATACCTCTAGAAGTACTCTAAGTTCATACTAAAGTATCAATACTTTCCTGGTGAGTGGTGAATGGATCTAGGTATACAATATGATTTGCCTTTGGGAAGCCCAAAAGCAAAGCCCAAGAAGAGTAGCCCTCTCATGATCAAGCGATTCTCCAGCAACAGAATTTCAAGGGCTTCCTACCTCTGAATGTTTAGCTTCCATATAACTGTCAAGGATAAAAGCTATCAATAGACCTATCGCCCATAACTTTGTCTAATCTCTTTGCAAAGCTGTCTGTGTTAGTGCCTGTCACCACGTCTTGTGGCAGCAAATCCCATAAATTCATTACATGTTGTGTGAAGAAGTACTTTCCTTTGTTTGCCCCGAATCTCCTGCCAATCAATTTCTATGTGAATTGCCGTGTGGTAATAGAGCTTGTTCTATTACAGTCCCAGCACGATAAATTTGCTGTACCAGCAAATGAGAGGCTGTTTCCCTTTCCCAGTGGTGTGAATACCTTGGGAGCAGCATCTGATGGGTCAGAAGTAATAGGGACCAGTACCATGCCAGAATCTGTCCTCCAGTTCCCCAGATATGTTCTTTCCCCGCTGTCAGGGAACTGCCATCGGAAAGACAGGTGGTGGAAGGGCTCACGGAGGTTGGGAGAGACTCAGCAGCTGAAGAGGGAACCACCAGGGGGAGAGGCGGGTCTCTGAGGGAAAGTGAGCAGGAGGGATGGCTCAGAGACACTTCCAGCGAAAACAGTGGGGAGGTTTCTGGACCTCCTATAGGGACACCCACTCCGCGCCGGAAACTGTCACGACGTGAGTCCAGAAAACGTGTTTCCATTAAGGAGTTTTTATGTTGGAAGCGATTCCGAAAGCAACCACTGTCGGAATCTGCCAGTGACTGACGGAGCCATGCTTAAGTGGCTCCGTTACAGACAGAGGTTTGCGGACTTGAACAAACTCTGAGGGATTTGGATTTTACGCACAAGCAGCTCATCATCCCATCACACCCGTTAAAGGGGCTAATAAATTTATTTATAACTTCAAACGGGTATGGAGTTGAGCTAACCTTATTATTGCAAGATGACATAAGGTGGCATTTGTGTGTGTGTGTGTTCTTCTTTCCATTGAACATTTGGAGAGATGACTTGTAGGGTAAAAACAAAGATGCTCACATAAGCGCTCAGCCACTCAAATGTAAGCTAAATACAACAACTCCACCCGCTGTCCCATAGCATCCCCATCCATGAGAATTTCACCAAAGTTTTCTCTCCCCATGTTTAATTTCTCATTAATTGATGAAGAATGTTTTTTTTTAAAAAAAGCAGAAGATTTTTTTGGGACAGAGCATTAATATCACACAGAGAGGAGCCTGGCAATGGACCAAGTTATCACCAGAACGATCCAATGAGGCTGTGTGTAAGATGCATGTTTCCTCAGCGTGACTTCTCTCTGTTATCTTCTTTCTCCTCCTGAACTAGTGCTATGGCTAACCCCATTCTATCAGTGAATAGTGCAGAAGATGGCATCAAAGAAAATAACAGAACATGTGACTAGATGATAATGTCAACTGAGAACAACTTAGGGAAATGACAAATGAGGGAGGTGAAACAAACCTGCCAAACGTCATTGCAAAGGGGTTCAGGAAAATTGTCAAAATTACCAAGACAATTTTCTTTGCTTTCAGAGATTGCTTAGCTGGTAGAGCTTACGATTCTTAATCTTGAAGGTCATGGGTTTGAGTCTCACATCGGGCAAGAGATTCCTCCATTGCAGGGGGTTGGACTACATGACTCTCATGGTCCTTTCTATAACTCAAGTAGTAATACACATCTGGCATTAACCATGGTTCTGACGTTGCTATGAACTGGCTTACCTTGACCCGGTTTGACATACTTGGACTTGCATCAATGTGGCTGACTTACACCTGCCTACTGGACTTAACTTACTTCAGTGGTAAATCTGCCTGCCTCAGCCTATCCTTTCCCTTGTCGGTTCAAGCGGAGGCTTCCCAGTGTATTGCTTCCAATGTGGAAACAAGGTTTGCCAGTCTGAATTCAAAAAGCAAAGGAGAAAGCTGGTCAAAGAGAATTTGAGAAGCCTCTCTAAATTTGGAGCACCAGTGATGGGGGAATAGCTCTTACATTGCATTGTGGAATTACATGCAGTGTGTACTTCAGCCCTGAGAGGGAGTATTTGTACTATTTGTTTCTTTCGAACAATTGATCTAGCTACTTCATTTCCATATAGCTCTGTTGGATCACTCTCTTTGGCCATCAGGCAACCTGTTGAATCCCATCTTGTGGAAACATGGAGGTGGGCATTCTCTATGGCGGTGCCTATTTTTGTGGAACAATCACCCCACCCCTACAGCACAGCAGGCTCCAACAGTTTTTTTTTTAATAAATATTTTTATTGTTTTTTTTTCCAGATAAGAGAATTTTCATCAAATTATACAGAGAAATATCGGTTACAGAAAGAAGAAAGAAAAGAAAAGAAAAGAAAATGGTTATTTCCAGCTTGTTCCAGTCTATTTATCGGACTTCCCCATATCTCCCTCGCAGTGCATTCTTAAGAAAATAAAATTCAGCAAATTATTACCTTGTTTCATGCGTTTTTTATACCTTCAAAACTTACGTTTTAGTTTAAATTACTTATTGCCAATTTACTTTAAACAGCCAATATAATAACATTTCCAACCTTTAAACATTAATCCTTTTATTTAATTTATTTATTTAATTTCAATGTCTTGTGCCCTTTTTGCTGGAGCTGATCTTTCCAATTCGTGCGAATTCTTATAGTTCATATAATTTATAAAACTTTTGCAAATAATCTTTAAATTTTTTCCAATCCTCCTCCATCGCTTCTTCACCCAGGTCTCGTATCCTGGCAGTCATCTCAGCCAGTTCCATATAGTCCATCAGCTGCGTTTGCCACTCTTCCAGTGTGGGCAAATAATAATAATAATAATAATAAGTTTTATTTATATCCCGCCCTCCCCAGCCGAAGCCGGGCTCAGGGCGGCTAACAACAGTAAAACAGTACAAAAGTACAACATAAACAACATTCTAAAATCATTCATTATAAAAATTAATTAATTCAAGCCACTAGCAACCATTGGGCCAGAGCTCTGCGAAGATTGCCGAGGGAGGGAGTCAGGCTGTGCCCTGGCCAAAGGCCTGGTGGAACAGCTCTGTCTTGCAGGCCCTGCGGAAGGATGTCAAGTCCCGCAGGGCCCTGGTCTCTTGTGACAGAGTGTTCCACCAGATCGGAGCCACAGCCGAAAAAGCCCTGGCTCTAGTTGAGGCCAGCCTAACTTCTCTGTGGCCTGGGACCTTCAAGATGTTTTTATTTGAAGACCGTAGGTTTCTCTGTGGGGCATACCAGGAGAGGCGGTCCCGTAGGTACGAGGGTCCTAGGCCATATAGGGCTTTAAAGGTTAAAACCAGCACCTTAAACCTGATCCTGTACTCCACCGGGAGCCAGTGCAGCTGGTATAGCACCGGGTGAATGTGATCTCGCAGCGAAGACCTCGTAAGGAGTCTCGCTGCAGCATTCTGCACCCGCTGGAGTTTCTGGGTCAGTCTCAAGGGCAGCCCCACGTAGAGCGAGTTACAATAATCCAGTCTGGAGGTGACCGTCGCGTGGATCACAGTGGCTAGGTCAGGGCGAGAGAGGTAAGGAGCCAACTGCTTAGCTTGGCGGAGATGGAAAAATGCCGCCTTTGTTATAGCTGCAATCTGCGCCTCCATGGAAAGGGAGGTGTCGAAGATTACACCCAAACTCTTAACGGACGGTGCTGGCACTAATTGCGCCCCCGCAAGAGATGGGAGTTGCCCCCCCAATCCCATATCGCCCCGTCCCAGCCACAGGACCTCTGTCTTCGAAGGATTTAGCTTCAACCGGCTCCCACGTAACCATCCAGCCACAGCTTCCAAACATCTGGTCAGTGTGTCTGGGGCCGAGTAAGGATGGCCATCCATCAACAGATAGAGTTGGGTGTCATCGGCATACTGATGACAACCCAGCCCAAAACTCCGAACAAGCTGGGCGAGGGGGCGCATAAAGATGTTGAAAAGCATCGGGGAGAGTATCGCGCCCTGAGGTACTCCACACACCAAGGAGTGGCGCGATGACAATTCCCCCCCAAGCGCCACCCTCTGTCCCCGACCAGAGAGAAACGAGCGCAGCCATTGAAGGACTGTGCCCTGGATCCCCACGTCGGTAAGGCGGTGGTCCAAAAGTTCGTGATCGACCATGTCGAAAGCTGCTGATAGATCTAGAAGAATCAGCAGCCCCGACCCGCCTCGATCCAGCTGTCTACGAAGGTCATCTGTTAGGGCGACCAGAGCCGTCTCGGTCCCATGACCAGCGCGGAAGCCGGACTGGAATGGATCCAGAGCCAATGTTTCATCCAGAAACCCACCAAGCTGTTCAGCAACCGCTCTCTCAATCACCTTACCCAGGTGTCTTCCAATGTTTTGCGATAAGAATCCTTGCTGCGGTAGTTGCATACATAAAAAACGTTCTGTCCTTCTTTAACACCTTTTGTCCGACAATGCCCAAGAGGAAGGCCTCCGGTTTCTTAGGGAAGGTGTACTTAAACACCTTTTTAAACTCATTATATATCATTTCCCAGAAGGCCTTCACTTTAGGGCACGTCCACCATAGGTGAAAGAAAGTCCCTTCGGCCTCTTTACACTTCCAACATCTGTTATCAGTCAAATGATATATCTTTGCTAGCTTGACTGGGGTCATGTACCACCTGTATATCATTTTCATAACGTTTTTGTCAGAGCTGCTACCAGATCCCAGCTCACACAGGACCACGCTAGCCAGCGTTCACTTTATAAGAGTCTTTATTGAGTTGCAGGTTTCATTTCTGAACTGCAGCGTGCAGCTCTACGTCTTCTACGCTAGACCGACGAAGTCCCGTCTGACTCCCCGCCTCTTGCACACCAACTTAATAACCTAGCCTTGCTCCACCTCTTGGGCCTTTCCTTCCTCCGCTGGGTCCCTCTGCCCCCCGAGGTCCCCTCCTTCCTAGACTCTTCTGACGCAGACCCCCCGGACCCTTCTGCCTCCTTGCGGCGGGCTTTGGGACCTGGCTCCCTCTCCGGGCTGCTTACTGCGCCAGCTTCCGCTGCATTTGAACTTGGCGCGCGCGCCCAACTCTCTACCTTCCTCTTGACTGTTTCCTCGCTCCCTGATGAGGGCGTGACCACTCCTGACTCATGCCCTCCCTCCTGCTGAAAGCCTCCGGAACCCGATACCTGGTCCCCTTTCTCCCCGCTGCTCCCAGCTGGGCACGTAGGTCCCGACTTCCAGCTGCTGCTTTCTGATTCCTCTCTGGTCCCTTCTTCCTGGGGTGTCCCCCTGCTTTCCCCCTTGCTCTGACCACTGGCGCCCCTTTCTGTGAATCCTCTGACTCACTGGAGAGACTCGGGGATCTCGGGTCGTCATCATCACTCATCCTTCCTTCGTATTCCTCCCCCTCGCTCTCTGTTTCCTCCCTTTCCTGCGTCTCTGCTCCGGAACCCCTGACAGTTTTCTTTCAGGGCATTACATGCCGTAAATTTCATACCAGTGGTCCATAACCTTTCCCAGTCTTCAAACATGATGTTGTACCCAATATCTTGAGCCCACTTTATCATGGCCGATTTAACTGTCTCGTCCTGGGTATTCCATTTAAGCAGCAAGTTATACATTCTTGATAATAACCTAGTCTTTGGTTCTAACAATTCTGTCTCTAGTTTCAATTTTTCCACCTGGAAACCTGTTTTTTTTTAATCCATCTTAAACACCTCCTGAATTTGGGCATAATGAAACCAATCTTGCACCTTATCCTTCAATTTTTCATAACTCTGCAATCTCCAATTATCTCCAATTTTTTCTATTATTTCCCCATATGTCGGCCAACCGACCTCCATATTGGGTCTTTCCCGAGCCTTGGCCTCCACTGGTGATAACCACCTCGGGGTCTTACTTTCTAGTAAGTCCTTGTATTTTGTCCAGACTATAAAGATTGCTTTTCTGACAATATGATTTTTAAACATTTTATGTGTCTTAACCTTGTCATACCACAAATACGCATGCCATCCTAGGGAATTGTTAAACCCTTCCAGATCTAGGACATCAGTGTTCTTAAGCAACAACCAATCTTTCATCCAGCAGAAGGCTGCAGCTTCATAATATAACCTTAAGTCTGGCAGGGCAAACCCCCCCTCTTTCTTTTGCGTCAGTTAGTATTTTAAACTTTATTCGGGGCTTTTTGCCCTGCCAAACAAACTTTGAAATATCCTTCTGCCATTTTCCAAAACATTCCACTCTGTCCACGATCTGTAAGGTTTGAAACAAAAACAACATCTTAGGCAAAACGTTCATTTTTATAGCTGCTATTCGGCCCAACAAGGAAAGTTTCAGTCTTGACCAAATTTCTAAGTCTTTTTTAACTTCAGACCAACATTTTTCATAGTTATCTTTGAATAAATTCAAATTTTTGGAAGACAAGTTAACCCCTAGGTATTTCACTTTCTTGACCACATTTAACTCCGTTTCCCTCTGAAACCCATCTGTTTCTGAAGGTGTCATGTTTTTCCCCAATACCTTGGTTTTTTGTTTGTTCAACTTAAAGCCCGCCACCCGACCAAATTCCTGGATCAGTTCTAAAACTCTTTTTGTACTAAATTTTGGCTCCTGTAAAGTCAAGACCAAGTCATCTGCAAAGGCTTTCAGTTTATATTGTTTCACTCCGACCTGTACTCCTTGTACCTGCCGGTCCTTCCTGATCATATTCAAGAGCACCTCCAGGACAGAAATAAATAGTAAGGGGGAGAGAGGGCACCCTTGCCGTGTCCCTTTTTCAATTTGAAACTCTTCTGTCACCACATTGTTCACTATCAACTTAGCTTTCTGTTCTGAATAGATTGCCTCCAAACCATTTTCAAACCCCCGTCCCACTCCCATCCCTTCCAAGTTCTTCTTCATAAACTTCCAGGAGATATTATCAAAGGCCTTCTCCGCATCAATAAAGATTAACACTGCTTTAGTGTTAATATAGTTTGTAAAAATTCCAAAATATCAATGATATTCCTAGTATTATCAGACAAATGTCTACCCGGGAGAAAGCCTGCCTGGTCCTTATGAATTACTTCATTCAATACCTTTTTAAATCTATTTGCCAAAATGTCTGCAAATATTTTGTAATCCACATTTAGGAGTGAGATGGGACGGTAGTTCTTTAGCTGGGTCTTTTCAGTTTCCACTTTGGGTATCAATGTAATGAAAGCTTCTTTCCACGTTTCTGGTGCTCTCCCTCCATCCATAATCTGGTTACAAACCTCCATTAGTGGTTGTGTCAAATAGTCTTTTAATGTCTTATAATACTTGGAGGTAAGTCCATCCGGGCCTGGAGATTTGCCCAGCTGCATGTTCTGAATGGCAACCTCGATTTCCTGTGGTGTTATTCTATGATTCAAGATTGATCTCTTTTCCTGAGAAAGCTCTGGTAGGCCATTGATTTTCAAAAATTGGTCCATCTCGAACACTTCCTCGGGCCCTTGCGTATACAGTTTTTTAAAATATTTCTGGAAACACTTTCTAATTTCACCTGGTTTCTGAATGTTTTTCCCTTCAACCTCTAGATTGGTTACAAAGTTCAATTTTTGTCTTTTCTTCAACTGCCATGCTAGCAGTTTTCCACATTTATTCGTTGATTCAAAAGATCTTTGTTTCATTTGTTTAATTTTCCATTCCACTTCTTGGTTTATCAATTTCGTATATTGTGATTGGTGGAATTTAATTTCTCTCAAAGTCTCTTTTGATTTTGGGTCTAATCTCAATTTTTTCTCTCCGTCTTTTATCTTCTCTAATATCTTGTCCTTTTTTCCATTCCAGAGTTTTTTCTTAATTGTGTTCTGCTGTATCAGAAACCCTCTCATTACAGCTTTGCTTGCGTCCCAGATTGTTCTCTTTTCCACCGAGGTATTCAAGTTGATTTCGAAATAGTCCTTTAAAACTTTTTGGCCCTTCTTTACAATCTCTTGATCTCTTAACAGGTTGTCATTCATTCTCCATCTGAAGGAACCAGCTGAAGTAAGTCTTAATTCCATTTTCAGAGCGTTATGGTCGGAGCAAGTCTTTGGGCAGATTTCCACTCTTACAATCTTGGGTGCCAGCCCTCTAGTTACCCAAATCTGGTCGATTCTTGTCCATGACAGGTGGGCCTCAGAGAAGAATGTTCCCTCCTTACCTAGGGGGTTCCTTGTCCTCCAAGTGTCGATCAAATCCATATTGTCAGTCAGCTCAAAAAAGGTTTTAGGTAGTCTGCCGTCATTAGTCAAATTTTGGTTCTGGGACTTGTCCATTAGGGTAGAGACCACCCCATTCATATCTCCCATCATAATGATGTTAGTGTAATCCAGATAGTCCAACAATGTCTCATGCAGTTTCTTGTAGAATTCCGATTTCCCCTCATTTGGTGCATAAATTCCTAATATCAAAACTTTTTCTCCTTGAGTTTGTATTTCAATTGCCAAAATTCGTCCATGCTCATCTTTAAACAAAAGTTTTGGTGACAGATTCTCCTTTGCATAAATCACCACGCCTCTTTTCTTGACTCTGTCTGATGAAATAAATTCTTGGCCCAATCTTTTATTAATTAGCACTTTCCTTTGGAGTCTTGTCACATGTGTTTCCTGCAGACAGGCTCCAACAGTTAAGTGTTTCTGTCATATATGGAAACCTAACCTTTTGACCCAAGTAGTTCGTGACCATTCATGCCAGATTTGAAATGCCTCCTGTACTGTTTTGCTGATGTTTGGCTGTATTGCTCTGTCTTATCATGGTTGCCCTGTTGTTTTATTGTAGAAATATACTCCACGATTGTAAACTACACTGGGATTTTTAAAATGAAAAGTGGTTTAGAAATGTTTTTCTTTCCAGTAAGAAAGTGAAGCGTTTTTTCAACACTGCTAAAAGTGTTCATAAAATGTGATAAGTGGTTTTGGTCCCAGTCTTATTCCCTCCCTCTGCAGTATGTCATTGCTAAATGAATGAGAATTTACAATTTTCTCTCTGGCTCTTAGGATGTGGATGGCTGCCAAACAGCTCCTGAAGCTTTGCTGCTACTGCTGTTTGCTCACTGGCTGCTAGTAAGTCCTAGGCTCCTTAAGCACTCCATGGTGTCAGTTGCCATTAAGATGAGGAGCCATAATTTGAACTTTCCTGTTCAACTTTGTGCCTTGATATGGCATTCAGCCACACTTTCCTGGTTCCACAAGTGTTATACTGTAAGGTTTGGAAAATGAAAATTCCCATTAGGTTAATGAGAGGCTGGGAATTGTTCAATGTGCATTTCTCCAGTCTCTGCCTGCCTATTACAATGCTGCTGAATTAATAACAATTCCGCAACTTAATTTAATCAGAACTTAATTTGCACCCCAATCAGCTTGATTGAAAACCCATAGTTTTAAATTTCCATTTAAAAAAGTGCACGGACTTTCATTTGCATTAGAATCACATTACATTTGCCTAGTGGTACATGAGTGTGTTTGTATACATCTGTCAATAGCAAGACACTGTTATTCTTTTGCTAGTTCTTAGAAAATGTATAGGCTTGTCTGAAACACAGTGATTCCAAATGTAACATTAAAGGTAAAGGTAAAGGTAAAGGATCCCGATAGTTAAGTCCAGTCATAGACGACTCTGGGGTTGCGGTGCTCATCACGCTTTACAGGCCGAGGGAGCCGGTGTTTGTCCACAGACAGTTTTTCTGGGTCATGTGGCCAGCATGACTAAGCCGCTACTGGCGAAACCAGAGCAGCACACGGAAACGCCGTTTACCTTCCCGCCGGAGTGGTAGCTATTTATCTACTTGCACTTTGACGTGCTTTCGAACTGCTAGATTGAAAGAAGCTGGGACTGAGCAACAGAAGTTCACCCTGTTGCAGGGATTTGAACTGCCGACCTTCTGATCGGCAGTTCTTGGCAAGCCCAAGAGGCTCAGTGGTTTGGACCACAGCGCCACCCATGTCCCTAAAACATTAGCTTCACAAATTGTTCGATTTGCATGCTTTGAACGATCAGGATTCAGGGCCAGCTCTGCATGTAGATTTCAGCAAAGCATTGCAAAGCATTGCACAAATCTTGTTGTTCAGTCTCCTGTTCCAATACTACATAGAAGGTAAAAATGTATATATGGAAAACCTGAATGTAGCTGTTTCACAATAACAGAACTAAACTTCTTTGAGAGAGGTGGAAGATAACACACAGCTCCACACATTAGGTTACTATGGTCACGTCATGGTATCCAAGCATTTTTCAAATTCACTTATCCTCAAAGTTTGAAGAATATGGACATTATCATTTTGCAGATTGTCATACTGATGCTGATGCTCACCAATGCATTAGAATGACTGCAGAATGATCTTACCTGCAGCCTTGCAAAGGGTGCATTTGTATAAGAATGCACTCATCATGGTCCTCCATAGTTTAGACATGCTGGCCACATGATCTGGAAAGCTGTCTGTGGACAAACGCCGACTCCCTCAGCCTGAAAGTGAGATGAGCGCCGCACCCCATAGTCACCTTTGACTGGAGTGAACAGTCCAGGGGTCCTTTACCTTTACCTTACAATCAGTCCAGTATTCATCAGATAACAGGAATTGCCACACCTGAACTGATCAGGCTAGCTTGGTTGTTTTCAGATGGGGAACAAGTCTTGTGTTGTGTTGGCTATAGGAACACAACAAGCTGTCTTGTTTCAAGTCCAACTTGATCTAGCTTGGTATTGACTACGCTGCTTTGCCATGGCTCTTCATGTTTTCAAACAGGGGTCTCTCCCAGTTCTACCTGGAGATGTCAAATATTGAACCTGGGACCTTTTGCTTGCAAAGCAGATACTCGACCCCTGAGCTGCAACTCGTCGTATATGTGGTGGTGCTGGGGTAACCTGTTAAACCTCTCATCCAGAAAGAGTGAAGATGAAGATAGACAGTATCCACACACATTTCAGATACACTTCCACATGTTGTCTTAAATGGAGCCTTGAATAAGAAAGGTCAAGAGAAACATCTGGAAATCAGTACAGAGCCAAGGCCAATATCAAAAATAATACTGATCAGTTGATCTCGTTTTCTGCATTCACTGCATGTCCCTGCTTTGTAACATTCTTTCAATGCAAATACCAATGCAGCTGCTGTTTAGCTGAGCCTTGGATTGCTTAAGAAATGTTTTACTCTCTATCAATCTATTTTGGAGGGGAGGGGTGGCAGGCTGTGAAGCTTTATTCCAGTTCAATTTCTGATTGATGCCACCAGCCCTGCAACAGTTCACAAAGCCACCTACAACACAATTAGAATTTAAATATATAAAAGGTTAGGGGAGGTACACCATATTAAGAAAGACAACTAGATTCAGAAGCCAGAAACCTGTGTTGCTATCAATAACTTAAAAGACTCCAGAGGGTAGCTTTTTATACACTCTGGCTTCCTAGACTGCACCCTAACCATAACTTCTGGTATTAAACAGTTTAAGGGGTTGCTGTCTCAAAAGTTGACCTCAACCTTTTGGCACCAGCATTCTCCACCTCCTTCTCCGACAGAGCCAAGGGTTCTTCAGCAGGTCTCCCACTGGAGAGCTCCTCAAGGTGATTCTTAACTCTAGTTCCAAAAGATCCTGCCTGCTCCACAAAGTTATTGACCTGTGGGATGTCTGCTTCATCTTCCAAGGACTCGGTGTCTGGCACCAGGTCTGGGCTAGCACCTGACTAGATTCGTTTAGCTCTTGTTTTGGGGAAGAAGACAGTGGACATGGTGTTTCTGAGCCAAATCATTTTAAGGACATAAAGGAACATCCTTGGCTCAACATCCTCACAAACTGACCCTTTTAATGGAGATTCTTCCTTTTCAACCTTCCATTGAGTGAGTTATTTCCTCCTACATGCCTGACTGGTTCCTTTCTTCTTGCCCATCTCCATTTTCCAGCCTTCTGTTCTTGGGCTTCACCCAGGGGTTTTCCTTTGTCACTTTATTAAGTGCACATTCAGTGGATTAACATCTTGACATAGTTTCTAGCCATCTGCTATTGGGAAACAATATTTAGAGCAATTGTTAAAGCCTAGTTGAGATACGTCCAGTGGGAATTTTGTTTCTGTAATAGTGTTTGTCCTCTCAATATTAGCAATGATCACATTACCATAACTAATTAAATGGAAATGTCTGGAGAGTGCTATGGTGCAGGTCTTCATAAATTGGTCAAAGGCATTATTAAAAATATTAATCATTAAGAACAAAGAAGAACAAGTCTTGCTGAAGAACATGGCTTCTCAAAAGGTACGGAACTCACTAACTTTTCAGAGCTTGTTGAGTGTATCAATATGCATAAGAACATAAGTCACTTACATAAGTCACCCCAAAAGAAGTGTGTGATGGGGTCAGGATGAGACAAGGCAAGCTATTCCAATCGCTGCTCATGTGACCAAAGACTCATACTTCAAAACTGAGATCCACATT
Organism: Podarcis vaucheri; assembly: GCF_965113315.1. Classification (NCBI taxonomy): domain Eukaryota; kingdom Metazoa; phylum Chordata; class Lepidosauria; order Squamata; family Lacertidae; genus Podarcis; species Podarcis vaucheri. The sequence goes on along the minus strand of NC_138763.1, from coordinate 31,260,724 downwards.
CACCACAATCTCTTTCTCAGAGGCTCCCAAGTTTGGAATTGGGGCAATTTATGCTGGAATAATTTTAAATGTCATAATTCACAGCCACCCTTCAAGACTCACACTTCTCTGAATTTTGTGATCCAGTTCTCCAACGAAGTAATACATACAAAAATGCACCTACTAGGGCAAAGTGTACATAAATAGCCATATGGATATTAGTGAAAGTAACAGACAAAAGTGAATTTTACTGTGCAAAACTGGTTTGAAGAAATGTGTAAATTAGGCAACATTGCATAGAAAAACATGTATATTAGGAGGAATTATTACTAAAATGTTGATGGATTTTCATGAGGTCTTTTTTTTTTTTAAGTTTGCAAACCAATGTGGAAATGTGGAGAACTGAGAGACTGGAAAAACAAAGAAATAGCAAAATTGACAGATCCACCCATCCATAGTTAGAAGCAAATGTCAGCAAAACAACAATAACAACAACCACCTTACTCCCTTGGAAGTTTATTTAAGATTGGTTCCATAATCATGGATTATCATGGACTGGAAGCATGAAACTTCATAATCTTACTCTATGTTAATTAATAGAAACTAGTCTGGCATATTATTATTATTAGCAAATTCCATTCTAAAATCTGCCAGTAATATTTTATTTCTTCACAATTAGATAAAAATCTTGCCCAACAGGTTTGGCTCTATTGCCATCGTTTCAAAGATATGCTGATATTTGTAACTGAACAACAGCAGGATATTTAACATCAGAAATATGAAATCATGTTGGCACTGAAGTGGCTCAAGACCGGTGAAGAATGTGAAGGTGGAGATAACAGAAGTAATAATGCCACTTCCTTTCTGGAGTCCTATATGTGGGCAAAAAATGCTTGTCACTTTCCCTCTTTCATATCCTGTGTGTGCCATGGCTGTGAGAAAGGTCTGTTTGGAGTACTTTGGGCTTTGATTTCTGTTTAAAGGATGAAATTGGAAAGCTTCTGGACTGGCACAATCAGGTTATTCATTTCAAATGTTAGCACCTCTCTCTCTCTCTCTCTCTCTCTCTCTCTCTCTCTCTCTCTCTCTCACACACACACACACACACACACACACACTCTTATGGCTCCAAGACTGGGGAAGAGGATGGGAGCATGTGCATTCAGTGCACTCACCCCCAACATTCATGCTTTGAGCAGAACAGTCTAATGGAGCCTCACAGATATGATTTAACACAGCAACTAGTCGAAGAGCACTTCCAGGCTCATTATTTTCAAGTGGGTTTCAAGCAAGGGCAAGGCAATCCTATATGCAGGAAGCTGATGTAAAGTTAAGCTGTGGCTAAGTACGCCCATTCCAAATTCCATTCTGGAGCAGGGCTACTGCTGGCCGAGATGGCCAAATCATGGCAGGCAGGAAAGAAGCCCTTGAATAGTGTTTGAGTAACACCATGCCTTTTGCCAGTTTAATTTATACCAGGTTGCCAGGTCACATGACCTAGCTGAGCGGGTCTTCTCTCTGGCTGCACCCCCATCGCACTCCTTTCCCAAGGCTTACTCAAGATCCACATGGCTCAGCTGAGCTGGGATGGGGGAGATACACCTGCAGATCTCTGGCTGAGCTGAGGATAAAAGAACTAAGTCGGCGGCCTACAATGACTCATGCAACCTTTCACCAAATTGTACCTGTATATATAGAGTGGTGAATGTTAGTGTTGGGTGTGGGTTGGTTGGTTGGATGGATGGTAGAAAGCTGGTTGCGTTTGGTGTATGTAAAAGCTGTCGGTCGTGGTTGGAGAAGAAGACTTTTTAAGAATAAAAGAAGAAGAAGAAGAAGAAGAAGAAGAAGAAGAAGAAGAGTAGTAGTAGTAGTAGTAGTAGTAGTAGTAGTAGTTTGGATTTGATATCCCGCCTTTCACTCCCCTTCAGGAGTCTCAAAGCGGCAACGCTCTGTGAGGTGAGTGGGGCTGAGAGACTTCAAAGAAGTGTGACTGGCCCAAGGTCACCCAGCAGCTGCATTTGGAGGAGCAGAGACGCGAACCCGGTTCCCCAGATTACAAGACTACTGCTCTTAACCACTACACCACACTGGCTCTCCAGCAATACTCTGCAAGAATACTCTTTTTCAAAGACTCTTTTGTGCCAACTAAGGTCTGAGGACTAGGCAAAGGAATAAAAAGGTCAGAACCTTTTCTTTTTCAAATGCTGACAAGTTGCACCAGCATAGCCCTGCTTTGCCGAGAACCTCCCAGGCCAGCCAGAGGTCCACTGGATTCTGACTCTGCCAGTCGTGGTGCAATCCTATAGAAAGATCCACCAGGACGAGCAGATTCAGATTGTGTAATTAAAGCTGATTTGGAGTGCAAACTTCCTTTCCCATAAGATTCAATTTTTCTGTGTGATCAGGATAGTGACAGGGAAATGCTGTGTGGAAAGTGTGGGGTGACACCTCCTTTGATGCAACCATCTTCTACCCTTCCTGCAAACTAATCAGAGCAAATGCTCATTAAAGGGCCAATGTTGTCTAATCTTCCTGCAAGTAAATCAGGACGAATGCTCAACAAACAGGGTATTGGGAAGCACCCTAATAAACAGATAATTCAGTATGTAGCAGCTAAGCAAATATCAGCACACTGCTGTTGTGGTGGTTTTTATGTGGCTGTTTTGCTGCTTTGTTTCACTGCTAGTTTTGTTTTAAATTTTGCTGTAATGTATCTTTTTATTATTACTTGCCTTGAGTTTGATTTTATTGTTAAGTGGTGAGATATAAATGTTCTAATAGAAGTTCTCTTCAGGTGGTCAAAAAGGTGTGTGCAGGAGTGTGTGTGTGCCTGCGCACACTGCCACAATGTTCTCTCTTATACAAGCTGAGCAGACCCACACCTACTCCAACCCCAACCTTTCCATCTTGTCTGCGAAGGTCAGGGGAGGGCTTTGCAGTGTGTTCAGATGAGCAATCAGGGTTCTTTTTCACAACAGAAATCTGAGTGTTTTCAATTGAAAGTGCTCTGAAACCCTTTTCAGACCTCTCTCCCCACAGATGGATGAATAATAATAATAATAATAATAATAATAATAATAATTCATTTTTTATACCCTGCCCATCTGGCTGGGTTTTCCCATCCACTCTGGGTGGCTTCCAACAATATTAAAAATACAATAAAACATCAAACATTAAAAACTTCCCTAAACAGGGCTGCCTTCAGATGTCTTCTAAAAGTCAGATAGTTGTTTATTTCTTTTTCATCTGATGAGGGGGCATTCCACAGGGCACCACTGATAGATCTTAAAGGCTCAGGCAAACCAGACAGCTCTATCTGGGCATCTGAAATAAAACTACAGTTACATTAGTTGCATGTATTTTGGAAGGTCTCTTCCAACTCTTCAGTTCTGTGATTTTATTATTCTATGAAGGATCCATACCAGTGAAACCGCTACCAAAATGTCGTTATCTGTGGTATCATCCGCGTCACCTCTGAAGGCAAAGGCAGAGAAACATGGTCTTCTAACCAAGATCTCAGCTGATAGATGAAAGTGGGTGAAAGTTTTATGTGGGTGAAAGTGAGCCTTTAGATATTTTGGCGCCAAACTGTTTAGGGCTTTTATCAGTTAAAACAAGCAACTGGGAAAGGAAGTGAGGCAGGCATTTAAGTACAAGTGAACTATGCTAACTTTCCAAACATTTTTCAAAGGCAGCCCCTTTTTGCAGTAATCAAACCTGAGCATTATGAAAACAAGGATAACTGTGGCAAGGTCATTTCTTTTCTCCCCAGAAGAGAACTGCAACTTAGGACTGCAGAGTGGGAGTGGGGGGAAGTTGGTTGATTTGGGGCTGAAATGGGAACCCATGTATGCTTGCCTTAATTTTGTTCCTTCTGAAGGCAAATTCTCACCTCCCTCTCATCTTCTTTCAATTTGGGCTCTGTCAAGTAAGAAAGCGCTCAGGAATGATCATGTCAGCTGCCAGGGTTATCTCTGCTTTCCAAGGATTCAGCAGGGTTTGCAAGAGAAGCACCAGTCATGTCCCTCAAGGCCCCTTGAATCCATTTGGAATAGTTGTAATATTCCCCACTTTCAGAGCACCTTCTTCCTTAACCTTCCCCTTCCTCCAAGAAAACCAATTATAGTGTGTGTTCTGCTGCATGTATTGGGCTGATGAAATGAAGAGATTGGCCCATGATTGTCATGGCAGCCATTAAATCCCAGGCTGTTCCAAGGCCATCAGTCTTGGAGTCATTAGCACCACATCCATGGCCAATTCTGTCAGCTCATATAGGGAAACTGCTGGACAACAGGGTGAGTGGTACTCCAGCAGAATCCCCAATCTGTCCTGCCTTCCCAGTGCAAAATACAAACACTCCAGATTGGCACTGACTGGAGAGAGAATTCTGATAGACCATGATTCTCCCACCCCACCCCTCTTCCTAATGCTGAACGAAGAACTCAGGGGAGTACAATTGGGAGAGATTAACTCCTCCCTGCTCCCCCACCTAAGTCCTGGTTAAGTATGCTAGGTCAGTCTCTGTATCCACAATTAAATTCTGGATGACCGACTCAGCTTATTAGAGATGAACTGATGACTAAATGACAATGAGTGTGATCCACTGATCAATTTTCTTACCAATGTTGCTGATAAGCTACATTCCACAGCTTCTAAAGCAATTGAAGATTACACACACACACACACACACACACACTCTGACATAGTTAACTAGAATGATAGGTTGCCTTCAGAGAAGAAAACAATGGTAAGGTTGCACACAATTTTCATCCAAGTGAAGCCATTTATAAAAATAGCATTAGTAGTCTTGTACGCAACAATGCCTTAAGCAATAACTGCTCTTCACTTTCATTCTTTAAACCTCCCCAGGGACATTAGGTTCCATCTGTGAGCATGTTAGATGTATGCTAATCTAAATTTTCCACTTTCAATAAAAGTTATAAAGTTTCTTTTCCTTTTGACTTCTTCCTCACTCACTAGATGCATGTTATTGCAATGCAAAGCAAGGTACTCTCCACCCTCAGCTCTGTGACCTTGGAGGCCTTAAACTGGAGCAAAGGAATGTCAGTCTCAGCAGAACTAAGATATGCAGGATGTCATAATGTCACCATACTTCTGAAGAGCAGGACATGCATCGAAAATGGTGGGGATAAGATGTGAGAGAAATAACATTGTTCTAGGATCTGAGTTTTTATGCAAGAAATGTTGTGTGACAGATAGCTCAAAAGAAGGGCAAAAGATCCCTTTCCTTCCAGAAATGCCTAGACCACAAACTGGTGGACATGTTCCATGCAAACAGAGGAGGAGGGAGAGCATTGATATTTTAATACTACAGAAAAAACATCATAATGAACATTCATAATTAACTAATTTGATTGCCCTCATTCTGCAAGGTTTGCATGGATTGATTCCCTGTATGGAGGAAATAAGTGATTTCCCCTATTCCTTGCCCTTTGTTACACTTCAAGTGCAGACTGTTTTCTGTTCTTTGGGTTTAATAAAGTACCTGACACAGTGCATCTTTTAACCAAAAGATAGGGATGCTTATAGTCTTGTATAGCTCAATTTAAGCCAGGAGCCCAAGGAGATCTGTTGCAACCAATCTAAATTGCTAAGTTTCAGACAGCCTGGAGGCATAATTTTATCTACACAATGATATCATCTACTCTGAGACTTTTTCCAAGTTCTTTAGAGTTAGAAGGATTTGCCAGAAGAACTTGAAGAGGATTGTGAACTAATAAATAAATAAATACATGCCGCTTCAGGGTGATCTTGCAGATAAACAAGTGTTTTCCTTCTCTGCCTGGTTTACCTGACAAGGAGACTATGAATGAAATGTTTACACTAGGGATGAAGTGTCAGCTTTAGTGCCTGAGCAGAATTCTGCAAAACCTTGCAGAATTTGCATTTGAATGCAAACAATCAGGTTTCTTTAAGTCGGACTGATTATATGATCTTGCTTAGGGGAAAGCTAATCCTCTGTCAAAGACTATGAGGTGCTCTTCTGCTCTCAGTGGTTTGGCAGGGAGAGAGAGAGAGAGAGAGAGAGAGAGAGAATGTTCTGGCAGCAGGTACCCCAAATCCTGCATTCTCCCCTTGGATTGCAAAGACAACCAGAGAGTCCTCACTGATTTGTGCTCAACGAAGGCAAACCTGTATGCAACCAAAATATTCTACCATATTTCAACTACAGTGGACCCTCTAGATATGAATTTAATTCATTCTGGGGGTCCGTGTGCACCCCAAGAAATCCATATGCAGAAGCGCTGCTTCTGTGCACGTACACAGCGCGATAGAGCGCTTCTGCGCATGCGCGAGCGGTGAAACCCAGAAAAATACTTCCGGGTTTGCCGCTTTCGCAACCCAAAGTTTATGTTACTCGAGAGTAACGTAACCCAATGGTCTATTGTACCAGTAATGTGCTATGACCAGAGAAGAAATAACCACTGGGAGGAGCACAGAGAAGAAACGGCATGGTGTATCTCCAGCAGCACAACCGGACACTTCCATCTACCCCAGCTGCAACAAAACATGTCTCTCCCATATCAGTCTCTACAGCCACAGCCACAGGCACTGCAGCCTGTCAACAGCTTCACCTCACCCCCAACAGCACACTCCTCCATTATCTCCTGAGACAAACAGATGCCAGCAGGAAGATGTTTTATGAGCCTTCCGGGATGGTCAATGCAGAGTCCCACAAGCATACAGTTGTTGATCATTTGCTGTGTGAGGACCATGCATATTATCGAGGAAACACTTCTGTTTGGTGTGATAGCACCTTTTTCTATTTTGCAAAAATTATACCATGTTGTTAGGTGAGAAGTAACTCATTGGGCTTTTTTTCCTCTATTTGGGGCAACTACTAGGCAATGTGTGTGGCATCACTAGTGTGAAGCACTGTTACTCCTTCTCGCACACAGCTCTACTGGTTTAGATCTAGATTCTATCAAGTCCCATTTCCAACAGAATCCAGCAAAGTGAGTCTGAGAAGCCCAGGAGGACATGAAAGCAACAAGATACATTGAAAATACATTGATACAGCAGGTGGTTAAAACAAATACAAGACACAGTTGAATTAAAAACAACCATTTGCTGCCCTAAAATTCAAAAAGGATGGAGGCCAGACGAGCTTCTTTTGGGAGCGAGTTGCACGAGCTGGGTTCATACAAGAGGAGGTGACCCTTCAGATAACTTGTTCCCAAGCTGTTTAGGGCTTTATAGGTTACAACAAGCTCTTTGAATACTGTCTCTGGCAATGAAGCCAGTGAAAACAAAAAACCAGAACTGATGCAATATGTTCTGAGAAGTGCATGAAACCAGGCACTGCATTTTGCATCACTTGCAGTTTCCAAACATTCTGCAAGCACAGCCTCATTCAGAGTGCATGGCAAGATTCCACTCTGATGGGATCAAGGCATGAATGACTGTAATATGATCTGCATGATCTAGGAAAGAGCATACAAGCCATAGCTGATGGAAGGCACTGCTGCCACCTGGTCCTCCAGGAACAAGGCCACATCCAGGATCATTTTGAAATTGTGGGCCTGATCCTTCAAGGGAGACTGCAGCCCCATTCAGCACAGGCCATGACTCCAAGCCCAGGTCAACTCTCTTACTGACCAAAACCATCATTTGTCTAGATCAAGCCTCAGCTTCTTATCCCCCACCCAATACATCATTGTGCCCAGACAATGATCCAAGAATTTTTGATCCTAATATCTTTGCCAGAAATGATGGACACAAGGATGGGCACTGAAATGGACTAATCTCAAATCAGTGTGGCGAAGGCACTTGTCATTTTCAGCTACATCATCCCATATCTTAACATCTGGAGTCAATCTTTAGACTTTGCCTTGAGACTTTGGTGGGATTTATAGCTGAAATGAAACTGACAACAAATGTACCCTGAGACCAGTCAGCTTCAGTATGACCCTTAAGCGCTCTTCTTCTTTTGTGCAAGAGTTCATCAAGTTCAGTCATTGATATTGTCAGTGGATATTGTCTCCACACAAAAGTAGTGAATTATCCAGCAAGGCTGACCCCATATCCATTATGCATTGATAGAATATCACACAATTGCCTTGGAATTATGATTCACCATATCACTGCTCTAAAATGTAACAGGAGCATTCCTTGAACTTATGTATCATACAGGCAGAATCTTTTGTTATTATGGAGCGATGCAAAACCTAGCTTTTGATTTTCTGATTCCTTGGACTGGTAGTGAAAAACAAGAACGAATTATAAATATATATGAGTAAAAGCATGCTAATGGTATCTTCAAGCTTCCCACTTCATAATTACACCCTGTTGGATGACTTATCATCAGTAACAATAACTTAACAAAAAGAGAACATGAGCAAGAAATGGAATAAGCAACAATATTGTTTAAAGATTTTTAAACATGCCAATGCAAAATTATTGCTACAAACAGACACCTGCTGCATTTGCACAGCCACTATTAAGTAACAACAGTGGTTTTGTCTTCATATGTTTCTATACTGTATGTCATTCATGTTGCTGCTAGAATGTGAAGAAGAATCATGATGGGCAGCTAAAATGTGTGCTACAGTCGCTGACACTTAGCCTGTGCCCTCACTCTTCTAAAGCAGCGATCCAGACCAGGGGTGACCAAGGTGGTGACCTCAAGATGTTCTTATACTCCCAACACCCATCAACCTTAGCCAGAATGGCCAGTGGTCAGAAATTGTGGGAGTTGTAGCCCTGTAATATTTGGGAGGTGGCACTAATTCCTAAGGCTTTATCTAGTTTTCACCCATATAGATTTAGAGAATAAAAGTAGAGCTGGTGGGACATAGTTCTTACATAACCTTCTACTTCAGATGGTGTCCACTTTTCAAACTTGTTCACCAGCCATGGCTGCTTTAATGTCTCACCCCAATTCCCTGTATCATGGAGAACACAGAAGTAGAGCCCTGCTAGATCAGTCTAAAACAGGCACCCCCAAACACGGCCCTCCAGATATTTTGGGACTACAACCCCCATCACACCTAGCTAATAGGACCAGTGAGGGGAATTGTAGTCCCAAAACATATGGAGGGCTACGTTTGGGGGTGCCTGGTCTAAAAAAATGCCTAGTCCAGTGTCATGTTTCCAGCAAATGTTTGTGAGCAGCCACCATTCAGCTGCCCGCAGAAGGTTGTGTTCAGAGGCGTGCTGTTGCTGAACAGGGGGATCCATACAGCCATCAAGACTAATATGGCTGATAGCCTTATCCCATAGGAATTTGTCTAATCCTTCTTTAAAGCCAGCTAAACTGGAGGCCATTATCACACCATTTTTTCTCTGTCCTGAAAACCCTTTTTTTGCTAGCTTAACTTATGCTGGGTTGCTAGATCATGTGATCATACTGAACAGGGTTAGGATACTGCCTATGTCTCCCTCCTTCCTTCCCATCCCTGCTTTGCTTCCAGGATGCCTTTTCATGACTTAAAGGTAAAGGTAAAGGTACCCCTGCCCGAACGGGCCAGTCTTGACAGACTCTGGGGTTTGTGCGCCCATCTCACTCAAGAGGCCGGGGGCCAGCGCTGTCCGGAGACACTTCCGGGTCACGTGGCCAGCGTGACAAAGCTGCATCTGGCGAGCCAGCGCAGCACACGGAACGCTGTTTACCTTCCCGCTGGTAAGCGGTACCTATTTATCTACTTGCACCTGGGGGTGCTTTCGAACTGCTAGGTTGGCAGGCGCTGGGACCAAGCAGCGGGAGCGCACCCCGCCGCGGGGATTCGAACCGCCGACCTTTCGATCGGCAAGCCCTAGGCGCTGAGGCTTTTACCCACAGCGCCACCCGCGTCCCTTTCATGACTTACACCAGCTTAAAATCCCTTGGAATGGGCTCAGCTGGCTTGGCTCTGGCTAAGCCAGGATGTGGAGAAAATGCTGGCAGACCTCAGACTAAGCCAGGAAGGAGGAGTTCAGGTAGCAAAATCCAGCTGAGCTGGAAACCTACTGACTCAGCTGGAGATTTTCTGGATCCTGACATCACTCAGCCTGGCAGATCTTCCTTTAGGATCGCTCCCTGAATAGCAACAATAATATATAGCATTATGCTATGTTGGCAACACTGGAATAGAAATTATTGCTACAGGTGACCTTAATATGCACAGACAGCAGTGTCATTTTGTTTGTTAAACAAACAAACTTTCAGTAGGAACATGAATCATGCCTCCATGCTGAAAAATTCTCTGGAAAAATATCTCCACTGAAAATAGGGTAGCACATTTGCTTGTGTGTATATCAGTTTTTCTCAGCACTATAATTAGCTGATCCATTAGGTCTTATTAAAAGACGTAGATACACCCTTATTTACATTACCTTCCTGGGTAACGAACTCACATTTTTATAAGCAAATAAGCAAAGTCTGAAAAGAAGTTTAAAAATAGTTTAGCTTTTCTATTGCTCCTTTTAACTGAAAACGCTGGTTGTTTTACCATTTGCCTTATACTGTACCATAATTTTCAAAACCCATTTTGCTATAATTTCACCATATGCTTGGTACAAGATGCCCTAAAGCTCAAATCGTCCCTACCACTAAACTCACGTGCCTGATAGGTATGGAGGTTTTTGTGTTTATTTTTAGAAATGGAAAAGCTGAATCTAACTACCAGTCTGTGCTTGATCTGCAGCCAAAAATCCATTCAGGAAATTCAAAACATCTTTGCTTTATGGGGTCTTGCACTAAAGTGCCTGTATTTTTAATCTGCCTTCACCACACATAAATTATTTCTTCAGAGATGTTGTGGCCATGCATTGAACATTCTCTGCACAAAGCTTAATAGCAGCCTGTTGTGGACCCCTGATAAGAACTTCACTGCTGTCTGAATGCAGGCATGGTAGAAAGAATAATAGAACCACATAAAAAGTAGGCTAGGCATATCTGAAATGCTGCTAGTCCCAACTGTCCAAAAGTGTCAAGAATCCACATCCAAAGCCCACCCACCCACCCACCCCATAAACCCCCAATAAGGTCTTAAAGCATTAAGCATTTTTTATTGATTGAATAAAAAATTGGCTTCCATTTTGGGATTCAAGCTTTTCCTTCAGTCAAGATAAAAAAATATATTTGTGTGTGGATGTGTGTAGCCTCCCCATCTATAAAGATACCTACAATGACCACTCCCCACATTAAATGGGGGGTGCCCTTTGATTGGTCGCGCTCAACCCCCTGGACCCTATGTGGCACCATTAGCACAGGCTTGGCTTCACCTTCCCCAGGTGGGATACCTGGAGGTCTCCGCCTACCTCAGCCAGTTGTCCAATCCCACCTGGGGAGGCGTTGCCAAGGTGATTAGGCCAGGTAGGGGGAGGGACCACCTGCCCACACAATAGGGATCTACAATAGGATCTACAATATTGTAGGATCTAGAATAACATTTCCTTTTCTGACCGTCCTCATAAGCACCCTGGAATTTGGGTCACTGTTATACCTACATAAGCAGCAAGCGGAGCAGTTCTGTTCAGCAAAATGGAATCCAATCTTATTGCAGCATCTGTGCACATGGCACACATAGACTAAGAAGACAGGTCCCTTCCCCAATGGGCTTACAACCTAGAAAACTACACAGGAAAGAATTTGCAGTGACATCTACATAAGCTTTGTTATAGGGAGGCAGCTTAGCCAATGGCAGCCTGAAGGGTTGTAATGCTTGCATCCCTTTGATGCTATGGAGGTCCTAAGGAAATGTAGCTGACACTTGCAGGAGTATCTCAGACACACTGCAACATCCGTGTAGAACAGGAGTAGGAAGCCTTTTTCCACCTGAGGGCTACACTCCCTTCTGGGCAGCTGTCAGGGGTCCACATGCCAATGGTGGACAGAGCAACGAGTGTGAATTTTAGCTTTGTACACTCACAAATTCCCCTATACCAGGGGTCTGCAACCCGCGGCTCTGGAGCCACATGTGGCTCTTTTACACCTTTGCCACGGCTCCGGGGCGGATACTAGCAAGGGGAGGAGGCGCATTGTGCGCCCCGACACTCCCCACTGTGGCGGGCGCTGTACTGGCTGTGACGTCGCATGGGGGCGGTGCGTGCGTTATGATCCTGTATATATATATCATTAAGGTAAGAAACAATATATGCAGTGTTATATTTGTTTTAAATGTTGCAATGGTTTTGCGGCTCCCAGTTTTTTCTTCTTCGGAAACAGGTCCAAGTGGCTCTTTCTGTCTTAAAGGTTGCAGACCCCTGCCCTATACAGACAAGCAAGTGTCATGGTCTGAGCCCAAGGACACACAGCAGCCAGGCTAAAATGTTCAAGAAGAGGAACAGGGGGTGTAGCTGGAGAGGGGATGTGGCATGGGGAGAATCCTTCAGGCCAGATAAGAGTGGTTTGCAGGGCAACATTTAGTTCCCTTGCCCAAGGTTTCTCATCCCCGGCGTAGGGCCATCAAAGGCAGCAACACACTGAAGCCATACAAAGGAGATTTAGGCTAGACAATACAGTGTCCTAGACCCCTGGCCTACCTGGCAGCAAATCAATATGTCAAGTCCAAAGTTCAGGAAGGTCAGGAAACACAGTATCCAGCTCTGAAGTCCAGCAGTCAGGTTACAGTCCAGAGTCAAACCCAAAGTAGTCTTGTAGAGGTCCAGGAGCATCCAAGCAAAGGTCCATCAACATGGGCAGATGAGCAGACACAGCACCTCACCTCTGCTTCTCTCTTGCACTTTGCATGCTGATTGCAGCATTTGCACTTGATGAGGCATGTGATCCCTGCCTGTTCCAAGCCTACTCCAGCTGAGAAATCACACACCTCCTCCCAGAACTAGTGAGCCCCACCTGGCCAGCCAGGGAGCTGGGCTGTGGGCCCTTGCAGGCCTCAGCCTCCTACAGCACCACTCCTACTGCTCTCTTACACCTCAGAGCCCACTGGGTTTGTGGGCACAGGGGCTCTTCTGGCTCTGGTGATGGGTCCTGCTGCTCAGGTTCCTGTGCATTGACTGCCATCCCCTCGCCATCCTCCATCACCCTGTGAGTACTTCCTTGTCCCAGTGTGTTCCAGTCCCAGTTACACCCCTCACTGGGATCCTCTTCCTCCCCTTTGTCCTGCAAGTTCATAAGGGTCAGCACATACAGTGGTGCCTTGCAAGACGAAAAGAATCCGTTCTGTGAGTCTCTTCATCTAGTGGTTTTTTCGTCTTGCGAAGCAAGCCCATTGACGGATTAGCGGATTAGCGCTTTTAGCGGCTTTTAGCGCCTTAGCGGCTTAGCGGATAAGCGGCTTAGCGGCTTAGAAAAAGGGGGGGGAAGGAAAAAACCCCGCAGGAACTCGCAAGACATTTTTGTCTTGCGAAGCAAGCCCATAGGAGATTCGTTTTGCGAAGCACCTCCAAAACGGAAAACTCTTTCGTCTAGCGAGTTTTCCGTCTTGCGGGGCACCACTGTAATTATAGTAGTGTCCTATTAGAATGGGTGTAAGAGTGAGTTGTATGGTTGCATGGCTTGTGATGAGCTCTGAATCAAAATCTCCAAAGTCATATTACTGGAGAACATAGACTCTCTAGAATAATGACAAAGGCAACCTTGACAGGGTTTCAGAGTCTGTGAATATATCTTCACACATGCGTAGTCCTGGTGATAATACCTAAAGAAAATGAGCAAGGCTTGCATCCAATTAAACAGAATAAGAATAATCTCTTGGGGCTTGAATGGATTAATCTTGGCTAATGAGAAACCATCTTCCATCATTTTGGGGAATTTTCCAGGCTCCGATGAGTCATGCAGACCAAAAGTACTGTAAAAAAATATACATTATAGAAATAGGAGGCAGAGAACAGCAACTGGGTTGAAATTCAATTACATACCAAACTGGGCAGGCGATGTTTTGATGCAAGTCATCTCAGACTGCCCAAAGTAAACTCAGCTGGGCATGTGAAAGAATTTACTGCCTTTGGGTGCAAAAATCATAGGTGGGCAGTCTTTACAACTAGTGTTTCTGCTTTTATGTAGGGTTTCATTAGGAACATAAAATGTGGGTTGAAAACATGTGTTTAAATGGCATTTTATAACCTGCACTTAAAAAGATTTTTCAGTCTTTCTCTGTAGCCCCCATCCCCTGAATAACTCTTTTCTGCTCTGTGTTGCCAGCCACTAGAATATCATAGTGTTTTTTTTTCTAGGGCACTATAAAATGTTTAAATGTGTTTTTAAAGTTTAAAGGAGTAGCAAATGCAATATACATGAGCATGTTAAATTTGTAATGCATTTGACACACAAAGAATCTACATGGCAATAATGTGGGGAGTGTGGCTTAGCCGTCAAGATGTCATGGGATTGCACGCTATTAACGATGAAACCTTGTCCTTGCTTCACCCCATGTTGTCTAGGCATTAGAGCGCAAAACATAACCTACTGTCCCAAATCTCCTAATAAAGGATCATATCATCAGATATAAGCTTCTGTCTGTATCAGTCTGTTGCTTGGCAGACATCAGTTATGAAAAATGCAGCTCATCTATCAGAGGTGGCCCACTGGAAAATGTTGGACCAAGGCAGGAATCTTAAATTCTCAGAGGGCTTAACTACAAGTTAATTAGTTATGTGGCTTAAAAAGACAATGGGGACCTCTAATTTCTAATAGGACCAAAGTGTGCAGAGGGGAGGTTTAACCCTTCCTTCCCCAGTCATGATATTGATGGAAATCCCTCTGTGTTGCAACTACTGTTGGGGGGAGGGGACTCCCATTGGTGCCAATAGAAGCATTTTTAAGCTCTAGTTGCAGTGCAGTGGGAATTGCCTACAGGTTCATGACTTAAGAAGGAAGGTTTAAGCCTCTCCTCCCTGTGAGCTGCAATCCTAATGGGAACCAGGCTCTCTGTGCCTAGGATTAAATTTTCTAAACCCATGCAGTCAATGTTAATATGTAGTTAGGCCCTTTCTAAGGAGCAAATCTCATTGAGCCCAATGCAACTTTCTTCTAAGTAAACACGCCTAGGACTGCAGTGCATGTCTGGGAGACTTGGTCTGCCATGAAGATCACTAGGTAACATCTCTCAGCCCAATTTTCTTCACATGGTTGTTATGATAAAAGTGGCAATAGGTGCTTTTTAATTGCTCGGTTTGAAGCTTCGAAGAGAAAGAACTGGATAAACTGGATGAAGAAAAAATAATTCTACAAATAAATAATGCACAAATAATTTAATTTAAGGCAGGCATTTTAATGTGCTTTTACTCTGATGTGCAGGGAAATTAAAAGATAAATCTATCCAGTAAATTGCTCGGTACATTCTGAATGTGCTGTACAAATGTGTTGGCAATGAATTGTAATAGCGCGAAGCCATATTTAAGTCCTTTAAAGCATGTATGAAGTGTCTTGTAAATCCACAGGGATGTATTTCCAAGGTGATTAGCGGAGACTTTTGAAAGGGTGCAGCGGGGTAGGGTGGGGGAGGAAAGGTCTAATAGAAATGTTGACAGACCATTAACTAGAATATCACTAATGGGCACACTAATAGATAGAGATGTTTTTTAATTGTAAGAAGGTTAATTGGGACAGCGCATTTACATTCTTTCCTTCTTTAGTGGTGGCACTTTCAGCACATCCATTGATAGGAATGGCTATTATCTTAAGAGGATTTGGAAGATCATAACATTCTCCTAAAGAAAACAAGTGAAACATTCTACTATTAATGAGGCCTATTCAAGAAGGGAGCAGGCTTTCTTATAGCCTTATTTTGACAACAACCTGGGAAAAGCAGCTTCTATTTTCTGCGGTTGCTATTAATACCGTCCACCGTTCCTCGGTTAAAACTAGCTGATTTGCAGGGTATTGGAAAAGGCCATGAGTCACAAAAGTCATATGCTAGGAAATACGTTAAACATTTTGTGAGGGGTTTTTTTTTGTATAAACTCCGAGTGTGTGGCCTGTTTTGTTTGTTCATTAATGACGTACTGAACAATGGAGGTTTTCCTGCTACTCAGGCACTGCAAGGAGACTTCTCTCACCAAATCTAGCTCTTTGGAGTATGGCCACCCTACTAAAGAGGACACTGATCATACCACTTTTATTAATATTTTTATCAAAAATAAAACAGAGCAGGCAAAATAAAAAGGGCACAACACAGACTCTTAAATATTAGAATGCATTCAGCTACAAAGGGAAAAGGTGAGGATATATTACAAATCACACTTTAAATGGCAAAATCAGATTGGTGTGACTTTTTCATTTCCCTGCTTCTATGCAGGAAGTAAGCACGACCGAGGGCAATCTAGGAATCTCATAAAAACAACAACACCAACAACCTAGTACTAGAGAATGATACTATCAACATGGTTCTCAACTCCTATGTAGTGGTGGACTGGTAAATGCTGATGTGCATGAGCTCATCATGAAAACTTCTATAGCCATACCCCTAAGAAGAGGCAAAAAATACAAACAGCTGTGTCCATCCTTTATGACAGGGGTGGCTCCCAAGAGACTGCGATCTACTTTCAGAATTAAAATCTGGCAGTGATCTACCCCCAGGTTTTTTTTAGAGGTTCAGCTCAAAGTTGTTGAGCTTTCTGGGTTTTTGGGGGGAGGGGAGTTCCATTGGGGGTGGGATGAAAACATTGCTATGGATGAAAACACAGAGGGAGTTCTGTCTTTTCTTCCTGAGTTCAAACAACAATGGAGGGCAGGACGAGGGGCTGGGGCAGGAGTCAGATTTACCGAGGCAGAGGAAATGGAGCCAGAGATTGACCACAATCTACCAAAACATCACAGGGACCTACCAGTAGATCACGATCAACCTGTTGGACATCCGTGCTTTATGACATACCCCACTCCCAAAAAATAGTGCTACATAGTATAATATGGAATTTATCAGGTTCTAGCATGATTGCAATCCTATTGGTGTTTTCAGGGCCCCTGTGACCATAATTTGTTTTAATCGCTTGTAATTCTGAATTTTAAATGGCTATAACCCACCCCGGAACCTGCTGGTGAAGGGCACAGAATTAATATCACCACCATCAACATTCGGGGATTAAGCTCTATGGGCTATAGTGCTACTTACCTCATAAATTCAACCTGCAAAATATGTTGAACTTTAACAAAAGACCTCAAGCCAGCTGAAATGCCACCTTTAACTTATCATTAAAAATGCAATCTTGCATTGCGTTATCATTTAAGCTGCGAGTGTGAACTAGGAATCCTATCAAAGAAAAGCGATCTCCTTCCTAGGTATAGTTATGACAGACACCTCTGCCGGATAATTTCCTTCCTTCTCTGACTTCCTCTATGCTAATCAGTCACACACACTCTTGAAAGACTCATTATCACCTCAGAGAAAGGAGGGTTTGTCTCTTACCCTGGTGTTCCGGTGTAAGAGGTCATTGCTCCTGCTCTGAAAAAAGTCCCAGAGCTGCGCTGCCCTTCATTTCCCTTCCAATACACAATTGTTCCAAATATTCCCATCTATAGTTGTGACTAACTGGATGTGAGTATTTGCCATGGTAAATATTAGTATTGTGATGTGATTCATGACCTCTACCTTCCAGCAGGTAAGTTGCTACAACTTAGGAGGAGGAAATGAAGGGGTGAGGTGCCAGTGGGGTGCAAATCCACCAGCAGAAATGAAATGAAATACTTTATTGCCACTTGTACAACTTACAGCCCATAATATCTTGTGCTGTATTCACCACCCTCTGTAGGCACTTCCTATCAGTTGATGTCAGACCAGCGTACCACACAGTGATAAAAGGACACTTTCAATTGTGGACCGGTAGAAAGAGATCATCAAATGTTGATTGACATCGTTCTTTCGCAATACTCTGAGGAGATGGAGCCTCTGTTGGGCTTTCTTAACCACCTGGGTTGTATTGATTTTCCAAGTAAGGTCTTCACTGAGATAAACTCCTAGGAATTTAAAGGAAGAGACTCTCTCCACACAGCCCTCCCTGATATATGGTGGGGCTAGTTCTCCTCTCTTCCTCCGAAAGTCCAACACCATCTCCTTTGTCTTGCAGATATTAAGGTGAAAGTTGTTCCCTTGGCACCAGGTAGATATTTTTTGGACCTCCCCTCTATACGCTGATTTGTCTCCATTATGGCAGTCCTGCTAGCGCATTTACACCACACCACCCTCACTGTTATCCTCCCTAATAGGTTAGCAGCAGCAACGCACCCACCAGGTGGTCCAGTAAGTGCCTCTGCCCCATCATGCCATCCACTACTGCTGAAATGAAAGCAGGTTGAAATGTGTTGTGAACAAGCGCTTGACAAAAGCTGCCTTAAAACGATTGCTTCAAATGCTTTTTTATTGATGTTCAAATTCTTTGGAAGTTTGGGGTTGGAGTAGTAACACTGCCAATATCTGTCAGGGTTTTTGATTAAAAGGCAACGTATGAATTACAGGACCTGAGCAAATGAATAGCCTTTGTTTTAAATTTCAAAATAAAACTAAATGCCCATTGAAAAACAAAGAAATGATGAGGGGATTTAGCCAGCAGCAACAATTTACATTTAAACATCTTCTTTTAAGCATTGTTTTTGTGTGTGTGGAATACGGAGCACAGTGATAAATAATGTAAAAGCTCTCCTTGGTTGCTATTATTTTCTACAAAACGTGAGCAAAAAATAATCTCTCAGCCATGCCATCAGCTGGATCACCATTGGACTAGACAACTGACTGAAAGGAAGTGAACACCCACAGATCTATCAGACCCCACAGTTGTTGTAAAATAAATTCAGATGTGTCATTGTGTCAATAAAAAAGTAAGATGTATGTTTGTTTCTTGCTGCAGCTTTCTTTGATTTGAGGGTGCAGCCCACTTTTGCTTAGGCAGATCTGAGGGTTAATTCCTAGCCCAGGAGCAGGTCAGAAAGGGGAGGCTCTCTCTCTGGTTCTCTCCCAAGCCCCGCCTCCCAAGACAAATTGGCACATCTGATTGGCTCCTGTGATGGAGTGTAGCTGGTCAGTGGTTCAGCCAGACTGCTACTTCAGAAAACATCTCACCTGTCACAGATACCAGGCACAAAATGAACTCTATAATAAGCAGGGAGCTGTTGATAGTTGCCTGTGAAGGCCAAAGTTTGGTTATTGAAAGTTTCATTTCCCCATCTGGCCGTATATGATTGTACAGTACACTGCAAGTGCACTGAATTGTAGTTTTATATAAAAAGCATCTGTCAGGGATGCTTCGGTTGCACACTGGTTTGCAGATCTTTGAGCACCACATAGCCCTAGATGACCTCAAGGTTCCCTTCCAGCTCTATATTTCTACAATGTTTAAATGCCACCTGAGATACCGTATTTTTTGCCCTATAGGACACACTTTTTCCCCTCCAAAAATGAAGGGGAAATGTGTGTGCGTCCTATGGGGCGAATGCAGGCTTTCGCTGAAGCCTGGAGAGCGAGAGGGGTCGGTGCGCACCGACCCCTCTTGCTCTCCAGGCTTCAGGAAGCTCTGCGCAACCCTCGGGAGACCGGCTCCGAGGGTTGCGCAGAGCTGCCTGCAGTCCCCGGCTCAGCGCAGCTCTGCGCGGCCACCGGGAGCTGGGCGTGAAGTCCCGCCCCGCTCCGGATGGCGGCGCAGAGCTGCCTGCAGTCCCGGGATCAGCACAGCTCTGCGCGGCCACCAGGAGCCGGGGCGCTAAGTCCTGCCCCGCTCCGGATGGCGGCGCAGAGCTGCCTGCAGTCTTGGAATCAGTGCAGCTCTGCGCGGCCATCGGGAGCGGGGCGCGAAGTCCCACCCCGCTCCGGATGGCGGCGCAGAGCTGCCTGCAGTCCTGGGATCAGCGCACTTCTCCCCATCGCCAGCCCCACAAGCTCGGGGGACAGCGGGGAGGCAGAGCATGCCTTCCCACTGTTCCCCGACCTGGTTCTTCCAGCCCCGCACCTGGGGGGGAAATAATTTTTTTTCTTTATTTCCCCCCCAAAAAACTAGATGCGTACTATGGGCCGGAGCATCCTATGGGGCGCAAAATACGGTATATGCTACTGTTTGAAATTCTTATCAACTTTCCAGCTTCACATGAGAACATAACAAGACTTCAAGGACAATATCCTGATATATGTATTTTTAATAAGGGAAATTTAAAAAGTTACTGCCTCCCACACACACTAATAATAATTTTTTCCAAGGGATTGTAAATGAAATGGCCAGAAATCATGTCTCTGTGTTAATTATTATTTTGTCTTGTTTTTTTCTTTATTCCTTATTCATTTAATTATATTCTTAAGTAAATAATAAGGCATATTTTAAGACTTAAAATTCTATGTTTCTTTCTTATAAGATTTTCCTAAAGTTTTTTTTGTAATACAAAAATATAAAGAAAACTAATTTAGATAAAATAAAAACAAAGACAGAAAGAGGAACGAAAATGCAGAGTCCTCTCTCCAAGGTAGCTCTTAACTCTTGAGCCAGTGTGGTGGAGCCAGTGTGGTGTAGTGGTTAAGAGCAGTAGTCTCGTAATCTGGTGAACTAGGTTCGCGTCTCCGCTCCTCCACTTGCAGCTGCTGGGTGACCTTGGGCTAATCACATTTCTTTGAAGTCTCTCAGCCTCACTCACCTCACAGAGTGTTTGTTGTGGGGGAGGAAGGGAAAGGAGATTGTTAGCCGCTTTGAGACTCCTTAGGGTAGTGATAAAGCGGGATATCAAATCCAAACTCTTCTTTTTCTTCTTGGATCACAGAGAAAGTAGGGGACCCTCTCAGCTCTCACCCTGGGAGATCTTCCCTTCCATGCCTCTTACCCAGGGTTTTTCCATCATCAACCACCTTCATATTTGTATAATCCTTGGACTCCAGAGCAGTGCACACCAAAGAGAAAAAAGAGAATGAGAAGAAACAAGATAAAAAGAAGGAATGTATATAAGAAGAGAATGAAAGAAAAAGGAAGAGAGAGTGAAGAATAAAAAGGCCTTCAGATTTTCCATCTGTCACTTACATAAAGGAATCTATTCAAAACATTCATTCTAGTATGGCATCCAATTGTTCTACTTTCTGTTGGGCAATATTTCCCCAATTTTCAGACTCAAATGTCTCAAATTCATTTCTTTTCCTTCTCATGAAAAAAGTCCAAAAATTCCTATTATTATTAGGAGACTGCCTTGACAGAGAAAAGAACTTCCAAAGACTCATCATTGTATCAACGATGTATGTACATAGAAGAGGGTTCCATTTATTTGTGGGGGATGTAAATATGGTTAGAAAGATTTAGGGGTGTCACCTTGGTTAAAAGTTAGCAAAATGCAATATCATTATATTTGAATTGAGATTTAGCACTTTGTGGAGAGTTGTAGATTTTACAGATTTTAGTTGATTAGAAGCAGGAGTTGACAGGCTCTAGAAGCACTTAGGTAAAGCAGAACATTTTCATTTAGAATATGCTATCCAGTAATTAAAGAGGTTGGAAAAGTGCCAAAATCATTTAATCTAATCTCCTTCAAAGAGACAATCAAATGGCATGTCCTGAAGAATTAAAATAGCAAATTCAGGCTAAACATTTAGGGCTGCCATACTTTGAAGAACAAAACAGAGGACACATTTGCTGACTTCTACATTTAATTATGGATTGTTATGATGACTTTGGCCGTGAAAAAGAGAGTGTGTGAAAAAGAGGATGACATCATATTATTTATGTCAGAATCCAGCGCCGCTACATGCAATTCCTACATATAATAACCATGTAGTAAATGTCATCATGCAGCCCCCACTGGAGGATTTGTAGGGCCACATCACAATACTAGACTTGCATGAAGTTGGAGTGCAGCTCCTATTGAAGGAGTAGAGTAGAAAAGTGAAGGCAGGTTGCATGGAAACGAGAATGGAGGGACACTGAGGTGGAATCTATATAGGCCGTGAAAATGTTTATTTTAATGTTTTGGAAAATATATTGAATTTGCCATAGCTCATCATCACCATCTAGTGTCGCATTTGTATAATGCACTTTGCAACAGCACACTTAAAAAAATTTATTTGCAGCTATATAGCCGAGTCCTGAGAAGGAAATAGTGATGATTTAAAACAGCAGAAGTTTGAATAAAGCAGGGATCCGAGAGTTTGAATCATATTGTTTTAGCTGATAGAGTGGTCATTTGTGTAATTATATAAATTCATTTTATTTTTAAGTCACTATTGGTGCAAACTGAACAAGGACATGTGGCTTTATCCCAGCATTTTCTTTGAATTTATCTGGAAATGCAAACATTGGTATGACCCTGTGTAGTGTTTCATTTAAAGAAAAAAGAAAAAGAAAAAAGCTGAAGTACTTTCAGAAAGAATTCATTTCTTAAAGAAGAATTTCTTTTTTGTGAGCAGCTTTTCCCCAAATTCTGAACAGTGCATGCTGGCTTTGAGTCTATCCTGAACAAGGTGATTTAGGTTATGACTGTTAGGATCGTCCTACTCAAGTGTAGGACGCTGGTAGAGACACATGGCCGACTGTCATGTTCTCTCCTTTCTGGTCAGTTGTTCGGGAGCTTCAAAAGCTTTCTGCAGCCTGAACATCACATCGACTGATACCAAAAGTTTCCATAAGAGACTCAGTAGCACAGCATTTTGTAAATAAACTATGTTTATTTACATATAATACACTTGGAACATCTTAACTTCTTCCTCTTTCTTATCAGACAGCAAAGAGAAAGAACAAAGGACAATAGTCCCACATCACGGAAACTCAGTAATAACAAAACATCCTGTCTCCGTCACTTCCAACACTGTGGAATGAAAACATACACTGCCATGTGCTAAACCAATCCCATGACTGCAAGCACGGAGCAAGAATCACCACCTATTTCTGGGTTGGATCACACTGTTAAGATGTCACCTGGCAGTGGCTCAGACTTCCGAGTCACCCCTATGTCCTACTTTTCCTTTTCCTAGAGCCAGGGCCTTTTCGGCCCTGGCCTGGTGGAATGCTCTTCCACAAGAGACCAGGGCCCTGTGGGATTTGACATCTTTCCGCAGGGCCTGCAAGACGGAGTTGTTCTGCCAGGCCTTTGGGCAGGGTGCAGTTTGACTTACTTTCTTTTGTATAAAGCAAGCACAAAGGAAGCCCCCAACCCACTCACAGGTCCTTGTATGTTCAGTGGAAACAGTTGATCCTGGCAAGTATTAACCACTCTCAATTACAAGCTGATAATTGCCACCTCTCCAGATTTTAACTTGTCTGAATTAATTTTAAAATGTATTTTAATAAATTGATGTATGTTTTTATGCATATTGTTCTGTTTTTATCATGTTAGCCGCTCTGAGCCCAGCCCCGGCTGGAGAGGGCAGGATACAAATAAAAATGTATATTATTATTATTATTATTATTATTATTATTATTATTATTATTATTATTATTTTTTCCCAAAAAGTTAAATGTATAGGTTTTTTTCCTCATTCTGAGAAAAGAAACCAACCTGACTGGTGAAATCTCCAGAGCTCAAGAGGGAAGTCAGTGGAGAGAGGTTTTCTTTTGACAGACAGGTCTAGCTTTTAATCACAGTGAACCCTTTTCTGAGGCCACTCCAGTCACCGTGATTTGGGGGAGGGATGCTGAAGTAAATAAACAGAGTTGTACTCCACATGGGCTATCACTCTCCTCCTATGTTTGGCTGTGAGAGTGGCAGAGTTTGGCCACATACACATCATACGTTTATAGCCAGACAGTGATTTAAAGGAGTGTGACTGGTTTGTCCACACTGGGTGCTGAGCCAAGAGGGTGTTGCAGGGGGTGCCACAGCAAAACATAGAAAAGAGGGCGAGAGACGATGGGTGGTGCTGGATTTTTGCATTGCACAGGGCAGCACTGAAATTTGAGATGTCAAGGTCTGTCACTGCTATGGATCTGACTCTCTTGTGTACGTTGAGTTCCCCAGTGGAGAGACCCTTTGTAAAACTGTACACTAGCCGACTTATGTCCTTTTATAGGAAGGGAAAGTATAAATTCTTTTAAAATGATAATTGAAATGAAAGGGAGCTGTGTGCTTTTATTAACATTTTTAATAACGTCTTAAGTCTGCAATTCTAGAAATAGAGGAACCTATCCATTCTGGTTTCTCTCAGTTTCTCATTTCCCCCAGTCTTAAGTTTGATGTACCCCAATTGTACATATGTTTGTTAATTTTTATAACAGTCCACATTGAAAAGCCGACATTGAAAACTGTATACATATTTCTGTGTGCAATTGTGCATTCTTTCAAGCAATTCCCTCCTATTATAACCAATTTTTGCATATTATTTTCACTTTTATATGCATTTCACTAATAAACGCATCATTTGGTTGAAGATCTGCTTTGCAAAACCCAGAAAGACATGATTTGAGTCAAGTAGTAGCTCTAGTTCATCTTCAGTGAAAACAATAGATTGCTAGACCGCATATCTGTGAAGAGTGGATATAATTTTGGCTAATCTTAATATACCCCAATGTTATTGCTGAATGAAGCCCTTCCCACTGTCTTATACAATGCTTTGGGGGGTTTTAAAAAATGAGGTGCTGATACTCATTTATTGATAAATGTGCTGTTGGTGTCAGCACGAGATGGGTGTCCAGGAAAGAAAAAAAGAGGACGTGATGGTTCTCCATAACAGTGAGTACCATTACAAAAGAAGCACAATATATAAAATATATATTGTAAAAAACAACTCCTTAAAAAAAGCATAAATAAGATTGCTGATTTTTGTCAGCATTTATTGATACATTCATAATTCAAGCATAGATTAGCTACTAGATCAGGTACTAATAGGTCATACGAAGTAGGTTTCGAAAGGCGATATCCTCTACCCTTCTGCAAGCTTTGGTTCCATTCTAATTGTATTTAGTGGAATGCAATTAAATGTGGATAATAAAATCTATTGTAACACAGTTTAAGCCATAATATCTTAATAAGCTTCTTTATCATCTCATCACAACAAAGAGAAATGAGGACTGAAATAATAACTTAACCCTGATATGCTTAAAACTTAAACAGCAGAGGAGGTGCCATTTTCAGATGATAGCAGGCCTCCTTCAATCTTATAGAGAAGAGATTTCCTCCCCTGCTGTTGTCGATGTTTCCTTTTATAATTCCAGGGCATTGTGTGTTGTTATTCACCACAAAATGGTATTATCATTCAGTTTTCACTGAATTATATCATTGGGTTAGCATGATCAGAGTTATGAATAGGAGACTGATGTCAACTGCATAAGGAAAACAATAAATAGACTGTCTTTTAAATTCAGATACTGCAGATACAAGTGCATTCGATATATTAGCCATTTTAATGATAAATAAGGGACGCGGGTGGAGCTGTGTGTAAACCACTGAGTTTTGGGCTTGCCAATCAGAAGGTCGGCGGTTCAAATCCCCATGACGGGGTGAGCTCCCATTGCTCGGTCCCAGCTCCTGCCAATCTAGCAGTTCGAAAGCATGACAAAGTGCAAGTAGATAAATAGGTACCACTCTGGCAGGAAGGTAAATGGTGTTTCCGTGCGCTGCTCTGGTTTCTCCAGAAGTGGCTTAGTCATGCTGGCCACATGACCTGGAAAAACTGTCTGCGGACAAACGTCGGCTCCCTCAGCCAGTAAAGTGAGATGAGCGCCACAACCCCAGAATCGTTTGTGAATGATAAATTCAAAATGATAAATAAATAAGCACACCAACATTAAATTTGTCTAATGACTATCATGCACCCTTATATCAAGTACACATATATATTCTAATGAATTGATTAATTAATTAATTCCCCTGGCTTCAGTACAATCATAGGTCTAAAACAGAAGGAAATAGCACGTGAAGTAGGATTTCTGTCTCTCTCTCACATACTTATAATGTGCAGCAAGTAGACAGCAGGAGCAGGCAAGGCAAGCTATTATGTCCAAGTATTTTGTGCAATGAATATTTCAGTAGAAAAGTGGAGAAATTGTTGCCTGTGAGAGGGTAGACGATGCGGATTGGATTGGATTCCTATTGTCTGCCTGCCATTCTAGGTGGCCCATTAATGGGCTTATACTCATATGTGGATCATTCAACTATCACCGCCTCAAATGATGATGTGGGTATGAAGCAAGCATCTAAAAGAGGCTACAATCAGTTGGTGGGCAATGTTGTCTGTGCCTCACCACTAGCTAAGAGCCCACTTAAACAAAAGGAAAAGTGATGTAATAGAATGCAGTGGTACATGAGATAGGTATAGATGATATAGATTGCAGCTTTTGTTTGTTGCCTGTTTGCTGACCTACAATAAGCCATGCTGGGGTCTCAAATATGTATCAACACAGGGTGAGGTTGAACATGATTAAATGGTTCTGTTAATCAGAAAGAATACTTTTTTCAATGCAAAAGGGGTGGGGGAAAGCTCAGTGCTCAGATCTTCATTAGGAGATACTTTCGAGAGGGAAACTCAACAAGACTAATGAATGTGATATACAGTGGTACCTCGGGTTAAGTACTTAATTCGTTCCGGAGGTCCGTACGTAACCTGAAACTGTTCTTAACCTGAAGCACCACTTTAGCTAATGGGGCCTCCTGCTGCCGCCGCGCCGCCAGAGCCCGATTTCTGTTCTTATCCTGAGGCAAAGTTCTTAATCTGAAGCACTATTTTTAGGTTAGCGGAGTGTGTAACCTGAAGCGTATGTAACCTGAAGCGTATGTAACCCGAGGTACCACTGTAGTTAAAAAGATTAGCAAGAATGCAATATTTTATTTTTAAAAATAGTTCTTGGATGTCTCAGTATCAGTTAAGTGAAGGGCACATTTGTGACTCATTCTATTTTAAGCAAAATATAACTGCCCTTCCCACCTGCCAAACTCTGTAGGAGCAAAATATGGTATCAGTATGGTATAGTGGTTAGCGTTCTGGTTTTTTTAAAAAATAATATTTATTAAAAGTTTAAGAATTACAGAAAGAAGTAAAAAAGAAAGAGAAAAAGTAAACAATACAAATCAATACATTACAATACATATTAAAAAAACAAAAGACACAATACATCAACACAAAAACAATTAAAAACACATCCAATATTTCCATATCTTTATCTTTCATTAACTTGTTTCATCGACCTCCTCACACCTCCCTTTTTTGTGTTCTAGTTATTAATTATTTCAGCAAATCCTTTCCATCTTTCACTGTTTTCTGTCATTGAATTGTCTTAATTTATTTTAACCTTATCTTATCATTAAAACCCTAAAACTTATTTATACTTAACTCCTTATAACATTTCTACTAAAGCCGTATAATTTCATTCCAACATTTTTCTAACACTCATTAATTTTACATTATTTCTCTAAATAAAATTTTAAACTTTTTTCCAATCTTCTTCCACCGTCTCTTCTCCCTGGTCTCAGATTTTGTCAGTCCTTTCTATCAATTCCATATGGTCCATCAACCTGGTGATCTTCTGTCCGAGGCTTTTAACTCTTTTCCATGTCCCTTCTGCAGATCTTCTTCATATTTATACATACACTTTACTTTATCTTCTGCTGATCTTGTTCTTAATTTCCTTCCTTTGGCACCGAGGAGTAGATCTCGGGGAAACTCCAACCTAACAATGTCTTTATTCCTTCTCGACAGGTAAGCCCAATCTCCATAGTCAGAACTAAAGTCCAAAAGATATTTCAGAGCATGTTTCAAAATCCCTCCAAAGCTAAAGGCCCCCACAACTCTAATCTCCCCCTGACCCAAATCCGGATCCCAAAAGCCAGAACATCCCTGCATAAGGGGATCTATCCAACTTTCCTTCTCCAATCCAAGCGGGACTCCATCCCTCCAAATCTGGCTTTCTCTAAATTCAATCGTAAAAGGCAACAGTTTATGTTCATCAAATTGCCTCTGTAAGGCCGGGGCTCTCTCCACTACAACAGCTTTCTCCTTCATCTTCTCCACAGCTTGCCATGTCAAAACAGATTCCTGAATCAATTCCTGAGTAGTTTCTGTATAGGTATTCACTTTTTGTCCCAAATCAGTCATTTTTTGTCCCAAATTGTCAATTTTAGTAATCATCACACCCGTCTTCTCATGAAGCTGTTCCAATAAAGCACTTGTCTTGCAAAATGCAATCACTAAGGCTTCTTCTGTCAACATTCTTGTCCAAGGTCAATCTCTGATTCTCACGGTCTTTAATCTCTGCAGCTGGAAAATTCCCCAGCTCCACTCCTGCAACAGTTTCAAAAGCTCCCTCTAGGGGAAACAATTTCTATTTGTATCCGTCTTTTTAAACGCAGATCCAGCAACAAAGTTAGTTTTGATTTTCAGTTACTTTTGCTCCCTTTTAAGTACAAAAGGAAACAATGGAAACAATATATTTCTCTTGTTTAACTATCTGTCAACATACGTTTTATTCACAGTCAATGAACTTTCCCAAAACGTAGATCTTACTGGCAGCCCGTTCCCAGGTTCAAAACGGTGGCAATTTATCTTTCTTCACTCTCTCTCCTGCAGGCTTAGGCGATCTAAAATTTCCCCCTTCTTCTCCTGCTTCCAAGGGGGGTTTAGTAATTTTAACCAATGGAAATTTAATCCTTTACAAAAGGCTTTCCAGACTTTAGCTTGCAACGTCTTTGCTTCAATCTATTTACAAAAGAGGGAGGCGGACTTCCTGTCTGAAACCTTCCCGTTTCGGTGCCAAATTAAGATGTTTAAAGATCCAATTTTCCGTTCTACTCACGGGTAGTTGTTTAAAGTCCAATTGTCCACAGGAAAAAGTCAGTGCTCTCCGGCAACAGCAATGTGGCTTCACTCCGTGAAAGAAGCAGTCGATTCGAAGCACCGCGCCGCTCACCCCACGTCGCTCCGGATCCCCGAAACCGGGTTTCCCCGCGAGTAGGGGAGGCGCAAAAGGTGCCAGCTGAATCCCACGTCCACAGGCTTCTCCTGCCTGTGGTTTTTAGTGGGTCTCCGCCTCGCCATGGCGGTCCAGACCCTAGTTTCCACGGAGCGGATTCCTCCCGATCAGAGGAAATCCGCCATTGCCGGAGGCGCTAACCCGGAAGTCTAGTGATTAGTGTTCTGAACTAGGACCTTGGAGAACAAGGTTTAAATTGTCACTCAGCTATGAAGCTCACTGGGTGACTTTGGGCCGATCACAGTCTTTCAGCCTAATCTACGTCGCAGGGTTGTTGTGAAGATAAAACAAGGAGTGGGAGAACAATGCAGGCTCCCCTGAGCTCCTTGGACAAAACGTGGGGCATAAATCTAATAATATTTTTTTAATAAATATTTTTATTGTTTTTTTTCCAGATAAAAAATTATTCATCAATTTATACAGAAGACAGAAAGAAAAAGAAAAAAGAAAAAAGAAAAAAAAGAAAAGAAAAATTGGTTATTTCATGCTTGTTCCAGTCTATTTATCGGACTTCCCCACATCTCCCTCGCAATGCATTCTTAACAATAAAAATTTCAACAAATTATAACCTTGTTTCATGCGTTTCTTTTTACCTTCAAAACTTACGTTTTAGTTTAAATTACTTATTGCCAATTTACTTTAAACAGCTAATGTAATAGCTTTTCCAACCTTTAAACATTAACCCTTTCATTAATTTATTTATTTAATTTCAATATCTTCTGCCCTCTTTGCTGGAGCTAATCTTTCCAATTCGTACGAGTTCTTATAGTTCATATAATTTATAAAACTTTTGCAAATAGTCTTTAAATTTTTTCCAATCCTCCTCCATTGCTTCTTCACCCAAGTCACGGATCCTGGCAGTCATCTCGGCCAATTCCATATAGTCCATCAGCTGTGTTTGCCATTCTTCCAGTGTGGGCAGATCTTGAGTCTTCCAATGTTTTGCGATGAGAATCCTTGCTGCTGTAGTTGCATACTGTTAGGGGATGGTTAGCTGCTTGTGCTTAAAATTGTGCCCCTTCAGAGTTTGTGCGACCCCACAAACCTCTGTGTGTGACAGAGCTCCTCAGACATGTCTGCTCTAGTCACTAGTAGAGTCTGACAGTGGCTGTCTGCGGAAGCGCTTCCAGCAAAGAAGTTCCTTAACGGAAACGCGTCTCCTGGACTCACAACGTGGCAGCTTCCGGCGAAGTATGGGTCTCCCTGCAGTTGCTTCTGACACCTCCCCGCTATTTTCGCTCGAAGTGTCTCTCACCCCTTTCTCTCCCCTGCTGCTTCCTGCCTGGGCTGCTGCGTCTCTCTCAGCATTACTGAGATCCTCCTCCAGAGACCCCGCGCTCCCCCTGCTGGTCCCTGCTTTGGCTGTTGAGTCTCTCCCAGTCTCTGGGAGCCTTACCACTTCCCTTTCCTCCGATGTCAGTTCCCTGACATCCACCTCCCCTCCAGGGCCCCCCTCTCCCCCGCCCCTACTTTCTCCTCTGGGCGGTGAGGAGCTGAAACCCCTAAAAGAATCCTCTTCATCTTCAGACGTCTCGAACAATTCCCTCCATCGGTCTTCGTTCCGACTCGCTGAATCCTCCTCCACCTCGGAATCAGCGAACCCCTCCAACTCTTCTTCGTCGTCGGTGGTGGCGAAGTATTCCCTCCGGAACCTCGCCACTGGCTGGGGTTTTCTAGGGAATCTCTGATGAAAAGTTTCAATCAAAACCTCGTCATCTACATCCTCTGCCCTGACCCAGGTGTTTTCCGACTCCGGCTCCCCTTCCCACATTACCAAATACTCTACTTGCTCTCCCCTCCACCTAGAATCGAGAATCTCCGCTACATGGTAGCTGTGTTCTTTTTCCTCCATAGCTGGTCCCCTATTGACCCTCCCCTCTCTGTCCCCTATATACGGTGACAGCAATGATCTGTGGAACACTGGGTGCAACTTCATGTGGTTCGGTAACCGGAGTCTGAAAGCCACTGGGTTGACCTGTTGCGTGACTTCAAATGGGCCCAGTCTTTTGGGTCTTAACTTCTTACAACCTCCTTTAAATGGTAACCCTTGGGTGGACAGCCACACCTGGTCCCCCACCCTAATGCTTTCCCCTTCCCTTCTGGTTTTGTCTGCCTGCCTCTTATATTCCTCCTTCGCCCTGTTTAAATTAAGTTGGAGCTGGCGATGGATCGCTTCCATTTCTTCAACGAACTGTTCTGCGGCAGGAACGCTCCAGTTCTCCCCCTCCCCCCCTGGGAAGGCTCGGGGATGACACCCGTGATTGGCCAAAAAAGGGCTCATCCCCGTGGACACGTTCTCTGCATTGTTATAGGCAAATTCTGCCAACGCCAGCTTCTCCACCCAATCATTCTCTCTGTCATTCACATAACACCTCAAATATTGCTGGAGGACACCATTAGCTCTTTCCGCCTGCCCATTGGTTTCTGGATGACGGGCAGTGGAAAAATTCACCTCTACATGCAATAAGCTCATGAGCTTCCTCCAGAACCTGGAAGTAAATTGTTTCCCTCGGTCCGAAACCACCCTCAAGGGGGCACCATGCAACCTAAACACATTTTCCACAAACAATCTAGCGGTTTCTTCTGCTGTGACCGCATGTGAGCAGGCTATAAAGTGGGCCATCTTGGTTAACAGGTCTACCACAACCATAATGGCTGTCTTCCCTTTGGACCTGGGCAGATCAGTCATGAAATCTATTGCCACTGCCTCCCATGGTCTTTCCGGCGTGGGTAGTGGTTCTAATAAACCTGCCGGTGCCCGCCTCTCCCCCTTGGCTCGTTGACATCGGTCACACCCTCTCACATATTCACGCACATCTTCCCTGACCTTGGGCCACCAGAATTCCCTGGTAACCAGCCACATGGTTTTGTGTTGCCCAAAATGCCCTGCTGTGGGGCTATCGTGCAGTTGCTTGAGTACCTTTTCCCTCAATTCCCCTTCAGGTATGTATAACGCTCCCTTGTAATACAACGCCCCGTTTCTCTCCTCAAAACCCCCGGGTTTGTCTCCCTCCCTCCTGAGACCCCTGAGTTTGTCCTGGGCGTATTCATCCTGCACCGTTCCCTCTACCAGTTCCCTTTGCCCCACCAAAGCCGCCCCACACACCCAGCGGTCCTCGGGAATAACATGGGTCTCTTCGGGTGCACCCTCTCCCTCCAAATATTCAGGTTTGCGTGAGAGAGCGTCCGCCCTAACGTTCTCCGGGCCTGGTACGTAACAAATCTCAAAGTTAAATTTGGAGAACTCCTGGGCCCATCTCAACTGCCTTTGGTTGAGCACTCGCGCAGTTCTCCAATACTCTAGATTCTTATGGTCCGTGCACACTTGCACCTTCTGTTGTGCACCAATTAGTAGGTGCCTCCATCTCCGGAAGGCCTCATAAATAGCAAGAAGTTCCCGGTCGTGCACCGTGTAGTTTCTCTCAGATTTGTTCAGCTTTCGCGAAAAGAAGGCACACGGTCGCCACTCTGACCCCTCCTTTCCCGGCTGCAGAAGAAGCACCGCCCCTATGGCTCTGTCAGAAGCGTCTGTTTCGACCCTCAGCTTTTTTTGTAAATCCACATGTAGAAGTTGTTCGTCAGAGGCGAAGGCCCTTTTCAGTTCCTCAAACGCTCGCTCCGCCTCCCCCGTCCAAACAAACTTCTTTTTGCTGCTGAGACAGTCCGTGATGGGCGCCGTCAGGTGGGCGAAGTTTCGGATGAACTTACGATAAAAGTTTCCAAACCCTAGGAACCTCTGCACATCCTTCTTGGTCTTGGGTGTTTTCCATTCTAGCACCGCTTGAACCTTGCCGGGGTCCATGGCCAACCCCTTGTCTGACAAGCGGTACCCCAGGAATTCCACCTCCTTGGTATGAAACTGACACTTTTCCAGTTTCACCCACAGTCTGTTGGCTTGCAGCCTGCTCAACACTTCTCTGACGTCTCTTACATGTTGCTCCTCATTCTCCGAATACACCAACACGTCATCTAAGAAGGCCACGCAATTCTTGTAGAGCAAAGGCCCCAGTACATGGTTCATAAAGGCTTGAAAACACGCGGAGCCTGTTTGTAATCCAAAAGGCATAACGAGGTATTCAAATGCCCCCAAAGGGGTGAACATGGTGGTCTTCCATTCATCCCCTTTCCTTATACGTATCAGGTTGTACGCCCCCCTTAGGTCCAGCTTTGTAAAAATCTTTCCTTTTCGCACCCTGGTCAAAATATCATCAATCCTGGGCATAGGAAAAGCCGCTGGCTCTGTCACTGCATTTAGGGCCCGAAAGTCACATACCAGCCTCGGCTTGTCCGTGTTTTTTTTATCCACAAAAAACACTGGGCTACCCCCCGCTGCCTTGGACTCTCTGATGAAGCCTCTCTTCAGGTTCTTGTCAATGAACGCTCGCAACTCCTGCATCTCCCTGTCTGACATGGCATACAACTTGCCTACAGGAAGCTGTGCTCCAGGGAGTAAATTGATCTGGCAATCAAAGGGCCTATGCGGGGGTAGTTGGTCCGCTTCCTTCTCGCTGAACACGTCGCTGAGATCAGCATACTGTGGTGGCACCTTCCCCTTCTCCATCACTTCCGTCCCTGCTAGGGTGGCTTGGGCCCCTGCTGACCCCTTTTCCGCCCTGCAGTGTTCTAAGCAGTGTGCGGAACCGAAGGAAACCACTCTTTGATGCCAGCCCACCAGCGGATCATGTAGGGCTAGCCAGCTCATTCCCAAAATAATGGGAGCGCCTCCCAAGGTGGCCACATTAAACGATATCAGTTCTGTGTGCCTTGCCACCCTCATTATCATTGGGACGGTCTGCAAGCTGACGCCTCCTCCCAACAGTTCCCTGCCATCAATCGTGGTCACCTGCAGGGGGTTGCTTAAAGGGATAGTCTGTATCTGGTGCTCAGCAGCAAACTCCTTGCTCATGAAATTGCAGGAGCTGCCTGAGTCCAACAGCGCCTTTATTTTTAGGGGGTGTCCATTTTGCAGCTCTAGCGACACTTCAATCACTAGAGCAGGTCGAGGAGCTTCTGGCACTGGCACTTGGGGAAGGGGCACTTTCACTGCTCTTTGGCCTGGCTGCAGTGCCCTGCTGGCAACCAGGCGTTGGCTTTTACCTGCTCCGTTTCTCCCTGCTCTTCCCCCTCAACAGCTCCCACCATCCCTTGCCATTCCTTCCTCTGGGGGCAGACTCTGGCAAAGTGGCCTGGCTGTTGGCAGAGATAGCATTTCCGGGCTCCCTTTCCCTCCTTCTTCGCCCCCTCACTGGGCTTTGAAACTGCGCGCGCGCGGGCTGTTCCGATTTCCATCGGCTCTGCCGGCGGGAAAGCTGGCTCAGGAATGTCTGGAATGCGTAACTCCTTCCAACGTTCCCCTCTCCCTTCCCGCCTCTCCAAGGCTCTTGCCTCCTGGCGCGCTCCAATGGTCAGCGCAGATTTGGTCAGCTGATCCATAGACCCCGCCCTGGGGCTCCTGGCCAGCTCGTCTTTCACAGCTGAAGAAAGACCTTCTTCAAATAGCATCTGAATGGGTGCCGCCGATAAATCCCACCCCAACCTGTGAATCAGCATGGTAAATTCAGTCCAGTACTCACGGACAGATCTGCTTCCCTGCTTGCAAGCCATTAGCTGTCTGCGTATCACCCCTTCCTCAATATCGCTGGAAAACATGATATCCATTGCACGAAAGAATTTCATAGTGTCCTTTAGGATATCGTTGTGCGTTGCCATCAGGGGTCGAACCCAGTCCCGCGCCCCCTTCTCAAGATGCCCAATTACGAACGCAACTCGCGATTCCTCATCAGGGAACTCATCAAACTGCACATTCAGAGCATATTGCATCTCAGTCCTAAAGGCATGGTAATCCTTGGGGTCCCCCCCCAAACTTCTGCACCAATCCTGGTACCTTTCTGGGGAACTGAGTGGTTCTCCCCTTTTTGTCAGCATCCTGAGCCCTTCTCTCCTCGAGCCTCGCCGTCTGCAGCGCAAGTTGGACCTCCAGAGCTTGATACCTTTCTTCCAAGCTTGGACCAGCTCCAACCCCTGCGTCTCCGGTTCCGACTGGGTTGCTCATGATGCTTTCTCCTGCACAGGCAGCGTACAGAGACTGTCAGACTGCTGTTAGGGGATGGTTAGCTGCTTGTGCTTAAAATTGTGCCCCTTCAGAGTTTGTGCGACCCCACAAACCTCTGTGTGTGACAGAGCTCCTCAGACATGTCTGCTCTAGTCACTAGTAGAGTCTGACAGTGGCTGTCTGCGGAAGCGCTTCCAGCAAAGAAGTTCCTTAACGGAAACGCGTCTCCTGGACTCACGACGTGGCAGCTTCCGGCGAAGTATGGGTCTCCCTGCAGTTGCTTCTGACACCTCCCCGCTATTTTCGCTCGAAGTGTCTCTCACCCCTTTCTCTCCCCTGCTGCTTCCTGCCTGGGCTGCTGCGTCTCTCTCAGCATTACTGAGATCCTCCTCCAGAGACCCCGCGCTCCCCCTGCTGGTCCCTGCTTTGGCTGTTGACTCTCTCCCAGTCTCTGGGAGCCTTACCACTTCCCTTTCCTCCGATGTCAGTTCCCTGACACATACATAAAAAACGTTCTATCCTTCTTTGACACCTTTTGGCCGACAATGCCCAAGAGGAAGGCCTCTGGTTTCTTAGGGAAGGTGTACTTAAACACCTTTTTAAACTCATTATATATCATTTCCCAGAAGGCCTTCACTTTAGGGCACGTCCACCATAGGTGAAAGAATGTCCCTTCAGCCTCTTTGCACTTCCAACATCTATTGTCAGTCAAATGATATATCTTTGCTAGCTTGACTGGGGTCATGTACCACCTGTATATCATTTTCATAATGTTTTCTTTCAAGGCATTACATGCCGTAAATTTCATACCTGTGGTCCATAACCTTTCCCAGTCTTCAAACATGATGTTGTGCCCAATGTCTTGAGCCCACTTTATCATGGCCGATTTAACTGTCTCATCCTGAGTATTCCATTTAAGCAGCAAGTTATACATTCTTGATAATAACTTAATCTTTGGTTCTAACAATTCTGTCTCTAGTTTCGATTTTTCCACCTGGAAGCCTGTTTTTTTTTTTTTTTTGTCCATCTTAAACACCTCCTGAATTTGGGCATAATGAAACCAATCTTGCACCTTATCCTTTAGTTTTTCGTAACTCTGTAACTTCCAGTTATCTCCAATTTTTTCTATTATTTCATAAATCTAATAATAAATAGATTACGCTGTTCAGGGTCTGTTACCTCTATCATAGGCCTCTAAGGGATTGCTAAAGTGGGATGCATGACAGCTGATATATTTGAAGCCCATATTAATTTCAAGGGCCTGTCTGGGCTACTGTCAGTCCTCTTTTCCTGTGTTGTGGACTCTATAGGAAAACCATTGCCACCATTCTATATTGAGCTGATTCCAACATGCACATCACTCTAGAAAGGTAAAGGGTAAAGGGACCCCTGACGATTAGGTCCAGTCGTGGCCGACTCTGGGGTTGCGGCACTCATCTTGCTTTACAGGCGGAGGGAGCCAGTGTTTGTCTGCAGACAGCTTCCAGGTCATGTGGCCAGCAAGACAAAGCTGCTTCTGGCGAACCAGAGCAGCGCACGGAAATGCCGTTTACCTTCCCGCCGGAGCAGTACCTATTTATCTACTTGCACTTTGACGTGCTTTTGAACTGCTAGGTTGGCAGGAGCTGGGACTGAGCAACGGGAGCTCACCCCGTCGCAGGGATTCGAACCACCAACCTTCTGATCGGCAAGTCCTAGACTCTGTGGTTTAACCCACAGCACCACCCGCGTCCCATATCACTCTATAGTATCCAGCAAAATGCATGCACAATTCCCATGGAATAATATTGCATATGATCAGTCCAGTAACCTTAGTGACCAATTAGCCCAATGCAGTGACTATATGAATGATTCTGAAGGCACCAGGAAATCTCAAACTGCTGCAGAATTGGGCAGCCCACTTGCCATTAGTGATAGGGCATATAGTTGAATGTGAGTGCATGCTACTTGCTTCTGTTTTAAACTTAAGGTTATTTGAAATAAGAATTGGACTATGTTCCTAAGAATGCCTTGAATTCTCTTAAAGGTTAGATAAAATTATAGTATTTGTGTGAAAATGAAAGTGGGGGCAAAGTAAGGTCCACTATCAAGGGGTAGTATTATGCTATCTTTAAGATGACTTTAAACTGTGGTTGAGTGTATAATCACTGTTTTTAGCCTTGAGCTGCTCCAGCTTTGGTGGAATGTATGTCCAACGATCACTGACCAGTCTTTCATATATCTGGAGTATATAATTAGAGATGAAAAGGACAGGGGGACCATGAAAATAAATAAAAGGGAGAAAGCACTCCTACGCAGTGTAAAACCAGCTCAGGGTCATGATGAATTTTGTGGGATTTTCTACCATGATGTATCTGCAATTCCCTGGAGTCAGAAAAGAAATATCCCAGCACTATAAAGTATATGAAAACCATTCAGATGATCTGAGTAACACATATCAGCTGTCTGGAGGGGCGCGAAGGAGAGAATGTACTAAATCCAAACCATATAGTCCTCCCAAAGCCTGGTAAATCCAAACCATCACATCTCATCCTCCCAAAGCCTTTTTCATGAATGACTATAGCCATTTGGCAGTGGAGGTTTAGGACCAGAGTTTTCCTTGTCCTAGAGGAGCTACTTTCCCAGGCTGATGAGCCCCATCTGCCCCTCATTTCCCTCTACAGCAGTGTTTTTCAACCACTGTTCCGCGGCACACTAGTGTGCCGCGAGATGTTGCCTGGTGTGCCGCGAGATGTTGCCTGGAGGGAGGCGGGCGAGTCGGGTGGCGAGAGGCGGGGCGGCGGCGGCGAGGAGAGGCCGCCCAGCGCGGGACTCTCGCTGTCTGGCTGCCTGGCTGCCTGCGAGCTCGGCGGGCAGCGCCTCCGTCCGCAGCGCCCGCCTCGCGGCTCTCATTCCCTGCCCCTGCCAAAGCTCACCCAGCCAAGCCGCGCTCTCCTTCCTGCCTCGCTTTGCTGCCTCCTCCCCCCCCACCCCCAAAGCTTGGAGGTTCCCCGGCAAGGGGGAGGGGAAAAAATTGAAACTTACACTTTCGTGCGTCCCTCCCCGCGTGACGCTGCACGCTGACGTCACGGGGCTGTAATGGTGGTGTGCCTCGAGATTTTTTTCATCAAACAAGTGTGCCTTTGCCCAAAAAAGGTTGGGAAACACTGCTCTACAGCATGTGTCGAAACTGTCTTCTTGATTGTTGGACCCACTCTTGATCTTGTCTGCTCAATTCTGGAGCCTGTCTGCAGGGGAAGTCCCTAACTCACTGAGGGTTTAGGAACCATTGGCTACCCTCACCTGGTTTAGCTGGGCAATCGAAGCCATTTCCTGGTTTCTGGTCACTGTCACATGCTGACAGCTTCTAGGAACCACAGGTGAGAGCTGAGTGCAGAGTGGGGACCAGAGGTGGACATGACTATAAACGCCCAGAGGTGCATTCCAGTGTCTCTTGAGACAGACGGATGGCAACAGCACTTTATCTTAAACCACAGGTCATACATAGTTCTGCTGGATTGTTTACTGGATTGTGAAATCAGGCTGCAGATTTGAGCACCAAGCAACTGTTTACATCTAGTTCAGAATGGAAGTTTAATTCTTCATTTGTACCAATCCTGGCTGCACCAGGCTATAGTCCTTGAGACTTCTGTGTCATTGGGTACTGTCACAGCTAGAATCACAGTGCTGAGTTTTATATAATTAAATTTGCCTACCACAATCATTTATTCTGGGAAGTGTCAGTCAATGGTCAGGTCTTCTTTGCTTTCTTATTAATTGCCATATTTGACACTAAAGATTTTCCTCCAGTTTGGATTCACTGGGTTGGATGAATTCTCCAGATCTGGGTTCTTTTTAGGGGCATTCACACCAATGAGGGCACAATCCATGTACACTAATACTTGAGGTGAATACTCATACCATTATTCACATGTAACATTTAAAATGTCTAGAATCTGTGTACCTGTCTACAAAATAGGTGTGCTGTAGAAATTAACAAGCGTATACTCTTCCACACAAACATTTCTACATGTGCAGAGATAGCTTGTACCTGTGTTCATTGTAACATGTGAAGAAGCCTTTTGCATTCTCTGCAATGCTATGTCTTGGCTTGCTTGCTTGAGTCTTTGGAAGCTCTCTTCTCTGTCAACGCAGTCTCTGCAGGATACCTGCTCACAGTGCATTGTTTTGTGGATAGCACAGGCTGAATTATAGAACCTTAGGTGGTAGGCGGAGAACTCTGCCTTGAATAGCAGGGATTTTGACTAGGTGGCTGGTGGGTCTATCCCCAGGACTCTGAATCAGTGAACAGAAACTAAATATTTCTTTAGAGAGATGAACTTTGCAGGAGGGCATAAAACTGCCCTGCTGTGTTTCAAATATCCCTGCTGTCAAATCGCACATTATACAGATATGCATTCCAAATAGGGGAGGTCTATTCGCTCATGCAGTGGGAGCAGGTGGTGGGAGGTTGTTTTGATGAGGTTAAAAAGCTCCTCCTACCTTTCCCCAAGCAGCAGCCTAATCTGCGTCAGCAGTAATTGTGAGCCTTGCACGGCTTTTTACAGTGAGGGTGAGTGCAAGCGATACATCAATATGAGGTATCAAACTGAGACTTAGATGTTCCCTCTAAGTGGCTGCTCATTTCCTGGAGCCATAACATGGGCTAAAGGTTAACTTGCCCGTTCTCTGTGGAGGGACTTTTTTTTTTTTTGGAAAAAAAATCTTTCTTTCTTTCTTTTTTTGAGTAGGAGGGGGAGAAGAATGGAGCAGTGCTGTGCCGTGCTGTGTCCTACCTAGAGAGCCTGAATTTGTGCAGGTCCCTCCCTCCTCCACTCCCGCTCCCCCCCCCAAAAAAAACTGGATTATTTTGCTAATCAGACTTCAGTGCAGCGAAGATAAAAGGGGGAGAATCTGTTGCCTAGATAGGAAGCTTTAATGAGCAGCTGCGCCCCTGGGGACAGCAAGCTGAAGTCGAAGGCGGCTGCTTTCCGGTCTCTTGTCATTTCTTCACTTGCTCCTTCGCCTCCTTTTTCTCCAATGGGCCTAAGCAAACGGGAACTGTCCAGGGT
This sequence comes from Podarcis vaucheri, assembly GCF_965113315.1. NCBI lineage: Eukaryota > Metazoa > Chordata > Lepidosauria > Squamata > Lacertidae > Podarcis > Podarcis vaucheri. The sequence goes on along the minus strand of NC_138763.1, from coordinate 31,220,890 downwards.
GCTAGAATGCTGGCTGCTTTGATGCTGAACGCAAGCGGATTGCAGAAAAAGAGGAGCTCCAGATTACTGCTCATTGCCGAAGGTAGGCTTGCTCTTTGTTTGAGAATCCCTGATTAATCAACAACAGCATCAACAGAGAGGGAGAGAGAGAGAGAGAGAGAGAGCCTGCCTGTAGTCACCGGGCGAGCGTGAGAGAGACTGTTTCAAACCTTCGCTGTCTAGGTGGCAATGAGAGAAAGGAGAGAGCATCTTTTTCTGTTGCAAGAAGCCATTTGGATAGGATGTTTTCTATCCCTCCTTGTCTTTTCTTTTGGTCTTCACAGCATCCACTCCAATGAGGCACCTTAGCCACCTCTCTGCCACTGCATATGCTGGTGTTGTAATCTTCTGTGTGGTGAAGTGGGCAAAAAATTCCTCCCATTTCTTTCCTGCTGGACTTCAAAGCAGGGTGCCGTTGATGCCCCCCCTGAAACCTTTGCTGTTCTTTCTCTCAATGTGGATTTAAGATGCCAGATCCGCTCTTTACCCCCAGCCCCACTGCATTTTTGAAAGTCAAACTTTAAAAAGGCTATTTTAATCCCACGCCAAGAAGATCGCTCTTTTATTTTTAATGCAACACGCTGACTTCTAGAGATGCAGAATGCTACAATCTGGAAATGTTTGCCAAGAAGATCTCAAGCACTTTAATTGAAGAAAAACTGAGCCAATCTGCAAAATCTGTTTTTATGGTGCTGAAATATCCCTTCAGACTGCACTGAGATAAACCACAGGAAAGGGCTTTTACAGACAAAAGTCACCTTTAATTATTGCACTTAGCAGTCCCCCGAGGACTTTAATCTTGGTATGTACATGGTTTGTTTTGGTTTTTTTAAAAAAAGAATCTCTAAGCATGCTAATGAAATACAGTGCTTATCTATATTTATATATCACTATATCACTTATCAGAGAGGAATATTGGCAGAAATGGAATGATTTACAACCCTGAAATATCTAAGCAGGAACTTTGTCTGTTTGGGGAGACATTAATCAAACCACAGCAAAACCAAATAATGCTGTAATGTATTTGGGATTATTTAATGTTCTTCTACACATTAGGTGCCTGATAATAAGAACATTTGGTGTCTGGAGTTTTCATTTGTAAAGGCAACATTAAATTATTAAAAAGTTGCTAGCTATTTTTCTGACGTATTAATTGATATAATACCTAACAGCTGTGTTAGTTACTTATTAGGCATCCCACACCATTAATATTTCACAACATTTCAAATATGTTTCCCTTAGCCAAAAGATCTTCACTTTATCTTGCCCTACCCACAATACATGCCTTGAAGAACATGGAAAACAATTTAGTTAAGCAGAAAGCAAATAAGTATTTCTCCTAAATTAAAAGACCTATTGTCCTGGTAATGTTGGGATAATCTTAATCTCCTAATTATAGGTAGTGCTGGCTGTTGGCTATCCAGTCACATGCTACTTGCTTGTTAGGAAATTGTGCATTTTGGGATCACAACATATATGTGAAGGACTTCTGGTTGACAAGTAAACAACAACAGTAGTACTCCACATTCTAGAGGCTTTGAGGAGTGCAATCACAAGGAAGGGGAGATCTATCCTTTGTGCACATTTATTGGGTTTGTGAAGCTCTTTATTTCTGACCAAGAGACATAATATAAACACACCTTCTTGAAAGCATTGTTTTATTTCAGGTATGCAATGCCTTCCCCCCCCTCATTCTTTCGAAGGAGCTCCTTTTAACCATTTGTGTTATTAAAAGAGAGATCCTTTTACAGTTGGCATAATTCCCATTTACAACAAGGGTAGCCAGCGACAGAATAGAAAGTTTCTGGATCAACCTGGTTGAGTATGTCAGAAGAGTTGATTCTTGCAAACTTTGCACTATGTGTAGCACTGCAGTCTGCCTTTGTGCTTTTGAAGAAGCCTAATGCTTTATTCCCTGTATGTGGGCCATGTGGAATTGGAAAACATTTCCTTTAAATAAATAAATAAAAATCAAGTCTGCTTAAAAATTAACAAGGCAGCAGGCAGACATGTATATGAGAGCTTCATTGACAATGTGCCTAGCAAAGAAATAATTTGTCTTCTGAAAACCATTTCATAAAAGACAGCAACTCTGAAGAAGTGGGGGTGGGAACCCAGTGTATAACATACCAGTGCCATTAGGTCTTTAACAGTGGTGCTGTAGTCAGCAGTCTGCCAGATATTGGATGTGGCCTAGCCTCTTTGCACTTACTGTCTTGTAAGCAATTCAAGAAGCACAGAATGAAAGCAGAGCCCAAACATTACAAGTGGTACTCCATATAACATCTGTGGTGAGAAGAGTGTACTTCAGATGAGCTAATTGTTATGTTGTAAAATGCAAGTGAACATTCAGGGAGAGGGATGGTATACTACTGGGGTATGCACCCAACTCTTTTTTTAATTCTTCTGCCTATCTGAAAAGAAATCAGTTGGCCCTTAAAAATGTGATACGTAGCTATTAAACTGATAGAAAATGGTTGTGGGTTTCTTTTATATATATATCAATGAACTTTGGAAGGCACTCATTATCTTTATTTTAGCAACTTGTTCCATTTGATGGTCCATATTTTATTTCTCCTGCAGCACAGCATTTTTTTTACAGCTCAAATCACACATGCAAATTGCAGAGTGGGAAACACTTGCAATGCAAGCAATGCAGTAGCAGCTTCATGTGGCAAGCAGTATTCATTGTAAGGTTTCATTGTAAAAGAGCGAGGCTTCAGAAACACCAGAAATGAATGTTTGCAGTAGTGTGGTGAAAATTGCCAGAACTTGTGTAGGGACCTGCTTTGCACAAATGAGTTGCATACTGTAATGTGCATGTGTTCATTGAGTTTTAGGGTCAATCCAGATATTCAGTACCACCCCCCTGGCACTGTAGTCTCTTCAGAACGCAGCCAAACTTGGAAGATCCTTTCACACAGGAGCTCTGCTGCACACACTAATTTCACATTCTTGAAAGGGCTTCCTTGTGCAGTTCAGTAGGTGGGAAATCTCTGGGTTTCCATTCCTATGCATATGCAGAATTTTCCATGCCACTGAAATGAATGGGGAAGCCTACACACATTAGAACTTCATATTCATGCTGGGTCAAAGTCCAGCTCTCTTATCTAACTGTGTGCACATGGAACATCAGACTTCTTTACATCCACCTGATCAGATGATCTGCTAAAATCCCAATTATCTAAATGAGGAAATAAGGGATGGGAAGACAAAATCCACCCTCTTGCTTTCCCTCTTTTCCAATGAGCAGTTCAAGCCAGGTATTGCTAATTATCCAGACAAAATCTCATTCATACTGCAGCCCACTGGAGGACAAGATCAGGGATGATGCACACAGAGCCTCTTAATGTAGCCCTAGCTGGATGGGGACATGTGACTTTAGTTGCTTGAACGTTATGATGTATTCTGCTATTGTTTTTGCTTTGCTAGATTAACCTTGCCTCTGCCATATCAAGTCTGCACTTTAAAAAAAAGTCAGATACTTGATTCCCTCATTCCTGAATTGCAAACTCAATTAATAATTTATCCTCATTTACAGAAATTGCATGAGAATGATTATAATGATATTTCAGTTAGTTATGAGAGTCCTTGGGTGGAATATTATTCATTGAGCTGATTCACCTTGCCATGAAGTGAACAAACTGGCAGGAACAGTAAAACTTAAAAATACATGTATTCTCTGGTGCATTTCCCTGCTTCCCTGCTGATAGCTGATTGCAGGGGCGAAGGCATCTCCTACTATCCTGCAACTGATTCTTGACTCTAGCTGTGAGAGGAAGAGAAAGTAGTGGAAATTTTAAACCATGCTGTGCTTTCTAGGCGGTGATGACCTTCCTATTCTATAGACACTGTTGGCTGTCACTGTCATAAATGCTCCAGACCTTTCCCCAAATGATCAAACTCCAGGGAGGTTGTCTAAGCCGTGTGGTTATTCCTTATAGCCCATTCCCACATGTTCTGTGTCAAAGAACAGGCAGCAATCAAATTTGGGTGAGAGATGATCAGGCAGCAATCAAATTTGGGTGAGAGATGATCAGGCAGCAATCAAATTTGGGTGAGAGGTGCCACCAAAATTGTAGGCGAAACAGAACTATTCAGAAACAAGAGGGGAGGTATCAATTAAAAAAACCCTAAGTATGCAGAACCCTCCCTCCAACAGCCCAAAAAGGATTGGAATAGCTCAGCAATCTCAGAATGTAGAGTGACAGCCAGGAGAGTAGCATGGTGGGGTGTGGGGTGGAGAGACTAGGCAGCTGGAACCCTGAACCAGAGCACTGCTTTTTGTAATGACAACATTTTGTTGCAGGTTCCACTTGCATACTCTAAGTACAAAGCCTACATAAGTCCAGATACAACAGCACACACACACACACACACACACACACAACAATACATCTAACATATAAAATTCAGAACATCCAATAATATTTATATAGCAAGGACTCTTATAAACCCAGTCTACTGAAATAGATAAATTATTATTATAATTATTCGTGATTAATATATATGGCATTTTACCCTTCACAGAACTTCAATTGCCAGCACCCTGAAGCTAGTTCCCAGGACTCTTTGCTGGAATGTGTGTTGAATATATGACATGTATGCAGCCTATATGGCAGCTGGGTAACCTAAGAAAGCATGACATGAACCCTGGTTCAAATTTCATGAAAAAGTGATAGATGAAGGTTCTGCATTGTTGATTGATTCATTATAGGTATAGACACAACTTGAGAAAAAATACATTAAAAATTCAATGATGTTCATGAAGCTCCATGGTGCACCTGGTATTTATAACCAGTTCATTTGGAGCCTCATTTCTAAACACAATATTACTGGTTTTGTTATGGTTGATCCCCTTAATCCAATACTCTTTCCCTCAAACCGGTTCTAAGAGATCAGCTAGCCCAACTCAAACTGATGTTCCTGGATTTTAGGCTGATTTGGTCCCTATTAACATCTGCACGTATAGATCCAGTGTCTCCCCATTTTCATCCCCACTGCAGGGCCAGAGAAAGTTCCTGTGAAATTCTGTATCATGGCAGAATTTTCATTTTTCATGTTGAGGTGTCACAATGAATTTAATCATTTCAGAAGGGGAAAAAAATAACCAAGTAGAAAAATAGACTCCTGTTACATGGTTAGACTATATCACCAGTTTAAAGGCAATTTAGAGATCTCTCTGCAAGAGTGGAAGGTACTTCCTTAGTGTGGAGGAGCAGGCAAGGTCACCCTATCTGTAGTCTCCTATGTCATCCAAGAGGCTACTCCAAACAGTCCGCCTACCCTTGTGGAATCAGTTTTTCAAAAGGAGCACAGGGGACTGAAGACAGGAGAAAACTGGAATAAACAAAACACTCTTTGTATGAGTAGAATTGCCTTCCACTTGTTCAGTGTATTATCTGGAGCCAAGTCTTTGCCGTTGAAAATTTTGAGAATGATGCTGATATTAACTCATCAGAAAATTTGGTTCTAAGACAGTCGTGAGCATCTGCAAGAATTTTTCAAGGGGTGTGAACAAAGTAAATGACTGAAAGATGTAAGCAGGCTATTTCCACCATATCCAAACCTCGTGTCTGTTGCACTTGCCTGAAGTTCATTCATACAGAGGTTGCACAATGTTTTCCCAGTGTTTAAGATCAAATACAATCATAAATGAATGTAATGAGAACTGCAAATAATCTTCACGTGGCAATGTCATTGTTTAGAGCCCTTTGGGGCTTATTGGGTTGGCTTTCAGTTCTTCCTTCTGAAGCCCCAGCTTGCTTTTTTCTGCCCTGAAGTGTATTTAGAGGCTTGTGCATATGGCATGGGAAACCATTGGAGTAAAGATGATCCAATGAATCTGAATGCACGTATGGATCTAGTGCAAACACATCCCTGGCAGCCAAGATCCACGCATTAATCCTCCTGCAAAACCATGAAAAACAGTGTCAGACAAAATTAATGTGCCCAAGGTGACAACAAAAAAGACATGCTTGCTCTAAATTTAAGTCTACTTCAAAAATATATGGAAAGCAAATTTTGAAATCCAAAGTAGGGCAGTGCAAAAAAGTGAGCAAGTCTTTGAGGTTGTCATTACTCTTCATCAGACTGAATGTTAAACAAGGTAATTTGTAGCCAGAAAGTCTGCATTTGTTCCCAGTCTTAAGATGAAGCATCGGAGGAGAAAGCAAACTGAAGTAGGTTATGCTCACCTAGTTGCTAGGAAGGTTTCATATTTCAGCTAGGACTCCCGGGATGAAAAGAAACACAGTGGCTGATCCCCCATTTTTTAAAATATAAAATTCAGCGATCACGCAGATCTTTCTTCAGCTTTATGTAAAATGACATTGGAGAAAGTTGATCTTAAGCTAGTAAGCTAAAAATGATTTATCTGTATGGACTTCTTTTCCCTCTTTGTCAACCTACAGGAAGTATTTTCCTCCATTTATTATCTCCAACAAGATGATGAGTTCTAATCAGGAGGAAGTCACTTTGGGCACTTTCCTCCAGTATATTGAAGATATGGGCATGAAGGCCTATGATGGTTTGGTTATACAGAACGCATCTGACATTGCTCGAGAGAACGATCGGATGAGGAATGAAACAAACCTGGCTTACTTGAAAGAAAAGAATGAAAAACGTCGGAAACAAGAAGAAGCAATAAAACGGTAACTATCTGGTTTTGTTAAAAATCAGGGTTGATTGAGAAAGAGTAAACAGGTCCCTTCAAAATCTGAAATGTTGGTTACAGATTAAAAGATTGTTTCCACTAGTTGAGGGTTGACATGGCTATTTCAAGGAAGTGATGTTGGTTTTGGAGGTCAGTGAGACTGGTAGCCTAATGGAACAGCGATAGCTCTGTTAGGATATAATGATGCTGTTGAAGCTAATATATAGTCCACTTCCCGGCAGATTGTCCAAGCTGTGTTACCCATCCCATTGCATGTCATGGAAGGAAGGAAGAGGGGAGCCTGTCCCTCACTGCACTGCCTTCAGGAGAGTGGCAAATGAGAACTTGCACATATACCATGGCTTAAAACAGGGGCCCACTTGACAATGCTTTCAGCTGCATGTATATAAAAAAGAGGGGATCCTTTGGCTGGCTATGTCTAAGGGAGTTTGCAAAGACAAGGGTCACTTGTTCTGGCCAGAAATGTCACAAGGAGAACGTGGATTTCAAGCACTGGTTTGCATTATGGATTTCAGAGTTTGGCTGTTTGAATGCGGATACGAGAACCACAAGTACAGCCATGGATTTCCCCTGTAGCTTCCCGTTCTACTGCTTTCACAGCTGAATGAAGCATGCCACTTTAAGACATAAACCATGGCTTGCCTCATGAGCTGCAATGGGGAACACAACAGAAACGGCTTCAGCTTCTCCATACCATATATCTATATCAATAGCTATGTATCATCTATATCTGTATATCTCACCCCACCCCACCCCCCGCTGCCAAATCAAATGAATATTGGATTACACTGAATGTATATTTCTTGGAAGAGAGGTGGAGAGAAGGTAGCATGTGGTTTCAATTGATCTTTATGTGGTGCTTGTATTATGTGATGTTTTTCCTACTTATGTGGTCGTATGCTACTGGTAGTCAGCTAGTGAATATTATCAGAATGACAAACAGTAGAATACGGTTGAAAAGTCATTGCTCCTGTCTATCCAGGAGCAAAAACTGGACCCAGGAAATGTTTCCCCAAAGTGTTTCTTCAGGGGGAGTGTGATCCCCATCTTGAATCGGCTGAACATCTCTTCCCAGTTTAGCCTTCCTTTCTACCATCAGTACTTACATCTTGTCTAGATTTGCCATAGATATCACTGGTTGAGAATTCTGAAGCTATGATATCCAAGCCCACTGAAAAGGAATCTTCTTTCAAAGATCAACCCAGATTTTTCATATCCATACAATAATCTTATTCCAAAATTGTTTTGATAGATGCAATTATATCCCTGGGCTGTAACTCATTGTATCAGAAACATGGAGATGATATGCAGATCATGCTAATTTTACACTTAAATCAGCCACATCCCTTAGGCTTGTGACACATTTCCAAAATGGCCTTTAGTGCTGAAGTCTTTGCCCATTTTTTAAAATGCATATATAGAGAAATTAATAATTGCAATACTCACATTTACTGGGACTCCAGCCCAGGAAGAAATCTATTCTTTCCAAGCACATTGGAGAGATTCACTTGTTTTAATTATATTGAGGACATGTTTTTGAGTGCTTGATAGATTAGAAACAAAACAGTGAAACAGACTATCTATTAATCTCCAGACAGTGCTGTCTGGTGCACCAGTATCATTGTTCCTTATCCAGCAGCCATGTGAGAGAAAATTAGAAACCTATTCTTTGGTCGCAGAGAAGAGGAAGAATGTTAGAGAAGGTTTCTGTAGCATCTAGTAGCATTCCACTTAGGAGAAGCAAAAGATATCTTCCCCTTCACATGCTTGTTGGACTCCTATATTTACATATGCATGCTCATCACTTGAGGACTACAGCATCAATAAAGATCTGCAACTGTGAAACAGACATCGCACCTCCACAAGTGCATGGGTGTCATGTCACCTCACTTCACTTGAAGTGCAGTGTTTCAATGGGGTAATTAACGCTCACACACTGTCAGTGCTGGCATTTACCTAGCGATGTCCATGCATATATGAATTAGCCTTCAATTGGGGAATTGAAAAGTGTGGCTTCCACAGATGGGTAGCAACTGGTTGGTGAGCTTAAAGAGATACAAGTGATTATTTGTGAGTTGGAGCCAAGGCCATGTTGACCTGATGAAGGCCAAGTAGGGTGGGGGGAAAAATAAGATTGCTTTCAGGTTCCAAGTGCAGACGAATGTTACTGATTTACTAGATTCATCTATCTCTGTCTGTTTTCCAACTGGAGTATGGTACTGAGATGGTGCTTGCTTGTAGCTGTGGTTGAGTGGAGTGCCTTGGATAGGTCTGGAGCATCATCACATCTGAAGCAGCGAGACATTTGAAGGTGATGGCCTGACACCTTTTGAGCTCTGCTGCAGGCAGCAAAAAACCTTGAGCCCACTCCAAAAAATATGGAAACAATACTGCTCTTTTATATGGAGTTTTAGAAGGATGATAAAGGACTTGGTACTTTTTCACAGACTGGCTCCTCTAATGCTATTGGTAGGCAAACTAAGGCCCGGTGTCCGGATCCGGCCCAATCGCCTTCTAAATCCGGCCCTTGGACGGTCCGGGAATCAGTGTGTTTTTACAAGAGTAGAATGTGTCCTTTTATTTAAAATGCATCTCTGGATTATTTGTGGGGCATAGGAATTTGTTCTCCCCCCCCAAAAAAAAAATAGTCTGGCCCCCCACAAGCTCTGAGGGGCAGTGGACTGGCCCCCTGCTGAAAAAGTTTGCTGACTCCTGCTCTAATATGTCTTCATGTGTGTATATGGGGGGGGGGATGCTGATTTTTTAAAGAACAAAAACAGGAAGGCTAATACCAGTATGCGTAGTTCTGGACAGTGATATGTATTACAGGGTGATCTATGAATAAGATGGTAGGAAATATTTTCAACAATACATCATTTAATGCCAAACAAATTGCTATGCTTCAGGGTTTCTGATAGATATGTGTGTGTTTTATGTGCTGAACCATACAATAATTGTCTTGTATCTTAAACTGTTAAAAACAGTTGTAAAAAAAATTCTAAGACAATAAGAAGTATTACATACCTCTTGTGTAAAAAAAAAAGGGGGGGAGACATTCACATCCATTGTATTCCACATTTTCCCCTGGAGTAAAATGGAAGTGAGAATGATGCTTTCATGAATAGCAGTGGCATTAAGAATGATTTTGGCAGGATGGTTAATAGTAACAAAACAAAACTCATACCTCATATATCTTTTCTAATAAGTGAGTCTTAAGCTATTCCTTCTGAGTGTACTGATAAAGTCTTTGTCTCTTACTGGATGGAGTCAGCTGATGAATTTCTGACCTAATTTTAGTATAGCAGTCAGCAATTGTGCAAAGAATACCAGGTTAATGTGGTGATTAAGAGAATGAGATGAAATGATGATACAAACGTTTAGTATGTCTGTGACTGTTTTGTGGCTGTTTTATTGTTAGCCTTTTCTTTAAAAAAAATCATTTCGAAAAACAATGTTGTTTTAAAATATAACACAGCATTATTCACACGTTGCTATTGTTAAAGCGCAACACTGCTCATCACATTTCCTAGGAAGCATGGACCTACTTTCCTTCTCATGGGTGGTCTGCGCATTCCTTTAGATGTCTATTGCCCACTCTTAAGAGATCACAGTACACCAACTGCTGGAGGGTTTACTTCTGGATACGAATGTCAGGGAAGCTCCATCAATTCATAGTGCTGTAGGCCGGATGGATATTTTTGGTTTACCTGTAGGCACTCGTGGTTTTAGACCTTTGCCTGCCAGCCTTTACATAGCTGAAGCAGACATTCCAATAATTCACATTGCTTTGATTTTAATGTTTCCATGTTTATGCTCTCCTAGCATCATCATCTCATGAAATACTTTTTTAAATGTGTGGTAGTAAAACAGTGATGAGGCAACTCAGGCTCAGGGACCACATTCCATCTTCTAGGTGCCTCTCTCTAGCCCTCAATACTCTCCACAGGCCACACCCCTCACTGCTCCTGCCTTGTGCCCCATATGTTTTTGCCTGGCTGACATATGTCCTTGATAATGCCCCTTTCTTGTCTGAATGGAGGATAGAAAGAGTTGTGTGTGGAAACTACTCTACTCTACAAACATAACATTTACATCCATTGCTCTGCCTACTTTTGCCTCGCCCACCACTGACATGAGGTCACCAGAAGTTAGCCAGAAGTGAATGTAGTATGCAGGCCGAAAAGGGTTCCCCATCCCTTCTGAAAAATATCCCCACTCCAAAATAGCTTATAAAAGGGACACGGGTGGCGCTGTGGGTTAAACCGCAGAGCCTAGGGCTTGTCGATCAGAAGGTTGGTGGTTTGAATCCCCACGACAGGGTGAGCTCCCATTGCTTGGTCCCTGCTCCTGCCAACCTAGCAGTTCAAAAGCACGTCAAAGTGCAAGTAGATAAATAGGTACCGCTCTGTCGGGAAAGTAAACAGTGTTTCCATGCACTGCTCTGGTTCCCCAGAAGCGGCTTAGTCATGCTGGCCACATGACCCAGAAGCTGTACGTCGGTTCCCTCAGCCAATAACACGAGATGAGTGCCGCAATCCCAGAGTTGTTCACGACTGGACCTAATGGTCAGGGGTCCCTTTACCTCAAAATAGCTTATATATTAGGTTCATTTAATACTGCTATTGGCAATAACAATGAAATCTGAATGAGCTTATTGAGAATGAATGTGTTGTATGGCTACAGTGGCTAACATTGTTTTTGGCAAGATTGACATAATTCAAGCCCGCTCCATTGCACACTCTTTTATGCATTTATTTATTGCATCAGAAGGTGAGGTGCTTTTCTTTTATCTCCATAGACACAAGGGCAAGAGGTTCAGGGTGCAATCCTATGGTCTTGGGACAGCATCCTTGGGTGCTGTGGATTTTGAGCAGGTAGAGCAGCAGGTCTGCTCATGAAGGTCTCCTAGTTGCAGCCAGAGGTAAATCCATGGCCATGATAAGAATACAGAAAGAGTCCTGCTGATCAGGCCAAAGATCCATCCAATCCAGAATTCTGTCCTCACAGTGGACAACCAGATGTCTGCAAGCAGGACCTCTGATTCCCAGCAACCGCTAATCTTTTCATTCACTCCCACTGAGCACCTTCCAATCCCAATGCACTTAATGGTGAAAGTCTTGCACATCGTCATTTAGATGCAGCTCCAGCACTCTTTGGTCCAGCCTTAGTCCCATTCCGAGCACTGAAGTGCCACTGCATGCGGCTTTGTTTTGCTCATTCCCGGGAATAAGTAGACAGATGTTGCAAAGGAGGAGGAGCATGTCTGCTGCTTCCATTCTGTGCCAGAGCTAACAGAAATGGGCCAGCCAGGCAAGAGTAGAGCTAAGCTCTTGTAAAGAACAAGTAATTGTAATGAACAGCTGTCATCTCAACCCCTCATAATCTATGGCAAGCCACACACTGAAGACTAACCCTTCAGCAAATGTAAGCACATTTATTTTTTGCTTTCCTTTAAGAAAACAACTCTCTTTCATATTCTTTTATGTGTGCATTTATGTTTAGCTTAGCTAGAGAGCTGGATCTAAAGCAGAACAAGGGATGTGGGAGGGGGAGAGTGTGTGTGAAAGGGACAGACAGACAGACAGACAGACAGACATAAGAAGGATCTTGCAGTGCCATCCTATGCTTGTTTACTTTGAAGTAAGTCAAATTGTGTTCAATGGGGCTTACTCAATGAGAAGTGTAAATAGGCTTTCAGCCCCAGCGTGGGCTGAGTACCTTTGACATCTTACACGGCTGCATGTGCAGCAAGACTTGATTTATTGCTGATACATATTTTGTCTTAGCTGACAAAATACAATGCAATATTGGATTAGCATCTCTCTCCTAAATGTATCTGCTTGGAAATGTGTGTCATTGACTTCAAGGAAGTCTTCCATAGATACAAAGCCCAGAATTCTGCAAATGGCCACATTGAAGGGTTTGACAATTATTAATTCATCAAAGATCATAATGTCATTTGATTGCAATAATATGGTAGTGTCGAGAAGACAGCACGATGTTGGCTACCCCTGCCATAGGCCAATAAAACAAAATAGAAAGGCACAGACTACTTTTATATTTTTGAAATTGCTACTGGCTAAGATTGTGCTCAGTGAACTTCATGCTTCAAATATGCTATGGGATTCATGCTTTGTCAATGACAACATGCTGTAGGTCAGTCCTCCAGGAAAACTATCCAACCCTGTGATCTGCCACAGTGGAAAATGTGTTTGGATGGCTTGCAATGACTGCTGCAAGAGTGCAATGTCATAACCTGTGGCTTTCAACTGGTGCTGCAAACAAGGGCTGGATATGAAGCTGGCTTGGTGTTATTGTGCTGGGAACAACCAGTGACCAGGTCAAATCAAATGTGTAGCATATAAAAGAAAGGAGGTATGATGATGATGATGATGATGATGATGATGATGCAAGGATCGGGGATGATTTCTCAACATCTCCAATGTGCTCATTTCCAATATTAGTTGAGTGTAAGCTTCGATAATGGACTTGGAGGCAGCAAGCATCAGAGTAGGATTTCCTGCTTCTTATCAGTGCAAGGTAGATGTACCCAGTAACGAGTAGCCAAAGTTTCAAGGTGCTAAGGTAATCTAAACACTTGGATAGTAAAAAGCTGGGTATCACTGACAAAGGCAGATATTTATCTGGGTCAAGATTATGTGGGTCGATGTCTTATTTAGTTGTTGCATTAATAAACATATGCTTCACATGCAACGTGATGCCGTTTCCCAGGACTGAATAATAGCCAGCTCTAATCAAAGGATTTGTGCCTATGGAAGGATGGAATCATGACGCAAATAGAGCTGCTTTTTTCATGATCTTTCTGGATAGTTGACATAGTGACTCCACTGCGTGCAAAGTAAATACTGTAATGTACATGCCATTATCTCATGACCTTGCTATAGACAGGTTAATGTGGAGAAGGTGCCATCTACAGCTTTGCTACCCACTGTCAATGAAATGGTTTCAATAGAGATGCCCTCCAAATGCATTACGGCGTATTTATAAATAATTGAGGTGAACTAGATAACAAATCCGCCTTTCCAAAAGCTTTCTATCCATATGGCTCCCCATATGTAAGACAAAGCGAATGGTAATGGCAAGAGAAATTTCGTCCCAATTATCATTTTTGATCATAAGAAGGGATCACACACAAAAACCCATTTAGAAGGACCATTCAGAAGCCTGACTCTGAGTTATTCCTTACAATTTTGAAACATCTGTTTTATAAATAGTGTGACAGAAGCTGGGTGTCATCCCCACTCTGCTGAATGGTAATATGATACCAGGGGGTTCCAGGCAGTCACCTAGAGTTTGTGCTCTTTTGGAGAATAGAAGATGCCATGGGGACTGGCGTAGCTTTAAGAAAGATGATTTGTTCACATGTGTACACCTTCAGTCTGCATGGAGGGAGTCTGGATCTTAAAGGTAAAGGTAAAGGGACCCCTGACCGTTAAGTCCAGTCACGGACAACTCCGGGGTTGCAGCACTCATCTCACTCTGTAGGCTGAGGGAGCCGGCATTTGTTCGCAGACAGCTTCCGGGTCATGTGGCCAGCATGACTAAGCCTCTTCTGGTGAATCAGAGCAGCGCACAGAAATGCCGTTTACCTTCCCGCCAGAGCGGTACCTATTTATCTACTTGCACTTTGATGTGCTTTTGAACTGCTAGGTTCGCAGGAGCAGGGACTGAGCAACGGGAGCTCACCCCGTCACGGGGATTCGAACCACTGACCTTCGGATCAGCAAGCCCTAGGCTCTGTGGTTTAACCCACAGCACCACCCGCGTCCCTTACAGCATGGTGATTTCAAGTGGGGCTTGTTCCACACAGCAGTACAGTACAGTACAGTACAGTGGTACCTCAGGTTACATACGCTTCAGGTTACATACACTTCAGGTTACAGACTCCACTAACCCAAAAATAATGCTTCAGGTTAAGAACTTTGCTTCACGATGAGAACAGAAATCGTGCTCTGGCAGTGCGGCAGCAGCAGGAGGCCCCATTAGCTAAAGTAGTGCTTCAGGTTAAGAACAGTTTCAGGTTAAGAACGGACCTCCAGAACGAATTAAGTACTTAACCTGAGGTACCACTGTACTGGGGTCAAAGATGGATCTCAGTCTTTCTTCTCCCCTTCTTTTTCCCAGCACACCTTCCTCTATAGACTCTGTTTTCCTGTCACTTTGAACACCCTCCCATCACCATGGCAATCTCTGTGTGCCCAGGCCCAAGATTCCTCTTAGATGGGCCATCAACACCTTTTTTCATGTTAATGCCTCTATCCCAGGTGAGACCCTATCTTGGAAAGGAAGTTTAGCTTGTACTTTTCTTCTGGCCTGCCATCTTCCCTTCAATACTCCCAATAATCAAAGTCTTACCATTTATTAATTTCTAAAGTTTAAGCTCCCCACCCCAATCTATATCAATATATCTATTGAAAGAGTAACCTAGATGACCAAGGAGGCTAGCATGCCCGGGAGGAGGCTTCTAACTGAGTCTGATGTACCAGTTTTGTATGTGCAGGGTTTTGTTTTTGTTTTCCGTATGGAGCAACAACCATATATTCTGCCCTTGCACCTCCTGTCTGAAGGACAGCCCCTAGACAAATTCATCCTGTGATCTTGCCAGCCATGCATTTTACTTCATCTAATCCTGAAAGCTGATAGCCTGATATTTTCCTTTAATACTCCTAAAGCAGAAATGACCTGGTTGAAACTTTGCTGCCGTCCTAGTACCTTTGTATAGAACAATGTAATTAACACGGAGACATGGGCATTGCAAAATGTTCTTCATTTTTCAGTCAGTGTCTAAAAATACACCATAGTTCCAGGGTCAATAGATGTTATTGCTACCTGTTATGAATCACTTTTTGGCCATAGTCCAGTCCTTCAGTGGGTTGATGCTGACATTACTACATGCAGCCTGGCTAAGCTTCTTAGGAGATTGAAGAGGTTGAACAGGGTAGATAGAACTTTGCTGAGCAGATGCACAAAAAAAGGAGGGGCATATATGGACAGGACTCAGTCAAGTGGGGTCCTAATCAAAGTACCACCTCGCATGTCTAGCTTCAGGGAATTGACCTTTGCAAATTCTGATAAGAACTGACTTGGTTCTTACCACCCAGACAAATGTGGAGGAGTGGGATGCAGTTATCCTTCTCAAATTTTGTGATGCAGTTCTCAAAGAGGGAAACAAGGTACCAGAATGCACATAAAAATATGCATTGAGGATAAAATGTGACAGAAGTGCATATTTTGCAAGAAAGAACATTAAAATATATCTTCAAATACAAAACAAAATATACAGGCAACAGATGAAAGGAAACCAAGAAACCCAAAAAAGTGATCAGATAACTAAATCCCCATAAAAGCCTACTGAAAGGAGTAGGGTCTAAAATCAGCTTTCTATCTGTGGTGAATAGAGCTGTAATACATCTGGATTTTCCCGGACATTACTGAGATTTCAAAGGAAAAAATGACATCTGGGGGGAATTTCTGGCAGGCGACAGTCCTGGATCTTAGGAAAGTCAATTAAAAAAATTAGTCAACAATTTTCGGGGTATCTTGGTTTTTACTTTTTGAAATATGGCAACCCTAGTGGTGAATCTTGTAATTTTTACAAGCAAAGTAACCATCTGATTGCTCCATCATGTGGCCAAATTATCCTTAGTTGCTACAGGACAGAATATTATTCAGATAACCAATCTACCTTGAATCCAGCTGTCACGTGTAATGAATTTAATGTACAAACATTAGCCTCCCAGTGACAAGAGACTGTGCTTAAACCAGGAAGGAGGGTTTTTGAAAGAGGGAATCGAAAACAGACATCAAACATTTTAGTGTTACAAAACATCAAGGTTCCAGGGTGTGCAGGATAATGTGAACGGAGGGATTTGGGGTCCTTTATTCTTAAAAACCTTTTTAAAGGATAGCAAACATTTCCTAATCCTACACAAATATTTTACCAAAGTAGTTCCCCCACCCCAACTGAAACACTTAGATGAAATTTAATGGACACAGCCCTTTCTGAAACATACACATTATTAGAAATTATGCCTGCACTTTAATGGACTATTGCAATTTATAATGTTTCTAGATCTTTCTAAAACAGAAAAGCTACTATATACATATACCAGAGAAGCTTTATTATCTATTAAATTAAGTACATTCCCAGAAGGAATTAAATTTTATTGACAGACTCAGACTGAAGAAAGAATCTTGACTGCTGACCAATTACATTCTGAGTTCACTAAAGGGGTTGAATCTCATTAATAAAGGAATACTCTGAGCAAAATGGCACCATCCATTTGTTGCGTGCATCAGCAAAGCCTGATCTGGTTAGTTTTCTGTGCTGAATGTTGATCTTCTGCCTTCAGAAATGCCATAGTGGTTCTCGACAAACACTTTCATTACTCGTGACTTGTACTGTAAAGGTTAGGGGAAAGGGTGACATTACCCAAGGGAATGATATTAATGAAAAGGACAGGTGCAAAGGACGATGAACTTCCACAGTCCTCAGAATCTGCCTGCAGTGACACCAATCCACGAATATACGTCACAACAACAATGAAATTGGTTGCTAATATTTTCTATAGCTGGCAGAACATATTTCAAACACACAAATGCAAATTTGGGGAAAAGTGCAATATTGAGGTGTTGTGGATTTGTGTTTGTTTTTAGCAAAACATAAACCAGGGATGTGGAAGCTCAGGCCCAGGGCCCAAATTTGACTACCCAGGTCTTTGAATGGATGAATGAATGAATGAATGAATCGATTCATTACAGTCACAGACGAGAAATTATCCAGGTCTTTGTATCTGAACTTTGGGACTCTCCCCAAGCCACGCTTCCTTTCCAGGCACCATTCCCTTGGCCAGGCCACATGCCTCACCAGCCCTGCCCCCTGCCTTCTTCAAATGCTTTTGCCTGGTTGGATATAATGCCTTTTGCTTGCATGGAAGGAGGCGGGTGGTGGGTGAACTTCTGATTTTTGTATGTCTGGAATGTAGCCTACAAAACAAAGGTAAGAATCTCATTGCTCTATCCACTTTTCTACTCTAGCCCCGTCCACTATTAGAGTGCAGCCCCTGGAAAGCCGCTTTGTTACTTACCTGTTTTCCCTCAGTGTGTACATGTTTTTATATTTAACAAAAATTCATTTAAAACTTTGTTTTTTTATTTAAAAAAAGTCACTTGGCCCACAGGCTAGAAAAGGTTGCCCACCCTGATGCATGTATTTATTTTATGGAACACTTTAGTTCCAGGGTTTGGTGTTTGTAACTTTACAGAAAAAGCAGTGTTGATTTTCTTGTATGAAATACGGTCTTAATTCTAAGTGCCTCAAAGAAGTTGAATAAATTCATGGAGAATGGGTTGATCAACATCTAATGGGTTGTATCCGAAATAGTGTTAAGTAACTTATTCCATCAGCAAAAGGATCACCCTTGTGCAATGGAAACAGCACCTCCACATACCTCCAAAATCTGTTCTGGGTCCCCCCCCTGCCCCACAATGCTCTGAATGTGGGGAGGGTGTGGGGAAAGAGAGGAGAAAGTTCTGCTGTGTAAGTGTAAATCCTTCCCCAATAGCTAAATGGAGCTTCCATGTTTAACAGCATACTACCAAGATTACTTGAACTACACAGAGAGTCTCCATGTCCTTCTGTCTCTCTAGAGCAGACCCTCCAAGTATCCCTATTTTCCAGGGTTGTCCCTGATTTAGAGAAGCTGTCTCAGTTTCTGATTTGATCACTTAATGTCCCACTTTTCCTTAGGATGTCCCTATTTTCAATGGAGAAATTTTGGAGGGTATGCTAGATGGTTAGGGCAAACTAGGAGGCAGAAAAGAAAGACTTGGATTGCAGAGCTATCTTATTCCAGTCATAGGTAAGCTGATGAAAGCATCTGTTTCGGGAGCAAGGTGAAATTGTGGACCGGAGAGCCAAGCAGAGGTCAATTCTAGAAGCAGATGAG
Organism: Podarcis vaucheri; assembly: GCF_965113315.1. Classification (NCBI taxonomy): domain Eukaryota; kingdom Metazoa; phylum Chordata; class Lepidosauria; order Squamata; family Lacertidae; genus Podarcis; species Podarcis vaucheri. The sequence goes on along the minus strand of NC_138763.1, from coordinate 31,202,206 downwards.
GAGGAAAGTGCAAGGAGTGATGCATGTAGCAAGGCTCAAAGGCATGAGGAGCCTGCAGAAGGAGCACAAAGGCTAAGGAGCAAAGCAGGAATAGGGAGGGACTAAGCAAGAGTCTGCTTGTGCCCATGTGCAGATGTCTGGCCCCTGGCAGCAGAGAAAAGGTAGACCAGACCAACCATGGATAAAAAGAGGCCATAATGTTATTGATTATTAGCAAGTAAGTAGGGTTGGCTAGGCTTAGGGTAATATGAGTAATCAGACCCACCCCCTTGCTGTCTGAATCCTTGGCCCTAGCCCAACTGCTAGAGCCTCCATAGGAAGCTGGACTATTGCCACTGCCTCACAAGGGACTCACAATGCAGTGAACTGTGAGTTGTTCACATAGTAAATGCTTTGTGTTTACAGAGCTGAAATCTGCAAACAGGAAGTGGAAGTTTGTACAGACAGTGACCATTTTAGGCATGTCCAAATGATGCACAATTGTTGACCTGGAAGAAGGAAGAATGGGGGGGAACGGGGCATAATGAGGCCAGAGTGGGGTGGAACAGGGCTGGGCATGCTTATACGCACTTGGTCAACGTGTGCAGGGGCCAGGAACATAACCCCCATGCGAAATGGCTGTTGCCTGTGTAGGAAAATGGGAGTGACTGGTTGCACAGATGAAAAAAAAAACAGCCAAACTTTGGCGGCTTAAGAGATCTAGTCCTGGACTAGGGGGACTTTGCTCTGATTCAGCAGTCAGTTCACACATTCTTAAAAAGCACTTGCAGAATGGGGCAAGGTCTACCAGTTTAGTTTAGTTTTCATTTTTGCACAACTTAAATTAACAGGGAAACTCTGTTTTAATTTCCTTCGTGTAAGGTGCATTGTAGCTGGATGAAACATTCTTGTGGGTTGAAATTCCAAATTTCAACACGAAAGCTGAACCTTGTGAAAATTTGGTTCACAAATAAAACTTTAGTGGTAAATTCACATATAGAAACATTATATGTTGCCCGTCCCCTTTTGGTGTATTGGACTTTCTGATTATAAAGGGATTATTTCCTTCCCATCCACCCCAAAGCTGACAAATAACTCTGCTAGTAACTGAACCAGGGCTAGTCAACATACTGCTTTCCAGCTATTGGGCTACAACTCTCATCAGCTCAGCCAGCAGGGTCAGTGTCAGGGATGCTGAGAGTTGGTAGTCCATCAATGTCTTGAAGGGACCATATTTGCTGCCCCTGAACTAAGCTGACCTATCTCAAGCTATCAGCAGTGCCCTGCCATATCAGATTACAGAGTTTTAATATGAATATTTTCAATAGTTTGTAGAAATATTTCAGTATCCTGGTAATCCAATCAAACAAGCTATCATCTAACTGAGATTATACTTGCCTATCCATATATAGATATATATCTTATTGCAAATGCCTCAGATAAAAATTCTGTCCTAAAGTTCATCTTTTTACTGAAATCCAACATCTGCCAGGGGGTATTTACCTGTCATCAGTCAGGTAGTTGTCTGAAATGATATGAAAATATTAATGTTGCTCCCCACCCACACTTTTTTTAAAAAAACTGGATTACCTTTCCATATGATTGGACTGGCAAACCATAGATTGTAAAAGTGGCGTAAGAAAGAACTGTAAAATGTATTACTTCATGAAGTGGCCTTTTCCATCAAATGCTTTTCTGTTCTAATTTGACTTGAGATCCCAAGTGAAGTAATTTGAAAGTGTCAACGCAATTCCCTCTGGAAAGTTGCCATCAGATTAAAAATAATCTAATTTTAAAATTTAGCGTCGAGAGTGATTTTCTCCGCTGAATCTATTAACAAAGGCAGGATCATTTGTGTCACACACATGAGTAAGGCATATTGAGTCAAGGAAGGTGCTAATTGCTCGTGAGTAGTGCTCTCTTAGCAGCTAGAGGACAGGGCACCCTCCCTCCAATGAATCATCTACCCGTTGCAGAGGAATTGTGCAGGTGGGAAGGTGACATGCAGCTTTTTTCATGTTGCTTGACCATAGAATCATAGATTTGTAGAGTTGGAAGGAACACCAACAGTTATCTAGACCAACCCCCTGCAATGCAGTGGTGACTGGCCCAAAGTAAAAGTTGCAAATCTTCTCCCAAAAGTGTTCCTTGCTCTGAAGATTCCCCTATAATGATTCTGAACTTTTTGGTTGCCTAGTGCAGCAGTTCTCAACCTGTAGGTCCCCAGATGTTGTTGGACTACAACTCCCATCATCCCTGAGCTCTGGCTTTGCTAGCTAGGGGTGATGGGAGTTGTAGTGCAACAACATCTGGGGACCCACAGGTGGAGAAAGGCTGGCCTAGTGGGATGGAGCATTTTCATTGGGCACAGCTACTCTGGCCAACATTGCAGGGAGTTGGCCTTGGCCCAAATGATGACCCCCAGAAGTTCACTCAGGACAGCAGCAGGAAAGGTAAATTCAGGGTTCCACAGGTCCAGGGCTTTGAGACCCCCCCCCCCCCGGCAATGTTCATAGTTCTGAGCTGCAGCTTAATTTGCTGAAACATTTGCACTGGTAATGAAAAAGCTTCACTGGTAATGAAAAAGCTTCAACTCCTCCAAATATTACAATTCTCATTCAAGCTGAAATCTTGATAATAGCAATTTAGAAATACATTTAATAAATAAAACAAAGCTAATATGTAGCATCCAAAGGTTCTGTAGCATACGAGTGGAAAGAACTTCCACTTGTACAGGGTGGTGACTGTGGGTTTCGCTATTCTCACTACCCACCACAGTACCCCCAAAAAGCTGAATGTTGTGGTCACCTTGATGTTGATGACGATGATGATATTAATAATAATATATTATTTATACCCTGCTCATCTGGCTGGGTTTCCCCAGCCACTCTGGGTGGCTCCCAACAGAATATTAAAAATAGAATCAAATATTAAAAACTTCCCTAAACCTCTAGAGCAGGCTTCCTCAGCCCTCCAGATGTTTGAGGCTACAATTCCCATCATCCCTGACCACTGGTCCTGCTAGCTAGGGATCATGGGAGTTGTAGGTCAGAAACATCTGGAGGGCCGAGGTTGAGGAAGCCTGCTGTAGAGCAGCATGGAGGCTGTAGTCAATAGGGAGGATAGGTGACAATTGTGGGAGCTCTGCTTGCACAAAACCCCTTGGGATATAAGCCATGGGGTCTTTTTCAGTGCTGGCTGAATTCTGGCAATTCAACAAAACCAGGTTGTGCAGAAGGGTCAGAAAACACAATAGACTCAATCCCTGACTTTGCAAGCTGGCAGGGCCTAAATCTTTGAAAGTGTGGAAGCAGATATTTTCACACAGAATCAGACAAGTAGGGATGTAGAAGGCAACTCTGATGCTCCAATTTCATAAACAGAGTCACTGTCGTTTATGAAAGATACCTGTATTATGCATTGGGGGAAGGGCAATGCAAGTGCTTTGTTAGTTTGTTTAATCCTGCCACACACACACACATGGAAGGTAGTTCACTACAATGTACCATTGAGGTGGTCCTGAAGCTTCATGAATCTGCAGGCATCTTTGAAATTGCCGCTGTGTAAAACACAGATGGCATTGGATGACACATGTGACCTTTGGCAGAAATGAGATGATGCCAACCCTCCATTTAAAAATATTGACAGTTACATGGTGTGCAGCAAATTAATATCATTTAATCCTTTCCTTCTAGTAGATTATATAGGACATCTCTCCCCAGTAGATTCTGTGCTAGCTGAGGGCACTTTCATTTATTAAGTTGAGATCACATGTTTGGAGCCATTAAGCAAATTGCTAAGTACAGCCTTTCCTTGAATGCCAGGGCAAATGTAGTATTTCATACCTTCAGTTAAAACCACATTGTAATTTAATTTCTGAAACGTACTTTTAATTGAATATTTTCAGGCAATGGGAATATCAGGGGATGTATGTTGAGCATTGCAGTGGGTTGTTAAAAAATAGAGTGCTTTAAAGGGAGCAAACCTGTTGCACTATTTGATGCAAATGTTGTTTTCTTCATCCAAATGTTATTCCAGAATAGTAAGGAGCACTGCGTGCAAATGCTAATGGCAGAAACTATGGCTCTGGAGTAATTCGTTTCCTATATTTAGCCTTATTCACCAGGTAGCCCAGTAGGGACAACATCAACACTGATTATTGCTCTTAAGTTGTTGCTGTCCTTCAAAGAGGAAGGCTATAAATCCATATTATAGGTTTTATAGCAAGGATGTGGAACCTGTGGTCCTTCAGATGTTATTATCCCAACAGCTGAGCCTGATAGGAGTCACACAACATCTGGAACCCCACACGTTGGCCATCCTTGATTTGCGTATATGGAATATTATAGAAAAGCAAACTAAATCAGTTAAAACTCCACTTCCCAAACTCCACTTCCCTCCCATGGAATCCAGTCAACATCAGGAGTCCTGTTTTGTATCTCTCTCTTATTGGTATCCAGGCACTCTGGAGGAAACTGATTTTCTAGATCCATTTCAATTGGGGTTTAGGCCCAGTTTTGGCAAAGAGACTGCTTTGGTTGCCCAGTATGATGACCTCCATCAGGAGAGTGATGGAGAAATGTGTCCCTGTTAATTCTCCTTGACATCTCAATGGCTTTCACTACCATCAGACATGGTATCCTTCTGGAGTGGCTGTCTGAATTCAGGGTGGGTGGCACCACTTTGTGGTGGATCCAGTGCTACTTAGAAGGTTTTTTTCCCCAGAAGGTGATGCTTGGGGAATGCTCTTTGGTCCCATGGCACCCTCAATATGGTGTTCCTCAGGGTTTGATTTTATCCCCCATGCTGTTTAAAATCCACATGAAACTGCTAAGTATGGATCATCTGGAGCTTTGGGGTATGTTGCCAGCAATATGCTGATGACACATAGCTCTACTTATAATAATAATTTTATTATTTGTACCCTGCTCATCTGACTGGGTTGCCCCAGCCACTCAGGGTGGCTTCCAGCATATACAGAACCATAATAAAACATCAGACATTAAAAATGTCCCTGTACTGGGTTGCCTTCAGATGTCTTCCAAAGGTTATACAGTTACTTATTGAGTATGCATACAACTGAGTATGCATACACTTACAAAGGGAAGTGCAATATTGGATTGAGTGGAAGATCAGCTTTATTTCTGTTAATTCAGTTATATATACAAAAAAAGGAAGCATTTGGACTTCGTTTTTTAATTTACAGCAGCTATACTTGACCTCATAAGTTACAGACAAGAAATTATGTAGAAAAATGTGCTGCATCAACAAAAAGAGGCAGGGCGGCAGAGCTGGCAGAGAACCAAAAAGGTGTGAAGACCATGCTGGTTTAATGAATGAAGCACAATCAATTATTTGGCCTTTCTCGTCAGTTCCCGTGCCACAGCTTAAGCTCCCCTGTTACATCAAGAGAGCCCATTTTGAAAAGTGCTTGCATGCTGGAATTAATGACTCCTGTGATTTGCGATGCAGCATTTGAACTTCAGGAAAAGCTTCCTTTCGATTTTCAATTCAAATCAATGAGACTTTCATCTCTATTTCTCTAGCAATCACATTTACTTGCAAATGTCATTGAATATAAAGTTATCTATTTCAAATGTGTGTGTGTGTGTGTGTGTGTGTGTGTGTGTGTTTGTAAAGAATCCAAAGAGAAAAAGGAGCATGCTTCATAAATGAGGTTGCAGATGAGCTTTGGTACCACCCACAAGGTCATTTAAAGAGAAATGACATCTTTATAGTCGTTGTTAGGAAAGATCTCAAAACAGAAATCAGGAATTGCTGTCTCTTATTTTGTTGTCTCTTATTTTGTTATCATGGCCACTGGGCCCATCACCTCCTGGCAAATAGAAGGGGAAGAAATGGAGGCAGTGAGAGATTTTACTTTCTTGGGCTCCATGATCACTGCAGATGGTGACAGCAGTCACGAAATTAAAAGACGCCTGCTTCTTGGGAGAAAAGCAATGACAAACCTAGACAGCATCTTAAAAAGCAGAGACATCACCTTGCCAACAAAGGTCCATATAGTTAAAGCTATGGTTTTCCCAGTAGTGATGTATGGAAGTGAGAGCTGGACCATAAAGGAGGCTGATCGCTGAAGAATTTATGCTTTTGAATTATGGTGCTGGAGGAGACTCTTGAGAGTCCCATGGACTGCAAGAAGATCAAACCTATCCATTCTGAAGGAAATCAGCCCTGAGTGCTCACTGGAAGGACAGATTGTGAAGCTGAGGCTCCAATACTTTGGCCACCTCATGAGAAGAGAAGACTCTCTGGAAAAGACCCTGATGTTGGGAAAGATTGAGGGCACAAGGAGAAGGGGACGACAGAGGACGAGATGGTTGGACAGTGTTCTCGAAGCTACGAACATGAGTTTGACCAAACTGCGGGAGGCAATGGAAGACAGGAGTGCCTGGCGTGCTCTGGTCCATGGGGTCACAAAGAGTCGGACATGACTAAACGACTAAACAACAACATCAACATTTTGTAGGACAAAATGAAATGAGCTAATGTATATGTACAAATAACAACCAGTGATTTGTTGAGGTGTTGCTTTAAAACACCCTGTAAATCATCAGGCTATTGATGATGCAATAGAGACTGTTTCCACTGAACCGCCTTGTGAGAACACAATTCTTGCTGTATTAGCCACCATCTTTCAACAGAGGAATGATTACACACAAACACAAACAAACACAAACAAAAACAACCTGTGGCCATGATCCAGAAAATAGTTGGTATGCCTACATCTGAGTGAAAGCATAAAGGTAAAGGTTAAGGGACCCCTGATCATTAGGTCCAATCATGGCTGACTCTGGGGTTGCAGCGCTCATCTCACTTTATTGGCCGAGGGAGCTGGCATACAGCTTCCAGGTCATGTGGCCAGCATGACTAAGCCGCTTCTGGCGAACCAAAGCAGCAGCCGGAAACGCCGTTTACCTTCCCACTGGAGCGGTACCTATTTATCTACTTGCACTTTGATGTGCTTTCGAACTGCTAGGTTGGCAGGAGCAGGGATCGAGCAATAGGAGCTCACCCCATCGTGGGGATTCAAACCACCGACCTTCTGATCGGCAAATCCTAGGCTCTGTGGTTTAACCCACAGCGCCACCCGCGTCCTGAGTGAAAGCATAATAACCACTTAATACTTATCAGGGCCGGCCTGAGACCTTCTGGCATCTGAGGCAAGGCATGCCACCAACACAGCCCCACAGATCTGGGCCCATGCCCTGGCAGGGTAGGAGGAGACCAGCAGCAACACAGATTCTCTGTGGAAGCACCTCCTTTTCACCAAGAGTAAAGGTGAAAAATCGGGCATTGCATGAGGCATTGCTGCTGTTCTCCTCAACTTTTGGCTGCATCGTCCGTTTCCCTGAGTTGAAAGCAGCTGCCACCAAGGCTGCCTCAGGATCTCCCACCCGCTGTGGAACATGCTGCCTGAAGCAGGTCACCTCAGGATATTTCATTGGTGCGCTGGCCATGCCAGGGCAGCAAGCCAGCCTATGGGCTGCAGGGCAGACCGCATCGCTCACATTTCTAGCCACTTTCCACCCCTCAGAATTTGCTGCCTGAGGCAGCTGCCTCACTCTGCCTCACAGTAGGGCCAACCCAGGCACATATGTCCTGATGATTGCACTGAAGCTTGAACCCCTGCCCAAGCCAGGATTGCCAGCACAATCCTCTCATAGGCACTGTACCTCTGCAGAATACATGTGCAGATTTGCTTGTCTGAACGCGCCAGCATCCCTTTTCCACAATTTTGCCTGAAAGCTAACGCATGCACACATGCCGAGGCAGGCCTGAGACCTAAGGCTGTTAGCTCAAGGGATTTGGTGTTCCTAGCTTTCTGTGGATTGCATCACATAACAGTCAGTGTTAAGTTTGGTGTAAGAAACAGGACAAAGTGCCTGTTCTAAAGCATGTCAAATGGGCTTTGAAAAGAGATTGGACAGATTTGTGAAGGGTGGGCTTATCAACCACCATTTTCTAAATGGAGATGTCATGTTCAGGGACAGTAAAACTCTTGAGTATCAGTTCCGAAGGAGGAACATTATGAGAAGGGCTGTTCCCTTCAGCTCCATGGGTGGGCTTCTTTCAAAATGACTGGCTGGACCTTTGCTCTTATTGAGTAGGACTTTTCATTTGCACTTAAAATTATTATCTTTTAGTCAAGACACACCTTCTCAAACACCTTACTGGATAGTCAAAAAGTTAGAAGTGCACCACCCAAAAAGTAAATGGCTGCATGAAATTTGTGTATGTTGATTTATGTATGTAGATGCAAAATATAGAAATAATTGCTATGGTTTAAATAGTAATACAGTACATCTCCCCATAATGGGGAAGACTGTGGTCTGTGTGCTTGTTTAGTCTGTTGTCCAGGAGCTAACTTCTGGTGGGCATCTTCAGAGCTCCTTCTTGGGGTTCTTTGGCCAATATCCTACTAAGACGTTCCCATCAGCACAAGGATTTCCACTTGCATGATGGGACTTTCCCTTCTCTACTCCCCATGCACCCTCCCCAAATCTGCTCCGTAGGGCTGACAGAGCGCCTAGAACAGATTTAGGAGAGGGTGCAGGGAGGAGGAGGGAGGGAAAGTCCCACTACACAATCAGAAAACTTTGTGCTGACTCAGTGATGGCCTTACCACTACATAGGATTCCACTCAGTGACTTCCCAGTGACATTACCACAGTCCTCACCACTTCCCATGCCACTGTTGGTACCCCACTTGTTCCCTCCCTGTATCTTCCAGGAAACTTCCCCCCACCCACTTTGAGGACTTTTCTTTCAAAATTATCTTGTAGTGCTGATATAACCATACTCTGTGTCTCGCCATGTGTATTTAGTAATGCATTTACCGCTAAGTGCTAGCATTTATCAGCATCTTAAGGAGTGCCATGGCATAATACTTAGCTTTTACTTTAGGGGAAGGCACTCTTGGATCCACAGGTAAAATGAATCACCTTGTTGATTTAAAGTGCATTGTAAATGTTCAAGCTTGTATCACATGCGCGGGCCTTTAAAGGATAAAACAGCACTTATTCATGAGTGAATTTATGACTGGGGTTGCATTTTCCTCATGAAAGGTTTATGGTTTGTTTACACTACCAAGAGACCCTGCCTTATTCCAGAGATTGTAAAATGCATATCCTAAATCAACAACCTTGAGGTGTTCTAGGCAGCTACCACCGGGTGCTTTAATTACATATTCACATTCATGTTCTCGGGTCACACCTTGAATGTAAGGCAGAACAGGCCTGAATCTGCCACTGAGGGAGCCAATCCTGGCTCCTTGATAAGTGTGTATTTCATTTCATTTCACTTATTTTTATGCTTATATCCCACCTCATCCCACTTTTCCTCCGAGGATTTCACGGTGGTCACATGCCCACCTCTACCTCAACCAGCCCATGAGGTAGGTTAGGCAGAAAAAGAGAGAGAGACTCTGATTTCACCCACTGATCTTCATGACTGAATAGGGATTTGAACCTTGGTTTTTCAGGTCCTAGTCTAGCACTCCACCCACAACACCCCAATGTTCTGTTTATCTTTCCGCATTTTAGACGTACACCTAATGCTTGTTGGTTATATCATGAACACTATGAATGGATGGTTTTCTCCTCCTCCTTATTTCCTCCTCCTTATCTCCACAGGATCAGATTCATGGAACCTGGGCACCTCTGGCAGAGGGAAAGGGTTCCCTAGTGCCACACATTAATGCCCTCTGAGCACGAGGCAAATACTTATTCTCCCAGACCCTTTGATAACTTTAACATGACCGCCTTTTAATATATGTTATCATCATTTTTAGTACGTTGTATGCTGCTACTCAATGATGATTGGTTAATTCTTCAGGATGGTTTGGGCTTACCTTTTAAAATGAGCTGTGTTTAGCTTTCATTTATGCTGGTTTGGCATGTATTTGTATATTCTGACATTGTTTGAAAAATTGCTCTGATTAATTTACTGTACGTCACTATATGATGAGGTGACCCATAAATATAAATAATAAATAAACAAATCCTGGCCTCATTTTGATGGAGCGCTAGAACAGGATATAGCAGGCTTCCTCAACCTCGGCCCTCCAGATGTTTTGAGCCTACAATTCCCATCATCCCTGGTCCTGCTAGCTAAGGATAATGGGAGTTGTAGGCCAAAAACATCTGGAGGGCCAAGGTTGAGGAAGCCTGGGATATAGCATTGCGAGTATAAGTTGCAGTGATCCTTGGACTTGCACCTTCTGAGCTCCTCTCTCTTCCTGCTTGTTTGTGAGGAAGAGATCAGAAGCATCTGCTTCCATTTTAGATTAATCACAGTTTCACAAGTCGCCCACACCTTACACTGTAGTTAAGCCAGCTTCTCAAACCACGGTGGTGGAGAGTCTGTCTCCTCCCATAATGAGCAAATAAAGTCTGCTGTAGTTGAGGTTAAAATAAACGAAGAGTGCAAAAGCTGCTGTGCCCTCATTTCCCCTTTTCATTTAAGTTAGGTTGGGGAGGGGGGGAAACTTTACTGCAGAAGGAAGTTAGCTGAAATTCTAATTAAACCCATCTTTTTGATGGGTCCATCAGAAGCGACAAAGCTGCAACCACCCTGGCCCATTCTGCAAATAATCATCTTTCTAACTTGCACTGATAGAAGCCCCAGGGTAGACTTAAACCTAAATAGCTGAAGGATTTGGTCCCAGTTGGCCTATTACAGTTGATGCCCACCAACTAACTCTGTTGTAGCAAATTGTCTCCTAGACCACAAGCGCTCAGAAGGGATTTAACAGAGGCTGGTTACACTTCTCTCCCTGGGACCTAGTTGGGTTCTTTTGCTCACTCATCTGCCTGAACAGGCACACAGACAAAATTGCCTACTGTGGTATACAGAGGAAAGAAAAAAACAAGATTTCACCTAAAGGAAGCTGAAGGGAAAAGTTATACCAATTGGGTCACTAATGTGCACAATATTGAGAGGCAGAGAAAGACAGACAATAAGACAGACATGCCTATCAAGATAAAGTTACCCCCCCCTTTAAATTAACCTAGGCTTGTGGATTTATGAAATCTCCAGCTTTATTCCTTCAAGGTTTTCTCCTTTACCTGCCCACAGTCTCAGAAAATCCACAAAATTCGTACTCAGGCATACATTTGGTGCATTAACCTGATCTACTGACTTGTGGTATTTTGTATTTGGAATATCGTTTTTAATTGTTGATTTCATTCTGCTCACCACCTTGCTATTCCCTGCCCCTTAATATTGGCGGGCATTTTTGTAAATGAATAAATAAATATTATTAGAATATATTAAATTTAATGATTATTAAGTTATTATTAAATTATTCTTCTGTGTTCAGTCAACATGTCACTGTCCCTGCTGCAATCCTTCTACATCAGCAGAGTTTTCTGTTGACTCCTGTCATGATAGGTTATCCTAATTTTCCAGGGTTTTCAATTACACCCGAAGCTTACATAAGTCGAGTAGGTTCTCTGTAGCAGAGGTTAATCCTCCAGCTCCTGGAGACCAATGGCCGTGGGATGGGAACTAGCAGGCTTGTACTTGCTCTCTCCCCCTTTGTGCATTGAACACACAAGTAGAAAAATGCCCAAATAGAGTCAGAGTGTCCCCTACATCCTTGGTTTCCTCAACAACTTCAGCAAAGGTGAAATATTTATTTGGTGTTTTTTCTCCCTCAGAAAAAAACAACCACCTAAATATAGTAGCAGCAGGCCAGTCTTTGTGTGTTGTTGACTAACTGTGGATGGGAATAATAAACATTGGAATGCATGTCCTATTTAGAGTAATTCTGTGCCAACGAACGTTGGATGTGCATCAACAACCCTGAGCATATTCAATATTTATGCTCCTTCCATCATGGAAAGCTTGGAGGAAAACACAACCAGGAAGCTATATAATACATTATTGTCTCTTCCAGAACATAACAGCAACAGGAAGCTACTGATTCCACCTGGATACAACTAATACCAGTGTCATCTAGTGACTAAATTACATGATAACTTTTTCCCACCCCCACGGATGTTTGTCCAGGTTGCTTAGCTGCACAAATATCCACAGATTATTTTGCCCTGGTGAAAAGTAAACCAAACATAGGAAAATTTGGGATAAGTGTTGGCACAACTGGAAATTGAACCCAATAGATTACTGGAACATATGTTCCTGAAGTTCTGAAATGAACATCATTCCCCACCATTATCTCCTCTTCCTCGTGTTTTATTCATATAAAGAAAAGGTGGTTTTACTTTTACTTTTTATTTTTTAAAAACAGAAGCTTCAAGGCAAATCATGTAGTCTTTGCATCATTCAAGCTAGAAATGTCCAACTAGGTCAAAGGAAGTAGGAAATCACCAGAGCTTTTAATCCTCAACTTTGTTAAAATTATTCTGCATATGCCGTTCGTGTGAAAAATGTGTGAGAAACATGCCTTAGTCAACAACTTGTGTTCAAATAAAAGCCCCCCCCCCCAGATTTACTCGGGAACTTGTCTGTAAGGTTTTTATATAGAATTAAATTAATCCCTTCCAAAATATGATGAATCCAGAAATGAAAAGTTATCATTGTTTACATTTTCTCATTGAGCCATACATTTCTAAGCACCTTAGTGAAAAATGCAAATGAAAATAGTTCAGATACCAGGAGAAACAAACTCTCTTTGTTAACTAGGAATTGCAGCCTTGGTTACAGTATGCTATAAATGATACTTCATGCTTTTAAAAAGCTGGTGCAAAGGGGCTATAGTTTTAGTTAAATTCGAATGGCATTGTTCCTAAGTATGCCCATAATCTGCATTAAATGGAGCAGGTGGGAATGGCCTTTGGTGAAATGCTTCCTTTTCTTAGGTATTCACCTGCTTCTTCAAAACCCACATGACCCACATCCAGAAGATATCTGGATGTGTCATATGCCCTTAGCAGTCTCCATTCTCTGAGTGACACTCCATATGTAGCCAAATGGCACCACATAGCACTGGTGTGGGTGCTATGTGGTGGCGCTGTCTTCTAAACCACCAAACCTCTTGGGCTTGCTGATTGGAAGGTTGGTGGTTTGAATCCCCACGACGGGGTGAGCTCCTGTTGCTCTGTCTCAGCTTCTGCCAGCCTAGCAGTTTGAAAGCATGCCACTGTGAGTAGATAAATAGGTACCACTGTGGAGGGAAGGTAAACAGTGTTTCTGTGTGCTCTGGCTTCCATCACACTGTTCCATTGTGCCAGAGGCAGTTTATTCATGCTGGCCACATGACCTGGAAAGCTGTCTGTGAACAAACACCGGCTCCCTCAGCCTGAAGTGAGATGAGTGACGCACCCCATAGTTGCCTTTGACTGGACTTAACCATCCAGGGGTCCTTTACCTTTGCTTTACATAGCACCACACACAAGAGAGATACCGGCACACAACATTCGCAGAAGTACAAATAATATTTGGTGGGGTGGACATAAATTGAGTGTATTAGGCGGCGGGAGTCCAATAATGAAGACAGAACATGCTCAGTGGATGTGGAATGCCAAATAAATCCATAGTTTAACTATGGATAAACTCATAATTCTGGAGTAATTAGTGCAGTTACTTTCCCTCCACTTCTTAATACTATTCTTTCACTTTTTCATTAGAATGTTCACCCTGAAGAGATTATTCCAATTATACTTTTATTTCCAGGCAAGGATTCCCAGAGCAATCTAATCAATCCAATGTAGGGCTCTTTTACTCATAACACACCTATCACCTGGTTTCTCAGGACCTGATTACTCAATTGACCACAAAATATATAGGCAGCCCCGCTGAAAACCATTGTATCTGAAGTGATGTGAGGTGATATGAAAGACCTCACCATTCAAACAGGAAGTTTGCCGCTTGATACTGTAGTTGCCTGGTGAGGAAATAAATGTGGTTCTTTAACCTTTATTCAAAAGTTACAATACAGCTTTGTCCACTGCCATAATATCACAGAATGATCACGGCAGTCCTCAATCCCACATCATTGTCAGGTTGGCTTGCTGAAATAAATGTTTGAAGGGGGAATACCGGTAAGTGTTTGAAGGGCCTTGTAACAGGAAACATGGCATCTTTTTTTCAGTAGTCTATTAATGGCAGAAATAACTCCCAACTCTTTCAGAGTATGAAATTGAGAGAAATGCCAGATAAGCAATCAATGATCTAGGGGGGAAATAGGAAACAAGAAATATCACCTTATTAGAAAAATCTTTGTCTTTGTAAGTCAAAAGGGTCCTTTGGTCTTTTGCTCTTACATGCCTGTAATAGGGAAGAGTAAAATGCTTCATTTGGTTTTACTGGAATGCACCGTGTCATCTGAAGGAGCAAAGGCACTTAGTGTTATTAAAAGAGATAATGTAATTGAATATGGTCCTAAAGCTACAAGGTAGTAGAATTTGCTGCAAGTATTGATGTATGAAATTTTAAACTTGCTGGAATAATACTTATGTCACTTCCTGCATATATTTACAGCGCCTATGAAAATGAACATTTGGTATCAGCTGAAAACCATTAAACCATTTTTAAAGCATTAATATTCACTGCTGATTTACTTTTTGTTGTAGCCTAGCATGCAGAACTCCCTCAAGTAAGCATGGCTTGTAATATATTAAAATACATGTGTTGCCGGTCCCGGCTCAGTGGGGTTGCGGGTGGTGGGGCAAAGGCATGATAAAGATGCAGTAACCACAGCACAACCAACTGGGATTTAAGCAGGCCACAGCTTTATTGATTACAGCTGTTAACAGGCTTTGGTGGAGGCATCAGGTGTGTAAGCAGGGTTATCCAAGGTTAAGGATCTCCCTATGACGTACACCAAATTGGGGTGACCACCACAAGACTGCCATTTTGTGAGTTCTATGGCCCATCAGCTCCCCACCCTGGCATCCCGCCCAAAGCACCTCCCCTGGATCCCTTTAAGGGAGTACTCTGATCCTTTGGCACACAGGGACAGGGAGTGGGCAACTCCCTGTCTACTTAGCATAAGGATCCATCACAATGCCTTATCTGCCAGCAAGTTGTGACAATTGCATTGAGGCAGGCAAAAACCCCAAGACAGAATTTGTCTGAAGGCAAAATCCTCCCTGGTCCCGAATTAGGTGATTGAGGACTTCCATAGCAAGGTCTCTCATACAGCCTGCCTGCTTAAGGTAACTGCAGTAGAACAGCGATAAAAAGGCTGGTGAATTACGGCAAAAGCCCATGAAGTTCTCACAGCAGTGCCAGTTCCATATGTATTGTCATAACAACTGCACTGCCAGCATTGGACGCTATATACAAAGCCATAGAGGCAATGCTCTTACTGGCATGGTTCACTATGGGACTAGGAGAAATCTCTAATTGCTCATGATGCAGACATGCTATCAGTCAGAGTTATTAAAATGCATTCAACATGCATTAGACCAGGACCTATGGGATGGATATTAGATTTTTAAAATGCTGAGTCTACATATAGGTTCAAGGGAAATCTTTCAGATGGTCTGATCTTCAAGTTTCCAGAAAGTTACCCATGTTAGTCTCTGTTGCAGTAGAAACAAGGACGAGTATTGTTGCACCTTAAAGGTTAGCAAATTTATTATGGCATAAATGTTTATGGTCCACTCCTTCGGTTGCACAAAGTTTAGGCCTCAGCTGGAGGGGTGTTCATCAGCTCTGTGTAGTCAACTCACAACTTACATGCATTTCAACTTTACACACTTAGCAGCCGACCAGTTGGAATTGCACAAATTACATGCTCTTAAGGTGGAGAGACTCCAGAGTCTGTGCAACAGTCTCCCAGAGTCAGGTAAGCAAGGCAGGGAGCTTTGCATGGGGGGAGGGGAAGGCGGGGCAGTAAGACCCATTCAGCACATCAGCTCCAGAAGATAGGATTGCTGGTGTGGAGGTGGTTCCAGGGGATTATTTGGACTATACATGATTTCAGCTTTATGTACAACTCCCTGAAATGTAAACCCTGTGTAAGGTGCACATAAACAGCACTTCCTGAACTATTAGGTGAATAGAGATGATTCAGGTGAGAGTTGCACATTCCTGAGTTGGACTGTGCTATTAACAAGACATCTGGAATCAAATCAAATCAAGGGCTCTCTGAAATCTTGAGTTGATCTGTGGACTCAGGTGCCCAGAAAACAGTGCAATTCTAAAGCAACTGCTGCATTATTTTAAAATGAAACCAAGCTGACAAATGCCCTGAGCTTGAATGGGTGGCGGAGGGATCTTTAATTTGAATGAAAAGGCCTCAGTTTTAATCAGAATGAATTATGTTCACTGGTCCTTAACAGCTGTGATTCCCCAGCATTGTGGATATTGAGTGGACCTGGAAAGCCCCTCCTCACACAAAGTGTTAAATGCAAGGTTTTTTGCTAATTGGATTTGATTTTAGAGCCACCATTCTGCATGGCACTTTGCACAGAAACAGAAGCAAAAGGAGGAAAAGACAGGTCCCCACTTAATCACATATTAGTAACCTCAGGTGTTTCAGTATCAACTTATTGAAGAGTATCTTACCTATCTGCCTTTATTTCAGTTGAATCAATCAATCTGAAGTTGTATAATAAAGTAACATAAGCGACTCTCAGAGATATTGGAGCAAGTGTGGGAATTATGTAATTTATGTAAGCAGTCGTAGTTAAAAAGACCATCTGCAATAGATTTCTTTTTCAATAGTACACTGAAACTAAAATAACCCCTTGCAAATTGTCTTTGACTCTCAGAATAGATTTTGTCAATCAATGATGAAGCAACTAAAGCTACATCCAGCTAATCTAACAATCAAAGCTTCTACCCCTAGTTAGTATGTTTACTTTATTCAGTATAGGGAAGTTTATGAGGAGTTGTGCCACATGCAATCTGGAGTGATAGCATAATTCACTCTCTACACTGTGCACGAGGCCATAGCATGGCCCACACTGCGCATCCTGTTTTCTGTTAGGTCTCTATGTAAAAGCCACCTGACCCTCAACAGATAAAATGTAATGGAAAATTTGCTATTAGCTTGTGAGGCCATGATATCACAATAGGCAGCTTTGCTTGCTTGCGGCAGGGGTGCCCCAAAGTTAAAATCGTAGGATTAAATAGCCACATTCTGTGTAGAATTACAGTACCTGGAGAGTGATTTATATTATCTTGTATGTATGCTCAGCTAGGATTTAAGTGGAACTCTGCAAATTTTAAGCCAGAATTTCTAATCCAATTCTTGGTGCTGACTGTTTGACCTGTTATCATCAGAGAGAGGCATTAAGCTTAATACGAAGCCCCTGCCAATATGGATTTCCAAAGCATTTGCAGCCTTCATAGTGCAAAAGTTCACCGACTACACTTCCCCCCTGAATAGAGTACTCAGGGTCATGAAACACTGCAAGCATAACTAACTGTTATGCTTATTGTGTAGCATTCATATGCTTTGAAAATGCCATATTTATTTATTATCAAAACATATTTGCAGTTAGGGAAGCTAACTGCGCAATTGTGCACAATGGTCCTAAGTTCTACAGTGTTCATTATATCTAGAATGGGTGAACCTTTCAGTTTCTCACATTTTCTAATCTTCAGCTCTCCACATTTCTGCAGCAATTTGTAATTTGTTTACTTTTTAAATCCTCATGAAGATGCATCAGCATTTTGTGATTTGTTTATTTTTTAAATCCCAATGAAAATTCATCACCGATGTGGTGTCAAAAGCAAAACTTCTGAGAAGCAGCCAGAGCAGTGAAGTGGAGTTTTGGTCAATGAAACATTATATGGTACCACATACTAAAACATTAATGTCTGGGAGCAGGGAGGCATTTAGTGCAAGTATATCTTAATAGACACATTTTTGTATGCAGTTTTGACCATTGTCCAATTTATTGCAATAAACTTTCTCTAATGCATTTTTGTATGTTACTGTATTTTCACTATTATGTGCATTTTCTATTTTGACACACTGCTTGGAAAAATATAAAAGGATACCTGTGTTGGGGTCCATGCCGTGGTTTGAGAAGGGCAAATCAGGTAGTTTCTCATTAAAACACATCCAACATTAAATTTCTGGTGCTTAACTTATTTTTAAAGTTTTTTTTAAAAAATTATTCTGCTTCTTATTTTATTGCAGCTGTCTTATTGCTTGTATTTCATTGCTTTTAGTTGATTTTGCTAATTGTGCTCTATTGAAGCCCCATTGAATTTGTTAGGATTTGTTTCAGAGTAGCCATAGTTAGGATTGCACTGCTGGGTACCATTTGACTCAGATCTTAAACTGTCATCACTTTCTTCACTCCTTTTCATCTTAAAGGAGTCAATATATACCCACACTCCAATACACGAACCCCTTCTGAAATAATTATGTTTTTAATTAGTAGTAGTATGTTCTGTAATAGAATGCCCTGTAGGGTGAACTGCTTTGAATAAGAATGGGATTTATATTGGAATTCATATTTTTTTTCACCCAATACCTAGATTTTATTTACTTATTCATTTGAAGTATTTTTATACCACCCTAGCATTAGCAATAATACAGTGGTACCTCGGGTTAAGTACTTAATTCATTCCGGAGGTCCGTACTTAACCTGAAACTGTTCTTAACCTGAAGCACCACTTTAGCTAATGGGGCCTCCTGCTGCTGCCACACCGCCGGAGCACAATTTCTGTTCTCATCCTGAAGCAAAGTTCTTAACCTGAAGCACTGTTTCTGGGATAGCGGAGTCTTTAACCTGAAGCGTATGTAACCTGAAGCGTATGTAATCTGAGGTACCACTGTACCAAGGAAGACCACACCAGGTTCTTCTCCCCTGTAGCTCTTTGTACACCCCCAAATCTGTTCTGGAGGTTGACCCCATCCTGTAGACAGATTATGAGAGACTATGGAGGAAGAAGAAGAGTGAGTGGAAGACCACTGACCAAACAGAAATGCATTGCACAATCAGGTAGACATCCTTGG
The DNA here is from genome assembly GCF_965113315.1 of Podarcis vaucheri. NCBI lineage: Eukaryota > Metazoa > Chordata > Lepidosauria > Squamata > Lacertidae > Podarcis > Podarcis vaucheri. The sequence continues at coordinate 31,183,321 of NC_138763.1, read as the reverse complement.
ATGTCATGTCTTTTTTTAAGCAAGCAGCCTGTTATAAAATCCATATTCTGCCATCTGCTTTAAGAGAAAAGAAAAACGGGAAGGAAAACTAAAAATAAATAAAAATGCCACAAATACTTCAGGCCACTTTCAAGCAAATATTAAACTTTCTCGAGACTTCATTAGCTCATGCTATACGGGAAAGAAATGCCTCTCGTCTCTTTCTCCTAACAGATCCTCCAGCAAGGTAGAATTACTAATGGCTTTTCTACAGTGAAGAGTCAAGGTGAAATTATACCTAGAGAATACCTCCTGCCTGATCTGATGCAGGCACCAGCTGCTCTACATTTCATCTCCCTCTGCATGTGACAGGCTATAAAAGAACAACCACAGGGACTGTTGACATTGCGTGCGATAGCCAGCATGATTTATGCATTGTTGTGTTGAGTCAGGAAATCGTGAACGTCAAATTAAAGCAATGTGCAAAGCTTGCCATATGACAGAAGTCCTAGTCTACGTGAACTCTTGCAGCTACAACAGTGAAACACAGCATTGAAGGAGCAGAAGCATTCTTTATGGACGGGCCTGAGTGGGGGGCTGTGCCAAATGTTGGCCCGTTTCAATATTCAGGAATTAAGTAGTACATCAAGTTAGCCTGCCTATCTTCTGCCTTTCTGATTTGGCACCATCCCCCACTCCATTTTCCTGGACAACCGGGAAACCTGTAGTGAATGTGAAGATGTTACAGCACTAACTATCCAGTCAAATCTGGCTATGTTTGGACATCATGAAGGCAAACAAAGTTTTTTTTTTCTGTTCTCTTTTTATCCCCGCCTAAACCAGTGGGCATCCTGTTAAGGTAGATTGGTAAAAAAAGAAAAGAAAGGGGGGAGGTTAATATTTTTTTTATTTTGTATTACATATGGGGTACCATAACCTACGGTGGGATGCGGGTGGCACTGTGGGTTAAACCACAGAGCCTAGGACTTGCCGATCAGAAGGTTGGCGGTTTGAATCCCCGCGACGGGGTGAGCTCCCCTTGCTCGGTCCCTGCTCCTGCCAACCTAGCAGTTCAAAGCACGTCAAAGTGAAAGTAGATAAATAGGTACCGCTCTGGTGGGAAGGTAAATGGCGTTTCTGTGCGCTGCTCTGGTTCGCCAGAAGCGGCTTAGTCATGCTGGCCACATGACCCGGAAGCTGTACGCCGGCTCCCTCAGCAAATAAAGGGAGATGAGCGCCGCAACCCCAGAGTCAGTCATGACTGGACCCAATGGTCAGGGGTCCCTTTACCTTTACCATAATCTATTCAGGGCTTAGGGCCTCCAAAAGTCTAAATGCACCCCTGTGCTAGGTAAAGGTAAAGGTACCCCTGCCCAAACGGGCCAGTCTTGACAGACTCTGGGGTTTGTGCGCCCATCTCACATCTATTGGCCGGGGGCCAGCGCTGTCCGCAGACACTTCCGGGTCACGTGGCCAGCGTGACAACGCTGCTCTGGCGAGCCAGAGCCACACACGGAACGCCGTTTACCTTCCCGCTGGTAAGCGGTACCTATTTATCTACTTGCCCCCGGGGGTGCTTTCGAACTGCTAGGTGGGCAGGCGCTGGGACCGAGCAGCGGGAGCGCACCCCGCCGCGGGGATTCGAACCGCCGACCTTTCGATCGGCAAGCCCTAGGCGCTGAGGCTTTAGCCCACAGCGCCACCCGCGTCCCTTAATACCCCTGTGCTACAGGTGTATTATCTGGCATTTTGTGTGAGAGAGGTTACAGCAGAGGGGGACAGCAAGTGCTTTATATGCAAGACGTTCCTATCTGGTTAATTCCTCATACCAGCCAATTAAAAGGACTAGACAGCAAGTAAAGTCAAAGTCCTCTGACTGAGTCCCTGGAGCTTAACTGCAGCCAGTTGATGTAGGCAGTAATGGGTTTCTTCTGGATTTCATCTCCCATCAGCCCCAACAAGCAAGGCTAGTGGCCAGAGATTATGCAACTTGTAGCTCAAAGTATCTGGATAGCGTCAGGTTGGGGAAAGCTGGGCTAGATGGACAGAAAGTGTTGCCTAGCATATGATCCTAATCCTAAGGAGCTCATGGGGTTGAAAGGCCATGAAGCAAAACTCAGTGGCAGAGCATCGGCTCTGCATGTGAAAGGTCCCAGGTTTGATCCCCGAAATCTCAAAGGGGGTCTGCAAATGACCCCTGTTTGAGATCCTGGAGGGCAGCTTCCAGTCAGCAAAGGCAATAAAACTGAGTTGGATGAATAAAAGTCTGACTCACTATCAGGCAGCTTCCTATGATCTAACAGTTCTTTCCAATCAGACTCCCAATTGTTTTGGGTTTTCTTTATACAAAATCTCCTTTACAATGCTACCTCGGTAGTCGAATGGAATCCTGACTCGGCCCCAGACACACTGACCAGATGTCTGGAAGCTGTGGCTGGATAGTTACGTGGGAGCCGGTTGAAGTTAAATCCTTCGAAGACACAGGTCCTCTGGCTGGGACGGGGCGATATGGGATTGAGGGGGCAACTCCCATCTCCCATCTCTTGCAGGGGTGCAATTAGTGCCAGCATCGTCCGTTAAGAGTTTGGGTGTAATCTTCGATACCTCCCTCTCTATGGAGGCGCAGATTACAGCTATAACAAAGGTGGCATTTTTTCATCTCCGCCAAGCTAAGCAGTTGGCTCCTTATCTCTCTCGCCCTGACCTAGCCACTGTGATCCACACGACGGTCACCTCCAGACTGGATTATTGTAACTCGCTCTACGTGGGGCTGCCCTTGAGACTGACCCAGAAACTCCAGCAGGTGCAGAATGCCGCGGCGAGACTCCTTATGGGGTCTTCACTGCGAGATCATATGCATCTGGTACTATACCAGCTGCACTGGCTCCCGGTGGAGTACAGGATCAGGTTTAAGGTGCTGGTTTTAACCTTTAAAGCCCTATACGGCCTAGGACCCTTGTACCTACAGGACCGCCTCTCCTGGTATGTCCCACAGAGAAACTTACGGTCTGCAAATAAAAACATCCTGAAGATCCCAGGCCACAGAGAGGTTAGGCTGGCCTCAACTAGAGCCAGGGCTTTCTCGGCTGTGGCTCCAATCTGGTGGAACGCTCTGTCACAAGAGACTAGGGCCCTGCAGGACCTGATATTTTTCCGCAGGGCCTGCAAGACAGAGCTGTTCCACCAGGCCTTTGATCAGGGCACAGCCTGACCCCCTCCTCTGGCAATCTGCACAGAATGTTGCTTAATGGTTGCCATTAATTTGATTTTAATTAATTTTATAATGAATGTTTTTAGAATGTTGGATTATTTTGATTGTTGTTAGCTGCCCTGAGCCCAGCTTCGGCTGGGGAGGGCGGGATATAAATAAATAATAATAATAATAATAATAATAATAATAATAATAATTATTATTATTATTATTATTATTATTATTATTATTATTATTATTATTATTCCAGAAGTCCGTCTGACTTCCAAAACGTTCAGAAACCAAGGCACGGCTTCTGATTGGCTGCAGGAAGCTCCTTCAGCCAATGGGAAGCTGCGAAAGCCAAAACACACATTCGGGTTCCAAAGAACGTTCACAGACCAGAACACTCATTTCCGCGTCTGTGGCATTCGGGAGCCAAAACATTCAACTTGCAAGGCATTCGGGACCCAAGGTACGGCTGTATTTGTTTCTTTTTTTAACATCCAGAGTTTGCAGGCCAGTCCTTATCTTTTGGGCATATCTTTAAACCTTCATTATGACTGGAGTCTCTAAAACTGCAGTCCTGTATATGTCTACTCTGAAGTAAGTGCCATTGAGTTCAGTAGGATTTACTCCCAAGTAAACATGCATAGGATTGCAGTGGCTGTCAGTTGTCATGGTAAACACCTTTTCCTCTCACACAGAGCAGTGATGTTTTGTTCTTACAGTAAAAACCTGCTGTGGGTTTCTTTCTTCTCCTTCTCCTGTGGATCAAAGACTCCACTCATTGTCGAGAACACATCTTTCTTTTCCAGTACTTGAACATAAAAACATAATTAAACCAGAAGAAAGCAAAATTTCCTCAGGCACACCTAAGCTATCAGAGCCCAGTACTTTAAGAGACCTGGTGTTCACCTTCAGTACATTTAATGCACACCGTTAATAATGGCTGCAATTCAACAGATGACTCCATTATGCAAGATGCCCTTTCATGACTCTCCAGGGAGCTTTTGTAAGTAGGCAGTGATAAGTGTCATTTAATCTTAACCACGTCTTGCATGCCACATGTCAGGTATAAATAATATATAATTGCATAACATCTTTCCTTTGGTTAATGAAGCAAAATTATGATTGCTGGGGAAAGTTCTGTTCTTGGTTTTTTTAATTAAAAATATTTAGATTGGAATAGGGGCAAGTGTCATTAAATATTATTTTTTTCAGGACCTGTAGGAAAATACCAGCTTTCATGTCTTACAATGTATTGTCTAAGTGATAACTCCCCCCTTTCCCTCTGCTATTCTGATTATTAATCAACTGTGTAATTGAATTGGCAAGACTTTCATTGGTAAATCAATCACTCAATATCTTTTAGTGAATTCTCACTCCTGGTAAGAGATAGTTTATAGGATGGGGATAAGGAACACCATAGATTAGGTTTCTAAAACAAGACATTGAATCATAGCATTGTGGAGTTGGAAGAGATCCTAAAGGGATCCTGTAAAACTCTTACCCAGCATCTAAGCCTCTAGGGCATACTGATGACAACCAAGCTGTAGCATCCAAGGCTTGTATTGACTTTTCCACACTAACCACCTCAGACTACCCCAGTGGAGTCATTTTGTGGGCTAGAGCAATACTGAAATTCCCTTTGGTGTTCTATGACCTGCAACATAATACACAGAGGTATCCAAGCACTGGATAGAGAGGCAATCTGGAACAAGAGAAACCCTGTAATATAGTCAAGAAAATAAAACAAATCATCATCAGCTGGTCATCCTTTTTGGACGCCCAAATAATAACAATCTTTCAGAGACCACTGATATCAGAAATGTTTCAAAGTGTGGGTTTCTTTGGGGTAAAATCCAAGGATACATTTTAACAGCTCTAGAGAGTCAACTGCGTTTACTTAGATACAGCAATATGGGTTAGAGAAGACTGTAGATATAAGTCAACAGTGGCTATAATTGAGCATCCAGACCTGATCCTTGTATTTACCATGCTCTTAGCATGCTGTCAGTATGAGCGTTAGGGAGCCATAGAGTGTGAAGCTAAGAGCCAGGAGGTGTGTGCTCTTGCAGCACAATTTTCTGTTCAGTTATCGGCACTACTTACGTGTGTATGAGAGAGGGGGAGTGTGATGGATGCAATGTATGTGGGATCAACGTTATCTCAACAAACATATAAAGGGAAGACTTTTCTTTTTGGCACATTCTATAAATGAGCTAAACATTAATATTGTGGCTAAGCTTTTGGACAACTGGTTTTAATTGTGCAGATCGTTATATGTATGAATAATTGCTACATTTGATTTTCATTCATAAAGTTACTAATGCAACGGCAGATGTTGGAGGTCTAGAATTCCAAAGTGTGCTTGTACCACTGTCATTGACTCTTTGTTTGTTTATTTTTTTATTTAAAAAACCCTCAGGAAACACTACTTATTTGGCTGCTGCTATCCACCTTTAATAGGTATCTGATTTAGTTACAAGCTCTCGACCATGTGTGAAAGATACAGGCATGCTTGACTTGAAGTGTTCTGAGAGAAAAAAATGTTAAAATAAAATAGAAATAAATAATCGAGCATCGATGTTCCAAAGCTATTTCCAGAACCTAGAAAATGGGCAGGCTGCAAGTGGCCCGAGCTCCTGTTCAGTTGGTCATACTGTCTACTGCACAAAGCATTCTTTGCCAACCTGATGCACTCCAAATGTTTTGGAATACAACTTCCATCAGCCCCAGGCAGCACAGCCATGCCCTGGAGCTGATGGGAACTGTAGTCCAAGGCACCCGGAAGATACCCAGCTAGGCAAGGCTAGAACAAAGAAACAAGAGCAAGAATTTTTATCCCACAGTGAAAGAAGCATCAATTGGTATATCTGACCCCAATGTTTATGCCTGCTGTGAGTGCAAAATGGTAGTAGTAGACAGCTACCAGTGTCCAGAAGTTAGTTCTGCTCCCTATGAACATTTTTTGCAGTTGCAGCTGTGTGGCTGTCATCCCAGGGAGGTTTGGGCTAACTTTGACAGGTTGCTGTTGTCACCACCAGTGTGTCGCTGTCAAAGGGAACAACTTCAAAGGAACCGTTGCACTTTAGGTCATCCATTTAGGTTGACATGACTATGGGTGCCATCCTCTTTAAGTCTACCTTCTACAATAGTATAGGATCATGTGTTGGACTCTATCCCATTGTGGGAACTATTAATATTGGAAGTGCTTCCACATTTTTAAAAAAGGCTGAACAGTTCTTTATACTGATCACTCTTTCATCCTGAGCTACTGAATACAGTGGTGCCTTCCAAGATGAAAAGAATCCGTTCTGTGATTCTCTTCGTCTAGCGGTTTTTCGTCTTGCGAAACAAGCCCATTGACGGATTAGCGGATTAGCGCTATTAGCGCCATTAGCGGCTTTTAGCGTCTTATCAGCTTATCGGATCAGCTGATAAGCGGCTTAGCGGCTTAGAAAAAGGGGGGGAAGGGAAAAAACCCACAGGAACTCGCAAGACATTTTCGTCTTGCGAAGCAAGCCCATAGGAGATTTGTTTTGCGAAGCACCTCCAAAACGGAAAACTCTTTCGTCTAGCGAGTTTTCCGTCTTGCGAGGCATTCGTCTTGCGGGGCACCACTGTATTTGGGATGGGATGATGTTGCAAGCGCCCAGGGCCATCTTACCCATAGGCGCTAGGGGTGTAGGGCACCTGGGCGCCAGGCTCTCAGGGGTGCCAGGCCAAGAGTCCGGGACCCAAGAGTCAAGTCTGGGGAAGAGCCCGCCCATTGGTCGGAGTGCCTCAATGGGCTCTTCTGCTGCGGGAGGCTCTTTGCCGTGAGTTTGGGGGTGACTGAGTCAGCAAGATGCTGAGGCAGCCAGCCGGCTCTGCTCTCCTGTGCACCTGGGACTAGGCAACCTGGGGGGGGCGGATCTTTGCACCCCGGCACCGCATATGCTTAAGACAGCCCTGCAAGCACCCCTTAATTCCTCTAATTTGCATATTTGAATAAGTATCTGTTTGAGTTTTTAGCCTCTAAGCATATGGGACAGAACGGTAGTGGGAGTGCTCTTTAATCTTTCACCTTAGAAAGGCTTTCTTTTATTCATGTCTTTTCATTCTATACTTTTTTGTTTTCTTCTATTAGATCTATACTGCTCCTGTATATTTTTTAAAATCAAATTTTACTATAATGTTCATTCCTTTGGGCTAAAAAGTGAAATAATGATAATAACAATATTGCAAAATATGTGAAAAAAGAACCCCTACTATCTCTGCTATACACAAGGGGAGCTGTGCTACCGGCACCTTAATTATCTGAGTGTAGAATGGAAGCATGTGAATAATGCCTGACAACCTATATTTTCAAGCCACTAACTTGCTAGTTAATTCAATGGCTTGTTGACATTATATTTACCAGTTTAAAAATATATCCGATGAAATATGGCACCCATTAAGTTACAGATCTAAGCTGGTGGAATTCAAAGTGATGAATCCTTTCACTTGTGCAAGTAGCACAGCAATTGAGGCACTTCAAAGAGTCTGAGTCACATCCCCTCAGCTATTGTATAATTAAACAAAAAGATTTTGATGTAGGTTATCCTTGATCTTTAAGCAGAAATATAAGACAACCAAAGTGGAGTCTTCTGTATCCATCTTATCTAAAAAAAAATAGTGCTAGGGTTGTACCTTGTTGCTATAAACCGTGTCAACTTGGGGACTGTGGAAAGAACAGGAAGGTTTCTTGCAATTTCGGTTCAATTTGGATGCAGGTGAATTTAAAATTCAATACTGTACTGCAATAGATCATAGACTTTTGTATATGGGGTGCTTATAGAGTCATAGGCAGAGGGCCTTCTCGGTAGTGGTGCCCGCCCTGTGGAACGCCCTCCCACCAGATGTCAAGGAAATAAACAACTACCTGACTTTTAGAAGACATCTGAAGGCAGCTCTGTTTAGGGAAGTTTTTAATGTTGGAGTGGGAGAAAACAAGCTTGCTCCATCTTCCACGTGATAGCCCTTTATATATTTGAAAATGGCTTTCTTATTAGTTCCACCTCCTGCGGCAGAATGGGAAAGGCTCTTCCTCTCATAGATGTGGCATGCAAGGTGAGAGGGAGAGAGGTTGTTTCCTTGCATGACCTAAGAGCTGTCATAGGCACTCCTTGCTTCTTGTGACACTGCTTTATGTTCTGGCAAGGTACCAGGCACTATCCAGTAGCACAGGCTTCCTCAAACTCAGCCCTCCAGATGCTTTTGGCCTACAACTCCCATGATCCCTAGCTAGCAGGACCAGTGGTCAGGGATGATGGGAATTGTAGTCTCAAAACATCTGGAGGGCCGAGTTTGAGGAAGCCTGCACTAACACAAGGATTGTCTCCAGCACAGTGGGCATTACCCTCCCTTCCCTCTCCCTGCCCCTCTGCTCCCTCCTCAAATCTGCTCTGAAAGCTTGAGGGAAGCCCTGGGAGGTGGGGGTGGGGCATGAGGTGAACAGAAAGAGATGAGTACCTTTATTTAGTCAAAAGGTATTGCGCCAGCAGATCCTTTTAGCTGTATATCCCCACCTCTCTCGCACACGGTTTCTAAGAGGTTCAAGGGCTCTTCAAGATGAAAATGTGTTTAGTATGGTTTAGAGAACCTGAGGCCTATATACCGTAAGTCCCATGTGGTGTGCATCTTAGTCACCTGGGGACAGGTAGCACACACCAACACAGAGATTCAAACTGGAAGTCTTGGTTCTATGGCATGGCAGTCTGGAGTTACTGTATGTTACTTATTGTTATTCTGATCTAATTAAAATCCAGCACAGTTAATTTCCTTTCTTTATAATTGTATTGCTTAGCAAGATGAGGAACAGAAGCTACTCAATCACACACCCCAATTTCCTCTTTGTTGTATTATTTATTTGCATTGAGAGATAGAGGTAGCTATAGTGTGAAATTCTAAACAAGGACAAAGACGTCAGCTCTAATGACCTGGAAATAAACATCAAAACACTTGATCCTAATTAGGAATTAGGATCCCTAATTTACTCTTCCAGTTTGTTGTGGCTTGACTTCTTTCTTATATGCAGATGAGGAGCCAATCTATCAACTGAATCACGACAAAGTACAGCAAGCACACATGAGATGCAACTGCAAAATCACTAACATCTCTGACACTTTTGCACCTGCCACAAAAAAATAGTGGAGCTGCTTTCTTCAGAAACAATACAAAACAACTTAAATTTATCATCAATCATTTATTATGTAGTCACAGAACCACTGAACAAAACAATCTCATTGTTTCTGTCTCTGTTACGAAAACTTAAAGTATTGTGGTTGTTATACTGCAGCCAGATAGACCTAAAAAGAAGCAGATGGTAAGTGCTGAAAACATGGTACCGGTATTTAGAAGTAGGAGAACATGGAAAGGCTAATCAGGGTCATTAGGAAAATCCCTGTCCTATGGTGCTATGGAATTGGGATGAAACTGGTGTCAGCTTCTAGGCAGGGCCCACAGTTGATGCCTACCCTGGGCCCCTTAGCTTCATTATTGAGCTGGTCCTCTAAGTAGCACCAAAAAGCTGGATCTGGTATAATTCTGGGGATTTGCGAAAAAATTAAAGGGTAGCTAAGTGCTGAGAATGGGGGATAAATTTGGTTAAGTTCAAAGTTAAAGGTGAACCTACCTAATTTGCATTCCCCAAACAGCATGCAAACCAAAATGGAGCCATCCTTTGATATTCACACACCTCTGAATTTTGAAGTGCAGTTCACCAGTCATGTTACTTGGACAGAAATGTGCATTTAAATGTGCATTTAAATGTATATATTCATGACAATATCATTTAAAATGTATTATCTTAGTGAAAGTTGCTTCCAGAAATGTGTACATAAAAAATTAGGATAACTTTGCAGTAAAAATGCTGATGGATTTTCATTGGGCCTTCTTTTTAAAAAAAGAAAAATTGCAGACTGATGTGACAATGTGGAGAACTGAATTATGAAAATTCAAAAAATGAGAGCAACCAAAATTGACCCATTCACCCATTCCTCTACTACCACCACACCTAGATAAACCTGCCAGGGCCTATAGACAGATGAATGGAAACTGTTGACCATTACTCCCCACAAACCTGTAGCTGGCCCTGGCTAGCCTTTCTACTTGAAACTCTGTGAGGAGGCAAAAGTGAGGTTTTTAGTTTGCCCCAGTGGTGTTCCTATTTGATGACTGCCCTCCTGCCCACTAGGGCAAACTAAGCACCCCCTTTCCAGCAGATTGTAAGTAAAAGTGCAGATCTATTGGCACAGCATCGGTCTGAAGGACCTGGTAGTGGAGGCCTTCTTCCTTTGTAGCACGGTGCAACCTTGTTCAAGTGCACCCCATATACTGTTTTGATGTGCAGCCCATGCCGTCATGATCTCCCCTGTTTATCTCCCCTGTTTTCTTTTCCTGTATATCTCCTTCCTGTAGATACATAGGTGTGCAGGAGCAGGTTGTCAGGTGGGGTGGGGCCACTATGTAAGCTTCCCAACAGGTGAGATGCTGTCGCTTACCGGGAAGAGAAAAGGTAAGGCAGGTCAGAGGTCAGTGTTGTGCAAACACATTGGTGGAGCCAATCCAGCACTCCCGCCGGTGTGTTTGCACCTCACGAGCCTCCCCACTGCCTCACCCCTCCCTCTCCCGCTTCCCATAAGCAACAGCAACCCACCTGCTGGGTAGCTTGCCTAGCAACTCCACTGCTTCTCCTGCTATATATCTTAAATTGTACATGAGATTGGGGGGAAGAGCTCTTCTAAGAATACTTTAATATTCATGTTTGTGACTACTAATTAAACTTTAAAATTACTCTGTAACTCTTGAAGGCATATGCCTTAATGCAGTGTGCAGGGATTTAACTATGTGGGTCAAACTATACTCCAGTCAAAAGCATATCATCAGTATCCCCACCCCCTGGGCTCGGGGTTCCTTCCCCATTAGGAAGTTCAAACTGGGAACAAAATACAATGAGAGGATCTGCTGGAATATACAGAACAGCAAGAGTGTGACAGCCAACACTCTTTTCTTAACTCAGAGTGTTAAAAAAAAAAAAATCTAATTCAAGAGAAACTAATGGTACATGTTTTGGGAGAAGTGCCAGCATCAATTTTACAGTTTTAGCAGCTGAAGATTTAGGCACCATTTTGTAATAAAAAATTCAACGCAAACTACTCTACACTTTTCACATGAAATCTTTCCTGGAAAGTTACAATTGTGTGTTAAATATTTATTAGTTACTTGAGAGGCTGGACTAAATCCATGGCAGCGCTTTTAATTATTGAATGAACATCCAGGGCAGAAATAGGAATGACTTCAGCGGTAAACGCTGGGGTCCCCACAGGTACGTAGGAGGCACGCACTACGCTCCAAACTCTTTATGAGGTAAATATAAGATTGCCAAGTCTGTGTTTTCTTCGTAATGCTCACACCAGGGCTGGCATTAGAATAAGCAAATGGGAAACACTTAACCCTTTCCCTACCTGTTGATGTCTACAAATGCCCCTACTTCACCCAGCAGTGACTGTTTCCTGCAAATAGGCTCTGCACCTAGATTTAAACCTGGCTGGGTGGGATGAGGTGGGTGGCCTCAGGGATATGATTTCATTATTACATATATATATCTATTTATTTATTGATTTTTTTCATACCGCCCTTCATCTGTAGATCTCAAGGCAGTTCACAACATAAAAATACAAGATAAAAAAAACACAAAATGCTTAATAAAAACAAGGAGAAAAAATAAACCAATTACTGCCTCCCATAAATGTTCAACACCCTGCCTCCCACTAACCAGTCCCAATTTACATCCTCATTATCTCAGCAAACACATCCTCCCAACCCCAGGTTTGAAAATGTCTCTTTTCACTTTCGTTTAATACATTTTCAGATAGAATCTGAAATGGTGCTTATCTGTCAACACTTGGTGTTTCTAATACCAATTAATCCACCAGCTAAAGATATAAAGGTAAAAGTAAAGGTACCCCTGCCCGTACAGGCCAGTCGTGTCCGACTCTGGGGTTGCGCGCCCATCTCGCTTAAGAGGCCGGGGGCCAGCGCTGTCCACAGACACTTCCGGGTCACGTGGCCAGCGTGACGAAGCTGCATCTGGCGAACCAGCATAGCACACGGAAACGCCGTTTACCTTCCCGCTAGTAAGCAGTCCCTATTTATCTACTTGCACCTGGGGGTGCTTTCGAACTGCTAGGTTGGCAGGCGCTGGGACCGAGCAGCGGGAGCACACCCCGCCGCGGGGATTCGAACCGCCGACCTGACGATCGGCAAGTCCTAGGTGCTGAGGTTTTACCCACAGCGCCACCCGCGTCCCCATAGCTAAAGATATATTTAATACTTATTACTTAAATATTAAAATAACATATACTGCATGCTATTTTAAACACTGAAATGTAAAGAGCTTATATTATTGCTCTTGTTAATCATTATTATCATCATTATTAGGTTTCTTACCCACCCTTCACCATAAGGGCATTCAAAACAAGATAAATATGCAATACTATGTTCTGGTTTCCTTCCTATCCTCTTCCCTTTCAAAGCTACAGTGGGTAGTTAAGCACTGTAATTTTACAAATAGTTAGCCCTTAACTAAACTGAAAAGTGTCTTTCTTTGGTTCAGAAGCAGTCTCTGCTGTCATCATTACTTCTCTGCTGGGGAAAAAGTTGTGTGCCCTGCCCTCACACCTGTACCGATTCTCTCACTATCTTCCTCCTTTGCAAAGAAACAATGGCCTTGCAAGCATTGCAGTTTTGTCAATGCTTAGCATTTAAGTGCCATGCCAAACAATCTGAATTTTGTGGAGATTGTTCCCTGATAGGTAAGTACAATATGGAGGCCTGAGTTGGGGCCTCACAGGAGTGTTAACAAGGGCAACCATACATTTCCAGACCTATGGGATAATAGAATTACCCTTCACCAGCTTAGTCACTTTTCCAGAATTTGACATAAGGTGGAGGGGTATCAAGTGGACTGAGACTGGGGAGACCAGGATTAAAATCATCCAGGAAACTCACTGTGTGACCTTGTGTGACATCTAGAGGGCATCAGGTTCGTGAAAGCTGCTATGCATATTTATCTAGTAATTTTCTTCTAGCCACAGGTTATGTATAGTGTTATGTATAGGTTTGCACTGCACATTTTTCTTCTTAGGACGATTTCCCGCCCCATATTTATAAGGATATATGCTGCATATCCATCTTCTGCTATTCTCCCTCTTCTTGTAACAATAATTTTTCTGACTTTGCCCATCTTGTAAACATCCTGGTGTATTGGAATCAGGCAAAGCAAAGACACGTCTGTATTGATTTATATGTACAGTGACATTTACAGTTTGTCGGTGCTCAAAGTAACCACAAATGATTTGATCTGAGAATGGATTCAAGTTCCGAGGCCCAGCCTCAAGAATAAACAAGAGCTGCAAAATGGGGTTTGAAGGATATGATGATGATATATCCATAAGCAGACGTTGTTCAGACTTTTGGATATGAGTCATGATCCGCCAAAGTCAAGCTACACACTGAAATATGCTTCCATGCACAAATTTCCTTGGTGTGCTGGAACACATGTGGAACACAAACACCCATCTGGTGCACACCTGTATCATGATTCACTTCCAGATGTGAAGTATTCAGTGTGACCTCTGTTAACAGGGCACAGTTGAGATGGAAAGGCTTTCTCACCTATCTTGCAATGAGAGAGAGAGAGAGAGAGAGAGAGAGAGAGAGAGAGAGACTTTTTTAGGTCTACATGCTGTTTATGAGATCATCTTGAAAGTCTGAATGAGAAAAGATGGCACCAGCAAGTCCTTCCAAGCCAACATATTGAGTTAGGGCAGTTATTATTATTATTGCTGCTGCTGTTATCAAATTTATTGCCACCCTTCACCAGTAGGTCCCAGGGCAGGTTACAACAATGTAAAAATCAAAATTAAAAACAGTTAAAACAAATTGCAGTCCCAGGAATAGTGGTGGGTAAATGTCACTATTGCACCATTTATTTGAGTTCGCCAGCTGGAACCAATTGCAAAATGGTGACTCAAGAGGCAGAGTCAGTCCATCACAATTAGTAAAGTCATCAAAATTCTTAATTAGCTGGTTTGTACTGTATATGAATTTGTTCCGCTGTAATACTCATAAGGGCCCACAAAAACCTGGAGCTGCCTGTGATGTGAGCTAAAAAGCCAACAGCATTGCTAATGTACGTCTTCCGTATTGTGAACTACCTGCTCTCAATGAAACTCTCATAAATTGCTCTGAATTATGTGACTAGATCTCTGGCCAAGCAGTCTCTTGTTGGTGAGCATCTTCTGTTGAGGCTGATCAATTCTGTTTGACTGCAAAAGTTTTATGAGGCTGCTGTCCACATTCCAAGTCTAAAGGCTTCTCTTGTCTCCAGATACGGTGGAGGGAAGGTAGAATTTCCCTGTGGCTTTCCCCCACGGCTGACATTATCAAAACATATGAATCTCCAAAGAGGTACAAGAATGTGTGTGCACATGACACCATCTATGGTGGAGAGGCCATAGCTCAATGGCAGAGCACATGCTTTGGATGTAGGAGGTCTCTAGTACAGCCCCCAAACGCCTCCAGGTTAGTCTGGGCATATCTTCTGTTTGAAACCCTGAGCTAGATAGAAGGAGCGAAGCTTCGTTATAAAGCAAAATCTGAATTTTATCAGGCAAAAATGACTCAGGCTGCTCCCATTAAAATGTAGTGTACCAGCAGTGATGCTATAACAGTATATCGAGACTGATTTGTGTCAAAGATCCAGGTTTTAATGGGTTTGTCATCTCAGTCAATGAAAAATATCATGCTAGCTTTTCCAGATCAGTTAGTGTGTGGTGTAAATATTTAGCATCATTAATCTACCAAATGGATCCTATTTCAATTCTTCTGTAGTGCAGCAAATAGTCTCCCATCCGTGAAGTGCTTCATAATCTTTAATATCTCTTTACTCTTTGCATCTGATGTTTCTACCTTCATTTGTTTTTGTGTTTTCCAACACAAGACGACGCTGCCAAGAAAAGGGAGCACTGCTGGCTGCCCTCAGCTTCTGCTCTTGCGCTGCCAATTCATCTTCCAGCTCTGGCAACATCCTATGAGCTTTCCAGGAGATTTACCATTTTTTCTGAACTCAGAATTGCATGTTACTTTTTTGATGTGGTAACAGCAGCAGCATGAAAGGATTTATAGTCTAGTTTCTAAGGCTAGTAAGAACGGCATTTTCTATTCCCAACTGAGGCATTGAAGAGTAACATGGGAGGTGTTTCTTGCAAAGTGGTACTTATGTATCCTTTTGAAATGGCCAAGTTATTTTTTTCCCTTGTCTCCCACCTATCCAGTTCAGAGCACTGAATTAGTACATTATCATAGGAATTTGGGAAGCTGCCTTATGCAGTCAGCCCATTGGTCCATCTAGCACAGGACTGCCTACATTGACTAGTGGGGGCTCCTTAGGCAAGAGTCTTTCTCAGCTCTACCTGCAGATGGAGGAAACTGAACTAGGCAGTGGAGCCCCATCAGATGTCAAAGAAATAAACAACTATCTGACATTTAGAAGACATCTGAAGGCAGCCCTGTTTAGGGGAATTTTTAATGACTGATGTTTTAATGTGCTTTTAATCTTTTGTTGGAAGCCACCCAGAGTGGCTGGGGAAAGCCAGCCAGATAGGCGGGGTATAAATTTATCATCATCATCATACAAATCACATGCTCTGCCACTGAGCTATGGCCCTTCCTCAAAATATGGTTTTAAAACTCTCTGGGCAACATCTTTGCCAGCAACTGCCAGGGCCCAAACTGGAAGCCTTCAGCAATGTGTGTGGCTGCCTTGCCTGGGTAAGCTGTCAGAATCTTGCTGCCAAACAGCATAATCCTGAATGGAATTTTTTGAAGCATTTAAGTTCACTTTATCTCTTTTTACATTTCTGAGTCACAGAGATAATGAACTAAGAAACCACATGAGAGTGGTGATGGAGCAAGGTATTAAAGCAAATTAACGGAATTAATCTTTTCCTTTATTTTTTCTTTCATCCCCATACCCATCCCTTCTGTAAGTTTCAAGGCGGCCTCCTTTATTTTACTTTTCCCTTATTTCCATGATTTAAATGGCAAGAAAATGGAGGCCACACACCTAATGTTCAGATGGACAAATCGAAGCCTGGTTGCATGAATGGCTGACCAATGTCCAGCAACTTTGCCAAACATGTGGTTCAGACTTCCACCTGATCAAAGATATGCTATTTAGGATAACTGTCGACTGTAATTATTTCACTTCTATACCAAACAAATGGCAACAGCTATTAGTGTAAAGTTAGTAAACAAACAGCAGATTCCTGTAAACTGGCTGAGTATAGTGTTTATAAAATACAGTAATTGTCAATTAAATCTTTTCTGAACTGCAATCAAAATTCTACCATAGTTTGTTCTATGCTTCTACTATGGTTTGTTCTTAAATATTTCTAGACTTTAAGGATGGGATAATGGCTAAAGCACAGAACCAGAAATCATGAGATAATGACCTTTATCCAGAACTCTGTCAGAGATTACTGAAATTTTGAATTTTCTTTCTTAACTACATTCATATACTACATTTGCTCCAAGTAGCTCAAGGCAGTGGACATAGGTCCTCTGCTCTCTATATCATCCTGCAAAACAACCCTGTGTGGTAGCTTGGGCTGAAAGCCAGTGACAAGCCCAGAGTTACTTTGCGTGACTGGTCATTGGAAATAGAGACTCATTTTCATTGTTGCCTCTGTAGATTAAATATTTTGTAGCATACTGAAAAATGATTGTCAGTGCTATGAGCATAATGGAAGAAAATATAAACACTCTTCCTTCCTTCTATGTTAGTAGTTTTTGCAGCTGACAGGTGGCTCTTTTTGGATACCAGTTTCAAAGTATCTTTTGCTCAACTACCACCATATGTGCTTCTGCTTTGTGCTGATCTTCATAATTCTTCATATTCCCCCCCTCCCAAACCAATACATTTATTTTTGGTGGCTACAATTCAGAAACATGAGGACTGCCTAAATCAAATAAAAAAATGGGACTGTAGGCTTAAGTCCCAACAGGATTGCAATGACGACGACAACATATTTTTCTGCCCAATGTTTTTAGCTGAGTCAAATCAAGCCCTGACTTGGAGCCTGGTATACATTTGTGTGTTGGGTGCATGTCCACACATGTGCAACTTAAGCATGTGTATGAATACTCATTGACTAACCTCACATTAGTTTGTTCTAAACTCATACACCTCAACTGAATAAATTGCTCTCAGCACGTCACCCAAAAATGCATCACTGATCCCCAAAACATGTATTTTGGCTCTGTGATCTCGTGCAGGTCACATGACTCTTGCAGGAGCATGGCCAAAAAGACACACATTCTGGGTTTTGGTCTCAGCATGTTAGAGGGTATGTAATCTGTGAAGAGCACCCCTTTCCCTCACTTTGATCAGCCTATTTTGTACAGAGCAGGGATAGTCAACCTTTTTATACCTACTACCCACTAATGCAATCAATAGACTTTATTTGCGTAGCCAACAGGCCATAGCATTGAAGGACAAACATTGACAAGAATACATTACAAATATAGATACCATAAAATCTTATGACCTATTAAAACCTTAGGTAAAAAAAATGCATTTTTCTTGATGGTAAAACTTCCTTATTGCCCACCAGTGCTCGATGGAAGGAGGATTCAGCTTGTGCCATAGAACCCCCAACCGCCCACCTAGAATCCTGAAACACCCACTAGTGGGCGGTAGGGACTAGGTTGACAACCCCTGGTATAGAGCATCAAAGCAAAATGATGATTGGTTTGTAAAACATAATTTGAACTGAACCGGATTTGCAATTCAAAACTTTAGTTTGCTCAGAGGTAACCGTAGTTTTCCCAGTTCAGTTATAACACCCGACTGCGGTTTGATAAAATGAAGAAGGAAGATTGCAAGACAAGAGTAGAAGACAACGAGATAGAGAAGGACCACACAAAGGCAGGATTCATTCAAGTCAGTGGCATAGCGTGGGGGGTGCAGGGGGGGCCGGTCGCACCGGGCACAACATCTGGGGGTTAGGGTTAGGGGGCGCAAATCCACGGGTTAGGGGGCGCAAATTACTTGCCTTGCCCCGGGTGCTGACAACCCACGCTACGCCACTGATTCAAGTAGCATGTCTGGAGCAACCTTAGGTGTTCCTAAACTCCCCACCACCCACCTCATGTACAGCTAATTACAAAGAAGCAAATATAATGATTTTTTTGTCATGTTGCTTGGCCTCACATAAAAGCATGGTGACAGGTAATTTATTACTCTCAGTTTCAGATACTCTTGTCTTAAACTCAGTTGAAACGACTGGACCAGCGTTGGCTGAACTGTGGTGTTGGGGAGTGGAAATACAAAACAGAACCATGCATTTCAGTCAGAGAGAAATGCTGCTCCTCTGACAGAAGGGTTCAGTTTAATGGGCTTCTCTCACAGTTGCTGCAAAAATTGCTGGGGGGGGGGAATGAGTTGTAAAATTTAAGGTTTCAGATAGTCTATGTTTATTAGCATCCACTTATTGTCTTTCTGCTTGCAACAATAGTTGAATTTTTATTTTTAGGGGAAGCAGTACTGCAGAACATACACACATACTTTTAATTTTATTTGATTTTTTGCTTGCAGCATATGTGACAGGCAATCAATTAATGTCAGAGAAAACCCACATCAGCCACCCCTCCCCCCAACTTGGGCAAGCTGTTTTGGACTATCATTTTTCCAGGAGTAAGCAAGGTGTGTTCCTCATACAGTTGGAATGTCAGAAAAATCTAGCATTCATGTGCAAGGCAGACATATTTAAACATATAAAAGCAAGTAAGATGAGCTTAATGATTACTCCGGGAAAAATCTTGGGTGGGGGAACCTACATCAATGGAGTCATGCAGTGCACAATAGGGAGAGAGAGAGAGAGAGAGAGAGAGAGAGAGAGAGCGAGAGAAGCAGACACAGATGCTGGAGCCTGTTATTAGAAATTCATACTAATATGCAGCAAATACCATTAAGTGACAGCTCAAACTTTACTTCTATGAGTAAGAAATATACGAGATATGACAGATATATAATAAGAAATTGTTTTAGGTGTCAAAAGCAATGAATTGCAGTGAAAGAAAAAGAAAAACAAGAAAGAATCGTCTGTGCATATTTTTGTTACCTTTAATCAAAGGCAAAATATATTGCTCAGGAATTAAAGAACTACAAAGTTCCCTTTTATTAATTGGCAGGAACGAGGAGGAGAGCAGTAGCTTTGTTTCAATGTAAGGTTCATTTCAGCTTTATGAGACCATACTTAAATCAGATCTGCATTGATCAAGATAGGCACTAAAATAGAAGTTAGTGCAGAGATTTCCAAGTAAGTAAAAAGTGCAGGAGTGGATAAAACGCAAGCAAACTTGGAATTTGTCCCTGTTTTGAATTTTGTGCAAAAGAAACCTGTTTGGCTTACCTGCCAAGGGCTCCTTCCTATCACTGGTAGGCATGGCCAAATCTGTCCACTTGAATTCCTCAGTTTCCCAACCTAAAGTTCAGTTCTCTACAGTTCTACATTGGTTTGATTTTTTTTATATTAGAAAACAAATCTTCATGAAAATTAATCTGGATTTTAGTGCTCGTTACTCTTAATACACACATTTTTGAAAAGTAATTTTCCCTACTATAATGCATTTTCCTACGTTGTTTTCACTAACACATGCATTTTTATGCACATTTTAGTGTATGCAGTTTTATACACATTACTTCACTGGAGAAGTGCATTGCAAAATTCTGCAGCACATTATTGTTGGGATTTCACTATCTGATGGAAACAACTTCTTCTCCTTCTTCTCCTTCTTCTTCTTCTCCTTCTTCTTCTTCCCTAGCTTTTGGTGGCTACGGATAGACTACTTTTGAACCTTGAGTCTGTTCTTGGACTGTGAATAACAGGGTCGCAAATGTAGTTATTGGTGGCCCCACCAGAAGTTGTGGCCGGTCGATGTATACAATACTGAGCTAGAGGAACCAGTGGTCTGACTTGCCATGAAGCAGATTCCTGTATTCCTGAAGTGGGGAAAGCACCTATGTTCTTCATGAACTGGTTGCCTTCATGCAGATTCAGCGACAGGGTTACTGTGTGGATGAAGAATGAATTACCATTGTCAAAACATTGAAACATGCATACCCTTCCAACTCAATAAACTTATAGCCAGGGCTTTTTATCAGCTGGAATTTGCCAAAACTCAGTTCCAGCACCTCTCAGGTGGACGCACTGCTTATAGCTTATGCAAATACTATTTATCCGTGATACTTTTGTTCTCTCCCACTACCCTCTATTTTCTTGGTATGGCATGTGCCCTAAGGCTCAGGGTCAAATGTAAATTAGGTCCTTTTCCAGCATTGTTTCAGATTTGGAACACATTAATCTAGGATACTAAGAAAGGTCGTTTTTAGTGTTCTCCAATGGTGTATTAAATTTCTGACCCATTTCCAAATTGAACTGAGAGGAATTCACCTATCCCTAGTGAACTGGTCCAGTCAAGAACATATTCTACCTCCATCCTACATTGTAGATGCTTTGGGAGACTAAAAATGTCCTGACCTTCTAAATCCCCACAGCAAAGTAACTGGTCATGAAGTTCACTTGCCACTGGCTCCAAAGACTAGCAAAGTTGAAATCTGCCCCAAGACCTGCTCCGATCAAAATGCCTTGAAGATGGAAATGAAATTGACGCCAATTGGTTCCTTTAGATGGAGGATGAATGATACTTTATTTAGGAATGAAGAATTTACTAAGAAGGCCCAAAAAACTTTGAGAGACTATTTTGAGATAAATATGAACACTACTATGGAAAAAAGAGTAATCTGGGATGCAAGTAAAGCTGTCATGAGAGGATTTTTGATACAACAGAATGCAATTAAGAAGAGAATGCAAAATGAGGGGAAAAAACAAAATCCTGGAAAAAATAAAGGAAGGGGAGAAGAAATTGAGGGTGAAACCAAAGTGCCAGGAGATTTTGAAAGAGATAAAGTTATATCAAGTACAATACATGAAAATGATGAATCAGGAGATAGAATTGAAGATCAAACAGATGAGACAAAAGACATTTGAATCGGCAAATAAGTGTGGGAAACTGTTGGCTTGGCAAATGAAAAAAGACAAATACTTAATCTGAGGCAGCCCTGTTTAGGGAAGCTTTTAATGTTTGATGTATCATAGTATTTTAATATTCTTTTGGAAGCCGCCCAGAGTGGCTGGGGAAACCCAGCCAGATGGGCGGGGTATAAATAATAAATTATTATTATATTATTATTATTAATACCATCACGAATTTGGAAGTGGAAGGAAAGAATATACAGAATCCAGTGGAAATTAGAAAGTGCTTCCAGAGGTATTTTAAACAACTATATACACAGGAGAAGCAGAAAGAAATGGATATTGATAAATTTTTGAAAATGAATGGACTACAAAAAATTTCTCAAGAAAATAAATTAATGTTGAATTACAAAATAACGGAAAAGGAAGTAGAAGGTGCCATTCAGAATATGCAATTAGGTAAATCTCTAGGACCGGATGGACTGACTTCAAGATATTACAGATCTTTGAAAGAATGGTTAATATAACCTTTAAAGGAAGTCTGTAATGAAATGTTGGAAGGGAAAGGGCACCAGAGTCGTGGAAGGAAGCTTACATCACACTTATACCGAAAACGGAGACTGAAAAGACACAGCTCAAGAACTACCGCCCCATATCACTGCTTAATGTGGACTATAAAATTTTTGCAGACATTTTGGCTAAAAAATTAAAAAAAGGTGTTAACAGAAGAAATCCATAAAGATCAAGCGAGCTTTCTCCCGGGCAGACACTTGTCTGACAATACAAGGAATATAATTAATATCTTAGAAAAATTACAAGATGGTTGTTACCAATGGAAGCAAAGGTTCAGAAAAAACTCAATATGGAGGCCAAATGGCCGAAGTATTGGGAAATTTTGGAACAAGAGGGTGACAGATTAAAACTGCAGAGCTTTGAAAAATTAAAAAACAGAGTACGAGATTGGCTCCATTATTATCAAATAATGGAGGCATATAACTTGGACAAAAAATTAGGCTTCCAGGTGGAAAAATCAAAATTGGAAACAGAATTGTTAGACCCTAAAGTTAAGAATTTGTCAAAAATGTATAACTTGCTGTTGAAATGGAATACTCAAGATGAAACGGTGAAATCTGCTATGATTAAATGGGTACAAGATGTTGGACATAATATTATGATGGCTGACTGGGAACAGTTATGGACCACTGGTATGAAGTTTACGGCATGTAATGCCTTAAAAGAGAATTTAATGAAAATGATCTACAGGTGGTACATAACACCAGTCAAGCTTGCAAAAATCTATCATCTGCCCAATAACAAATGTTGGAAATGTAATGAAACTGAAGGCACATTCTTTCACCTTTGGTGGACATGCCCAAAGATTAAGGCATTCTGGGAGATGATCTATAATGAAATGAAAAAGGTATTTAAATATATCTTCCTGAAGAAACCAGAGGCCTTTCTCCTGGGCATGGTTGGCCAATTGGTGCCAAGGAAAGATAGGGTTTTTTTTTATGTATGCCACAACAGCAGCAAGAATACTTATCGCAAAGTATTGGAAGACACAAGATCTATCCACCAGGGAAGAATGGCAGATGAAGCTGATGGACTACATGGAACTGGCGGAAATGACTGGCAGAATCTGAGACCAGGGAGAAGAGTCGGTGGAAGAAGAAAAAAGTTAAAGTATATTTACAAAAACATTGCAAAATTAATGAATGTTAGAAGGATGCTGGAATGAAGTTATATGGTTTTAGCAGAAATGTAATAAAGAATTAAGTAAAAGCTGATTGATAATGGGCCAAAATGAGAAAATTTAAGGTTAGACCGTTAAGATAAATTATAGAACTAAAATTGAGAAAGATGGAAAGAATTTGCTGAAATAGTTAATTGAACTAGAATACAAAAAAGGGAGGTGTGAGGAGGTCGATGAAATAAGTAAATGAAAGGTAAAGATATGGAATATTGGATGTGTGTTTTAGTGTTTTTGTTTCTTTTTGTTGTATTGTTGTATTGTTTTTTATTTTTTTCTTTTTATGTATTGTAATGTATGTTCTGTTAAATTTTTTATCGTTTTCCTTTTTTCTTTTTTCTGTAATTTTTAAATTTCCAATAAATATCATTTTAAAAAAAAATGAAGTTCACTTTCCAGTTTCTTATCCCAGCTGTATTTGTCAGTCCTTTGAGTGACCTAAGAAGGGTTCCATGAAATATATCACTTTATGCTGGAGTCTACCTGACTACTGTGGCTGAGCTCTGGACATAAATTGATATTGACATGCAAAATGCAGCAAGAGCAAGAGCATCAGAGTCATCTGCAACAGATCAATGTTTTGACAAGGAGTGTGTGTGTGTGTGTGTGTGTGTGTGTGTGTGAAGCCACTTGTTTAAACCAACCATGTGCACAGGTTCACATTGTTAGGGCCACTTTGTATTACATCCTGATTGCTAAAACCCTATATTTACTTACCTGGGAGTAGCCCCATGGAACTCATTGGGACTTACTTCTGAATACAGTGGTACCTCAGGTTACATACGCTTCAGGTTACAGACTCCACTAACCCAGAAATAGTGCTTCAGGTTAAGAACTTTGCTTCAGGATGAGAACATAAATCTGGCTCTGGCGGTACAGCACCAGCAGGAGGCCCCATTAGCTAAAGTGGTGCTTCAGGTTAAGAACAGTTTCAGGTTAAGAACGGACCTCCGGAATGAATTAAGTACTTAACCCGAGGTAACACTGTAGATATGTTTAGGATTGCATCACTATCATATACATGCCTCCTCATAAGTAGGTCTCACTGACAACAGTGGGGCTTACTCCCAGGTAAGTAGGCATAGGTGCAGTAGAATTCAAATGTTAGACTTGCTTAGATTCAGTAATTTCCAACAGATGTCAGAACTTTGCCTTTCCATGTTTTGGAATGAAACTGCTTATTTCAGACACAATCCAAATCATACTTCCCCCAAATTCCTTGCTGATCATATGATAGCCTTATTTCATGTTTTTAAAAAGCATCTATTTTTTATTTATTTCTTTAAATTTAGAATTTTAGTTTATTGTAAATATACATTCAACAGCTCAATGATTTGCATCCATCAAGAAATAGGCTTTCTGCTTCTAGATTTAGGAATAAAGCGTTTAAATATTCCATTGTGGCAATAACTATCATTTTGTTATGAATAAAGATGTGCTATAAAAAGAACTCTAGCCAGCCGTTCAAAGGGAAATTTGAATGTTAGTGAACAAGACCCTGCAGCCTTTTAGGCCTGGATGAAAAGCAAGCCTGAAAGCTGCCAATATTGATGTACAATATTTGACGCACTTGTTTTATCATATTGAAACCAGTCACAGAGAGAGGGAGGGAGGGAATGAAGGTGGCAAACATTAGTTGCTAGGGTTTCAAAGCCTTAAGAGTGATTTCCTGGTGCTTTGCATTATGTGTAATTGTGAATATACGTGCCTGTGTAATATATGACCAGCTTTCAAATGCATTGATTTTGTAGAAATGAAAAAGACTGGGTAGTGCATATGAAATATTGTGGTATGTTGGGACTGCATGTGTTGGCAGTGTTATATGATAGATTCTTAGTATCCCACTGGGTGTGAGAACAAAAGCAGTTTGTTTTCTTCTGGAGCAAAAAGAAGAAGAAGGTGAAATGAATAATTATTTTCAGCATTGCCAAGTCTAGTGCTTAGCAGTCCAGAGATATTAGGGAGTGCGGGGGCCACTAGGGGGCGCATCGGAAGATGGCTGACAATAACATCTCTCCGACCCACATGAGGTAATTTGGAGGCTATGATGGGAGTAATTAGTCTCCCTACCCCCCCCCAGGAGGGTGGGGGGGACTGCCCTTGCCTGCTGTGCCCTATACCACCCCCGAATTTGTGGGGATGGGGGCACTAGGCACAAAGCCCTCCTGTGGGATTCCGGCACTCCTGGACGCTGTCCCTGATCCGCGCCACTAGCTGCAAGAACTTCAAAAGAAACAATTTGGATGAAGGAATGCACATATTTCAAGGAAGAAGGGGGAGTAAAGACTGCTAACAGAAGAGATCTCTGATAAAACAAGACGAGTCGGAGGAACAAGCATAGATTATGAGAAGATACACCAAGACTCGGTATGGCAAATGACTGATGGGGGAGGGGGGAACTTTCCTTTCTTTCCTTATGTGATTAAACAAGAATCCCCTCTCCCCACAAGTCAGAAATGTCATTTTAAGGACGTAAAGCGACTTAAGGACTTAGCCGGGACCTCAGACGGCTAGAGCGAGTATGGCGGGGTGCCCGTGACGGAGCCTCAAGAACATTTTATAGGGCTTTTATGAAAACCTACGAGATGGCGGTGAAGGCTGCTAAGAAGTCATACTTCTCGGCCTCCATTGCATCCGCTAGCTCTCACCCAGAGCAATTATTTAGTATAATCAGGTCTTTAACGTCCCTTGAGGGACAGCCAAATTTAAATAACAATTTGACACACAGCTGTGAGGCATTTGAGAGCTTTTTTGTGGAGAAGGTTTTGTTGCTCCGCCATGACCTCCCTGCCAATTTGGATACAATAAAGGAACTGGAGGCCCCTCGACTGTCCTCGGGTCCAGTATTGGACCACTTCGACCGGATATCCCCAGCCGATGTGGACAGACTCCTCCGAGCTGGAAAGCCCACCACCTGTCCTCTCGACCCGTGCCTGTCTTGGCTGATTAGAGCGTGTCCAGACGAGGTGCGGGCCCTCCTGGGGGATATTATCAATTTGTCACTTGGCACGGGGACATTCCCAGGGGAACTGAAGGAGGCAGTGGTGCGCCCGCTCTTAAAGAAAACATCATTAGATCCTTTAGATCTATCCAATTACCGCCCGGTTTTGAATCTTCCGTTCCTGGGTAAGGTGATTGAGAGAGCAGTTGCTGAACAGCTTGGTGGGTTTCTGGATGAAACATCGGCTCTGGATCCATTCCCTTCCGGCTTCCGCGCTGGTCATGGGACCGAGACGGCTCTGGTCGCCCTAACAGATGATCTTCGTAGACAGCTGGATCGAGGCGGGTCGGGGCTGCTGATTCTTCTAGATCTGTCAGCAGATTTTGACATGGTCGATCATGAACTTCTGGACCACCGCCTTGCCAACGTGGGGATCCAGGGCACAGTCCTTCAATGGCTGCGCTCATTTCTCTCTGGTCGGGGACAGAGGGTGGCACTTGGGGGGGAATTGTCATTGCGCCACTCCTTGGTGTGTGGAGTACCTCAGGGTGCGATACTCTCCCCAATGATTTTCAACATCTTTATGCGCCCCCTCGCCCAGCTTGTTCGGAGTTTTGGGCTGGGTTGCCATCAGTATGTCGATGACACCCAACTCTATCTGTTGATGGATGGCCATCCTGACTCGGCCCCAGACACACTGACCAGATGTTTGGAAGCTGTGGCTGGATGGTTACGTGGGAGCCGGTAGAAGCTAAATCCTTCGAAGACCGAGGTCCTGTGGCTGGGACGGGGCGATATGGGATTGGAGGGGCAAGCAGATTGCAGCTATAACAAAGGCGGCATTTTTCCATCTCCGCCAAGCTAAGCAGTTGGCTCCTTACCTCTCTCGCCCTGACCTAGCCACTGTGATCCATGCGACGGTCACCTCCAGACTGGATTATTGCAACTTGCTCTACGTGGGGCTGCCCTTGAGACTGACCCAGAAACTCCAGTGGGTGCAGAATGCTGCAGCGAGACTCCTTACGAGGTCTTCGCTGTGAGATCACATTCACCCGGTGCTATACCAGCTGCACTGGCTCCCGGTGGAGTACAGGATCAGGTTTAAGGTGCTGGTTTTAACCTTTAAAGCCCTATATGACCTAGGACCCTCGTACCTACGGGACCGCTTCTCCTGGTATGCCCCACAGAGAAAATTACGGTCTTCAAATAAAAACATCTTGAAGGTCCCAGGCCACAGAGAAGATAGGCTGGCCTCAAATAGAGCCAGGGCTTTTTCGGCTGTGGCTCCGATCTGGTGGAACACTCTGTCACAAGAGACCAGGGCCCTGCGGGACTTGACATCTTTCCGCAGGGCCTGCAAGACAGAGCTGTTCCACCAGGCCTTTGGCCAGGGCACAGCCTGACTCCCTCCCTCAGCAATCTTCGCGGAGCTCTGGCCCAATGGTTGCCAATGGCTTGAATTAATTAATTTTATACTGAATGATTTTAGAGTGTTGTTTATGTTGTACTTTTGTACTGTTTTATTGTTGTTAGCCGCCCTGAGCCTGGCTTCGGCTGGGGAGGGCGGGATATAAATAAAATTTATTATTATTATTATTATTATTATTATTATTATTATTATTAAGCTGTGGATTTAAGGCTGTGTGGAGATAAACTTTCGAACCAAAGCATGCTTTAAGAAGAGCGTATAAGGGCTCTGGAATGACGCAGTTAAAAATGCCATCGCCATATTAGGAAGTTCTGTTGGAGGTCTTGAGTCTGGGGGGAGAAATAAAGAAATAGAGCTGTTTTTATATTGTGGGTGAAACTCCTCAGAGGGACTTAAGAGCGACAGTTCTGTAATTAATGATGGAAAGAGTGATGTTATCTATGAAGGCGATGATATATGGAAACCATCTTGTTTTGAGGATTGGAGGAACGGAAAAATTCACACAGGATTATTATTAATGGTGTTTATCGGCTTAAGAAGACTATCAGAAGAGATCATAAAGAAAAAAGAGAAAATATATGAACAAGATGTGATGTGGAAACAGCAAGATAAGACTGGATAGAATTATGAACTCTGTTTGGACTGATTTGGACATTAACGCAGTAGCAAGAAGATGATCAGAATCCCCCTTCGGATCTTGAAATATGGGTCCCCCCCAACAAAATTTAAAATTTGGCTTTGGAATTTGGAATTTATGTGATGTGATTTAATTTGATTTGATTGGCCGGTTAATAAAAATTAGTTATTAGGGAGTGCAATCTATTTCCAGTTTCTAAACTTCAAGAGCTGGATGAGTGGATGTGATGTTAAGGCACTTAGCTGGAGTCCTGCAGACTTTATTTGGGGCTTAAATTAAACTGTACACTAGGCAGATTGGTGTGTGTGTTAAACAGTGCAGCAAAATGTGCTTGCATGGTTCATAAAAGAGGGAGAGGGAGTTTCCTCTCAGGGGAAAATGATGGCTATACATTTGTGTTCCATTTACCAAACAGAGAATTGGGTCCCCTGACAAAGCGCACCATGTTTGGCTGCAAAGAACACCCTCTAGGCTTTCTTTGGAGTCTAAATTGGGCATGTATGAGAGGTTGAATTATGGAATCAATAACTGTGTGCCCTGGGACAACCTGTTCAGTTGAGGCTGCTCAATATTTGGCTGTAAAAGGCAGCCATCCCAGGTTCAGCGTTTTCCTTTGAAACTAGGAAGGGTGGGTGATGAGATTTCTTGGGAGCTATTGCAGCCAGGGTTCAGATGGTCCCTTGTGCAGGAAGTTTTCTATGGTGAACTGGACTGTCTAATAATACTACTAATAATAATAATTCATACCCCACCCACCCTGGCTTAGAGCGCCCAACACCAGTAAAATTACAGTAAAAGCATAATGTTGTTGTTTAGTCATTTAGTCATGTCCGACTCTTTGTGACCCCATGGTCCAGAGCACGCCAGGCACTCCTGTCTTCCACTGCCTCCCGCAGTTTGGTCAAACTCATGCTAGTAGCTTCAAGAACACCATCCAACCATCTCATTCTCTGTCGTCCCCTTCTCCTTGTGCCCTCCATCTTTCCCAACATCAGGGTCTTTTCCAGGGAGTCCTCTCTTCTCATGAGGTGGCCAAAGTACTGGAGCCTCAGCTTCAGGATTTGTCCTTCCAGTGAGCAGTCAGGGCTGATTTCCTTAAGAATAGATAGGTTTGATCTTCTTGCAGTCCATGGGACTCTCAAGAGTCTCCTCCAGCACCATAATTCAAAAGCATAAATTCTTTGGTGTTCAGCCTTCTTTATGGTCCAGCTCTCACTTCCATACATTACTACTGGAAAACCATAGCTTTTACTGTACGGGCCTATAAGGTGATGTCTCTACTTTTTAAGATGCTTTTTAAGATAAACCAAGATATAGATATATATATAAAAACACAAGTCTCCATTGACCCAACAGTGATGGGTAAGCAAATGCAAGCCCCCAAAGTCAATCAGAAAAAGAAAGGCCAAAATAATCTTTCTTCCCCGCTCCCACAACTAGCTGGGCAACTAGCTGTCAATTCTGAAAGAGTCTGGGCTGCCCAGGGAGAGACATGGCACTTTACAAAGATCTGGCGATGCTGTGTCATTGGCTAGGTCACAGGAAACCAAAGTCCATCACAATCTCAGCCCACCACCTCTGCCTTCAACTCCATTCCTTTAAGGATTAGATGAGGGGGAAAGTGTTTCTTTTCGTCACATTTCAGTAAGCACAGGAGCAGGATTGACAGGGTTTAATCACGCTGCTGTGGGGAAAAGTGATGCTGAGACAAAATCACTACCACCCCAACACCTATTCATAGATGCTGAACTGAACAGTATTGTATGTCTCTGGAAGCAGAGACCTATTCCATTGCTTGTGTTTGCCTGATGAAAGATCTGGGCCAATTTACAACAGTTATATTTTACAGTAGTGGCTTATGTGCAGCTGTCAGAATGTAGGGCATCTTTATTTTCTTCTTCCCCCTTCCTTTATTAGACTTCTTCATGGACTGTGGAAATCTTGTTTGAGTGGATAAAAATAGTGCAGCTTCAATTTTTAGGCAAGTTCCGATTTACAAATCCAATTTATGCTAATCTTGAAAGCACTTTTCAGAAATAAAGAAAAGAGTCTCTCTCTCTCTCTCTCTCACACACACACACACACACACACACACACAAACAAACTCTATAATTTATTCTATTTATTCTTAGGGGAAGCAGAAATTTCAAAGGCACCCTAGTCCTTTATCTCAGAAAATTAGACACAAGTAGGGAGGGGATGTGGTAATTAGATGGCATAAGCAGCCACAAGAGGCAAAAAACATTCTACAATGAATAAACAGGACCCAATCCACCAACAGTTTCCCTTTCCTTGTACTGCTGTCAATGGGGCTTGCGCAGGAGAACTTTCTAGTGGATTGTGCCCTGCATTTTCTGAAGTGTGAATGTGTTATTTGGTGTAGAGAAAAACAACAACCTGCTGCTTATTTTCTTTCTTTTGCTAGAAAATGCTTTGTGCATTAAAGGTAAAGGGACCCCTGACCATTAGGTCCAGTCGTGGCCAACTCTGGGGTTGCGGCGCTCATCTCGCTTTATTGGCCGAGGGAGCCGGCGTACAGCTTCCGGGTCATGTGGCCAGCATGGCTAAGTTGTTTCTGGTGAACCAGAGCAGCACACGGAAACACCGTTTACCTTCCTGCCGGAGCAGTACCTATTTATCTACTTGCACTTTGACGTGCTTTCGAACTGCTAGGTTGGCAGGAGCAGGGACTGAGCAATGGGAGCTCACCCTGTCAGGGGGATTTGAACTGCCGACCTTCTGAATGGCAAGCCCTAGCCTCTGTGGTTTAACCCACAGCGCCACCCACGTCCCTGTGCTTTGTGCATTAGGTAAGCAAAATTAAATGATTTTTTTTAAAAAATGACTATTTGCAAGGAACCATTGCTTGCTTCTATAGGCATATAGTTATAGGCATCTCCACTTTTAATGATTTGGAGCTTACTTGTTTTAAAGTGAACGTGAGTCACTGCGGTGGTGCTGAAGCAAAGGCCATTCTAGGATACACTGTCAAGAAAATCATTTCCAAGATCTGGAGAGTATTAGTCCCACTCTGCTCAGCACAGATGAGAACCTCTTCTACTGCACTATGTTTATGCCAAACAGATGATGCAAGTTGAGAAGCGTGGAGGAGAGAGATATAAATATGATACATTTTAGGAGACAAGACAAGAACTGATAGGGCAAAGATCTGGGGGTTGTACCCAGTATTCATCATATTTGCTAAAATTAATGAACACAACTTAAGCCCATTAATTTCCATAGTCCCACCATAAGAAGTTGAACTGTCCAGTTATCCCTACTCTCCATTTCCCATTCTTTAACCAGTTACTGATCTGTA
Organism: Podarcis vaucheri; assembly: GCF_965113315.1. Classification (NCBI taxonomy): domain Eukaryota; kingdom Metazoa; phylum Chordata; class Lepidosauria; order Squamata; family Lacertidae; genus Podarcis; species Podarcis vaucheri. Next base: position 31,151,948 of record NC_138763.1, on the reverse strand, counting down.
AGAGGACTTGCCCTCCTATTCTAGGACTGCTAAATTTACTTGGGAATCTCTGGTGAGGACCTATCATTTTAAAAAAAATAATAACAACCCTCAAGTATGGAATGTCTGCTGGCTTATTGACATGTTTATTTACTCTCTCAAAGAACTCTTAATGTATGTCTGCAGAATCTGTGCTGATTCTTCTTAAGCAAGGCATCTTTTTATATGCTGGATAACTTGATCTTTTTAATAGTCTCCATTGTGAATTGTGAATTTAATAGTCTCCATTGTGAGCATGGAAGTGCAAAATTTTAACCATCAGGATATAAGATTGCCAGCATGAACTTTAGGAAGAAGCTCCTAAAGAGTTCCATGACCCAGCAAGAAAGTAGCAACTTCTTTCAGGGATGGTTTGATAACAGGTTGAATTTGAGTAGCATTTGTTGGCAATATTCCAGCAATAGAATGTTATGGAGCACTGATGGACTAGATAAGATTGTTTAGCGAGCCAGTGTGGTGTAGTGGTTAAGAGCGGTAGACTGGTAATCTGGTGAACTGGGTTCGCGTCTCTGCTCCTCCACATGCAGCTGCTGGGTGACCTTGGGCCAGTCACACTTCTTTGAAGTCTCTCAGCCCCACTCACCTCACAGAGTGTTTGTTGTGGGGGAGGAAGGGAAAGGAGATTGTTAGCCGCTTTGAGACTCCTGAAGGGGAGTGAAAGGCAGGATATCAAATCCAAACTCTTCTTCTTCTCTTCTTCCTTTGAACTATTTTATTTTAAAGTGCTGATTTATTTCTCAAACTACAACAAATAACAATATAACAGTGTGTTCAGGGCAAATCTTGTCATTTGTCCAAATACAATATGAGTTACTGTTGAAACCTGCCAATGTTTACTTGAGTCCCCAAACAAACATTCAGAGGTTTACCATAGCTCTCACTCTGTCTCCAAAGTTGAACATATGATTTTTATGATTAAGCATCTTTGGGTGGCCAAATTCTTTGTGTTTATGTGGGCTCAGTTCACATCTGTTTTCATAACCCAGCTTTCACCATAGCTATAAAGAGCTAACCATAGCTGAGACACCTCACATAGTTGCAACCAGGGGTGCCAACTTGCCCCTCCCCCACATTGAGGGGGCATGGCCATGTGATATGTCATGTGGGACATGCAGAGGGTGATCTCCGGGCTTGCTCATCCCTGCTGCCGTCCAGGTCCTAGGCTCCTGGGTGGAGGCTAGGATGAGTGTGGGCAATCTTTGCTTCACTTGACCCAGCCACAGCCCGGCTCCTAGGCTGCCAGGCTGCTGCTGGAACAAGTGAAGCAAAGATCTCCCGTGTTTGTCCCAGTCATTGCCTGGCCCCTGGGATGCTGGGCAGAGGCTGGGATGCACCAGTGGCAGAGGAAGGGGGTGAGGGGTTGCGGTCCACCCCGGGTGTCATCACTGAGAGGGGGTGGCAAAATGAGTTGTTGTTTTCTAAGGGCTCACGAAACTTTTTAGGAGTGACATGGTGGCTTAGGCACCTGTAGAGGTTCCACGCTGCCCGAAATGGCAGCATGAGACTTGTGTCTGCCTACTGCCTCTCCCTCAGCCACCCGACAGCTGAAGAGGAGGCAGCAGAGAGGCTCCAAGCATCAGAGAGGCTTGTCCCGCCCCCATGGGCAGTTCACCATGCCCCCATGGGCAGCTCATGCTGCCCCCAGCTGTAGGACATGCCCCCACACCAGGCACCCGAGGGCCTAGCTGCACAACTGGGGTGTGCAGTGGGCACCTGGTAGTGGTGGTGTGGCCGCCTAAATATTGGGATGTGCTGCACCCTGCCCAAAAATATTGGGCAAGCTGAGGCTCCTTCCATCTTCTACAACCAGCATCTCTGGTTGCAACATCTTGAAATAAAGGTTGTTAACAGTACAGTATAGAAAATTTGAAGGCAGTAACTTTCTGCCTCCGAATGGGTGAGTGGCTCCCAATGTCAATTCACAATTGAGCCATTGAGGATGAAATATGGCTGCAATTCACTGAGACATTTATTTTTTATTTTTTTTACACCCTGAAATTATATTGCATCAATCTTTGTAGTAGATTTTTAACATGGTGAATGCCCCAGCTTGAGTTACGTTCACAACTCGCCAAGACCCAATTCACCCATTTTCCTAACTTTTTGGAACATAAAATGAACCGCAACACACTCCTGCATGCATTATTCAGCCAGCGTATTAGCAGCGACTTGCAGGAGTCATTCCATGCCTTTAAAAGATCTTGTTAAAAACCAGTCAAAAATTGTGCAGCTCTACTTTGAAGTGTAAAGCAACTTGAAGGATCAAGAAGCATGTAAGTATGAATGAATTAGCTCCTGTGCAACAATGAAATATGCTTCTGCACATGATGGAGCATGGATCAAAATATCCAGAAGGTATCCACTAGCTAGATAGGAAATTGGTGTCTCTAATGAAATGTATGTGGCACTTAAATATCAGGCATGGGTTCACAGAAGGAGAAAATAAATTTTAGACAAAAGGACATGAAACACAGAATGATGGTAAAGCCTGAGGCAAGAAACCATCATATTATAGATCTGAATTAATAAGAAAAAGCTGTGGGGCAGTGTAGAAGGTAGAAACTGGTGGTCAGTTTAGAAAACAAATTGGGTCTGTAACATTCTGGTGTCATGGTAGTATCATAGCCTGCATCAGTTCTTTAACATTTAAAGAAAGGAAATTTCCAAGACATCTTCAAATTTCTAAAGATAGATAGATAGATAGATTCTTTATTGTCATTACACTAGTGCAACATTGCACAAGTGCAACGAAATTGGATGCCATCCCTTAAAAACAACAAAAGCAAAACAACAGCAACAACCAAACAAACCACCTTCCAACCACACACAAAGGGTGAAAATTGCATAATCGTATCACGTTCGGTTTACAGCTGCCTAATGAGGTTTCTGTCAAAATTTAGCAATGCCATAATACAGAAAAAGGGAGAATAAAATAATGAAACTCTTGGGCTCAAAGAAGAGAAAAGGGAAAATTCACAAACTACCCTCCTCAATCGCAAACAGTATTTAGATATATTGTTAAGTGGTGTGGTGGTGTGTGTGTTAGTCTGGGTATTATGGTGTGTGACAGAATATAGCATTGAGGTGATTGGCATTTCGATTTAGCCTCTCCCCTCCCCCCCCCCATACACACTCTGCTTAAACTGAGCTTTGTCCTGCTAATGTACCTGGAGTTGGTATGAGTCCCCTGGTAGTATCAGTTTTTAAACAACAGAAACAACAACAACAACAACAACAATTGCACTTGCAAGTCACTTTCCCCCTGCAAAAAAAGTAACTGACAGGTAGTGCATAACTGAAAGCCAACATAACACTAAAACAGATTTAAAACTGAAAATACATTCATATTTAAATATAAAAAGCATATTTATGAAAGGCACTAAAGAAGGCCATGAATATCAAAACCCTCCAAAGGCCTGGCAGAAAAGAAATTTTTTTGCCTGGCAAATGGAATACTGATGGCATCGGTTGTGCTTTCCTGTCCCATAACCAAGGAGCCACCACTGAAAAGTCCCATTCTTGTGTTGTCCCACTCTGCACCTCCCTCAGAAGGGTCACACAGAGAAGAACCTCAGATGATGAATGTAGGATCCAGGTTAGGTCGTGTGGGAAGTGGCAACCATGAGATATTTCGGTTCTAAGCCGCTTAAGGCTTTGTAGGTCAGATGTGAAAAGTTTCTTCTTGCTAGGGGGACCACTCTCAGCTATATGGTTCTGATATCAGGGCCAGCCAAAACCAATAGACCACCTGGGGTTCCCAGATGGTGTTGGACTACAACTTCCAGCCAGCTGTCAATAGTCATGGATGCCAGGAGTTATAGAAGAAGAGTTTGGATTTGATACCCCACTTCATCACTACCCTAAGGAGTCTCAAGGGACACAGGTGGCACTGTGGGTTAAACTACAGAGCCTAGGACTTGCCAATCAGAAGGTCAGCGCTTCAAATCCCCACGACGGGGTGAGCTCCCGTTGCTCGGTCCCTGCTCCTGCCAACCTAGCAGTTCGAAAGCACGTCAAAGTACAAGTAGATAAACAGCGGGAAGGTAAACTGCATTTCTGTGCGCTTCTCTGGTTCACCAGAAGCGGCTTAGTCATGCTGGCCACGTGACCCAGAAGCTGTACACCTGCTCCCTCGGCCAATAAAGCGAGATGAGCGCCACAACCCCAGAGTCGGTCACGACCGGACCTAATGGTCATGGGTCCCTTTACCTTTTTAAAGAGTCTCAAAGTGGCTAACATTCTCCTTTCCCTTCCTCCCCCACAACAAACACTCTGTGAGGTGAGTGACACTGAAAGACCATCTGGGGATCCATGGTTGAATAACTTTGTAGCATGGGTATTTCAATCCAATAAGTTATTTAGGATGGCAGAATTCCAGCAGCGCCAAACATAGGTTGGAATCCAGTGTTAGTCATTTGCAGAGTTTACTCAGTCTAAGCACATCAGTTTCACTAGGTCTACTCTGATTATTACTAATGTTGAATATCACCCTAATCAGGGGTCAGCAAACTTTTTCAGCAGGAGGACGGTCCACTGTCCCTCAGACCTTGTGTGGGGCCGGACTATATTTTTTTGTGGGGGGAAGAATGAATTCCTATGCCCCACAAATAACCCAGAGATGCATTTTAAATAAAAGGACACATTCTACTCATGTAAAAACACCAGGCAGGCCCCACAAAAACCCAGAGATACATTTTAAATAAAAGGACACATTCTACTCATGTAAAAACACGCTGATTCCCAGACCATCTGCGGGCCCGATTGAGAAGGCGATTGGGCCAGATCCAGCCCCCGGGCCTTAGTTTGCCTACCCATGGGCTAATTCATCAAACCATAATGCTTATCATCATGAAGATATGAGAATGCAACACCTCAAAGCATGTGTTCAATAGTAACGTTCAGTAAGATTACTCTGGGGTAAGTGGTCTGAAAACTGTCCTCTTACTTTTCTTTCCTGACAAATGTTTTTCCCCACCTCCTCTTTTTAAAGTAACCTTTCCCATGCTGTACTTCAGCCGATCGTTTTTCCTTGTCATAAAAGCAGTTTGAACCTGACCAAGCCCAAATGAAAAGCTCTCAGGGGAATAATCCAAATATGCATTTCCATATATATTAATAAGCCACGCCACATTTTTGGGGGGGCAACTCGTATAATATAATTTTGAAACGAGCTCGAGCTTATCATCTGAACAGTAAGAGCACAGTCCCCTTTCTGTCAAAAGTAATGGAATGAGATCATCTACGCAATCATTTCTACTCGCTGTCTTCATTTTCCTTTACAGGAAAGTGCCACATAAATCTCACTTTCCTCCTCTTGCTACAAAGCAGGCTTCGGCTAGTCAGCCCTGCTATTTACAGTCAGGAAGATCAGATGAACTCTTTACATCACTGGGCAGGGCAAAACGAAGGCTGCGACAAAAAAGCAAAGCACAGGGAACTTTGGGGGGCTTCTGTTTGACTTTTGGTGATAATCTGTAGGTAATAGTGTGGGATTTACTAGATGCCAGATAAAAATAGAAGCAGTAAAAATTTAGTGAGTTGCTATATATATCTATATCTATAGATATATAGATATATAGATATATACACAGTGGTACCTCAGGTTACATACACATCAGGTTACAGACTCCGCTAACCCAGAAATAGTGCTTCAGGTTAAGAACTTTTCTTCAGGATGAGAACAGAACGGTGGCGCAGCGGCAGCAGGAGGCCCCATTAGCTAAAGTGGTGATTCAGGTTAAGAACAGTTTCAGGTTAAGTACGGACCTCCAGAACGAATTAGGTACTTAACCTGAGGTACCACTGTACTCAGCCGCCATCAATTTGAAAATAAAATGCTGTGTGCATGCACCACTTTAGCTAATGGGGCCTCCTGCTGCCGCCGCGCCGCCAGAGCCCGATTTCTGTTCTCATCCTGAAGCAAAGTTCTTAACCTGAAGCACCATTTCTGGGTTAGCGGAGTGTGTAACCTGAAGCATTTGTAACCTGAAGTGTATGTAACCAGAGGTACCACTGTACTTGTACATACAGTCAAGATCTAATGATTATTTTGCTCGCCCCTGGAAAAGCACTTCTGAGAAACTGGTCTCATTCTGAAAATAAAAGCTCATTGCAGATTGATTCTGCATTACGCCACAATGTCCATTTGAAAACAGATTTAAGCAGTCCCAGCGCTTTTCTGATAATGTTGTGGGCGGGCGTTATAGCAAGATCACAATCACTACTTCCTTCTTAATTTGTCTGGGGCATGTTTAGGGAGGGAAAGGCAGGATAACCTCATCAGAAAGTGTGGGATCCAAACAGGACTGTCTTAAACACATGCAGTGCAGGGTGCAAAGATCCACCTGGCAACCCCCCCCCCCAGGTTGCCCAGTCCCAGGCATGCAGGAGGGCAGAGCTGGCCAGGTCACCCCCAAATTCATGGCACAGAGCTGCCTGCAGCAGAAGAGCCCGCTGCAGCACTCTGACTGGCAGATGGGCTCTCCTCTGGACTCAACTCTCAGGCCCTGGACTCTTGGCCTGGCGCCCCTGAGAGCCCAGCACCCAGGTGCCCCACACTCCTAGCCCCTATGGGTAAGATGGCCCTGGATCCAAATGCATCTAGAATCATCTAGAATTCAGTGGTTCTCAAATGGTGTGGCGCACACTGGTGTGGCAGGAGACACTGGCAAGTGTGGCAGCAAAATTCAAGCACAATCAATATTATCTTTTGGGAATGATCCATTTTCTTATGTAGCTGCATTGTTTTATGATTTCTGAATGTCCATGATCATATCATCAATTAGTGGGGTTCTACGTTATAAACCCAATGTATTCCAATGTATTTCTTATCAATAAAACAAATTGGTGTGGTGAGAGCAAATTTTTATTGTGAGTAAAGCTGGAAAATCTATTTCATGGGTGTTTAGGCTGGGTGGGTGCATGGGTGGAGTGGCAATAACAAAGCAAATCTGAATCTATGCCATGTGTAAGAACTTTGTATTTTAACTAAAGTATAACTAGTTGCAGTGTGTGTGTGTGTGTGTGTGTGTGTGTGTGTGTGTGTGTGTTAGGGTTATAGGGTCAAATAAGTTCAAAGCATTTTCTGTAATTCAGGGGTAAATTGCTTAACAGGAGAATTATCATTATTATTATTTTGTTAGGCATCCAAATAGCTTTATCAGCTTCATATATATGCATGTGTGTTTTACTTTCCTTACAGCTTAGGTGGTGAAGTGGTGAGAGGAAATGAAGGAAGCTACATTGGCAAGCATTTCCGCATGGGATTTATGACAATGCCCGCCCCTCAGGACAGACTGCCTCATCCTTGTTCGAGTGGCTTTTCCGTGAGATCCCAGTCGCTTCATTCTGTTGGAGGTACCGATGATGAAAGCAGTAGCTGCTCCCGCAAACAACCCCCACCGAAACCGAAACGAGATCCCAATACCAAACTAAGCACATCCTCTGAAACTGTAAATGCTGGAACAACAAGTAAGGGTGGAAAGCTACCAGACCGAACTGAAGGTAAATGCTTAGCTTCTGTTTACTCTTGAAGGTACTATTAAATATTCACTTGTTAATAGTGTATTCCTCAAACTCCGAGGAGGTTCTGCACTTGGGTATTCTTCAGTTTCCATCACCAAAATGCAAGTGTTTGTATTCCTCATCCATTCCCAGCCAAAGCTAAATTCTCCTGTTATAACTGAACATTAAAGTTTAAATTTCTGAATGTAAAGCAAGTTTCTAAATGCAAATCCAAGTTTGCACTTAGTTCAGTACTCATTGACTTTATTGACAGTGATTAAGAACTATCCTAAAATAAACACACAGAATAAATAAATTGAAATATTACTTCTGTTTTCTAATTGTGTAAATGGCTTATGCTTACATCGCTTTGCTAACACCAAACTCCATTCCAAATGGCCTCCGGGGTATCTTGATAGAAGATGTGCTCTAAATAGCGTTATAGTAAGACTTGAAACTCTAAAATATTGTATAAATACCCAGTGTACCTGAAGGAGCATCTCCACCCCCATCGTTCAGCCCAGACACTGAGGTCCAGCTCTGAGGGCCTTCTGGCGGTTCCCTCCCTGTGAGAAGTGAAGCTACAGGGAACCAGGCAGAGGGCTTTCTCGGTAGTGGCGCCCGCCCTGTGGAATGCCCTCCCATCAGATGTCAAGGAAATAAACAACTATTTGACTTTTAGAAGACATCTGAAGGCAGCCCTGTTTAGGGAAGTTTTTAATGTTTGATGATGTTTTATTGTGTTTTTAATATTCTGTTGGGATCCGCCCAGTGTGGCTGGGGAAACCCAGCCAGATGAGCGGGGTATAAATAATAAAAATAAAGTATTATTATTATTATTATTATTATTATTATTATTATTATTATTATTATTCATAGTCGGCGGAGCAGGCTCCACTCATTGGCTGCCCATGATTCAGCAGTTTAACTTTTGTTTTGGTGGGCTATCCTGCCTTGCAATGCAGCTGAGCAGGAAATTTAGAAGGTTGGCCACTGGGACGTGACTCCTTGCACCTTGTGAATGGAGTACTATCTGTGAGGGGTTGCAACAGCCACCCAGCAAGAGTAGGGTATGGTGCCATTATGAACTAAGGTATGGAGACCACTGGTTCAAAAATCCCTCATCACCATGTAGTGTTACTGGGTCACTTTGGGCCCATCACTATCTGTCAACCTAGCCTACCACAGAGGGCTGTTAGGATAAAATGTGAAGGGCTACTTGGAGGAAGTGCAGGGTGATATAGGAAAAGATAAGGACCATTTGCATTCAAAACAGTAGGAAAAAAATTATTTGTGCTTACTGGATTCTGATCCAATAGATGCCGTTGTGTCTTTCACTTGGAACAGATGTAGACCCAGGTAGGCTTTTAACAATGCTTCCACATGTACACTATTTTTGTAATGGCACAATTGGCCAGTCACATTTCCTCCTCTGGGCAGCTCATCAACATGGATGGGATTTGAACAAGAGCACAACTCTCGATCAACTGTGTTTTGTTTCAATGGGGCTTAGGCTGAACATTTTCTTGGCAATTTTTACTCTTTGTGCAATCTCAAGTGAGCACCCTGCCTGGAAAAGGTACCTCTTGCTGCTCTATAATTCTCTCTCAGACAAAAGTGTTTCTCCTGCACTATAATCTCTCAAAGTGGTTGACTTATTGAGGGCATTTACCTTTTAGGAGAGGCAATTACTATACCAGTAATTGCTGCCCCCCCCACACCAAAGCAACACCATTTTCTATCAAATCACTTCTACAAACCCATCCAGGATGCCAAACACCCATAGTGCACTCTTGCCACAGCAGAGAAATATGAGTTAGATCAGAAAAGAGTTGAAGCTGTCAGGTTTTTCTTTTGGGTGGGGGGTGTTCCCATTCTGCTTATGACCAACTAGTGTTTGAAGGACTTAAGATTTAGTAGAACCCAATATTCTTCTTGCTCATCAGCAGTTTATTTCCTAGCAATAGGCATAGTGGAAGTTGGGTTGCGTCAGATTTTCATTCAGCTATGTGATATCATCACAAATGCAAACTAGAATAAGGACAATACTCTGAACTGGCTAATATTTTAACCTTGTTTCACATCCGCAATTCCCATCTTTATAATAGAAACAGGGTACTGAATTTTGCAGACGGCCCTTTTTTTTTTTTTTTTTTTTTGGTCCTGATTATTTTTGTTAAGTTTCCACTTCATTATACCTGCTATTGATCATTTAAAAAATAACTTCATTTGTTTTCTGAGGTGCTAGAATACGTAAAGGAAGCACTTGACTCTGATTAAACAAATGCCTTACATTTATTTGTGCTGCTAACTAAGAACATTGTGGAATTTAGTGTGTTTTGATCTACATATCAATAGCAAGTTGAATACTAGATCCTGGAGTCATTATTGAAGAAACAACTTCAGGCATGTTAGAGGTTTCATTCAGGATTTCAATAGCACACATTGCAATCACAGAGATTGTACTTTCTGCTACATATCATTGTCTTTTACCATTTTGTATTTTGCTTTCCTTAAAAGCCAACATTTAATGCAAACACTTCATACTGCATTAACTGAATCTGTACAGGAATCATATCCTTTGAGACCTATAAACACATTAACATTCAAGGAAGTCGCAAACACTGCAAAGCATTGTCTGTTGGGTGTTAAAATATATGACACGTACTTAGCAGCTTGGGAATTATGTTGTGCTGAGAAACTGATTGCAAGCACTCGTAGTCAAGATACGCTAACCTGTCTGCGGATTGTGTGCTTAATTGTGCTGATAAGGGGATAAAAACTCACTTTAAACATCCTCTGCTCTGTGTGTAATCTTTGCTCATTTATGCAGATTGGTGTATATATATATGTGGGTTCTGGACCACCCTATTCACTCATTAATTCCCAGTGTGTGCTCTCTCTCTCTCTCCCTCCCTCCCTCCCAATTATTATTTTCTTCACTTATTATTATTTCCAGAAATTCCTTCTACGTTCTTTTTCACTATGCGCTAAATATTTTTTTTCATCCAGTTGCGGACATGCAGGGAATGTTTGGCAGATATTTGCTGTTTGACATCAAAATGACATCCAAAGCTATTTGACCTTTGCCTAACCCCATGTCCTCCATCAACTCTGCAGTGGCAAACCGGTATTTGTGGAGCTTAAGGGAGTTGGGTTCATACAAAAGTTGTGATGGGTGAGAAGGATAACACCAATGTCTCCAAATGTGGGATACAGTGCTTCTAGGTCACTGCCAGGGTGAAGCACAACCTCTGTGAAGTATCCATGGGATGCACTCCTTTAAATACTGTGGATAAGATGCTCAGAATGGAAAGCACAGCTCACCGCAAAACTACTAGGTGTGCTCAGTTTGGGGAATACAGGACTTGACTAATGGGTATAATAAACTACAGAGAAGTCTGTCAGTTATGCAATTGCTGTGAGGAAAAAGCATCCAGAACGATACATTAAAAAGAGAACACTTCCTCAAAATTATTCAGGTTTTCCTTTCCTTTCTGTGACCTGGCCATATTCACAAGGGGGGTTTCAATGGGCTTTTGCAATTCTGGTGCCTTTAGCTGAGGTAGGAAAATGTACACTGCTGCTAGGATGTCCTTTTAATTTGAAAATGGCTCTCCTCTGCTTGTTCACAAGCGCTGCAGCACAGTCTATAGAGGCATTATTCGTGTCACTCTTGGTCAACCCCTTATACCTTGGTTTTCAAACAGCTTAGTTCTCTAAGGTTTTGGCTCCTGAACACCGCAAACCCAGAAGTGACTGTTACAGTTTGCCAACTATTTTTAGAAGCCGAATGTCTGACTGGGCTTCCGCGGCTTCTGATTGGAAGCTCATGCAGCCAATCAGAAGCCGTGCTTTGGTTTATGGACGTTTTGGAAGTCAAACGGACTTCCGGAATGGATTCTATTCAAATTCCAAGGTACGACTGTAGCATGTAATATCTTCTGCTCAGCCAAAGCGCCGTCTGTACTCACAATATAAAGCGATATGGCTCCGCTGCTGTATAAGAACAAATGGCAATACAGCATATCTTTGAAATATACCCCCAGGAGCCATACTATGGATTCCTCAACTGCAGCCATGGCATAATGCTGGTGACTCCTTAGTGTGGTGTTGTGGTTAGAATGCTGGACTAGGACCTGAGAGGTAAAGGTTCGAATCCCCACTCAGCCACGACGCTGACTGGGTGACCTTGGGCCAGTCACTAACACCAATCAACCTCACAGGCTTGTTTTCTACATAAAATGTAGAGTTGAAGAATTGTGCATGCCGCTTTGAGCTCCTTGGAGAAAATTAGAATATAAAGCAACCACCACAGCATTATCATATTGGGCGGACAGACAAGTTTTCATCCAAACATCAATGATATGAAAACAGCTCTGGAGCTGAATGCTCCCATGTTCCAGCTCCACTACCTCACCATAGGATAGTGCCATGATCTCCCATAGGATCCTACTTTGTCCATGCAAATCTTCTTCACACAATGAGGGGGAAACAAATCTGCCAATTAATGGGCTAGCTCAGTTTCTCGTCTTTCCAATCTTAAATTCAGTTCTCCATGATTCTGCAGCAATTTGTGCTTTTTTTATCCTTATAAAAATTATTCAGCATTTTACTGCACACTTCTCATAATAAACACATGAAGTTTTGACAAAAAATGCACAGTTTTGCAAACAACTTCCCTTAATTCAATGCATTATGTATATTATTGTCACTGACTTAGGCATTTGTACGCATACTTTGCCTTGATCCATGCATCATTGTACACTTTGCTCAGCTGGAGAACTGCATTGCAAAATTCAGAAAAGTGTGATTTTTTCAAAGGATGATCATGTTTTCGTTCACAGATTTTTTTAAAAAAAAAATGTGGATTTGGCAGGTTCACCTTTAAGTGCAAATTGAATTGAGTTTCTTCCCCATTCCTGCATGCAATCAAGACAAACTTCAGTGAAGGCCCTCAGGTCTCAAGCCTGAAATGATCAAATGTGAACTAAAATGTGCTTTGCTGGTCACCCTTCAACAAAACTGCATGTCCTGTTAATGTTTCTTTTCTTTTCCAAACTGCATGAGGTGGTGATGAGACAACCCATTGATAAACAAATTAGGGAGATAACAGCAGGAGGACTTTTTATATTAAAAATGGCTATCGTGAGAATATTGGTACTCTGTCCCTGCAGGAAAAATCCTGTTTTTCACAATTAATCTTTAGCGGCTTGCTAATTTTCAGTTTGAAATCCTGTCACTGGATTGGTAACAGTGAGAGTACATAGTGATATCAGTTTAATTACAGCTGATCTGTGGATGCACAGATTAATCTCCAGGGAGACTGCAAATACATATTGCTTTGCTCTTAATACTTTTTTGATTCATTGGATACTTTCTCACGTAATGCCACTGCAGATTTGCTTATGGGGCAATTCTTTACAGAGTTTAAACTTTGCATAGTTCTCTTTGGTCAAACAACAGCATCTGACATTTTTTAGCTTGCTCATATGGCATATGTATTCCTATGTGTGGCGTTTGCCCGTTCATTTGAAAGTGTTTGTATAGGCGGAAGAGAAAGGGTTAAAATGTAGACCAATAGGAAAGCCGGAGGCGGAGCCTACCTGTTTATAAAAGGGCTTAGCCCGAGGTTTTGGGGTGGTTAGATGGTTGGTTTTAGTGGGTTGGTTGGTTGGGAAAGGCAGTTGGAAAAGCAGTTGGCAGGCAGTTGGGAATAGAGAGACAGTTAGTGCAGTTGGTTCTTGTGTGAGGGGAGGTAGAAGAGATAGAGACAGGATAAACGAAGACTAAGAAGGTAAAGAGTAACAACGTTTGGAATGCAGTGAAAGTTTGTTTGTATCTGCAATAAACTACATTCTTCTTTATTAACTTGAGAACCTGACTAAGTGATTTACCGGGGAGGACCTGGTTGGTGGCAGCGGATTAGTGGTGTACGGGTCAATAGTCCATGAGACGACCGGGGGCTCCGTACGAACGCCACACCATGGTAAGGAGGTCAGCACAGAGCAGAGACACCAGCTTGTGAGGCCGATTGTGGGGGGCCAACCATTGTGCATGCAATGTCCTGATGCCACACGTGTAACACCTGACACCACACGCTTGCCATCAGGACATCGGGAGGAGATGGGGTGGAACCAAACATGGCAGCCGTGGGACTTCCACCACCTCCACCACCAAGGAAGAGGAGGGGAAACCGGCTGTTGGGGCCAGGCTGTGGTCGACTCCACATTTCACCTCCATGCTTTTGGGGCATTTTTTTTTGGGGGGGTAGCCGCTGCTGGCCCAGAAGAAACTGAGGAGCATCAGAATACCCAAATCTGTTGGAGAACTGACTTGGGGATTCAGGTCCAAGATTCAAAATCAGTCCTGTGATTATAAGCACTTCTGCTTTGCAGATCTACTCTTTCCACATTTTGACCCTGCATGGCAGGTGCAACCAGAGTGAAGAAACTGCCTCAGGTGGCAGATGCTGGGGGACAGGAAGTGGTAGCGAAGTACTGGAGGACTGCCCCAAGATTCAGTTGCCAGCCCAGCAGACTTCTCTATTTGGAACTGAAAGGGAGCACCCTCTTTATTACAGAGTGCAAAGAGCCTGGTAACAGCTTTGTGCCTACCCAATTTCAGTAAAAGGTAAAGGGATCCCTGACCATTAGGTCCAGTCATGACTGACTCTGGGGTTGCGGTGCTCATCTCACTTTATTGGCCGAGGGAGCCGGTGTACAGCTTCCAAGTCATGTGGCCAGCATGACTAAGCCGCTTCTGGCGAACCAGAGCAGCGCACGGAAACGCCGTTTACCTTCCCGCTGGAGCGGTACCTATTTATCTACTTGCACTTTGACGTGCTTTCGAACTGCTAGGTTGGCAGGAGCTGGGACCAAACAACAGGAGCTCACCCCGTCACGGGGATTCAAACCGCCAACCTTCTGATCGGCAAGTCCTAGGCTCTGTGGTTTAACCCACAGTGCCACCCGCGTCCCCCCAATTTCAGTAGGCTTCATCTATTGTCCTGTTTCCAAAATAGCTTTTTGGGTTTATCAAGAAACACAAACAATTCCCATCAATTATTGGGGATGGAAGGAAATGAAGTATTTAACTGTAAATAATGTTAATATTTTTCCAGTTCCAAACCATATTTTGTGAAAACATTTTGATCAGAAAGTACTGATATTTTCTCTCTGAAATAAACTCTCAAAGAAATCTAAAATCTAACTACTAAGCTCTTTACAGTTTCCCTACATGTGGGTTCCTCCTCAACAAAAGAAAGAAACCTCTGGGTTTTTAAAGAAAGGCATAAAACAACTTCTTTCCAAACCATTTGGTTGAAAACAAAACTCGTAGCCGCAGTGTCCTTTTTGATGAATTTTTATTATTTTCTTGTGGTTGTTCAAGGTTGTTCAGTTACACAGTCCTGATGAAAAATATGGTGCTAAAGTGTAAAGTCCAGAGGCAAAAGACCCTAAGTGGAGAGAGTAATCAGTCATTTTGTAATTTGCCAAGAACACTCTGTGGATGGATACTTCATTGTGGGAAAGGTTAACTAATTCAGTTTGGTAGAAGCAGAGAAGCAAAGAGCTGGGCAAGATCTAGACACCTTAAAGAAGCATTTCAGTTTGAAGTGTAAATTTAAACAGGGAAAACAGGTAGAGGAAAACAGGACTCCACGTCGCCATCTGATGGCACAATGTTATGTTGCACATACAACATATAAATTGCTTTTTCTTTACCAGTCTAGCTGAGTCCCTGGTTTCATGCAGAAGATAAGGCAGTCTGGAGCTCTCAGATTAAGGGCAGAATAACAGTATTTACCCTTTGTGCCTTTGTTCCCCTTTATTTCACATTGCTTGCAAAATCTGCAGGACAAGTTAGTCATGACTAAGTTAAGTTCCATTGATTCAAGCAGACGAAGTCTGGATCCATCCAATATATCATCATTCAAGACTGGGAGACATCTTCATCCATGCTGTATACAGAGCTAAAACTACTTCTGAAACAATCCTCAAAATCAAAGAAACAACCCCAATTTTAGTTTCCAAAATAAAGCCCTTTTCAATTTTGAAAAAACAAAACCTTGACATTTGTGGCTTTGATTTCATACTATGGTATCTACAGCAGCTGATTTATACTGCTTGCAATTCTATTCACAAGGGGTAAACTTCATTGAGCACTGTGGGGTTGAGTTTCAAACCAACATTCACGAATTTCTGCTGTTAATCAGTCTTCAGCATTTATCGTGGCAGTTAGGCTGTGTTTTTAAATGGCAGGCATACACCACTGATACATCTCCAATCATAACTAACCGAAAAGTAGTAGTAGAAATGAGTTACTTGTAGGGATGGAACTTTCTGAAAATCTGTGTTGAGTTCCATGGTTGTATCTAGAGCACAGTGCTGACTCTGTGCGGCCCCCAAATCTTCTCTCCTTGGTCTTGACCAGAAGCAAGTTACTTTTTACCGATTTTGCTAAAAATCCACACAATTCTATTATGTACATTATTGTATGCATCATTTTGCATATCATATTATACACACATAAGCTCCAGGTTTTCTAAAATAACCAGGCAATATACAGACACACACAAGAAGGCATGCTACTGTATATAAAATCTTATATAATATTACAGTCGTACCTTGGAAGTCGAATGGAATCCGTTCCGGAAGTCTGTTTGACTTCCAAAATGTTTGGAAACCAAAAGCGTGGCTTCTGATTGGCTACAGGAAGCTCCTGCAGCCAACTGGAAGTCGCGGAAGCCCGTCGGACGTTCGGCTTCCAAAAGAACGTTTGCAATCTGGAACAATCACTTCTGGGTTTGCCGTGTTTGGGAGCCAAAACGTCTGAGTACCAAGGTGTTCGGGATCCAAGGTACAACTGTACTTATAAAATTGTGCTGCAGAAATACAACACTACATGGGTCTTTTATATGTACTATACGTATAATATATTGTTCCTTTTTGCGTACAAGCAGATCAGTGCAAGAGGCGGTCCAATGTGGGCAAAGCTTTATCAGGTTGGAACTGCCAGATTCCTTGTATGAACCCATTTAAAACATATTCCTCCTCAGTTCCTAGTTATTTGTATATTTTCAGCTTTGACTGTAATGCAAATCAGGAGTTCAATGCAGAGCAAATTAGCCATTCACTCCCATATGCACACTATAATAGGCTATGCAACATCTGTCCAAGCATAGCCTGATAAACTGTGCAATCCTAGCATGTTTATGCAGACATGGGTCCTGATTAATTTAATGGGACTCACCCTGTAGTAAGCGTGGTACCACAGCCTAATTCTACTATGTGCTATGTGTGCAGGTGAGATCTCTAAAGAATGGCTTTTTCATTTCAAGGATTTTTGTGTGTTTTTTAAGGCGATGCAGAGAGAAAGGTTGTTCAGCTTTAAAATACCTATTGGCATAGTGTCTTTATAAATGAGGAGGCAGGAGTTTAATTTTCCCGTGCATTTAATGTCATTCTTCTAAGTGGGCTGAATTGCACAGTAAATTAACTCCATATGGAGGTCTCAAAAGCTGGTAAACAGGTGAGGCACAATAGAAAATGACAAACTAGTTGCTGTTGTTGTTTTAATTGCCCTTTCCCCTCACACCCTGAGCAATCATGAAAAGAAATGTCACAACATAATTTCGTATTTCAATCTATTCTTATGCAGGAAAGGAGGTGGTGAGGACAAAGAGCATGCAAAACTTCTAGAATTAAGTGCAGCATGTGGCAAGCATGTCTGAAAGCTCTGCCGATCTTTTGTTCTGCAAAAATACCTCCTTTAAAAAATGTTATACATTATCAGTCTGCTTCTTCAGTTGGGGTGCCATCAGATCTGTTTCAAGAACTGAGCTCTCTAGGTTAGGAACAGGGAACATACTGACGTCCTAATAGTCTTGGTCACCAGCTCCCATCAACCCTGGCTAGCATGGCCAACAGTTAGAAATGATGGGACCAACAAGATCTGAAGGACAACATGTTTCCTATTCCAGTTCTAGGTTTTGGAGCAGACTTGTATATTTACCACCCACAAATACATAAATCTCTTCATGAATATTCTTCTCCCTTTGCCATATAAAGTAATAAAATAATTATTAAAATAATTGGCTCTCTCTCTTCCTATACTATAGTGGAGACCTCCATGCATTTTTTTGTTTGTTTGTTTGTTTGTTTAGAGCTCCTTTAGCTGGTTACTGGAAAGCTTCAGGTATGGCAGCAGACTGTAGTGTATCATTCTCATAGATAAGGATCAGTAAACTGAAGCTTAATCTAGACAGGATGAAGATGCTAACACTAGGAAGGCCTGTCAACTAAGACTGTAGGGGGTTATGCAGTCACTATCGCTCCCCACCCACATCCTGTCAGGAAAGGTGGGTGAAGCTCACCCTGCATATGCTGTTTTAGAGTCCTGGTATACAGGACTTCATTCCACTCACCCACAAAAAGGATTTGCAGGTAAGAAAACTGGGGTTGCATATCAATGAACCTACCAAATATGGGTGTCAGGAGTATGATTAAAAGATGGAATGTGGAATTGGATTCTGAGAAACTATCTGCAGAACAACAGCATTTTATCCCATAAATACCTGAATTAAAATGGTGATGTGTGTTTATTTAAAAAATTTCAAAGCCTAGACTGCATCAAATGATCTCAGGTTGGGGTACATCCATCAAAACATCAACATAAAAATACTTCAACAATGAGAGAGCAATGAAATAATGGAAACACATGTTGGTAGAAGGTTGGGTTATTGTTAAGGTCGTGAGAGATTTTAATGTATGTGTTTCACTTCAGAGACCAGAAAGTGTATAAAACACACACACACAAATGTGACAAAAAATCCAGGGTAAACTCAGTTTTGCTTTTATTTAGGCGTGTGTGAAATATGCAACAGCATTAATTTGTGCTTAATGGTGTGGGGATGCATGCATCCAACAACATACATGTGTGGCACTGCTAACATGCCTTTTAATTTAGCAATAAAGATGAAAAGTGGGTATGGCAGGTAACAGAAATTTAGAAAAAAATGTGGCTCGGTTCTAGATTAGGTTAGTTGAACTTAGATCCACCTGAAATTAGCATGACAAGTTAATCATGACTTAAATGCAATTGATTTAGTTGGGAGCCAAGTTGAAATCAGTGAGCCTGGATTCAGTCCCGTGAGTGGTCTGGGGAGAGTAGATGTAGATTTATTTGTTTTTGCCTTGGAGTACATGGTCTAAACCAGCAGGTTTCTTCTCGGATCGGTTTTAGTGTCTATAAAAAGACAACAGTGGATGGTGTGGATATCACTGAGTATGGCAATTGGCCAGAATGAGCCATTCATGGGAGTTTGTGTTCTCAGCATGCATGGAATATTTTCCTTGTCTGCTAAATGTCACAGTGCTAATGCAATGTTGTGCCTTTTTCTCTTGCACATAGATTGCCAAATAATTCCTTTTCATTGCCTGTGGGATGCTCCCAGATATCACATACACACACACACACTATCCATGCCAATAATTAGTTACACGTAAATGTGCAGCAACTGCCTACTTACCATTGCACTTTTTTTGTTCTGTGATTACTGTAAGCAGAACTTCATTTTCCCAATAATTTCTTTGCTCTTAATATTCTGAGAAGGTAAGGGATTATTCAGGCAGGGCTTGAAATAACAGGAAAGTACACCATAGATCATTTTAAATAAATTGTGTTATGAAATACTTACAGTCCAGACTTTGTGTGGGGTGGCGGGGAGGCAGAGGCTAAAATATATATATATATATTTCTCCGTTGTGAAAACTGCTTCATGCAAACAGTAGCATGAGAGATATAAGAGTCTTGTAAAGGGATAAGAGAGGAGGACCCCTCTTGTAGACATCTATCTTCCATATTATGCATGAGGGTGAAGTCAGCCGACCTTTATGCCACTAATTGTATTTTGTTTTCTGTATATGATATAACATGGCATTCATACACCAGATGAGAAAATGCCAGACGCTTCCACGGTGCACTTCAAACCATGTTATCTTCCTTTTCTTGACTGCACAGCACAATGCAAAATAGAAAACACAGATAATGCCTGAATTATTGTTGGGGAATTGGAGTGGGGGGGGGAGGAAAGAAAAGGACCTTTTCACTGAATGAAAAAAAGGCAAGACTTGGAAGGAACCTGAAGGTCACTTCATACAATCTCCTGTCCCGGCTCAGGACTTGCCACATCTAATGAAAGCCAACAGCTTAATCCATGCTGCTTATTGTGTAATGGAAAGCAGCATGGACCTGAAGCATATTGTGCTATAGGCACCTGTCAAAGTACATCCAGAGAACTCTAATTTATGGAACTGGAGGCACTGTTTCCAGTTCCTGAAATCCAGACTGATTGGCACTTGAATCCACCTTGGTTGCTCACCAGTCTACTCACGTGGCCGGGATTGGCACAGGATCATCATGGTCCGCATAGTTGACTCCCTGTGGTGAGCATAAACTGCGGAACAAGCTTCAGGTACACATGGGGAAGCCATGATTGATTCATGTCTTCTTTTTCACATGGAATTTACATATGACAAACAGTGTAGGGGGGAGGGGGAATACCACTAACACATATAGCAGAAATAGTCTTAGCATCTAAAAATTAACCAGTGTCTGCCTGTTTCAAATGCATGCTATCTGTCATCACAGCTAAAGATTCTTACATCGCAGGGGGTTGTACTAGATGTTGGGTCCCTTCCAACTCTATCATTCTAAGACTCTATGCATATGAATGTATTGTAAAGGCTTCAGTGGAAGTCTAGAAGGCTCAGTGTGTCCCAGGAACTTACCTGTTTTTTACAAATATAAACCCAGGAACAACATATTGGACTGTCTTTGAAACTGCAAATAAAAACATTGCTTTGGGATCATTTGAATAGAAAGGTCAAGGATTTCATACAAATTAATCTCTACAGAATAATCAAGAAAGCAGTTTATGTAAATTTCTATGGTTATCTCAATTTGGTTTTGATTTTTTAAGAAATTTGGTTAAATCCAGCTCCTCCCAATCTAACTGCCATTTATCTAATTGTCATTCTAAAGCTCTGTATTTCCTAAAGCAAGCAGAAAGAAGCTGTTTTAAAGCAAGCTTCCTCAACCTCAGCCCTCCAGATGTTTTGAGACTACAATTCCCATCATCCCTGACTACTGGTCCTGCTAGCTAGGGATCATGGGAGTTGTAGGCCAAAAACATATGGAGGGCCGAGGTTGAGGAAGCCTGTTTTAAAGGCTACAGAATAAGCTATGGCCAATAAGCATGTCTGCTCATTTCCCCATTCAGTTTAATGGATGTGTACTGTCATATAAGTAGATATAGGATTGCAGCCTTAGGATGTTAAAAGATTAGATCTCTCAAGTTCATCTAAAAATACTTAGGTGATCAGCAAAGGTTACTGCACAACATGAGGCACATTTACATTAGTTATCCTGAAACAATATCATTTTTGAACACTGGAGATTAAATCTAAAATACCAGTGAGCTTCATGAAGTCTGAATGGTGTTTTGTCAAATGTTTGCTTCCATTGCATCATGTAGTTCAGGAGAAGTAAAAACAGTGTAGCTAAACTATAGGTGCTTGAAAGGTGGACAATGTTTTGACTAAACATCTGATCGATGTGTATTTTGGTTCCTTTGCAGTGTCGGCCAAACCAAGGCCTCACAGTGATGAATATACAAAGAAGGTTCCTCCCCCTAAGCCGAAACGGAACCCAAACACTCAGCTAAGTGCATCTTTTGATGAGACATACATCAAAAAACATGGCCCCACAAAGTCAACACTAAGCAGGGATACCTCCTTATCACAGGTCAGCAGTCCTGCTCCAGATACTGAGGAAGAAGAACCGGTTTATATCGAAATGGTTGGAAATATACTTAGAGACTTCAAAAAAGATGAGGAGGATCAAAGTGAGGCAGTATATGAGGAAATGAAATACCCCATCTTTGACGATGGAGGCCAAGATTCAAAATGTCCATGTGAGTATGACCATCACAGCTGTTCTTCTCAGTGTGCTACTCCCACAGTGCCTGACCTTGATTTCACCAAGTCCTCAGTGCCATCCACTCCCAAGGGTGTTCTTTGTGATATACCCCCACCATTTCCAAATTTGCTTTCTCATAGACCTCCACTCCTGGTATTTCCACCTGCACCAGTGCAATGCTCCCCAAATTCTGATGAATCTCCTTTAACACCACTGGAAGTCACAAAGCTTCCTGTGCTAGAAAACGTGTCTTATATCAAGCAGCAAGCTGGAGCTTCTCCATCATCACTGCCACCTCACACTCCAAGTCATCAAAAACTGGAGAAAGACCAAACAGCATCTCATGGAACTAGTACTCCAGGACATTCTTCTTCTCCTCCACATCCTTCTACCTTATACAGAACACAGTCTCCGCATGGCTATCCCAAAAGCCACTCTGCCTCCCCCTCTCCTGTGAATATGGGTCGGTCACTTACCCCCTTAAGTCTCAAAAGACCTCCTCCTTACGATTCTGTACATTCAGGAAGTCTCTCAAGAAGTTCTCCATCAGTGCCTCATTCTACAGCCAGAAATATATTGCAAGAAGGAGGGAAAATGGTAAACACCTCTGTCAATACCTACGGGTCATCATCGCAAAGTAGTTCCCGTTCTAGAACACCTACCAGTCCTCTAGAGGAATTAACCAGCCTTTTTACCTCAGGACGAAGTTTACTGAGGAAATCCTCCAGCGGAAGAAGATCTAAAGAGCCCTCAGAGAGTAAGTGCTTCAAATCACGTATTTACTTATTTTACTCTTTACTGATGAGCACTGAGATCAGTGTCATGCCATTGATCAATTTCTAACTGTGCAGTACCTCCATTGATGAACTAGCCTACTGTTGGGATTTCAGGAGTTTGGTGTACTTGGCGCCATGCAACTTACTCATTTGCTTTTTGAGTTCCAGGGTTAGTTTAGGACTATTCATATAAGGCCCTTTTCATATCTGAGTTTGTATTTATTTATTATTGATTGATTGGATTTCTATGCCTCCCTTCATCCAAGGATCACAGGGTGGTTTGCAATACAAAAACACATAAATACTTAGCATATTAACAAACAAAACAATAACCACCACTGAATGATCATCACAGAGTTTTCCTCTCTCAAAGGTCTCCCTTGCGATTCTAAAATGTTTAATGCAATGAAAACCTTTAATGAAAGCCATGAAGGCTAGACAGCTGTATATTTTTTAAAAGTATTCTTACCAAGTAAAAGAAAATGCTCAGGTCCCAAAATTGCTCTTTGCTGGTTACTGCCTTGTGGTTAGGCAGGAAGAGCTTAATTTTTGTCGGAAGAATCAGAGGGCACAAAACAGGTGGCGCAATTGACTTCCGTCCTTCTCACCACTCACATTATGTTGTCTCTGCTTTGCCTTCAGCATGTCAGAAATGCTTTTGATTCAAGTCCTTGGGAAAATGAATCAAGCGCAGGCAGGGATTGTATTCTAAGCCTTTAGTAGTTTAACGAAGTAAGTGAGCATGATATACTTTCCCCTGCAGGTCCTATAAAACCACTTTATGAGTGAGTCTGAGGTATCTTGAAGCCTGTATAGCCGAGGTGCTTTTATTTGAGAAGGGTTTTATTTTCTAGTCCTGGGGTTTATGTAGCAAGTGGCAATAAATTACGCCTTTGGGGTGGAAGAGCAACACTGAGCACACCCTGGTCTAATGTACTTGATAACTGCATTTATGGTGTTACTTGCAGAAAGAAATGAGCCAGATTGCAGATGTGTGTGAATTGCGTGGATTCACTTTCCTGTCTCCTATAGACAGCACTTCTCTGATCATTGACTGGAATTTGCTTCACTTATATGGAACTTTGGGAGAGTTTAGGAATCTAGGATTGCCTTATACCAGGGCAAACTGTTTGACTATGGAGTCCAGTATTGCCTATTCTGATCGACAGTGGTTGTCCAGGGTTTCAAACAGAGGCCTATGCCACAATCTACTACCAGATTTGCGTTATCTGGAGATGCCAGGGATTGAACTTGAGATATTCTGAATGCAAAGCATATGCTCTACTACTAAACTCTTGTCCTTCACTATCAAAGTATTTGATCTCCCCATTGGGGAATCAAACGCCTTGGTCACTACCATGGCAGAAAAGGATGCTGTCCACTATGTTAATAAGGTTTTAGTGGCAGCACCATGGGAATTAATCAATTTATTCTTAGGTATGAGAAAGAGAGGACATACAAACTAAGAGAGCCAACTCCTAGGGGGCCATGGGGGCTTGGGCCCCTGCAATAAAATATTTGAGGGGGCTGGGCCCCCACAAAGTTGATAGGCATTGCCATTCAAATGGTGAGTGTGCACCATGTCATGTGATCAATTATGTGGGGTGGGGCTTACCTGGGCCCCCCACAATATATTATTATTATATTTTACTATTTATACCCCTCCCATCAGACTGGGTTTCCCCAGCCACTCTGGGTGGCATTCAACATATATTAAAACATAATAAAACATTAAACATTAAAAAAACTTCCCTATACAGGACTGCTTTCAGACAGTTTGGGGGTCAGAAAACTGCATACCCTTCAACATTCATCCAATGAAAATAGGCATGTCCTAAGGAAAAGTGGGACATTCTGGGATCAGATCTACGAATCCACAACTCTCCCTGGAAAATATGGAAACTTGGAGGGTCTGCTGTATTTGTGTTAGGAAGTAGTGAAGAACAAGCTACCTCAAGACCAAAGCCATAGTTAAACTTTAATTGGTTAGAACTTGGAGCAGTATGAGCAATGATCCAGTTGCAATATGAGAACATTTATCTCATAGTTAGGGTCAACATATTTAGCTGCTACCATGACCAGCACCCTGGGCATGTGGCTGGCAAGCTAGGCCTTGAACTGTGCTGGTCCATATTCAGCTTTTGCAGACTTTTCTGGAATCAGTTGTTTTGTTTTTGTACCTGGAATATCCCTGAATTGCTGGCAGTACCCTGATATGCAAATGTATCAATTTTTAATATGATTAGTCACTTTCAACTTCCCGGATATGTCACTTGACAGATAATTAAATTCTATAACACCCAAGATTCACTTTTCATCCAGCAAAAAAAAAATCTGAAACATTGAAGTTATTGAAATCTTCAGATGCCTAACTAAGTCCTCAAATCTTTTGAAAATGTGAGTGCATAATAATCCTTCCCATGCATAGTTGAGGATAATGACATGAATTTTTGCACAGGGAAGGGTTGCAGGCTTTGAGAGACCCCTGCAGGGAAATTAAAGAGAGTTGCATTACAATTATTACTCATCGCAAATTAGGATCTTAGGGATTGTTCAAGAACTGACACAACACACTAATCATTCTAATGGGTTTTACGGTAAGGTCTGTTTCAAAAAAAATTCTGGTAACAGTAGTATTTGCATAGAAGGGATGGTCTGCAAGTGTCCTCGGAAGCAAAATGATGCACAACGGTGTGTGTGTGTGTGTGTGTGTGTGTGAGAGAGAGAGAGAGAGAGAGAGAGAGAAATGTAAATGTAAATGAACTAGATTTTGAGTTCTCAAGCTATCCCTGATACGTATGGCTATGTATCACCTATTTGAACTGTACTACATGAGTTTGACCAAACTGCGGGAGGCAGTGGAAGACAAGAGTGCCTGGCGTGCTCTGGTCCATGGGGTCACGAAGAGTCGGACATGACTAAACAACAGCAAGGCATGTGCAACTGCACGATACACAGACCATACAAGGTGCAAACTAAGAGCACCTATACATTGGCTTTCAATGAAACTTCTGTCAATATAGAGACTGCTAAAGAGAGAACATCAAGCCAGATGTTCCTGAGGCTGAACAATTCATCAGATGGCATCAGCCCACCCTGATTAATATCAACTGATTAATATTGATTAATATTGAAATTGATATGTTTGTAATGCAATTTGTTCAGCCACAGGTACAGCTGTGTTTGTAGACCTCTCAGCCAAACACATCATCACTGTGGAGAGAATGTGTTCAACTCCCCAACGACAACAGTTGAAGTTGGGAGCTCCCTGGCTATTTAAGGTGGTATTCCATGAAATAGTTGTGCACATGCAAGAACTGCCAAGAGCACAACAGGACATACACACCTCCTTTCCCAACCCCCCGCTAACCCTAAACCTGCTCCAGAAGGTTGAGAGGAAACCCAGGATAGATTTAGGGTGTGCGCAGGTGGAGAACATTCTGTTGACTGATGGAACATTTGCATTAGTGCTACGTTGAATAAAGCCCTAAGACTTCTGTTGTGCTTGTACAGCACTGAACTAGCTCACTCTGCTTTGTAACTTATTGTAAAAATCTTCAGCTTACTAGGTTGGAGTGTCATGCCTCTAACAATACCACTTTAGTAGGGGAAAGGGAAGAGAGCTGGGTGACTTGGTTCCTGATCTGATCTGCTTCTTATTGGCCTTCCAACCACCATGCTTCCTGCCTCCTTCTTTGTCCTTTTAATTATTGAGTGGCCCCCATCCCATCCACAAAGTGGGGATAGATGAAGGAATGGGAATGCACATACAATCAGCATATACACCTGGGTTTACCCAAATGCAGATTGATCATTGTATACATGTTCATTTTCTTTGTTCATACCTTCAGCCCGTTTAATTAAGCATTCTGATTTAAGCAAGTTCTCAGCAGAAATCCCAGTGTGCATTACAGTGGGAATGAGTCAGAAATAGTCAAGTGGGAAATACTACAAAATGCTAATGATCAACACCACATGCTGGGTAGGCAGATTGCACGACGCTTAAATTGCTGTTGCTGTAATTTGGAAAATAAAGCTGTGCACAGATAAATAGTTGCTACATGTTCAGTAGTTCACACAACTACTGTATGTACTGTAATGTATGTACAAGTGACTTCAACCACCAGTTTGTTCAAGTTCCACCATCTATGCTTTGGGTATGAACATGGGTACAGTCATTCAGTCTTTCAGCCACACACAAAGTGGATGCACATGAGGTCTGTGCAGCCTTCAGTAATGGATACAAAAATAACCTCTTTTGGAAAGGCTTCCTCATTGGGAGTCTGATTTTATGTTAGCTTCTCTTTGATGAATTTGGGATCATCATAAAAAAAGACCAATCTGCCTCCATGCTGCAAGAGGACATAGAATCAGTGAAGGGAACCTAATTATGTAACAAATGTAATTTTGGGTTTCTTTTTATTTATTGTTGTTCAAGGCAGCTGCTGTTTGACACTGATGCACACAGACTTTTTTATTTTTCCTCTTTGTTTACTCAACTGCTCAAGCTTGAGTTGCAATTTATCCAACAGATTTCCAGAAGTTACAGTCTCAGCAAGGAATGACTGAAAAGACAACAAATGTCTGCAGTGTGCCAGTGTGAACATGTTGCACGGCTGGTTGGCGGTTCGAATCCCCGCAACGGGGTGAGCTCCTGTTGTTCGGTCGCTGCTCCTGCCAACCTAGCAGTTTGAAAGCACGTCAAAGCGCAAGTAGATAAATAGGTACCACACCAGCGGGAAGGTAAACGGCGTTTCCGTGCGCTGCTCTGGTTCACCAGAAGCGGCTTAGTCATGCTGGCCACATGACCTGGAAGTTGTATGCTGGCTCCCTAGGCCAATAAAGCAAAATGAGCGCCACAACCCCAGAGTTGATCACGACTGGACCTAATGGTCAGGGGTCCCTTTACCTTACCTAACTAACTAAGCATACTAAGCAAATGGTACTAGCAACTAAAGCTTGGAAGTGTAAGACACTTATTGATGTGGATTATAGGATACAGGTGATGTTCAGAGGGAGGGAGTTGTATCATTGATTTCCTCCCTTATTAAATCTTTCCTATGTTCCAGCACACAGAAACACACCCGGGGGGGGGGGGTTGCAGACACTTTGTAGAAAGGACTGTAACTGATTGACATAGCACATGGTTTGCACCCAAAAGGTCCCAAGTTCAGTCCCTGGCATCTGATCAAAAACAGATATTGGGAGCAAGATTCCTTCCAGAGAGTCTTCTAATTGGCAATATTCAGCTGGATGGACCAAACAATCTGCTTGGTATGAGGCAGCTTCATGTTTTATCTCACCCAACATGAGAAGTTCCTGACCATCCACATTCAGCATCAGCTCAAGAACTGGGGCATGGGAAGCTCTAGTCAATGTGTTGTTACTGGGAACCTTTTCTGGAATGGGTCCACTCCCTTGAAATCATCACCATTGCTTATTCAGTTGCCTTATCCCTTTAGAGGCAGTCTATAGCAGTGTACAGAAGGTTAGAGAAGGTGATTGAATAGGCAACAACATTGAAAAGGGTAAGGGGCTTGTCCTGTCTTGCTCTGACTAGGCTCTGAGCTCTAGGGAAATGAAATACTATTGTGGCACTTTTTAATCAGGTAGCATAGTGGCCAGTGAAGCATGGTCCCTTAGGTCACATTAATCAAGGTTAGGTTTCAATAGGTAAAGTGAACATAAACTTGAACAAAGAAAATGTCAAGGCCAGCAAGCCAAGACTCTGCTGGTTGGAGAATCATATAAACTAGGGGCAGAACTTATCAGTACTATGGACAGATCACAGGTTGAAGCTGCTCATCTGTAGTAAGAGTTAGGAGCAAACACTTTCTGAGATCTTAGACAAGGCTCAGGCATGAGGCAAGTTACGGGTCAGGCTTAATGGACTGCTCAGGCTCTGCTATGGGACACAGAGCTCTGCCATTGCTGAAGCAACAAACTGATCCCTATATAGCACTAGTAGCCCTAACTGCACGGGACGGTGCTTCTTCATTTAAAGAGGCCCAACTTGCTTCAGTTGTCTCCTATTGTAACTGTGTGGCTGAGATCTGCTATCACTGGGATTTCTACAATGGAGTCTTCCAAGTCCAAGGACAGAGATGTCACATTGTGGGGCTGGAGGGGTACTAACCACACAGGCTTGTCTAGTGAAAGTGCTTCTGGGGCTGGAAAGTCTTCCAAGGTTGGCTCTGCATTCCTTTCCCCTTCAAGTTCAGAGTCCTCAGCCTCTTCTCCTAAAGAATGGGAATCTGAGTCCGGGTTCATGACGAAAGGGCTGTTGCCTTATTCAGAAAAGTTTGGCTTTTACAATGAGGGGGTAACGAGGAGAGAGTCCTTTGAATGTGATGAGTCTGAAAATGTAATCTGTTCTGGTCCAGAAGGATGCAGTAGATGGGATGAAAACTTATCATCCAGTTCCTGTTGCCAGTTCTGACCACATGAATTGGTTCATATATATGGCCTGAATCTATTATTTATTTGTTTGTTGAATTTCTAGACTGCCCTTTCATCTGAGAATCAAAGGTTGGTTTACAGTATAATCTACAGAATTGTGTAATGTATTCTATGTACAAAAAGAGGTTTGAAACTTGTGTATGTTTAGGATTAGCTACCTATCCCTCATGGGAAACCTCTTCTGATATGGAGGGGGCTTTTCGAAGTACAATGGTACCTCGGTTCCTGAACAGCTTAGTTGATGAACAAATCAGCTCCCGAACTCCGCAAACCTGGAAGTAAGTGTT
This sequence comes from Podarcis vaucheri, assembly GCF_965113315.1. Classification (NCBI taxonomy): domain Eukaryota; kingdom Metazoa; phylum Chordata; class Lepidosauria; order Squamata; family Lacertidae; genus Podarcis; species Podarcis vaucheri. The sequence goes on along the minus strand of NC_138763.1, from coordinate 31,122,901 downwards.
CCAGTTTGCGAACGTTTTATGGAAGCCGAACATCCATTCCAGCTGTTGGCATTGTTTCTGGCGCCAATCAGCCAATTAGAAGGCATGCCTTGGTTTTCAAACGTTTTGGAAGTTGAATGGACTTCCAGAACGGACTGAGTTCGACGGTACCACTGTAGTTTGTGAAAAGGCATGACATTCATTGGTGGGAAGAAAGTCAACAGTTTCACTGGGCAGCAGGCATAGCCAAGTCTTTGGACAATCTTCAAGCTATGCTTTGAATCCCAGCCTACTGTATATATTTCTACTGCAGTCAACATCAGGTTTCATTGACTGAGCATTTACCTTGTAAGATACAAATCCGTCACAGCAGTTGCAGAATACCTTTATACAAAATTGCAAGAGATGCATTGGGAAATGTGAGTTCAAGATTCCATTTCATGCCTATTGAATAACATATTTATCTCCAAGAATAATAATATCAATAAAAAATAAATAGCCCTAAAATGTCTGGTCTTGGACAATAAGGTCCATAATACACTTATTTTAGTTACAATAAATGTAGTCATATATCTCTATACATTTTCTGAAGAAATTATATCCATTCATAGAACAGAGGTCTGTTCTCTCTGATTTCAAAATTGAATAATACTTTATATTTGTAGCTGCAGATTTTAATATGTAGCATTTTTTAAACTAGAATATGCATCTAAATGCTACAGAATAATGTATTTGATTTGCAGCTGGCATGCCAATCCCTGCCAATTTGCTAATGAATGCAGAGATTTTTCAATATTACAATCAAAGTACATTACATATGAAAGAGCTCCTATAGACGTTCCCTTACAATGGCCATTTAAAATGTATTGTGCACATATGTGCCAAGGCAATCCACCAGAGAGTTAAGTGCACTTACGTCCTTTGACTCAACTATTTTTTATTTTATTTTTTGGAGCGTGGCCCATATGATCTAAATAATGGTAAGATGGTGGCAGCAGCAGTGAGGGCAAGTGAAAAGATGGCGGTGGCAGCTGGCAGTGACTACAGGGTGGGAAATCAAAGGATCTATTCAAAGGTTGGTTCCCAGAATCAAATCAACTTGATTAGGACTCATTCAGGTCTTAGCTGAAGCTGTATGTGCAATGCATGTAGATTAGTGTGAAATGCAGGGTGCAGAATAGGAGCTTTTGGAATGGGTAAGAAACTATTTGCAGGGAGAAAGACCATGTGTCTATTGTCAAGGAAACCAAAGTGATGCTCCTTGATCCAGCCCAGTTGTATAAAATGAGTAAGTTGGAGCAGAATGGAGGTGTGCATTTAGATGTGCATCCCTTTAAAAGTAAGGCATGTGGGTGAACATCATAGTTCAGATGTGGGGGTCATCCATCTGAGCCTCCCAAGTAGTTCTCAAATATGGTTCCCAAGCAGAATTCCACACTGAGAAACAAAAATAAATAAATTCTTTTTTGCTTTTGAAAACTGATCCTTAAGAAACTTGGGGCTGATACTCATAAGTGTAGTGTGCATGGAAAAGTCATCGTATTGATGCATTTCTAAAAAATAAAAGTAAAAAGAATAATTTGTAAACCAGCTTTCATTTAAAAGAATTGTAGTGCAAATAAACAAATGGCAAATAAGAACGTATAGCAATGCATATCATGTCAGTAAAACATCTGTATCAGTTGCACTAACAATCAATGTCAGGAGCTAGTATTAATAGTCAGGAAATTGGGGTGCCATATTCTGAAGAGCAAAAAAGAGGGACACATCTGTCAACTTCTACTTTTAACAATGGGTCACTATGACGACTCTACCCATGAAAAAGAGGATGTTTCAAAGCATGTTTTTAATGGTTGCTGGATGTACCCAACATTTGGTGCTGAACTGATGTCTGTGGGGCAATCTTTCCACAAGGCCCATATTACCTAAATAAATAAAAAATTGATTTGATATATTTCAAGGTGCTACAGCCAGGACATCATGAATCATGATACTGACATAACGGCCAGTATTTATCAGACTGCTTTATCATTCCAAAACCCATCAACAAGAAAATATGGTGATTTCCCAGGTACTGGATAGTTGTATAAATCAGCTCCCAGGGGGACGACTCAGAAACCATTCAGTGAATGGGTTCAAAGCCATTCAGTGTGCTAAATTTCACCATGGGTCAGTGTGACCTTGTTTTGCAGCGCTGCTCAAAAGTCCCTTTCATATTAGTAACATAGTTTGGCAAAACTGGCTCTCATTATCTCTCTAAATAAATAAAAAAATTGCTTTCTGCAAAGGTGATTTATGATTTATTTAGATTTATAACAGACAGGGGACAAAGATGAATGAATAATACATGCATTGTTATCTGATACATTTTGGATTACTTATAGAAGACTAGCTGAGATTTGCCCTCGTTTGCAGTTCCTTCGATTGCGCTTTTCTGCCACCTAAAAAGAGATCTTTACTGTTTGTCACTCAGCATTATAACAGCCAGGCTCCAGAATTAATATGTGCTTAAGAGGCGTGTGAGACTGACTAGGTAGAGTACATTCATTTCAATGAGAGAGTTTTTAGATTAAGCAATTCCGCAGCTTTGATTTATCAGCTTGCTTTTGTTTTAAGCTGTAGCTTATTAAATGGAATTCACAGTTTGTACAGAGCCTACATGCCCTCTCCTACCAGACTCTGCCTCTCGCATTTAAAAGCCTAGTAAACACGGAGGGCTGCAACAGGTTGAGGTGCCCGAGGAATTCCTTCTCTATGAATTCCAGTGGGAAGTGATGTGACCTGCACGTGTCAGTTGGAATGTACTTATTATTCAGATTTCTCCAAAATTTGTGACATAGTTTTTGGCTCAGAAAAGGTACCCATTTTTTTTTTACGAAATACAAATTCAATTATAACATACATTTCAAGATCTGCATATATAAAAAAATACATATAAAATATGTATTTTGTGATGCAACACACCCTAAAATACACGTTGGTATCCAATGCTATGCAACAGGACTTCCATTCCCTCTTCTGCTCCTGCCCCTCAACCCACAAATTTGCTCCAGAGCTTATTTTGAGGGTGCTGGGGTGGGTGGCAGGGACAGTAGAGGAAGTTCCATTGCATGCATCGAAGTGCTTTGCACCAGCAGAGCTGCAATGGTGGAATTTGCTCTGATGTGATATAATTTGCACTGCTCTGTTAGAATTCCTGCTCCATGATTGCAGTCATGGGATTGTTGTCTATCACATGACGATATATGTTTTGACTCCACAGAGTGGGAAGTGAAAGGATGTTTGTGTTACTGTGTTCTATGAAGTGGGACTATTGTCCTTGTCCTTTCTCTTTGCTGTCTGATGCTAGAGAGAGAGGGAGCCATGTTGCAGTGCTCTGTGTGTGTTTATATGTAAATAAAGTAGATTAGCCAAAATGCTGAGTTGCTGAGGTCTGTTATGCAAGCTGCGAAGACTCTGCGGATCCCTAAGTGTGCTGATGTCTGTTGGCATCGGTCGCTGTGATGTTCAGGCTGAAGAAAGCTTTTGAGGCTCCCAAATGATCGACCAGGAGGGAGAGAACATGCCAGTCGGGCATGTGTCTCTACCAGGGTCCTACTCGAGTGTAGGACGAGCTCCTGACATGCTCTAGTCACTGCAGCTGAGCTGAAACTTTATTATTACTCACAAAACTTTATCTGTGCTGATATGTGTGGCAAGCACAGCCCCAATTTGTTTGCAGAGGTGTGATGAATTGGACCACAGAAAAGAAGGCAACCTTTGCTTCAGATGTTGTGGGAGATTTCAGAGAGCGGGCACACCAAATTATCTTTTCATATTCATCAAAGAATATTAAATCCGGGGAAAAAGTTCATCCAGACAATGGAAAGGTCTCCTGAATGATGCTCTCTGAAAATGTAATTTCCCTTGGTTTATGTTTTTTTCCTCCTTCTTATAGGGTTTGGAAAATAGCAATGTTTTAAAAGTTGTGCTTTTGTGTTGCTGATAAATATCATCCAATAACAATGTTCTTTAGGCAAAGAATGGACCGTGTGAGATGGCAGACTGATCCAGACTGTTTCATTTCTTTTAGCTTTATTAGTTTTTAGATAACCACAAAAATGAAGCTTGCCATGTAAATATATTAAATGACCTGTCAACTACAAACAGATTTTTGTGCACAAGAACGGTCTCAAGAATTGATTAACAGAATTGGTTAACACTATCAAGGATGTGTTTTTGACATGCAACATTTTACCCAAAGGGTTCTGATGGAGTATTGGAGAAGTGTTCTGGATAGCAAGCCAAATGGCTTGTAATGGAAAGCAGAAATCACTGTCACCTGGATAAGGGCCAGTTTCGCATTGCCTCATATTTTGCACCACAGATCTCACTCCCTTGCCCTCTTTCTATCCACATGCCATGCTACTCCTTCTACTCCCAGCCACGCTGTCTCTTCCAATAGTTCCTGTTGAAAGCCACCATGGTGTAGTGGTTACAGTGTTGGCCAGGGACCTTGGGAAGTTCAGCTACAGTAGCTCTTGGAACACCCCAGCTTGCTCTCAGTTTCCAATCCTCAAGGGGCTTAGGTGATCAACCACGGAGTTCAGGAAGCATGAGATCATGAGATAGTGGCTAGCGGGGGGGGGGGAGAGAAACACTGCTGGGCCTACCTATCTGAAGATTTGTAGGATTAATCCCCCTCTTGAGGGGCTACAATGTCTCCAAATGTCAAGTACCAATTGCAAAAGCAAGCAGTTCATTGTTGCTTTGATTTTACCAATGAAAGTCAATGGGAGGGCTGAATATTTGGATTTGCAAATATTTCTCCTATGCAGGGTCTAAGGCAGGGACACTTCAAAGCAAGGAAGGGCCCAGCCCAGAGCTCTGACTGTGAGGCTGCTATTATTATTATTTACTGCATTTATATCTTGCCTTTCCCAAAGGAGCCCAGGGCGGCAAGGTGGGGCCGCCTCACACATCCCCTGTTGACGTCGTAAGCATGCATATTAGGAAGCGAGTGAATCCTATTGAACTCAGTTGAACTTGCTTCTCTGTAAACATTGCTAGGATTGGACTGCAAATTTTCATTTGGAAGTGCATGGCAAGGCTTAGATATTCTGTACAATTACTGAGATCTAGCACGTGAAGTGTTTTGAATGCTCTAAAATGTTGCACAAATGCTAAGTATTATTATCCTCATTGTCCCCTATTAAGCCTTCATCTTCCTGGGCAACCACAGGGAGTTTGTTCTCCAGTCAACCCTGAAGCTCACTGACTTTGGGTCAGCTACTGTCCCTCCACCTGACTTCCCTCACAGGGTTGCTATGAGGATAAAATGGGGTGGGGGCATGTATTTCCACCACAAGGAAAGGTAGGATACAAATAGAACTCATGCCAGAATCCCCCTCTTCATCCTTTCCATCCATGTCATCATTCAGCCCTCAAGCCTGGGAGGTTATCTTGCAATGTTGATATTACAACAGGATCCTTATTAATCTGCATCCCAGCCTACGCTTTTGTTTTGCACCACACCGTTAAAGCAGTATCATGCCCCTTTAGTAGGGCAGTTCATAAAAATCTTTTTTTGAAAAAAAAAAAGAAAAGCCTGCTGCAAAGGTCTTATCTTACTACACTAGGGATTATATAGCTATATCTGAAATTTCATGCATATCAGTTAATATCTTGACCCTGCTCCACTGAATTGAAATTTCGGCCCTCATGACCTAGGAAAACAGCCAAGTAAACAGCTATTTTACTTTACTATTTTACTCATGGAGGAGGGTCAAGATATTAACTGATATGCATGAAATTTCAGATATAGCTATATATTCCCTAGTGTAGTAAGCTAAGACCTTTGGAGCAGGGATTTTCAAAAAAAATGTTTTTTATGAACCACCCTAACCTTTAGTCAGTTGTGGTTTCCCACATCCTGGGAACTATAGTTTCTTAAGGGTGCTGAGTGTTGTTAGGAGCTTAAGAAAGCCCTGTGCTTCTCATGGAGCTACAATGTTCAGAGTTTCCTGGGGAGAGAGAGATTGGCTGTTAAACCACTGTGGTTATTGTAGCCTTACGAAAGGAATAGGATTCTTCAAGCAACTCTCAGGACCCTGAACAAACAGCAACTCCCAGGATTCTTTGGGGGAAGCTATGACCATTTAGAGTGGCATGGTACATCTTTCTTTCTTTTTTAAATAAATTTTTATTAGTTTTCCATACAATTATACATTTTTATCCAAATTTCAACAAATCATCTCTTTTTGAACTTCCTTCAGCTTCTGACCATCATCCATGTTTATATCTTTAATACACATTCCCTTCATTCGTATTGCCATTAAACTTCCCTTCTCCATGTATTTCTTGTTAACCATACTTCTCTGTTTTTACAGTGCCTCTTGAAATCCCACTAGCGTTGTATTCACATCACATACATTTTTCAGATAATCTACGAACTTTCCCCAGTCTTCGATGAACTTTTGGTCTCCTGTGTATCTAATTTTCCCAGTTAGTTTGTCCAATTCCGCATAATCTGTCAGTTTCATTCTCCATTCTTCTATCGTCAGTATTTCCTCGGCCTGGTACATCTTTCATTAGAGGAGGCTATGGCTCCAAGGACATGGACAGCCAGGGAATGCCTGCTTTTGGTGTAATATTTTTAATTGTGATTTTTATGAAAATAATGCAAAACAGCACCAAGAAAAAGATTTTTAAAAAGGTCAAATCAGATAGGATCAGGATGAAATACCCCGCAGAAAAAAAACACCGTATCAGGTATACCATAGATTACATAAATTAATCACAATATTTTTGTAGCAAAGTCAATAAGGAGTTGAAAAGGCATGCGGCTCAAAAATTACGTTTTCCATATGTTCGGTAAGGCTGAGGGAAGAGACTGGTACAGTTGTTCATTACAGACATGTAAGACGAAGCCCCACCATACAGTGGTAAAAGAGCCCACAAGATAGCTCAGTTGGTAAAGCATGAGAGTCCTAATCTCAGGGCCGTGGGTTTGAGTCTTGCATTGGGCAAAAGATTCCTGTATTGCAGGGGGTTGGACTAGATGACCCTCATGGTCCCTTCCAACTCTACAATTCTCTGGTTCTATATTTCTCTGTGGTTTATCCACATAATATCTAAGTAAGTCCAGTTTAGCTTTTCCAGCCAAAAATCTAATACGCCAAGTGATTCCCCCCCCCCAAAGCACAATGTACCACACATTTTGTTGCTAAATAGAGATAGTGATATTGGCTAATGTTTTCCGGCCAACCGTTGTTGTCATTTGTTATGTTTTCATCTTTTAGAGATGCAGCTTTAGGTTTTTAATTATTGTAAAGATTTTTTTCTGATGTTGCATAACTGCCATGGGTTCCTATGGGAGGACGGGTGAAACAGAAATGCATAGTGTTTATGCAAATACTAATATTTTAAGCTTAAAAGCAACTGGAGAAGGAGTAGAATTGGGTTGTTTATTTATATTAAGTGCTATAAATTGTTCATAAACCACCAAAATCTCTCGAGCATTTACATAAAAATGCAACACTGGTGTTCAGTGAAATCTCCAAAAAAACAACAACTAGATTGAAACCAGATTAAAACAGAACAAAACCGTTAGAGATGATGGGAACTGTAGTTCAACGATAACTGAAGGTCACCACAGTGGCGTAGCGTGCGGGGTGCAGGGGGGGCCGGCCGCACCGGGCGCAACATCTGGGGGTTATGGTTAGGGGGCGCAAATCCACGGGTTGGGGGCGCAAATTACTTGCCTTGCCCCGGGTGCTGACAACCCACGCTACGCCACTGGGTCACCACATTGATGACCCTTGACTAAGACCAAGTATTAAGTGTTCTTGCATGGAAAGCTCTGAAAGGAATAATATGAAGCCAGGAGTGGCCAGTCTTTGGGTGCCAGTGGGCACATCTAGAATTTTAAGGAAGTGCCATGGATGCCAATCAGAAAATGGCTGCTGTGGGGGGTAGCTTGACACAAAACGACTTCTGCACAAAAAGAGGCAGGAGTACAAGACACATACTGCTCAACTGTCCCAATTTGAGTAGGACACCCCGGAATTACAGAAGCCACCCCAGCTTCTGATTGGAACCTAGAATGTCCTGTCTTTTGCTCTGGTATGAGTCAGCCTGCTTGCGCCAGAGCACTGGACCAAAGGATGCTCATTTTTTGGTCTCATGCTCTTGCATGAGTCACCTGGTTCTCATGAGAGCTTGGGACTGAAAAATGAGTGTCCCAATTTTGATCAGCGAGATGTTGGAGAGTATGAAGGCGGCATTTGCATGCCCTCATCACCCCCCCACCCCCATGGAAAAAAGGCACCTACATCATCCCCCACTGTCCACACTCACAGAGAAAAGCTCACAGAGAGCTAATGATGCCCACAGGTACCCCATGGGCAACTCTTGCATTAAGCAGACAAGATTAGTCACAATCCGGCATGGTTAGGTAGTACTAGGCCCATTGGTTAAGCACTCCAAGCTGAATTGTGACCATACTTTCAAGAAAAAGAAAACAGTTCTACCTATGAAATAAGCACCAGTAACAAAACACATAAAAGCTTTCCTGTGAAATGTATTTTATATTATCTAAGATTTCAGGAAATACATTTAATGCAACCTTCTAATCCTGCATGTAGCATTTCTGTCTGTATTCTGAATGTTCCCTGCTATTCTGAAGCAAACTTCAATAACCACTATAATTTTAATAAAGTCCGTTTATCGTGGTCCTCTATTGATTATGGCATGCATTTACAGTGGAGCTCAATTAGCTGATTACTAAACTGGAAAAAAACAAAAAAGCATTGGAGTATGGATGGAATCAATTTGCATGGTATAATGGATTGTGACCTTTCCCTCTTTTGCAGAACCATTAGATGAGCTGAAGATCAGGAGCCACAGCACTGAGCCACTACCAAAGCTGGAAAACAAAGAGAGAGGAGGTCACCATGGGGCATCTTCCTCCAGAGAGCCAATAAAAGCTCAGGAATGGGATGGCACACCAGGACCACCGCTTGTGTCTAGCAGACTCGGAAGGTCTTCTGTTAGTCCAACCATGTTGGCAGGAAATAATAGCTCAGGTAAGTGTGAGTACAGAAGAAAATAAGTAAATATGCAAGGGCTGAGTTTCTAGATCAGGTGCAATGGGCTACCTAGCAAAATTTGGGAAGTACTAGTTAATGAGAGATTAATGACACGTGAGCCTTTTGAGCATTTTGTAGGAATGCAAAAGGGGTCCAGTTGAGTGAACAGAGGATAAGAAGCCCTGCAAGGACTCTCCTTAAGTGGATATGATGCAAGAAGCCCTATTTCCTGCCGGGGATCATGGGACTTCTTGTTTTCTCCCATGCAAAATGAAGCCAGGCCTTTGGAGTGGGGGGGAGTTTGAGCTCTCGCCTTGGACGTTTCACATTGTCCTTATGCAAGAATCCAAGGTGGCATGCTATTAGCTTCATTGATCCAAGATCAGCAGCTTTCTGGCTTATCGGGACTCTCCTACATCAGGGCGTGAGAATGCGACAGTGGTTTGGTCCCGTAGAAAGAGAAGCAAAATAGGTAAGGCTATTCCTGCTGTGTTGAACAACTTCTTTTGTTTGTTATATAGTGCTACTCCTGTGCTGGTCCCAGAACACCAGAGACAAAATAGGTAAGGTGATGCATCTTGCTAAAGTGACTTCTACCTAAATTAGAAGACTGAAAGCTTACACACACTCACCAATGGAAACTGGTCCAGCAACAGGTAAGTGTGTTTCTTACATTGTGTATCAGTTCTATTGCTGAGTGTGTCTAAGCTTTCCTCCCAACCCACCACCGTTGTAGGCCCTCCTCACACAAGACTGTCACAACAGCAGAATGCAAAGCAAAGGGCTTCCTAATTTTGCACATTGCAAGTGTGCTGAAGTTTTAAAGTCAGTCAGTTACATTCCAGATAGGGTGGTCAGGTGTCACACTTTACAGAGGATTATACTCTGAAGCAAAAACAGAAGAACAAAGGACGAGCCTTCAGGATCAGGCCAGTGGCCCATCTAGTCCACCATCCTGTCCTCACAGTGACCAACCAGATACCTATGGGAAATCTGCCCGGGAGATCTGAGCACAGCTTCACTCTCGCTTCCTGCTCTTTCCAGCAGCTGGTATTCAGAATCATACTGGAGACAGAACATATCCGTCAGGGTTAGCTCACCATTGATAGCCTTACCCTCCAGGAATTTGTCTGGTCTGCTTTAAAAAATGAAGAAGCACAAGAAGGGACAGTAGCAGCCTTGGAGTTGCCTAACAACAGTTAGTCAGAAGCAGCTGGCTGGATGGGATAAAGCCAGCATGCTATTTTCTCTGTAGGTGGGTCACTGCTGCTGTCCCTTCTCGTGGTTCTTTCTTTTTAAAGCAGAGCAGACAAATCCACGCCACCCTCCCTGGCATCTTGCCCCCTTTCCCTCCCAGTGAACAACAGTGACCTAACTAGTTTAGCAGCTGGACCACCCCACCCTGCACTAATCTGCTTCCGCAGCTAGTACTAAGACAGCAGAATGAACAGGCACACTGGTCACCAAGTCACAGTCTTCCCCACAATGGCGAGATGTATTGCATTTCTATTTAAATTCTAAAACTTCTTTCTAACTTTGCACGTATACATATACACATAAATCAGTATATGCAATTATTGTTATTATTATATCAATGTCCTTCCTTGTCTTCTGTTTTGTTGGTGAATTTCCTCTTTGTTGGTGATGTGTAAGTGGACCCGCTAAATCCAGCTAAGAGTGAAGCAGATTGCTTTCCATGTGGAAGCAATTTTAAATTCTAATCTCTGTGTTTTATAGTTCTGGCATATTCCAGCCTAGAGTAAAGTAAACCTAACTCTGGGCTAGAATGTGTTATAATTATAAAACACAGAGATTAGAATTTAAAATTGCTTGCAGTCTTATCTGTTTCAGATACAGAGTGTGGTGCTGTTATCCAAAGAAAGGAAAATACAGTGAATGCATTTTGCAACACGTGCCTCTAAAGTATGGAGAAGTGATCAAGAGCAAAGTAGCATAGCTGTATTATCTATAGTTATCACGAACAGCTGGAGTTTTGAAACTCGTGCAGGCAAACTGATCTGTTAATGACTTGAGATGGTTAACAAAACTATATAAAGCTGAAACACGGTGGAATTTCTGTAGGCATTTAGACAGGGCATTATTTCTTCAAGATAATCCTGAATCAGCAGCACACCTGAAATGAGCATCCTTAATTTTGCAAATTTTGGGGACGCGGGTGGCGCTGTGGGTTAAAGCCTCAGCGCCTAGGGCTTGCCGATCGAAAGGTCGGCGGTTCGAATCCCCGCGGCGGGGTGCGCTCCCGTTGTTCGGTCCCAGCGCCTGCCAACCTAGCAGTTCGAAAGCACCCTCGGGTGCAAGTAGATAAATAGGGACCGCTTACCAGCGGGAAGGTAAACGGCGTTCCGTGTGCTGCGCTGGCTCGCCAGATGCAGCTTTGTCACGCTGGCCACGTGACCCGGAAGTGTCTCCGGACAGCGCTGGCCCCCGGCCTATAGATGTGAGATGGGCGCACAAACCCCAGAGTCTGTCAAGACTGGCCCGTTCGGGCAGGGGTACCTTTACCTTTACCTTTACCTTAATTTTGCAAATAAACCCACAGCACAGCTGATCATAGTGGGTTGGGATCAGTATTAACATTGTTTCTTATTTAGCTAACCCCAGATGTCAAAAGCCAATCAAATCACAATATTTTGCAACACTTCCAGAAAACGTTTCTGCTTTATAACAATCTTTTTTTTTTATGTGCGTGGATTTGGGGAGGGGGGGATGTCATCCCATGTAGACCAGCTTTCGAGACTGTTCTCAGAATCGGATTGTTAAAATGCGTCCTCAAGTGTGCATGTGTCACCGGAAAAACCGCACTTTTCAAGATCTTGGGTAGCAGTTTGCAGTGTGCTATGAAGACATTGTCCTGTCCACCAGTTACAGGGATGAAATAGATTGTGGCTGGTTGTTGAGGGGATCCGGTGTAAAGTAATACATTTGCATCTCTCCAGATCCCCTGCTCCTTACATGCAACAAGTGTGAAGTTTACTTCCTATTAGAGTGTGTACTTAATGCATACTAGGTTTTCCTTCTTTGGTCACTGTAGTGTGACTGCACTCCTCCCTGGGTGTGGTTCCTTCCATAATTAATTGGAAACTAGCTGGAACCTTAGTCTTACCTGCTAACAAGGCTTAATTGCACTGCTGAGCTGTTGATCTGTTGCTGACCGATAAATGCAACTTTTGAAATTATCTTGACCCCTGCTGGCTTCCTGGTATTAGGGCAGACTCAGTGTAAAGTATCTTCACATGGTCAGTATCCTTCTCAAACCTACGGGACACTACAGTGATGCTGGTCCAAATCCTAGCTTGGCACAGTTGCATGTGGAGCAAAGCTGTAGGAGTTAAGGGGCATGGTTGGGGTGACTGTCAGGCAGGGCTGCTTTACCCATTAAGCAAAACAAGTACATGCTAAGGGCATCGAGGGAAGTAGGGCACCACAGAAATTTTCCATTCCTAGATTTTTAACATTCATGGTCTCTAGTTGCTCAGCTGAGTGTTCATTTTCTCAGCTGTATATTAAAAAAAATCCCAACAGACCTTCTGATCGGCAAGTTCTAGGCTCTGTGGTTTAACCCACAGTGCCACCCACCCATAATACCTACCCCTGGGATGTGGCTCAGGGATGGAAACACTGTTCAGCCACACATTCCCAAAGGTGGATGTGGCGCTAGGAAAAAGTATGAAGAGCAATGGATAGGACCCTTTGTTTCAACCCCACAAAAGGAAGATGGCTCTATGTACATCGTCTTCCACCCAGGCCAGCAGGAGGCATGATCACAGCACATGTCCCAACCAGGCAAAAAACACTCAAGGAGGATGTGGAACAGGCTTGGTGAGGCTATGTGGACTGGGGAGATTCCCAAGGCCTGGACAGAGAGGCCTGAAGGGCTCAGCTTCCTCACTCTTACTCTTGAGCTGAAGTGCAAGCAGCAATTCTGGCTCTGTGCAGTTTCCCCCTGCCTGCTGCATCGGCAGACAGCAGGATCCGTGCAGCTGAGCCGCCTAACAGCTCAGCAGGACCCAGCTGGTTCTGGTGTTGCGCAGTGGGACGTAGAGCCTTCACACTAGTCCTCTTGTTATCTTCAGCGTGAAAGCGGAGGGCAGGCGGCCATCCTCCCTTCCAAGTCCCCTTTCATGTGGAGGCACAGCTGTGCATTCCCGCAGCATCAGATCTGGTTCACCTGATCCCCCCTCTCGCCGACTTCCACTTCTGATACTGCGTAGCGCCATTCAATTAGTTTCAATTGCTCCCAGCCTGTGTCATTATAGCCCATGTGCTGGGATGCTGTACCTTTGAAACTAGGCTATTTCCCCTCTGAGTTTGTAAATATTAAGGTGACCTTGGGCACTGCCTTCACCACTGCGTTTCATCCCTATGTGTCATCCCCTCGTCTCTTAGATAATTTCTCAGGGACGTTTCATTTCAGGTCTCTGCCATCAGAAGGCTTTTTAGAGGAATAGCTGTCAGTGATTTAAAAAAGAAAAAAGAGAAAAGAGAAAGAATCACTGCAGCCTCAAAAACATGCCACTGCTGTTTCAGTGGAAAACCACAGGGGGTTGGCAAAATGGGAGGCTTCATCGAACTCAACTGTGGATGTTTCAAACAGCATTTTCCAGAAGGTTGCTGCCTGCTTGGGATATAAGGCATTTTGCACTGCCACCTACTGCTGCAAAGATGCACTGTGCTCCATTTTAAGATGCTGTCCCACACTGTATTGTTTACTTGCGGTTTTATTTTTCATTTCTCAACATTGCAAACCTGGCACTTGGCCAGATCATTTAGAAGTCAGGTGAAAACGATTTGCAAGTAAAACAGTTGTGCGCTTAGTAAAGGTGCTTAGGATTAGAGAGGAATGGTGCTAATACATTATTAATCTTAGATATTAAGGTTTAAATGTTGACAAAAAGGATGCGCGAGACATTTGCCTTCGCTCACCTCCATCTTATGCAAGGGGAATAGCAAATTCTGTCTTCTTCTTTTAATTCAGCAGGAGGAAAACCACTTTAACTAACTTCCTTTGCCAGTTTGTCAGCAAATTAACCAGTTTCTGCTGCCTTTCCTGAAAGAGTCTACACAGAGATGTGCGATGCGTATACAATTAAAGTCATCATGTCATCTGCTGCAGATTTTATTGCTGATACTCCAGGCCTGGATGTTAGGGCTTATTGGACAAGAATCTGGATTGAAATCTTCTTCCTCCCACCCCCAATTTACTTTTGTACAGGGCTGAAATCAGCAGCTGGAATCCTTGGGTAGCTGCCAGGTTTCCAGGAGGGCCAACCGCTGATGCCAACCTTGGGCCCCCCATTTTAAAAAAGAAAGAATCTGGTGCAGCAGTCTGAACAGAGCCGTGTGACTGAGTCTAGCCACTGTAGCAATTCCCCACAACAGACCTAAAACAGCATCCTTGAGGCATTGTGGGAAATTAAAATGGTGGCTGCGCTCAAGTCGCCTGGGGCTGCTTGTGTTGCCCAAGGTGGGCACACTTCCAAGGGTGCCCTCCCAGGTGCAGGATAGGCGCTCTGGTGCCAGGGGTGGAGAGAGCCACCCATGGGGCGACATTTGATGCACTGCCCACCCCCGACTCCCAAGCCTCCCCCAGCTGTCAAAATGAAGGGGGAAGGAAGGATTGTCACCAGCAAAGCAACACAGCTCTCCGCCCCGCTTCCCCCGACGGCTCAGGGTAGGCTTGGGAGTCGCAGGTGGGTTCATGCCAAATGTCACCCCGCTCAGCTAAGACACCCATGGTGGCCCAACCCCACCACAACCTCCTTCCTCCACCCCTGCTTGTGGTGCTGCTCACAGCACTGCCACCTGCCATCATCCGATAAGCCCCAGATGATCCTGAGCAGGGAGAAGGGGGGGGTGCCCTGTGACAGTGAGGGGAAGAATGCAAGCCATTGCAGAGTTGTCTCTTTAGTTGCCAGATGGCACACCTAACCAGGGACGGCCACTCCCTCCCGCTGCTGCCCTTCCATCAAAGACTTGCACACCAGAGTCACATGGAAGTGGCTTCTAGTGAGATTTCATGGAACTCCCATGAGAACTTGCTAGAAGCCGCTGTCACTGCTTCTCCTCGCTTCCCCAGGGGATTCTGCCGCTTGAGGCGGTTGCCTCAGTCTGCCTCCTAGGTGGACCAGCCCTGTTCTTACTTGGAAAGAGACTAGATTTTCTACTGGGAACAAGTGCAAGGTAGTAAAATTACTACTAGGGGCACTATTGGGTTGTTGCTTTTATTTGTATTAGGTATTTTGTGGTTTTATATCTTGATTTTATTCTGTGAACCGCCCCTAGATCCCCGGGTAAGGGCAGTATATAAATTCAATTTTAAAAAGTAATAATACTCTGTGCCTTCTTTTAGAGAATGCCAGTGTGGTATAGTGGCTAGAGTACTGGACTAGGACCTGGGAGACCAGGGTTCAAATCCCTGATCAGCCATTAAATTCACTGGATGACTGTGGCTCATTGATGGTCTCTCAGCCTAACCTCCCTCACAGGGTAGTTGTGAGAATAAAATGGGAAGGGGACTGTGCATGCCGCCATGACCTCCTTAGAGCAAAGGTGAGATATAAACGTGATAGCTAGATAGATAGGTAAATAGATATAGAAGAGACCAAACTATACAGTCATAGAACTGTAAAGTTGGAAGGGACCCCGAGGGAACAGAAACGCTTGCTGTGGTGTTTTGCATTTGTTAACAACTATATTAGTTGGAGGGGTTAGCAGAGGAGGGTGGAGTTTATCAGAGTTTCCTCTCCCAGAGTTGGCGAGGAAAATTGAGAAGGAATTTGGCAGTACAGTGACATCTAGAGTCAAGCAGCCTCCACTACTGATCACTGGTACCAGGAAACTACTGCATATTTAGCCTACCTACTCACTGAAACACGCACACATAACTGAGTTGGTTAGAGCATGGTGTTTTATCATGTTTTACTATTCTGTTGGGAGCCACCCAGAGTGGCTTGGACAACCCAGTCAGATAGCCAGCATACAATTATTATTATTATTATTATTATTATTATTATTATTATTATTATTATTATTATTTTATTATGATAACACCAAGGTTGCAGGTTCAGTCACTGTATGGGATAGCTACATATTCCTGGACTAGATGCTCCTCAGGGCCCCAAATCTATAATTCTATATGACATGCAGCTCCATTATTACATAAAGCAATTTAAGATGCAGCATTTCGATCTTGAATGGGAATAAACATACAGAGGCCTTGTTTGCATGAGAAAGAAATAGGCTATTTCCTAACTAAAGTGCCAGTAAATAATTTGAATTATTTCAATTTTGTTTTTATTTTCTTACTTGGTTTTTTTTTAAAGAAAATAGTTTTAAAAGATTATAAATAACAACCACTTTTTGTTTTGAGTCTTAGAATAATGGACATAGGAAGGTGCTGGAGCAGTAACAGGAAATTATTACTACTAGAAAACTGGCAATGAAATCCTTATCTAATACCTATCTACTTACTACCCATTCAATGGGATTTATTCTCAGGCGAGTGTGTACTGGATTGTAGCCTGAAAGGTGCAATAGGCACACCATGCTAGAAATATAAGGCAAGGTAGATTCTTTAAAAGGAACAACCATTCTCTCTGAGTATGATACATTCCATTCCTTTGATGCCAGATGAAAGGGGTTTTTGCTACTGAAGATGTGATAATCTTCCATGATGATTTATGTGCCCAAGTGAGAATGCTAGCATTTCCATTTTCTGGAAACAAACAGTTCAGAAGCTGTGGTAGACAAGACCTTGCAGTTTTTCACATCAACGAAACTAAAGAACCACATTGCCTACAAGAAGCAGAGATGAACCAAACACCCCTACCCCAATGATTCTCCATCAAGGGAATTGCGTTCAAAACTTATCAAAGGGGGGAGAAAACATGGGTAAAATTTTATTGGGTGAGGTGTAGGGTTTTTTATGCACTTGCCTTATTTTTGAGGCGGTTGGGGAGTATTTGCGAGTGTCCTTTCATTCATTCTACAAATAATCTCTCCAGCAGTTTGCAGTCTGCAGCCTTCCTGGATGCCTAAGAGTTAATGATAGCCCATGAGAAGAAGTCACGAGGTAACTGCTCCCACAGGGCTTTTTTCATATAGGAAGTGAGAGCAACCAGGGAGGCTGCACAGTGCTGGAGAAATGATTATTGAGTTCACCCTCAGTCACTTTACAATGATATAACATTCTCAAAACTATTTGATTGGCTTGGCCCAGATCTTCAATGCCTACTCCTGAAGAGGAGAAGAGGAGGAGTGTTCAGTGGGGTATGACCAATGGACCCTAGGACCATTCAGTTGTATCCAGCTCAAGCCAGACAGCAAAGAGGTGTTCCGGTGGCACCTCGCAAGGGCCTCAAGTGCTGGCCAATCATTCAGCTTACTTGTGATTTCCTGCTTGTACTTCCTGCCAGTCATGACGAAAGTCAATCTGCCAAATCACACCTAGAGATGGACTGTGTGGAAAAAGAGGGAACCGCATGGCCAATCGGGAAACCTGGGGGGCGGGGGGGCTACTCATTGCTCCAAAGAAGCAGCCAGCCAAAGCTGATTCTCAACCTAGATCAGGCAGGTGGGATGCGACACCGAAGAAGGCTGACAAGGGAGGGGGGAGAGCTTTTATTGTGATGCCAGTGCCACCTCGTCTCAGCATGGCATCCTGAGCATCTTGATGGCAGTGTGCTCCCTGCACATGATCCCTATTTCCAGAGTCACCTGAGGGAGATCCAATCCACTCCCTGCTAAGCACATGTTTGAGCTGTGTTTTGTTGACAGCGGGTTCTGTTCCATAGGCCCTTGTGGTGGATAATCAAGGGCTTCTTTGAGGCAAATCTCAAAAACAAGTTGGGAACCATTGGAGGGCAGCAAGCTAGACCATGCTGCCAGAATATAGAGAGCAAAAGAGAAATGAGAACATCATAAACCACTGACTTTTACAACTATGCTTTTCCGTGGCTGTCTGGATTTGGACAAGGGACTCCAGAACTTGATCTCTGACCTGTTTCTTTTCCTTTCCAGAGCCGAAAGCAAGCTGCAGGTTAGGACGATCTGCATCCACATCAGGTGTGCCTCCTCCCTCTGTTACTCCTCTCAGGCAAGCCAGCGATCTGCAACAGAGCCAGGTACCATCGTTAGCCAATCGCGAATGACTTCCTGTGATGCAACATGCCAAATTTTCTCACCTCTCTGTGTGTCTGTCATCTGTTGCTGTAAATTGTTCTTCTGTGTATTTGGTTTGATTTCTGTTTGTATGCCTGTACATGTGCGTGTCTCTCTCTCTCTCTCTCTCTTTTATAAGCAAAGAAATTCTACCCTCTCCAGTATCATGTCAAGACTTTCTTTGCTGTTAATTCATTTTAAATCTCTGTTTGTCTCCTCTTCATTCTGTAATATAAATGTGCTGACCTTTCATACTCTATATATTAGCTGAATGCTGTGCACGCTTTTTTTTTTTTTGAGGGAAAAAATGATCCTGTGGTATATTTTTTTATCAACAATTTATCAATTTAATCGATGCTGTTTATAACATATATTTCTTTTAAATATCTCACGTACAACTTTTTTTTTTACTTTATTTCTCACTGACTTTGTATATACCATTTGAACTTTGACTTCTTGTATTATAATTATACGTGCATCTGTTTTGAGCTTGGTGCATGATTAGCAGTCATATAGATCTATCTGTCTGTCTATACATATATATACATATATATATACACACACACATACATTTTAGTGAAGCTGCAAAATATTTTGTTTTCTGCATGTGGCAGCTCATTTTTCATCAGCTCTTGCTTCTATATAATAGTAGTGGGACTATAAAGTAATATCTTGTGTTTTTATAAACTGGGAAAAACTTGCAATGAGCAGGGTATATATCAGGCATCCCCAAACTCGGCCCTCCAGATGTTTTGAGACCACAATTCCCATTGTCCCTGACTACTGGTCCTGCTAGCTAGGGATCATGGCAGTTGTAGGCCAAAAACATCTGAAGGGCCAAGGTTGAGGAAGCCTGGTATACATGGAAGGAAGTCCCATATATTGTGAATGACAGGGGGTGCAATGTGCTCTCTGCAAACCACCTCACTAATGGGTTTTCCTGTCCGCTAGGTGTTATTGGGTACCGGCCAAGGCCCACACTACTGTTGGAGGCCCACTGCTAATTCCAGAAGCCTCCTGGTCCCACTGCTCCTTCTCCTGGTTTTTACTGCCTATTTGCTGGACCAGAAGGAGGAGATAAATTAGCATCCTTTGCTTGCTGTGCACTTTGCCTTTGGGTGGTTGGGCCCTGGGGGAAATGGTGACTGAATGGGCAGTAGGAACAAAAGCAAGGAGGAGATGGGTCTGCTGAGGGTATCCTGCTGAAGGTCCCTCCAAGACCCTGAGCCACCACAATCACACAGGCAAGTCACCTAGGGGCATGTTTGGTTCCCAATAACAAGAACATCTCAGACAGCTGCACAAATAGAGATGGTTCCAAAGCAGACTTTAGGTGAACTGGAAAAGAAAAGTTGTCCAAAGCAGTTTTTATTTTTTTAAAAAAATGTATTGTTTCTTCCTTTCTCAAAACATGTTGGGAACTACATCAGTTTGTGCAGCTGATACTTAACTTCTTGGATTTCCCAGTCCCCCCGTAGCTGTTTTGTAATCCTCTCTGTTGTGTTGGTACAGGTTTTACCATCACTACAATATTGTCTCCAAAAAGGAACCTTCTTTCTGCCAGCAAATAAGTCAATTCAGTTGGGCTCTAACTGTTAGAGTAAGTAAAGGATACCTCTCTTTCTGGGTGAGCAGACAGGGTTTTCTCTCCTTAAGCCTATCTACATAGCTCCACCCTGGAAACTTAGCTTACAAATGCAGCAGTAAAAGGTGCTCAGGTGCTGAGATGTCCGAGTGATCAGCACTGCTTCACAGGGTATCTCACATTTGAAAGCTCTATTGTGTTAAAAACAGAAAGCTAGTGCATTAAGCAAAGGGATGGCTTGGAACTTTCCATGCCAGTGTACTAGTTTTCTCTTTGCAAGGAGGTTTTGGTTTTAGCAAGGGGGAGGGATTCAAATGTGGTATTCCCCACCTATACTATGAAGTGGAAGAGTCCTTTATAGTTCTGCAAGAGGGAAAATAGGGGAGATTCAGGGGATTGGTGTTGTGAAATGGAGAGGGAGTCTAAACAGCATAGCATCAATTACAAGGAGAAGTGCCTCTTCACCACAATTACAAAACTAGCAGTGAATATGTTTAACAAAACAAAGCCTTATTTTTTTTTTACGCTGAGCTGAAAGTTCATCCCATTGAACTTTCAGCTCAGCAGTAATGATACCACCTTAGCATTCTGCCACCTATTTTGCTGCATGTTTACACCAAGCCATAGTCACATTAGAGAATAGGATGCAATGTTGAGAAAGTAGGTAGGTAGGTAGGTAGGTCAATAGATAGATAAATCGTGGTTAAAAACTACCCAGTTTAAATATTACTACTTACAATATATTACAAAGATTTCACAACTGCAGAGGCAGCAGAGAAGTCAGTAGAATAATCATTCTATGTATATAACTTGAAGAAAGATAAGAAGATATGAATATTTAGCTTTATTAGATGAATGTCGAGATCATATCAAGTAGTGTTTTACGTAAGTGCAAGATTTAAAATATAAAATTACTTACGCAGCAATCCAAAACATGCAGCATGTTTAGGATTGAGGAACTGGAGGAACAGGGACTTCACTTAAGTGTTATTAGTGTCTTTTCTCAGACCCAAAGTATGAAGGCAATATTTGAATCCTTCCCCGCATCTCTTTTGTTTTGCTTTCGTGAAACTAGAATGTTGCAGGAACTCTAAAGAAATGCCACATTCTGGCTGGATTCTAGCAAAATCTTATCCGGATGGAAGGGAGTAAAAGGAACACAAAGCTCTAGCCGTTTGATAGCATCCTATTGTTTGTTTGTACTTCTGAATTTTCAGAGCACTTGGTAAGATTACAGAGCAGTGAACCCTGGTGCTGTGCGTAATGCCTATGGATTGCTGGGGCAATGCAGTTTTCTCTGTGCAGATGCCATTTAACTTTGAGGAATAGTGACTATAGGGCCCCATGTGCATGCTTTCATGTAAGTGGGAGATATGCACTAGCCTAACCTCTAAGGAATGGGACACGGGTGGCGCTGTGGGTTAAACCACAGAGCCTAGGACTTGCCGATCAGAAGGTTGGAGGTTCGATTCCCCGCGACGGGGTGAGCTCCCGTTGCTCGGTCCCTGCTCCTGCCAACCTAGCAGTTCGAAAGCACGTCAAAGTGCAAGTAGATAAGTAGGTACCGCTCTGGCGGGAAGGTAAACGGCATTTCCGTGCGCTGCTCTGGTTCACCAGAAGCAGCTTAGTCATACTGGCCACATGACCCAGAAGCTGTACGCCGGCTCCCTCGGCCAATAAAGCGAGATGAGCGCCGCAACCCCAGAGTCGGTCACAACTGGACCTAATGGTCAGGGGTCCCTTTACCTTTACCTTTAACCTCTAAAGACCAGCTCTGTGTGTTGACTAAATACTTGGGCAGTATCCAATTAACATGTTCCATTAGCTCAAGGATTTCTGCTTGTGCAGTGGAACTTGCCCCTCCTCCCACCCAATACCCTCTAAATCTGTTCTAGGTGTTCCCCCAACCCTCCAGGGAAATTTTGGGGAGGGCACAGGGAGCATATGGGGGAAACTCTCATAAAAATGAATGGGACGCCCCCCCCCCACCAATGGAGAGGTCAGGCACAGGACGTTGAACCACAGTGTGGGGGTATAATAATCCCTAAACCTAGCAACTAGGATCTTGAGACAGATTCGACCCACAAGCAACCCCACAGACCTGCTCATTTTTTAGCAGACCAACAAATGGTACATCACCTTAAGTCAAGGTTCATCAAGTCATTTGGGCACTTGAGGCAGCAGATCTCACTTCTTTTTAGCTGTGAGAAGAAGAAGAGTTTGGATTTGATATCCTGCTTTATCACTACCCGGAGGAGTCTCAAAGTGGCTAACATTCTCCTTTCCCTTCCTCCCCCACCAACAAACACTCTGTGAGGTGAGTGGGGCTGAGAGACTTCAGAGAAGTGTGACTGGCTCAAGGTCACCCAGCAGCTGCATGTGGAGGAGTGGGGACGCGAACCCGGTTCCCCAGATCTACCGCTCTTAACCACTACACCTCTCTGGTGAGGTGCTGGTGAGAGCCAGTGTGGTGTAGTGGTTAAGAGTGGTGGACTCGTAATCTGGTGAAATGGGTTCGCATCTCCCCTCTTCCACATACAGCTGCTGGGTGACCTTGGACTAGTCAAACGTCTGTGAAGTCTCTCAGCCTCAGCTTTGAGACTCCTTAGGGTAGTGATAAAGCGGGATATCAAAGCCAAACTCTTCTTTCTTTCTTTCTTTCTTTCTTTCTTTCTTTCTTTCTTTCTTTCTTTTTTTCCTTATTTTCACAAAGTTGTCTGATTTATTCCCATCAGTGGTTGGTGGAGCAGGATGGAGTCGGGTGGTTCTGGTAGCCTAGGCAAGGTGGCACGGAGTGTCAGATAGACAGCCACTGCACCCAACCCGTGCCATCTTCCCCATTGCCTCCCCCCTCCCCCTTTTGGTACCCGGAAGTAACCCCAGCCAGCTAAGCTGTGCCACTCCTTCCCACCCTGCCTCAATGACTATTACTGCTTTTCTGCACCTGTCCTTCATAGTTCCATTTGTAGGTCTGAAAGAACATGTATAATTAGCAGCTAGGGAGTAGGAGGACCTGTCCATTTTGGTTTTCCCAGTTTCTCATTTTTCCAATCTTAAAATCAGCTCTCCACAATTTGCAGATTTTTCTGCTATAAAACCCTCATGGGAAATTTTCAGTACTTTAGTGCAAACTTCTCCTGATAAACAATCAGTGGTACCTCTAGTTACGAACTTAATTCGTTCCGGAGGTTCGTTCTTAACCCGAAACTGTTCTTAACTAGAGGCATGCTTTCGCTGATGGGGCCTCTTGCTGCCGCTGCGCCGCCAGCAAACAATTTCTGTTCTCATTCTGGAGCAAAGTTCTCAACTCGAGGTAACTCTTCCAGGTAGTTAGCAGAGTTTGTAACCTGAAGCATTTGTAACCTGAGGCGTTTGTAACTCGAGGTACCACTGTATTTTTGTATGCAGTTTTGACTAATGCACACATTTTTGCAAGCAATTTCTCTTAATATAATGCATTTGTGTATTGTTTTAAGTAATATTTTCATTTTTATGCACATTTCAAATTGTTTGGTTGGACAACTGCATTGCAAAATTCAGATAACTGTGAATTTTAAAGGATTGCTGTTTTTCAGCTCTCGTGTTGTTTCAGAAATGGCAAATTTGATAAATCTGACTTTGCATGTGAAGTGAATCAAATTTCTCCCTCTTCCCTAATAATAGGTTTTAACTTTAACAAGATCTCTAGGAAGGGGTCCAAAAAAGCTGGCCTTGCATTGACTGTGAGAATAGTCAGCTTATGAAGTTTGTTCCTTGCTTCTCAGAGTCTTAAAATTAAGCTGGTGCATTCTGGTAATGCTTTAGAATGAGCACAGCAAACCAACTACATGTATTTCCCCTTGACAGCATCAAAGTCAAGATTATGTTTGTGAATATGAAATCTGTCCATTGCAGTTTTGTTCTTTGTCTACCCATAATTTCCAGCTTTCACTTTGGAAATGAAATTCCTTGCATGCTTATACTCTTCCATTGCACTGTAACAGCCACTAGATGGAGCTGGAATCCACACTATTATTTAAGTGAATATCTTGCTTTATTTTTATGAAAGGGAAATGGAGGGAAGTTCCATTTTCCCTGCTATTTTCTGACTGCCATTGATATATTTGCTAGTGCAATCAGAACAGCTCAGAAAGACTGGCAGGTGATTCACTGAACAACATCAATATTAGATCAAGTCAAAGCAATTCCAGCAAAGGGGAAAGTACAGAAACATCATAAAAAGTAACAGTTGTCCTGTTGGTGGAGGAAGCTGGAAGGAAATGAGTTGAATCAAAGCTACTGCTATGATGTTTCCTTAAAATGAATTGTGCTTCTGAGTATGCATTTCACCACTCCCACCCCAAGGCCGAATATTTATTTTTATTTTCAAATATGGGGTTGTGTCCAATGCATTGCTAAGTTGAAATCATTTAGATTGTTACTGGCAATTTGCTTTTCATCAGTGGAATATTGCCACACAAGAGAATGCATAAGCAGGTTGCTGTTAACTCTGTTGCAAAATAGATTGCACAACCAGTTGTACAACGAGTTTCCACTAAGATAACTGTTGCATTGGATTCCCCCATTGTGCACCATTAAAACTCACCTGTCTGCTAGTGCAAGAGTTCTTGTGCTAGCAGACAGAGAACATTAGATACAGCCCATTGCATGCCTCATCACTATTCCCCTTAATCTATGAGTTGCCACAATTCTGAAAGATCCCTAGTCTCCCTTTGCTACTCCAGGAAAGGGGGGGGGGAGAGGGGCCTGTTGGGTGGTCATTATAGCCAGGTGTTGCAGGAGTGTTCTGCAAGAGAAAAGCTCTACAGCAGGATTAGTGGATCCCAGGGTAGAAAATGTGACACAGGACAGCAGCTGGACAGAAAAATAAAATAGATGGAGGCAACTAATGTTGGTTCTGTATGGAAGGTAAGGGTTAAATGTGTGAAGTTTGATGTCTTTAATGGACAAGAACATATAAAAGATACATAGATGATATAGACAGTTTGTGACTCTGCAGTCTTAAAGTTGTTATTTGCCTCGTGTAAAAACCTTTCAAAGCTTCGGTAAAGGTAAAGGGACCCCTGACAATTAAATCTAGTTGTGAACGATTTTGGGGTTGCGGCACTCATCTCGCTTTAAAGGCCGAGGGAGCCGGCTTTTGTCTGCTTCTTTTCAAAGATTAAGAACTGCTTAATTGATGGAACCTAGCCTGGCAAAATCTACCTCTAAAATTTAGCCTCATCTTTCTTTGAAAGATGTACAAAATGTTCCCCAAACCCTATTGGTTTTGAGGTTAAAACTTTAACACACACACACAAACTTATGTGGACTTGAAATGTGTTGTGTACAATTGTTTTTGTACTGTTTGATGTGTAGGTGGTTATTAACTGAGATTTGTGTTTCTCTTTTTTGGGTGCCCACAAGAGGGAGGTATTGATCTACTTTGTTTTATAGTGTTTAGTTTTTGTAAAGGACGAAAGTTTTACCCACCATACAAAGGAACAATCATGTGGTCTGATGGAGCCTAGAATTTCTAAATTTTCTGAAAATGAACTGGCGAAACACAGTGACAACTATTTTACTCATTTACAGTAGGCAGCATGTTTCATTGGGGTTTGTCTAGTCAGACAACTGGTCTAAAATAAAACACATTTCTCATAAGGTTAAGCATGTCAGCACAGATTTCATCAGCCTTCAACCATCCTCCCATTTCCTTCACATACTGAATTGACAG
The DNA here is from genome assembly GCF_965113315.1 of Podarcis vaucheri. NCBI lineage: Eukaryota > Metazoa > Chordata > Lepidosauria > Squamata > Lacertidae > Podarcis > Podarcis vaucheri. The sequence goes on along the minus strand of NC_138763.1, from coordinate 31,097,373 downwards.
ATTTTTCATTTATTAACATTCAGTGATCCATAACTTGAATCCAGCACCATTATTGATATTGATACTGTACATTTTTGCAGGCAAACTGTTGCATACAGGTTATCTCAGTATTTTCCCTCTTATGGATCAGCTACTCTCACAATCCATGAGTAGCATCTCATACAAACTACATTGCTAGAGTTTTCACAGGCAGGCATCATCTCACTTTTCTTGCATGCTTACTTTTTAATATCCCAGCATGGAATCCAAAGCATTGCACTGCATGGTCACCCATCCAGGGACTAACTGAACCAAGACCTGCTTAGCTTCAGCAAGGTGGTGGCCTCATGTGCCCTTAGACTGTACACTGGGACCCACATTTTAAAGGTGATTTAATGGTGGTTTTGCTTATGGCCATGCAAGGTAGGACATCCATTGTCCACCAGTCACTCTTTTTCCTATTGCAGCCCTCTGTGTCACATCGCATACTGCTAGAGAGGGTTCCCCAACACTTAGGAGCAGTTTTCAGGAGGTATGGAGTGGGGGCTGCAGTGGATAGAGGATTAGCAAAATCCTGGTAACCAACCCTTCATGAGTGGAAGTGCAAAACTACCATTGGATACAAGATTCCATCAGAACACTAACCTATGGAGGGTATAATAATAATAATAATAATAATAATAATAATAATAATAATAATTTTTTATTTATACACTGCCCATCTGGCTGGGTTTCCCCAGCCACTCTGGGCAGCTTCCAACCGAATATTAAAACCAATACAGCATCAAACATTGAAAACTTCCCTAAACAGCCTTCAGCTGTCTTTTAAAAGTAAAATAGTTGCTTATTGCCATGACATCTGCTGGGAGGGCACTACCGAGAAGGCCCTCTGTCTGGTTCGCTGTAACCTCACTTCTCGCAGTGAGGGAACCGCCAGAAGGCCCTCGGCGCTGGACCTCAGTGTCCGAGCTGAACGATGGGGGTGGAGACGCTCCTTCAGGTATACAGGACCAAGGCCGTTTAGGGCTTTAAAGGTCAGCACCAACACTTTGAATTGTGCTTAGAAACGTACTGGAAGCCAATGAAGATCTTTCAGGATTAGTGTTATATAAGCTTGGTATTATCCATAAGTTGGGTCACTGACACCTGACCATGCAACATTGCTACATCCATACTGCAAAGTCCTGAGCTGCATATGGAGTTGCTGACTGCCCTGTTAATATAGAAAGCTAACAGGGAAATTGAACCTTCCATGAGTATTATTTAGATACCTGGTGTCATGTTTTAGTCCACATCAAACATTTAAATGATTATTATGTCACTTTGAACAGTCACAGAGAATCCTGGTTACTGTAGTGTGTTAAGAGTGCAGGGAATTGTGGTTGTGTGGACTAATCACCATCAACCAACTACAGTTCCTAGAATTCCCCAGGGGAGGCCATGACTGTTAAAGTGGTATAAGAGTGCTATAATAAGAATGGGAAATTCATGAAAGGAAAGGCAGGCATCAGACCAAGGGAATAAGTGGTCCTCATTGGAGAAATGTTAAGAACTCTTCCAGGGTCTCCTATAAACCTATGATGGCCTGGTTTATAATCTGAGAAAAAGCTGGAAGCGAATAAAGCAAATCAATCCAAATGATCTGAGGGTGCCATACTTGAGCTTAGGTTAGGTACGTATTCAGGAATGAAGAAAGGTTGAAAGATGGAGGTGATGGAAAATAGAGAACTAGAGCCAAATCACGGATCAGGAATCAGAAGCTAGAGGATAAGAGCCAGAATCCAGAAAGGCAATTTGATAATGAAAGGTTGAGGCTAGGCTACAGTAGGGCACATCTGTAGACTGCAACAGAACAAAGGCAAAACAAATAGGGATAAGGATGCACAGAGATGTCTGTTAAGTCTCTCATCCATAGTCATTTCCCATGCAATCCTAGATGTGTCTATTCAGAAGGAAGTTCTACAGGGATAAGTGAGGCTTATTCCCATGTAAGCATGTAGAGGATTGTAGCCATAGGTAGCTTTTGAACATGTGGTGCAGGTAAGAGCTTTGAGGAGTGCAGCTCACTTCCTCAGAAGTACCTGCTATTAAATGAAAGTAAAACAGTTCTTTAAGTAGATGTGTTTAGGATCAGGGTGTTAGTTTTTATACTACTATACTATAAAAATTTATGCAGATGTAAATGTGTGCAATAAAATATAATATTTCCACCAAAAAGACCTCACAGTCACAACAGCACAGCGGCATTTGTGAGGCAGTTGTATAGCGACTAACCAAACGTGGTTATTGGTAGACAAACATTTTATCCTTATGGCTTCATTGGTCTACAGGGGCTATCCCATGACAGGGTTCTCCAGGGTGATTGGTTTAGGATGCAGCAGATCTCCAGCTCAGGCAGCTGATTCCTGGCTCAAGCAGTGTTAAGTCCCCAGCCCCTGCTCAGTGGAAGGTATTCCAGAGAGGCTTTCTCATTTTAACTAGTGTAACTTTGCACTGGCTTAACTTACATTGGCCTGCTTGGTGCTAGTTTCTTGTGCGTAGGACTGCTTCCTGAATTTATTACGGCTTTTGAACCATGTTTTGTTTTTGTCTACTTAGCAAATAAAAAGAAAGAAAATGTAAGTGCTTCATTCGCTTTTTATAACTGCCTTTCATGTGATACCGTTCAAACATCACAGTGAACTTACGAGGGACTACATGACAGTTGAATGAAATGAAGCTTATGGTAATAAGATATTAATATTATTTGTCAGCCTATGTGTATCTATAGGTTAGTTGTAACTTTATTGCGTAAGAGTCCAAGATCCTTCATAAGAGACTCCCCTTTTCATATAATGGGGGGGGGGAGGGAGGAAATTCGCTTTCTAAGACCTGGAGCAGAAATTATCATTTTAATCAAGTTGAGAAAATAAATGTGGCCCACACAGGATTGCTCAGTTGCTTTCCTGTGGCTCTTCTGCACCTGCTGTTGAAATCCTTGTGCCTTTCTTTTCTCCTTTGGTGTACATTTATGTTTGACTCAGGGCAACAATTTTATAGGGTATTTACTCATAAATAAAAAAAAGAAAACAATGATTAAAAGTGGCATGAAGCAAAAGTTTATGGCAGCATGGCAGACTGCCTGTAGTTTCGCCATTCCCTTGAGAAAGGAAAATAGAGAGCCTATTTATAATGTGCTATAAATAGAATGCCACTTCTTTCATCTAGCACACATTTCTCTTTTATCCACAAACACTGCTTTTTTGCCTTTCTGATATGTGAATTTGCTGGGTTTCACCCATGCGTCTTCTGTTTAAACTGTGTGTGTGAGAGAGGGAGACACCACACAGGACACTGTGAACAAAAGTACCGTTTTCTTTATCACCATCTCTTTTGTTACATCACAGACCGCTCTAGCCTTGTTGCCATGGTGACCATAATTTCATCAGATTCCCCCTCAAATGTTTGTAAAGCCTTATACAGTATATTGCACTTACTGCAACTGTATAGTATCTTGTCTGTATACTGTATGCCCATAAATATGTATATTTATTCACCCATGTATGTATGTATAGTTTGTTTATATATCTGTATATGTATGTGTGTCTCTTCATAGTCTGTCTCTGAAATGTTTGACTTCCTCACAAACATTATATGTCTGCAAGTTATGATGAAGTATGGATGCCAGCACTCACTTTTGATAACTTATAACCTTCATTTTGTCTTGTTAAACAATGAAAATAAAAACTTCGTGTATTTTAAATGAGAATTTTAAAACAGTGGTTACTTTTCTTTTACTTTCAAGCGTGGCCCCTTGGGATAGGGTGGGGTCATTTGTTTTAGCAGCCTGTGTGGGGATTCTTGGTTCAGGTGTAGGGTGGACAGCTGGAATGATTCCCTCTTAAGAGCAAAGGTCTCAGCGTATTGTATTATGCATGACATGAAAAAGGTAGATTAAAAAAAAGTCTCCCTCTGTCATACCAGAACCCATGGACATCCAGTGCATTTGAAGGTTGGAAAATTCAGGACGAACCAAGGAAGTATTTCTTCGCACAGCACATATTTAAACTATGTTATTCTCTCACTCCAGAGGCAGTGATGGCCACCAACTTTTGCTGGAAAAAGCAGGAGACGAAAGTGCTTTTATGCTTGGCTCCTGCTTATGGGCTTCTCACAGGCCTCTGGTTGGCCACTGTGAGAAAAGGATATTAGACTATATCTGCTATTGGCTCAATCCAGCAGGGCTCTGCTTATGATCCCATGTTTATGTTCAGGGAGTGGAGAGCAACTGCCTGGGTTCGAGAAAGTGGCTTCCCAATGGTGAACAAGCCAGCAATCCTTAAAGGGAACAAGGTAGAGCAGCAGAAAAACAAGTATCAGGGCTGTGATATTAGACTGAAGGGTGGGAAAGCTGTACCATCTGTAGAGAATTGGCATAGAAACATTAAAGGGGGTAAAGGGGACCCCTGACCATTAGGTCCAGTCGTGGCCGACTCTGGGGTTGCGGCACTCATCTTGCTTTATTGGCCGAGGGAGCCGGCTTACAGCTTCCGGGTCATGTAGCCAGCATGACTAAGCCGCTTCTGGCGAACCACAGCAGCGCACAGAAACGCCGTTTACCTTCCCGCCAGAGCGGTACCTATTAATTTACTTGCACTTTTGACGTGCTTTTGAACTGCTAGGTTGGCAGGAGCAACGGGAGCTCACCCCATCACGGGGATTCAAACCGCCGACCTTCTGATCGGCAAGTCCTAGGCTCTGCGGTTTAACCCACACGCATCCCTTTTATAGAAACATTAGGGGTGCCTCAATGTTAGTCCCTCACTGGGGGAATCTCAGTCTATCACTAGCGGTCCCATTATATCATTGCCCATACATGGACAGAGATGGAAAACTCAGATACAAGAGGCGAATTCATAAAGCATAGGGCTTCTCCACAGAGTGTTGCATTTAGCCATCATTTCCTTCTCCTAGCCTTAGGCACACAGAGGGAAGCCTAAACACCATTCCCACACCTGGGTATTTCGGTCTTTGCTCAACTAGTTTGGGTTGTTTAGTTAAGCAACAAGGGTTGTTACTCTTAAGTTCTCTTCTAACAAATAATGAAGGTCTCAGCCTTGTAGTTATATTCTTAGTTTTATATTCGTTTCTTTTGCAAGGTTCATAATTACCGGTACATGCTAGTTACCATGGGCTATAGGCACTGATATGTGTTTCAGATAATTAAAAGCAGACTCAATAAGCTATATCATGGTGTGACTTCTTGCAGCCAATAAGAATGGGCATTAAATAGTATAGTATTGAGTTAAACTTGTTAGGGTTAGGCATTCTTGTTAAAATCAAAATTGTAAACAAATGAAACATTTCTAACCCTGATCATTGCTAAATTACAGTTCATCCTGAGATATTTTCTGTTTCATAGGGCTGATGTTGGTAAATCACACATTGTTAAATTTGGCTTAATGTACAAAGGTGTTTGGTTTTAATATTTACCTTGGCCTCTTTGGATTTCCTTCATTCTCTTAGAATATGATATGTGCCTCTTTTCTTCTTCTTGCAACTGGGGTAATTAGAGATTGCTGTGCAGATGAGGCCACGTTGATCTAGGACCCCCAACTCTCAATAATTTTATCTGTGTCTATAACCATGTCCCACTGTAACCCCACTCAGATCAAAAGCATGGCAGCAGTGAGTAGCCCAAAGTCTCAATGAAAAGAATCCCAGATGTACTAGGTGTCAAAAATCTCATCATCTCAAAGTCAATGTTTCCGTCTTCATTTTAGCATGCTTGTCATTAAAAAAAGAAAAAAAGAAATTGGGTGGATGGTGCTAAGATTGTTGATCATATTCACTGAGTAAAAATGCATTTAAAGTGATGGAATCTATCACAGTTCTCAACACAATCATTTTCACAGTCCCTGGTTAGGTAAATAATACATGGAAACTAGCTGTTGCCCTCCAGCTCATAATATGTTTCCATAGTGATGTTTGGCTCTGAGTACCACTCCACAGCCCCACTTTAACATCCTATTCCCCACACTGGACACCTGCCACAAAGAGGCTCCAGATGAAATCTTGGCCAGCCTCCATTCTGTTCTTACTGGACATACAGATGATCAGTAACACCAGACTTTACATTGGGCACATAAGTGCTTTGCTGGATTACAGCCTCTATTAGGAACTGTCTGTGCTAACATAAGGCATATTTACTTTTTAAGGGTAATAACTTCCATTCAATTAGTGTTAATTTTATTATTTATCTTTGGGGACTTGGTCCAGCTGGATTGCTCTAACTGAACAATAAATTACGGCAGCCTCGTGTACCTTCTTTCTGGAAGGACAACACATTTTCACAAAAAGAGGTGGTGGGTGGTTGTTCTAAAATAATAATTTTTGATTGCCAAACTCAAAATCCCTCTTTTGTGCAAGACCTTCCTTCTGCAGGTTAACTTTTTCTTCTTCATCTTCAGAAACTCAGTTTTAGCCTGTAGCTTATGGGGTTAGGGAGGAAGTAACTTAGAAGGATGGATTCTGGAAACCAACAACAACAAAATGAGTTGAGGATATGTTCCACCAGAGGTTCTTGGGAATTCAATCTGATCCAAATCTCTCTCGGGTTAATGAGATTCATTCTAGTGACTTAGAAGAAATTTTACTCAAGCCTTAAGTGTTGAAGGACACAGTCACTTCTACACTGGACAGTGCTTGGACTACTTACTGTGTGTGCTCAAGTTTACAAAGTGCTTCAGAATCCTGCCCTGCTCAGGTGGTCACAACAAAGCACTGATAATTGCTTGGGGGAGAAGAGCAGGGTTGTGTGTGCTTGTCCTGCCCCCACCATCACATCCCACCCAAAGGCTCTCAATGGGTTGAGGGCATATTGCCGCAGGGCAGCCTGCTGAATGTGTGTTGACTCTTCCCAATGACTGCCTGTTTTAATGAAAAAATGAATGTAAATATATTTCCACTGCTGTTCTTTTTAGCACAAGAAATAAGCACTATGCCAACAGAACATTAGTTCCATGTTGGAAAATACAGCTGACCTGTGAAGATAACTTCCAGATCGTTTGTCTGGTCCTCCCCTGTTCCACAAGTCCCTTCACAGCATAACTTGCGGAACTCCAAATGCCAAGAATTATCTCCTCTTATTCTCTTCCGACAGAAGATGAAAATACTCCCATTTACTTCATTGTGCAGGAGGGAACTGAATTTACTGGCAGTGACTTACCTTGAGTCATGCTGCCTGCTGCTCTGTGACTCACTTCGATGTTAAGGATTTGTCACCTGAGGAGTGGGGAGAATCTTTCCTTTTTGCTTAATCCTGCATCCTTTTCAGATGTGGGATGCATCAATTTAATAAGCCTAAACATTCTCAGATGACAGAAAAGTGATGAATTAAACCTTTAGGCCTCAGACATAAAACAATCTGTCCCTGTGTCATTCAAATGACTTCAATGTTTTGATATTATCTTGCGTGTGCTTCTTAATAATAATTGTACTGTGACTCTTCCCTTCTACAGCCTGTTTTCTAGCCCTACTCAAGGGATGGAGATCCTGTGGTCCTCCAGGAAAGGTCCTAGAACATATAATGTTCTAGTGTGATTACAAAGACCCAGCATGGGTTTCTCAAAAACAAGTCATGCCAGACGAATCTCATTTCTTTTTCTGATACAGTTACGAGCTTGGTGGATCAGGGGAATGCTGTGGATGTAGTGTATCTTGATTTCAGTAAAGCTTCATATTTTTGTGGAGAAGCTGTAAAATGTGGGTTGTACAAGGTAACTGTTAGTTAGATCTGTAACTGGTTAATTGACCAAACCCAAAGAGTGCTCACTAATCGTTTCTCATCAATTTGAAAGAAGTGACAAGAAGATGTCACAGGGTTCTGTCCTAGGCACACTGTTGTTCAACTATGTGAAAATGATTTAGGGATCTTAGTAGACCACAAACTGAACATGAGTCAACAGTGTGAAGCAACAGCAACAAAAAGAGTGGGGGGGAGGCTAATGCTATTCTAGGCTCTATCAACAGAAGAATACTGTCTCAAATGAGGGAAGTCATAGTCTTGATCTATTCTACCTTGGTCAGACCACATCTGGAGTACTGTGTGTATTTCTGTGCCACAATTTAAGAAGGACATTGACAAGCAGGTATGTGTACAGAGGAGTTTCACCAAGATGATCAAGGGTCCGAAAACTACTACTTAAGCCTTCTGAGGAATGGTTGAGGGAGTTGGGCGTATTTAGCCTGGAAAAGAAGAGACTGACAGCCAAATATCTAAAGGGCTGTCACATAGAGGATAAAGCAAACATGTTTTCTCCTGCTCTGGAGGGTAGGGCTCAAACCAATAGCTTCAAGTTACAAGAAAGGAGATTCTGACTAAACATCAGAAAGAACTTTCTGATGGTGAGCTGTTCAGCAGTGGAACTGACTCCCTTGGAAGGTGGTGGTGGACTCTCCTTCCTTTGGGGTTTTAAAGCAGAGGTTAGATGGCCATCTGTCATGGATATTTTAGTCGAGATTCCGGCATTGCAGGGGGTTGCACTAGAAGGCCCTTTGGGTCCCTTCCAATTGTACAATATATGATGCTATGATTCTATTATTAGTACCCAGGGTTCATAATCTAACATGCCAGCCGTCTTGCTTCAAAAATCTGCAGGTAAATAGCAAAGACATCCCATATTTGTATAGATAATAGATTTGTACCAGAATTTGCTTATCTCATCAATATAATAGAAAAATGCATTCACCAGACATACTGAATCCAGGAATTTAAAGAATTCTATGCCTTAATTGTTCAGTCAGAGTTGGCAAGTAGTGCCCTCACTTTTTCCCTCTTTACAGCAAACGGTAAGTGATTCCTTCAACAAGCCTCTCCTTTTTTTTTGTTTGCCTGATGACAGCTCTACAAAAAGTGAAAAGCGTTGCACTTTTCAGGAAACCACCTTATGGGTTCCTTTATTTTTGGACACACTGGCCATTTCGAAACGACTGCATTTTTAATTAAATTCAGCCATCGCTTCTGTGCATCCTTTCATCTCACACTGGTTTGTCCATTTTGTTCCTGTGCAGCAATTGTGGAAAAGAACTTTGTTTTGATACGTAATGAGCTCCATGATCACACCCATATCATTTTATTTGGTTCTCCCCCATACCTACTCTAAATGTAGAATCAACCCCACTGCACACCCAGTAGGAGAGGGAAGAAACCCACCAGAACCAGGAGAGAACAACCACTTCCACAGCCTAGTAGCGTAAACAATTACAGTAAAGTAAGTGTGATAATGCAATACTGGGGGAAAGTATGGAAACACCTACTGAAGTGTGGGCATGTCTCAGTGACCAGAGCTTCAAATGCTGCCATATGCACAAAGAGGTGGGAAAGGCTTTTCGTCTGAGGAAAACTAAGAAGGGGTTTTTTTTTGCGCTATGATGTCAACCACCTTGTCCCAGGGAGCTGCAGCTGGGAGGGTTTTTGCAGCACAATGGTTCAGCATTGTTTTTAAAAAGTTCTACATGGAGAGAGAAAATGGAAGACAATGTGCCCCGTTTCTGCTGTGAACAGCAATGCATTTGTTTGTTTATTTATTTACTTGAGAATAGCTCTGCAGCTGGGGGAAAACAGTAGTATCTTGCCCATCCACAAGGTGAAGCAGAATTAAGGTGCTGTGGAGCTGGGGGTGGGGGAGTGAGAGGGGAACATGCTCCTACCCATCTTTAGGAGTTCCAGCACTGTGCTCTGGAAACATGCGAGGTAAGGCTGAGGGGTCAAGTCATCCCCTACAACTCTTGGAGGTGATGAGAGTGACAGTGAGGAGAAGAGGGCTAGAACACTCGAACCCACAGCCTTTTCCTTCCCCTTGCGTGCTTGAAGAATGTGGTGTGGGGAGTTCTGAAGATAGCTAATGCTATACCATAACATAATAAAAAAGTAAAGGCACCCCTGACCGTTAGGTCCAGTCGTGGCCGACTCTGGGGTTGTGGCGCTCATCTTGCTTTATTGGCCAAGGGAGCCGGCGTACAGCTTCCGGGTCATGTGGCCAGCATGACTAAGCCGTTTCTGGCGAACCAGAACAGCGCACAGAAATGCCATTTACCTTCCCGCCAGAGTGGTGCCTATTTATCTACTTGCACTTTGACGTGCGTTCGAACTGCTAGGTTGGCAGGAGCAGGGACCGAGCAACGGGAGCTCACCCCGTCGCAGGGATTTGAACCGCCAACCTTCTGATCGGCAAGCCCTAGGCTCTGTGGTTTAACCCACAGCGCCACCTGCGTCCCTATAACATAATAGATCGATTCATATTTAGGTACACTCTAACTGGAAGTTCCCCTTCTCAAGCTTCCATCGAACAAGAACTGCACTGAAACACAGCAAATGCTTCCATTTATTTCAGTGGGGCTTGTGCAGATGCACTTTTTGTTCAATTAGGCATGGTGCATGTAATAAGTTTATTATTACAAAGAGAATCAGCTGCTGAAGCAGAATCACATTCATATAATGATAAGGCTTTTGTCTTCTTTTACTTTTATTAATATCATTTTTTCCACCTCCATAATCTCTCTATATTTTTGGTCACTTTTTCGTTTGCAAAAAAAATGTGTTTTCTTATAGGTGTTTCCATATTTTTTTTCACTTGTGCTTTGTGTATTGAGTTATTGACTTTGTGTACAGTGTTGACACCGTTTGTTTCTTGTGGTGCGTGTTTGGTGCTTTCAGTGCTGAGAGGCACTAAAAGAAGATCTGCATATTGAAATGCTGATATTATTGCCTCCATTGAGAGTCACATTTTATTGAAACTAACTAGCCATAAATGTCTGAGTAGGAATGAACAATTTAATCAGCTAATCAGTGGACCTAATTTGATTAATTGCAGATTAAAAAGATGAAATTACATTTGAGATGTGCCCTCTGAAAGGATGCTGAGCACTGATAGCATTGTGGTAGACAAGCTTAGCACATCTCTTGATTGAGGAAATGCATTTTATCTAGTTTTCATTTAACAGACAAAATATATTTATTATTTAGTCATACAAAGGTTTGTCAGTTCTTACATACTATGTGATACTTTAATTGATGAACGAGTCAGTTAATTTGCTCAGAGGCAATAAAATTAATTGATTTAAAAACCCTTTAATTAGTCGACATTGCAGTGCCTGACATTTTTAAAAGCTCGTACTAATTCAGAGAAATATTAATTTTTTTGTCTTCCAAGCATTAACGGCACTCCTATTTCCTCTTCAGGAAATGATTGAATCGTGTAACCCTTCTTCAGAATGCAATGTTACTACCCAATAGTAAGAAAGAACACAGGCTTGTTGTATTCCTCTTCTTCAGACTGATTGACGTTGCAGCTGAGTATGTTATGCTCAGACATAACTGGGTGCTCAATGCAAGACCTGGTTCAATGTGAGCAAAGAATGATGGGGTTGGAACCAGTGGCGTGTGGTGAAATTTTCTGTAGGGGAACAGTTAGGGCCAGAGGCACCAGATTGTGAGCATGATTGCGGGTGGTGGTGGTGCAGGGAACATCCTGACGTCCTGATGTCATGTGCATGAGCATCGCACCTACCTCCCTAAGCCAAGCAGAAAGTTCCCGGGCTTTGGGAATGAAGCACCAGGCCTCTGACAGGCTGCTGGAGCCCTGCTTCCTCCTTCCCAAATCCAGGCAGGCTTTAGAAAGGTGGTAGGAAAGCTCTTGGACCCTGTAGAACATCAATCCTCCCTCCCTAAGCTGGGCAGAAGCTTCCCGGGCTTTGGGAAGGAGGCGCTGGGCTTTAATACTCTAATTTACCAGAAATATTTAAGGGACTAGCCTAGCCCCCTAGTCCACGGACCGCACACCACTGGTTGGAACTGCCTGTGTAAATCAATTTAAAACAGCTCCCTCCTACATCCCTACCTCAATTCCCCAGCTTTCACACATCATGAGAACAGTCTTAATGCTATGGAAGCTATGGCCATTTTTGTGGTTTCTGTTTACCAAAACAACTGTTTACCAAAATCTCAAGGCAGATGCAGAGGCACCCTGAGCCCTCTTCCATCGCTGCAATGCTGTAACACTGTTGTCATGTGGGGGGAGAGGGGGTTAAAGGGATATGTGCAATACCTCTGCTTTACCTCATCAGCAGTCTCAGTGCCCCCCATGAATTTGGGGGCCACTGTGTGAAGCTGTAGTCTCCTGCATTAATAAAGGATCCCCACACATTTTTGACCCTGATTTTCTAGGGTTCTGACTATGGGCATGTAGCCACCCACCAAACCATGGAGGGTGATGATAATGATGGAGGGATGGTGCAGTTAATGTGCTCACCTTGCAGGGCCACCCAATGATCAGTTTCATGGTACCTGAATGTGCCTTCAGTCATTGTTGACTACAGAACTGAGGGGGAATAAGCATGGTTGCCAAGGTGACCATCTGGTACCTGAACAATATTATGTTACCTTTAGTGAGCCCTTCAGAATCATCTTTACTCTTTGGTGTGCATCTATAGTTTTCTTTTGCTGTGATTTGGCACCCAACTGAATTTTGCCCTGTACTTAAACATTTGAAGAAGCTGTCAGATGGCTAATCATTGGGGTTAACGCTGCACCTTATTGTGATCTTCTCTTATGGGAACACATCACTGGGAGGATTTTTACATGCTGAACGCACATGTACACACACACTCTATCTCACACACAGACTCACACATGCTGGAAGTCATAAAAATAAAGGGAAAATTGCCATACAAATGGAAACAAAGCATTGCTCCAGGGCAAAACTCTAAAAGATCAATACTGAATGGGGGAAGGCCAGTGGGGAGAGAGACTCTGAGAGAAAAGACAAGCAGAAGGCTGAGCTTCACCATTTTTTCTCCTTGAGAGAAGAAAGTTGCTGCTCTGGGACATGGGCTTTTTGAATGAGAAGAGAAGTCTAGGGGACAGAACATAGGCTAGGTCTATATCAGCTTCTCCTGTTTCCAGAAAATATTCTCCCCTGCAAAACTGAGGGGAGGCAGGAGGAGATATTTCTCCAAAATTATGAGGGGATGATTGTTGCTTACCATATTGAATATCACTTGGAAGTGCAGCCAGTGGGAAACTCTGAAGAGAGTCATCTTCCACTCTCATTGGCTGCACTCCCCAGCATGTTTAGAGAACAACACACAGTGATGTCATATGACCAGGACTTTTTTCAGCCGGAACTTGCCGGAACTCAGTTCCGACACCTCTCAGGTGGGCGCCATTGCCATTATAAGAGAACAAGGGAGGTATTCACGGTGAGTTCTGGCACCTCTTTTTCTAGAAAAATAACACTGCCTTGATCCCTACCTTTTCCAGGAAATGTGCCACTATGTGAATCCTGATTTTTCAGAGTTGCTAAACATGCAGGGGTTTCTCCGCAAGCACAGAAGGCTCCCCACTTCACAAGTTCACCCTCCAACATGAGGAGGGTGACTGGAATAACAATGGAGATGAATCTAGCACACTCGTTCCCACTGCCCCTCATGTGTGTTTAGTTAACTCAAATGAAGAATGACGAAGATGGCTTCTACATACAGAAATTCACTCACAATCTTTTGTTTGGTCTAAAGAAAATGGTTCATTACATGCACAAAATTTCCTGTATCACTTAAATCAACAAGTGCGGAAACTGCAGGATCGAATTCTCTCATTTTAAAACTCAGTGGATGTACAAAGAAAGAAAACACAAAGAAGATTTTAGGGGTTTTTAAAATAAATAATAAGAAAGAAGACCTTACCCTTCTCTTTAGCATGCTAGTTTTCCCTTGTGTAAAAATTTTCCTTCCAGTGACAAAAGTTCAAACAAGAAAACCCTACCACTACTTGCAGCCTTACATGGTTCCATCCAAGAACTGTTGCATAAAGGAACATGGGAAGTCTGCCTTATACAAAGCCAGATTATTGATCTGTCTGTGTCAGACTTGTCTACACTGGCGGCTAGTGGCTTTCCACTGTTTCAGGCAGGGGACATTTCCAGTGCTACTGGGAGATGCCTGGGTTTTGAACATGGGACATTCTGCATGCTAAGTAGGTACTGAACTGTCTAGCTATGGTCCTTTACCGTTCTAGCTATCAGCCCTAAATTTCTTATGTATATTTAACACAGAACTTGTGCCCATTGTTGGTCTTGGGGGTGAAAGTTAAAGGTGCCCGATTGCATAGTTTCTGGTTTTCTTTCTTTTTTTCTCCTCCAGTGATTGCCGTAAGTATTTTGAAAATGCTTTCTGAGAACCAGCCCTACCACTTTGCCTGCAGTTAAACTCTTGTGCCTTTTTTAATAGGTGACATGTATGCAGTGGTTGCACGGAGACCATACAATGCTGGAAATGATTGAGAAAAAACGTTGCCTGTGCAAAGAAATCAAGGCACGGCAGAAATCTGAGAAAGGACTTTGCAAACAGGACAGCATGCCTATCTTGCCGAGCTGGAAGAAGAACACAGGGTCCAAGAAGTACAGCCCCCCTCCATATTCCAAGCAACAAACCGTTTTCTGGGACACTGCAATATGATAGGAGCATGAGGGGCTATCTTCCGCACATTGCTAAAACATGCACTGTCAGCCTATCTTCCTAATAAGGTGGTGGCTGGGACTTAATTTTCAGGTGAAGAACTACCTAGGGATAAAGCTTGCTAAAGCGGTACCCACCTGTCAATCAAAAGAAAAATCTATGTCTCCCACTAAATGAAGGCATGCACATTTTTGAGGATTCTTTGGGATCCAGAAAAAAAAATAGAAAGATGTAAATATTTTGCCAATCTCTTAAAAAAAACTGAGACAATACACTATTTAAAATATAATGCAAACATGTATGAAGAATTTTACTCATAAACTGTTCTAACTGTTTTCTATGTGTTACCTTTATGTTTTGGGGTTTGTTTTTGTTCTTTTTAAAAAACCAATTTAAAATTATCCCATAAGCCTACATTCTCTATCTTGACATAAGCATGTGGTTGTACATTTTTGATTTAACAGTAACAAACCGGTGCTAGGGATGTAGAAGTGAAATTGAATAATAATTTTAAAAGAACTCATTTGATTTCATTTTCTGTATACTGTTTGGCAGGAAGGTGGATGGAACTGCAAGCAAGGCAGATAAAACAGTATTCATTCAGATGTAGGAATTATGTTAACAATGTGTCATTTTTTTAAAAAACAACGTATATTTGCTATTGTAAAATTGTATTAACGTATTAGAAACAACTGCAATTTACCAAGCGCGACTGCTTCACAACCTCCTGCTTGGCAGGGGGTTGGACTCGATGGCCCTTGTGGTCTCTTCCAACTCTATGATTCTATGATTCTATGATTCCTGCCTCAGCCTTGCTAACGTGGCTGGAGACTGTCTAATGGCTTGTACCATAGGGCCCTGATCCAAAGACCTGTCTGTGCAGAAGCTGTGCAAGGATTTTTTCCTGCCAAACAGCATTCAGTCTATTAGAGGGAATTGGTGGTAGCGAGAGGGTGTCTAAAATCAGCCCCGTACTCGAACCCCATCCTTCCAGATAGGTTGTCAGAGCTAACAACTCAGCTTAGTGAGATGTTTGTATAGCAGATGCAGGAATATTGCATGTTGATATGGTGGGCAGGGGTTAAGCCTTGACCGCATAACTTTGAGTAAACAATAATGCAAGGAGGATCTGCACAAAGAAATAGACTACTTCACATGGATCAACCGTCTGGATCAGGGTGTACGTCTTGAGCAAAACGGATCAAGTAGTTTAGCTAGAAATGTGAGTTAGCTTTGCTGCAGAAAGGTTATCTTCAACTGAGAACTCTTCCTTCTTCTATTCAGATGATTTGTGGAGACCAGGGTTCACTGTGATTAAGGAATTGTATACATCACATGATTCAGTTATCCTCTATTCATTTAGCAGGTTGAAATGGTGATAATACAGCTCTAATTCCCATCCTCATTTGTCTTGGGTCCCTGAAAGTAAAGGTAACAAAAAAAGAAAATCCGTTCACAATGTTCACGTTACTTTTCTAATATATTGTATTTTGTGTCCAGTTATAGAATGAGTTAGTGTGAAATCTCACTAAAGTCAATGAGAAAGGTTGACTTCATCTTGGAAAGTCTGACCCTTTGGATTGGGTCTGTAGAGCACATTTCTCTCAAGTAACCATTGTCGTATTCCTGGTTGATCCTGTAATTGGGTCATAGTCCTCTGTGATATCACACCCATCTTACTAGACTATAATGTCATGACCAAAGAATTATGACCTCTTGGTTTTAGCAGGAGAAAGAGATGGTTTATATGCTGTACATGAGGGTGAGATCTGTGCATTAAAGTATCTTCTAGAAGGCACTGTGTAGGATAAGATTTTTAAAAATCCATATTGCCGTAGAGTTGATGTGATCACATATATTTTATATATTTAAATTTTTATCGATGCTTCTAAAAGTTTGGCAGCATGAAAGGGTTCCTCTTTTAACAATCATTTTAAGAATATTATATTCTCTGAGAAGAAGGAAAAAAATGTGTCATTTGAATTTATTGTCATATTGGCTTTTTCTTTTTTCTTTTAAAATGATATTGACAGCAGTGCCACAAGTGCAACTGCTGATCAATAAGACCAAAAATGAAACAAAATTTTAGTAGGTTATTTTGTAATCTATATTGATAAAATTGATTATTACTTTACCAATAGTAGTTTCTTTCCAGACAAATAAAAAAAATAAAGTTTTTAAATATTTTATAACTAATGTATATTTTGATGTCCAAATTGACAATTTCTGTATCAGATTTAAAAGAAGAAGTAGTGTGGGGGTCTATAAGTGTATATAGTAGTTACTCAAGCATCATTATTTATGTTTATCCACACCGTAAGGACACACACACACACACACACACACACATGCATATTGCCACTCTGTGCATATGCAGCAGCAAAAATGGGTATGTGATTCAGTTGCTAGTTTACACCTGCTCACGTGTCCCAAGTCAGAAAACCAAGTACAAGCATGTTGGAAGCAATCCTTAATTTGTTAAAAGAAAATGTTATATGCAAAAGAAAGTACCGTTACATTCTTAGCAAAGAAAATGTTGAAATAGATACTTGGAAATACTGCGGAATTGTCATTTCTTTTGAAGTGTGCAGGACTTCGCTTCTTAAGATAACCAGGAGCGGTCCAAGAATTTGTCCTCCTAAGAGTCATCCTGCTTCTCTTTCTGTACAGAGATGGCATTTAGCTTTGAAATTCCTTGGACAGGGATTGAGACTCCTGATGGGCCTATAACCCTCACCTTCAAGGCACAGCAAGCACTATGACTCTTGAATTCTTTCTGACTTGGATTTGAATTGTAGTTGGAGAAGAACTTGTCTCCAATTCACTAATCCTTCCTTCCATCCACTAGCCCGCCCATCAAGCACCTCACTTGGTTAGAAACATAGGGATCTGCCTTACGACGAGTCAGACCACTGATCCATCTGGACCAGTGCTGTCCACATTAATTGGCAGCAGTTCTCCAGGGTTTCAGATGGGGGACATTTTCAGCCCTACCTGGAGGTGCCAACACCTGGGACCTTCTCCATGCAAAACTCATACTCTACCACTGAGCCACAGCCCATCCACAACTTGCCACCAAGTCCCTCTGACTCACCTACTTATTTCCACCTCCTCCCTCCACAAATGCAAGTGTCTCCAGCTTTAGTCCTATGCGACACCCACCTTTCCATTTGCTCTAGTGATGGAAGAAAGGCAAGGAGGTCTCCAGAAATCCATTCCCATTTGCCTATCTTGAGGCTGTTTAAGTTCTGGGGGCACAAGGGAGGAATTTACCTCTTGTTGGGGATCTTTATGCATACTTGGTGCTGATACTGGCAGAAATGAGGAGCCGAGCATGAGGGATGCTGGGAAATGGTTTTGGAGGTTTACGTGGGTGAAGTTAGGGGAATGACTTGAAAGTCATTGAGCTCCCAATGGAAGCTTGATGTAGTCATATGTAACATGCATTTGGCTCAGGAAAATCCAAATTCCAGTTTGCAGGGATCAGTTGCTTGGCTTGTTGAAGTCAGTCTGGGAAAGACACTGCATCCCCATGTGCCATTCCGGAAACAATGTGCCATTTTAATGAATGCTGCACTTAGCAACACAAATCAGCACAATTGGACATTCCTGTATACCACCACGCAAGTCTTAGACTAGTTTTTAAACCATTCTTCAGCCCTAAAACATCTAATCACACAAATATAATGTAAAGTGATCGTATCCACAGCTATTTGTAAAAAGATCTCACCAGCCAGGTCCTCTAACACATGGTAAACTGACCTGTGTGTGGTGTTGTCATTCTGCAGTTATGTTGACTCAGCATGCAGTTTCATACATAGGAGTAACTTGCCTTAGCACATCTGTGATTATATATATATATATATAGTAGAGCTTTGTCAAAACCTCTTCCTTCCCCACCCTTAAGGTTCATGAAACGTTATCCCCCCTATAAAAACACAGGCAGATTTTCTGCTGCTTTTTTGGTGGGAGTGAGGGAAAGAAATTCTCTGAACATTTTTGGGCATGCTTAGCAACATAGGACACTGCCTTATTCTGGGGTTGCTCCCTAATGACCTGTTTATGGAAGATTCATCTTGATTTGTTTGCAGGGAGATTAGACAACACTGGGTATTTAATGAGCAGTCATTCAGATTTGATTACAGGGTGATTAGATGAGGTTGTATCAAAGCAAGTGCTATCACACACTTTCCAGAGCATTTCAGTTTTTCCCCTCTATTGGGCAGGCACATATTACCCATTTGGACGTTGCAGGCATTCCTGTTCAATGCTCCAAAAATCCCTTGAAGCGTTTGACAGGAAAATGTTGGAAAAACACAAATGGTTTGGGGATGAAGCCATCACTCTCCCAAATCACACATCATTCCTGAAAACACAAAAGTGGGTGTCACTGATATAAGGAGATGGTGCTGCTCACAAAGAAATAGCATGCCTCCACTACTACCAAATCCTATTTAAGCATTTTCTTGATTATCTCCTATTTCTCTACAGGGAGAATGACGAGGATTAGCATGGGGAGCTCATAAAAAGCTGTGTTTAAATATGCAATCTCTAACATCCAGGTCACACATATATACCCACACACTTATACTGACTGTATATACGAAAATGTTTGGTATGCACTTAACTTTGCTTTAAATTTCTAAAGTTCAACATTCTAGTGTAGCAATTTGTGTCAAGTGCACTGTGATTTCAAGAAAGCACAGTAAGGTCACAGGTCTTGTTAATTCTTGCACTAAAAATGTGTTTACGTATATTAGCAAATGTATGTTTCCTTTATTGCTCCCCTCCTTAATTTATAGCTGATGGTATTAAATAGTAAGTTGGGTTTTTTTAAGCGGCCAATGGCCCTACATTTTTAAGCAACAGGGTTTTTAAAGGAAATGAAACCGTAACATGTCCATTCCAATGTAATATGTTTACCGATATTTTAAAACTGAATGTCATATTGCTTTTTCATATTTCATTAGAAATGTCAGGTATGTGCCTGAAATGTGTACGGAGTAGCTAGATGATAACTGTAATCATATATTAGCCATTTCTATATACACAGTATGAATACATATTTATTTCTTTTCATTTTTGTACTTGATTCTTTTTTTAAGTAAAATGTAATTAAATGTACTTTGATACTTCTGAAGTAATAAGATGTTGTTTGAAAATCAGTTTTGTTTCCTTTCGTGCATTGACAATATTTTACAATAACTTAGTGCTTATTTATTTGTGCGCCAGTGTAATTATAATAAAAGCAATAGTTTAAATATTCAGCCTTTTATCTTCGATTAATTATGCCAGGATTCAAGCTGGTTTGTCTGGAAGGAGCAAAATAAGAGGATAAATAAAACCTTGAGCCTTTTACACATATTCAGATGCAATATTTATTTTTGTGGTTCAACAATCCCATTTTCCCAGAGAACTCTGGAAATTGTAGCTGTTTGAGGGGAATAGGGTTCTCCTCACCCCGTTTCTCCTAATGCTACTCTCAGCACTCTTAACAAACTACAGTGTATACAGGCTGAAGTGACAGCACTGGATCCATGGTTACCTCCAGGCTACAAACCTGTTCTCTCAGGGGAAAAGCAATTTCATCTAGAACAGGTTGATCACCCAGTTCTCAAACCCATGAACTACATACCAACAATGTCTCCATCTTGTTAGGATTTAGCTCTAGTTTATTGGTCCTCATCCAACCCATAACTGTATGCAGGCACCAGTCAAGTACCTAGACAGTTCCATCTGGTTTACTTAGTATAAAGAAGTAGAGTGGGATGTCTTCTACATGTTGATGACACCAAGCCCCAGAAGACCCACCCCCCAAAGTTTCATATCAATATTAAGTATTTGGAGGGTATCAGGTTGAGGAAGGGTGGCTTAAAGAGACTCTATATGTCCTGTTCCCCAAGAGTTTTGTCTTCTGCAGCACAGCACACACTTAATGGTTTAAAATGTAAGTATTCCACAAGGTGAAGATTTGTTTGAGGCCCAAATCTGTCTGGGGAAAACAATAACATGCACTTGCCAAGACCAGAGGACTGAAGACCTACATGGGCAACAGGCAGACTGACACTTGTGCCCATTGAGAGAGCAATTACTGTCCCTTCTAATGGCAACTGGCTTCAGTGATGTTCATGGAGAATTGCATCTCCCCCCAGTACTTTCTTGTCAGAAGTGCTTTGCCAGATTCCCTGCTGGTGGGTTGCTTTTGCTTACAGGAACGTGGGGCGGTTGAGATAGTAAGTCGTTTAACTTCATGCAAACATACCATCTGATCACTAGGCACTTAGAAAATGCTGGGTAAAACATATAGTTGGCATTTGAGAAGCACAGAGCTCGCAAAGTCCTTTGCGCAGAGCTTCCTGAATGCTCAGCAAGCAGCTGATTTCAGCTTAACTTATTACTGTTATTACTATAACTTGCTCTCCAGGGCAAGATGGTTTTGAGCATACAACACCAATCCTGGCCCGACTGCACCAGCTGCCAATTAGTTTCCGGGTCCAATTCAAAGTGCTGGTTTTAACCTCACAACTTTCTACCACAACACCTCAAGGGCCGCCTCTTTCCATAGGAACTGACCCGGAACCAGCGATCACCATCTGAAGCTGTTCATGTGCCTCCTCTATGAGAGTTCTAGAGGGTGGCAACACGAGAACAGGCCTTTTCTACAGTGGCTCTCTCTTTGTGGAATGCTCTCCCCAGAGAGGCTGACCTGGCAACATATCTCTTTAGGTGCCAGGAAAAACCTTTCCTCTATAGCCAGGCATTTTGCCTTTAACTATCTGTTGTCTTTTAAAAGTAACCGGGATGTTTTTAAATGTATTTCTTTTTACCTCTTGGTTTTAGTGTATCTATGTGTAGTTTTCGGTCTACCTGTTCAATTTGTTCTGAGTCACTTTGGGCTGCCACAGGAAATATAAAGTGACCAAAAATTCAATAATGACTTTATTGCTACTGTTAATATTACCTAAACCTTGAGTACTACTGCTATTACTACTCAACATTTGAACCTGCCAGTGTGCTAGAACTTTTTCTTTATACACATCCCCCGTGTTTTCCCTTGTATCTGCTGGCCCACTTTACAGTTTTCAATGGCAACAGGTGGAGAATGTGAGTTCCTGCCTTGGAAGGTTGATCCCCTCCAAAATTTCTTTCCGCTTCTGTCCTCAAGGTCCTTCTTCCAAAGTGCACTTGTCTTTCAACACTAAACTTTGGGGGAGAGAGAAAAGTGGTGGTGAGGAACCCAGACAGAATGCTGACACAGAACTTTGATTTTGACAGGATGTCTTCTGTCCTCAAACACACCATACCTCAAGTTAAGAGCACTGGATAATGTGAAAGGGAAGAATAATTAATGGTGCATTCACCGTGCCACTAAGCTCTGAAGAACTACCTCTTCAGATTTTCCTTAGGCAGAGAATATTATACAAAAGGTTGATTTATCTTTGGATGAGCCTGGGTTGGCTGGCTCAAATTGCCAGAGATAAATCTCATCTTTAATAAAAGTTCAATAGCAGCCAGTCCCCCATATTTTACCAACAATTCAGAAATATCAGAGGTCTTGGCCTTCGATAATATCTTCTTTCTGCATCATAATTGCCACTTTCCATCCTTTGCCTGCATTATGGACGAGCATTATTCAACTTTCCAGGGCAGTATTTTTAAAAACTCTTTAACATAGATCAACACGCAATTACCTTGCTGAACTTTCTTTCCTCAACTCAAAACAAAACCCGAAAGAAAAAATGCACTCCCTTTAATGAAACTAAGCCAATGAAGGAAAATATCTGGCTAGAACGAGGATAGGGTACCAGTAGCTCTCCTGATAGGTCTATTTTGATTACAGCTTGGCTCATTCTTGTGTTGGTGTGTGTTTAGGTTTTAATGTCACATAATGCTTGCTCCCCATACCCTTGACCATTTTTCTCTGTAGTTTATAGATAATGTCATTATGGACCAGAAGCATGAATGTTTGTACATTATGATAAACAAAAACCTGGCTGGCTGGCTGGGAACCCAGCCAGTGCATTCCTTCCAACAATATTCCTTCCAACAAAATTTCTTCCAACATTGCTATACAGTGGTACCTCGGGTTAAGAACTTAATTCTTTCTTGAGGTCCGTTCTTAACCTGAAACTGTTCTTAACCTGAAGCACCACTCTAGCTAATGGGGCCTCCCACTGCCGCCATGCCGCCACATGTGATTTCTGTTCTCCTCCTGAAGCAAAGTTCTTAACCCGAGGTACTATTTCTGGGTTAGCGGAGTCTGTAACTTGAAGCGTATGTAACCTGAAGCATCTGTAACCTGAGGTACCACTGTAGTTGTATGTTGGTGGAAACAAACAGGGTCATCAATATAACTCAATAAAAACAGGTGATGAAAATGATACAAAATGGTTCACAAGAAATATTAAAATCCTTCTCTGGAGGAAGACAAGATAGGTTTATCTTTTGTCCCTTAATTTCCTTGCTTTGGTAAACAAAACCTTATTGGGAAGAGATCTGAGTAAGCAGTAGTGCAATGGTAAATTTTGAAATGCAGGGGCTCATTTCAAAGCCCCCAGAGCCACACTCCCAAAGATACTACAGAGCCACATCCCCAAGGAAAGTTGAAAAGCGCAAGAAATGGTGAAGGGTTGTGTGGCAACCTGCATGTTGGATTTTGGTTGAGGAGACCTGGATTCACAGTCATATTTACTGGATGACTTTATTTATCTTCTTCTTCTACTTCTACTACTACTACTGCTACTACTACTTAGGGCCACTGATTGCCTGAACTAGCTTATCTAACAAAGGGATCATGTACCAGACCACGCCTGTCTTCCAGATGACCCCATTGCTGCTGTAAGAAGAAATCTTCTTCTTTAGCGATCACTCGTAGTCGAGTAAGATTGCCTTCCATAAACACGGTTTTAACAAGGAGTCCGTAAGTGATTGTGGAGGCCAATTCTGGATCCACACGTCCTTCCACAGTGGGGACATTGGTGGGAGTTGATTATGGTGTGGATTTGCCAAGCGTGCCTTCCTCTTAGCACGTTTCTCCCTTGTGTCCTGAGTTCAAGCGTCTTCAAAGCCCATGACACCTTTAGTAAAGACTGTTCTCCAGCTGGGGGGCTCACAGGCAAGTGTTTCCCAGTTGTTGGTGTTTATACTATATTTTTAAAAAATTGCCTTGACACAGTCTTTAAACCTCTTTTGTTGACCACCAGCATTACGCTTTCCATTTTTAAGTTCGGAATAGAGTAGTTGCTGTGGAAGACGATCATCAGGCATCTGTACAACACGACCAGTCCAACAAAGTTGATGTTGAAGAATCATTGCTTCAACACTGGTGAGAAGAAATTCTGAAGGCTCTTCTACATTCTTGTGGGTTCCACTGTGAGTATATGGTAGCTATATATTCTTCCTAGCATTCAATCTGACACTGTGTGTTATAGCAGACATGTACTACTCCTACTTCTCCAAACCCTTATTAGGCATTACAAACATGGACCATCATAAAACATCCATATATAAAATTTTAAAACCCATGCAAATAAACAACCATGTAAAAATATGTAATAACGAGGGTTTTCATTGAAGTTTCTTCCCACTAAATAGTGTCATTCACCACTCTAAGAGATACTATTGATAAAAAAACAGCCAACTTTGCAGTTACTTCCAGGTTAATGTCAGACAGATAGAATCTGATATTTTCATTCTGCCATGATGTAGCTGGTTGTGCAGTGGACAGTAGAAAAGAATATGTCCTACTGTGTCCAGCATATTAAAAAAATAATGTGCAATGTCTATTGTTTCTGGGGATGTTTAAATATCTGCCCTTGACAAAAGCTGAGGGAGAAACGTTCAGTCAGGCTAACATTAAGGGCCCTGCGTTGGACTGGAATTATTAATTTTGAAATGTAAGTGAACCTGTTATCTGTTGGATTTAAACAATAAAACTTGAGGGAGAAAAATGTATTTACAGCTGACTCAATGTTTTGCTTTTCAATGTCCCTTAATCTGACATAGCAGACATGTTGGGTCTAAACCTAGATGTAAAATTTCCTTTAAATGCATGTAATGGAAACTTTTAAAACACTGTGCGGGGTGGGGGACTTATCAACATGCCAATTAATATTCCCAACAATGAAAAAGGTATTAAGACACATAGTAAAATACTTCCTTGCAGAAGAAAAATAAGGACCTTTTTGCAGATAAGCTGAACCTGAAAATTAAACAATCGTGCACTCACAAACAGTTCTACAGGGTTTTTGAAAAAATAAAGAGTACATTTTTTAAAAAAAAATCTAAACGCTTTATTCACAGCTTAATTCCTAAAGGTTACTAGTGGTTGTATCCCCTCCCCTCCCCCGGCCTCCCCAATACATTACATTTTTTTTTCAAGGACAAAAAGGAGTTTTAAAACTGAGTGCGTCAAACTTTTAACGTGAAAAATAAACATTTGGGGGGGACACATCAAAAACACAAATCTGTGCCACTGCCATTTGATTTTTCTGATGGATTTTCCTTTGTTTGAACACATATTAGGCAATATATACTAAGTGACTATTTTCTAACATTCAATATATTTCTTTTTTTATATCCGTATGACTATTTCCTCATGTGCAAGTTTCCTACTTTCCATGTGTTCCTACGTACAGATTGTAAGTGAACTAACAGATAATAAAATAAATATCTACATGATTGGAATAAATACCCCTTTGGGTGTCTGGTGTTAATAATACCTTATGCTAAAGAGAAACTATGTCCTGACTTTAAAATATTGGTCTGTGTCAAATTAATGGCACATATGTCTAATGGTTTCAGCCCTTCTTTGTTTAGACTTCAATTACATTTGATTTATTTCAATCTGTTTTGCTTTTATTATTTTAAAGTTCCACAAAGTGGCTTAAACATGCTTTTGATATTCCAGAAACCATTTTTGGAATGTCCTTTTTATTTAGGGAAAATTTTGGCTTGTAGCTCTTCAGCCTTTATGACAATGGCAACATTACTTTATTAGATCTTAATTTAGCTCTTTTCATCTTTGTACATGTTGTACATCTATAGCTCTTTGACTGTCTGGAATATGCAATTTTCAGAATCCTGTAATTATTGCCATTCAGCATTATAAAATCACAAACATCAGAAGCACAAGCAGTGTGGTCCACATAACACTTTAAGAAATATGGGACATTTATTATCATTACCCTGATCTAGCTAGAAACTCATGTATGTGTGGAAACAATCTAGGGTTCAAGGGTTCCATTGTGAGAATTCTATTGATGACAGCCTTACTTTCAGATAAAACACTATAGGGACCATAGATAGTGATGGGTGAGATTCCTTTGGCTCATTTTAGTCATTTATTTTTAATATTTATAACCTGATCACAACATGGCTTATGCAACAATCAATAAGGCAGCCAGTCAAAAATAAAATCAGTGTTTAAAACTAAAAATGTCACATTTTCCTGGCTGGATCCAATGTCTCTCTCTGCCACAGGTTTCCCAGAAAGGCACCATAACATGCTCTAAGGGGCTCCATCAATTGATATAATTTTACATGTTCTTGTGTTGAATTAGAATGCAGAAAACAGGTTCTGAGACCCAAATTAATCCCTGTGGCTGAGTATGACAGAATAACCTCTAAAATAGGTTAAACTCCCTTAGACAGAAGCAAGTAGCTCTGATAACACGATAAAGCCGAATTTAACTTTCTCTGATGGTTAAATGCCAACTATTGTGGATGCTGACAGATTTACAAAACCAAAAGAGTCTGTTTTAGGGATTCAGGAGTATTAAATAATAAATAGCTGTTGCTGTGGAATGTCAGGGAAAAAATATTCAGTCAACCCAACAAGTCTGAATTTGTTTCAAGTGCAAATTTCAAATTGTGAGAAGTTGGGCATATCTTGGTTCCGGGTAAATCATTATATTAAATACCTTAGGAGTCACAGCAGAGATTGCAATAAGCCTCTGAGACAGCATGCAGGCTTTAGGAAAAGATGCATTGCTCGAGAACAAAGATTCCAGTTTGGCACATTGAGATTAAAGGATCAGCTGGCTAATATATTGCAATACTGAAGAAGGGGAATGAAAGCTGGAAGCGAGAACAGTTCTATACTTGATGCAAAGGAAACACACAAGGGGTCTCTGTTTATGATGCTCTGGTCTCATGAAATCTGCCCCATAAAGGCTTTCTCTAATATTATATAGACTTGTCACCATTCTCGGAGCTTTGGCATTACCCATCAGACCTGAGATTTTTAATTTGATGGTTGTACTCTCCTAGCTGGCAAACCAGAACTTTCCCAGGAACTTTAATGGGCATTTTAGCTAGCTCTGGGTTTCACAGCAAGGTCTTCAAAACATTGCACCATTCCATGAGCAAGGTGCTGGTCATTTGTTAGGTGGTCAGATCTGTAAAAGAGATTGATACAGGGTGAGGCTAGACTTTCCAGTGGAATAGGAGGATTCAGGGCTGCTTTTTTTTCAGCCGAAAACTCAGCTCCCGCACCTCTCAGGTGGGCAAAAGGGATGCATCCATGGTGAGCTCTGGCCAGTGCTTTTTTGTTAGGGAAAAATGTGCCAGTACTCACCATGAAGTTGTTACAGTAAGCACCACACTTTTAACCGTGTTGGGGTGGGGAGGCCAGTACAGTGGTACCTCGGGTTACAGACGCTTCAGGTTACAGACTCTGCTAACCCAGAAATAGTACCTCAGGTTAAGAACTTTGCTTCAGGATGAGAACAGAAATCGTGCTCCGGCAGTGCGGCAGCAGCAGGAGGCCCCATTAGCTAAAGTGGTACCTCAGGTTAAGAACAGACCTCCAGAACGAATTAAGTTCTTAACCCAAGGTACCACTGTACTTCATAGCCTTGAGTATCTCTAGAGAAAGAGCACTGGTTCCGACACCTCTTTTTCTAGAAAAATAGCACTGGCAGGATTGCAAACTTACAGGAAGTGGAGTGGTACCTGCTCAAGCAGTTGTTGAACACTGGACCCTTATAGGTAAGGTGAAAGATGTTCTCCTGTTTAAACCTGCAGGATGGATGTAGCAAATGATAAATTAGACATGAAGGTGAAGTAAACTCTTACATTTGAATACCAAAGTCATTCAGAGTTTGACAAAGTTACATCAGCTTCCATCCCTACTTGCTAAATATCTAAGAAAACATACTCTTTTATTCTAGCAAAAATATGGAATAAATTACAATCACTAAATCTTTCTTTAATACCACCTCACAGTTCACAAAATGAAGCCTTTGTGTTTGATACACAGTCTCTCCATTTTTCAATTTTGGGAATCACCAACAAAGAGTTTGGGGACAAATTTAGCAAAAATGAATCTGGCACAACTATCCTTGTGCATGTAGAATACATAGCCTTGTGCCACTCATCTCTCTCAAAAGCACTAGATGTCAGAAGGAGACAACATATTTAATACTTCATCTTATAGAATTAAGTTACTTCCCTCTCTGCGTGCATACAATATGGTGCTCTGGCCAACTGATAGTGTTTAAGTAAATCATTATTGTCACGGTTGTTTATATCATAAATGATCTCACAGCTTTGTGGTTACGCCACAGTTCCTTTCATTGGGGCCTCAATAGAGATCTATATCTGAAGACAACTTTTGGTGGTTTCTGAATCACATCTGGATGAAGTGTTAGTCTGTGAGCTAAAAACTTAGTTATTTACAACTTTACACAATTCTGACAGTGGTTTTGCCAGCTTGTCCAGCTGAGCGTCAGAACAAGAAAACCGAGTGCTTTCTTGTGGTTCCTGAGACTTTTGATGGATATGGCTGCTTCGCAAAGGAATGTGAGGATCTGGTTTAAAATTAAAAACTTGAAAGACATTTAAAGTTTCCTCTGATAAATTATGTATCAAGGATAAGGAGATAAATATATACTATGCAATATATTCCAAGAAGGATAGCAGCTGAGTATTTGCCTCTGTTCAGTCTCTACCATTCAGATATATACTCATATCATTCATCCCTCACCATCCTCATGAGCCATTTCATTCAGACATTCAACTGTGTAAAAAAAAAAAAAGTGGGTTGCTGCATATCTGAATGAAGTGGGTGGGTATGATACACACACACACACACACCTGTCTCCTAATCACATCCGTACAGCCATGTGTCTCATTTCATAAACACACATTCCCACAACCACTTAGGGAAATTATACAGAAACTCAGCCAACCATTCATACAAAACATTAATACAGTGGTACCTCAGGTTACAGACGCTTCCGGTTGCAGACTCAGCTAACCCAGAAATAGTACCTCGGCTTAAGAACTTTGCTTCAGGATGAGAACAAAAATTGTGCCACGCCGTGGCAGCGGGAGCAATGGGAGGCCCCATTAGCTAACATGGTACCTCAGGTTAAGAACAGTTTCAGGTTAAGAATTGACCTCCGGAACTAATTAAGTTCTTAACCCAAGGTACCACTGTAATCAGATTCCAGTCACATACAGTGGTGCCCCGCAAGACGAATGCCTCGCAAGACGGAAAACTCGCTAGACGAAAGAGTTTTCCGTTTTGGAAGTGCTTCGCAAAACAAATTTCCTATGGGCTTGCTTCGCAAGACAACAATGTCTTGCGAGTTCCTGCTGGTTATTTCCCCCTCCCCCCCCTTTTTCTAAGCTGCTAAGCCGCTTATCAGTTGATCCGATCAGCAGATAAGCCGCTAAAAGCCGCTAAACGCCGCTAAACGCCGCTAAACGCCGCTAAAAGCCGCTAAAAGCCGCTAATAGCGCTAATCCGCTAATCTGTCAATGGGCTTGCTTCGCAAGACGAAAAAACCGCTAGACAAAGAGAATCACAGAACGGGTTCTTTTCGTCTTGCGAGGCACCGCTGTATACACAGCTCACAACATCACAACGTAGCATTCAATGTATCCCCCACTCCTGAGTTTCTCCCATCCTCTAAAGGTTGGACATGCTTCAGAACACTGAAACAGACTACAGACACATTCAGCTATTAAATCTTCCAAACTTACACTGCACCAATCCTGAGCTGCATGGGGTTTCTTTTCAATGTAGAAGGTAGAAACTGCTTCTCGGCCCATAATTTTCCTCACACTGAAACTGTTCTTAACCTGATTGGGGCCTCCCGCTGCTGCCACGCCGCCAGAGCACGATTTCCGTTCTCATCCTGAAGCAAAGTTCTTAACATGAAGCACTATTTCTGGGTTAGCAGAGTCTGTAACCTGAAGCGTCTGTAACCTGAAGGGTATGTAACCCGAGGTACCACTGTATGACCATTTAACCTGAGTTTTTTGGGGAGATTTGTCACCAATGTGACATGGAGCATTTGGAACATAAGAATTAATCTAGTCTTCTTGGCACATGCTGTTCTGCCTGAAACTGTTCTTAACCTGGAGCACCACTTTAGCTAATGGGGCCTCCCGTTGCTGCCGTGCTGCCGGAGCACGATTTCTGTACTCATCCTGAAGCAAAGTTCTTAACCCGAGGTACTATTTCTGGGTTAGCGGAGTCTGTAACCTGAAGCGTATGTAACCCGAGGTACCACTGTACTTTCTTACAATAAAAAAGTATAAGCAAGCGACAAAGCTAAAACAGAAGTACAAGTGGAAGGTGAAAATACTTAACTAAAGTAAAGTGGAGATATATTGGACAACAATCAGAATGAGGACTTCATAAATGTCCCATAAAGGGAACAAATTTATAGATAAAGCGTTCCTCCTCCCAGGAGGGGAGGGGTTGTGAGCGGGAGACGATTCCCGCGTCATGCAGGGGTGCTCCGCCCCCTGCTTCAACTCCAGGGCTGGCGCCACGCCCCTCCCCAGTTGGGCACCCAATAAGGAAGCTCGGCGGGGGCGTGGCTTACTGCTCAAACGCAGCCGCGCCAGCCATCCCCACCATTGCACACACATTTTCTTCAAGTCACCCACCCTCCTCTCCCTTTAGATTAGCTGTTCCTGAGACTTTGCTATGGACCTCTGGTTGGTCGCCCTGTTTAACCAGGGGGCCTGGTAGGAGTTTTTTCCAATTGGCTAAATTGGCCCGGCCTCTTGGTTTTTTTTTTCGCCTACCTCGTAGCAACCGTCACAACTTCCGTGGTATTTGGCGGTTAGGCATTGGAATGAGTTTTTGGTGTTTCAGGCAAGGTGTGGCCATCACCTTCCCCAACAATTTTGGGTATTCCGCTAAAGGAATCCGGCGGTCGTGGATCCTGTCCGATGCCCGTGTGGCGGGGGGCCATGGCACGACACTCGGTGACATCAGGAAGAGAGCCTATAGTTGGATTAGCATCAACAGGCTTCCCCTACTGGTGGCTAACCCCTCCTCAGACTCACCCCTCTACGAGTGGGTGGAGTCTAATGGTCCGTGGTCCAATGCCTAAGCCAATACCTTCTCACATGCTGTAATCAATAAAGTTGTGGGCTTTACCTTACCCATTAACCTTAAGAAGAAGAAGAAGAAGAGTTTGGATTTGATATCCCGCCTTTCACTCCCCTTCAGGAGTCTCAAAGCGGCTAACATTCTCCTTTCCCTTCCTCCCCCACAACAAACACTCTGTGAGGTGAGTGGGGCTGAGAGACTTCACAGAAGTGTGACTGGCCCAAGGTCACCCAGCAGCTGCATGTGGAGGAGCGGAGACACGAACCCGGTTCCCCAGATTACGTGACTGCCGCTCTTAACCACTACACCACACTGGCTCCATTCTGTGTCCACGTGTCTTTATTCCCCAAGCGGGGATCGGGTCCTCGAATCACAAATATGATTTGGCTATAAATTTTGCAAATGAGATCACTCAATGGAAAGAGTACACATGGTTGCATTAAACTGCAAATGGAAACAGTGGGGGTTTTTTTATAAAAAGAAATGCTTAAAGGGTTTCAGGACTGCCTCCATTCCTCCATTCCTGCTTGCACAGTACCCCGAAACACACATTTTGCGGTGCTTGTGAGATTGCGGCCCTGAAAAAAGCACTTTGGGGAGGCGAGGTCTTGGTCTGAAATCATGCAAGCTCACAGCACCCAAGATGGTTGCTGTGCTATCATGTGAAAAAACAGGGTGTCCCTTTTTCCTGGGAAACTTGTGGGGTATGCAGTCCATGCACTGGAAAATTCCTAAGAAGCCCCAAGTGGCAACTGGCCAAGCTATTCAAAGGGTGAAGTGCCACAACTAAGAAACAGGAAGAACTCAGGGAGAGGCCATCTTTTATAGGTAACCCTTCCCTGAGGCCTAAGAAAGGCCATATGAAAAAGAAGAAGAAGAAGAAGAAGAAGAGGAGGAGGAGGAGGAGGAGGAGGAGGAGGAGGAGGAGTTTGGATTTGATATCCCGCCTTTCCCTCCCTTTAAGGAATTTCAAAGCAGCTAATATTCTCCTTTCCCTTCCTCCCCCACAACAAACACTCTATGAGGTGAGTGGGGCTGAGAAACTTCAAAGAAGTGTGACTGGCCCAAGGTCACCCAGCAGCTGCATGTGAAGGAGCGGAGCCGTGAGCCCGGTTCACCAGATTACGAGACTACCGCTCTTAACCACTACACCACACTGGCTCTCCCCTCTCTCCCTTTGGGAGGAAGTATTGAGAGTCTTCCTCCTTCATTGGGGTGGAACAAACACACCCGCAGGCAAAAGGTTAGGAGTTATCAAGTCATAGTGCTGGAAGGCTGCAAATAGTTGCAGTTCTGTGAGTTACGCTGACTTTAATGGGACATTCGCTGCATATGTAAATATATGCAGTACGAAGACCTTACAATCTTATACGCTGCAGCACAAAAAGAAGCTTTGGGGTGGAGGGATCATGTAGCAAATGCAAAATCGGAACAATTCCACCCATAAGCAAATGCAAATGAGCTCTCTCCTTGCATTACATTAGACAAAGTTAAAAGTACAAACCATACTTATGATTCTCTCTTTTGCTTCCATTCTCCTGCGGTACTAACAAATTGTACTCTAAAAGTTTTGGGAAAAGTCTGTAGGCAAGAACATTTGGTTAGAATGTGCTTTTTAGACTCTAAGCACAATGTGTTCTTTACAAGGTCAAACTGACATGAACATAGCAGTCGGAGTGAGTTATAGAAAAACCTATTGTGCAGATTCCTTCCAGCAGCTTGCCAAATTTGACATTATGGAGCTCAGAAACAAAAATCCAATCCTTATTAGCTGTAATTAAAATATTTTATTTATGTCAGTTAGGTACATAATGCCCCTTGAAGATGTTATCTTAGGCTCAAGAGAGGTTGAGCTGTCTTTATGGTAAAAACATCTAAAAAAGTTTTAAATTCACTCGTTCCCACTGAAAATCTGCTGTGTTCTATTTTGAAAACTCTGAAACTCCTTATAAAGCAAGAAGTGATTCCCCCCCTTCCTCTTATTTTCAGCATGAGTTATCTAATTCTATCATGCAGGCAGTCTGACCCACAACCAAGTCAACTTAGAGTTCTTGGGTTTATTCTCAATAGTTTTACTGTTTTTGAGAACCTGGCTGCTAATGTTCTTATGCTGAATACACAGGGCACGATCCATTCACTCTTGGATCCATATGTGCATGTTGAGGGAGCAGATCCAAATATGGACCTTCTGTTTTCGTCTTTTAGTCCCACGTACAGATAATGCACTGTGGCAGGAGCCTGAAATCTGATGGCCACTATGGAGAACATACATCTGTGCTTTGCCCCCATTCAATCCTCACAATGGTCCATTAAGAACTGGATCAGACCAAAGGCCCCATCTAGTCCAGCATCCTGTTCTCACAGTGGCCAACCAGCTGTCTATGTGAAGCCCACAAGCAGAATGCGAGCTCAACAGCACTCTTGTGAGCCCTAGCAATTGATCCTCAGAGGCTTACTGACTCCAACTTTGGAGGTAGAAGGTGGTCATTATGGCTAGCAGCCACTGCCAGCCTTGTCCTTCATGAAATTGCCTGAATGCCTTTTGAAGCCTTCAAGATGGTGGCCATCACTACAATGTGTGATAGCATATTCCATTGTTTAGCTAAGCCCTGTGTGAAACAGACACTGAAGTGTGTCTCCTCAAGGAGATAGTTCCTTCTTGATTAGGCTCCACCTCTCCTTTGGATTCTCCCTTTAATTCAGGTGAAGGGAACCTGTGGCCTGCCAGGTGTTGCTGGACAACAGCCCTCCATCACCCTTGACCATTGTCTCAGAAAAATTACCCCATCATCTTAAAGGGTCAGTTAAGCAATGGATTTTGCTGCCGCTGGTAGAGCTTTTGTGATGCAAATGAGCAAACAACATATGAAGCCACTTATCCCAGTGAGGTATGTCTTTATTTGGCAAGCTCTACATTTAGATATGACAGGCACTTCAGACCTCAAGGGTGTTGCTCTGCTTTTGGACATTTTTTTTTGCTATGAACTTGTTACCTGATCAATCTGTACCTTTGTAAACAACCACTACAGAAACAAAATAAGTTACCCTTTTTCTCTATAGTTGAAATGAAATCATTATCTTTAAGAAACATAGACTGTTCCTATTATAACATGTTTTTATATTTTTTTAAAAAAACAAGTGCAAAATAAATATTAACAACATTTTCCACTATGTAATTTTGTCAATAGACTATTTTAATTTATCATATGAAACAAAAAAACAGAAATCTTTTCTGTTTGTTTGTTTTCAATCATTTTTTCCCAGTTTTTTTGTTTTTTTAAAAAGATTACTGCTATATGGATTAAGATTTTTTTAAAGGCAACCGCTTGGGTGAACACTTGATAGATTTAAACCACTTATAAGCAAAATCTTAAGTGAAGTTGAATCGCCTTGTGGCAGAGACTTCACTTCGTATGAGTTCCCCCTTGTTTTGTTTGTACATTGGCTTGAATGGAGCAAACGTCTAAAGAATACTGTGGGGAAATGCTTAGGAGGATGGATATAAATCATGCCTGCATGCACACTTTAGAGTTCAAATGAATACGCTCACTCTAAAGTTGTGGAAATTGAGCTGACGGCAGAATTTTCAAGAAAGAAAACATGTGCTAAAGCGACTTGGGAATCGGATTTCTGCTTGAAGCCCTTGAAGCAACCAAGCCCTCTGGTACCTACTCACTGGATGTGTCTGTTCCCCAAGGAAATTAACTTTCTCTGACTTGCACAGAGCACACCATCTGACAATGAATACCTTATGAGCAAAATACTTAAGGGTTTGCTTGCGATTGCCTTGAGAACAAAGCAATGCAGGTGATTCTAGAAGCTGCTGGAACTGTTTTCTTGGGCTACCAAATGCCTGGAAGAGAAACAGATTGGGGCATTTTTTAAATAAAAAAAACAGAATTCGATCATATAAAAGAGTGACAATTCAAAAGGACAATTCATGGTAATTCATTTCATAAATCCATACTGGAAATTGTGACCACAAGGACTCCTTCTAACTAAAGTTAGCCAGTTTTCAGTTTAGCTAGGTTCCAACTATTCGTAAAATTGCAATGCTTAAGTATCCACAACAGCTTTGCAAGAGAGGAGGATGGGGAGAAATCCAGAACAACTCAGCTACACCTCTGCGACTGCTCATTAGCCACAACCCTGGGACCTCCTAGAAGCCCCACCAGATCTTAGCTGGCACCAGCCACCACTGTTGATGACTTAATATGCTCCGTCTCCCTATGATCAACTTACATGAACCAAATTCCCCATTGAGATCTATTTCTACACATTCCCTGTGGTTTTATCAGCATCGGCTTTAGGGAAGTGTGGGCGGTTACCCTGCAGAGGGCGCCAAGTCAAGGGGGCACAAAATTATGCTCTTGAGAATATGTGCAAAACAGAAGGGAGGAAGGGTGCTTTAACAAATTTTGTTCCAAAAGGAATTATTGTGAAAATAAGAAATATTTGGGGGCGGGGTATACCAAATTTGGTCCTCACTCAGGGTGCCATATTACCCAAGTCCATCCCTGGTTTTATGAGAATTTGCACATTCTTTGGTGTGAAGATCTGTGTCTTGAAGAGAGATTTGCCATAATCATGCTCAGCCAGATGGTCTGAGATGTGATCTCTGCATAATAGGCCTAGCCCTGGCTGCTTGTACATACTTCAGTCAGCTAATTTATAGATATAGATATGTGCCATCTCCAAGCAACTGTATTCTGCAGTTTTTAATTCTTGCTGGCGTTCATGTTTTAATGCTGTTTGATCTTTTTACGATCAGACTATAAAGGTAAAGGGACCCCTGACCATTAGGTCCAGTCGTGGCTGACTCTGGGGCTGAAGCGCTCATCTCGCTTTATTGGCCAATGGAGCCGGCGTACAGCATCCGGGTCATGTGGCCAACATGACTAAGCCACTTCTGGTGAACCAGAGCAGCGCATGGAAACGCCGTTTACCTTCAAGCCGGAGCGGTACCTATTTACCTACTTGCACTTTGACGTGCTTTCGAACTGCTATGTTGGCAGGAGCAGGGACTGAGCAATGGGAGCTCACCCCGTTGCGGGGATTCAAACCTCTGACCTTCTGATCGGCAAGTCCTAGGCTCTGTGGTTTAACCCACAGCGCCACCCGCATCCCCTACGATCAGACTATACTTGCAGTCTATTTCTGTACACACTGCCCAGACTTGAGCCCCAGAGAGGTCACTTCAGTGCTGCTAACACAGCAAAAACAACTCGGGAGGCAGCAGTTAGGACTTACCAGTCTCCACAGCCACAGTGGGTGCTGTGGTTCTCTAGCAATTTGACTTCACCCCCAGAGGCACACTCCATTGTCTCTTGAGACAGATGGGTGCCAACATTTCTGTACACGACTTGGGTAATCTCTGAATGTAAAGTGGTGTCTGAGTCCTTAAATGAATAAACTTCCCAACCCAGATAACATTCAGAGAGGCACATCTGAACTCTTCTTAAACCTTCATATATTTATGGCCTCCAAGAATGTGGTCAAGAGGGGGAGACAGCTAGAGAGCAGAAATTTAATTTAATTAACATGGCCATTAATACTTTGACTTGTAGATCTTTGACTGTATTACCAAGTTCATTTTTTATTAGAATAAAAAGCAAGACAAAGCACATACCATTGTTGGTTCTGGTGGTGACAGAAGGAGACCTTGCGGCTGTTGATTTTCTTCAGCTGCAGATGTTTGCCTTTTCATTTGATGGGGGTTTTTTCCTTGGTTGAAGAGATTAATCCAAGTGCTACTCATGCCAGAGAGTCACACTATGCTTAATTGCACTGCCAAAAGGTCTTTAGAATATACAGCTACAACCGTTGTTTGTGGCTATGACATTCTTGACAAACGTTTCCGTAAAGCCCAAATCCAAGATTGTATTCTGAAGTCACAGAAGGTTGGTTGAAGAGCAATAGTAAGAAATATAATGTTAAGGAATGTGATGTTTCCATTGTAGCTTTAATTATGGAGGTGATGATAAGGACAGATTGAGTGAATGGATTGCTACCAAGGCACCTGAGGCAGGTTACAATTTTCAAACACCCAAACTTCCTTGATGCATCCTCGAGTACACATCTCCCTCTGATCAATTATTATTCATTCATAAAATGTTTTCACTTTACCTTTTTGGGTTGCAATCATGCTGCATAGTCCTATACCTATCGAATCTCAACTTTTATCATTCCTTTTAGTTCAAGATTACAAAGTTTGGTATCTACTTTTAATGTTTAATAGGTTGTTGTATTTTAGTGTTTTGTTGGAAGCCGCCCAGAGTGGCTGGGGAAACCCAGCCAGATGGGCGGGGTATAAATAAATTATTATTATTATTATTATTATTATTATTATTATTATTATTATTATTAATTATTAATTATTATTATTATTTACTGCAGCTGGCAGGAAATCCTTTACAATATCTAGACATTTCTTCATTACCTATTTCACTTCAAGCATCATGAAAATATGTTTAAAATCAGAGATCTACACATTTTGGCCACATTGGTCTTGGTAACCATATCAACTGTGTAGCTATCAGGAACCTACCCAACTCCTTCCTCCCATGCCCCTTTCTCAGCTTGTCTCATAATTAGCATAATTTTTGTTATCTTCCTTTCAAAAAGGTTATAGTTCAGTGGCAGAGCCTATGCTTGGAATGCAGAAGGTCCCAAATTCAACCCCTGACATTTCCAGGTACGACAGTGTGGTGGGGAGATACATTTCTACTTTTTAATGCAGTTTTTTGGTCTGGCTGAGTATCTCTCATGACTGGTGCTTATCATTTGGCCGACTGAGGCTGCACCTCAGGCAGTTGATTTTCAGTGACACGGAAAAGGCAACAAATCGTTAGTTATTTACTCCCAGTCAGACTGCCTCAAGAGCAAAAATATTTTGACTTCCCTAGGGCAATGCGCACCTTGACTGAGGTATGGAAGAAACTTTGGCTGCTCCACCTCAAGCAAAAATACGTCTTGAGCCAGCCCTGATCTTTGGTCATTGAACATTTGATGTCAACAACAGGATATGGACCTGCTTGTGAGCTTCCAGAAGCATTTGGCTAAAGACATAAATGCTGGTTTGTTTGTGCTATTGGCAAGGCAGCTGCATGTTCTCAACAGTACAACATCTGACTCCGGTGTCTTTTCAACAGTCCCTCCAAGATATTGTGACATTGTACGTGTTTGATCAATGTGGTCCTTATTTGTTGTCCTGATGAATCATACTCTCAGGCTTCCAAAGTGTTCTGAAGGTATTGGAATATGGGTATTAGCTCCTCATAATAAATGATGAGGCAAGCCTTAAGAAATGGTTAGAAACCTATGTGAAACACAAGAGCAGTATCATCAAACCTGTTTCAAATGAATGATCCACGATGTGCTAATATTTTCAAGAGCTGGAAATAACAGTGATATTAAGCCATGTTAGTGGACCCAGATCCATCTTCATAGCACGTTGCCAAACATCCCCCTGCCGCCCCCCGGAAGAAAATGTGCCCTGAAAGTATAAGGATGCTAAATTCTAGTCCTCTATATTCAAATGGCAACAGGAAATGAGCTGTTCATAATCTAGTGTTTTTAATACTTGGACAGCCTTTAAGTTTAGGATACCTGTTATGTCTCCTCGGGGCTAGACCAGGCCAACTGTTCAGCTGTAGCCAACTCTGCAATAATAGGCAAGTAAATATATTGATTGACTTTCTATCCCTGTCCCTCTGTGGTGGTAACTCCAGCTATTTCCATCTTCATTTTACCTGCCAGCATGATCACAGATGGTCCTAAAGCGAAAGGGATGTTATTGCCCAGTTTTAGATGCCTGGAATGTGACCAACGGCAGCAAAGAGCCAATTTCAAAGCTTGTTTTCACGATCAGAGAGCTGGTTTCTTTACTGTGCTGCTGGTTGTTAGCACATTTCTATGTTGGTGATAATGCAGCACAGCAATGAACTAGCCCCATCCATGTGTAAGCACAATATATTTCCAACCGTCCAGGTGTATTTTTAAAGAGTCTAACATAGAAAGTGGCTAATATGTCTACTCAACAAAAAGACACGTTGATTTCAGTGAGGCCTATTTCCAGGTAAACAGACTTATAAGTCTGTAAACTAGCACCCCACTTACCTGGCAGTAAGTCTTGCTGAATTCAATAGGATTTACTTCCGAGTAGAACATGGTTTGGTTTGCCCTGCCTGTATTGCAGCTGAAGTTTAGTGTGGTGTTGATTGACTGCAAGAAATTCTGCCAGGAATCATGACATGAGAGCAGCCAGATCAACTTACTTCCAAATCCTTGCATTTCATATTATTATGAGCACATATTTATAAGATTTCTTACCCGCCCTCCAGCACGAGGTCCCAGGGTGGGTTGCAACATTAGAATACACACATAAAAACTGCTGAAACCATTACAATTATAAAACATGCAAAACCATTCCACATGGAACAGAACAATATATATTCAGTGAAAGAGGTGGGTTCTTTGAAATAAAATACCTTACCTGTTAAGGTAAAGAGCTGCCGCTTCAGTGTATGGCAAAACCTGTACAGTGGTACCTCACGTTACGTACGCTTCAGGTTACAGATTCCACTAACCCAGAAATAGTACCTTGGGTTAAGAACTTTGCTTCAGGATGAGAACAGAAATCGTGCAGCAGTGGCACGGCAGCAGCAGGAGGCCCCATTAGCTAAAGTGGTGCTTCAGGTTAAGAAGAGTTTCAGGTTAAGAACGGACCTCCAGAACAAATTAAGTTCTTAACCCAAGGTACCACTGTACAATGTAGATGCTTGACACATTTCTATGGGCAGGAAGTACCTCAATTTAGGGACTGCTGTTATGAATAATTGTGTGTGTGTATCTGAACTTACTATATGGTTTATTAATGCCGATCATGGCATATGTAAAAATGACCTTAATATGGCAAGAGATACCCCATTATGAACTGTGGTGACCCTGGTACAATTCTGATTCCGGCATCATCTCCTGGAAGGCATTCAGGAAATATTCTAATTCCTCACACCTTGTAAATGAAGTTGCCAAGTAAAGTCTACTCAACACCTGATAAGATAATGATGACATAATTTAAGGCAGGGAGCAAGCAAAGGATGACCAGTTTAGACTGTCTCCCACTAGGAGGATATTCTTTCAAACACTTAATTTGAAAGATGGGTGAAAACTCAAATGTTATGCAGAAATTAACAGTTTGGGAAATGTCAGAGAAACAGAATAAACTTAATGCAGCAGCCCCACTGTTAACGGTGAAGCCCAGCCCTGAGAAACTGATGGACAACTTATTTTTCTTTGGGAGAAAAGTAACTGGAATGGCCCTCTCCATTTGTCTGCCGACAAATATGGTGGTGAATTACACACCGTTCCATTTCAGATGGTCTGGCCTGTCTTATCCTCCAACAGCAGGGGACATGCAACTAGTTGTACATAGGCACTATGCCAGGAATGGGAGGCGTCCACAACTGAATGATTTTGCTGCCTGTTTTGACCTACAAGAACAGTTCTCAAGCACCTGACAGCCCGCAATGCACAGTTGGTGGGCTGCATTTGGTTTGCAGGTTCCAACCCAAGCAGGTGTGTTTCACATGAAATGAGCAGGGGAAATAAACCATTCTGCCTTTCACTTTTGACCACCACCAAAGACCCATATAAAAATGAAAGCAGTACGTCACTGATTCCCCACTTAGAAGGAAATGGTGAACTTTCTATGTATTGAGAATTGGCTGTGATCCAGAGGACTATGAGCAGTACAGAGGGAAGAAATGCTACCCAGCCCTTTCCATGCACAGATGTGTAAGCAATTGCTAGATATGAGCACAGTTAGCTGTGTAAAACAGGCTATTTGGGATGTAGAACTTGATGCTGTCTCTGGTTGAGGGTCTTTCTCATTCTCTGAAGCTGTTTGTCCATTTGAAACCACCCTTCATTCTCCTCTAACGCAGGAAGCTGCCTTATAACAAGTCAGACAACTCAGTGTAAACCATTCAGATATTCCTCAGTATTGT
Organism: Podarcis vaucheri; assembly: GCF_965113315.1. Lineage (NCBI taxonomy): Eukaryota > Metazoa > Chordata > Lepidosauria > Squamata > Lacertidae > Podarcis > Podarcis vaucheri. Next base: position 31,056,537 of record NC_138763.1, on the reverse strand, counting down.
CTATACTGATCAGCAGCGGCTGCCCAGGGTTACAGGCAGGATACATTCTTCCTCAGTCTTGCCTGGATTGAACCTGGGACCTCCTGTGTCACTAAGCTGCATCCCTTCTTCTCAGTCAGAGAAACAACCATGGGTGAGAACAAGTATAACTTCCTTCACATAAAAAAAGAGTGTGCATTTTGTTTTGTTTTACCTGAGCTTCATGAAACAGAAAAAATAGCTGCTCTGCATGGTGTAGGATATTGTTTCTGTATGTGGAAGAGGAGCACTGAATCCTGGCCATTGTTCAGCTGTGGTATATCTCTGCCAATGAGCAGCTTGCAAAATGGTTTTGAGTTCCACATTAAAAGAATTTTCGTCACAGTTATGAATGTGTTTACTAAGTAGTTCCCATTATAAGAATTTTCCTTGCTGTTTGGTGAGATACATATTAGTCAGAACTCCTTTCTTTCTTTCTTTCTTTCTTTCTTTCTTTCTTTCTTTCTTTCTTTCTTTCCTTCCTTCCTCAAAGAACTTTGGACATTTCCCCCAAACCGGAACTTCCACATTTGTTTCATAATGTCACTTTAAGCAAAACTGGTGAAAGCTTATGGGTGTGCAGAAGTCCCTTAGAAATTTCACCAGTATAATAAGAATAACCTGCTTCCTTCTCTCATAGTCTCTTTGTTGTGACAAAGTTAGCAGAGGAAATCTGCCTTATGCAGAGCAAGATTACTGGTCCATCTAGTTCAGTATGTCCCACACTGACTGGTAGAGGTTCTCCAGGGCTTCAGGCAGGAGTCTCTCCCAAGCCTGCCTGCAGAGTCTGCTGATGGATCCTGGAACTTCCTGCATGAAAAGCAGATGCTCTGTTAACAAGCTTTGGCTCTTGGCGTTTTTTTCATTGCTTGTAGTATTCTATCAAGACACCTCTCACCTTGAAATTGTTTAGGGCCAGGTGACATGTTATATTGAGCACACTTTTTAAACAAAAACCAAACGGGATTGAAACTGTGGGCCATGCTGGTGGGTCTAACTTGCCCCATGGACTGGAGTTTTCCCCAGCCCAGAGATACACAGTCAAAATTCTTCTCCTCCATTCTAAAGTGAAAGCAGCCTGAAACCTGCTTGCAATTCACATGAAAGGTAGAAGTATAAAGAAAATGCAAAGTATTGAGAAGCTTTATGAATTTAACATATGGCCTTGGTACCCACACATGCTAAAAATACTTTAGGGGGATTTATTTAAGACAAGTTAAATTCTTCATTGTGGTCAGATTGGGTATTTAGGAAGACATTCCACTAAAACTAATGGGATATACCGTATTTTTCGCCCTATAGGACACACTTTTCCCCCTCCAAAAATGAAGGGGAAATGTGTGTGCGTCCTATGGGGCGAATGCAGGCTTTCGCCGAAGCCTGGAGAGCGAGAGGCGTCGGTGCACACCAACCCCTCTCGCTCTCCAGACTTCAGGAAGCTATCCGCAAGGCTTGCAAGGCCCCATGCTTCGGGCAGATGTTCACAAGGCTTGCGGGCAGAAGCCTGTTCTGGGGGCTGGGGTCAGGGGAAGCTCGGGCTTCCCCCGCCCCAGCCCCGCGGCTGGGGAAAAAATATTTTTTTTAATTTCCCCCCCCAAAAATTACGTGCGTCCTATGGGCCAGTGTACCCTATAGGACGAAAAATACGGTACTTCAACATTAATGCATTTGTGATTACTGTGACCTTATTTTTAATAATAATAATAATAATAATAATAATAATAATTAATAAATAAATAATAATAAATAATAATAATTCTGCTTTGGCCTCTAGATGGCTCACCTGGAATTTCTATTGCAAGAAATACCTCAAAAGAGAAAACTTCCCTGAAACATATTATCAAAATATCACAATGGTCTACATTTTCAACAGTTATAGAACGAATCATGTGAACTGGATCTGTATGTGAACATGTTGCTAAATTGTTCTGCTTTTTGTAGAACCAATGATAAAATGTGCATCAATGCCAAAGCAGATTGAGCAATAATGTCATTTTCTATTTGTAATTATTGTGAGTCACATCCCAAAATATCTTATGGAGGCAGGCTTTAATGAACACTTTCCAGGTGCTTTCTTTGCTGTGGGGTAGGTGATATATTTGATGATTAGTTTCCAGCCATCTGCCAATAGATTTTTCACCTTTTAAATAATAGATTGAACTTTTGGCTGGAGCATAGGATGAACTACTGTTTAACTAATAATGCAGTTTTTTTAAAGCTTGGTTTTATCCCATGATGAATTAAATACATATGTTCACATGCACACAAAAGGCCACTTGGGAAATAGCTATGTAAATTCTATTCCTTCCTACTAAACAAAATGGTTTTCTGCAGATTTATGAAGGCCAGGGGAAGACATCAAGCTGTTATTGCTTTCTGATCGTTTTCATCATTCATAGTATCATAGTATCATCATTCATCGTATGAGGGATTTATGAAATATGGCAAAATCCATCAGGCATCAATGAAATGGGAACTGCAAAAGGCCAAACAGATTCTAAAAACGTAATTTGAAAGGGTGTCAGCAAGATTCTGTAATTTGAAACCTAGTTGGTTTTGGAGAGTGTCACATTTCAACTTCACAAGCTTTGTTGTTTAAAGAGTAACTGGGGAATTTGGTTACAGATAGGTAGCCGTGTTGGTCTGCCATAGTCAAAATAAAAAAAATCCTTCCAGTAGCACCTTAAAGACCAACTAAGTTAGTTCTTGGTATGAGCTTTCGTGTGCATGCACACTTCTTCAGAATTTGGGTGGCTTGAGGGAGCTGGGAATGTTTATCCTGGAAAAGAGGAGATATGATAGGCAATTTCAAGTTTCTGAGGTCCAGCGCCGAGGGCCTTCTGGCGGTTCCCTCACTGCGAGAAGCCAAGTTACAGGGAACCAGGCAGAGGGCCTTCTCAGCGGTGGCACCCGCACTGTGGAACACCCTCTAAAAGTGTGGAACACTTTTAGAAGACATCTGAAGGCAGCCCTGTTTAGGGAAGCTTTTAATGTTTGATGCATTACTATATTTTAATATTTTGTTGGAAGCCGTCCAGAGTGACTGGGGAAGCCCAGCCAGATGGGCGGGGTATAATCATCATCATCATCATTAAAGGGCTGGCACATGGAGGATTGAGCTAGCTTGTTTGTTCCTGCTCCGGATGGCTTCAAGTTACAAGAAAGGAGATTCTGACTAAACATCAGGAAGAACTTTCTGACAGTAAGAGTTGTACGACAGTGGAACAGACTCCCACAAGAGGTGGTGGATTCTCCTTCCTTGGAAGTTTTTAAGCAGAGGTCGGATGGCCATCTGTCATGAATGATCTAGTTTAGATTCCTGCACTGCATGGGGTTGAAATAAATGACCATTGGTGTCCTTTCCAACTCTACAATTATATGAATCTATGATTCCAAGCAAGCCATTCTATACACACATTATGCTAAGATCATAGATATGCTACTGCCATGTCAGAGAAATAATGGAATTGTAGGATTCAAAGGGAGCAGCTACCATATTCAAGTATGTAGCCTGCCCAGTGAGGCTGGGGGGGACGGACGGACATACAACTAGAAATTACAAAAATGGCAGGAAATGAGAGAGATCCCCCCCAATATCACTGCTACCAGAAAGGCAGAGAAGTAGTGGTTCAGGGTTGTGGGGGTGGGCAGTAGACCTGTTACTATTTCTTCAGCAGAGTCTCTATCTCCAGCATCCCGTTAGCATGAAAGGGGAGATTTCATCCACTGAGAACAAGCCTCCTCACCCTTTGTGCTGGTTAGAGCCAATCAGAGGGGAAAGTGGTGAGTCAGGCACTGGAAATCGTCTCCTAGGGTCACTCTGGAGAAGATGCATGGGACAAACCCAAAGCGGCAGTTATTCTGTATGCTCTAAAGCTAAGCATTTAGGGACACTGAAAATGCAAAGTGCGCCCACTTCAAGAGAATGGTGTGCAAGTTCTGTTACATACAGTGGGACATCAAGGAAAGCACAACTGAAGTCACTCTGAAAGGAGATAGGCAGCACTCCAAATCATTTGCTCATGTATTTGCACAGAAAATAGCAGATCTAGCTGGAAAAGAAACACATGGAGATCTGCGCTGATCATTGCAACCCCCCCCTAAGCAGTGCTTTTCTTCTAGAAAAAAAAAAGGTGGCAGTACTGTGTACCCTTGAGTATCCCCAGAAAAAAGCACTGTCCCCAAGTATTATTATTGTTCAATTATAATATCATTCCACAATCTTAGAAGAGGGCATGGCTGTAAGGGTACATGGCTGTGACCATCATGAAGAGACCTTGCACATCTGAATTTTGCCACTACACTACTGTAAATGGTACCATTCCTGTTGCTTCCCTGCTTACATCCCATTGCTGGCTGTTGTGTGGCTTCTCCCAAATCCTAAAGGCCATCAGCCAGTGTAACTCCAGCAGAGAACTGCACATAAAGAACTTAATGCTTTGCTTTGCTTGCTTGCTTCAGACACCAAATTGCTGACCTTTGATTGATGCTGGGTGAGGGATTTTTTTCTGACCAGCTCATCAGAGACATTACAAGTGATGTATGGAACTATGTTTATATTTGGCACCAAAGACTAAAAATATACCTTTAAATAGGGTATGTTGTAATTGTACATTGAAGCACTTCTAAGGAGTTTTCAGTGATATCAGGCACTCCCAGCTTGAAGCAGCCCTGCATTTTAATCAAATATAACTCTGAGGCCACTGCCACAGAATTGCAACCAAAATGTTTGGGTACTGTTATGTATCTAAGGAAACCAATCTGAACTTCTATAATTATCTTATTAACTTGTTTGTAACAATAGGTCCTCCATCAAGAGTTTTGTACAAATGCTGAACAGCATTTATTTATTTACTTGCCTCTTTAAGAAAAGAAAAAAGAATAAATCACTATCCCCAAAAAAGGACTGTGAAATGGAAGAAAAGAATGTAATTTCTGCCTAATGTTCAATGTGGAAAACATTCTGGTGGTTTTTTAAAGTAAAAAAAAAATAATGGCAATGGTTTCCCTGGATTCCCTTTTATGAAATAAAGCAGCCCAGTGCTAGCCTCATACTATTTCACTAGTGTTGTTGTTGTTGTTGTTTAGTCGTTTAGTTGTGTCCGACTCTTCGTGACCCCATGGACCAGAGCACACCAGGCAGTTCTGCCTCCTGCAGTTTAGTCAAACTCATGCTGGTAGCTTCGAGAACACTGTCCAACCATCTCGTCCTCTGTCGTCCCCTTCTCCTTGTGCCCTCACTCTTTCCCAACATCAGGGTCTTTTCCAGGGAGTCTTCTCTTCTCATGAGGTGGCCAAAGTATTGCAGCCTCAGCTTCAGGATCTGTCCTTCCAGTGAGCACTCAGGGCTGATTTCCTTAAGAATGGATAGGTTTGATCTTCTTGCAGTCCATGGGACTCTCAAGAGTCTCCTCCAGGACCATAATTCAAAAGCATCAATTGTTTACTAGTGTAAACAATTTTAATTCAAATGGTCCAGCTGCACAAATACAGCACCTTGGGAAGGATGTTGATAATCTTTAAAGATGTGATATGAACCTAAGTCACAGAAACGTTTCATCTTGACCACGTCCTAAGTTCAAGTTGCCATGGGGAAACACACAGTGTTTAAACTACTAGGCTGTCCAAAGTGTGTTATTTTGAATAAATGTGCTTTGGGAAATTCAGATTTGGGGGATAGGAACTGTGAGGCAATGAAAGGGAAAACAAGAGTCAGAGGAGTACAGGTCAGGGCAGAAGAGGGGGAAATAATGAAATAAGTGCTAATCATAGAATTTTAGACGTAGAAGGGACCCTGAGGGTCCAACTAGTTCAACCACCTGCAATGTAGTAAACTCAACTAAAGCATCTATGGCAGATGGTCATCCAATCTCTGCTTAGAAACCTCCATGGAAGAAGAGTCCAAGGGTGTACAGATGTTGTTTGGCCTCCACCATCCCCAGCCAGCATGTTCAGTGTTCAGGAATAATGGGAGTTGTGATCCAGCAATATATAGAGGACCACAAGCTTCCCACTCATCAACTCAATATGTGTTTATAAACCCCAAAGCACATCCACCTGTGTGCTATTGACTACAATGTAAGTATATGAAAGTGTATGGAACTGCTTCGTACTTATAAAGACTGTTGGCATAGCAGCCCAGAACAATATTGTATTTAACTGGCAGTGACCCCCCAGAGATCCCATGGCCAGTTGTCAGGGATGATTGGAGTTCTTGTCCAACACCATGCAAAGAGGCACAGGTTCCCCACCTCTGTTTTAACTGGAAGTGCTGGAGACTGAACTGAAGGCTTTCTATACTGAGCTATGCATGCACACACGCGCACACACACACACACACACACCGACAACCTAAACATGTTCAGGACTGCAGCCAAGGGTGTCCTAGAGCAGCTGACTGAAAACTCATGCCTTTAAGGAACCTCGGGACCCTTTATCATCATGGCTTAAAATAGGAGCCCTGGCTCTGCAAGGAGGTTGCACTCTGTCTTCTAAGAGGGTTTCTTTATGATCTGTGTGACCAGTTCAAAGAGAAGCATGCTATAAATAAATTAATCCTTTCCAGCCAAATTAGAGTCTCTGGTGGAGGCCAGAAGTTCATATTTTTAAAGCATCTGCTGAAATCAGCAGAATGGTTCTGAAGATGAGCTATCAGTTATTGATCAAGGTGAGAGGCAGGAGAGATTAAGTTCTCTCTTTTGTTTTTTCTCTCTCTCTTTTAATTGAGCTTAATCTCAGTGTGACTTCGTGTAGCAGCAGGAAGTGTCTTTCTGTTTCCACTTTGCCAAAGTGGACAAAGTATAGCCATTTTTCTTGTCCCCGGCATGGTGAATAAGAGTTGCTCAAGGAGCCAAATTACAGATTGAAGTGGGGAGTGCACAGAGTGTTATGTACTGAGTTGAATAGGATCCAAAATGCAGCAGTCTGATTGGTCCTAGAACAATAGGATCCAAAATGCAGCAGTCTGATTGGTCCCAGAACAATAGGATTCAGAATGCAGCAGTCTGATTGGTCCTAGAACAATGCAGCAGTATGATTAGTCTGCAGGAGCCACCCAATCCAGCTCCAGATGGAAGTGAATCCACAGCCTGATTGGCCTACAGGAGAATTCTGGAATTAGCCAATCACGTGCAACCCATTGTGTAAATAATGTATATAAAGCAGATACTTTGAGGGGACTTTAATTTCTCCTCACCACTATGAGCTAAATAAAGAGCATGAAATCCACTCTCGACTCTGAGTTTATTTCACAGAGTGACTCAGAAGCAAATTTGAATTTTTAAAAATGCACAGATATAAGGTGAAACTTGGGGTCTGCACACACTCCTACTGCAGCGCAAATCAGACCTGGCTGTGGGATATTACTGAAAGGTGCTATGCAGAAAGCGAATAAATAGATGAAAGTTTCGACACACAAAATGTCAAAAAAAATGTTGAAAAAGTAATATCCTGTCAAAAATGTTTGAAGAATTGTGTTTAGTTCGGGTCTAACTTTGCACTCAGCCAATCATAGCTTGAAATCTTGGCTGAAAATGAAGTGAGACTGAATTCATTATTAAGTAAGTAACTCAGCCCATGTCTGATAGGAGCTGGGTCACTTAGAAGAGGTGATTTGATTATTTAAGTTATACAGACACAGTGTCGCAAATTTAGCTGTAGCTTATTCCTCCCATAATGAAGTAATAAGATAAAAGTATTATCCAGTGTGTACTGTAAAAAATCCCTTGGTAATGTTGATAGAAATTTGTCGCTTACAGAGTTATCAGTACCACCTTAACACCTTAGCTAACCTGTACACAACATCTTTGAACTATTTTCTAGGCCTTATTTGAATCGTACCTCTACCCCAACATCTGCTTAAATGCAAACAAAGTTGCCAATAATCATGACACATAAAAATGGAAAAGAGACATTGCTGAAACAGCGGTGTTTGCAAACATCCGTACCTTGGTGGCGTAACGATATTATCCAGCACTGAAGAAAGGATGCTAAAGAACACAGTTTACGGCATCTTGGGGAAAATACAGCCAATCTGGTAATTGACGAATGGTTTCATTTTCTCCAAGTGCAATAATTCTGTGGGTGATGAGAAGCAATTTCCTAAATGCTTCTGTGCAACTGCACATTGTAGAGGAATTGCAAATTCAGAAAAGGTTTCACCATGATTTAACTTGAATCCTAAGCCTGCAGTGGGAGGAAAGCATTACACACCACACAGATTAGCATATGCACCTCCTTTTGCTTGTAAATGTGCAAATGCCCATCTGCAACAGGCTCTCACATCCACTTCATCCAACCACTGAGCTATCCGGTGCTTTTATTCTTTTAAAAAAATGTCTAGGGGTACTCTCATTTTGACTCAAGCAAATCACCATTTTATCATTCAAATCGGGGGGAAATAAATACAGTAACTGGACAAAATTACTCATATTGAAATACTGCCCTTCAGTAAAACGAAAAATTCATGAGTAAAACACCACACATCCACATTCCACACTGCTTCACATATTAAGTACTCACTTCTCGATTGAAACTCTGTCTGAGACCCAGGAAACACCGTGACAGGAAATTAGGCCACCATCGGGGGTAGCAATGGAACTGAAGATTCACCATGCTATTCAACAGAACTGACGGTTCACTGTGCTAGAGAAGAAACTTTTTTAATAAAGAAGAAGTTTCTTCACCCGTTAGATTCACAAAATGTTTATGAGTATGCGTACCCCTGCGTCTCCCCAGAAAAAAGCACTGGAGATATCGACCCACAAGTCCCTAACACCCGTCCTGCTACCACCCTGCTTCTCTTGCTTATTTTGCTTCTGATCCAGCTCTGATGATGGCAATAAGAAGAAAGGGGGGGTGCCCCCAAGCAGCTGGAAACTTGGCACCTGACTCATGCCTATAACATAATGGAGATATCTGGAGAAGAGAAAATGAGATGTCTTTTGTAATTTGCTTCAGGACTGTATATGTGCATGTGCGTGTGTGCAAAGTGATATATAAATTTTATAAATCTAACTGCTGGCACCAGATCTCCAGGAACATTCAAGCTGTTCCCTCAAGGACAAGGAAGTCACCTAATCTTCTCCATGCTCCGATGCCTCTCGCACTTAAAACACTACAGAGAAGTTTCCAGAAACAATCTGCTAATATTGGCTCCCATAAAGAGACACCAGTTTACCATTCAGGGCTATTTGCAAGCAATCTTCCCAATAAAATAAGTGGTAGCCAGCCATCACATTGTCATAAACAAGCAAACAAAATAGCAGATTTTTTGAAATAAGTTTTTTAGTAGATTTTTTTTTAAAAAAACTACTAATACTATTTAATATTCAAGATGTTAAAGTAAAATCCTATTAGTGACTGCTCAGAAATCCTACTGAGTTCAGCTGAACTTTCTCGTAGGTAAGTGGACTCTCCTTGCAGGTTTTTAAGCAGACGTTGGGTGTGTCAGCCTACACTCGAGTAGGACCCTGGCAGAGACACATGCCCAACTGGCACGTTCCCTCCCTCATGGTCGATTGTTCAGGAGCTTCATAAGCTTTCTTCAGCCCAAACATCACAGCGACCGATGCCAATCGACACCGGCACATTTAGGGATCCGGAGAGTTTGTGCATCTTACGTAACAGACCTCAGCACCTCAGCATTTTGGCTAATCTACTTTATTTACATATAAACACACACAGAGCACTGCAACATGGCTCCCTCTCTCTTTAGTATCAGATAGCAAAGAGAAAAAGAACAAAGGACAATAGTGTCACTTCATGGAACACAGTAACACAAACATCCTGTCTCCGTCACTTCCCACTCTGTGGAGTCAAAACATACACAATCATGTGATAGACAACAATCCCATGACTGTAATCATGGAGCAGGAATTCTAACAGGGTGGCCATCTGTCATGGATGATATGGCTGAGATGCCTGCATTGGAAGGCGGTTGGACTAGATGATTCTTCAGGTCTCTTAAAGGTAAAGGTAAAGGGACCCCTGACTGTTAGGTCCAGTCATGGCCGACTCTGGGGTTGCAGCGTTCATCTCGCTTTATTGGCCGAGGGAGCCGGCGTACAGTTTCTGGGTCGTGTGGCCAGCATAACTAAGAAGCTTTTAGCGAACCAGAGCAGCGCACGGAAACGCTGTTTACCTTCCTGCCAGAGCGGTACCTATTTATCTGCTTGCACTTGATGTACTTTCGAACTGCTAGGTTGGCAGGAGCAGGAACCAAGCAACGTGATCTCACCCCGTCGCGGGGATTCGAACCACCAACCTTCTGATCGGCAAGTCCTAGGCTCTGTGGTTTAACCCACAGCGCCACCCGCGTCCCTTAGAACTCTACAATTCTATGATTCTAATCCAGCATCTCACTGTGGCCAACCAGAAGCCTGTGAGAAACTGGCAGGTAGGACTTGAGCGCAAGATGCCTCTCCCCTTCTGTGGCTTCTGACAACTGGTATTCAGAAACATTGCTGCTTCCAACTGTGGCGGCAGAGCACAGTGATCATGGCTAGTAGCCCTCAATAGCCCAATCCTCCATGAATTTGATTCATGGAAACATCAAGTGGTGCCCTGGGATTGGAGCTGACAAATGACAAAGTGTGTCTTCCTAACTCAGCAGAGCCCTGAATATTTTACAATGAAAGGGATTTTTGTATGTCTTCTCTAATATGGTCGATTATAAATTGCCAAAGAAAATGCCGGCAGCACTGTTTATCTACCATAAATTATTTCAAGTACTTTTACTAGCGCTCTGCTTTTAATGTTGCATGTAATTTTATATAAATATTTTATTTATGCCTGGGAGTTGAAATGGAAGCAATAATTCTGAGAATTTGGACTTTTGAGGAAAGTAGCTTTTTATTTTGCCATGATTTATTCTAAGCGAAGGGTTGATACATTTTTTGTTTGTTTGTTAAATATTAATGCAAGCATCCATAAATGAATTACAAGAATACAAGCCGCCTGGTCCACAAATTAGTTAAGCTGGAGTCAAATGGATTAAAGCCAGTTTAGTTTCATTAAAGCCAAAGGGGCGATATCAGTTTAAATCCAAGTGCCTGGGCTTAGGACCAATCTTCATATTTTGCTGAAATTTGTGATTGAAACGCTTAAAAAAAGTCAACTGTATGGGGGTTGCCAGTTTCTGGTGCTAGGGAGGAGGAATATTAACCCTTTCTGACACACACCATTTACCCAGCCTTTTCCCAAGTATTTTATTTTATCTTAGTTATCTGCAGAGCTAACAGTAGCTGGTGGGCAGGGTGGGGGTAGAGATCTGACTTTGATCTGGACCAGAATCTGAAGAAAATTCCAACCCTCTTCCCCTGCACTATTGTTGGGAGAAAATGGGTACACAGTCCATTTCTTCCATTATTTTTTTTTTTTAAAAAAGGCATCAGGAAATCTAATAACACATTTCTTGCAGAATTTGTCCATTAGTGAAATTCATCTTAAACGTAACATATATTCTGTAGAAATTGCCCATTAGTAAAATTCATCTAAAATTAGTAAAATGTAACAAACTTTGATCTTTATTTTAAATCACTTAAGGCTACAATCCTAAACCTACTTTCCTTTGGGTTCAATGGAGCTTACTTTTAAAAAGACATGCATAGGACTGCCTTGTAAAGCTTTTTACTACTGGATGGGTGGGGGGAAACTAGCTCAGTTTTCCCCAGCATTGTTCCCTCCAGATACTTTGATTTAAAACTCCCATCAGCCCCAGCCTGCATGACTATGCATGCTGGGCTGATGGAAGTTGTAGTGCAAAACAGGTGGAGGGAACTAAGTTAGAAAAGACTGAACTAGAGAAACTAAGGACTTATCCACACTTCCTCTTCTGCCACTGTTTCTCCCTGCCTCCAGGGGAAACTGCTCTTTAGCGCTCTGTCGGAGCAAACAGCAGTTAGGTTTTCTGTGGACTGCTGTTTGTTACAATTTAAAGCTAAAGAGCAAGTTTTCTATAGGAAAAGAGAAGGGCAAGGGGGAAACTGCTCAGACCCATGCTTTCTGGGCATGGAAGTGTGAACAAACCCTAACTGTTTTAACAGAATTTCAGCAGCATTTTCACACACATTTTTAACATTTTAAGTGTATAAGAAGAAGAGTTTGGATTTGATATCCTGCTTTATCACTACCCGAAGGAGTCTCAAAGCTGCTAACATTCTCCTTTCCCTTCCTCCCCCACAACAAACACTCTGTGAGGTGAGTGGGGCTGAGAGACTTCAAAGAAGTGTGACTAGCCCAAGGTCACCCAGCAGCTGCATGTGGAGGAGCAGGGACGCAAACCTGGTTCACCAGATTACGAGTCTACCACTCTTAACCACTACACCACACTGGCTTTTAAGTGTAGGTAGACCAGGGGAGCCCACCTTTATCAGAGATACACTCATACTTTATGTTATGTTTGCTTCATATTGCGGCTTTTCAGGTTACGAATGCAGCAAACCCAGAAATGTTTATCTCCAGGTTCTGTGTGCTTTGCACATGTGCAGAAGCACTCTATCACACTTCGAGCACGCACAGTAGCGGCACTCTACTTACGGACTTTTGGGGGTGTGAACGGCACCCCAAAATGAATCACGTTCATAAGTAGAGGTACCACTGTATGTCTGTGTCTGCTTTCTGTCCTCTGTTTTAGTTACAGTACATTATCACTTGCATTATTGTCCACAAACTAGATTAGTCTTAGAAATGCTTTGAATCTATGGGTTTTTTGTCTCAGAGTACATTCACACAACGATTTTCCTCCCCGCAGGTCATAAAAAGTGGCAGGAGATTTTGAAGAGTTCTGCTGATTATATGTTCAGCCATTTGCAAGAGCAGAACACAGAGTGATGCTAATGAAAATGTGAGCTTGGAAAAGGCTGGAGTTGAAATCAAATACATCAGTCACACTAGGTTATATGAGTTGAAGAGTTAGCCTTAAGAGGTTCCCTTTCTAAGCAGTCCCAGGCATTAAGCCAGGGATGTGGAATCTGTAGCTCTCCAGATGTTGTAGAACTCCAAATCTCTCAGTTCCAGATATACATGTAGTCCTATAACCTAGACAGCATCTTAAAAAGCAGAGACATAACCTTGCCAACAAAGGTCTGTATAGTTAAAGCTATGGTTTCCCCACTAGTGATGTATGGAAGTGAGAGCTGGACCATAAAGAAGAATGACCACCAAAGAATTGATGCTTTTGAATTATGGTGCTGGAGGAGACTCTTGAGAGTCCCATGGACTGCAAGAAGATCAAACCTATCCATTCTTAAGGAAATCAGCCCTGAGTGCTCACTGGAAGGACACATCCTGAAGCTGAGGCTCCAGGACTTTGGCCACCTCATGAGGAGAGAAGACTCCCTGGAAAAGACCCTGATGTTGGGAAAGATTGAGGGCACAAGGAGAAGGGGACGACAGAGGACGAGATGGTTGGACAGTGTTCTCGAAGCTACCAACATGAGTTTCACCAAACTGTGGGAGACAGTGGAAGACAGGAGTGCCTGGCATGCTCTGGTCCATGGGGTCACGAAGAGTCGGACACAACTAAACAACAACAAACATCTAGAGGGCCACAGGTTTCCCATCACTGCTTTAAGGGTTTCCTGTGCAGGGAAGAATGGTATATAATTCCAAAGAGAGCACTATACATCACTGTTTAAAGTTTTTTTTAAAAAAAACAACAACAAAGCTCTAATGATGCTTTCCAGCCCCTTTTGAAATTCTACAATTAGAATTCTTGCGATGGAATTTCAGGATCAAACTAGCAACTGCAGCTTCATTTGCTTGGCCAGAGAGTTTCCTATGGATTCCAGCAGCTCTTCAGTTTCATAGCTTGAAAAGTGCTTTTTGCAGATAATTGGACTTTAAATATGCACTTTGCTACCAGATGAATGGGCTGGAAGTTTACAGAGAGAGCTTGTGAACTAATGACTGTGATTTCCAGCATCAGAGAATCTTCTGAAAGCAATCCATTGAAACTGCAAAATGAAATGGGAAACACAATAAAGTTCTTGCAGACCATCAGATCTCTCCTGTACTTTTTGCTTGTGTTAAATGTCAAGCTGCATAATAACATTCCTAATATTGGTGAAGATGAATGAGACAGTGATAGCAATGTGCTGGAAGCTGTAGAGAGTAACTAGACTGTTTCAACATAAATTTTAAGGATTTATATTGATAATAAGAATTAAAAAAACCTTAACAAGGATTTGGTCCTGAAAACAAAGCCATAATCTCAGTGCATTAAATTCATTGAAATCTACATATATTGTTTTACAATAAGAATCATTGCTGTTCATCAGTGTTTAGCATGAATTGTTACCATAAAGTTATCTCTGTTTTACATTGCTACAGGAACAATTAGCTTGCTGGAAAGTGTGAAGAAGCAATATGCTGACTTTCTGCTCTGTGACGGACTGTGCAGGGTTCTTGCAGTGAACTTTTATAATCTGTTGAATGTGGCAGAGGTTTTACAGGGAAGTTGAACAGCTACAGTCCACCCAATATCAGTGCACATGTAACCCTTCAAATAAGACAGGCCTGTATCCCCAAACAAATGTGAAAATGACACCAAATATCTTGTTCGGTGTGAGTGTCACTCAGCAAGACACCATTGGGATAGTGGCTGTTGCTAAATCTGTTGCTGCAGCAGCAAATAAAAGTGCCAGAGCCACCTCACATCAGTTGTTCCTGCTACTTCCATATGTGTTATCTTATTCTCAAGCAACATCACCATAGCCTATTCAGATGAGATATTCACATTCACTGACAGCAGAATTGTGTCTACAGTCTCTGGCCCACAACATCTATGTGTTCAGCCAAAATCCTGAAGGGTTAGGAACCCCACACACAAACTCCACTGCATGTACACTTGCATGGGTAGACAAAACTGAATGCACAGTTTCTGACCATGTGAAGAGAGCCTGTGTGCATATAACCTGTTGAAAGAGGCTCTATTCAGACCTTCACCTGAATGCATGGAAGTCAGGCAGCACAGACAACAGGCATGGCGCTCGCTCCCCCCCCCCCCTGAGAATCGTTCAGGGGCTGTGTGAAAAGGGGCTACGATATGTTTACAATATGATTTATTATGAAAATATGCAACCATCTACTACAATAAGGTACATCAGGATTTTATTTTTATTTTTTAAAAGCAAAGCATCATAGATCATCCTTTGTTGACTATCAGAGCTAATGTTGTATTTTTAATATGCACCAAAGTAAAAGGACATTTTAAAAAAACAACCAGTTTATCAACTCACTCCATGTAAGAAAATACTAGCATTCAAACCTGAATTCTTTATTATTATTTTGGCCACAGTACAGATAGAAAGAGACAGACAGATAATCAAAGTATTACAATATTCTGTATCTGAAAACTGAGGTGGTTTCTTAATTCTTTTGAAAAATGCTGGGTGGTGTTCTGGTGACATCTTTGGAGAAAGCCCAGTGAAATAAATGGATTTAAGATAGCTGCATTGATTTCAGATTTCCAAATATCACCCACTGACTTTTACGAAGAAAGCGGGGGCGGTTGGCTAGCCTAAAAGGGGTCTGGGGAAGTTTCCTGTGACACAATTTCCTTTTCTGGTCACAATATCTCTACCTGAGCAATTTTGTGTCAGGCACATTTTGTTGTCAGTTGTGCTGACTACAACTGGCATGAGAAGCCAGTGGCCTTCCAGATGTTACTGGACTTCAACTGCCATCATCCCAGCTAGCATATCCAATGGTTAGAGGTGGTGTTGGTGGGAATTCAGTCTTGCCTTGAAGGATTCCCTCGTGTATAAATTGAGTCTTTGTCCTTTAAAATACATGGAATTAGGTTCTGTGCTCAGTAGATGTTTCCAAGCATTTTAAAGGGGAAACTGGCAATTCACACACTGCTTAAATCTGAGTTATCTTTGTACCAAACAAAAAAATATAGTGAGAGAAGCAATGCTAAGAAACAGCCACTTATAACAGAATCTCTTTCCATGGCACATTACCCTAAAGAGAGATCATGAGGTATTGCATCTGAGGCATGATCTGTGAAGAAATTCTGGGTTCAATTAAGAAATAAGCAATTTGAATACATGAGGTGAAACTAAATTTCAGCTACTTCTTATTTTTTTTATTTAAAAAAAATGTGTTCATTTTGGGTGTGTAGGGAGGTCCTGTAAGTAAATGTATACTGGTGCATATTCCTCATGAAGTGTTAAGATTCCCTCCTTTCCAAAAAAGAAAAGAAAAAAGTCCCTTGAATACAAAGTTTCTTTCACTGACAAATGTGCTTTTTCCGTCTGAGGAAAGTTTCCACTTTCCCCAGTCTCTGTTTTATGTGGTACTTTGTTACTGAGACTAACACAATGACTAAATCAATACAAACTACCCTCTAGGCCAGGAGAGACCATGAGGAAGTGTGGCATCATTAAACTGAATTACAGACAAGCACTTAAGGAGACAAACAAGTATTTTGTTACTAGAAAGCTTCAGGTTTTTATGACTTTAGAGATGATTGAAAACGTTTACCAAGCAAGTATGATATAGTGGGCTGGAACAGTTGAAGCAGACCAGTCAGTGAACTCTATAAGCAAGTTGCTGACATTTGTTTTGAGAAATGCGAACTTGGAGACACCAAACTTAGGATTTCTTGCTTGAACAAGTGCAATAGTGATGTGGTGCAATTAACTTGGGTAGCACTACAGATGACTAATGCATCTAAACCAGAAGATGAGGATACTCACCTGATATGCACCTGAAGCAACAGAAACAAAAGTACACAAAGGATTCCTGAACCATTTGATAATACAATCAATCTACGAGGTATGGGATAGGCTACAATCCTAGACACACTTGCCCTGAGTACAGAAGCAGGCAGTATTTTGCTCTTCAGTGAATCTTCAGAGACCGTAACGAGACACAGAAGTAGAAGCACTCTCTTGGGTGTTTCCACACCAGGGCCTTAATATTGCAAATGGGTCATTCAGATATTCCAGTTGGGTTGCCAGCAACAAAGTATTTTTAAGTCCTCTGGTTTTCACAGAAAAAGGTAATTCCAGATTATTGGGCGCAGTGGTGGTATGTTCTGCATTCTTATCACATGGCTGCTGTTGGTAACGTGCATGCAAACTTTTTTAAAAAACAACCAGTTTATCAACTCACTCCATGTAAGAAAATACTAGCATTCAAACCTGAATTCTTTATTATTATTTTGGCCACAGTACAGATAGAAAGAGACAGACAGATAATCAAAGTATTACAATATTCTGTATCTGAAAACTGAGGTGGTTTCTTAATTCTTTTGAAAGATGCTGGGTGGTGTTCTGGTGACATATTTGGAAAAAGCCCAATGAAATAAATGGATTTAAGATAGCTGCATTGATTTCAGATTTCTAACTTTCACTTTCCAAAACAATAAAAGGTAAAGGTAAAGGACCCCTGGATGGTTGCTGTTGTTGTTGTCGTTTAGTCATTTAGTCATGTCCAACCCTTCATGACCCCATGGACCAGAGCACGCCAGGCACTCCTGTCTTCCACTGCCTCCCACAGTTTGGTCAAACTCATTCTGGTAGCTTCGAGAACACTGTCCAACCATCTCGTCCTCTGCCGTCCCCTTCTCCTTGAGGACGAGAAGGTGACTCTCGGGTTGTGGCGCTCATCTTGCTTTCAGACTGAGGGAGCCGGCATTTGTCCGCAGACAGATTTCTGGGTCATGTGGCCAGCATGACTAAACCGCTTGTGGTGCAACGGAACATTGTGATGTAAGCCAGAGCGCACAGAAATGCTGTTTACCTTCCCGCCACATACTAGGCAAAATTGCAACAAATAAATAAATGTGTCTTTCAGTACAGATTTGTACAGAATGCCAATGAATCTTCCTGAAGACTTATTAAATAAATAAATAAATAAATAAATAAATAAATAAATAAAGTTGTTAAGTGATGTCGAAATGTGGAAAACTGAACTCAAGATTGGAAAAATGAGAACCTGAGAGAAACTGAAATTAGCATATTCTCCTAATGAGGAGCACCAATCCCACAATAAATACTCATCAGGAATCTCCCTCAGGTGTGTGGTATGTAAGGCAACAAGCCTCTTTTGTGACAGCAAAAACCTGAAAAATCTCAAGCAGCTCATTGCTGTAATACAAGGAAATCTTACACGCCAGCAAAAAAAATGGTTTTATAAAACCAACCATTCGCATTCTTCATATCTTTAAAAGTTTTAATTTAAAAAAAAACATTTATTCCTTAAATTGATCCTGCTTAAGTGTATTGTTTGTGGATTGTACCATTTATTAAAACCACCACCAACACTCAGTGTTAAAAATCAGCATTTGAACAAAATGACTCAGCTTCCTTAAATCAGAAAGAAAGGAACGTGAGGCCCTGAGGGGATTTTTGTCATTAAGAAAAGGCTTTTCAGTCCTAACTTATGGTTTTCTGTTCTGCCTCTGTCACTTTGAAATGAGTGAGGCATGGTGAAAAAAACGAAAGGACAGGTCCCATTCATGTTTACCTTCTGCTGGTCAATGTGAGTCGGAATTTGTGTCAAGGTCATGGGAAAGGTCAGTGGCCTAGTTTGTTTTTCAGCTCGAAACACGGCACTCAATGTTTTTTTGTAAAATCCAAATACCCTATCAGTAGTGAACCAAGTGAACACTTTTTTTTTCCCCACCAGAGCTTGTTGCTGAATTGTTTCCATAATTGTAAATATTCTCCTTGTCAGTCGGAAGCTGTGTAGAGAAATGCATGAAGTGAGCTGGCAGGAGTGTTCACAAACTGAAGCAAAGAGGCGTCAGCCGCAGCACATGATGCAGTGCTACAAAATAAAGTACCTATTTGCTTGCTTGTTTTCTCCTGGGGCTTATTTACATATAGCTAAGGGAGGACAAGCACATTTAAATAACAGCGCTTAAAAAGCACACTGCTGTAAATACAAATTATTCCGGTGTTACCTATTAAAACACATACATCTGTGACGGATTCTACTGTCAAGCAGCAGACTAGTTCATCGCAAAGTAAGAATGCAGCGCTAGCCCAGACCCACCTAAATCTATGTACTTGGAACAAAGCTTATTCAATCAGTTTAAATCCCAGTACTTGCTTTAACCAGATTGTGAATCAGATTGATGCTTAACAAAGGCTGAAGCAGCTATTCAAAAGCCTATACATACTGAGGGCCAAACTAAATCATAGACTCATAGACTTGTAGAGTTGGAAGGGACCCAATGATATAGTGTGTGTGTGTGGTCTCATCCAGACTTCCTTTTCTGCTACATTTCTAGACATAGGTCTGCACTTTAAAGCGTCATGTCCAAGTGGTTTTTGCCCTGGCACTTTACTCACAATAACCAGTGGAACCAGTGCTATTTATCTAGGAAAAATGGTGCTAGAACTCACCATGAACGCCTCACTTGTTCTCTTATAATGGCAATGGCACCCATCTGAGAAGTGCCGGAACTGAGTTCCGGCGAGTTCCAGCTGGAAAAAAAGCCCTGATTGGAACAAATGGCAATATGAGTTTTTCACGGTGCTTTAAAGTGCCTACCTGTGTGTAGAAAATGCAGGGCAAAAGTTAAATGTGGATGAGCCCTGTATGTTACTTTGTTCAATTTGTTCCTTATAAAACTCCCAAGGTGGCTAACAGTGAAACGCATAATAAAAATGGCATTAAATATAATAATTATTTAGCTAAGTCATACTCAGAGTAGACCTATAGCAATTAATGGACTTAGGTTCATTGATTTCAATAAGTCTACTTTGAGAATTATTAACATTGGATATAACTCAATGACAATAAGACAGTAAAAACAATATAGCAAACAGGTAAGTAAGTGAAGACATTATTATGTATGTTTTTTTTAAAAAAAAAGCAGGCATGGTGTCAGGATCAGGACCACAGCAGATGGGGAAGAGGGACTGCAGGATGGGAGAAAGCAGCCACACACCAAGGTCCTGGTCCTATTCTGGGTACCTTCCAGCTTTAAAAATAAATAAATAACGAAACCCAGACCTATTAAATCCACTCATGCATTTAATGCATGTTCTAATTTGGCTCTGAGTACCGCACTATAAAGTGCCTGGAAATGCAAACTACATTCTGGAAAATTCATAAGTAAACCCACTGTAAAAGTAGATATGTGGATTACTGCATTTCAGATTTAAGAGATGTGGGCTTCTCAATACATAAAGCTATTATACCAAGACATTAGGATTAACCCAGCATGCTTTCCCGGGTTTTTTAGCATTGCATTAGTAAACGTCCTGCATCTCAGAATAAAGGGGGAGAGAAAGGTAGTACGTTGTAACACGCTACTAATCTAGCTTCTAAAGCTCAAACATTAAGCACCACTTCGTATTCGATATTGTGCCAGTGAAGCACAGGTGATGTGAAGAGGTTTGAAAATAATGTTCAAAGAAAAAGAAACAGAAGCAGCAGTGGAAATATTAATGTTCAAGGAGATGGGGTGACACCTAAAACACATTTACACATGTAAATGCAGCTCACACACGATGTTACATGACTGGTCAGATGATTGACTTCTGCTCCCCTTCTGAAGTCCCAGGAAGTCAGAAAAAGCTAAAATAGGAAGCTTAGGAAGTCCCAAATGGTGGTGGTCTACATCCACATGACAAGGATTTATTTACTAATTATTAACTAAAAGTAGCTCAAAATTACTTACTATTTTGAAGCTTCTTACTGGTGTGCACACAGAACAAATGAACAGAAAGCAAAACAATATCAATATCATAAAAGCAGAGATAAACAAAAACCCAGTCTTATAGGTCAGGAAACGCCTAGACATAATGATGTGCCTTTACAAGGCATCCGAAACAACTGATGGAAGATACTTCTTGGAAGGCAGAAGGAAGAGCATTCCAGAGAAGTAGGGGAAACAGGAGAAATTTCCTCTTTTAGCTTTAGCTAAAAGCTCTAGCTTTAGGGCAGGCATGTCCAAAGTCCGTTTCAGGAGCCTAATCCAGCCCGCTGGTCGATTTAATCTGGGCCCCGTGGCAGTATATGTCCTGGGGTAAAGTCCTAAAAAAAAAAAAAAGCTCAGCAACTTCAGTCCTTAAAAAAGTGCAACAACTTTGGTCGGCCCTCACGCATGTTCACTTCATCAAATCTGGCCCTCTTTGAAAAACGTTTGGGCACCCCTGGTGTAGGGTGTCATGAGTAAAATTCCCACCAATGATCCAAGTGATATTACAGGTCTGTACAGGGGCAGGTGGTCATTCAGGTAACCTGGTCCTGAGTTGTTTGGGGCTTTATTTGTTGGTAACATGACCTTGAACACAGCCCAGCAGCTAATCAGTAGGTAACGCAGCTCCCTCAGCACAGGTGTGTAATATGTGTGCACCAAGGTGCTCTGCCCAACAACCTGGGCACAGTGGACCAATCTGAAGGGAAGCCCCACAAACTGCATGTTACAGTAGTCCAGTTGTGAGGTCGCCAACACATGAATCACAATGGCCAAGCAGTCTCACTCCAGGAAAGGGTGTATTTGGCATACCAATCTAGGAGGCCCTTGAGATGTCAAATGATGAAATCTTTGAAACGTTAGCCCAGATACACTTTCACAATGATGGAGTTCCCTTTAAAGGCTGGGAAGAATCCAGCAAGGTGGAACAGGTCAAATATATCTATAAGATATATCTATAAGATATATCAGCACTATATTGCAGGGGTGGGAAATCTGTGGACTTTCCAATATTATTGTAGGACTCCGACTCCCAGCCAATATGGCCATTGGTCAGAGATGAAGGAGTAGTTTTCCAGCATCATCTAGAAGGCAACAGACTTCCCATTCCTGCCACAGAAGAAAACTCTCAGTAGGAAATATTCTAACTGAACTAGCACCAAACCAAGGTTCCTCCCTTCCAATAATTACTTTGTAATTATGTAAATAATGCTAATGAGATCTTTGGATCCTGAGAGTTGTTACTAAGGAATATATTGTAACACAGGATACATCCAAAGAATGATTCGGTTGGGGAAAGCTGTGACTGGGTGATCCTTGAGCCAAGGAATTCTGGGAGTTGTCATTTATTAAAGGTGCTGAGAGTTGTTCGGAACTACAATTTCCAGAGTTCCCTGTGAAGAGAGAACAATTGTTGAACCACTCTGGAGATTGTTTGGGGAGGGGAATAGGGATCCCCTAACAACTCTCAGTGGGACGCGGGTGGTACTGTGGGTTAAACCACAGAGCCTAAGACTTGCCGATCAGAAGGTCGGCGGTTCGAATCCCCACGAGGTGAGCTCCCGTTGCTCGGTCCCTGCTCCTGCCAACCTAGCAGTTCAAAAGCACGTCAAAGTGCAAGTAGATAAATAGGTACCGCTCTGGTGGGAAGGTAAATGGCATTTCCGTGCGCTGCCTTGGTTCGCCAGAAGCAGCTTAGTCATGCTGGCCATATGACCTGGAAGCTGTACACCGGCTCCCTCGGCCAATAAAGCAAGATGAGCGTCGCAACTCCAGAGTCGGCCACGACCGGACCTAATGGTCAGGGGTCCCTTTACCTTTACCTTTAACAACTCTCAATACCCTCAACAAACTACAGCTGCCTGAATTATTTCAGGGGAAGCCATGCCTGGTTTAAGTGGCATCATAGTGCTTTAAGAATTGTGTGAACGTGTCCTCAGAAAATGTATATGTATAAACAGCAACGAGATCCAGTTCAGAGGCAATGACTAAATGCTGCATTGCTGCCCTTTTTGACCTAGGTAGAAGTCCCAGGATTCAAACTGCTAGGGGAGCCAAAGGACTAATATACCAACCTGTTTGCATTGGGCACTGCGAGTGACCTTTGCTTTCTATGTCTTCAGCCTGACCTTTTTATTGTTGGCACATATCATGAGCCCAAAGTAGCTTGCTGAGGCAGCTGTTGTAAGTGCTGCTTGCAACTAGTCTCAGAACCAGCGTATAGCTCGGAGCCTTTTGTTTATACGTTTGCTTATAGCTACCACAGAAAAAGAACTCAGAAACGAGATTCATTAAATAAAGCCATAGACTGGCGTTCGTGTCTCGTTGACTACATATTGCATGTGTGGGAGCTGAGGTAATCTGTGGAAAGTTGCTCCAAAGATTAGAGGGGCCTATGGAGAATGTTAGCTTTTGCAGGGGGAGGGAGTAAAGTATTATTTAGGACGATGATTTATTTCTATCTTCAGCCCTATGTGGAAAGGTCTGACCTTGCCACATGGATCCATGCCCTGGTCGCGTCCAAATTAGACTACCAAAATATGGTCTATATGGGGCTGTCTTTGAAGATAGTTTGGAGACTTCAATTGGTTCTTCCAGAGTCCCAATAGGAACAATCTGGGCCCAATTTATCATGTGAGTTTTTCATCCTTTAAAGCGTTCAGTGGTTTCAGACTGAGTTATTTACTGGACCACCTGCACCCATATACTCCTGTCTGTAGGAGTGTTGGAGAATCTGTTGGAAACTGAAGCAAAAAGGGAAATTGCCACTGTTTGTGTCCCCCCCCCCACCTCTGGAACAGAAATCAAAAACTCATATACAATTGATATCAGTTCAGCAAATACCATAGGTATTTACACACAATGTTCTTGGTTGCTGGGTTTTCTTTTTAGCCTGCAATCAGCTGGTGACTTCTTCCTTTACATTATCTCACCATTTCCTTTCAACTGCAATGAACGGTGCAGAACTAATTGTGTCGCTAACTATGTTAAATTTGTATCTTATATAAATTGCATAACTAATTATGCAAATTACCTTAAATAGCAGACATTGAGGAAAAGTAACTTAGTGGAAACTGAACTGCAGCAGAATGGAAACAAGGCTGATTGTGACAAAGGCCAGTTAGAATGGAAATTGTTGCTTTTCTACATCCCAACATGTCTGTGCACTGAGATCACGACAGAGACTGTCCTTGCTGTACATCCATCTCCTAGGCTGGTGATGTGGGTGACCGCAAGGAAACAGCCTTTTTCAGTGGTGGCCCCATGGCTTTGGAATTCTCTCCCTTCAGATCTGTGTCCTATTAATACGCTGCAGGGATTTCAGAAAACTGTGGAAGCATTTGGTATTATCTTTCAGGCATGAGATGGTTTTACTGGTGCACTACCAGGGTTGAGTGAATCCATCTCAGTGTCACAGTTTTTTTATTCAGTATTAAGTTCAGTTCTCCACATTTCCACATCAGTTTGCAAAATAAAATAAAATAAAACAACTCCTCATGAAAGTTCACCAGAAATTTACCACGAATTTCTCTTAACGTATACATCCATATGAATTTTCCCCTAATATACAAATTTTCACAATGGAATTTCCTCTAATATAATGCATCCTTGGTGTGCTATTTTCACTAAGATGTGCATTTTTGTACACTTTACACTTGTCTGGAGGACCAGGTGCAAAATTCAGAGTTCACATTGTGAAGGCTCATACATTAAGTGCAAACTGAATTGAATTTCCCCCCTATCCCTATGCATTTTTTAAAAGTAGAAGATGCAGTGTTGGGGGGAAGGGCTCAAAGCACAGCCACAGTGTGCATATTTATGTGCTACACACATGAGTGGCATTTTACTCCAAGAGAAGTATGCATAGGACTGCAGTCACCATGACAGAACAGGCTGAATCTGGAGATTTCCTAAATTTTCTTGCAAAGTTTTTGGTGGCCCTTCAGTTTCCTCTTTGCCAGTTATGGGTCACTGCCAACATAAAGGGCTGTCTTTACCCAGGGGTGCAGGGGGTGTGGGGCACCCGAGCACCGAATTCTGGTCGGTGCCAGGTGCTTGCCACTGAAGCCGCCTAAGCTCTTAACGATCTACCTGTTATGAAATAATAAATAATTTTAATCAAGCTAGAAAGACAAAAATACATATATACCTAGGTATTACCGAACTGTATACCTACTGTTTCACTAAAGGACTTTTGACTGTGACTAAAGGCGCGTGCGCCAGGCGCTTGTCATTCACAATGGCGGTGCTTGTCATATTTTGTTGGAAGCCGCCCAGAGTGGCTGGGAAAACCCAGCCAGATGGGCGGGGTATAAATAATAAAATGTTGTTGTTGTTGTTGTTGTTGTTGTTGTTGTTGTTGTTGTTGTCAGACTCAATGAGTATAAGTGTATTGTAAATAAATGAGCAAATAAAAAAGTTTGTTTCTTTTTCCTCCCTTCTTTCATAAACAAGAGATAAGGCATAAGCGTGGTGTCTGACATAAGCATAATCAAAGTTAATTTGGGGGCTAAACTAAATTTGGGAAATGGGGGGGGTGCTGGGCAGATCTTTGCACCCCGATGGTGCGTATGCTACAGATGGCCCTACCAGCATACCACATGCATATTTGGAGCTCTGGATTTTAACAATCAGGATGATGACTTGTCAAATAAAGCGACAGAGCCTGCACATCACTTTGCAAATTTACAGAGATTCTTAATGAATCCTGAACAGAAAGCTGTGAATCATCCTGTCAAAGGTGAAAACGGAAAAGCTTTCCTGTTTGGCACCAAAAAGGCTACATGTGGTTGCAACAGCATTTCTTTTTCCAAGTAACAACTAAGCTTGTCACCCAGGCTGGTGAAATTGGGCAATTCAAAGAAATCCTGGGATAAGGATTTAGCATGACAGGTACATTTAAAAACAGAGAGCACTACCAGCCCCTATCTCCAGAAAATGCCCTTGGCTAGCTACACAACAACCAAACTAATAAGATCCAATAACTTAAAATCAGGAGATTGCTTTACAATTGCAAATGCATTCTTTTGAATAACTTTAACTCTCAGAGGGCTTTTTTTAAAAAAGCTACTATTTTCCTTTAGTGGCCATTAGATGCTTCAGTAAACCTATCGAAAGGCTGTCATTTTTAATTCAAATCTGGCATGGACTTAACCACAGGGCAAAGTTTAGTCTTATCTGGAAAAGTTGTGACTGAAATCACCTGTGATATATGCAAGTTTGTTGTTTCTTTTTTTGTTTATGCATTGCTGTTTCCTGACAAATCTAACATTCACAGCGAGATCTCTTTGCAATGAGCTGTTCGTAAGAGATTTAACCTCTGGTACGCAAAGCCCTGTAAACTCGCAAAGAAGCAGCAAGCCTGGACTTTGCTCCTCTGTTCACCCACAAAGCCTGCATGCAGCTTGCCTTGCCCTTTTGTGTCTGTTTTGCCTGATTACTTTAAATGAGTATGGCAGCAATCCCTGACATTGCTGTGTGGAGGTCTCTATGGTCATGTCCTGCTCTGGAAGCAGCGGGAGAGATTTGCTGCGAAAGAGAGATGTACAATGCTCGGGGGGAGCATGAGAGAATATTTTCACTGGAGTCAGGCTGAGGAGGAAGTTATGGGTGGGAATGCGTAGCAAGGTGAAGGAGAGGAGAAAGAGATACTTGTATTATTTGAAATGAATGTATTTGCCATGACTCATCATGTAAGCCTGGGTGGGAATCTGCAGCTGGGAAGGTGGAGGGAAAGGGCTCTTTTTTTATTATGGTGAAAGCATGTGCTAATTGAGCATGCGAGAAGGGTGGGATTGCATATAATGAAGTCACCCAGGGTAGGGAAAAATGGGGAGGAGAAGCCCCAAAAGATTCCAGGGTGGTGGTTCTTCTTCTTGCTGTTGTTTTAGACAGGCAACTGAGTCTCATTTCCTGCCTCAGTCGTCGGAGAGGAGCTACTCATGCGTTCACAAGAGAATGTGAATAACATGGATGCATATTTGTCTCTTACCATTAGCATTGCAGAAACCCTCGCAGATTCTCTCTCTCTCTCGGTGTGTGTGTGTGAGAGAGGGGGGGGAATATAAATGGACTAGAATTTGAGAGATATTTCATAGAGAAGCACCCATAGCCCTACAGGAGACAAGGCAAGAGATGAGGACAGACCCTCCAAGTGTTCCTATTTTCCAGGGACAGTTCCAGATTTACAGAAGCCACCCCGGTTTCAGATTTGATCCCAAAATGTCCCACTTTTCTTTAGGATGTCCCTATTTTTATTGTGGAAATACTGAAGGATATGGTTGTTGTTGTTTAGTTGTTTAGTTGTGTCCAACTCTTCGTGACCCCATGAACCAGAGCACGCCAGGCACTCCTGTCTTCCACTGCCTCCCACAGCTTGGTCAGACTCATGCTGGTAGCTTTGAGAACACTGTCCAACCATCTCGTCCTCCATTGTCCCCTTCTCCTTGTGCCCTCCATCTTTCCCAACATCAGGGTCTTTTCCAGGGAGTCTTCTCTTCTCATGAGGTGGCCAAAGTGCTGGAGCCTCAGCTTCAGGATCTGTCCTTCTAGTGAGCACTCAGGGCTGATTTCCTTAATAGGTTTGATCTTCTTGCAGTCCATGGGACTCTCAAGAATCTCCTCCAGCACCATAATTCAAAAGCATCTATTATGGTAGAACGTCCCTATTTTCATCAGAGTAATATTGATTATCTGCCCCCTGAGCCATCTGAAGGCAGCCCTCTATAGAGAAGGTTGTTTTTTTTAAGAAAAAAAAATATTGCTTTTCTATGTTTTTATATATGTTGGAAGCTGCCCAGAGTGACTGGGGCAGCACAGTCTGATGGGTGGGGTATAAATAGTAAAATTATTGTTGTTGTTGTTGTTGTTGTTGTTACACAGGATGTCCCTATTGTCATCAGAGAAATGTTGGAGGGTATGTGAGGGGATTTTTAATTTTGCCTATCACTTTTGCCCCTTCCTCAGTGACTGGCCCATTGTCACCCAGTGAATTTCATGGCCAAGTGGGGAATTGAACTCTCTAACCACTATAGTAGACTATACCTACACAGGAGATTGGTCTGCAAACAGACGCTTGTGTGTGTTTCTGGCATTCATGCTTTAGTCTCACAGTCGCCTCACTGCATGTTGGCTTCAGGGACAAGCTTACCTGTATTGAATCTTAATTGTTTCCAGCCTGTGGCAAAACTGGCTAACTTGCACAGGACTCTTTACTCCACCCAGAGGGCTTTGGGAAGCCAAGTGGGCAGGATCTAAATCTGAGTAAATAGCTTTGTTTGTTTTTGTAGTCAGTACCAACAGGAATTCATACAAGTGATGGTAAGGAGCCAAGGCAGAACTGACGTTCAAAAAGTGCCACTAAATTGATTGTTTGTTACCACTCTATCCCTCCTCCCCCCCCCCAACCTGAGTAGCTCAAAAGAATGTACAGTGCATTGTTCTTCCCTGCCTCCAACTTTATCCTCATAACAACCCGTGAGGTAAATTAAGCTGTAAGAAAGCGAATGAGCCATGATGACTCAGGGATGTTCACAGCTGAGGGGAGAATTCGATCCTGGGTCCCCTCTGTCGTAGCCCAGCACTCTAACCACTGTCACACTACCTCTCCTTTTTAGTGAATTAGTTCTGCACCTTTTGCCAGGGATGGTCAAATCTGACATTTCAGGTCTTCATTCAGTTTCTCACATTCCCATGTTTACAAAGAAAAGCCCTTACAAGTTTTGGGGACACATTTTTATATGCCATTTTACCTGATATTACAAATTTTTGTATGTTATTTTCAGAAATGTATGCATTTTTATGGACACTTCACCCCAATATACAATGGTACCTCGGGTTAAGAACTTAATTCCTTCCGGAGGTCCATTCTAAACCTGAAACTGTTCTTAACCTGAAGCACCACTTTAGTTAATGGGGCCTCCCGCTGCCGCCGTGCCGCCACTGCGTGATTTCTGTTCTCATCCTGAAGCAAAGTTCTTAACCTGAAGTACTATTTCTGGGTTAGCAGAGTCTATAACCTGAAGTGTCTGTAGCCCGAGGTACCACTGTACACAGTTTTGTACACACTCTTCGGTTGCAAGACTCAATAGCAAAAGTTCTGAAGGTCAACTGTGCTTCAGTTTGTGTATTGTCTCAGGAAGTATGAATTAGCTAGGTTCACATAAAAATGTAAATTAAACAGAATTTCTCCCACACCCATCACAGCTATGATGAGTTATGTTAAGGGATGGGTGTTTGGGGGAAGCATTTGATCCTTCAGGGACGAGGGGCGGGTTGATGTTGTTGCACCAGGGGACTACCTCTGAAAAGTCTGAATACTAGTTAGTAGGAACCACAAATGAGAAGAGTGCTGTTATGCTTGGATCCTATTTTCTGGCCTCCAACAGGCATCTGGTTGGAAACTTTAAGACCAGGAATCTGGACTAGATGGGCCTCCATTCTGACCCAGCAAGGCTCCTTTTTATGATTCTCTCTTCCACAAAAGAATTAAAGAGACACTGCTCACAATTTTCTGTTTTCTTTTCTTTCTTTTCACTTACAAAGTAAGCAAGCTTGCCAGCATTTGACAGGACTCATTACTTTGTAAGGCCCGCAGGGATAACTTGTGTATAAATTATTCTAGGCAAGCCCATCCTTGGATCAAGAATCTCTCTGCTGCAGATTGTTCCAAATGATGCAATGAATAAGCCAATGTGTTCAGGATTATTTAATGAAGCCTCTATTATGTAATATGTTTGTAATGCATTGATAAATATTAAGCGAGGCTTGGTTGCTTGTCGTGGCCAAACATTTACTGGGAGTAGCTCTTATGAAGCATACCTTACATTTTCTCAGTGAGTAGTAGAGTAAGTAACGCAAGGACAAAGAGTGTATATGGTGATTCAATATGTAAACCAGTCGGGCAGAAGGTAGACCAGAATCCACTGGTACAGCACCAGTAGATTTGCAGGAGAGCACCAAGTATCTCTGATAGCCACAACTCACTGCCCCCACCCACCCACATAAAGCTGCTAAAACAAAGAGAGCCTGAGGGAAAACTAGGAATGGATTTTTTAGTGAAATGACTGTGACCTCAATTTTGGTGCAGAAAACAAATTCCTACTCTGATTTGCACCTGCAAAAGAAGTGCCTGGTGGATGAAGCCAATGGTTCATCTAGTCCAGCATCTCGTTCTTACAGTGACCAAGCAGATGCCTCTGGGAAGTCCACAAGCAAGACACAAACACAAGTATATTCTTCCCCTCCTGTGGTTTCCAGCAACTGGAATTCGGAAGCATACAGCCTTTGACCATGGAAGCAGAGTGCAGCCATCAGAGCTGGAACTCATGGACAACTTTATCCTCCAAAATCCGGAGGAATTTGGCTATTCCTTTTTTAAAGCTATCCAGGTTGATGGTGATCACTGGGATCATGGGAGCAAATTCCATAGTTTCAACTACGTGCTGGGGGAAGAAATACCTTCTTTAGTCTATTCTGAATCCTCAAACATTCTGTGTCACTGGATGTCCACAAGTCCTAGTGCTATGGTGGGGGGGACTGTTCTCTATCCACTTTCCCTATGCCATGCATAGTTTTATACACTTCTACCATATCAAGTGGATAATTTTAATATCCACTCTGGGCGGCTTCCAACACAATATTAAAATTAAGTAATGCATCAAACATTAAAAGCTTCCCTAAACAGGGCTGCCTTCAGATGTCGTCTAAAAGTCTGGTAGCTGTTATTCTCTTTGACATCTGGTGGGAGGGCGTTCCACAGGGCAGGTGCCACTACTGAGAAGGCCCTCTGCCTGATTTCCTGTAACTTGGCTTCTCACATTGAGGGAACCGCCAGAATGCCCTCAGTGCTGGACCTCAGTGTCCAGGTAGAATGATGGGAGTGGAGATGCTCCTTCAGATATACTGGACCGAGGCCGTATAAACAAACCACCCTACTTTTGAACACTTGCACAGTTCCTGTTTCTTTCTGAGCCAGTATTTTGCATCTGGATCCTGTTGGTGGAATTCAGAGCTCTCGGAAGAAAACGAAGCAGATCCCACATGCTTGAGGTCCACCCACCTTCAATGTAATCAATGGCTGCCAACCCCTTGTAGACTATGGAAGATCCACACCTATGAGATTACCGCTCGCTTATTACTGCCACTGCTAACAATGGAACAGCTCATTGCCACATTGCTACATCTCAGGTGATGCATCCTGTGTGGCACAGGCTGCATCTCTAGCCAAGATGTGAACATCTTTGCACACCTCTCAGTGTATACACCTCTTGGTGTGTCCACAAACAGAAATGAATCAAAGCTATGGTGATATGAACAGCTAGGAAGGAAAGAGCTGTGAAACGCAGAGGCAAGAAGCCCCACACAACTTCTCTGAGCAATAAGGTAATAATGTGAACACACCCTTAGTCTCAACTCACTTTCCCAAACTTAATTGGGTTCCTTAGAGTCAAGTTACGTACTAGCATTAGGTTTAATGGGACATGGGTGGCGCTGTGGTCTAAACCACTGATCCTCTTGGGCTTGCTGTTTGGAAGGTAGGTGGTTCGAATCCCCATGAGGGAGTGAGCTCCCATTGCTCCCTGCTCCTGCCAACCTAGCAGTTCAAAAGCACACCAGTGCAAGTAGATAAAGAGATACTGCTGTGGTGGGAAGGTACTGTAAATGGCATTTCCATGTACTCTGCCTTCTGTCATGGTGTTCCATTGTGCCAGAAGCAGTTTAGTCATGCTGGCCACATGACCCGGAAAGCTGTCAATGGACAAATGCCGGCTCCATCAGCCTGAAGTGAGATGAGCGCCACAACCCCATAGTCGCTTTTGACTGGACTTAACCATCCAGGGGTCCTTTCCCTTTTATTTTATTTTATTTTATTTTATTTTATTTTATTTTATTTTATTTTATTTTATTTTATTTTATTTTATTTTATTTTATTTTATTTGGTTTGGTTTGGTTTGGTTTACTATAGCAGCAAGACTGAGCCCTTGAGTAGCACATGTGTCTACTACAATCATGTGTCATTTGCAGGTTGAGAATGATGATGCTCCACTATTTTTGCAGCCCTGTGTGGTGCTCAAGGAAGGCCTAAGTAGTGATAGTTTAATTATAAGATGAGCCACAGGCTGGGGAAGTTCAGGAAAATCAAGCAGGGTAGGAAATAGCAAAAGTGCTCACCAACATGTTCTCTGGCATTATAATTGCTAAAATAACCTTGAAAAGGGATCCTAAATGAATGCGTACTGCAGCGGATGATTACCTTTGTCCAAATTACTGCGGTATGAAATGGGGTTCTAACTCTGTTAATTAACCAGCCTATCCACAGGTGATTGCTAGATATATTCAATGGGAAACTTCTGCTCATGCAGAAAGTGTATACACCTCAAGAAGGCAAGGCTGCGTATTACTGCTAATTATGCAGTCTATGGGAATCTCCTTTGATTTCTAAACAAGGAAATTAGAACAAAAAAGGGAAGGGAGGGAAGCAAGAATGTGGCATACATAAGGAGACATAGTTAGCCAGCACTTTTCTCAAGTTCGCTCATTTGAAAAGGGAACAAAGAAAGACTTTTGGCGTTCTTTCCCCCTACCGGTAAGGATTTCAGCCAGGATGGCCTGACTGCCTTACTCCAGGTCTGTAACCCTAAGCAGTTTCAATTAGTTGTAGCATCTACGAAACGAGCAACACAGATACTTTGCCATGAAATCTGACTCCAAAGCAATGAAATGTACTTAAGGCCTGCTCAGTGATGGGTGGACAAATGCAAGGCAGTGGAACATTCTTGACCATTTGTCATAATGGAGTCACTTTGAGATCTAGGGGTCTTGTTACCGTCTTGCCTCGTTGTCTATCATTTGCTCTCTGCCTTGCACGGTTTTTGTAATCATCTATCCCCATCCCCCACTTCCTTAGAAGGCCTGTCCTCTTTTTCTCTATTGTAACTGTGCCTTTGACAGTGGTCTAATACGCAACCAATTTTTAGCAGGTGATGAGAGCCCTGCTGAGTTGTTTGGAATCCATGTATATTCATTCAAGGAGCAGTTCTTGCGTGTTTGAATCTTTTCCAACAGGGATCTGGTTGGTCACTGTGGGAACAGGTTGCTGAACTAGATGGGTCACCCAGCGCACTCTTCTTATGTTTTTATGCCTCTGGCTTCATTCATCGTTATCTCTGGCTCAATTTAGAATTGTAAAACTGAATAGAACATCGGGGGTCATCTAGTCCAGCCCTCTGCAATGAAGGAATCTTGAACCCACAACCCTGAGATTAAGAGTCTCAAACTCTACCAACTGAGCTATCCCAAACACAGCCAGCATGCAGCCTGTGACAGGTTAGCCCCTGAGGCAATGCAGCTTTTGACGAAAAAGATAGCTCATCTTTGGGGGTTTCTGGAGGAAATGAGTTGGCAAGGGAAGGATCAACATTCTTCCTCCTTCTCTCCTGTTCCTTCTTGCTTTAGAGCACCCCCTCTCACAGACACTTTGCAAGAGGGACAGGGCCATTGGGGTTGTGTTGCACACGACCGCAGTGTAATATGTAGTTTGCCCAAGAAACGCCGAAACTGAGCCGGCTTCCCCTTTCCCGAATCAGCCCCTCATTCTGACAGTAGGAGATCTGACCAAAAGCCTTTTCAACCCTCCAACCCTCCTCCTTGTTGATTGTGTGAATGGATGATCCTAATAGAATCCCAGCAGTGCTTTTAAAACTTTATTTCCTAGGTTAATCAAGCTAAAAGACCGTTTCCCATATAGCTGGGTTTCCCCGGGGGGGGGGGGAGGGCAACATCTCTGCATTTAAAAAAAAAACCAAAATGTTGGCATGGTGGTTCATAATCATAAATTCTGACCACTGGAAATATAAGGGAAGGACTTCAGGTGGGGGAAAGGGTTAGAGTGTTGCTTTCCCCTTCTTCTTTTAGTGGAAGCTCTCTCTTTTTAAAAAATAAAAGTATATTTTATAAACAAAAGAGCCTCACAGGCCCCTTCCCCTCTTTTTTTATCTTTAATCCCTCTTTCCCTCTTAGAATGGCAAAGCGCCCCCCTCCCTGGTCTTTCTAATAAATAGCTAGGAAGGCATTCAGTGCTATGTCCCTTTGATCAACACCAGGCTATCAGCTCCTGTCACTTCCCCCTCCTCCCTGCTCTTGTTCCTGGCTAACAGTGGAAGTAATACCCCCTGAAAGAAATACCCTAGGTGTCCTGCAAACCATCAATCACTTTTTCTCCCCCAGCTGGCCCACCCTCCCTGCCTGCTCACTACCTCTCTCTCCTTCTCCCTCCTTTCCCCCACCTATTCTCTCCAAACCCTGATTCCGTTTGATAACACACAAATTCAACATGCAAGGTAGTTTGACCTACTGGCACCTGGTGCTGTCTAAAGGCTCTGCCACTGTGGGCAGACAGGGGAATCCACTGGTCCCTCAAGAAACGCAGCAGCAAGCACTGCGACACTTTGGTCTGGCTTTGCGGAATGGCAGAGGCGATCTTCACCGAATTAAGGAGAATGCGCCTGATATAAATGAGGCTTTAATGACATTGTGGGGGTGGGGATTAATGTCAACGCTGCTCTTTTATTTACATTATTATTACCATTGCATTTCCAGAACTCCTCGCCATAAAACAAGGTCAAGCTTCCTTTTAGATTTAATTTTGGGTGGTGATCTTGCAAGAGAGACGACAGCCTCCAGACAGGTCGCTCAGCACATTTGCAAGGGGGCTTCTTGTTTACTGCTGAGATTATAAGCAATCTGTGTCCCCTCTTATCACAGTGTCAGGACACTGAAGTACAGTTTGTACATGCTACGCAAAGGGTATAATTTACAAAGGGAAACAATTATCACCGGCTACAGAACAAACACCCGGATTGCCTTTTTTTTTAAGCACGCCGAGGAAAGCAAGCTGCAAAACAGAGGGCTTGCTTCTGTATTTATGTCTCTGAAAGGGTAGAAGCTTGGGAAAGTGCTATAAAAGATCATTACTATTTGACAATGCCATCCACAAAATCTTGCTCAAATATCTTCTCTGTGATGGCAGAGATGGTGCTTGCCGTTACATCTTCCGTGTCGATGTGGCGATATATGTGTGTGTGTGTGTGTGTGTGTGTGTGTGTGTGTGTGTGGTGTAGTTGTTTTTTTCCAAAAAAAAAATCTGCAATGAGTGAATAGAGCTTATTGTGCTGGCTGCAAAATGTCAAACTGCAGAGGAAAGAAATACAGCATTGCAGTGGTGGTGCACTGAGGCCCCCGGTAGGAAAGCACAAGCTATTAAGTGGAAAATTCCTGCAGAGGACGTGTTTCCATTTCTAATATGAAGAAAGAGGGTGTTGTTTGAGGCTCGCATGCCTGTGGAAAATACAGAAAACAGGAGAAGATGAGAAAAATGACCTCACTGAACTCAAGGAACTTAAGCAAAAGAGGCCACTTTGGCCAACCCAGTGCCTTGCAACCGAAACAATAAGCACAGCTCCATGTTACCATATTGGCCCGAATATAAGCTGCACCCGAATATAAGCCCCTCCCCTCCTCGCTGCTCCTGGCTGCACACTGGCCGGGGAGGGTGGGAGCGTTGCTGGCGGCCTTTCCCCTTC
Source organism: Podarcis vaucheri (assembly GCF_965113315.1). NCBI lineage: Eukaryota > Metazoa > Chordata > Lepidosauria > Squamata > Lacertidae > Podarcis > Podarcis vaucheri. The sequence continues at coordinate 31,021,275 of NC_138763.1, read as the reverse complement.
CTCACTCTCTCCCTTCATGGCCTTGGGGGACCACATGCAGGGCGGACGCCTTTTTGCCGCGCTCCTGGGTGCATACCATTAGGTCATAAATACAGTGGTACCTCGGGTTACATATGCTTCAGGTTACATATGCTTCAGGTTACAGACTCCGCTAACACAGAAATAGTGCTTCAGGTTATGAACTTTGCTTCAGGATAAGAACAGAAATCGTGCTCTGGCAGCGCAGCAGCCCCATTAGCTAAAGTGGTGCTTCAGGTTAAGAACAGTTTCAGGTTAAGAACTGACCTCCGGAATGAATTAAGTACTTAACCCGAGGTACCACTGTATAAGCTGCACTTTAACTTCTCACGGTTGGAATGGGGGGGGGGCTTATATTCAGGCCAATATGGTATATAATGGGTTTGCCAGCTCCACTCTTTAACCATGACCTGTCGGAAGGGGAGATGGGGACGGTCGTTGCGGAAGGGGAGGGGGGAAGCCTCCCCTTCAGCACCTAATAACAGTCAAGGAGAGGCCAAGAGAGAGGACCGTGATGCAAACAACACCCTCGCCTTGGAGAGAGGGGCACGGTGTTCAGGTTTAATTGCAGTCTGAATACCATCCCTTGCTGTTTCCTTGCAACACCAACTATTTCAGCAAAGAGTAAATTTCCCATATGAAAGGCTTCTGGGGTACATGCAGGAGGAAAGCCTTGCAAAGTGTTGTATGGGGGTGGGCAGACTGTGCGTACAAATGGACAAGGGGTCTTCTAAAGGTAGTTTAAATGGCATTGTCTGAAACTCGCTGGCGGGCTGTGTGTGCAAGTGGTTTGAAGGATCAGCCCTCCCCGCTCTCCCTCTGCGAGGCCTCCTATAGTGTTGACTCTGAATGCCCGATTTGCCATTTGATGTCGGCTAAACTAATCAAAGGCTACGGGGTTTTGTTTCTGTTGTCACCATCTTTCTACATAGCCTCAACCTTGGTACCAAAAAAGAAAAGGAAAAAAAGTATACGCCTCCTATAGAATTTGCGAGCTGGTTTCATTCACTCTGCTGATGGCTGTCAGGGCATATTTCCATTGAATTGAATCTAGCAGGGGGGAATGTTATTAATTGTAGGGACGGCAAAGGCATCGTCATTCAAGGCTTATAATTGCTTTATATATAAAAAAGATGGAGCAAAATTAAGGCGGCAGGGAGGGGGGAATGTTATTAATTGTGCATATAGTGAAATACTGTTTATGTGGGAGACCTGCTGCTTCAGAAGTATTTCCTAAGTCATTGAGATGGGTGGATATGGTGGTTTTCATTTAGGCATAGGGATTTTTAAAGCAGCTAAAAAGAAAGTCATGTATCTTTGTGACAGTAAAGGGTTTCAAGAGTTCTCAAATGTTTTTCTGAATATGCTTCGCCATGTAGCATGGCAAGCTGCATCAAGAGACTTAGGTTGCTGCAAACTTGTCAGTATTAACAGGTCCTGACAACTATATAAATACTGCATCGTTAGATGAGTCTCCAGCCCAGCAAGATCCACTGGGATGAACAGGTTAGGATCCAGTGGCTCTGGCTGGGCTGGAAGGTTCCTGACGCAGCTGGGCTAGGGTTAGGGTTAGGGTCCAGCTTAACTCTCTTATTCTCACTGCAGATCAGTGGGTGATATACCTGTATATACTCCCCCATCCCAGCTAAGCTGGTACCCAACCCAACTGAGTTGAGTCTAGTGGATCTTAAGGCAATGTAAGCCCTGAAAATGGGTGTTCTAAGGGTGGGGCCAGAGAGATGAGACTTCGGCTGGATCCTAAACCCATTCAGCTTGGCCATGTCACCTAGCAACTCTGCATAAGTTAAGCCAGCAAAAAGGGTGCTGCTGAACGGAGTTTAGATCTGGTGTAACTTAAAGCTGGCTTCATTTACATTGGCTTGTTTTACACCACCTTCCTGTGTAAGGGATTGCTCCCTAAGAGGTGATGTGATAGAGGCCATTTTCAAATCTTGGAAAAGGCTGGCAGATATAAAGGACTAATAATTACTATTATTCATACTGATAAGGGTTACATTGATTTTCTGTCGCTCCAGAGAGTAGGACCCAAGCTATTGTGCTCAAATTGCAAGAAAATGGCTTTAGACATAACGTTAAGAAGAACTGCCTGATGACACATGCTGTTTGACAGTGGGACTGATGGCTTTGGAAGGTGGTTGTCTCTCCTTCATTAGTCGTTGTTAAGCGGAGGCTGGGAGGATTGGAATATGTGATGTTTTGAGGTCCTTTCCAATTCTATGAACCTACAAGGTGTGACCAGAAAGTAAGGTGAATCACCCTTGTGTGCAATAATGGGAACTGTTGGATTCGCAGAGAAACGTGGGAGGTGTTCGTCTGTATCTCAGCGCACGTGGTTCAGTATTTGTTGACAGGCCTACATTCATGTAGTAGCATTTAGTAGCTGTTAATAGTGCAGTGTGTTGTGATTGAAAATGGAGCAAAGAGTCAATATGAAATTCTGTTTCAAATTGGGTAAATTGGCATTTGAAACCCATGAAATGTTCATAACTGTGTACGGAAGTTACTGAGTTGTCCCACCCTCCATATTCTTCTGATCTGGCTCCACCAGATTTCTTTCTTTTTCCAAAATTGAAATCTGCACTGAAAGGGTGCACATTTTCCAACATTTCACATGTCCAAGCTGCTGTGGTGAGAGAACTGAAAGCAGTATGAAAAGAGAACTTCTCCAGAAGTTTCCAAGAGTTCTACAAACTTTGTCAATGGTGCATTGTATCAGAGGTGGCCTACTTTGAAGGCCTGTAAAGTATGTATGTTCAAATATTTCTTGCTGTCCGATTTCTGTGACCATTCACCGAACTTTCCAGCCACACCTTGTATTAGTCTGAATGCTAATATTCTACTTCAAGTTTTGATCATGTTTTGTTTATAAGTTTTATTTAGGATACCTAGAAATCATCTCTGCCCTTTACATACCCAACTGATCAATGTGCTCTGTGGGAGAGTGCCTCCTGCACATCTAGAGGACCATTCCATATGATACAGGAATCAGGTCTTTAGCGTAGTGGCACCTAAACTTTGAAGACCTTCCTTTTTGAACAAGTCTTTTAAGTGGAGATATTTGTCCCAGCCTGCATGTGCACTGGATTAGAAACGTTTTTTACGAATGAAAGTATTTGTAATTGTTTTTATATATATGAAAGTGCTTTTAATACTCATAACTGCATTTACACATGAAATTGTGTAATTTTTTGACTTCCGGGTTGGCGCCTCCAGGCAATGGCGGAGTTCCTCCAATCGGGAGGAATTTGCTCTGCGGAAATTAGGGTCTGACCGCCACGGCGAAGGCGGGAGAAGCCTGTGAACTTGGGATTTGGCTGGCACCCTTTGCGCCTCCCCTACTCGCAGGGAAACCCTGATTTGGGGATCCGGAGCGAAGTGGGGTGAGTGGTGCGGTGCTTCGAATTGAATGCTTCTTTCACGGAGTGAAGCCGCATCGCTGTTGCCGGAGAGCACTGACTTTTTCCTGTGGACAATTGGATTTTAAACAACTACAATTGGATTTTAAACAACTAAGTAGAACGGAAAATTAGATCCTTAAATTCATTAATTTGGCATCGAAATGGGAAGGTTCTAAACAGGAAGTCTGCCTTTCTTTTTTGTAAACAGATTGAAGCAAAGAAGTTGCAAGTTAAAGCCTTGGAAAGTTTATTTTTGTAAAGGATTAAATCTCCATCGGTTAAAACTATTAAACCCCCCTTGGAAGCAGGAGAAGGGGGGGGGAATTTTGGACCTAGCGAGCCTGCAGGAGAGAGTGAAAATCCAAATTACCACTGCTCCGAACCTGGAAACGGGCTGCCAGAAAGAGTGACGTTTTTTGACAGCTAGCAATAAGAGAAATATATTGTTTCCATTGTACTCATCTGCGTTTAAAAAGTAGGAAAAGAAACTAACTTTATAGTTTAAATTGTGTTTGAAAGGATTGATACAAGTGGAGACTGTTTCTCTCTAGAGGGAGCTTTTGAAACTGTTACAGGAGTGGAGCTGGGGTTTTTCCAGTTGAAAGATAAGAACTGTGTGAAATAGAGATTGACCTTGGACTTTAAGAATGTTGACAGAAGGAGCCTTAGTGACTGTATTATGTAAGATAAGCTATTCGTTGGAACAGCTCCACAAGAAGACGGACGCTATGAATACCAAACTTGAGAACTTGGGACAAAAAGTGACTAATTTGGAACAAAAAGTGACCATTAATACAGAAATTGTTCAGGATTTGACACAGGAACCTACCTTGACAGGACAAACTGGGGAGAAGACGAAGGAGAATGTTGGTGTTGTTAAACCTAAAATAATACAAGTGGAAGCCCCAGTTTTACAGAGGCAAACTGAGGACTATGAGTGGAGGCCTTTTATGAATGAATATAGAAAAAGTCAGAATCTGAAGATTAGAGCCCTGCTTGGATTGAAGAAGGAAGGTTGGATAGACTCTTTCATGCAGAGATTTACTGACCTTTGGGTCCTGAATCTGGGTCACGAGGTGATTGGAGTTGTGGGGGCCTTTGGAGCTGGAGGAGCCTTGAAACATGATTTGAGATATTGTATGGACACTGGTTTTAGCTGTGGAGAGTTGGTTGGTCTGTCGAGAGGGAATGGGGGCATGGTTGGGCCCCCTCAAGACCTGTGCTTCAGCACCCCCAGCATCAAAGACTATGAAGAAAAACTGCAGAAGGGACTTGGAAAAGATTTAAGAGCCTCGGACAGAAGATCTCCAGGTTGATGAACTATATGGAATGGACGGAAATGACTGGCAGAATCCGAGACCAGGGAGACGAGATGGTAGTAGAAGATTAGGAAAGTTTAAAGTTTATATAAAGAAATATTGTAAATTTAATGAGTGTTAGAAATTTGTTGGAATGAAATTTTATGGCTTTAGCAGAAATGTTATAAGGAGTTAGGTATAAATAAGTATTTCAGTATTAATGGAAAATAAGGTACAAAATATGTTAAGATATTCATAATGATAAAAATAGAGAAAGATGGAAAGGAATTGCTGAAACAAGTAATAGAAGTGGAATACAAAAAGGGAGGTGAGAGGAGGTCGATGAAATAAGGGAATGAAAGAGTAATGAAATGGTATGGTATATGTTTTTAAATTGTTGTTCTTTTGCTTTGTTTAGTTTAGTGTGTTAAGGTTGTGTTTTGTATTGTTTATTGTATTGTTTTTTTCTTTTCTCTCTCTTTTTTTTCTTCTCTGCTCTATTTTGTCTTTTTCTTTCGCTTATTTTCTTCTTCTTTTCTTCTTAAAACTTTTTGTAAGTTTTAAAAGCAATAAAGATTGTTTTTTTAAAAAAATGAAATTGTGTAATTTTTATTTATTTATTGCTGATTTCCTAAAATGGTGAAATCACTTTAAGATGCTTTATGGGAAGCAATTCGTAATATAAGCAAATAAATAAATAGAATGTAAGCAAAGATTAGCTTAACTTTACAATTTTGAGGGCAGGTTTGTGGGCATTGAACTTCTGGTTCATCGCTGATCACATATACTTGGGGGGGCAGAAACATGAGAAATAACATTAGATGTCCATATGTATGTCATTATTTCTTTCCTGGAACTATTTGTTGGAAGACCTAAAGGAACATCTGCACATCTTCAAAGAGTATAGATTCTATGGCAATTTTCTCATGTGTTCATGCACTATTTTTTAGAATGACAAATTAAAAGTTTTAAAAGTGTGTGTGTGTGTGTGTGTGTGTGTGTGTGTGTGTGTGTGTCTTTAAACAGGAGGATGCTTCTCCATACAGACTGTTTATGAAATATTGTCCATGGTGATCACTAAAAGCAAAGAATCTGGCCTCCCTCTTTATTAGCGCTTTGCTGGCAATTGAAAACATTCCTTTTTTGAACAAGCTTTGGGTTCCGTTGCTGCTTAATATATTGATTGTGAATGCTGCCCTTCCTGCTGTTATTCCTTTGCTAATGTCTGCTAATGTTGATAACTTGTATTTTAATGGTTGAATTACTGTTGTTGTTAGCTTTGCTTTAGATTTGTATGTTTCTCTTCTCCTTCAAAGAAATATATAATAAATCCATTCTCTTTTGTTCCCCCACACCCTTCCTCTCACATCACATTTTTCAATAACATTTTAGTACCTGATAGTTATGTGTAGTGATAGGGCAGATGCAAATTACTCTTATTTTAAGGGTGGGTGTTAAAGTGATTTGAGGTATTTGATAATAGGGATGGGAGGGAAATTCAGTTTGATTCCTACCTAATTCACAAGTCCCAAAACAATACGCAAGCTGAAAAAACAAATAGCCTTTGAAATGTGCATGTTCCCAAATTTTATGGTGCAGTTCCCCAACCACTAAACATGTACAAAATTAAATATGTCAGAGGAAACGTGGGAGAAGGGTGGTATATAAATTTTATATATAATATATAATAAAATAGGGGGGTTAAGCATCATGAAATGCATTATATTAGGGAACACTGCTAAAAATTAGAAGAAATGAACACCACAATGCTGAATTCTCAGGAAGAATTTTCACACACAAAAATCAAAAACTGATGTGTAAGTTTCTGCACTAGAAAGATGAAAAACTGACAAAATTTATCCATTCCTGTTTGATAACTTGAAGGGCAATTAATGTTCCCTTGCTGATTTGGTCTATATGATCCAGAGGTTGGGAACGCCCAGATCACCACAGCACTAAGATCAGAGATAAGCTTTCTGCCTGCTCTTTGACAGCAAAAGGCAGCATCTATTTGTCACTTGCACTCCAGCTCTAGGGTGTGTGGAATGCTGCCGTTCACATCTATGGAGCAGCCAGAGGGTTTATCTTCAGTCTTAGCAGTATGGTGCTTAGCACTAAGACAGGAAGGTAGAATCCCTGTGCCTGTTCTTTAGAGTTCTTTTCTAAAGAGCAGGCAGAGATCTTTCAGTCACTCCACCCCAGTGTTGGAGTGGAGACAACTGGAAATGTTGATCGCATGTGTGTGTGTGTGTGTGTGTGTGCACCTGCACGTGTGTGTCAGGAGCAGGGCTACACATACCGCATGTGCCACGGCCTGTTACTGACGGTTGGAAGATCCATCAATCTTCTGCCCCGACGTGCTCCTGCGACTCATGTCCGAAGCACACTTTGACTTAGCAGAGTCTATACAATAGCGAAAGCCAGGCTCAAGGTGTGAATACTAAGCTACTTTATTATATATATAACAGGACAAAGAAAAACATGTCTCCTCTCTCTCTTCTTCCTCAGAGAGAAGGGAATACAAAAGCAGAACGGAACAGTGTAAAACAACTTCCGCTCCCACGACTCCAACAATGTAAACACAGACATGTGATGATACAATCCCACATATCTGCACAGCGGGGGAATGGAATCCCAACAACCTCCCCCATTCCATGTACACCGCTGCTGCAGTTTTCAGCACAACTGCAACCTCTGTACATATGCATCATGTTGTTCCCTGTTAACAACTTTTGAGAACAGATCTGCAGGAATCTCTTTTCCTGACACATAGGACACCTTTATGAGTCCAGTTTGGATACATTCCCTTGCACGATGTAATTTCAACTGCAAGGACTGCTGTCTAGTGCTTGTGTGTTTGTGACAATGGAGGCACACACACCCCATCGCCAAAGCCCTATTTTACCCCACCTTTTTGGCCTATCCGCCATTTGAATATGACACCTGGAAGGTTAAGCAAGTTCCATTCAGGCCCTCAGTTTGAACACAGTCCACCCATCATATTGAAGTCATCAGTTTAGGTAGCAAATTTTCCACCCACCTGGCAATCCTCAAACAAAACTGTGATTCTCTCAAACTGTTTTTTAAAACAAATAATTTCAACGATTAAGGGCTGGTCTAAGCTAGCTGCACTGTGGGCAGTTGCATTCAACCCTTAAGAGAACAACTCAGTTTTATCATACAAGCAAGCTCTGGGTTTTCTGGGACTTGGCCGCTCACAAGCTGAAGCTGCCAGTCAAACCAAATTGTGCAATAATTTTATGATCCATTGAAATAGGCATTCAGACAAAACCATGCTAACTTATTTTGGCAGTCGTCATAAGTAGCCCTACTCTTGCTTTGAGGGGATCCTTGACAATGTCAACAAACATAGAGATAGTAACTAAGCTTCAAAAAAGGTTAATATTTTCAATTCAGCATCTTAAACACAAAATGTATTATTTCTTTTCTTTTTAAAAAATACCTGTTATCAGTTTGGGACAGCAAAGGAAAACTGTAGTACAGCAAAATGTAAACAAAATTCTGGCCTGAACTGGTACGGATGAGCTGCATCAAATATTCTCCAGCTTTGGTTTTAAGATACGAACATGCAATTTTGGTGGGGTAGAAATTCCTCCTACCCCACTTATATCATGTGAATATTTGCTGTCTTTTAAGCAAGGCAGGTGGAAGAAACAGAAATGGTAGTCAAACCTTCTGTCTTGCAAACTCCCAAATTTGACGAGACGCAATGGCTGCAAAACCCAAAATCTGTACCAAACTGATATCAAGCACAACGTTGTGTGTGTGTAAAGGGCAGACAGGAAGTGTGTGCCAAACTATTCTGAAACTGCTCCTGTTCAAACTGAAGAACAAAGGAAGCTGCCTGATGTATACCACTGTTTACTACTAACCTGAAGTGCCTTCAGATGTCTTTCCCAACCACAGCTCCTGCAAATGCCAGTCATTGAATCTGCAAGCTTTCATGTGCAAAGTAAGGACTCAGCAACTGAGTGCTCACATAAAGGTTCGATTCTGACAACCTGTCCACTTGGGGGGAGGGTTGTAAACTTCATGAGAACTGAGCTTACACATATATTTTGTAATAAGCAAATAAATTTTAAGCCACACTTCTGTTAACATCCTCCAAGTGGCATACAAAATACCAGCAATCCTTTAAAAAATAACAGTAAAGCAGAGAAATATTAGATAAATGTGTGCAGTCTATGTTATCCATACACAGATTCGACGTCACACATTACAACATGTGTGTAAATCTCTGTGTGTGAGAGAGAGAGACGGCTCATGTCTTATTTTGGGAAGATCAGTGTAAGAAACCTTACAGGACCTGTGAACACAGACCAGTAGGGGACTGGAATAAACAGCTCATCCATAGCCCATTGTAGCACATCATCCCTGATCTGGGCTAATTTTTGCCATTCCAATACAGTTAAAGGTAAAGGGACCCCTGACCAATAGGTCCAGTCGTGACCAACTCTGGGGTTGTGACGCTCATCTCACTTTATTGGCCAAGGGAGCCGGTGTACAGCTTCTGGGTCATGTGGCCAGCATGACTAAGCCGCTTCTGGTGAACCAGAGCAGCGCATGGAAAAGCCGTTTACCTTCCTGCTGAAGCGGTACCTATTTATCTACTTGCACTTGCCATGCTTTCGAACTGCTAGGTTGGCAGGAGTAGGGACCAAGCAACAGGAGCTCACCCCGTCGCGGGGATTTGAACTGCAGACCTTCTGATCGGCAAGTCCTAGGCTCTGTGGTTTAACCCACAGCGCCACCCGCGTCCCTCCAATACAGTTGCTCTGTGCCAAAAAGTGTAGGTTTTGGGTTATGGTTGCCTAAACCTGATCACCAAAGTATTCTTTTTAATAAGAAATAAGAAATTGCTTCACCATGCATGAAATTGTGATTAACAGCCTCTTTTAAGAAGTCAGTTTCAGACTTATCTGACAATACCCAAAGGTCCATTCATTGCTTTCCTTATAAATGTAGTGTCAGAGAATCCCTTTTGACAGAAACGCAACATTTTCAGGACACCTGTCCTGCGCTACATGAAATAAACTGGACCAGAATGTTGAAAATGTTATCCAGCACCATTGAGAGGCATCTAGTCTGATGCAGCCCCACCAAACAGCATCTAATTGCAAAGATTAAAGCACACCAGGGCACTCAAGCTGCCTTCCTATGGGTTTGGGGAGAAAGAACACATTTCAACATTCCAGCTCTTGGTTCCCTTGGCAACATACATAACAACAACCCAATAAAACTCTGGGTTCCTGTTTGCTTAACCCTCCAGGACATTGTCTGAATTGAATGCTTCCCTAAGGAAATATTTCAGGCAGGCAGCTATACACTAAAACTTAGGAGTTAGGGAGGGGCTGGCAGTCCTTTTCTTCTTTTAGTTTTTGGCTCTAAAGGATTTCCAGATTGCATAGCATTGCGACCGATTAAAGCAGAAGTCTAATATTATTTTCACCCTGTGAAAGGCAAATCTGAAATAGCAACCTTACAGCTTTCTTCTTATGTGCAAAACCAGGCAGCAGTGTTCTTTCCATGTGTGTGTTTTTTTCTGGGTCTCTGGGGCACCCAAGCTGGAGCATGGGAAATGCATGATCTTAGTCCACCAGCACATTATTACACCACTTTGACAGGCATGAAGATTCCTGGGAACTGAAAGATGAAGAAACATGTTGGAAGACACTGTTTGGATGAGGCCAAGGGCCCATCTAATCCAGCATCCTATTTTCACAGTGGCCAACCAGATGCTTGTTGGAAACCCTCAAGCTGGACCTCGGCACAAGAACGCTCTCCCATTCTGTGGTGTCCAGCAACTGGTTTTCCGCAGTATTGCTGCCACCGATTGTGGCGTTTGCCCTCCTAGGTGTGTGACATCATACTGGGTTCATAGGGAAAGGGTTAACTAATTGTAAAATGACTAACCAATGGGAACCCAGGGGGCAGAGTTAACTGTGTGCAGTGGTACCTCGGGTTACATACGCTTCAGGTTACAGACTCCGCTAACCCAGAAATAGTGCTTCAGGTTAAGAACTTTGCTCCAGGATGAGAACAGAAATCGTGCTCCGATGGCACGGCAGCAGCAGGAGGCCCCATTAGCTAAAGTGGTGCTTCAGGTTAACAGTTTCAGGTTAGGTACAGCCCTCCGGAATGAATTAAGTACTTAACCCGAGGTACCACTGTATAAGGTTTAAGCACAGAGGTTTTTTAGTTAGTTGGGGTTGTTGAGAAGACAGTCTGGAGTTAGAAGAGACAGAGAAGATAAGTCTGTGGTTTGGGCTAGTCTGGTGTGAGAAAGTGAGAGAATTTGTTAAGAGTCAGTCAAACAGTTGAGATAATCAGTCAGAAGGTATTAGGAAGGTATAGGCCAGTAAAGAAACTAAAGTTAAGATACTGACAGGAATATTATCTGAGAAACCATAAACTTGTTAATGTTTGTAAAATAATCTTGTTTTTTGGTTCACTTTTAACAACTGACTGGACTCAGTGTTTTACCATAGAGTAACTGGTTGGTGGCAGCGAGGAAGTGAGCACAGTGGTGGCACAGGCATCAATAGACCGTTAAACATCCGGGGACCCTGTGTGATCGCCACACCGATCATGGAGGCAGAGCGTAGCCATCATGCCTAGTAACCTTATCCTCCCTGAATTTGTCCAGTCCTCTTTTAAAGCCATCCTAGTTGTTGCCCATCGCAGGCTACCGTGGGAGCGAATTCAACAGCTTAACTTTGTGCTGCATGAAGAAGTCCTTTCTTTCATCACAGTCGGTAGAGCATGAGATCTTGGGATTGTGGGTTCAAGCCCCACACTGGGCAAAAAAGGTTCCTGTATTGCAGGGGCTTGGACTAGATCACCCATGGTCCCCTCCAGATTTACCATTCTATGCTTCTCTGTTTCCCAACATTCAGCTTCATTGCATGTCTGCAACTTCCATTGTTATGAGAGCTTATTAAGGTTCCTGGGCATTGTAGCTCTGTGAGCTCGGCACCTTAGGAAACTACAGTTCCCATGATTCTCCATTACTGTTCAAGTGGTATAATAGTGTATGGTGCCGATGTAACTATTTACAGCATCCAAGCAGTGCACACTGGGCATAAGATAAAATTTGTCAGCCATGAGGATTAGGGCTGTGCCATTGAGAGTCCCATGGACTGCAAGAAGAGCAAACCTATCCATTCTTAAGGAAATAAGCCCTGAGCGCTCACTGGAAGGACAGATCCTGAAGCTGAGGCTCCAATACTTTGGCCACCTCATGAGAAGAGAAGACTGCCTAGAAAAGACCCTGGTGTTGGGAAAGATGGAGGGCACAAGGAGAAGGGGACGACAGAGGACGAGATGGTTGGACAGTGTTCTCGAAGCTACCAGCATGAGTTTGACCAAACTGTGGGAGGCAGTGGAAGACAGGAGTGCCTGGCGTGCTCTGGTCCATGGGGTCATGAAGAGTTGGACACGACTGAATGACTAAACAACAACAACAATTTGTACCAAGTGAGGCTACTGCTCTACTGAGCCTAGCTTTGTACAGACTGAGTGGCAGTAGCTGTGCTGAGCTGTGCAAATGGTGCTGTGCTGAGCTCCCCCTCCTTTTTTAAACCTATCAGTTAATGAGACAAGGAATTGAATTCAAAGGCAAAAGACAATTTCACTTCAACTCTCATGGGTGGGGTGCACTGTTCTCGATGTGCTTCCCTTAGTTTCCTGAGGGAAGTCAGTGTGTATCCTTTCAAAACTTAGGTAACAAAAAGATGGAAGCTGCTGGTTACCAGTGCTGGTTGTGAGCCCAAACTCCAAAGAAATGGCTGGAGATTTTCTCTTTTTCTCCCCGCTGAGAAATTCACTGAAATCAGTGCTGTTTTTCTAGAAAAAGGGGTGCCGGAACTTGCCACAAATGGCTTTCTTGTTTTCTTATAATGGCAATGGCACCCACCTGAGAGGTGCTGGAACTGAGGCTCAGTGAGTTCCGGCTGGAAAAAAGCCCTGATTGAAATTCTCTCTTACACACACACACACACACACACACAACCCACTTCTCTGTCCACAAATAGGGTTGGGAATCTTAAGAGAACATTCATACACAACTCTATTTGAGGCCAATGTTCTTGTAATAAAACCGTACTTTGCTTAGACCATGTTTCTCTCTATGTTTTTTTCCTGGCTCCCTGAAGAATGTCCTGCTTGCAGGCTTCTCACAGGCATCTGACTGGCTACTGTGAGAAGAGGAACCTGGACCAGATGGGCCACTGGCCTGATCCAGAAGGCTGTTCTCATCCTCTTACATTCTAATCTTACACATGCCACAGAAATCACTTTAGCCTCCCTGTTTATGGAAAGAAAATATCCATTTCAAACAGGAATTCCTTGAAACACTAGATGAACAAGGCATCACTTACTATAGGCTGTAAGAAGAGGAGACAAATAACAATCACTTCTAACAACATACATAATTTTAATTTATCGAAATGTGAGATAAATGGCCATACATGCTTTTAAATGCCGCTGCGTTAATAAGTTGTAAATATATAAAATCACTTGGCCAGAATTGGGCTATTATGCACGATTGTGAATTTTCCAGAGACCTGCGAAGATTTTTTTAAAAACCCATTTTCCCCTCTGCATCTATTGTTACTTTCTGTAGGGGCACATCCATCCTTCCTTCCTTGGGAGTTCATCTTGCAAAGGACATTCCTTCATCCTGTAGTTCCAAGCAGAACAAACAAGACCAGTTCTTTGCCTTCAGACATTTAATTGCTTTCTTTCTTTCTTTCTTTCTTTCTTTCTTTCTTTCTTTCTTTCTTGGAAGCAAGGAAGATTCTTCTTTTCTCTCTCTTTTTTTTTAATCAGCAGGTCTCCCTGCTTACTTCAGCAAAATCCTCTCACTGCAGCTGCAGCAGTAATAGCAGTAGCAGCTTTGCATGCATAGAAGCACAGAGACGGAGTACGCTCCAGAATTCAAATGTTTGGTGATTATGCAGCATCCCCATCAGCGTGTGGTTGCTGGGGAATCCTTGTTCCTTAGCCACTCCCTGATCTAAGTTTTCCTTAGCATCTCTCCACCTGAGCTCGCTTAGTGCAGCAGAAAAAGGGAGGGTTTTCTCCGTCCCTGCTGCCGATGAACAAAAAGATAGAGGAATGCCCTTCATGGCGTGACAGGTGGGAAGGTCATCTCTCTTTTTTAATTCTCTTCCAGCAAAAACAAAAACAATGTATTCCAGGTTTCATGGTCTAAAGCACAGTTTGGATATAAAGCAGCATGAATGGATCTGAAGTTACACACCAGGAAAATGCAACAAGATTCAGAAATATAGTAGAACTAGGGGAACAAATTTATTGTGCTTTTTATGTTTATTGCCTGTGCATAATTTTCCAGCCATCATTACAAGGGATGCTGCATACATGCTCATTAGAGGTGTTCCTCCAAAAACAAAACTCCCTTGTGGCTTTCCTCGGGTTTCAAATTCCCCCCTTATTAGAACCCCTCTCCCCCTGGAAATTCCAGAATAGAACAAAGCAAAAGTAGAACAGGAAGGAAGCAAATTGTCTCACATTTTTGTTATTTTATTTTGATGGAATGCGATATTAAATGTAAAGCAATCTGTGAGCATTCTCTTAAATGAATGAATGAATGAATGAATGAATAAAGGCATCGCTAGCAACCTGGAGATCATAGTAAGGAAACAATTAGCTTCTTCTCCTCATGCTCCCAGTTCTACTCTGTGTGCAGATGAATGGAAAATGTCTGCTACTAACCTAGATTCCAAGCTTCCAGATCACTGCACAAGAGATACCTTTCCCAGCACTTGATGATAATGTGGTGTGTAGGAGAGGACTCAGCCGCAGAATTGTAAGGGGCCATTGAGATGAAATGCTCAACACTGCCTATTCCTTACATTTATTGCATCTTAGTCTGTGGAATGGGGGTGAGGGTGGGAATCTGGCATCCTCTGCACAGCTCTTTGATCAGTACAGTTTAGCTGTGTGCACCACCAGAAACTCCTCATATTCATATACAGTGGTACCTCGGGTTAAGTACTTAATTCGTTCCAGAGGTCCGTTCTTAACCTGAAACTGTTCTTAACCTGAAGCACCACTTTAGGTAATGGGGCCTCCTGTTGCTGCTGCACTGCCGGAGCACGATTTCTGTTCTTATCCTGAAGCAAAGTTCTTAACCTGAAGCACTATTTCTGGGTTAACGGAGTCTGTAACCTGAAGCGTATGTAACCTGAAGCGTATGTAACCTGAGGTACCACTGTATAGCAATTTGTTCAAGGATTTTATAAACACCTACATGAGATAAATAAGATTTGGGGAAGGTGGACTACATATGCATTAGCAGTCCAGAGAGAAACAGATCTTCAGATGCCAACCATCACAGGCTCATGTTATCTTTTACCTCCACCAACATCTCCAAAAGGCACCTATATTTAGATATGTTTGCTTCAAACAAATTAATGTAACTTTAATCGAAGTTGCAGCACAATCCTATCCATTGTTTACCCAGAAGGAAGTCCCACTGTGCTCCATCAGTCTTGCTCCCAGTCAGGTGTGGCTACAGGATCATCCATGCAGCACAATCTCATTTATTTTTACTCAGAGGTATAGGTGAAAATATGATGGCAATGAATAGGGCCATGAAGATGACAATTGAGGCCAATTTGGATAACAGGAAGCCCATCTGACCACATGCCCGGGGTCCCTCTCTCCTCAGTCCCTCTCTTGGAGTGTGGCAGGGCTGTGGACTCAAGTAACACTATGAAGCAGGGTGTTTCTGGCAGAGGGCCACCACCTCAAACATGGTGGCCTTGTGGACAGGCCTGGGGCATGTGGCATGCACTGAGTCTGGCTGCTTGCACTCGTCTCCCATTCACCTGCAACCCTGTGCTGCCATTTCCAAGCCAGTTCCCATGAGCTACCTCTGAGTGGTCTCGCAGTTTGCACACACCTGGTAAGGGCACATGCAAATGCTCCCCGGTGTTTCAACAGGTGCTCGGATTTCCTGCTACGACACCAGCAGAGCTGGCTCTCTCTGTTTTGCTGGCTTCTTTTTTCTTCGCCAGGATGGGACCATCTGAGCCAGGACCTCTTGAATGGGGTTCGGATCCAGCATACTTTACACCGGCTTGACATAAGTTGGCGTAACTTACCCCGCCTTTCCACAGTCAGAATTGCTCTGTCACTGCCGAGCGAATGTGCAATAAAATTGCAGCCTGAATCTAAATGCGGGTGGCTAATGAACTAAGATTATTTAATCAGCTGGCTGCTCTAATTATTAATGAAGTAGAAGCAAAGAGCCAGGAAGTTTTGATTGCTAATTAAAATAACCGAGTAGGGTGGGTTTTTTTGTTTTAAAGTAAAATCCTGTACTTTTTACAAACAAATCCCTGATTGACTTGCTCAGTAAGAAATGGTGTTGCAGATTAAAAGTGGACATATTGTTCCTATATCAATCTCCTCTTCATTGGTGAAGTGGGTGCTCAGAGAAGCATAAAACTCCATAAGAGCAGAGCATGCTGTTTTAAGAGGAAGTTGCAAAGACACAAAACAGTAACAGGCAAATAAAAAAAACCAACACAATGCTGATATTTGAAATCATTACAGGGAGGAAATGAGTGCCATTATGTAATCATCAGCAATGTTCAAGGAGGCAGATGCATTAATGTTGATCAAAATCAATTGTTTATGTTCAGAGAATGCACTTATCAACCTGATATTCCTGGAAATATGCCAGTAGTGGCAGATTTAGGGTAGGGAAAGGAAAATATTCAGAGAAGCAGAATATATGTATATTTATTTTTCTAAACAGGGGACAAATCATGAGTTTGATCTAAAGCTGGATCTCAGCATACATAGGTCCCGTCCTATTTTTCTATGTCAGAAAATGCTCAGCATGCACAATGACCGCTCCCCGCATTAAACGGGGGGTGCCCTTTGGGTGGACGCGCACAGCTCCTGGACCCAGTGCGGCTCCATCAGCACAGGCTTGGCTTTGCCTTCCCCCAGGTGGGATACCTGGAGGTCTCCACCTACCTCAGTCAGTTGTCCAATCCCACCTGGGGGAAGCGTTGCCAAGGAGATCAGGCCAGGTAGGGGAGGGACTACCTGCCCACACAACAGAGGGAGGATATTACCTGGGAATCCTCAGTTGGCTCCAAAGCTTCCCGCACCCTACCCACCCTCAGTTAAGTCTTATTTTGCAGGTTAAACTTTTCTTCACAGGTATGCGGGCGCTGCTACGTTAAGGTCACTGTTGAAGGGCCGGAAAGGAATTTCCCTGCATTGGCAGGTTTTGCCAACGTCACAACTTTGGTGGTATCAGGCCTTGGGCGGAATCCTTTAGTCTATCTTCCTGAATGGGAGGGGTGTGCAGCAGTGACCCACGCCCCCTTCCTCTTTGCAGCGGTGATACCAGGGTTCCCTGTTAAAGGGGTTTCTGAAGGGAGGCTGTGACCGTACGCTGATAGGTCGTCATTGTTCTCCCCTGCGACGGCGGCATAACGAGGGCAGCTATTTCTGCTTGAACATATGTTCTCCAGAGCCGGCCCATCCCCTCCACACACACACACTGGATAACCCTGATGTTCCCTAGATCCCCAGCTGGGGACTGGGGAGGAATAACGCCCAATGCCTGAGCCAAGGTCTACCCACATCTGAAATATAATAAAGTTGTGGCCAATTTAATCCCATAGTTGTCTTGAGTCGTTATTCCACATGGGGGGGGGGCGCCCAGAGTTTGGGAGACTCCGCCTGTCCACGCAACTAGGAGCGCACATTGCACCAGTAGCAGTGGACATGATGGGACAGAGCCATGGAGCCACCCATCAGACACAGGCATGGGTGCTGCTTACCTGGGTAAGGCTGGAACTGGGTACATCTGTGGTGAGGTTAGGGCCATGTGCTGGCACAACTTGGTTGCAGCACTCCCACCAGTGCAACCACATGGCCCTGACCTCACTGCCACCCAGCCCCATCTACCTAAGCAGCAGTGATGCTGGCGTCAGCTGAGCAGCTCCTATGGATGTAAGAAGGCATCTTTTCCCTTCCTACCCTGTATTTGCAGCGTGCAGTGCTGTTTCTGTTCCACTGCAGTTCTTCTTCCACCAAAACCTATGTGATTTGTCTTGCTGTCCACTGTGCTGAAATTATGTAATTTACATAAATAATTCTGTAAGTTGCATAAATCACATTAGGTTACCATTCGCTATTTTAGCCATATATTCCAATGCAAAGGAAAAGCAATGGAATTTCTTGGGGGGGGAGTAATCAATCATATGTCATTTGTGGACCGAAAGCTGCAGCAACAGCCCATACCGATAGTGTTGGCTTGATTGATTTCTATTCTGGATGTGGGACAAATGAGTGAAAACAGGCAATTTCCACGCCTGTTTCTGTTTTCGTTAGAATTCTCAGGCATCGCTTGGGGCTCCACCCCACCCCACCCGCAGCTACTGCATTGCACACAGTTTGTGGAACTGATGAGCCAGTTTGCATGCAAGGGATTCTGTTTGCTCAATAGAGCCCCTTTGTGAGCATCGCACCTGCTGAATCGCACCAATAATGTTTTGTGTGTGTTTTTTCCATTATAAGTTGTTAAAATAACCCATTTATAAGTATTGGGGATTTCAACCAGTTTCAGCGTGGCTGTAATTCAGAAGTCCTCGAGGGAGAAAAGCAAATTCTACAATTCTCTTGGTGGAGAAAAGCATCTGAACCTTAATAAAGTCAGTGCCAGGGCACCATTATTTAGAAAAGCTATGATCAGCCTGAAGCCATGGCCCTATTACCAACTGCTTACCTATTAAATCCTGTCACTCAGTGAAAGGCTCCATAAGAACATGAATAATGTTGCACTGCACAAATGAGAAATTCACAGTGAATAGGATAGTAGTGCCCAAAGTGCTTCGATTTCCGGTGCTCTACAGAATTCAGAATCTGTAGTGTGGTGTAAAAGTGTCACTGTGTTTGTGTTTGTGTGTCACACATATATCTCAGATAGATGATAGATAGATGATAGACAGATTAGATGATAGATAGATGATAGATAGATAGATAGATAGATAGATAGATAGATAGATAGATGATAGATGATAGATAGATAGATAGATAGATAGATAGATAGATAGATAGATAGATAGATAGATAGATGATAGATGATAGATAGATAGATAGATGATAGATAGATAGATGATAGATAGATAGATAGATAGATAGATAGATAGATAGATAGATAGATAGATGATAGATAGATGATAGATGATAGATGATAGATGATAGAGATAGATAGATAGATAGATAGATGATAGATAGATAGATAGATGATAGATAGATAGATAGATGATAGATAGATAGATACAGTGGTGCCCCGCAAGACGAACACCTCGCAAGACGGAAAACCTGCTAGACGAAAGGGTTTTCTGTTTTGGAGGCGCTTCGCAAAACGAATTTCCCTATGGGCTTCCTTCGCAAGACGAAAGCCCATAGGGAAATCTCCGGGACAGCGGGGAAGCGCAGCGCGTCTTCCCCACTGTCCTCGGACCTCCTCCGAAGGCTGGCGGTGGGGCGGAAAGCCCTTCTCCCCGCGCCAGCCTTCGGATGGCTGTCCTGAAGACTTGCGGTGGGAGGAGGGTTTTCCTTCCCACCGCCAACATTCAGAATGCTGTTCTGAATGTTGGCGGTGGGGAGGAAAAACCCTCCTCCCACCGCAAGCCCCGGGAACAGAGGAGAAGCGCTGCGCCCCTTCCCCTCTGTTCCCGTACCTGTCCTGAAGGCTTGCGGTGGGGAGAAAAGCCCTTCTCCGCACCGCCAGCCTGGCAAGCGGTTTCCATAGGAACACATTAATTGATTTTCAATGCATCCCTATGGGAAACCGTGCTTCGCAAGACGAAAAACTCGCAAGAAGAAAAAACTTGCGGAACGAATTAATTTCGTCTTGCGAGGCACCACTGTAGATGATAGATAGATAGATGATAGATAGATAGATGATAGATAGATAGATAGATAGATAGATAGATAGATAGATAGATTATAGATAGATAGATAGATAGATAGATAGATAGATAATCGATGATCGATGATCGATGATCGATAGATGATAGATGATTGATAGATGATAGATAGATTAGATAGATGATGATGATAGATAGATAGATAGATAGATGATAGATAGATAGATAGATAGATAGATAGATAGATAGATAGATATAGATAGATGATAGATAGATAGATATATGATAGATGAGAAAAGAATTTGACTTCCCCGCCACTCCCCAACATTTATTTGTCTATATCTGGAGAACTGGCTAATTTAGGAGATTTCCTCTCCTTAAAGTTCTAACTGATACCAGTGTAAGGCAACCTTCTGCAACCTGGTACCCTATAGATGTTGCTGGACTACAACTCCCATCAACCTCTACCATTGGCCCTGCTGGCTGGGGCTGATGGGATGTGAGCTGCAGTCCGGAACGTCTGGCAGGCTCCAAACTGAGGAAGGCAGGTTGTAACGCAACCACTGTGTCATGACTGTGAAGGATTGTGCGCCTTGTGAGGCATGAAGGAATCCCTGCATTCTACCTAAACACCTACACTTTCATGAAAGGCCTGTTCCGTGCACACATTGCAAGTGTGCCAGGGGGAAGGGGAGGACAGAAAGCCACAGAAGGATTTGAGAGAAGGCAATAAATTGTTACAGCAGGAATACTAAAAACTTTCCCAGCCTGCATCTGTATTGGAAATGTTTTTAGATGTTTAAGGTTTGTGTGTTTGCTGCCCTAGGCTCCTCTGGGAGGAAGATTGGTATATCCATTTAATTAATAAATCAACCTTCTGTAGTACTTGCCTTGCCAGTCCTCAGTGGCATTTCTCAGCAGCCCTGATAGGGGACTCCTATGTCATTCTTATATGGGACGTGGGTGGCACTGTGGTCTAAACCAGTGAGCCTCTTGGGCTTGCTGATTGGAAGATCGGCGGTTCGAATCCCTACGACAGGGTGAGCTCCCGTTCCTTGGTCCCTGCTCCTGCCAATCTAGCAGTTCTAAAGCACGTCAAAGTACAAGTAGATAAATAGGTACCACTCCGGCGGGAAGGTAAACTGCGTTTCCATGCGCTGCTCTGGTTCACCAGAAGCCGCTTAGTCATGCTGGCCACATGACCCGGAAGCTGTACACCGGCTCCCTCGGCCAGTAAAGCGAGGTGAGCGCAGCAACCCCAGAGTTGTTCGTGACTAGACTTTACTGTCAGGGGTTCTTTACCTTTACCTTTATATCATTCTTACCCCCACTTTCAATTTCTCCACAGATAGGCAAGGCTGTGGATTTCATTTCTCATATACAGTCGTACCTTGGAAGTCAGACGGAATCCATTCCGGAAGTCCGTTCGACTTCCAAAACGTTCGGAAACCAAAGTGTGGCTTCCGATTGATTGCAGGAAGCTCCTGCAGCCAATTGGAAGCTGTGGAAGCCCCATCGGACATTCAGCTTCCAAAAATAGTTTAGAAACTAGAACAGTCACTTCCGGTTTGCGGTGTATGGGAGCCAAAACGTTCGAGAATTAAGCTGTTCAAAAACCAAGGTACGGATGTATTATAAAAGAAAACAAAAAGGTATAGAGGTTGATGCTCGGGACCACCCAACTTTATGCAGTGCTTTGAGCCTTTGTGTGGATTTTATAGCAACATGGTGCCAGAACCCCCCACCCCCGTTGCACTTGAGAAATATCTCCTAGTTACTTTTTCAGAAGCCTGCTAATATGATAGCGATCTGATTATTTATGTTTTTTAAAAAGCACCCTGTAACCAAGGGCCTCTGGGCACATGTAGATAATTAAAACACATTTAATGAATAATTAACATACCGCAGTATCTAGCCCTACTGTTCCACTATGTAAAAAATTTAATTGTAGTAAATAAGATGTCCGTAAATAAGAAGGCAAAGGGTGCAATCCTTAACGGGAGTTGTCTCATTTCTGGCTGGGAACTTTCGAGATTGCAAAACCAGTTGCAGAAATAAACCCCAGACAGAAAGGGAGCAGTGCTTGGCTTAATACCCAGTTCACAGGCTTGACTCTGCACCAGTGTGGGGTCACAGCTGGTTGCATCAGAACAGCTTTGTGAATTGCACTTTAGAACGAAAGATGCGCCTGAAATTTTTCATCCATTTTTCTCCCTTGGAGTTCTGAACTGCCCAAACACTTCCTCAATCGGGGCATTTCATTTTTTTTAAAAAAAAAAAATATCCAAACTTGTGTGCAGTTTGACTGTAGCAGTTTTTTGGTTCATTTGTTACATCCCTCTCGCTACCCATACATGCACATCCATACTTTTTCAGCAAATTGGGCATGCTTTCATTCCAGAAATCATTTAGAAATTCTCTTAGGGCCATGTGGTTTTCCCTGGAGTGCAATATTTTATTTCCTTTCAGAAAATAGCTAGCGCAAGGTGGTGTGTTAGGTAGACTCCAAGCTCAACTTGGAGCTTTTATCCACACCTGCCATGTGCATGTGAGGGGAGCTCCCATTCACTGTATTTAGATTGGGATTTATTTAAGAGAGCATTCAGGAGCACCAGAACACAGGGCAGAGAAAGCTTATCTAACAAGAAGGAATTGAACTGAATGGAGAACATTAGCTCTGTTCAGAACTGACATAGACCACGAAGAGATTTCCAGAAGGGTTACTCTCAGAGTCTGTTGCAGAAAAACAACAACAACAAAGCATCGTGTGGCACTTTAAACACTAGCACATTTAATATGACATAAGCTTTTGCAGCCTATGGTCCAGTTCATCAGACCTCACCTGGAGTACTGTGTCCAGTTCTGGGCACCACAGTTCAAGAAGGACACTGACAAACTGGAACGTGTCCAGAGGAGGGCAACCAAAATGGTCAAAGGCCTGGAAACGATGCCTTATGAGGAACGGCTAAGGGAGCTGGGCATGTTTAGCCTGGAGAAGAGGAGGTTAAGGGGTGATATGATAGCCATGTTCAAATATATAAAAGGATGTCACATAGAGGAGGGAGAAAGGTTGTTTTCTGCTGCTCCAGAGAAGCGGACACGGAGCAATGGATCCAAACTACAAGAAAGAAGATTCCACCTAAACATTAGGAAGAACTTCCTGACAGTAAGAGCTGTTCGACAGTGGAATTTGCTGCCAAGGAGTGTGGTGGAGTCTCCTACTTTGGAGGTCTTTAAGCAGAGGCTTGACAACCATATGTCAGGAGTGCTCTGATGGTGTTTCCTGCTTGGCAGGGGGTTGGACTCGATGGCCCTTGTGGGAGAGAGAGAGAGAGAGACTTGGGCAATCCAAGATAATGAACGAATGAATGAAAATCATAATCCTTTGTGCATCTGATGAAGTATATGAAAGCTTATGCCAATATAAAGGTGTTGGTCTTTAAAATTACTGAGTTAGTAATCAGACTTGGTTGTATAATCATATATATAAAAATGTATCTTCCAGTCACATTCAGTACTATGATTCAGATCGTGGTGGGAAAGGGTTTTCTTTATGCAGATATCAAAAATGCTGGGAAACCAGGGGGGATTAAATCCTCATAAAAATTAAATTAAAACACAAAATAATGTTTTTTTCTGTGAGACAGTCACTTTCAGATCTTATAAGAATGTCTTACAAAGGTTCCTTAAGATAAATAGAGGTGAGATTTTGTGGGGGCCAGTTGGGACATGGATGAATTCCCTCCGTGGATATCGTTCCTTCACATTTAGGAAGTTTGTCATGCTCTGTAGTGATGGTGCTTCATCTGCTGAGTGTAATGTTATGAAAGAAACACTTAGGTTTAGCAGTTCTGCTCCATCACTAGTCACTAGGTGTGTGGGGATTTGTTGCTCGGATCCCTCCACATGGGGCTGCAATATTACGCTGGTCCTTAAGCCTTTGGCAAATTTCCTTTGGACAGGAATTTCCATGACAGTGGGGTATCTCTATGATCAATTCCCTAGAGGCCCCAGGTATCTGAATCAATTCCCTAGAGGCCCCATGTATCTGAACATTAGGAATAAATGGAATGGTGATAGAACATCCACAGCTGATCTCATCTTAAAAACCATCTCACCAGAAGTTCTCAGGAAATACCACAAGCTTTTGTTTCTCGCGTCATGTTTTACTTTATTGTTTTATATTTTGGGCTTTGTTTTGATACATAAATGGGAGATAACCTGTCTGGGCAAAAAATATCTTATGGTCGACACTGGATAATAATCCTGCAATCCGAAAACAAATGTCTCTATAGGCAACATCTGCCTGCAGAGCCCCTCTTTGCATATTATTTAAAAAGAAGGGTGGTTGTTTCTTCAAAGCTGTTAAACTGTTGTTATTATGGAGAGAGAGAGAAAGTACCGGTATTTCCCATTTGCTTTTTTGCACCAGTCTTTAGTTTCTGGCTTTTGCCTTTAGGGGAAGTGGGTCTGTTACAAACAGCTCATTAATTTGCTGGGTGTCCTCCTGCAGCTAGCGACTTCCTGGTATTGGCTCTATCAGTTTCCATCAGTGTCCCAGTTCTCTAGATGTCAAAACACATCTTCATTCAAAGTTTTGCTACCGGTGTAATGTTGAGCAGCTCTTCATGTTTGTACGATTCACTTTCCACTGTGTGATTTGCTCATCAGACTATGATTGTACTTTCTGATTATAATGAGCAACACACAAATTCCTGTACCACTAAGAGAATAGGACTAGGTGGCAGGAGGTTAGGGTCATCGCTCCATTTGGGGGGAGTGGGAAGGAGTTGCATCCTCCCAGGGGATTCGACTGCCCCTGGAAAGCTTCAGGGAATGTTCGAGATAATATATGACAGGGTAACTATTGCTGCGCCTTTTTGTGAGGCAATGTGGATGTCTGAAGAATGGCAGTGGGGGAAAATATTTATTTAAAAGATTTCTTGTTCGTCTATACCACTTTTTAGGACAGTCACCTCACAAAACAATGTAAAACTCCCCTCATTCATCAAAAACATTCAATGTAAAAATAAAGACAGGAAGAAGGAAGTACTTCAGTATCTCATATTATACAAGCTATGGCAACAGCAGTGCATCAGGAACAGAAGAAAGTGTCTTGCTCCAAGTCAGATTCAGCATTGCCTACATGTCTATAAAGGGACACGGGTGGCGCTGTGGGTAAAAGCCTCAGCGCCTAGGGCTTGCCGATCGAAAGGTCAGCGGTTCGAATCCCCGCGGCGGGGTGCGCTCCCGCTGCTCGGTCCCAGCGCCTGCCAACCTAGCAGTTCGAAAGCACCCCCGGGTGCAAGTAGATAAATAGGTACCGCTTACCAGCGGGAAGGTAAACGGCGTTCCGTGTGCTGCGCTGGCTCGCCAGATGCAGCTTTGTCACGCTGGCCACGTGACCCGGAAGTGTCTCCGGACAGCGCTGGCCCCCGGCCTATAGATGTGAGATGGGCGCACAAACCCCAGAGTCTGTCAAGACTGGCCCGCTCGGGCAGGGGTACCTTTACCTTTACCTTTACATGTCTATAAACCACCCCGTGATCATCTTTGGTAAAGGGAGGTGTAGAAATCTCTGAAATGAATAAATAATACAGTTCATGTGAGGGGCATCTTGACTTATTCTACTTACTGATCCCCATGCCCTGGCATGGGCAACTTTTGCCGCCTGCCCTGTGGGCTGTCATTTTACACTTCCCACAATGCTTTGCAGCAATGTTACATCAGGCTCTCCAGGGCAATGTGGGGAATTTAATGTGATGACTCATAGTTAGTTGGCTCTGCTGTCAGGCTGCCAGCAGAAAGGAGGGCACCAGGAGAACATTCATGGAGGAAACATAGCTGAGGGCCCCTTTGAACCTGGAACAAGCCCTACACAAATTGTGCGGGAGTTTTTTGTTTTTTTAACTGCACTCAGTTCCTGTATTCCGTTTTCAAAGGCTATTGATGCAATAGCAGAACACCATCACATGTCAGATGCACAGACCTTTAAAACATTCAAAAATGATTTGGGATATTGCTGTAAGAAGCTCCATTCAATCACAGTTCCTAATCCCCCAAACAAGGAAACAATTCTACAGTGAATGTGCTCACATGCAAAACAACACACCCTTGTCTGCCCACATTCCTCCTGATTGAATTCTTTAAAAACTTGTTAACAACTGCAACTTGATCTTCACCTAATGCAGGAAATGTGCAATTGCTATAACTCTGACCTTCCTAAAAGGCATGCTGTGAAGAGATCTCATGAAACTGGGCAACTTTTACAGGCACCAACTGTGTAATCCTCTCTTTTTTTCCCTTCTCCAAAGTAATTTTTAGAATGCAAAAAACATTATTTATATACAATGTCAGACATTCGCAGAGGTTGGCAGTAGAATATATGCAACTATGTCCAGAGTACTTTTCATGTAGTGGTTACATGGCTCTGCTAGGACAAGAAGAGGTTGCTGGATTAGGCCCAGCTAGCCCAGCATCCTGTTCCCACAGTGGCCATTCAGATGTGTGTGGGACACCATCAAGCACAAGAGCACTTTTCCCCCTTGTGGTTTCCAACAACAGGTATTCGGAAGAATTGCTACCACTGACCGTGGAGGCAGTGGCGTAGCGTGGGTTGTCAGCACCCGGGGCAAGGCAAGTAATTTGCGCCCCCTAACCCGTGGATTTGCGCCCCCTAACCCATGGATTTGCGCCCCCTAACCCTAACCCCCAGATGTTGCGCCCGGTGCGGCCGGCCCCCCCTGCACCCCCCACGCTACGCCACTGCGTGGAGGCAGAGCGTAGCCATCAATAGCCCTCTCCCCCATGAATTTGTCTAATCCTCTTTCAAAGATTCTGGATTGGTGGACATCACAGACTCATGTGGGAGTGAGTTCCATAGTTTAACTACACATTGTATGAAGAAGTTCTTTCTTTTATCTGTACTAAATCTTCCAAGATTTGGCTTCACTGGCTCTCCAGAAGTCTAGTATTATGAGAGACAGAAATTCTCTATCCACTTTTTTAATTTGATAATTTTATATACAGTACTTCTATCAAGTGTATACTCTTACTCTCCTGTTCTCTAAACGCTGCAAACTTTCTTCATTGGGGAGTTGCTCCATCCCATCAATCATTCTGGTTGCACTTTTCCGAACCTTTTCCAGCATTAGATAAAGACCCAATAAGTAAAATGATCTTCAGAGACAACCTGGTTTGCACAGTCAAATAATTATTTTGACCCTGCTTTGCTTGCAGTTATCAATGTTTTACATACAGTGGTACCTTGGGATGTGAACAGGATCCGTTCCGGAGCCCCGTTCGCATCCTGAACAGAACATAAGATGCGACTGCACGTCTGCGCATGCGCAGGTCGCGTTTTGCCACTTCTGCGCATGTGCGTGACATCATTTTGACTGTCTGCGCATGCGCGAGCAGCAAATCCCAGAAGTAACGCGCTCTGTTACTTCTGGGTCACCGCAGAGTGCAACCTGAAAATACTTATCCTGAAGCATATTTATCCCAAGGTATGACTGTGTTACGTTTAACTACATCATGTGCTTTTTAAGTTACATACATGGCACATTATAAAGTTAACGTGACCCTTTCTTGTCGCATATGTATAACATGTTCATATCTCTGATATATCAGTGCTATTTTCTGATTAAAAATGCATCAGTTGTTTTTGACCAGTACAATTAAAAATGAAGAAATGGTTCGAAGGTATTTTGGATTTGTTAGCGCCATCCCTCTCTTTTGGCACCAGATTTCCCTGGCCTTGCTGTGTAAATACCCAGAAATGGTTCCTGTGCATTTTTATGCTTTCTGATTTTGTATGTTCAGTTATTATAGCACTCTATTAATGAAAGGTCTTACATTAGTTAGCTCAAGTGTCCTCTTCATAGTACATTTTATCCCATTATAATTAATGACCAGTCCAAACAACTTAAAATCTCAATACTGCATCACTACACTGCAAATAGGTCTAAGTAGTTTCTCTTGTCTCTGGAGAGCTTCTATTTAATCTCCTCTTCACTGACAAAAGCAATATCCCAACACAAAGTCAGGGTAGCTGCCACAGTAGCCTAAGTTCAAAATAACCAAAAGAAAAATAATTCTCAAGGGTTTGTTATGCAAGTACCACTGAGTGTCAACTAAAGAGAGAAGGAAATTATTTCCCCCTCTTTCAAATTCACAATATATTTCATTATTTGTCAAACACTTAAATGACAACTGAATGAAAGGGCAATTGTACTGGTAAAAAAAACCAAAATGCACATCAATCTAGAAGCTTGAACTGCATTGGAATGTATAGTTCCAACACCCAAGACACACTGTGAGCACATCTGGGGACCCTGATCCTTCACTCAGTGGCGGAGGAACCCGCTCTGGCATCCGGGGAGGGCAGTCCGCATGGAATGCGTGCGCACGCACGGCAGCCCGTATGGATGCCCGCATGGACGGCGTGTACGAGCGGCGTCCATATGGACTGCACATGCCCTTGGTCACTCTACAGCTGGGGGGAGGCAGGGGCCATCTTGTCACACACACCCCAGAGTGGCACCCTGGGCAGACCCCCCCCCTCCGCCCCTCACTTCGTACACCCCTGCCTTCAATCAAACACTATTTTCTTGTACAGAGTTAAGCTGGAGCCACATATATATATATGTATATATCAGAGGACAGTTCTGTCGGATTTCAAGCCTTCCTTCAGGAGAAACTGGCCACTCTCCAGGCACCCGGCTTGATCTCCTAGTTGACCTCCCTGTCTGCATTCCTGGCAAGACCCAGGCAAGGTCGCGATCGGCAATCCTCCTCATGCGCGAGGAGAACACACCACTCTTCCCCACCCCCAGGGGCAGGGGAAAGAGATAGACAGAAATGTATTTACATGCCTTTATTTCTGTCTTTGCAGCGTTACAGAGAAACACGTCTGCTCTCGTCAAACTCCAACAGCAGAGAGACAAAAACTCCACCTACTGTACTTCCAGTACAGCTCATATTACACTGTGAGCTATTTCCGGTGCTTTGCACTGTGAAAAGACTGTCCCTTTGTTTCCCACGGAACAATCCCAACATTTCCATTATGTTTTGCTTTCCAGCTGCCAGCTCGCTGCTGCATTGCTCCTTTTCCGTAACAAGTTCTTTGTTTTAAAGGACTATCAGAGGACAGTCTATTTTCTGTTTGCTTGGAGTCCTCTGTTTCAGGTCCAGTTTAAGGATAGCCATGAGAAGGAGGAGAGCCTAGAAATTATCCTTCACAGCACTCTGAGAGAACAGGCACAGAGGCCAGTCTTCTCCAAAATATATTTCCATTTAAATTAAAGTAATTAGCCAGTGTGGTGTAGTGGTTAAGAGCGGTAGTCACGTAATCTGGGGAACCGGGTTCGTGTCCCCGCACCTCCACCTGCAGCTGCTGGGTGACCTTGGGCCAGTCACACTTCTGTGAAGTCTCTCAGCCCCACTCACCTCACAGAGTGTATGTTGTGGGGCAGGAAGGGAAAGGAGAATGTTAGCCGCTTTGAGACTCCTTAAAGGGAGTGAAAGGCGGGATATCAAATCCAAACTCTTCTTCTTCTTCTTCTTCTTCTAATTCGCATCTATACATATAAATTTGCATATTACAATTTTAGACAAATGACTGTCCTCTTTTGTTTTCTATTTCTGGCGATGTGTTTCCTCTTCTGGCAATGCATAAACAGCCACCCTATTTGGGTAACCAAATATGAGCTCTAAGGGGGCAGGGGAGCAGATTATATCCATTTCTTTCTTTTATTCATTTATGAAAGGTATGAGGTAAAGGTAAACCATTCTGCATTCTCAAGAATGGCTTGTGAAAGAGTATGAAACACAAGCATGGCAAATGCATCTTAGACAACAATAAAAGAGCACAGGACATGGTGAACCTCCTGATGTGCTGAACTTCAGATATTGTTGGACGACAGCTTCCTTAATCCCTGACCTTCATTGGCCATGCTGGATGGGGCTGAGGGAACTTGGAATCCCACAAGATCTTGAGAACCACAGGTTCCCCATCACTGCTTTACACAGCCTTTACCAATGAGGGTGAACCTTTCTTTGGATAGGACTCCCCCAGCTTCAAAGGCCTCAACTAGGGGAAGCTATAAGGTTGTCCCTAAAAGTAATTTTTAAAAACTAAATAATAAAAAGAGGATCATTAAATACATGGTAGAAATGGAAAATGAGATTAGAGGTGACACTTAATCCAGGGGGACTTGTTCAGGCTTGGGGGGGGGGGGAATAGAACACAAGCTATTTTTCCCACACCCTGGAGAAGGCCCCATGTCCAAAATGTCATATCTAATCTTATTTTCTATTCCTAGTGTATATTATAGCTGCCCTGCTTGTGCCACTATAGTTAACGTCGTCTCAGTGTTTCCATTATAAACCCCTATTTTCAGAGGTTTGTAACTGAACCATAAAAATTTGCTCTGGGCTGAAACTTGGCAAACAAGTTCTGGGACTGGAAAATATATATATTTTCCTCTCCTGTTGCTGAAAAACATATTTTTAAATGATATTGCACTTGCCTGTAATGTGGGCTCAGAACATATATACGGAATTTGAAAGCATTCCAGAAGACACACTAACAGCCTGTTAGATTTTCTTTTAGGACATTCAGTGAAATAGACCAGCCTTCTGCAACCGGTGCCTTCCAGAACCTTTGGACTACAATTCCCATCAGCCCCGGTCAGAATGGGTTAGGGAAGGCTGAAATAGTCTGAAATGTTTGCTTCTCTAAAATATTTATCACATTAATAGAAATACCTATGAATATCAGAAGTGGCTTGGTGAACCTGATCAAGGATATATCTAGGCCAGCGTCTTATATAGGTATCCTGATAGATTTGCGAAGGTGCTTTTGGGTCCCAAAAATTTCTAGACACCCTTCTAGTACCGAGGTGTAGTTTCTTGGAACATTGAGGTAGATAAAAGGGAAATAATTAAAACTCACTGATAGAACCTAACATTTGCAAGATGTGTTAATAATCATACATTTTATAAACATACTGAAAGTCAGTCCACCATAGAGTATGACAATGTTGCTTTGTAGCACATTGAGCTAATACAGTGGTACCTCGGGTTATATACACTTCAGGTTACATACGCTTCAGGTTACAGACTCCGCTAACCCAGAAATTGTGCTTCAGGTTAAGAACTTTGCTTCAGGATGAGAACAGAAATCATGCTGCGGCGGTGCGGCGGCAGCAGGAGGCCCCATTAGCTAAAGTGGTGCTTCAGGTTAAGAACAGCTTCAGGTTAAGAACGGACCTCCGGAACGAATTAAGTACTTAACCTGAGGTACCACTGTAATGTGTTTTTGGAAAACTTTGTAAACGTCGATCCAAAAGTCAGCAATGTAATTTTTTTGCATGAAAAGACCTTCTCTTTAGCTAAGAAGACCATATTCATGCATAAATATACTCCGGTGCATCTATCTTTGCACCTTCCCATCGTAATGAAATCTAGAAATAGAAGTTGGCTAGGAAAAGTAAGTTTTTAGTAGCATGCATATAAGGTGGGACCGAACAAACTTATTCAAGCGTGCATTAAGAGCATATAACAGTGAGTGCAAAGGGTATGAAAAGCAGAAAAGTATGTCAACTAACCAGAAGTGAGGACAGTAAAGTACAGTATAGGAATTAGGAATGTGTGAAACCCCCTTCATACAGTCTTCCTGAAACTCTCTTTGCTTCTCCTGAAATTACTCACATGCTTTATTTTTGGAGGAACCCTCACACTGCTAATTTTGCACTCCAAACAACTGTAGCCTTATCTCTCTAGATTGGCCTAACAACCAAGTCATGGTTCTGACTGGAGCACATCACTCTGGCTCCAATATTTTTTTTTGGGGGGGGGGCGAACATGCAAGTTTAATTCATGGATTTAACATATGTTGTTTAGCCTAGATTATGATTACCGGAGTGAATGGGCAGGTTCATAGAAGTGGAGGCAGTCCTTCAGATAGCTCAGTCCTAGGCAGTTGAGTGAGCTCCCATTGCTCAGTCCCAGCTTCTGCCAACCTAGCAGTACAAAAGCGCACCAGTGCAAGTAGATAAATAGGTACCACTGTGGCAGGAAGCTAAACGCCGTTTCTGTGCGCTTTGGTTTCCGTCACAGTGTTCTGTCGTGCCAGAAGCAGTTTAGTCATGCTGGCCACATGACCTGAAAAGCTGTTTGTGGCCAAAAGCCAGCTCTCTCGGCCTGAAAGCAATATGAGCGCCGCAACCCCATAGTGGCCTTTGACTGGACTTAACCATCCAGGGGTCTTTTACCTTTTCTTTCTTTTTTTACTTTTGCTTAACACATACATGCAAAGGCTGTCAAAGGATAGGAGCAAAGCTCATCTGTGTTGGATTAATCATGTATACAGAGTACTATGTAGTGATGTAAGAATAAGAATAATAACAACCCACCTTTCACCCTAAGCTCCCATGGTCAGTTACAACTATTAAATATTCTCCTGGCATGCCCCATGGAGGACCTTAAGGTCCATAAATAGCAACACCCTAGAGGTCCCAGGCCCTAAGGAAGTCAGATTAGCCTCAACCAGAGCCAGGGCCTTTTCAACACTGGCTCCGATCTGGTGGAACGCTCTGTCTCATGAGACCAGGGCCCTGCAGGATCTGATTTCTTTCCGCAGGGCCTGTAAGACAGAGTTGTTCCGCCTGGCCTTTGGCTTGGAATCAATTTGATCCCCTCCCCCTCTTTCCTTTTTCCTTTCTCCTTCTGTGATGGAACTCCTATTTGGGGACTTCCCCAGCTTTTTTCTGGCCCACGTAGGACCAGTCTGGATAGTTGGCCTTGGTGAAGATTTGACGTTTTCATCCCCAAAGAGTTTTTGATTTGAGTTTCTACTGAAATGAGACTGCATTTTAATGTTGTATTTTAATCTTGTTTTTAAGTTGTATTTTAATCAATTGTTTTTCTATCTGGTGTTAGCCGCCCTGAGCCCGGTCTTGTCTGAGGAGGGTGGGGTATAAATAAAATTTATTTTTTTATTATTATTATTATTATTATTATTATTATTATTATTATAAAAAAACACAATGTTAAAAACAGTTTAAAACAACCTACAATCCAGGAAATAAATTGGGTCCTGGAAATCTGCCTCCCAAGTGTCAAAAGTCAGAATAAAGAGGTGTGTAGATTCAGCATGTAGATTCAGCAAAGGAGAAGATGAGACAAAGTTGTCTCCAGAAGAAAGAACATATTGGTGCTTGTCTTTTAGGTTCTGCATGGAAATGAGCACTTGTCTTGAATGTGTCTACTCTTCCCTCTCAAGGGAAGCTTTTGAATGAATGACCCTTAAGAGGAACCCTTAAACAAACTATCCCACCCAAAGCCCACTGCACTCTGGGTGATGATAGAGAGGAGACAGAGGGGGGGTCGCTTTTGCAGTTGCCATGTTGTTGCTCTGATGCTGTTCCTCTGCAAAAGGAAGGGGTGTGTTTGAAAGCTGAGAGGTGGCAAGATTTCCTTTGGGGGTCACATGGTGTCAGAGGGGGCAGAGGTAGCACCTTCCAAGCTCTCAGTTTGGCTCAGGAACTTGGGTTCAAATTGACATTAAGGAGTATCTTGGAAGAGTCACTCATTTATGGTTCATTCATCATAGTGATACACAGATAAGGTATAATTTGTAGTTTAATTTACATCCACACACTTAAACTGCAAAGTATCATCTAAAAGGGAAAGCTAAACTTGTCTGTAGAAGATGCAAAACTGAAGAACTTTTGAAAACCTGCAGTCCATTTTGCCAGGCCAGTGGATAGGAAATGAGTTTCATTTGCTTGAGGACTTACATTCAGCTGAACTTTAGTGGACTGCATCCAAATGAGAATTAAATCCAAATGTTTCCTGGTTTCTACAGTCATAGTAGAATAATACGTCATTCATTTCATTGAAAGCAGTTTTTGTTTGGGTTCTTTTTGCCTCCTATTTACTTTGAAATTTGTCTTGCCTGAAACTGGGGGGGGTGGAGGAAAATGTCGGTCATTGTACAGAATCTCGCTTCTTCCTGACACATGTTTCAGATGGACATACTGCAATAATGGGCAGGAGATTTTGCTTTCAGATAATGGGACACAGAAGCTTAAAATCAGGCAGGAAATGAGACTGTCACTATCCCAAGCTTGGACGAAAATTCTTTCCTTTCTTCTTACTCCTAAACACAGTGGAATAAAGTTCAGAATTATGGTTTTCTAAGCAACAAAACATTTGTCTAATGCAGGCTGTTATGAACAGTTGTGGGTTCAATTAAATAACTTAAAGCAAGCCAGTAAAATATTTCAACTTTGTAAGAAGAAAAGGAAACAGACAAGATAAAAACACTATGGGCATGATCTAGCCAGGAAAGTGAAGCACTTTTAAAAATTATTTATTTTGATACCATGTGTTTCAATCACTCCTATTCAGGGAGTTTAAATTTTGGCTGGACTCAAACCAATGAGAAGGCCAAAAAGGATTGAATTATTGATTTGTTTAGATCCTGAGAGGTGTCGCTAAGATTTTATTTGTGAGTCATCTCTCCGGATCTAAACAAATGCAATTAGGTTACAATTAGCAAATAGATTAGCATTGCACCCATCCTAACAGTTCCTATCTCTATGGAGCAGTTCTGTAAGCTATTGTTCCACATAAGCTGCAGGCTGTTCAGGTTTCCTTAACAACATGTTTATTAAAGTTAGATTAATCTATCCTCAATCAATCAGACTAGTGAGCTAAAGGCTCAGATTTTACTGCAGAACTATTTTGGAGTCGGCTTATAATGCCTATAGTGACTTCCCAGGAGGTCCCTGGGCTTAAGTAAAGGAAATGAACACATTTTTGAAAGAATTTCCTTTAAGTAATACTATACAAGGTGAGGAGGGAATAGCAGTATTCTGGGCATAACCCATATATTGTATTTTTTAAAATAATAAAAAACTGCTTCACCCAACAGCCATCAAAGGCATCAACGTCAGGAGTGTCTAGGGCATTGCCAGATGATCTTCTGCATGGTTTCATGGCAACAAGCCCTAATACACACTCACATCCAACCAATACAGATTCATTTCAGTATCTATATGACCCGTAAAGGTAAAGGGACCCCTGACCATTAGGTCCAGTCGTGACCGACTCTGGGGTTGCGGTGCATCTCGCTTTATTGGCCGAGGGAGCCGGCGTACAGCTTCTGGGTCATGTGGCCAGCATAACTAAGCCGCTTCTGGCAAACCAGACCAGCGCACTGAAACGCCCTTTACCTTCCCGCAGGAGCGGTACCTATTTATCTACTTTGACATGCTTTTGAACTGCTAGGTTGGCAGGAGCAGGGACAGAGCAATGGGAGCTCACCCCGTTGCGGGGATTCGAACCACCAACCTTCTGATCGGCAAGTCCTAGGCTCTGTGGTTTAATCCACAGCACCACCCACATTCATGCAAACGTTCTGCCTCTGCCACTGGCAGGGAAGTGGCGACTACAATTGTGTCACCAAGATCTCGCAAGATCTCTCAGAGCACACAAGATATGAGATTTTGGAGAGATCTCGCCAGAACCTGCCTATCTTGCAAATGTTTGCTACCTCTTGCCACACAACTTAGGTAAGGGGTGATACAATGGTAGGGTGGGACAGGGCAGCACTTCCTGTTTCACTTCAAGCAGTGAAATGGAACACTCCATAGCCATGCATTTGGGTGTTCAAGCAAAAAGCAAATGGGCTTAAATGTGGGAGGGTGAAAGCTGCCTTCTTGCAAGCTCTGCCCCAGTGTGCCTGTGCATACAGACTCCACACCAAACTTATTGTGAGCTCAGTGCAAAAGTGAAAAGGGCATTTCATCATCCTTGGCTGAATGACCTTAGACATCTTCCTATCTGCAAAGAAAAGTTCTAAAAAGTAGGAAGAAGGAGGTAGGAAAAGGGGAGAGGAGGTGATAATGGGGTGGATGTGTGCGAAGCAGGCTGCACAACAGGAGAGAGAGGACAAGGCATGGAAATGGTGATCCATGTGAAAAGCAGAGTTGAGAAAAGTAAGGAGAAGAGGGAGGGGGAAAGGGAGTCCGAATGAAAATAGGGGTGCGAAGTGGGATGCAAAAATGAATCATGGAAATGGGGTTGAAGATGAAAGCAGGAGCTTGAAAGCACAGAAGATGGAAGTAGCTCCAGAAGTGGGGTGTGGGAGGGTCAAAAGCAAGCTGAGTAGTTGCAAGGTGTAGGAAGGAGAAGTTCTAGCAGACCCTCCAAGTGTCCCTATTTTCCATGGACATCCCTGATGTAGAGAAGCCGTCCTGGTTTCTGATTTGACTCCAGAATGTCCCACTTTTCCTTAGGATGTCCCTATTTTCATTGGAGAAATGTTGGAGGGTATCTGAAGGCAATTC